>NW_026126486.1:0-1200000 GCF_943737965.1 Phodopus roborovskii | reverse complement strand
GACCTCATCTTCTCATTGTGGACATGGGAAGTCTGAAGTCAAGATGGCAGAGGCCGGTGCCTGGATTCTTTGGAGGGGCTACTCCCTCTCTCCTGCCTGTGGGTTTACCTCCCCAGCCTGGCTCCCAGCTGCAGCTCTGCAGTCTCCCTCCACTGTCACGTGGTGCTCCCTTCCCACCTCGGTGTCCATGTTGCCTGGTGACATTAGTCACTGCGTTGGTACTCGGACGAATCTGGAATGACCTTGTCATAACTACAGAGGTCCTGTTTTCAGGTAGAGTTGTGTGCTCCCTTTCCCCGTGGTTTCTCTTTCTGCAGTTTAAGTTACCATGAACTGAAAATGTTACATGTTTATTCTATAAATACATGATTGATGATTTTTAGATTGTATCCCATTCTGAGTCAGGATGATACTCTGCCTTGTCCAGGGCAAGAATCATCAGTTTGGGTAGAGTAACCCCATTGTATACACTGCCTGCCTTTTGGTTACTAAGTAGTCACCACAGATTATATTGATGATATTTGCATTACAGGGCTTATATTCAGGTATCCTTTATTTTGCTTAATGTCTCAAAGCACAAGGGCAGTAAACCTGGCAGTTCAGGTGAGCCAAAGGGAAGAGGCAAATGCTTCCTTACGTGAGCAGATGAGAGTACGGTAGGGCACAGAGAAACAGAGACCACATGCACAAAAACTATTGCAGGATAGTGTTTTAATTGTTCCTTAAAGATTTTTAATCCCTTGTAAATTAAACTTAGCAGTATATTGTGCATGCGTGCATTTGTTCAAGTGTGTAAAAGCATACAGGGATGCTTTTCTATCTCTAGTTTCAGGTGTCTACTGGGAAGTCTTGGAATATGTTTGCCATAGCTTAATGAGACCACTGTAAGGTCATAGTCACAGATATCAGGGTATAGGACGTCAATATACCTCTTTTTTTGTTTGTTGTTGTTACAAGACAAGGTCTTACTCTATAGTCTAGGCTGGCCTGGAATTTATGTGGTCCAGACTGGCCTCAAATTCAGTCATCCTGCCTCAGTGTGTCAAGTGCTGAGATTACAGGCATGATCCACTATAGATGGTTCAGTGTATCTTTTTGGAGGACACAACTCACCCTACAATGGAATAAATTGACTATTTAAAGCGGCATTTGGAAATTGTTTTATTTTATAGAAAGTGTGTGGGGGGGTCTGTATTACCAACCCAAGTCATGCCATAGGTGGAGTGTGGCTCAGTAGTAGAGACCTTGCTTAGCATGCAGTAGACCCTGGATTTGGTGCCTGGAACTGAAAAAAAAAAAAAAAAAGATTCATGTTATGTATCCTGTTTGTAACTATGATGGAATAGGGTAAAGTATTTCAAGACCATCCTGATTTTGCTATAAAGAACAGTGAGGTGGATGAGATTGCTCAGGTGTAGAGGTTAAAGCAAGAGGATCCTGAGTTTGCATATAGCCAGCCTGGGCAACGTAGGGATACCCTGTCTCAAACAACACAAACCAGAGTATTGTGACCACACGGACACTTTTGGTATTATTAATTTCTGATAAAAATTAGAAATGCACCCTTCCCCCACTCCTTTCACCATTTATTTTAGTTTTTGGGAAAAGTCTTTAAGTCCCATTAAACATAGCCCTTGAATATGGTATATGTATATATAGTTAGATCATGTTCTGGGATAGTGTTGTAAATTGGGCTTTGTGCTGTTTTGAAGGCTAGACTTTGGAGCAAATAAATGCAGCCTTGTTTTGAAGCTAATGGGGTTACTACTGCCCCACTGGACATTTATTCTTTGAGGAATGAAACCTTTTCAGGTGTCCTGTAAGTACTGATTTACAGTGTGCTATAAACTGTATATTGGGTGGCAAAAAAAACACATTTGGAAGCACACAGTAGATGCTTAGGTGCTCAGATCTGTAAGGAAGTAAGATGGGATTCCCAGCTCATCCAGGTGTCACTAACTCATCTGCTGAAAGATTTCCCAGCAGCTGTCATAAGCAGAAAATCCCTGTTACTGTTGCTGAGAAAATACTAAAGAGGAATGAATGAAATGTAGAACTGTCAGCCAGGTATAGTACAGGTCACTCTTGTTATCTTAACACTCGAGAAGCTAAGGCAGGAGGATTGCCATGAGTCTGAGATCAGTCTGGGCTCTGGCCTGACTGGGCAGATACTGGCAAAGCTGTGGATCTGGTTACCTTTGTGTCTACAGAGCCCATTCTAATAATCTTCTGAAAATCCCCACTAGAGGGCATTGCAAGGCTTAAACATGGGTTCAGAAGGATAGGGCCAGCTCCTACCAACCTGTTTTCCTACAAACAGGCTGTAAAGAAGAGCCAACACTCTTCAGTGAGAGTGTTTCCTTTTTCTATTTTTTTTCTCAAAATTTCCCATGTTTTGCCTGCATGCATGTCTATGCACCATGTGTGCCTTCTACCCATGGAGGCCAGAAGAGGACATTGGGTCCCCTGGGACTGGAGTTACAGAGAGTTGTAAGCCACCGTGTGGATGCTGAGAATTGAATCTGGGACCACTGGAAAAGCAACAAGCGTTCTCCCTTAACTGCTGAGCCATCTTTGCAGCCATCACACACATGAGTTTTTAGAATGCTGAGAACTGTTCCATAAGAACAGTGCACATGAACACCATTTAAGACACTGCTTAAGAATGTATATTGCTCTTTCAGAGGGCCTGAATTCAGTTCTTGGCACTCACATCAGATGGCTGACAACCACCTGTAACTCCATCACCAATGCTTTTTTTTTTCTGGCCTCCATTGGCAACTGTACTCATGTGCACATACCTATACATACACACATATAATTAAAAATAAAGTAAATGTTAAAAACCTTTTGTGTGTATTAGTTCACTTTCTGTTGCTATAATTGTGCTGGCCAGTTTTTGTCAACTTGACATGGTAGTTGGAAAGAGGGAGCATCGGTTAAGAAAATGGCCCCGCCAGATTGGCCTGTGGGCAAGCCTATGGGATGTTTTCTTGGTTAATGATTGCTTTGGGAGGCCCAGCTTACTGTGGGCAGCACCGCCCCTGGACAGGTGGTTCTGGGGTGTATTAAGGAAGCAGGCTTGGCAAGTCAGGAGTGAGCAAACCAGTAAGCAGCTAAGCAGTGACTTTGCTTAATTCCATCCCTGCCTTGACTTCCATTCATGATGGACTCTGAGCTGAAATTAACCCTTTCTTCCCCACGTTGCTTTTGATAATGGTGTTCTGTCACAGCTGTAGAGACCCTAAAGAAATTCCTGAGGCAGGCTAATGTAAGGAAGTTTAGTGGGAGAGTCACAGGCATGGCTCCATTGCCACCGTAGTGCTCACAGGGACCTCATGGTGGATGGTTATGATGGGAGTGTGTGCTGAAAAAGAGAGATCACGTCACCAAATGACAGGAAACCAGAGATTGAGTCTGTGTACTGCTTCCCTCCCTGTTTGATTCCTCCTTTGCCCTCCAATCCCTGGCAGCCATACCTCACCACCATACTCAAAAACACAGGGGTTGGTGCAGGGTTAGGGAAGGAACTGTGGCTCCTTTGGTTTTAGTCTCTTTAACAAAGCCATGTTACTTTGTCTGTTTCTAGGCTTGGTTAAAATATCTCCAGAGGAATGTTAAAATTCAAATTGTTTCTAGTGAAATTTAAAATTATGATGGAACTTCTAAGAGTGGATCCTTAAAAATCTTTTTAATTTTAAAATTTATCCCCAGAGATTCCTACTGTGAGAATTTAATAGATTGGCTGTCTTAGAAGTTGAGGTAATTGAGATGCAGCAGTAAAAAATTAAAAATAGTCACCCTGGCCTTCCTGGAGGCCTTGGGAATGTGTGTGTGCACATTTAACCTAAAAGTGCTGAGTGTCTTCACGGGGGTTTCCCTCCTCAGTGACATCAGACTCCAGTAACTTCTGACTAGCACAAAGCCTGAAAGTGTTGAAGCTCATTACTGAGGTAAAAGGAACAAAACAAACAAACAAATAAATAAATGTGGAAGAAGCTGGGGTTTTTACAATTTTAGCTTTATAACTGAAGTATAATAATAAGCTGCACAGTAAGATGTATAGCTTGATTTTGGCCAGTGGATGTCAGACTATCTTTATAATCAAGACAGTGAACACACTATCATCTCCCCAAGCTTTCTTGGGCCTCTTTGTAATTCAGTCTGCCTTTTTGCCTGTCTTCAGCAACAATCTGTCATTGTCACTACTTTAGTTTGCATTTTTATAAAGTTGTCTATAATATAATTTTATAAACAATATATATAGGGAATCGTGCGGAACATGCCTACAGGGTTATTTGTTTTTGTCTTCTTTCAGTGTAATTATTTTGAGATTCATCCATATTGCTGGAGGTGAATCTGTTTCCCTTTCCTTGTTATTTATTTATTTGCAGTGTTGGGGATCACACCCAAGTCCTTGCACACAGGCAAGTGCTCTCCTACTGAGCTGTGTCTCAGCCCTAGTCCTTTTCCCCAGTTCATATGTTGAAACTCTCTCTTTTTTAATTTGTTCTTCTTTCATATATCACATCCCAACTCAACTTTTCCCTCCCTCCTCTCCTCCCAATGCCCACTACCACCACCTCCCTTCTCTCCCAGATCCACTCCTCCTCTGTTTCCCTTCAGAACAGGGCAGGCCTCCCAGGAATATCAACCAATCAAACATGGCGTATCAACCATAAGACCAGGCGACTCCCTTCATCTTAAGGCTGGACAAGGCAACCCAGTAGCAGGAAAAGGGTCTCAAAAGCAGGCAAAAGAGTCAGAGACAGATCCTGCTCTCACTGTTAGGTGTCTCATAAGAACACCAAGCTAAACAATTCTCACATACATGCAGAGAACCTAGGACACACCCATGCAGGCTCCCTGGTTGTTGGCCAGTCTCTATGAGCCTCTATAAGCCCAGGTTAGGTAATTCTGTGGGCTTTCTTGAGGTGTCCTTGACCCATCTGGCTCCTATAATCCTTCCCCTCTTTTACAGGATTCCCAGATCTGTATAATTTTGGCTGTGGGCCTCTGCATCTGCTCCCATTAATTGCTGGATAAAGCTTCTCTGGTAACCAATATGCCAGGCTCTGGTCTAGAAGTATATCAAGAGTATTATTAGAAATAATTTCATTGACTTTTTTTTTTTTTTTTTTTTTTTTTAAATCCATTCATGTTTGGTTCTATCCTGGATCTATGGGCTATCCAGCCCCTGGATCCTGGCTCTGCAGGAAGTGTCGGGGTGGGCTCCCTCTCATGGCATGGGTCTCAGGCTGGGCCAGTCATTGGTTGGCTATTCCCCCAAGTTCTGTGCCACCTTTACCCCAGCACATCTCACAGTCAGGACAAACTGTAGGTTGGAGGTTTTGTGGTTGGGTTGGTGTCCCAGTCCCTCCGCTTTGTTACAGAAGACGGCCAGTTCAGACTGCATCTCCTCCATTACTAGGAGTCTGTGCTAGGGTTACCCTTTTAGATTCCGGGGAGTTTCTACCTTGTCCTTGAAATGCCTCCCAATTCCAGTTGTCTCTCTTCCTCTATCCTCTCAACCTGATCCCTCTTGTTCCCATCCCCACTCACCCCCAGTCCACCCTAGGAAATTTATTCTATTTCCTCTTACCAGGGAGATCTGTGTATGTTGCTAGCCCCTTGAGTCCTCTGTGTTACTTAGCGTCTCTGGATTTATAGCATGATTGTCCTTTACAGGTAATATCCACTTAAGAGTGAGTACAAACCATGTTTGCCTCTCTGGGGCTGGGTTACTTCACTCATGATGTTTTTGTTTTGTTTTGTTTTGCTTTTTGTTTTTTTAGTTCCATCCATTTGCCTGAAAGTTTCATGATTTTTTTTTTAACAGCTGAGTAATACTCCATTGTGTAAATGCATACCACATTTTCTTTATCTATTCTTTGTTTGAGGGCATCTGGATTATTTCCAGTCTCTGGCTATTATAAATATAGCTGCTATGAATATAGTTGAGCAAGTGTCCTGTGACAGGATGGCTTGTCCTTTGGGAATCTATATACCCAGGGATGGTATATAGCTAGATTGATTACCAATTTTCTGAGAAACTGCCACATTTGTTTCCAAGATGGCTGTACAAGTTTGCACTCCTATCAGCAATGAGGAATGTTCCCATTGCTCCACATCCTCTCTTTGATCTTAGCCATTCTGACAGATGTAAGATGGAATTTCAGAGTTGTTTTGATTTGCATTTCTCTGATGGCTAATGATGTTGAGCATTTCTTAAGTTCTTCTCAGCCATTTGAGATTCCTCTGTTGAGAGTCTCTGTTTAGGGCCGTTGGTGGTAATCCTACTATCCTACTCCCCTTGAGCATAGGAATTCTTTTCATTTTCTGATACCTTCCTTTGATTTCTTCAAAGACTTGAAGTCATTGTCATAGAGGTCTTTACCTGCATGGTTAGAGTTACCCCAAGATGTTTTATATTATCTGTGGCTATTGTGTTGTTTCCCTGGTTTGTTTGTTTGTTTTTTGTTTTTGTCAGACAGGGTTTCTATGTGTAACAGCCCTAGCTGCCCTGGAACTAGCTCTAGACCAGGCTGGCCTTGAATGCATAGAGATTCACCTGTCTCTGCCTCCTGAATGCTGAGATTATCACCACCTGGCTGTTTCCCTGATTTCTTTCTTAGCCCATGTGCCATTTATATAGAGGAGGGCTACTGATTTTTTTTTTTTTTTTTTTTGAGTTAATCTTGTATCCAGCTACTTTACTAATGGTGTTTATTGGTTGTAGTAGTTCCTTGGTAGAATTTTTGGGGTTCTTTCTGTATATTAAATCTGTGAATAGTGATTCTTTGACTTCTTCCTTTCCCATTTGTATCCCCATGATCTCCCTTCATTGTCTTACTGCTCTAGCTAGAACTTCAAATATTGTATTGAATAGATAGTAGAGAGAGTGGACAGCCTTGTCTTGTTCTTGATTTTATTGGAATTGTTTTGATTTTTCTCTCTATTTAATTTGATATTGGCTATGGGCTTGCTGTAATTGCCTTTATGTTTAGGTATGTTTCTTGTATCCCTGATCTCTTCAAGACTTTTATCATGAAGGGTATTAGATTTTTGTCAAAATCTTTCTCGGTATCCAATGACATGATCATATGGTTGGTTGTTTTGTTTTTTGTTGTTTATATGGTGGATTATATTGACAGATTTTCATGTTGAACCATCCCTGCATCTCTGGTATAAAACCTTGATCATGGTGGATGATCTTTTTGATGTGTTCTTGGATTCTATTTGCAAGTATTTTATTGAGTATATTTGCATCAATGTTCATGAAGGAAATTGGTCTGTAATTCTCTTTGTTGAATCTTTGTGTGGTTTGGGTATCAGGGTGACTGTAGCCTCATAAAAGG
This sequence comes from Phodopus roborovskii, assembly GCF_943737965.1. Classification (NCBI taxonomy): domain Eukaryota; kingdom Metazoa; phylum Chordata; class Mammalia; order Rodentia; family Cricetidae; genus Phodopus; species Phodopus roborovskii. The sequence continues at coordinate 1,192,642 of NW_026126486.1, read as the reverse complement.
AATTTGGCAATGTTCTTTCTGTTTCTGTTTTATGGAATAATTTGAGGATTATTGATATTAGCTCTTCTTTCAAAGTCTGGTAGAGTTTTGCAATAAAACATCTAGTCCTAAGCGTCTTGCTTTGGGTTTTTTTTTTTTGGTTTTTTGGGAGGGTCTATTTCTTTAGTGGCTATAGGTCTATTTAAATTGTTTATCTGATCTTGATTTAACTTCTGTCAACAAAATTGTCCATTCTTTTAGATTTTCCAATATGACCTAATGATTCTTTGGATTTACATGGTGTCTGTTATATCCCTCTTTCTGTTAATTTAAATATTTTCTCTCTGCCCTTCAGTTGGTTTGGATAAGAGCCAAAAAAATCTATCTTGTCGCTTTTTCTCAAAGAACCAACTCTTTGTTTCCCTGATTCTTTGTATTCTTCTCTTTTCTTTTTTATTGATTTCAACCCCGAGTTTGATTATTTCCTGCCATCTACTCCCCTTAGGTGTGTTTGCTTCTTTTGTTTTAGAGCTTTTAGGTGTGCTGTTGTTAGTATGAATGTCTCCAGTTTCTTTATGTACTTAGTACTATGAATTTTCCTCTTAGCACAACTTTCATTGTGTCCCAAAGGTTGGGTATGTTGTGCATTCATTTTTATTGAATTCTAGGAAGTCTTTAATTTCTTATTTCTTCCTTGACCCAGTAGTCATTCAGTAAAGAGTTGTTCAGTTTCTATGAGTTTGTAGGCTTTCTGTTGTTTTTGAAATCCAGCTTTAATCTGTGGTGGTCTGATAGGATACCAGGGATAAATTCAGTTTTCTTGTATCTATCAAGACTTGCTTTGTGATTATGTGGTCAATTTTGGAGAAGATTCCATGCAGTGCTGAGAAGAACATGTATTCTTTTGTATTTGGGTGAAATGTTCTGTGGATATCTGCTATAGGTTAATTTGAGTTATAACATCTGTTAGTTCTGTTATTTCTCTGTTTAGTTTCTTGTCTGGATGACATGTCCATTGGTGAGAGTGTGGCATTGAAGTCTTCGATTATTAATGTGTGAGAGTCTATGTGTGATTTAAGCTTTAGTAATGTTTCTTTTACAAATGTGGGTGTCCTTGTGTTTGAAGCATAGAAGTTAAGAATTGAGATGTCATCTCGGTGGATGTTTTTATTTGATGGGTATGAAGTATTTCTTCTGATCTCTTTTGATTACTTTTGTTTGGAAGCCTATTTTGTTAGATATTAGAGTAACTACACCAGCTTGCTTCCTGGGTCCATTTGCTTGGAAAATCTTTGTAAACCTTTACTCTGTGGTAATATCTATCTTTGATATTGAGTTGTTGTTTTTGTATGCAACAGAAGGATGGATTCTCTTTTCACATCTCTTCTGTTAGCCTGTCTTCTTACTGGGTAATTTTGTCGTAATGTCTATCTTTGATGTTGAGTTGTTGTTTTTGTATGCAACAGAAGGATGGATTCTCTTTTCACATCTCTTCTGTTAGCCTGTCTTCTTACAGGGTAATTGAGTTGATTTTGAGAGATAGTAATGACCAATGATTGTTAACTCCTGTTATTTTGTTGTTGTTGTTGGTGGTGGTTTTGTGTGTGTGTGTGTGTGTGTGTGTGTGTATGTGTGTTTATGCTAGTGCTTTGCTTCTTTTTTGTTTTGCTGGTGTGAGATTATTTCCTGTGTTTTCAATATTCTTTCTTTGTTCTGTGCGTTTAGTGTTTTGATTGTTATGTGGTGGGGGACTTTCTTTTCTGGTCTAATCTATTTGGTGTTCCTGTACCTTAATAGGCATGTCCTTCTTAAGGTAAGGAAATTTTTCTTCTATGGTTTTGTTAAGAATATTTTCTGGGTCTTTGAGTTGGGATTCTTTCTCTTCTATGCCTATAATTCTTAGGTTTGGTTTTTTCACAGTCTTCCAGATTTCCTGGATGTTTTATGTCAGGCATTTTTTAGAATTAACATTTTCGTTGACCAATGTTTTTATTTCCTTTAACTTATCTTTTACAACTGAGATTCTGTCTTCCATCTCTTATATCTGTTATCTCTTATCATCTGTCAGTGATGCTTGTGTCAGTAGTTCTTATTCACTTATCTAGATTTTCCATCTTCAGGGTTCCTTCAGTTTGTACTTTCTTTATTGCTTCTATTTCCATTTTCAGGTCGAGAACAGCTTTGATTTCCTTCAACTGTTTATTTTTTCTTGGCTTTAAGGGATTTAAATTTTTTTTCTCTTTAAGAACCTCTGTCATTGTCATAAAGTTGGTTTTAAGGTCATTTTCTTGTGCTTCAGCTGTGTTGGAATAATCAAGAGTTCCTGTAATAGGATGCTGGGCTCTGGTGGTACCATATTGCCCTGACTGTTGTTGATTGTGTTCTCACACTGGTGTCTAGGTATCGATTTCTGAGTTTGTCTTTGTTGAATGATAGTTTGTTCCTTGGTCTTTTGGTCTTTGTGGTCTGTATTTCTGTTGTCTGGCATGACCTCTGATCCAGCAGGGAGTCTTTGTCAGAGTTGGGGGCTGAACTTCCAGAAGATGGCATGCCCCTAGGTCCAGCAGGGTGTCTTTATTCTTCTGTTCGGTGTGGTCTGCCCCTGAGCAGGAAATATCTATCCGAGGTGGGGCCATGTATTGAAACTCTTAATCCCAGCTGTTTATTGTATTTGAGACAGAATATGTAGTAGGTAAAGGTTGTATGATGACAGAGGTGTGTGCCCTGATCCTGTAGGATTACTTGATTGTCTTACAAGAAGAAAGAGATTTCTGAAAGGCACTTGTCTGTAAGCCAGGGAGAGACCTGCAGTGAACTATCCTTACCTTGGGCTTCCCACCAGAATCCTAAGAAATAAAATTGATTTTTGATTTTTTTTGAGACAGGGTTTCTCTACTTGTCCTAGAATTAGATTTATAGACCAGGTTGGCCTCGAACTCACAAGGATCTGCCTGCCTCTGCCTCTCAAGTGCTGGGACTAAAGGTATGTGTGTGCCACCTGGCTAAAATTTTGTTTTTTAAGCCACATGGTTTCTGGTGCTTTGCTAAAGCAGCTCAATGAAGGCATGACTATGTGACAATCTGTTGGTTGATTTCCAGTGGCTTTTCACACAAAGACCCTGGAAACAGTAGAGTGCATGTATAGTACATGTACAGTCTGCAGATAGATATGTCTGCTGTGGTTCCAGTGTGTGTCCCCCAAATCTTGATTCCTTAATGTGGTGGTATTGGGAGGTAGCTGCTTGAGGTCATGACTGGTGGGAGACTATTAGCCTTTAAGGACACTGCCTCCAGAAGAGTTCTGTGTTGGAGCACAGGGTTCCTGTTGGCCCTGTGATCTAGATGGATCTAGCTGTTTGCATGTGAAGCCTTTATAACTGTGAAAGTAATTACAGCCATAGCTGTTTCATTATAGTAAGAAAACAAGCATTTTTATTGTGGAAGTATCTAGGAGTGAACTGACTAGTTTATATGGTGAATATATGTTTTACTTTGTGTGTGTGTACATGTACAGAGACCGTATGTCAGTGTTGGATGTCATTCTCTACCTTATTTTTTGAGGCAGGGTGTTTTGCCTCGGCAGCTGGATTGGATGACCAGCACTCCCTAAGGATGCTACTGTCTCTGATCCTCAGCACTGAGATGGCAGATGCATGCTGCCCTGCCCAGCTGTGCTATTTTGTTTTTGTTCTCTCTCTCTCTCTCTCTCTCTCTCTCTTTGAGGGGGTGTATTTGTTTAAGTGAAGACTTATTTTAAGTACATGTTTATGTCTGTGTGTGGGTTATGTGCATATGTGAGTCAGGTGCCGATGGAGTCCAGAAGAGGGTGTTAGAAATCCAACTCTGCATCTTCTACAAGAGCAGTCTGTGCTGTTGACCACTGAGCCAGCTCTTCAGCTCACTCTGCCCCCTACCCCCCCTTTAAACAGGAGTGCTTTCAAAAACAAAAAAGACAGAGTGCTAGGGATTGAAGTCAGCCCTCTCTTCAGCAGGCATTCTACTGATTGAGCCATTCCTCTAGATCCTATTATACTTTTTAAGAAACTGTCAAACTACCTTCTGAGGAAATTCTTGTTTGCTTACCTACAGGGAGAGTTCTATTTCTCCCCATTCATATCTAGACAGTCTCGAGTTGCTGTTAGACCAAAGGCTCCTACTTGGTATGCCTTGGCTAAGAGAGGTCAGGCAAGTGTGCTATGGAGCCTCCCTCATCTCTCGGGCCCTCGGATTAGGATTTTTTAAAAATTATCATTATGTTAGCGTACTTTTCATAAACACTTAAAATGACAGTGTTTTCACCCCCTCTTCCTTGGCCTTTCCTTTATACAAAACCAAACCAAAAACAGCTTGCTGACTTGGAGTACTGGGCTGAGAGGTATTAAAAGAAGTTGGGGTCAGGGATGTTATTGTCATGTCTGGGTGGGTAAAAGCATTTGCTCTGCAAGCCTGATGACTCGAATTTAACCCCAGGACCCACGTGAGAAAAGCTGGATGTGGTGGCATGTGTGTCTGTAATCTTAGCATCCCTGTGACAATATGGGAGATGGAGATGAGAGCATTAGCCAGAAGCTTGAAGGGCAGCTAACATGGAGTTCACAGAATAGCAAACATCAAGAACCAACTGCAGAGAGTTCTCTATCCTCTGGCCTCCACATACATGTGTGTGGTGACACAGATGTAGCTGCACTCATGCATCTCTCACACGTGAACAATACATTTTAAGGAATTGCTTAAAGGAGTCAGGACTTTAGTGTCTGACCCATGGGGAATTGAGCTTAGGCTTTGTAGGTATGTGAAATCCTGCAAGATGAGCCTTAACTTTCCTAGTCCTGCTTTGTGAATGTGTGGAAGCTGAAGTTCCAGCTTGTATGGTGGTTACAAGGATTCAGCGTAATGCACCAGAACATGTTTGTTTATTGAACATCTGGGAGGATTTGTTTATTAAAACAGATTTATTAGTCCTATTGTTGAAGTATTTGACTTATTACCCACCACTGACTTAATGGGTGCCAACCAGTTACACTGCATTGCCTGGTCAGGGTGACCACTAGATGTTTAATAATATCCCAGACATGGTTTGATCATTTGCATGTATGGGGATATGGCATGTGTGTGTAGGTACTCTCACCAAGGCAGTTTAGCCTGTTCAGGGAAGCCTCCAATCTGATCTCTGGCTACTCAGTCTGTTTTTAAGAAGATTGGAGCACACCCTGTCTCTTTGAGGGTTGCTTTCAGGCTTCTGGGATCATGGCCTGTGAAACCCGCCTGAGTGTCTCAGGAGCGTGTGACCATGGGTGGCAAGGATGCTGTCTTTTTGGCCTGCAGAATCCTTTGTCCAGCTGGTTGAAGTGTGCTAAGAGGGCGTGGAGCCTTTGCTCCAATGCAGAAGTGGGGAGTTAGGTTTTGAAAGTAGTGCCAGTCTGCTCCACTGATGTCAGCGGAGTTTGAAAGGCTGCCCTCAGCATGGGCAGGTAGACGAAGCTGGAGCTCCAGGGAACCGGGAAGGGTGGATGGATATTGGTGGGCAAAGGATTTGTTTTGCCAGGTGGGGGTGTCTTAAGGCTTTCTCTGCTCTGCCCGACCACTGGGTTTCCAATACCCTGCAGTGCTGCTCCTTAGAGCCGGCTGGCTTTTTTGGCATCATTTGGTTTAGTTGCTAGGAAGCCGAATAAGGCAAATGCAACTTCCTTTTGACTTACTCACATTGAACCATCTGCTTATTCCTTTTCGTGGCCTTCAAACTTGGCTAGGATCATTGAGAAAAGGGTCGAGTGGAGCATCTGCGCTCCTCCTTTTTGGAAATGGAATGCTTTCCACTAACTCTTTAACCCTCTCAGTCCACATTCGTAATAGTCTTGTCAAAACCCTTGGTTCTGTTAGCTAGCAACTTGCTAGGTCTGGCCCTTCCTTTTGTCTTAGATTTCAGTCTATATTAATACACATCTCTTGAATGAGGCAGATGGTGGCTGTGTGTGTCAGGGTGTATTTGGAGTGTGAATGTATGGTGGCTTTAGTGGAGGATGGTTTGCACTGTGTTGATGTACACAGCCAGGAGCTTCATTATGAAGTGAGTGTCAGGTATGATCCAGGTGGCAGTGAATCCTTGGAAATTTGATGATGTTGGTGGAGCAGCCATCAAAATGAAGCTTAAAACAAAACCAGTGGTTCTTGTTTCTATTATTGATACTTGCAGAGACTTCTTGCATGTGGACTTGCAGATTTGTTCATTTGGGCAGCTCAGACGTGAGCTGAAGCCCCTTCTGAGGGTGAGTTGTATTGGTCTTCGTGTCAGAGCTACACATTCAGTCACCAACTTTGCAGAAGCAGTTGAACAAACACACTAAGCAAAAATAGAAACAGGTATTAAGGAATAGAGTAGAGCTTCTGACAAAAAGATTCTTGAAAAAAGCCATTGTTCAAGTTTTTGAAATCCAGTTTTACTGAAGACTTAATCACCTTTGAGTGTACCAGAACTGTAGAAAGTAATGTATGAACTATGGGAAATAATTTCTTCTTGAGTGTAATTTGTCTTTGTTGTTTTTTTAGCAGTAAGCCATCTAAACCTTTTCTGCCAACTTCTCATTCTCCCCAAGAGGGCTACTTAAAGGAGAGTGAAGACAGACTAAGGTGAGGTTTTATTGTTGTGGCTCAATTTGCTAAAAGCTTAGGTAGTAATGCAAATGTGTTCTTACTGTGCGAATATAGATGTTTGCTGAAATTGGTGCTATTAATATTTGCTTTTGGGAAGTCCCTTGGGTCAAGTTGATCATATTAACCACTCTACTTTAACTTTTACCTTTCCATAGTCATTTGGACTCTTAACTGAAGTATACCCATGGCCAGAAGGGCCTCAGCCACCAGGTCTTTGTCTGTAGTAGTTTCAGCTGTCTCTGGATGGCTTCCTTGCTTTGTCCATTCTCTGTATCAGGCCTGTGACACTCTTCTGTATGTGATTTTTCTGCTGCTGTCTAATTGCTGTTATATGCTCAAAAAAGATAATTTATTTCACTGCAAGACAAATTAGTGCTTCCGAGGCAAAAATAAATATCAGTTGTTTTTAAACATTGGGTCAGAAGCTGGGCATGGTGGCGCATGCCTTTAATCTCAGCACTCAGGAGGCAGAGGCAGGAGGATCTCTGTGAGTTCGAAGCCAGCCTTGTCTACAGAGTGAGTTCCAGGGCAGGCTCCAAAGCTACAGAGAAACTCTGTTTCGAAAAACAAAAAACAAAACAACCCCAAAAATGGGTTAAAGAGTTGGCTCAGCCAGCAGTTAAGAACACTGGAACTCTTCTAGAAGGGACCCAGGTTTGATTCCTAGTACCCACATGATGGCTCACTACTGTCTCTAAGTCCAGTCCCAACTTTCTGCTGGCTTCTGTGGGCATCACATATGCACACTGTACACATAAGATAGTTTTTTTGTTTTGTTTTTAATTGAGGAACCCATAGACATATAAAAGTATATGATATTAAAGCAAATATTTCTGTCTAGACTGTTCCAGGTTTTGGGGTCTGTCTGTCTGTTTGAAGCAGGGTTTCTCTACATAACCCCAGCTATGCTTGAACTCACTGCATAGACCAGGTTGGCCCCAAGTTCACAAACATTCGTCTGCCTCTGCCTCTCGAGTGCTGGGATTAAAGGCGCGTACCATCACGCCTGGCCTTAAACAAAGTTTTGCTTTGTTTCTTAGGTTGGCCTTGAAGTGTGCTCAAGTGATCCTCCTGTGTGAGCCTCAAGTAGCTGTAGCTAGGGCAGGGTGCCACGCCCTCTCGTTTTCTTAGTGACTCATGGTTATTGCCGGGCAGCATGCACGCCTCACTCTCCAGGCCCTCCTTCTGTCCGCTCCTTTCCTCCTCTGTATTCAGCAGGGAGTGCCTCTGAGCAGGTGAGTCAGCGCAGCCTTTCAGGCTGCTCACCTTGGAGCTTTCTGTGTAGTTTTGGTAAAAAACAGGTTTTCTTAAATTGTATTTGAATTGATTTTTATATGTATGAACTTTGACAAGGCCTCCCTTCTGCCTCCATTAGAGATGAGTTTTGTGACATATTAAATTAATAATTCAAAATTGAAAATGCAGAAGCACTTGGAAATGTGGAATTCAGGAGTGGCTGTTAATAGGGGTTAGTTTCTCTCAGGCACCATTTCCTGAGAGAGACCTAGAATGCCTTCCTTGTTAGGTTACTTTCTGAAGGAGAGGGTGTCTGGCCTGATGTAGGAGCCTAGAGGCGGAAGTGAATAATAATGGTCAGCTTCCCTTGAGAGCTTACTCTGCCTCAGGCACCGTTCTCTGGCCTTTGCCATATCAGCTCTTGGAGTCACCGACAGGCACCGTTAATAGTTTCCATTGTAGAAGGAGGAACTTAGCTGGGTGTGTAGGCGCGCACCTCTAGCCCCAGTCCATAGGGCATGAAGGCAGATCTGTTCAGGCCATCCATCCTGAGTTAGAGACCAGTGTAAGACCCTTCCTCAAAACAAACTGAACAACCAGCCAAACGGAAGTGAGGGACCTGAGACGCCTGAGGATAAACTCTTTCTGCTAGAAAGTCAAGCGGTGGGGCCATGGCAGTTGCACACATCTTCTACTGCTTGCCCTAGACTGCCCAGGTGTCGGCAGCACCTTCTAGGACACCTAGCAACCAATCCCCTCTACTTCCTTGGTTGGGGAGGCAAAGGAATTGACTTTCTACTTTATGATTAGAAGGCATATAGGGCCATGGGTGTAACTCTGGTAGAGTGCTTGTCTGGTATGCATGGGGCCCTGGGTTTGGCACTGCCTCTCCCAAGCAGGAAGGAACAAAGGGAAGAAGGAAACAGAAAAGGAGAGGGAGAGGGACTATAGTGACTGAGGGAAAGCTAGCAAGAGCGAATGTGGCCAGGGCTAAAGAAAGCTGGTAACTTGGGATAACTGGATTCAGTGCAGCAGGTGAGGATGAGGGAATACTGGGTGGCGTGCAGGGTCCTCCAGTCAGTAGGACGAGTCTCAGGCTCGGGCAAACATTTCAGTTCTGTCTACTGTGAGAGTCGATGAGAAGAACCTAGCCCGAAACCTAAGAGGAGAAGCTGTGGGAATGATGCTTGTTGGCAGTGCACTGAGCAGTCAGTTTGACAGAGTGTATGTAGCCAGTGCTGTTCTGCCATGTGCGTGAGGCCTCTTGTGGGAGTGCAGCTAATTGCTGCCTGCTGAGACTTCTCTCCCTGGCAGGACATTCCTTGTGGACAAAAACATTGCTATCTAGATACTGGGGAGCTGCAATAAAAGTGTCTGATTTAGGGTACAGAGTGCATCTAATTCCCCATTTCCTCTGTTAAATCACAGCGAACGGGAGCACTTTGGATGGTTAATAGATTAGCCAGCATCTGTGCACTATTTTCACGCCTTTAACAAGGGAACATAACTTGCTCAAGGGAGCTGAGGAGTACTTAGGAGTGTGGGAACAAAGCTCAAGGAGTCATATTTGCCTGTATTTAACAAAGACCCTTACAAGTATAGAAGTGAACACCTTTTATCACAGATGAACATTTTTATAAAAAAAACATTTCCTTTCCTACAGTCTGAATGCTGTAAGCATGAGTCAGTGTGATTTTTCTTGTGATTTGCATCTTACTTAACAAGGATAGTGACTCCATTTAGCACTTTTTATTGTGGCAGTTGAGAAGAAATGAATTGAGAAATGGCAGAAACTCTTAGACTCAACATAATACTCTAAAATGAGGACAGATTATTGGGTAGCTTTTTGTGTGTGTATGGGGGGGAGGGCGGGGGCTGAGACAGGGTTTCTCTGTAGCTTTGGAGCCTGTCCTGGAACTTACTCTGTAGACCAGGCTGGCCTTGAATTCACAGAGATACTCTTGCCTCTGCCTCCCGAGTACTGAGATTAAAGGCATGTGTCACCACTGGCATTGGGTAACATTTCTAAGTAGTCGCCGTCTTGGGTGACTACAGCTTGCAGTCTGGGTTGGTTTTTTGTGTTGTGGGGGCGTGTTCAGAGCGAAAACATCTCTGCACAATTTGAGAAAATATTTTCATACTCCCAGCAGTACAGAAGAGTTACGGGGGAATGTGGTTGGTTATTCAAAGAGGAATGAAGATAACATTGAGCGATGGCAGGACTCTCAGCTAGGTAAGAATTCTTTCTGTCCAGACTGTTTACGGTGTGCTGACTGTTGCAGAAGTACTGTGCTTTACTTTTGTAAGGCCGCCCTGCAGCCTCCAAGGTGGAGATTTGATCATGCGGAAGCCCCAGTGCACCTGTTTTTCAGATCTCGCCAATGGCAGGGTTGCTCAGAGAGAAGCGCTTTTCCAGCACTTCTGCCGGGCGCTGCAGAAAGCGTGGGATCGAGAGAAACCTTCGGATTGCGTCATTGTCTCTATGGACACAAACCAGAGGTGACTTTATGTCTTTTTAGCTTACCAAATGAGAGTGTGTACACATTATGATTTAAGTGTGCAATCTTGGGCACATAACATACTGGGAGTCAGCATTAGGGACAGTCTCTTAAAATTGTCAAAATGTCACTGCTGGCCTAACTAATTAGAAGTAGGGGCATTATTTCTAGACTCATGTCTTACTTAGATTTTCTTTATTGCTTGCAACCCTCCCCCCTCCTCTTTTAGGCTGAGTGCATCTCATGCATAGGGACTTTTCTGTGCTGTTTTAAAATTGCTTCTGTCCACTATCTTAGTGATTTCATGAGGAGTGCCAGCCGTGCCTCTTGCTTATGTCTGTTTCTATAGCGTTTGGCAGGGCCTGGTGGGTAGACAAATGGTTGGCTAGAGGGCTATACACTTGTTGCAGTACCACTCACTGCATGATACTAAGGATCACACAATGAACAGGATTCTACTATATGATACCAGCCGTATGTAAAACATGACTCTATTAAGGCAGTGGTGAGCTTTCACATATTTCTTTTTTTAGTTTTTTGAGACTTGGTCTGGGTGTATAGCTCCACTGACCTGAAAGTTGCTATGTAAACCAGGTTAATATGGGAGGCAAAGATCTGCCTGCTTCTGCCTCCCAGGTGCTAGGATTAGTTAGGGTCATGTACCAACATACCCTGTCGTTGTTGCTGGTCTTCCTCTTCCTCATTCTTTCTTTTTTTAATCTGCAATCTTACAGCAACTCAGAATTTTTATTCGCTATTCAAAAGCAAAATTACAACTCCATTTCATTTGTAGGTTGTTGAGGTTAGACCTTGGGAGACAGTGTGCTAGAAGAAGTGAGGTCATTCACAGCGTGGGAGAGGGCCATTCCTTTTACAGTTCAATGATGAATTTCTCTTTAATTGAAAGATGTCCAGAAATGTCCTGGATTAATTTGATCATGTAGTAATTTAAACAGATTTCAAGCCTAGAGGTGGAGAAGACTCAGCATGTGTAGGAGATTTGCTGCCTCACCATTTAGCAGTTTTGCCACAAGATTGCTTTGGCCTGATCACTGCATTAATCTTTGGCTAAATTAGCTTCTCCCCCTTCCTCCCCAAAGGCAAGGTCTCAGTGTGTAGCCCGGGCTGGCTGTGAACTTGTGGCAACCCTCCTGCCTTAATCTCCCAAGTACTAGTCACAAGTGAGCTTCAGTGCCTAGGTTAGATTAAGTTAGCCTGGCTTTCCATTTTCCTCTCTCTTTAAATATTTATTTTTTTATTCTGTATAATGTTTTGCCTGCACACCAAAAGAGGGCACCAGATCTCATTATAGATGGCTGTGAGCCACCATGTGGTTGCTGGGAATAGAACTCAGCACCTCTGGGAGAGGAGCCAGTCATCTCTCTAGCCCCACCCAACCCCCACCCACCCAACATGGTCTTATATAGCTTACACAGACCTCAAACTTATTATCTAGGTGAAAATGCCCTTGAACTTGTACCTCTACCTCCCAAGTGGGATTATAAACATGGGGCATAAACTCCCCATGTGGTGCTGAAGATTCAGGGCTTTCTGTATGCCAGGCCAGTTCTTTGCCGCCTGAGCTACTGCCCAGCCCTTAGATTAGCTTTCTTAGTGTTCGTAGCAAGTATCACATATCTGACTTGGATCATCTTGTATTTCATTTAGAACTGTGGCTGACTCCAGCTGCTTGTTGGACTAAACATGATCCTGATGCTCTGGCTATCTTCCCATCAGCAGAGCAGGGCAGCCGGCACTAATTGAGGGCAGTCTTGTAGTGAAGACTGTCTGAGACTGCAATTCTTCTCTCCATCTAGAGTGGCATTAGAAGCTACTCCTCACATGTTGACTAGTTCCTGCCTGGTGTTCTGTGGCCTGGCAGTTAGCCATGGATCGGGAAACTGGAATGGATACAGCCAAGAGTTATGTCAGCCACAGTGTGTCTGCAGCTGCTGGTGCCCTGTAAGCAAGGCATGCTGTTTGCTCTTTTGTCGCTCTGATGGCAGTAAGGTTTATAGTGATACCTTAGTTAGTTGATTCATCTCTTTATTCTGCAAAACACTAATTTCCAGTTCATGTCATCTAATAATCTTTAGTTCTGTAAAACATGCATTTGACTGACTTGTTACATCTAAAGCTCTGAGCACAGGAATCTAAGTATAATTCAGTAACAATGTCTATTTGTGAGAGGTGCTGTTTAATAGGATAAACATACACATAACAGCTAGAAGAGCAGAAGTAGGGCTGAGGGTACAGCTCAGTTATAAGAGTGATTCTTCCTTGAGCACACTCTTACAAGCCCGGTACTTGGAAATGGGGACAGGAGTGCCAGAATTGTGAGATTGTCCTTGGCTACACAGTGAGTTCTACAGTCTGCACTACGTGAGATTGTCGTAAAAGAGAGTGATCTAATCTACTAAGGGCTTATCCCACCAGAAGCTGAATATTCATACAAGGAAGAGTGGGTTACCATAGTTTAGAGATTAGCTAAAGGGACCGCAGAGAGTAATGCCACTTATTTTGAGCCCCAGGACTAACGTGAGCAACAAACAGAAAGACAGAGGGATCTTAGAAGAAAAGGGGAGAGTCCGTCATTCAGGGATGATGAATGAGTTTGGCAAGTGAATGGGACGTTTGAAGGTTAGTATGTGTAGAGCCTGTTTAGATGGGTTGAAGTAATGTCTTTTATTTACTACTTTTTTTTTTTTTTTTTTTTTTTTTTTTTTTTTGTTTTTTCTTGCTAGAACTGAGAACACCAGGTAAGGAGTTAAGGTTGTAGAGCAGGACTTTGCAGGTTTTTAAGTAATTATGAGGTAAGAATGACCATATCAGCTCAGGGAGAGGATTGGGGAGATTGGGGAGCTGAGGAAGCAGGACATGTAATCACTTGGGGTTTTTGGTCCAGCGCTGGTTAGTGAGTGGTGAATGCTGTCTCCAGAGTCACTCATCCTCTCCGTAGGGAAGAGCCCTCCTGATGGAAGCGACATGGTCAGGGCCTCTCTTAGCCAACTGAGATGAAGACGGCCCTGTTCTTCAGAGTAGTCTTCTTACCTGTTCTTTTTGTTTTTCCAGACAGGGTTTCTCTGTATACAGTCCTGGCTGCCCTGGAACTCACTCTGTAGACTAGGCTGGCCTCAAACTCACAGATCCGCCTACCTCTGCCTCTGGAGTGCTAGGATTAAAGACAACGCACGTGCGCCATGACAACCCAGCAAATGCTTCCATTTTTAAAAAGGCTACTCATGCTTACTCAGCGCAAGCCAGTATGCCAAACAAAAGCACAGCCTCTATTGTCTGTTTTGTTCTGAGTCAGGGTTTCACGATGTAGTCCTGACTGCCCTGTGTAGGTCAATATGTAGACCAGGCTGGCCTTTACTAAATACTCATAGTCAATCTTACAGAGGATTTTACAGTTTCACAAAAGATTCTACTTCACTAACATAAATAAAATAAAAACATTGTCTTACTGCTTACTGTTTGCATGCTTAAATGTGTAGTGGTGATATGGGCTTTTTTCTTCTATTAAACCTGTGTTTTATTTATTTGTGTGTGTGTGTGTGTGTGTGTGTGTGTGTGTGTGTGTGTGTGTGTGTGTGTGTGTTAAGGGATTATGTGACAGCCATAGGCCGCCGTCTGCAGGACCGTGGTCTTATAGTGGAAACAATTCACCTTGCCTCCGAATCGGACCTCACTCGCGCCCTGCAGGATGTTAAAGATGACGGTTCCCCCTTTTGTATTCTTGTGGAGCAGTCTAATGTGAAATATTCCTCTTGTACCGTAATCATGCTTCATGAATCCATCAAAAGTAAGTGTGGGTCCTAAAAGTCTCTCTGGAGACAACCCTGCTTTAGACACGAGTGCCTCTTCTTTTTGTGCTAGCATACTTTGAAGGTTCATGTTTGTAGCTGAGCTGCTTTTAGTTGAGGAAGAAAGTACTTTTTCTGTGTATCGCTAAAAACTGAAACCTAAATCGCCTTTACTGCATCTGTGTAAGGATCACACAGCCAGATATGGTGGGCTTCCACATTTAGTTCCAGAACTTGAGAGGCAGAGGCAGAAGGACGGGTCACTTGAGCCCAGGGGTCTGGGTTATGCAGACCCTGTCTCAAACACAAAAGACCCTAAAATATCCCATCAATGATGTTATATAGTAGATTGCCATCTGTAGAGGTTTTGGCACTAGCTTTTATATTCTTGATGGTTAAGTCTCACAGACTCTCTTTTCTCAAGGATTCTCTTAAACTTTATATTAATCTACTTCCCCTCACTGTGGGGGTAGGGGTGGGGGGTGGGTGATCCAGTTTCTTATTTTTCCATCTGAGTTCATATAGAGCCATGGTACAGGGTCCTGCTGAGGCTGCCCATCATGGCAGTGGTGTCAGAGGACGATGCTTGTCTGGACCATTAGAGTGAAAGACAAGAGCGAGGGGCCAGACCAAGTGTGCCTTTCCAGAGTGTACTCTGGTGACCTGACTCTTTCCTCCTGGACCCTGCTGCTCGACAGTGGCTGGAGACCAAACCTTTAACACTCGGGCCTTTGTGGGTATGGACCCAAACTCTTTCTTATTTTTTAAAATATGCTTTTTTTCTGCTTTCTCATCCGTTTCTTTGTTCTAACATTCACGAGAAAACATGAAAATTAACACACACACACTCTTTTTTTGTTTGATTTTGAGACAGGGTTTCACTGTGTAGTCTTGAGTAAAACAGAACTCATTCTATAGACCAGGCTGGCCTTGAATTTAGAGATCTACCTCCCAAGTGCTGTCTACCACCACTGTCCAGTGAAAATGATCCCTTTCTGCTCCCTGATTGTACAAGCTTAGGCACATGTACACATCCATGCACATCCTCCATCTTCTCCACTGTGGGCAAATGTGCCTTTCCTGTTCCTGTCTTGACCCTGTCCTCTGCAGTTGGAGGCTGAAAATGACATGTTTCCTCCTGGACACAGGGAGAGCCTCATGGGAGTTTCCTCCATACCCCGCCTCTCTCTCACCCAGACCTGCTGAGTTTTCTAGTCCTCTTTCAGAAGTCCATGCACCATTCTGTTCAGTCTAAAGGCATTAAGTGTCTCTTGTATCCCAGGCTCTGTATTTCTGGCTTCATTCTTGGCCCTGGTTAGCAGTAGTAGTTGAGCATGCTCCTCCTGCAGACTCTGGATCACCCAGCAGTAGTCAGAAGGTCTTGCTCTTGAACAGAGCCCATGGAACATTAGTAGTAGCTAGAGTTAATTCATCCCCATAACTTTGAGACTTGGTAGAGAAGTGAATATAGGGTTAATGTTCTAAATTCAGCTGTCACGTAGGCTCTGAAGGGAGAAACATGATAAGCTCTTGTGTCTGACGTGGGAAGACTGGGCTTTTTAATTAGGAGCATGGCATCTCTTTTGCCTGCCTACCTGCCACCTTTTGTTCAGTGCTACACTTGAGAATGTTAAATTATGGTTTGTACTTAGTAGTTTAGGAGGCAAAAATCAGTTACTTTACACGTAAGTTCTAGAAATGTAAAAGAACACACTCTTCCAATAATTACAAATCCCACTCTCCTGGGAAAAGTTTAATTTGAACCAGTTGTGAAAAGGACTAATTATGTTTCATTACTTAAATGTTGACATCATGCAAGATCATTTAGGAAGTTATCACAAAATAGGTAAAATATTTGTTGAGTGTTAATTTAAAAAAAAAATTATTACCCCAGGCAGTAGTGGCACATGCCTTTAATCCCAGCATTTGGGAGGCAGAGGCAGGAAGATCCCTGTGAGTTCTAGGCCAGAGTGATCTACAGAGCGAGTTCCAGGACAGCCAAGGATACAAAGAGAAACCCTGTCTCAGAGAAAAACAAAAACAATAATCACCATTACTTCAAAAAGCATTTTATCTACTTTCAGTGTGTTTTGAAATCAGGAGGTGATTTATTTATGTTTTCTTTATGTTCAGAATAATGTTAACGTGAACATTTATTTGTCATCCCTAAATTATTAAATTCAGATCATAAGCAAAGAGAGCCTTGTTTTCTCTGATGAGCTGTGTTTTATTAAAAGTAAAACTAGTTGCAACTGTTCTCTTTCAGAATTCTTTATAGCAAGTGTGTGGCTTCTGTGCCAAGACAAGTATTTAAAATTAGCCACACTATGAAGTTTAAAGCCTGAAGGCTAACATGTAATATAGTCGTACTACTTCCTAAATGTAACCTTAATAAACATAATGTAAGATTTAGCCAAATATGATCATAGCTCCTGCAGCTCTGGAGAACCCTGGCATGGAATTTGTTCAAAACACAGTGATACATGGTAGACCAGACAGGGTAGGGCTCATCTAAGAGGCAGCTGTCATGAAGTTATCTTCCCCAGATAGACCTGGAAGAGACTGGAATACATCTGTGTATCGCCTACAGCCAGGAAGGCATGGGGAAGCTACTTTTAGGTCTAGAATATGTTTTCTGTACAGTATTTCTTTCCTAAAGTATTCCTGACCATACCCACAATCTCACAGGGCTTTGCCAGAGATTGCAAGACCATTGAGGGTGTGGGTTACTCCTCACATGGCTGCATCAGCCTAGAAGCCCTATGTGCCTGTGGTCAGGTATTCGATTAGAAATGAACTCTTGAAGGATGTAGCAAAGACTAGCAGTTCCTTACCATCTGTAACCCTTCTCGACTCCCATAGCTGTCCTTTCTGGCCTAATCCCGCCCATCTCTTCTGGGTATCTTCTTCCTCTTAGGGCATCCTGATGCTGTAGTCCAACATAGCAACTTCACCTTTCAGCTTCTCATTCCTTGTCCTGTCGTCTTTCATTATTGTGTGTCATTGTAAAGTGGTAGGTTTCATAGTGACGTTGTTCAAGTCTATTACATACTTTGGCCACGTTCACTCCCCAAGGTCCACTTGTTTCTGGGTTTTGCTTGTTTGAGATACAGTCTAGTATACTCCACCCTGGCATCAGATTTGCTAAGTAGACTAGGATGATGTTGAATTTATCTTTGCCTCTGAAGCTCTGAGATTATACATGTGGTATCACATTTGACTTTTGTTTCTATTTTTTGATGTGACAATTTGGTCTTTTAAAAACTGGGTTTCTTTTCTTTAAGACTTTCTGGGCTTGGGAAATTTCTCAATAGGTGAAAGTGCTTGCTATATTTCTGATGACCTGAGTTTGATGCCTGGAACCCATAAAAAAGTCAGATGTTGTAACACACATCTATAACCCAGTACTTTTTATGGCAAGGTGAGAGGTAAAGAGAATTACCCAGAAGTTTTGTGGGCCAGCTAGCTTGGAGTATACAGTATGTAGTGATGGAAGTGAGACCCTGCCTCAAAACAAAGTAGAAGAGGGGCCACATGGATGCCATGCCTATGCACTTGTGCTCCTGAACACTCTCTTGCTCTCTTTCTAACTCACTCTCACACATAGATATACATTATGTAAATAATTAAAATTGGTTTTATTGACACTTATCCCATATATTTCTATAGCTGTTATAATTAATATATTTAGTTAAAAAATTTTGGGGGGGGGTCAGGGTTGATCTCTGTCAGGGACCGCTTTGTGGACTCGAATGACCCTTTTACAGGGGTTGCCTAAAACCCATCAGAAAACACAGATATTTACATTATGATTCATGAACAGTAGCAAAATTGCAATTATGAGGTAACAATGAAAATAATTTTATGAGGAACTGTATTGAAGTGTCACTGTATTAGGAAAGTTGAGAACCACTGCTCTATGTGACTTTGACTGTCGTAGACCAGGCTGGCTCCTCTCAAAGGTCTTGTCTCCCAAGTGCTAAAATTAAAAGCATGTACCACTATGCCTAGCCTTTATATAATCTTTCAATAAGAAATGTCTATTTTGAAATCAAATAGAGCACCTGCTGTGGAGGGTACTAGTCATTCTATTTAAAATCACATATGTATCAAAGACCAAGACAGTTTGTACAACTTGCAGGTGGGCTGGCTGTTGTCTGACTTGTCTTTTCTTGTTTTTTTTATTTTATAAAGATTTCTTTAAAATAAAGAGTGAGAGAGAGAGAGAGAGAGAGAGAGAGAGAGAGAGAGAGAGAGAGAGAGAGGGAGAGAGAGAGAGAGGGAGAGAGACCCCTGTATGATAAAGCAGCTTGTTCTTCTCTCTAGTACATCGGCATATGCCCCTGGAGGATGCACTGGTTCTGGTGGCTAAAGAATTGAAGAGACTTTTCATCAGACAAAGCGTTGGAATTTCTCAGAGGGCTATTGAGCTGGTAGATGACTTCCTGGCCCGTGAGCACCTGGCCAGTTACTCTGTTCCATCCAGCATTTGTCATCTTCTTTTCCTGTTGAGTGAGGGGAAGCATTTGTACAGTGATGAGCTGGGCCTGATCATGGACTACTTAACAATCAGGAAAGAGCAACTGCAAGGTACATGACATTGTCCCTTCCCTTCTGAGTTCTGGACTCTTGGTACAGCTTTTTCCTATAAATCCATGTGTGTGGAAGAGAGAGAAGTGTGTGTGTGTGTGTGTGTGTGTGTGTGTGTGTGTGTGTGTGTGTGTGATACAAAAGGAACTAGTCTTCATGGGTTTTACACTTAAGTTTCTAACCTTTGTAGACTAAAATGTTTCTTTTGAGGTTAAAGTTTCTTTTGAATCAGATGTTTAAAACTATGTTTATGGTAAATTCTTTTTACATTTATTCTTGTTAAATGTATGTGCAGGTGTGGATCAGAAGACATCTTGTGGGATTGTTTTTTGTTTTTGTTTTTTACCATGTGGATCCAAGAATTGCCTCTTGTAGAGCAGGTCTTAAATCCAATTATCAAGCGGTTAGTTACCCTATAACCTTCAAGCCACTCTAATAGCATGGGTGAGCACTTCTTGCCTGGCTGGTCAGTATCACAGTCTGCAGGATCCACGGTTGGGTAAGACTATTGATGGCTTTATCCCACCAGCCTCTAGCTCTGTGGAATCTAGCCATCAGGGGGGAAGCATCCAGCTCTGTACTAGCTTCTTTTCTCTGCATCCTGCAACATACAACACAGTGTATGTCTACAGCAATAGAACCGTAACTGCCAGGCAGCCAAGAGAAGCTGCAGTGTCTTGTATTCCTTTGGAAGCTCCCTAACCAATAGCACATAGGGAGGTATCCTACACCTAGCAATGGGACTTCTGTTTCGTAACTGGTAGCTTAAGGGAGCAGCATTACCCAACCATTGAGGGCACGTCCATTCAGACTTTTAAGAAGTAATTTATTTGTTATATGCACGGGCATGGTGTGTGGAGAGAGGGCATGAGTATGCCAAGCATTCAGCGGAAGGAAGCAAACAATTTTGTGGAGTTGGCTCTCTCCTTCCATATTTTATGGACTCCAGGGATTAACTCAGGCTTTTACAGCAAGTGTTTTATCCACTGAGTCATCTTGATAGCCCTTCTCTTTTTTTCTTTAAGTTAGCTTTACAATGTAATAGGTTTCCAGACAGCTTTTACATATATCCCCTCACCTCCATCCCGTTTAAACCCCTCATCCCCAGCCATTCCCTTTCTACCTCCATATCCTATGTTGAACCAGATTTGCAGTAAGTAGAACGATCTCTGTGTGTACATAGTTCCTCCCTCCTGGCTCTGGGCTTCATCTTTTGTTAACACCGATAAGCTTACAACAATGGTATAAAGCATAAAGATGAATATGGTTCCTAGTCTTGAGGATTTTACAGAGCATTTCATTTATGAGCTCGAACTGGCACTTGGAAGGCAGAGGCAGGTAGATCTCTGAGTTTGAGACCAACCTGGTCTTTGGAGTGAGTTCTAGGACAGCCAGGGTGACACGGAGAACCCAATAAATAAATGAATAAGTAGTAACTTTCTTGTTAGCTTCTTTTGAGTGAAATGTGTGAGACAAAACTAATAACCACTTGTCCCTTCCAGGGAAAAGTAGCTGCTGTGCTGCACACCTGGGGTGTATCATGGTTTTAATGACTCATTCATCTGACAAGAGTGTGCTTAGTTTTATATACTTATTATTCTTACTTTCTCAGGGTGGGTGGAACTTATAAAGTTAAAACATGACAGTTCTGTTTCTTTTTATTATAGGACTTTCTAAATCAGTAAGAAGAAAGAAGGCTTTCTTGAGTACGCAGAAGTGAAACTTTCTTGAATAGTCCGAAAGGCTCACTGGCCTGGACTGCAGGCTCCCGCTAACTATTGGTTCTTTTTACTTTTCCAGGATGCGAGGCTCCGGATCCATCAGCCAGCAGCATGCCTGCCTCATTTCAGGGCAGGATCACCCCCATTGTGAGCAAGCCTCCTCCTCTGCTGCCAGCTTCTGGCCCCCGGCCCTTACTGGATATTGCTCTTCCGCGCTCTATCAAGCCGCTGGTTGGAGACAGGCAGGAAGTTGGCCTGCTCACTGCACCAGGTCAGTGCTTGTCGGCCATGCAGAGCACATCTCTAGCAGTGTCTCTTCCCCTTGGGGACCAGATGATGTGCTTTGGATTTCCTCCTGGAAGAGACCCAGAAACTTGAAGAGATCCTTCTGCTGAGCTTTATGACTAGGGCTAGAGCTTTTTGAACTGGGTTCTCATAATTTCTACCCTAAATTCTAATGTTTTGAGACTTTTATTTCTGAAGGCCGGCAGTCTTCTAAAGTTTCATTACTCTAGCTTTTATTCTTTTTTTAGTTTTATCAATTTTACTTGTATGTGAGTATTTTGCCTGCATGTATGTATGTGCACCATGTGCGAGCCTGGTGCCCACTGAGGTTTTAGAAGAAGGCGTCAGATCTCCTGGAACTGGAGTTACTGACGGTCATGAGACACCATATGTGTGCTGGGAACCAACGCTGAGTCTGTTGTGAGAGCAACAAGTCTTCTTAACCACTGAGCCATCTCTTCAACCTCACTGTCCCCTTTCTCTGTGTGACAGGATCTGTCTCAGGTTAGTTTAATACTAGAGACTTGAAAGCTTTCATGACTAACCTCAGTCCTGACTGGATCCTGTTGCTCGGAATGGTTCTCAGATCCATCCATCTCTTCTCCCTGGGAAGAGGCCTGACTGAAGTCTAAGCACATACATTCAGACATCAAGTCAGGCCTGGCTGGCTTTGAGCACCAACTCTGTGCACCTCTGAGGAGCCTCTCTGCCAGTGGCTGAGCCTTTTCTGTCCCAAGAGCAGGAAGTTTATCCGTGTTAGGTCCACAGAGCTCTCCTGGGACCTCACCTCCCTAACCCTGACCTTCCGTCTTTCCTATTCTTCCCTGGTACTTGAATTGAGATTGGGGAGGAATGGTTGCTAAAAGCACATTTTCAATTTACCACATTAAAAAAGAACTTGCCAGTGGGGTCTCAATTAAAAACATGACTTTTTTTTTTTTTTTTTTAAAGTTTGAAAAAAATTAAAAGTATTTGTATGGGTGTTTTGCCTTTATGTATATCATGTCATATCTGGTACCCAGGAAGTCTGGAAGAGAGTGTACAGTCTTCTGGGAATGAGTTTTCAGATGGTTGTGAGCCACCTTGTTGGTACTGGGACTTGAACCTGGGTCTTCTGGAAGATAACCAGTGTGTTCTTAACCACTGAACCATTCTTCAGTCCCCCAAAATGACTTTTCACTTGGTCTTTCAAGTTAAATTTATAGTCAGGAATGCTTCCGATCCCTTCCCACTGCTGGGGTGCAACTCAGGGTCTCAGAAGTGCTCTAAGCAAGTGCTCTGCCCCTCAGCTGCATCCCTAGCTTTGGGGACATGTTTGTGCATAAAAGTCAGATGTGTTTTTCTTTTTTCCTTCTTTCTTTCTTTTTTTTTTTTTTTTTTTTTTTGAGACAGGGTTTTTCGGTGTAGCCCTGGCTGTCCTGGATGGAACTCACTCAGACCAGGCTAGTCTTGAACTCAGAGATCCATCTGCCTCTGCCTTACGTGTGCTGGAATTAAAGGCGTGAGCCACCATATGCTGCAGAGTACATATATGTATATATGCATATATATATGAAACATTTACTTACTTGTTTATTGGTTTTTCAAGATAATGTTTCTCTGTAACAGCCCTAGTTTACCTGGAGCTAGGTCTGTAGACCATGCTGGTCTCAAACTCACAGAGATCCACCCGCCTCTGCCTCCTGAGTGCTGGGATTAAAGGCATGCTCCACTACTGCCCGGTTTATTTATTTCAAGAATGCTTTGTAGGAAGAGGAGGATGAGAGTCCCAGAGAATTCAGATAAACTGGAATTAGGATAGGATTTTCACACTTCCTTTTGAAGGTTTGTTTGGTAGATATTTAGGATTTGGGGACAAGAAGCAAAATTTGGGATGTATGTATGTATATATTTGAATAGTGGTTTAGATATTAAAACTGCTGGGCCAGGTGACAGAAGGCAAGCCTAGATTACATAATCAGGTCTTGTCTTCAAACAAAAAACAAAACAAAACAAAACAAAACAAATCACACAAATTAAGGGTTGGGAAAGATATCCTTAACCTGAAGGCCATCCCCAGACATGGGACCTGATTGAATGCTGGTCTTCAGTTTGCCTAGCCCTAGATGGCACCACTAAAATACTATCCTATTCTGAGAAGTTGGAACCTGGTGTGAGTTCACAGTGCTCTCAATTAGGCTCTTTCTAAGGATTAAAGGAAGTCACTCAGTTCCTTCCTGTTTATGCTTTGGTTTTCATTCTCTGCAGGGCTGGTCAACCCCAAAGGTCTGTTTCCTCCTCCCTTGCTTCAGGTAGGCCCATCTAAGAGGCCTGCTCCCTTAGGGTTCCCCTCCGCCGTGCCTGTCAAAAGACCACTACCTCAGAAGAAGCAGTTGCCAGGTGAGTTGAGTGGCGTTCTCACTAGTACTGCCCAGCAGACCTTTCTGTGCTGATGGACACCTTCTGTGGCCACACTGTTACCGAAGTCTCATTTACCATGTGCCTGTTGGGTAGGTGAATGTGGCTACTGTGACTGAGTATGTAACCTTTTTTGTGTTTTGAAGCAGTCTCTGTAACATAGCCCTGGCTGTTCTGGAATGCACTCTGTAGTCCTGGAAGAACCACCTGCCCTGCCTCCCAAGTTCTGGGATTGAAGGTGTGTGTCACCACATCTGGCATGAGCAAGCACTTTTTTTTCTTTTTCTTTTTTAATTTAATTTTATTTATTTATTTATTTTTTTGAGACAGGGTTTCTCTGTATTGCTTTGGAGCTTGTCCTGGAACTCTCTCTGTAGACTAGGCTAGCCTCTAACTCACAGAGATCCTCCTGCCTCTGCCTCCCGAGTGCTTGGACTAAAGGCATGTGCCACCAATGCCTGGCCGAGTAAGCAAATTTTTAATTCCATTTAATTTAAATTGTTTATATGACCATCGACTATACTGATGAGACTACAGTGAGCAGCCCAACTCTGGACCAGTGAGGGCATCAGAAAGCTATGATATGTTTTTTACTAATGTAAACCTGATTTCTTAGTCCTTTGGACTCTACTTTTTGTTGTTGTTTTTCGAGACGGGGTTTCTCTATGTTGCCTGTTGATCAGGCTGGTCTCAAACTCACAGATCTGCCTGCTTCTGCCTCTCCAGTGCTGGGATTAAAGGTGGGCACCCTTTAATAAGTTTCACATATACATAGGAAATGTTTCTTCCATAAATGGGCATCATTGTTAATTGCTATAAGATGGATGGTAACTTTAGGAAAAATATGTACATGAGTGTGTTATTAAATTTCCTGTTAGATGCTCATGTCTGCCTCAATTGCTTAAGCTTAAAGCTTGCTTGCTTCTGGCTAAAATGGTAGTTACTAAAAACCAAAGAAGTGCTAATAACACACCAATACTACTGTCCGTTGATTTATCCAGATGAACCAGGAGAGGTAGGCCAATAATGCTGTCAGTCAACTGTGGGTCTTGAATCTTTAAACACCTATGCAGATTCTGTTGGAATCAAAGGAGCAGGAGGAAGGCAGGCCTGCTCTGCTGTAGAGAGGTGCTGCTGCGGTTGTGATGTACACATTTATAAAATGATGAAGGTGTGGAACAAGCTTTGCCTGTGACTCTACCTCTTGCTCCTCAGATAA
Source organism: Phodopus roborovskii (assembly GCF_943737965.1). Classification (NCBI taxonomy): domain Eukaryota; kingdom Metazoa; phylum Chordata; class Mammalia; order Rodentia; family Cricetidae; genus Phodopus; species Phodopus roborovskii. The sequence continues at coordinate 1,168,260 of NW_026126486.1, read as the reverse complement.
TATGACTGGTTTTGACATGTCTGTTTGGCAGGGTGGAGTGGTGGGACTTCTTTGGGGGAAGTTTAAAGAACTTTTAATTGCCCCTAAGTTGGCCCTCTATGGCTTCTGAAGGCTTTTTTAGTCCCCAGACAGCAAAACTGATGATTGTGGGAAAGTTTTTTAAAAAGCGTAAAAAGCAGCTGGGGATATAGGTCAGTTGGCATAGGTGCTTGCCTTAGAATGTGTGAAGCCCTGCATCCAATGCCCAGCACCGTGTGAGCCAGGTATGGCAGGTCAGGAGTTTAAGGGCCAAGCTGAGAATATGTCTCAGAACACACATGTGGGCCTGGGAGATAGTTCAGTGAGTAAAACCAGCTACATACATGTGGCGAGTCCAAATTTGATTCCTGGAATGCACATTAAAAAGCTGGATGTAGTAGTACCCATCTTTCATCCAGTTCCTAAGTTGTGCACGCATGCACACATGCGTACACACTTACATGCACTCACGTACACACATGCACTCACGTACACACATGCACTCATGTGCGCACACACACACCATGCACTCACACACACTGAATTAAAGTATGAGAGTATCTACAAAAGGGAAGCAGCAAGCATGTTGGTACAAAGTAAAGCAATAACTATTAGGACACGTCAAATCCCTGTTGGGTACCAGACATGGATATGCAATCTAGGTTTTTTGGGGTTTTGTTGCTGTTGTTGTTGTTGTTTAATTAAAATATTTTTTCTGTTTAAATTGTATATGTGTGAGTGTTTTGCGTCCATGTATGAATGAGCACATGTGTGCCTGGTGCTTGAGGAAGTCAGAAGAGGGCACTGGATCCTGTGGGACTATAGTTATAGATGGTTGTATGCCACCATGTGGGTAATAGAGAGATTGGACCTGGAGTCCCTGCAGGAGCAGCAAGTGCTCTTAATGGCTGGGCTCTGGTATAGCCACCTGTCCTTACTCCCACAGAACTGTAAAAAGTCAAAGGGAAGAGTGAGCATGATTAGCATGGATCTGGGTACACCCAGGAGGTAGTCAGGAATTGGGGAGCCTGGTGGGAAGGGGCATCCTTACCTTTGGGGGAACCTAAGGGTCTTACATGTGACTGCCTAGAGATAGGGGTTGGGAAGCTGCTTCATGCTACCCTTCAGTAAGATGAAGGTTATCACCAGGATTTAGGGAGCTAATAAGGACACTTCAGTCTGTTGGAGAATTACACAGATAGGTTTGGTCCTGATGTGACTGGACCTTGGAACAGGCTACTAGGATGGCAAATGATACTGCTTTATTCCTCCTTTTGTAGTTCTTATGAAGTCAATGCCACCCAAGCGGGCACTCCAACCCATGTCCTTACGGAACTAAGGGATGTACTGAGGAGTCTGAAGAATGAGGTGTCTGCTTGTGGCCCAGAGGGCAGCTTTACATCTTCCAAGAATCAAGGTCCCTGCTTGGCTGCAGCACTGCTGTCCAAGCCCTGAACACAACTGTGGCTTTCTTTGACATATAGTCCTATGGAGACTTTCTCATCTATACAGTAATCTTTTGTTTTGTTTGTTTTTGGGTTTTTTTTTGTTTTGTTTCTCAAGACAGGGTTTTTCTGTGTTGCTTTGGAGCCTGTACTGGAATTCACTTTGTAGATCAGGCTGGTCTCAAACTCACAGAGATCCACCTACCTCTGCCTCTTGAGTGCTGGGTTTAAAGGTGGGTGACACCACCTCCTGGCTATACAGTATTTTTATGTCAAATACAAATAGTTGTACAAGGTCATTGATTGTTGTATTGAGCCCTGAAGTTATTCAGTTATGTTAAAATACAATAAAGTGTCTGACTTTTGCATAATGCTTGCTTGCCTTGATGCTTCTGTTAAAAACTTTATTTGGTCTAATTTTAGATCTACAGGAGATTTGCAAAGATGATACAAAACAGTTTCCTCATGCATCTGTCTCAGTAGCGTCATACATGACCATGATGCACTTGTAAAGCCTAATGCCTTAATGTATCAGAGTAACGTTAACTATATATTAAAGACTTTATTTGGGTTTCACCAATTTTCTCACCCATGTCATTTTTCTGTTCCAGAGTCCTAGTCTGATAGCCATAATACTAACTATGAAGAGTTAATCTAATTAACCTTAGTCAGTGAAAAACCAGGAGTCAGTTATCAGGGTAAAAACCTGGAAGATCAGCCAGGCCATGGTGGCACACGCCTTTAATCTCAACACTTGGGAAGCAGAGGCAGGTGGATCTCCATAAGTTCAAAGCCAGCCTGGTCTACAGAGTGAGTTCCAGGACAGTCAGGGCTACACAGAGAGACCCTGTGTCAAAAAACAAACAATAAGAAAACACCTGGAAGATAGAGAACCAGGAGCAGCCACCAGTTGTTTCCTACCTGTTTCCTTCCTCCATCCAGAAAGTCCAAGATCCTGTCTCCACCCCACTTTGTCACTTTCTGTCTGTTCTTCTCCAGTTCTGGAATTAAAGGCATGAGCCACTATGATTAACTAGTGACTAGCTCCACTCTCTGACCACCAGGCAAGCTTTATTTGTTAGAACATGCACAAAATATCACACAACACATCTGTGTTCTTTTTCATTTTAATATGTTCCTTTCTTTCACTAGGAATGTTTTTCTTTTTAGTATAAAGACATTTGCATAAGAAGTCCTGTAGCTGGACAGATGGCTCAGTGGTTATGAACACTTGTCTTTCAGAGGGCCTGGGCATGGTTCCTAGCATTCACATGGTGGCTCCAGTTCCAGGAGATCTGACGTTTTCTGATCTCTGTGGGTGTCAGGCATGTACATGGTGCACATACATACAAGTAATACACTAATACACAAAATTAAATCTAAAAAATTTTGAAAATGAAAAAGTATTGTAAACATCCCTATACTCTTTTGCTCTGCTATGAAGGTAAATTGTATAGTCACCACACCACCTGTAAATATCTTTGCATGTATTTCCCCAAAATAGGGGTGTTTTCCTACATAATTGTGATACCATTATCCTAGTTTTAAAAAATGAGTAACTAAGCATGGAGTGTTGGACATTCCAGAGGCTAGGGCAAAAGGTTTTTCCAAGTTCAAGACCTACTTGGGCTAAGACCCATCTCAAAATCCTGCACACCATAATAAAAATATTATTCCAGAATATTCACTTACCTAGTTTAAGTATTTGAATTTCCACACTTATCCCAAGAATGCTTTTGCTTCTCTAAACGGGGACCTAATTAATGTTTGTTCATTACATTTGGTTTCTTTTTATAGAAATCAGTTACCTTTTTTTTTTTTTTTCTTCATTCTGCTTTTGAATTGTAGTCAGTGGTTTTGCAAAGTACATTAACTGACTCAGTCTACTTGTGTGGGCGTGGTATCGTTTACCTATCTGTGTGTCTAGAGTTTGTTCTAGTAGTGTGATGGTTTTCATGCTGCAGGTTTTTGACTACAATATTTGGAGGTAGTGTGTCATATTAGAAGGCCCACTTAGCTGGAGTTCATCAATATGTGAGCTGAGTGGTGGTGACTTCCTAGTACAGAGATAAAATTCCCCTGGCATCATACAAATGACCCATTCCCCATTGACTTGTGTCTACTGATGGGTAGTGTGTGAGGGTAGTGTTTGGACTTTTCCTCCATTTTAAGTGACTTGTACCTTTAACATTGGTGAGTTTACTTGTCCATGGAACTCTGTTTGAAAGCTGTTACTTCAAAATGCCCGTTGTGTCTGTTTTTGTGTCTGTTTTCATTCGTTATCTGAGTATCATCATGCTGGGGGTATGTGGTGGAGACTGACTGCTTTAGCTAACTGGGTGTTTGTGAGGACCTGTGTTTTATGAGCCTCTGCTCTGTTTTCTTTGTTGTTGTCCAGGAAGCCATTGTGTGGGTGGGCCTGGCACATCTCTTCACTGATTTTCCTCATTGAGGGATTTTGGATTGTCTTCACATTCATTTTTTAATTGTGTATGAATGTTTAGCCTACATGTGTATTTTTACATGCTTGGTGCCCATAAAAGCCAGAAAAGGGCAGTGACCTTCCTAAAACCACAGGCAGTTAGGAGCCATGATAGGAATCAAACCCAGGTCTTCAGAAGAACAGCCAGTACTCTTTAACCTGCCAAGCCACCTCTCTGGTCCCTGTCTCCATAATCTTATTCATGACTTCGTGCGTGTATATTTTCCTTTTTCTTGATTAAATATATAGGAATGGGATTAGTGGATCACAAGTAGACCTACTAATGGATCTACTGTTTCACGTTAAGCTCTGGTTGCCCGCGTACCTGTTCTGTGTTTGATTTTAGCGTTTTGAGTGGCTATGAATGTTGGTCATTGTCTTGAGTTTTTAAATTATCTTTATTTTTATTATTACTATTATTATTAGTTTTGTTTTGTGTTTTGTTTTATGAGACAGGGTTTCTTTGTGAGACAGGGTAACCTTGAACTCAGAGATCTGCTTGCCTCTACAGAGATTAAAGGTATGTGCTACTACTGCCTGGCTGTTCATTTGGGGGGGGGGTTCCTTTTTTTTTTTTTTTTTTTTTCTGGTTGTTTATTTTTTAGTTTTTCGAGAGAGGGTTTATGTGTAGCTTTGGAGGCTGTCCTGGAACTCGCTTAGTAGACTAGACTAACCTCAAATTCACAGATGTCCACCTGCCTCTGCCTCCCAAGTGCTGGGATTAAAGGCATGCGCCACCACTGCCCAACGTTTTTGTTTTTTTGAATGGGGTGTTTCTACATAGCTCTGGCTGTCCTGGATTCAGCTCTGCAGACCAGGCTGCCTTCAGACTCATAGAGATCTTCCTGCCGCTGCCTCCCAGGGGTGCCACCACCACACCTAGTACTTTAAAAACTTGTATTTATCTGTTTGTGTGTAGCAAGGGGTGGGCAGTGTGGTGCACATGTGAATCAGAGGACAACTTAAAAAGTCCATTCTTTCCTTCCACTCTGTGGGTTCCAGGTAGCAGTCTTGATGTTTTTTCCTGCTGAGTCGTCTCACTTTCCCCTTTATTATTATTTATTTTACTTTACCTTTTAGATAGGACCTCCTGTAGCCTAGTGTGGCTAAGGTTAGCTTTGAACTTTCCATCTTTCTGCCACCACCTCTGGAATGCTAGGATTACAGTGTACAGCACCACACCCAGTGTATTCCAAATTGGGGGGAGAAACCAGGGTGTGGTGTGTGCTAGTCTCAAACTCAGAGAGATCCACCTGCCTCTGCCTCCTAAGTGTTGGGGATCAAAGGCAGGTGCCGCTACTACTGGTTTTCTTTGTTTTTCAAGACAGGGTTTCTCTGTGTATAACCTTGGCTGTCCTGAAACTCACTTTATAGACCAGGCTGACCTTGACCTTACATCAATCTACCTGCTCTGCCTTCCTAGTACTGGGATTAAAGTTCCACCATGCTTCGGCTAATCTTGTCTTTAACAACCTATCCTGCCTTTCTGGTAACTGACCTGTTGTAACCACAGTGCCCGCTTTGCTTTGCTTTGCTTTGCTGCCAAGGACATAGTAAACTGGCATGATTTCTTTTTATCTATCTATCTATCTATCTATCTATTTATTTATTTAATTTCATGTGCAGTGGTGCTTTGCCTGCATGTGGGTGTGTGTGAGGGTGTCAGGTCCCCTGGTCAGTTGTGAGCTGCCATGTGGGTTCTGGGAATTGAACTTAGGTCCTCTGGAATAGCAGTCCTCTGAATCACTAAGCCATCATCTCTCCAGCCCCTTTGTTCTTTTAAACAGCTTTTATTTCAAGGAGAACTCTCGGAACTCAGTCTTTTCCCACCTGTGAGTTCTAGGCATTGCGTTCAGTTTGTCAGCCTTGGTGGGGCCCTTTTGCCTACTGAGCCATCTCACTAGCTCTTTGTTTTCTTTTAAAGATGGGGTCTTGCTATATAGTAGTAGTTGAGCTTCATTGTCAGCTTGACTGGATTTAGAATCACCATGGAAACACACCTCTAGGTATGCTATTTAGGGGTATGTCCAGAAAGGTTTAACTGAGGAGGTTTAACCCAATGTGAATGTGGATGACACCATCCCATGGGCTGTGATCCTGGTCTGAATTAAAAGGAGAAAAGCCAGCTGTGTGCCAACATGCCCCTCTGCTGTCTGACTGCTGATGCCGCCTTGCCTTCCCAAGGTGATGGACACACAGTTGCACTGAGCCATATTAAACACTATATACCTTGAGCTGCCTTTGTCACAGCAATGAAGGAAGTAAGATTTTTAACTGTTGACCTGGAGTTTTTCTTCTATTTTATCAGTACACATTTGCACGTGTCTGCACGTAGCTTTGAGAAAGTGGTTTTGGTCAGCTGTGAGCAGGTCCTCTACTCAAATGGACTTGCTACATCCTGAGCCCTGGCCTCAGATCCCGTTTGTCCATGTAAATATTAGCGGGGGTCCTCCTGCTTCCTGGTCCTTGGATCTAGGATGTGTTCACTTCCACCCTCATACTCCAAGCTCTGAGAACTTCTGGGACTTGCTCCAGAGTTCCTGGCATTTATCCCAATGCCATCAAGGTTCTCCTTGTTTGTCTGTCCTCTCAGCAGATCATGGGCCCAGGTGCCAGGACTATGCTTTGTGCCTTTGTGTGTCCAATATCTAGCTCAGTGCCCAGACCCAGCAGGTTCCTGGTGCACACTTGTCATGGTTTGTCTAGGTCCAGAGCATATGGATGGGGCCTTAGCCCTGCATCCTAGGGTCATTTGGAGGAGTGACTTCCCAGCTGACTTCTCTGCCCAAGACTGTTATATATGAAACTGATTTCTTCCTCTACTACCCAGGCATGGTGGCACATACACACCTTTAATCCCAGCACTGGGGAGGCAGAGGCAGATGATCTCTTGAGTTCATTGTCAGCCTGGTCTACAAAGTGAGTTCTAGGATAGTCAGGAATACACAGAGAAACCCTGTCTCAAAAAAAAAACAAAAACAAAACAGAAACTGAAATCCAGACTGCCTTTTCCAATCTCAGGAAGCGGGTACTGATGGCCAGCTCCTTTAAAGTTTTCCTAAGCTGCCATGTTTGGTCATGATAATGCCAATAGCTGCCCATGAACAGATTCACCAGCAGTTGTCAACCTGTGGGTTGCGGCCATTGGATAGTGCATGTCACCGATGGCCTTAAGAACTAAGTAGCAACATTACAGTTATGAAGTAGCGATGGAAATACTTTCATGGTTGGGGGTTAGCACAACATGAGGATCTGTATTAAAGAGTCGCAGCATTAGGAAGGTTGAGAACCACTGTTGTACATAATGAGCTTTCCTGATTTCCTTCCCTGTGCATGCTATTCCCGTGCCCACACGGGACCGTGACCTTTTGATGACTGGTTACACTTACCAACAGTATTTTTCACAGCCAATCCATTCCGCAGCCGCCAAACACTCCCCTCCACTGCCACAGGGAGCCGCCCCGCTCCCACACCAGGCCTCTGTAGGCAGCTTAGTGTGATGCTCGTGTTCTCTAGGGCCACTGGGCAAATGAATTGGCTTGAACTTGAACCCTTCTTAGCTCTCCTGTGCATGTTTGTGTATGATAAACTTTCTGAAGGCGTCTGGAAAGTAAATGTTTGAATTGTGCATCGTTATTTGATCAACCTTTAGTGCTTGTCTGCACCCACAAACCGGAGGGGCCCGGTCTTTCTGACTGGGCTAGGAAGACAGAAGGTGTGCTCCTGGACAGCACAGGTGGCCCTGCCGTCTGTTTCCTTGTATTCCTGAAGATAGTCTTTGAAGGAGGAAATTAATGTAGTGAGCGTTTGCTTCTTGTTTTCCTGCTGGTAGAGTTGTATGTGCTAGTGCTCTCCAGAGAATTCTAGTGAATGGCATAGACCCCTCAGGGATTCTGCTGTCTACCATCTTGTAGTTGAGGAGTGGGGTGACAGCCGCTTAGAGAATGAACAGCTTCTTTTACTGTTATGGGAGTAATATACACTCAGACAGGAAACCTGTCCTTTCAGAATTACCACAAGCGTCAGAGACATGCCTGGAGAGGGCGCTTGAGCCTCTTCCTGCTGTCTGCTTCTCTGGGCCCCACATGGCTTTGTTCTTCAATTGCAGCTTGCTGCCTCTTTTCATTCATTAGAAGAGCGTGAACATCATCTGTCTGTATCAGTTATTTTGCCTGTGCAAACACCACATGCTATCTAACTAGTCTGGGGTGGACGTTTAGTGTGACTACAAAGCTTTCTCATACTTACCCTATCATAAGCATCCTTATCCATATATTTTTGTTTGCCTCTCTTTTATAATTTTCCTGAGGATGAATTTGGAGAAATAGAATTCCCGAATCAGAAGTCTAGAAAGAAGAAAACATTAATCAGTGCTGTTGATATAGACAACTATATCTGCTGTAACAGACAGCTGCTGCTCTTCTGTCTGGACACAGGGCTGATAGCTAGGTGGAGCCAAGGGTGGAGTCCTGTGTACATGCTGGACCAGCGTTCAGAACACTAACTCTGAGCCATTTTGCCTACTCTACCACTTACTAGTTATATGACCTTGACCTTTAATGTTAGCCTCAGTGTCTTCATCTACAAAATGGGATGACAAAGGTACTCATCTCATCAATTTGCAACAAAACAAAAGGAATTTCTATATGTGAAGCACTTAGAATAGCCTTAGGCTTATAAGTGCCATACAAGTATTTACAATTCTCTATATCCACTTTTCCACCTAACTGCCTCTGCTTATCAGTGAATAAAGACCTAGTTATTTTTAGTGGGTGTGTTGTATTCTAGTGTAAGAATGTCTCCCTGAGGGTCTATAGGTACTTAATGGTTGCAGTATGGCCCACCGCTGATTAGTTTTTCATGCTCCTCTAAGCAACCCTAGTCAAAGTCATTGGGACACACACACACACACACACACACACACACACACACACACACACACACACACACAGAGCTCAGGAAAAGTTGGTGAAGGGTGGTGATAGGGATGGACTAGATGAGAAGAAAAATCAGATCATTAGGAGAGGGGGTAACCTGTGATCAAAATACATGTATGGAGATGTCACAAGGAAACTCATTAATGTGCATAATTAATATGTGCTAATAAAAGCACTTCTAATTTTAAAATGAATCTTGGAGCCAGGTGGTGGTGATGCACACCTTTAATCACAGCACTTGGGAGGCAGAGGCAGGTGAACCTCTTGAGTTCAAGGCCAGCCTGGTAGACAGAGCTAGTTTCAGGGCTACACAGAGAAACCCTGACTTGAAAAACCAAAAAAAGAAAAAAAAAAAGAAAGAAAGAAAGAAAGGGGGCAAGGAGATGAATCTTGGACTGACCTTCCACCCCTGTAATGAACTGGGGGGTTTTGATCCATCCAACCCCCCCCCCCACTGGTCATTAAACCTTGACCCTCCTGCATGTTTTGTTAGGTAAGGTTTCTACCACTCAGTTGCTTCCCTGAACTTTAGGTTTGTTTGTTTTGTTTGGGGTGGTTTTGGTTTTTCAAGACACAATTTCTCTGTGTAGCCCTGGCTGGCCTAGACTCCCTCTAACCTCAAACTGCCTCTGCCTCCTGGGTGTTAGGATTAACCGTGTGTACCACCACCTGGTTTGTTTTAGGAAAGTACTGTGTATTTTCTGTTTTATGTGTATAGGTACTTTGCCTGTATTTGTGTCTGTGCACCACATGTGTACAATGCCTGCAGAAGCCAAAAGAAGGCTCAGATCCCCTGGAACCCGAGTTATAGTTGGCTGTTAGCTGCCATATGGGTGCTGGGATTTGAACCTGGGTCTTCTGGGAGAGCAGCTAGTGCTCAGCCATCTCTTCAATCCATTGGTTTTGTTTTTAAATCAGACTTCTGCCTCTTACTAGTCATCCTCTGTGATAAATTGGTGAGTTCTTTCTTCTTTACTTTGTGCCTTTATTCTTTTTCCTCCTTCCCCTCTCTCCTTCCTCCCCTCCCTAGTCTCATCATGGGCATCCCTTCTGGTCTTGGACTCACCCCTTCTCTGGGGATTCTGGGTTTAGAGGCCTGGACCTCTGTGCTGGCTTCTGGACTCACTTTCAGCGGTCCTTAAAAGGACATGTTCTTATTTCAGAAACCAGAGGTTCTGGGCTTATTTGAAGGTTTCTGGGGGACCCTAGCCAGGATCCCCCATCTCTGTAGAGCCTAGGCTCCTCTCTGGTGATGAGAAGACAGATGTTGAAGGAAGCCAAAGCAAGGGGGAAAGGCTAGCTTAGTGTGTGTCCCCCCCTGGTGGAAATGTCCCATCACCAAGAGGGGGCCTGTGCTGGCCCTAGTACAGAATGGCCTCAGTACAAAACTCTGGTGTGGTATCACGTGGAATACAAGCATTGTTGGGTGCTTAGGAGCATGTTTTATTGATTGTTCATGACTGTTCTTTGGAGTTGACTCATGGGATAATCTCAGAGAGGGTCACTTGAACAAGGTCACCCAAATTACAGAGAACTCTGCCTTGTTTGGTCTATATAGTAGCAAACCTCACTTTTTGGCCTTCATGCAGTTAGCAGAGGAACTTTAGCCCAGATTATGGGTTGCTTTGCTGTCAGGAAGCCGTCCTGTGTGGCCTGGGTAGGTCCTGCTTGATTCAGTGCATACTAGAGTCCTATGATGTTTGTGCCAGGTATGGTGGCTACACCTTTAATCCCTGAGACAGAAGCAGATGGATCTTCATGAGTTTGAGGCTAGTCTGTTTTACATTGTGAGTTCCAGGCTTGCCTGTGTTGCTTAGTAAGACCCAGTCTCCCCACAACTCCTGTCCCTGAAAGGGCTGGGGGGGGGGTGCTTTGATAAAGTATGTTGGGGGGGCACTGGATATTGAACCTGGGACCCTAGGTGTGCTAGGCAAACATTCTTAACACGGAGCTATATCTCCAGCCCTAATTATAAGATGTGAAAGTCTAGAAAGGAGGTGGGACCCCTGGAGACTGAGAACAGCACAAACTTGTCCTTATCACTAGGCCTGGAGGAGAAAGGGAAGGGAGAGACCACAATTGAGCAAGTGCTGGAGCTGGGAGGTAGAGCCATGGGAACCAACCTGTCCCTCCCATTGAGTCCTGTACAACTGCCCCTCCTGTGTACCATCGAGGAAGGCCTATTCTGGGTACAGGACATATAGCACAAGGATTTTGTAGGCTGTGGGCTGACCTGAGGAGGGGACCATAACACAGTTAGACTTAGCCTGCTGGAGGGCATCTAGCCCTGAGGGGACTAGGTCCCAGGCTCCCTACCTCTGGAGAACACATTCTAAGTGGGGTGAAGAGTAGCAGGTATTGTCCTCCCAAGTCACCTGGCAGTTTTGATGAGCCCCAGTCATAAGTCATCATGCTTCCAGTTATCTGTTCCTTAAAGCATTTGTTTTGAGGAGGTCTAGATGGCTCAGTGGGTGCTTGTCACCAAGCCTCTGTGGGACCCAAATGATGGAAAAAAGAGAACAGAATTCTGAAAATTTCCCCACCTACACACACACACACACACACACACACACACACACACACACACACACACCACACTAAATAAATGTTACAAATGAAAATGAGTTTATCTTAAATTCTTTATTCTGGGGGGGGAAGAGGAGTTGGAGTTAGGAGAGGGGCCTGTGTCTGGGTCACTCCCAAATGTCAAGCAAGAGGAGTTAGGCAGCCTCGAGTTGGTAGCACATGCATTTAAGCACTCAGGAGGCAGAGGCAGATGGATCTCTGTGAGTTCAAATCCAGCTTCGTCTACAGACCGAGTCCATGACAGTCTCCAAAGCAATACAGAGAAACAAAAAGCAAACAAAAAAAGAGGAGTTAGGGGAGGAGCCTGTGTTTTGTTGATCTTGATTTATGGCTCTTGACAGTGACTTGATAAATGGTTTCTGGGGGCTGTCACATGCTGGTCCCCACAATGCTCCCCACTTTCCTCCAAAGATATGCTAGAGTCTTGTACAGCGCTGCAAGGCTCCTCCCTCCTCTCTAAGGGAGGGTTGAGTGGCAATCCTCCCAGTGCCAAGTTCAGAACATTCTACTTTTGTCTATGGGCTCCTCTACTGTTGGGTCAGTCTCACAAAGAGAATGCGGATCTGAACTGTGGGTACATGTGTCAGGCAAGTTTGTTACAGGGTGAAGGGTCAAGAACCAACTCAAACTGAGTGAAGAATGCACAGAATCTCTCAGTTTATGTAACAAAAATGGCTAAGGAGCTTCTGGCCTGGGGCACAGAGGGCTTGGGCAGTTGTCTGCTTTCTTCCTGCCGGCTGTGTACTACCCAGAAATACTCAGCTTCCCTCCAGATCTAGGGAGCTCAGGGGCCAGGAGGCAAAGGGTTCACATGGAACCTGGCCTGGGACCTTGTACCAATTGTCCCATCTATTTAGCTAAGGCAAGAGATTTGTAAGTTTGAGGGTAGCCTGAGCAACTTAAAGAGACCCTGTCTTAGAAAAATCCCAAAAGATGTCAGGGTGAAGTTCAGTGGTAGAACATTTGTCCAATACTATACACTTGGCCTAGACTAGAGGTGCTGGCTCTGATTGGACCCGGTGATCACTCTTTACCCAATCACCAAAGGGGTAGGGTAAGCTAACTGGTCATGCTGCAATCCTGTGTCCTGTTCATCGAATAGGGAAAGATGGTCATTCCCATATAGAGAAAACTAAAGCAGGAGTGTTGGTGCCTATAGGTTATTATAGCAGGGGTGTTCCTGCTCAGAGAAAGGTAGAGATGGACAAGGCATTGGAGCACATGACTCCACACTATGTCATAGGAAACCGTGAAGCAGCAAACGACAGCTTAAATTGTGGCTTATTCCTAATGTGGAATATTATGCAGTATTAAAACATATATTAGGAGTTAAAGAGATGGCTCAGCCATTAAAGGCTAGGCTCACAACCAAAAAATATAAAATATACATTAGCATTATGGAGAAAATGTAATGATAGGTTTTATGGTAGACTATGTTGAAAATAGGTTACAAATACATAAGCTATATGATTTCAGCCATGTGAAGTATATTTATGCTTCAAAAAATTGCTGAAAGTATCCCAAAATGTTCGTTGTAATTATGGCAATATGGGTAAATTTCTTCTGTAATTGTTTTCTTTTACATTTTAAAGTACCCTTATTATATATGTACCCAAGAAACAAGCATTAGTTTTACAAATCTGAGCTGCAAAATGACTTCCACTTTTACCTTTTCTGTGTAGTAGCCAGTGAGGAGGGGGAGGGGCAGCAGAGGGGAGGGAGGGCCAAGTGCGCAGTTTCAAGCCTTGAAGGACTCTGCCAGCAGGTCTTGGTCTCACTGGGTGCACAAGGTGGAAGGTGCAGTTGAGGTGGGAAGATTTGCAGCTCCCTTGAGAACCCAAGGCTCAATCAGAGGACCTCGTTCATTCATTCAGCTCAGCATACCTTCATTCTGCAGATATTCTCCAGTGTGGCGTCAGATGGAAGAAACGAGACATGCCTGTGCTTCCAAGAAGTCCACATCTTCCCTGGACCCTAGGCTAGTGAGCAGCCATCAGCAAAGGAGCCTTTGAAAGGCAGCTTAGACACCAGGTGGGCACCGCACTGGTGGAGGAAGAATGCCCCCCCTCTCCGTGTGACCAGAAGCAGAGCAAAGCTAAGCGATGGTCCTACTGCCTCAGGCTGGCCGAGGTGCTGCCCCTTTACCTGGTTGTGGGTAGATGTTGAGATAGAGGGGATAGGAATGTGGGGACCCCCAAGGAGAGACCCAAGAAGTGGCTCCAGGGATTAGGACAGATGAAGAGCAAAGAGGCGGAGGGAGGTTGTCCTGGAAGGATCATGACCATGAAAGCTGTAGCCATCAGACTGGAGTCACAGGCAATTGTGAGCTGCTATGTGAGTGCTGGGATTGAACCCGGTCCTCTGAAAGAGCAGTTACTGCTCTTAACCCCTGAGCCATCTCTCCAGCCCGCAAGTTTCACTTTCTAGTGGGGAGTCAGGACTATCTCCCTTCCTTTTTTGAAACAGGGTCTGTAGTCCCTGTGAACTAGAACTCAGTATATAGCTGAAACTTGGGGTCTCCTGCCTCCACCCTGTAAGTGCTGGCATAACAGACATGCACCTGGTTCATCAGTGCTGGGGATCAAGCCAGGGCCTCCTGCCTAGTAGACAAGAACTCCACCAACAGCTGCGTCCCCAAACTCACATGTCCTTTTCTAACATGACCTCCCTGCTGGCTATTCAGGGGTAGAGCATTAGCTTGCCCTGGCTTCCCTCTTGAGCTCACTCTCTGGGGATCTCCTCCCTAAGAACCCAGCCACCATGCTTCAAGGAAGCCAGGCTACAAGGAGATGCCATGTGCATTGGCCCCTGCTGAGGTCCTGGCAGCTGTGGCATCCTGCATCTCTAAGAGGAACCTCTGAGATGACTTCACCTCCAGGAGCCATCAGACTGCACTTTGTGTGAGACGCTGAGGGAGAATGACTAAGCTGAGCTCCATCAAGCTGCAGACTGTGACAGATGACAAATCACACTGTTGTCTTAAACCTTTGAGTTTTGGGTGAGTGGTTACCCTGCAGTGCGAGCAGATCAATCCGTGCTTCTACTTTTAGACAGACTCCTATCAAGCAGGAAGCACTCAACGGCCAGCTCTCAGTCATGCACCTCTCCCTGTGTGGACCCACATGACACATCGCTGCCACCCAGCCTGTAGTTTATGTTAGGGCTTACTTGGTGGTGTGTTTGGACAAAGTCACTGTCATGGTGTCATACTGCACAGTGGCCCTGTTCCCAGAACCTGGGCTTTTCTGTTTGCTCCTCCCCAATTGCCAAACCACTCTCTGATGCCACCAGTCTCCAGTGTTTTGTTTTTTGTTTTGTTTTTTTTTTTCCCCAGAATGGCAGGATGTGGAACAGGAGTTCTGTGTGTAGTTTTTCAGGCTGGTTTCTTTTTCTTTTGATGCTTAAGGCTCCTCCATACCTCTTCATGACTCGATAGCTCATTTCTTAGTGCTGAATAGTGTGCCATTTCCTGGATATACCTCAGGTGAACCACTCACCCACTGAAAACGTCTTCCAAGCTTCCAAGTTTGGACGGTTAGGGGTGGACTGCTTTAAGCATCATGTGCAGTTTTGTGTGAACACAGGTTTTGCCTTGTGGGATACAAACCAAGGAGTGCAGGTGCTGGTTTGTATGGAAGAACCCTGGAGCTGTGGTGTTCAGGAGCTGTGTCGTCTTACATCCTCCCCAGCCACAAGCTTCTACTCCTCCCTCTTAGCCAGCATTTGGTGGTGTCGCTCTTCTGGATTTGGACCATTTTAGTAAATGTGTGGTAGTACCTCATTGTTTTGTTTGTTTGTTTGTTTGCTTGCTTTGTTTTTATTTATTTTTGAGACAGCTAGTTCTTAGACATGTATACCTCCTTATGTAGAGTTTTCTCTCTACATAGCTCTCTGGCTGTCCTAGAGCTCAGTATGTAGACCAGGCTGGCCTCAAACTCACAGAGATCTGCTTGCCTCTGCCTCCTGACATGTCTCTCCTTGTTTTAATTTGCATTTCCCTCCATCTCTCAATCTTTCTATACCTCCCTCCTTAGGACTGTGCAGTTGCTTACCAAGTGTCCCGTCACTGAGTTGTATCCTCAACCTTGACACTTCACCAAGGTGAAGATCTCAATTCTATTACTTTGGTTTTATATATATATATATATACACACACACACACACACACACATACACGCGCGCGTGTGTGTGTGTGTGTGTGTGTGTGTGTGTGTGTAGCACATTGTTGTCATTACTGTAGCTTTGCAGCAAGATTGAAGTTGAATAGTGTCTGTTATCTGACTTACTTTTGATACTTCAGTATTAAGTTGACTGTCTCCATATAAACATCAATACCTTATTGCATGTTACTCATTTTACCAATATCTTCAAAATAACTTGCTAGTGTTTTGATTTTAATTCTGCTCAATCTAAAAAATTGGAAGAACTAACTTCTTACCCCCACCCCCCACCTGTGCTGGAGGTCCAGTCCAAGACCTTGGGTATGCTAGGCAAGCCCTGTATCACGGAGTTAATACCTAGCCCAAGAACTAACATCTTTACCACATTGAGTCACTCTTTTTTTGAGACAGGGTTTCCTCGGTGTAGTTTTGTAGACCAGGCTGGCCTCGAACTCTCAGAGATCTGCCTGCCTCTGCCTCCCAAGTGCTGGGATTAAAGGCGTGTGCCACCACTGCCCACTTCCTTCCTTCCTTCCTTCCTTCCTTTCTTAAAGATATATATATATATATGAGTGTTTTCCTGCATGTAAGTATTATGTACACCGTGTGCATGCCTGGTGTCCAAAGAGGCCAGAAGAGGACCTCAGATCCTCTGAAACTGGAGTTCCATGTGGGTGTTGAGAATCAAACCCAGGTCCTTTGCAAGAGCAACAAATACTCTAAACCACAGAGCCATCTCTCCAGCCCCCTTACTTAGGGTTTCTATTGCTGTGATAAAATACTACGGCCAACTTGGCAATGAAAGGGTTTATTTCATCTTAAGAACTCTCAGGTCATACTCCATCACTGAGGGAAGTCAGAGAAGGAACCTGGAAGCAGGAGCTGATGCAGAGGCCATGGAGGGGTGTTGCTTACTGACATGCTTCTCATAGCTTGCTCAGCTTGCCTTCTTATAGAACCCAGGACCACCTGCCCAGGGGGTGACACCACCCACTATGAGCTAGGCCCTCCCACATCAACGATTAATCAATGATTAATCCTCAGGCCAGTCTAGTGGAGGCATTTTCCCAAGTGAGGTTTCCTCTTCCCAGACAGCTCTAGTTTGTGTCAAGTCCACAAAACCAATCAGGATTATCTGTGAACATGGAATACTTATTCATTTATCTGAATCATTTTTGTTTTTAGTTTTCATCAAAAGTTTTGTACAAATTTCTTAGGTTTGTACTGAAGTATTTCATTTTGGGGTGTTTATATTAATATTGTATTTTCCATTTCTAATTCAGCCTTTTTGTTACTGTTAAACAGGAAAACAACTGACTTTTGTATATTAACTTTGAATCTAACAGCCTTGTCATCACTTATCAGTTCCTGGAGAGTTTGTTTTTTCCCAACTCTTTTGAGAAAACTCAAAAGAATTGTCTATAGAACAATTCTTTTTCTCTAAAGATTTATTTATTTATTTATTATGTATACAGTGTTCTTCCTGCATGTATGCCCACAGGGCAGCAGAGGGCACAAGATCTCATTGCAGACAGTTATGAACCATTACATGGTTGCTGGGAATTGAACTCAGGACCTCTGGAAGAGCTGCCAGTGCTCTTAACCACTAAGCCATCTCTCTAGCCCCACAATTCTCTATTTATAAGATTATACCCAAGGCCAGGCTAAAGATGATCCCAATACCAGACAAACTGAGGTAAGAGCAGCTAAGCAAGCCAGAGACCTCAGCTCACAGACCCCCAAAACTGGTGGTAGTACCCCTTTCTTACGATCTTCTGAAAGAGGTGTTTTCCCCTCCCCATACCCAGCACCTGAAAAGATGTGGTTTTGGCCGGGCCCAGCATGTACTATTGAATTGGTCTTGACCTTTGGAGCAGGGTGGGCCTATGACCCCATTTGGTTCCATGAACCCTTCTCAGGTTCTGTGATAGAACTTTCTGGAAACTAGGCACACATGCCGTTTCTGATGGGTTGCCAAACTGTTAGGATGCCATCCTATAGCTGGGGTTGGGGGAGGGACCCCACTGAGAATGAAGCATCCACAAGGAAGGGCAGTGTGAGAAGCAACCCCTGTTGATTTCGCGAGACCTGGGTCTCCTGGTACCGGAAGGTAGGCATGCCCTGGCCTGCTCAGTTACTCAAGCTGATAAGCCCACTTTTATACTTAATTTAGCTTGGATTGGTAGTTGTCACTTAAAAGTGAAAGGGTCTAGACTGACAACCTCTAAGAACCCTGTAAAAGGTGATATACAACACACTTTAATGAAAAGCAAACTTTCCACGATGTGTTTGCCTCTTTCTCCTTCCCAGGGCCTGGTGACGGTCCTCCTAAGTCTCCAGCATCACAAACCTTTCTATATAAAGCAGGGCTCTCCAGCAGAACAGAACCTATAGAGTAGGTGTGTGATTACAGGAGATGTGTTTGGTTGGCTCACACAGAGGCTGGGTAGCCCTATGATGTCCTCCTGCATGTAGAGAGTAGCTCCTCATTCCAAGAAGCTAGAAGTCCCAGCCCAACACTGATGGCCTGGAGAGCTGAGGACACAAGCGCATGTTCAAAGTCTGAAGGACCTGGAGACACACCCATGGGGACAGCAGCAGAAAACATGGTGCTTGCTCCAAGCGAGATCAGGGCAAGCCTCCTGTACTTCCTGTCTCTGGGACAGTACTGCTCACATCTGCTGACTGCAGAGCCCTTGCTCATAGCCTTAAGGTCTGCCCTTGGGGAGCATAGGAGACTTAGAACCTGCCTCTGGGCCCTGGAGGCAAAGATGTTTTACCCATGTCTCAGTTGGTGTCTGGCCTGGGCAGTGTGAACAGTTAGGCCCAGTCTGGTTTTTGAGGCTTCTCATATGTTAAAAAGTGAAAAAGCATAAAACAAATGTTTATCATGAACTGTCCTCTATGTACACAGTTTTGACACATGAATGCTTTGAACATGTGGTATAATTTAACTGTGCTAGGACAATATAGATCATTTATTTGTTTTGCTTTTAAGGCTGAATCTTATTATATGTGTCCCAGGATATCTTTAAATTTACAGCAATTCTTCTGCCTCAGCTTCCCCAATTCTAAGGTTATTGGCATTCAGTACCATACTTAGTTTACAAAACCGTTTGCCGACCATTGACAGCTGTCTGGGCTGGCAAAGGGGACACTTGTCCTTCAGCCCAGCTCCTCTTGCTTATGCAGGACAGCAGCTGCAGAAAGATCAAAGGTGTGATAGTGAGGAGAATTCCCACCACAGTGCCATCCTCAGAGCTGAAGGGGCATAGCCGCACTTACTTGCTCTCTACCCTACCCCTGTCTGTGCTGGTATCCCTGCTAGTCCATGTCCTGAGAATTACCAGTCACCAGAAGGGGGCAGGCTTTGACTTCGAAAGCCTGGACACAATGAATCTCCGCGCAGGCTTGACCAGACCTGGCTGCCAGACCAAGGGTAGGTACCTCAGCCCAGCCTAGGCCTGGTTCAGAGGGTCTCAAGCCAGTCCCCTGATCTTGTACTTGTGCAGTTCCCTTTAGCTGGGCACTGGCCTGAACTTGTCATAAAGCAGAATAATTCTGCAGGTATATATTTAATGGGTGACTGCAAGGCTGGAGAGACTTTGGGTAGGTTTATGCTCCTTCTAAGTTACTCTATGGATGTGGCTTGGCCCATGCTGAGGAAATCCTTCAGGCTTCAGAATCACCTAAGTTACCAAGATGCCAAGCTCTTCAATGTATAGATGCCAGGCGGGCAGTGCAGGTGGGCTCTCTTCCCTGCTGCCACAACTACAACACCAATCCTGGTGTGGCAGGCACACCACGCACTCTAGGCCTGGAACCTTCTTTGGGGACCACCTTTCAGCAATGGGTTCCCTCCCGTTGGGTGGATTCCTGCTAGAACTGCCTTTCTGTTTGTTTTCTAAGCCATGAAACAACATAGCACTGGGATGGCTTGAACAAAGAGAATTTTAAAATGACAAGCTAGACATGCTGCCCCTAGAGGAAGTCTGCCCAGATTAAGGCAAGCTCCTGCATGGGACTTTGAAGGTCCCTTGCTTTCCCAGGGTGAGGATGGATTTCCACAATGGAATTAAGAAGAGCTTCGCCAGCCCTCACTCAGTGTCTGGGCAGGCAATCAGTTCACATCTCCCACTGTACCCATTGCCTTAGCCCACTGTCCTAATACAGGAGTCTCTCAATCAGTGCCTGTTGCTAGTGCCCTGACCCGGCACTGGCCTCTTCCAGCATGATCCTGCTGCCTCTGCCTCCTGCTTACACTCTTTCTGTGACCCCCTTTCTGTGCATCCCACCCCCTTTCACCACCCCCATGCTGCAAGGTATCCTGGGTCCTTAGCTCACCTTCCCACCAGATCATGCATCTTCTAGTTTTGTGCTGCCTTCTCCTCAAGCCTTCAAGCTGCAGCTTAAGTGTAATTTCCTCTCCCTACCAAGATGGCCCCTCCCCCTGCCTCTGTGCTGGTGTGGTCACATATCCTATCCTTTCTTCCAGACTTCCTTCTCTCTCAGCTGTGCCAAACAGCTGGGCATGGTAGGTACCCAACAAGCCCCTGCTGCCTGAATTTGGAGAGGAAGGAATGAGGGGCACAGTGAGCCTGGAGGGGTCTGCTCCCCACACCAGATCTGCTCTTCTTCCCTGTCTTGGACTAGTCTTCACTTGTCCCTCGTCTAGGACCTCTAGCAGGACAGAGCTGAGCTGGCTACCATAATGTTCCCAGCACAGTGAGCAAGTGCCACAAACTAGAAGCTGCCTTGGTGACCAGCTTTGCATATCAGGGTCCTGCCTTCCTCTCAGGCTTTACCCAAGTCCCTCTTCCTGGGAAATATAGGCCCTAAACCCGACCCCCACCCAACTTCTTAAAAATCACACCTGTAGCTTCTTGTTCAAAGCCCTTGGCTAGAGGGAAATGTGTCCATTGTCCTGCCTGGCTCTGGTCAGCTAGTACTATTGAGAGCCATATGCTGTACTCAGAATTAGAGTTTGTTTATTAGCAAAAGTCATGAACAGGGCTGGAGAGATGCTCAGAGGTTAAGAGAACTTGCTGCTCTTCCAGGCATTTGGTCCCCAGCACTTCCACTGAGTGGTTCACAAATGGCTGTAACTCCTGCTTCAGGGGAATCTGACACCCTCTTCTGGACTCTGTGGGTACCACATGTGAATACACCCTCACACACATATGCATAACTTCCTCGGTCCTGGACTGATCCCAGGACTTCTTGTCCTTTTCAGAAAGGACTTTTCAGTACGTTTGGTGGCTCATGGGAAGGGATGAAGAGTAAGCCAGGAAGAATGATGTAACGTGGGCAGTAGTGGGTGGAACTCTCCCTTCTCTCTGCTCAGAGGGCTCCTTTGGTGGCGACACGTAGGGCAGGTACCCCATGAGCAGCTTCAGGAACCACTCAGGCAGTTGTTCCGGGGTGCCCTGGGAGGCAGGAGCCCTGTCCCATCTCCTGTCTACCCCTCTGAGATACTGAACAACCATTAAGTCAAAGCAGCAAGTCATGTGACCTCAGGGACTAGCACAGTCCTATGCATCTAGTAGGGACAGCAAGTGTCCCAGCAGTGAGGTTAGTACTACAGCTAGTGGGGCCTGGCAGAAGAAAAGATTGCAGATGAGAGGGGGTCTTGGTTCTTACCTCAGGTTTTCCTGAATGTTGGCCAAGCCAACAATCTGAGCACCTGGGAGGCAGATGGAGGAGGAGGGTGAGTTCCGGGCCAGCCTGAGTTATAAGACAATACTCTTTTTTAAACGAACTGAGTAAATAAAAAGAAATACATAAATGTTTGCTTGGTTACTAAAACAAACAAAAACCAACCAAGCTAGCAATGCAAATAAAATGATCTCTTGAACAGTATCTGTTAGGGGCCCTATGAAAAATCAAGGTGCCAACTCCTGGACACGGGGAGACATTCAACCCTTCCTAGTTACCTGGGATTCCTGGCCACAGCTGATTGGACCAGGGTGAGCACCTGGGTGACTGAAGCCAGGTATATGCCTTAGGCCTTTCCGTTCCCATTCTTAGTCCAAAGACCCCTGAGCTAGGCTCCTTCAGTCTTGAGACTTGCGCTCATACTTCCTTGCTGAGGTCTCCCTTGGCTACCCTGTGTAAGGTCCTGAGATCCAGGGAAGTGGCTCAGTGGTAGAGTGAATACTTAAGCATGCATGGGTCTCTGGGGTCCATTCCCAGCACCCAAAAAATTCAAATTGGAATAAAATAAACAGGGCAGATTTCTTTTCCATTTGTTTTATGATGTATGTGTCATGCCCAGAAAGATATTTAATGCCTCATAGATCTTCATGAATTCATTTGTCTTCTCATGGCTCTTCCCCATAGTTGTCCTGGCTTTAGTGAGACCCTAAAGAAATAGGTGAAAAACCCAGCCTCACTGGCCATTGCGAATGACTGCCACAGCACCGTGTTAGTGGCCCAGGCCACAGCTGATGTTTCTGGCTAGGGATCTTTGATTTCAGCTAATGTCCTTCATGCAAATATTTCAGTGGGGACACTTCTGTGGCTTCTTCAGTACAAAGAGGCTCTGTTAGTCACCTGGGAGCTGACCTGGGCAGCCCCACATGCTCACCAAGACCCAGAGCTGAGGAAGCCCCCTCCTGAGCCAGTTCCAGGTCTCCTCGGAGTGGGATGAAGGATGCTGGAATGCATGGCTGATAGAGAGATCATTAGGCAGCTGGCTCATACTCCCTGTCACCCGAAAAGAAAATCAATTGTAAACATCAGATAAAATATGACAGGCGTTTTAAGAATGTATTTTACAAGCAGCACACTATGATGGGAACAGGGTTGGCGGGAGGGAGACCTCATGTCTGAGCCATGTCGGAGAGGTCTGGCCTAGACCCTCTTAGTGTCGGCTCCACTGGCTAGAGCAGTATCACCAGCTTCAGATGCCCAGACTTGAGGGCGCCTGGGGCCCAGCTGATGGCAGCTGGGAGACTGGCCAGAGAGGGTCTTGCCCTGGAGGTTAGTGGCTTGTGTGCTGGGATCTCGCGTGCAATGAGAGTGAGGAAGCCAGGTCTCAGGTCACTGGAATCTTCCTGGGGACCGTGGCCAGGTGAGCCTCCAGGATTCAGCCTTTTTACCTTTGAAATGAGGCTAACCCGCATGGACACTAAAAGGAGAAGGACTAGTTAAAACAACAGGCCTATTATTCAATTGTATTTACTTTATTTTTTTATTTTTTTGAGACAGGGTTTCTTTGTGTAGCCTTGGCTGTCCTGGAACTCACTTTGTAGACCAGGCTGGCCTCAAGCTTCCTGCCTCAGCCTCCTGAGTGCTGAGATTGCTGATATGCATCACAGCACCCAGCACCCTTATGGGGTGGCGGTCGGGCAGGGGGCATCTTTACAGACTTTGCTATCTCTTTGAGTGAAGAAGCTTGGCTTCTGAATGGTTCGCACTGTAGGTGGGTGCTATTGGGCTCTAAGGAGCCCTTGTGTGCAGTGCCTTTGGAGGTTAGAAGAGGGCTCCAGATCCTCTGAAACGAGTTACAGACAGTTGGGAGCTGCCAGGTGGGTGCTGGGAGCTGAATCCCAGTCATTTGCAAAAGCAGCAAGAGCTCTTAACCACTGGACTATCTCTTCAGCCCTCCCCTGGCCAAGGAACTGCTTGATGGCATAGTTGTTGAGGTGGGTACCAGTGTGCCCACATTGAAAGAATTGGTATCGGCACAGCACCATCAAGACCAAGAGACAAGGACAGGAGATAAAGGACAAGGGAGAAAGGGAAGGGAACAAGGGGTTGCGGACAGGAATCTTTGTTCCACAGGGACAAAGGACTGCCACTGGATGAAGAGAAGACATGTGGCCCATTGGAAAATGGCAGTTTATAAAGGTAAAAGGGGAAAACCTGTGCTAGAAAGAGGTGTTTAATTTTAATTGGGCATGTTAATTGGTGAGCCAAAGGGGGTTTTTGACTGTTGGACTTCAATACTTTGGTAGCTCAACCTTGGTAGTCAGCCTCAGGAGGAGGAAGTGGCCAAATACAGGACAGACCTTGGTGGTTAGCTTTAGGAATGTAATCTAACATTTTTTTGTTTGTTTGCTTTTGTGTTTTGTTTTGTTTTATCAAGGCAGAGGGAATGAGGGAGCAGGGCAAGGCCTATGAGAGCCATATTTGCCATGCTCAAGCTGGCCAGAGTCCCTTCACCAGGGGCACGTCCTTCCTTTCCGCAAGTGCTACCCACCTCAAGCTGCAGGCCTGTGCCATCAGCCAGAGCTGACCCTACTGTCCAGGTCCTGCCCCCTCCTGGTTCCCACCCTGTGTGCAAATGGTTGACAGAGAGGGTTCATCTGTTCCACAAATAGTGGGGTAGCCCGATCCCGCGGACCCTTTTGAACCAACTGCAGCAGAACTGTTTGGTTTTGATTCTGTGGTGTCTCCCACAGCCTTTGTGCTATTAAAATTTGGACTCCAGTTTGTGGTACTAGTTTATAAGGCAGTAGAAACTTTGGGGATGGGAAATGTCACTGGGGTTAGGACTTTGAAAGTTACATAGACTTAGTCTGTACTCTCTAGACTCAGTTGGCCACTTTTTGAGAAGCCATGCCACACACTCCTGCCACCACGAGCTGTCATGCCTTTCTCACTATGATGGACCCCAATCCTTCTGAAACTGTGAGCCAACAATCAACCCTAGGTTTCTTTTTTTATATATACACAGGATCTCACTATGTAGCCCTGACTGGCCTAGAACTCAAACAGAGATCCATCTGCCTCGTAATGATAACAGTAACACAGAGCCCAACTCAGTGGGACTGTCGGACACAAAAGAGGACTGGAGACAGTGAAGAGGCTGCTTTGGTGAGGTTTCCAGTGCCCACTAAGGACCAGCAGAGGACTGCTGGGGATGGCTTAGGGGGACAAACACACTTGATGCAATTCCTGGAATGACATAGGTAGGAAGAAAATTGACTCCAAGCTGTCCTCTGACATCCACACACATGTGCACACAAACACTCACAAAATAAATTAAACAAAAAAACAGCAGAGAGGGTTGAGTTGGCAGCTCTGGGTTGAGAACTCACACAAGGCCCTGGGTTTAATTGCAGCGTACACACCAGAAAATCCAAAACAAACCACAAAAGAAAGGAAACAATGGAGCTGTTTCAGAGTACAACTAACATCTGATGAACTCCAGCTGTTTAGAAGCTGGTTTGTTTGGCTTGGTTTGGTTTGGTTTTTGGTTTTAAGGCAGGGCTTCTCTGTGTAGCCCTGGAACTCACTCTGTAGATCAGGCTGGCCTAGAACTCAGAGATCTGACTCTTTACTCGCAGCCTCTGCTTCCCAAGTGCTGGGATTAAAGTTGTTTGCTACCACCACCTGGCTGGTATCTGATTTTTGGTTTTGTTTTATTTTTTGACCAGGAAGTAGATAGAGCATGCATCCTTCTACCTGGCAGGGAAGGGAACCGGATGCCCAAGCACCATGTTGGGCTTATGATGCTAGCTGTTGGTCCTACAGTCATCCTACCTCCTCACAAACCAGGGCCCTTCTTTGGGTCTCACCCCAACTTACTTGTCCCCTCCAAGGACTGTTCTTCCTTGAGTCATGCTGGCTCCTCCCCTTGCCATGGGCTGTGGAAGTGTGGGTGTGAGGTTAGGTGAGGTGAGGTGCTAGCTGAGGAGTCTGCCCTCAAAAAAAGGGGTTAGGCCTTTTCTGATACAAGGGTCCACACTAAGAATGCTTCCTTTTGCCTGGCAGTGGTAGTGCATGCCTTTAATCCCACTCGGGAGGCGGAGGCATGCAGATTTCTGTGAGTTCGAGACTAGCCTGATTTACATTGTGAGTTCCAGGATAGTCAAGACTGTTTCACTTAGAAACACTGTCTCCCAAAACCAAAACAAAACAAAAAAGTAATGCTCTTTTTTACTCTCAGTTACTTCCGGCTCCAGGTGGCTGCTTGGAACCATGAGGAAGGCTAGCTGAAGGTTCAAGCCCATGCATGTGCCGAGGCTGTCTAAGGCCCCAATAACACTATGCAATAAACGGCATTTAGTTATAAATGCCACAGATCATGACAAAAGGGGGCAGGAAGACTTGTAGGGACCAGAGGCAGTAAGACTGTAAGGACACTGTGGAACAGTGTCTCCTGGACCTGAGGGGACACTGCCCTCATGCACTCAGAGCAACTGTGGTGGCTGGCAAAATAAGTCAGTTGACATTGTAACATGGAGGGGAAGGGCTCATGAGCCCCCGACGCCTAGCTGAGGAGCTGTTCGAAGCTGATGGAACTATATGGGCAGAACAAATTGGATTCGGTAGTCATAAAAATGTTGGCAGGGTGGTTATTGTTGGAGTTAAGGGGAAGAGTGGGGTGAATATGATCAAAGTACATTGTAGATGCATATGAAAAATCACCAAGAATTAATGCGAATATTATATACATAAGAAAGAAAATGCAAAGGCATTACTCCCATGCTTGGAGCCAGCTGATCAGGCTTGCCCCATATATCTCTCCTACTCCAGGTTCTGGGAGCGATGCTGGAGGCATCAAGGACAGACCCTGATGTGCGCGCGCTTAGGGCTAGCCTCTGCCTACATCCATGTTCCTACACTATGTGAGTCAGAGCAAGGTATGCAGCTGGGTCCAGTGTAGTAGTCTCGGATTGGGTCCTCAGCAGCACAGGGCATGAGTTAGAGGGCAGTGGCTAAGAGCACAGGCTGATCTTCCAGAGAACCCAGGTTCGGTTCCCAGCACTTACATAGAGGCTAACAGCTGTCTGTAACTCCAGTTCCAAGGGATTCCATGTCCTCTTCTGCTCCGATGGATCCTACATGCCTGTGGGGCACATAAGCTCACATAACCACAACCACACATATAAACACATAAGAAGAAAAGATAATGTTTTTTCTTAAGAATCAGCTCCTTGCTGGGCAGTGGTGGCACACACCTTTAATCCCAGCCCTTGGGAGACAGAGGCAGGTGGATCTCAGTGAGTTTGAGGCCAATCTGGTCTATAGAGTGAATTCCAGGACAGTTAGGGCTGTTACACAGAGAAACAAACAAACAAATCAGCTCAAGTTTATGTGTGTGTGGGTCACTGATCTCACCTAGCTCAGGGCTACCCTACCTTGGCACTTTTGTTGTTCAGAGAAGAGAGAGCATCTCTGATGTTTTAAGAACTGGGTATTACATTCCTTATAGACCCCTAGCTGGAAAGTGGATGGTTGAGACCTGACAGGACCCTTCAACACTCTGGGTCTGAGTCCCTTGCCCTGTCTGCATGTCTGGGCCCGCCGTTGTGTTTCTAAGAGTGTAATGCAGCCTCCTCCTCTCCCACTTGAGACCCCTGGAAGCTTTGCCATCACAGGGCCCAGCCTTCCTGGGGTGGGAGAGGGGGGCAGACCTGGGCTCTGATGTGCTCCACTTGGGTTCTGAAGCAGGGTCTGGCTCCAGTGTGCTCCAGGGATATGTAGCCTCAGCTTCTTTCCTTTAGAGAGACTGGGAAAGGGTTCAGTCAGTGACTTTTGTCCTAGGCTTCAGAACCCCTGCATACAAAGATAGCATTGACATTTTTGCAGCATTGGGACCACACAGAGCCTCTGGTGCATTTCCCTGGGTCCATGTAGGTACCTCTATCACACTTTGCTGACAATACCCCTCAAAGGCCTCTTGTGAACTGAGAATTCAGAAGCTCCCAAGACCTCTGTGTCCATCTTTATACTTTCCCTTGAGCCTCTTCGTGATTTCTTGTTATTGTTCTTATGTATTTTTACTATTTTATGTGTATAAGTGTTTCATCTGCCTGTACATCTATGTGCCACATGTATGCAAGCATGCATGCTTGATGACTGAGGAGGTGGTGAACCTCCATGTGGGTGCTGGGGATCAAACCAGTGTCCTTTACAACAACAAGTACTCTTAATGACTGAGCCAACTTTCTGGTCCCATCTCATGGGTTTTGCTTATAAAGAATAGCCCACATGAACTGAATTTTCCCCAGACCTGAAAGGTGGAGGTGGTGAGGTGTATGTGCTGAAGGCAACAGCATAAACAGAAAACCCCAAACCAGTGTCTTAAAGAGACTACACAGTTCGTTTCTTTTCTTTTTTCTTTTTTTTCTAGAACAAGTCCAGATGCAGGCTGCCAAGGATTATAAGATACCTCTACCACCTTCTGTTCTCAAAGACAACACATTGGCTTTCATTCTCAATGCTCTAAAATTGCTGCAGGAATTCATGCCATCATGATCAGAATCACAGAGTGAGTTCCTGGACATCCAGGGCTACATAGAGAAGGCCTGTCTTGAAAAAAACCAAAGTGTGTGGGAGGGAGGGGGGAGCAGGGGTCAGTGGACTGAACAAGGCAGAGACAGCCCCTATGCTGTGAATTAAGCCTACGTCCTGCATCCACATACATGGGGATACTGTCAGCTTTCTGTCATGGCTTCAGAGGTATCAATCCATAAAATGCTTGTCCTTGTCCCTTTGGAGGTACATGACTGAAGCATATGGTAGGGGAGGCTGCTCCTCTAATGGTGGCCAGAAAGCAAGGAGAGAGGAGAGGGTTTCCATATCTCCTTCAAGGTAAATGATGTAACTTGTTGCCATCAGGCACCATCTCCTAACGATTGCCCCACTTCTCTGGAGCTCTATGGCCTGGGGCCCAAGCCTTTAACACATGGATATTGGGGACATTCAAGGCCTATACCATTGTAAGTCTCCAGTATATGTCAGCTGACATTCCCTCCTTCCCAGGTGTCAGTAGTGAGGGAATGATGGGCCAGAGGGAAATGTAGTTGGGCATCTTCCCAGGTTAGGGTGGCTTTTAGAAGTTTTGGCAATGTGACTTGCAGTGTTCCCTCATGGTCGCTCTTTCTAAAGGGATCCATCCCCTGTGTGCTGCAGTTCCCACCAAGCTCTGCCACCTCACACAGCCTAGCATGCAGGCTCTGGCAGCCTTGAGTTTACCACCCCAAGGCTCCTGGTGGGCTGTTGGACACATGTCCCATGTCCTTGTGTGGACAGTTTTTGACACCACCACCGTTAGCCTTGACACTATGACTGTAGAAACTGTGCCTCTCAGGAAAGGCAGTGATTCCAGGTATAAAAAGGCCAATTAAGTAATAAAACGCCAATTAAACCCATACTCCTACAGGACAAGAAGTGTCCTCAACCTGCAGGTGGAAAAGGTGGAAGAGAACTCTCTCCAGGTGGGGTTGTGGGGCTGGAGGGCTGACATGCATGCGCTTCTCTCCCATCACCAATGTCGGGTGTCAATGACGCAGTGTCAGGCCAAAGGTGCCAGAAGAGAGCCGCTGTTTGAACTCCCAGGTCCAGCAGGGACACAGCACCCCATTCACCTCTCCAGTGAGCCCAGGCTTCCCAGGAAAGCTTTGGAGCCCAGGGCCTGTGAGATCTGGCCTGCTTGAGACTACTGGACTGGGTGAACCCCAGGGTGCAGCAGACCTTCCTGGGTGGCCTCCCTCCTGCCCAGCCCAAGGGCGTCTTGCAGCTATAAATTGAGTAAATTGAAAATGTTACTGGGGTTGGAGATAAAAGAGAGAGCTGGTGTCTCCATGAATAAAACATGGGAGGGAGGCCATTTCTTGGAAAAATAGAGAGAATAAATTGCGGTGGATCAATTTTATCTAATTTCTTGGCTGAGCTTCTGACATGCAAATGAATGCGCTCATAATTTATGAGTGAGCTGTGGAGATTACCAGAGGGAAGGAAGGCTGGAGTTCTGCTGGAGGAAGGGGGGCACAGCCAAAGATTTTGCGAAGTCCACCAGGTGCTTTCTCCTTAATACCATAAGATTTAGAAGCCCTCTGAGGAAGACAAGAGCCAGAGTAGAGAAGATTCTAGATTCCTGGTCCAGTCTTTAGAAACGATTCTTGTCACCCACCGTATTCCAGCCACCCTTCTACCCAGACCTGACCATGGCAGAAGCAGTAAGGCCCCACCCCATCATGCTGTTTGACCAGCTTCATTCTCCCTTGACCTTGGATGGACCGAGTCTAGCCCAGTGCTCCATGCTCCAAAAGTGTTCCCTTGTCCTAAAGGTAGCACACTGGCCCACTGTCACCTACCAGCGTGTTTCCTTTAGACTGACAATGGCTGTAGAATGCCTGCACTGGTTGTCGGCCTTAAGCAGGACAGGCGATCTCTGTGTATAGCTGGGTTTGCCTCTTGTTGGAGATTAGAGCGTCATGTACACAGGCTTCAGTGTTTGCTCTCAATAACGGGCCCCAAGCTAGCCACTGGTAAATCAAGGCAGATCACCAATCTTGTCCCAGACGCTAGCGCTCTCTCTCCCCTCTCTGACCAGGAGGCAAAGGGTTGGTGACTTTTGGTCATTATGTGTGCGAGCCACTCTTCTTACATGGACTTAATGGTAATGTGACCACTCTCTGCCTTGTGGCTCTAACTAGATGGGAAAGAGAGGGAATAGGAAAGGGGCGGAGGGGAAAAGAGGGAGGGGAGGAGAGAGGAGAGACAGAGCGACTGCCGGTGTACTTTTTCTTTTTGGTAGGAGTGACAGATGACTACCGTGGAATATCCCTATGGTAATCCTGTGACAGTGGCAGGGGTGGGGACAGAGGGCAATGGATCCCATCATGCCACTGAGTACTCTGCAAAGGCCCGAGTGAGCTGGAGTGTGCAGCCTCCATGCCACCCTCCCTAGAGCAGCACTGTCGCAGAGAACAGTTAAGAACTGGATGTGTTTGATGTCTGCTTTGAGTGTCTGGAGATCAGGTTTTGGGGGTTTTGTTTTGTTTTGAGATAGCGTTTCTCTGTGTAGCACTGGCTGTCCTGGTACTCACTCTGTAGACCAGACTGGCCTGGAACTCACAGATCCACCTGCGCCTGCCCCCCAAGTGCTGGGATTAAAGGTGTGTGCCACAACTGCCCTGCTTTTTTTTTTTTTTTTTTTTTTTTGAGGTAGGATTTTGGAGAATGATCAGGTTTTTGTTATTGCTTTGATTTTTTTTTTTTTTTTTTTTTTTTTTTTGAGACAAGGTTTCTCTGTGTTGCTCTGGCTATCATGGAACTTGCTTTGTAGACCAGGCTGACTTCAAACTCAGAAATCCTCCTGCACCACCACCACTTCCAGGCAGATGATCGGGTTTTTCAGATAATTACAGTGAGACCTTCCTAGGAATTTTCTCACAAGCAGAAGGAAGACATTGGAGCCTCCTCCCTCCACAGTGAGGTAGCTGAGCCAGGGAGAGTGTTCCCATCAGCACCTGTGTGTGCTGGACACCTGGTCCCAGACATCCTCTTCTCTAAAAGTGTAAGAAAGCAGTGCCTGGGGCTGGGCATGGCTCCATGGTAGAGAATTTTTTCATAAACCTCCACCCTGAGTTCTGTTGCCAGCACCAAAACCTCCACAAACCCACGCTGGCGGGCTCCTACTCGGGAGTTCTGCTAGAGCACTCGAGCGAAGGTGACATCTCCCATCACCTGTCCTCCTCATTGCCTGTGGCACTGGCTTTGAAAGTGGTCCTTGCGCATGCTCGCCAAGTACTCTACCATTGAGCTACGTTTCCAGGCCCCAGACAGCTTTCTATTACTTTGCAGGCGAGGAGAGTGAGCCACAGAATTTGGTGACTAACGGGGAAAGATTGGATTTCAACTCATATCTAAGCAGCTTGAAGTTCAAACTCACTAGTGTCCTTTGGCCCTCTCTGGCCACATCATGCTTGTTTGGCCAGCCGGAAAGACAGCAGTAAAGTTGAAATGACTTGTGACATCAAGAACCTCGGGTGGGCAGTGACTGCACGTTAGGCAGCCTTGATCTGCCCACACTTCCCTCACGATGCTCTTTGTCCCTTAACCCTGGCAGAAAGCTCAAGTCCCTGGGGATGGCCTTGTATTTCTTCTTCTAGTCCCCCACACTGTTTCCTTATCCTCAAGGGTGTGGCCATCTTCTAAGTGGCCACTATGGTCACTCAGGACCATCTTAATGCTGTCACATCCATCTGGGATCACCTCGTTTCTTTTGTTTGTTGTTATACGGAGAAGTGTTCATGCCTGTGACCCAGGCTCCCGGAGGGCAGAGCCACTATTTGCATCTACAGTCTGTTTGTAGTATGTGCTCAGTCATTGTTGAAAGACAGTTTTTCCATTCACGTTTTCCTCCCAGAGAGGAAGAGAGCTGCTAGAAAGGTGCTTCATGATGCTGAGGCAGAAAGTATGGAGGGGCAGTTGTGCAGCTGCCTGCTGTGGCATCAGGTAGGAATAAGGCCATTCTGCCAGCCTCAAGACATCCACCTGTGGAGTGAGTTGCAAAGCCACTAGCATGGGGGCAATAGCAGCTAAGACCCCTGTGAGCAGAGGCTGCTGGCAAGGGAGTGTTATCAAGAATTCAAGGTGAGGGCTGGATGTGCCCCTTCTTTCCTCTCAGGACATTCCATGGCAGCAGCTAAGAATCAGATTGTCCTATAATGTTGGGGCTAGAAAGGAAACCGAGGCCAAAAGACAGGAAGTCCTGGCCTGGTTCCCAGGAAGTTCGTGTGCACTGGAGGTGTCTAGGTAAAGCTTGAGTCTATGGTTGGGTCTCTTTGGGTTCAGAGAGATGTAGATGCTGTCCCAGAAGGTTGAAAATAATAGAGAAATGCCCACATTGGGTTTCAAAATTGCAGTGTGTTTTCATTTCTTAGACTGACAATCTAACACTTTAATGTACTCCAGGGTCACTGTGAAGTGTGACCCCGTGCTTCAGAGATTACTGTGGTGTTTAGGAAACTCACAGACTCAAATGTCTTGAGGGGGCAACAGGGAAAATGGGTGTGGTCTTCATTAGCATTCCTGCCTTGGTCTTTGTGGCATCTGTTGGCCCACCAGGAGATCCTTCAAAGCCTGACATGGCAAAGGCCCCCCATGAACTCCAAGATACCAGACCAGATAGTCCCAGTTGTGGGTGTGACCTGGGAGGGGGGCGGCTAACAGAGCACTCTGAGCCTTAAGTTTCTGGAGCTAATAAATGGCACACTCCTCTGCTGTCTAGTAGATGATTTGAAGCCAGGTGTGTGAAGTACTTGGTGTGGTCAGGTTCATCTGCAGAGCTGAGCTTGGGCTCTGAATGTCAACCCTGTCACTGTTTCTCAGGGTGAGTCCCGAACACTTTGCTAACAGGACCTATCATTTGAAAGCAGAAATGGGGCTTACTTATGTATTTAATGTGTATGAGTGCTTTGCCTGCATGCTTGTATGTGCCTATATGTAACATGTACATATGTACTTGATGCTCATAGAGGTCAGAACAGGGCCCTAGAATTGAGTTACAGACAGTCCCAGGTCCTTTGCAAGAACAAGTGCTCTTAACTTTTAAAATTTTTCTTCTTAAATCCATTCCTTGTGGGAAGTCTTCCAAGAGAATTAATTCATATAATTTCTCATTATTTAATTTTTATGTGCAATTACAAACAATGAACTGTGAACATTAATTGGGCAGACTGGAAGATTTTTGTCTTCAAATAACAGATCTTTTAAATCCTTTTCAGGCCACATAAGAAGTTGGCCTGAGAAAATGAGCTTCCAGCGGTGTCCTAGACAGCTGTGTACCCTGCAGCTCCTGATGCTGCACAATGGATTCTTCAGGAAAGCAGGTCACTGCATGTGGTGAAGTTAGAAACCACAGGCCACAGGCTCCCCAGGCCTCCATCATGCCAGTGTATATGGGTTTGAATAATCGCCTTTTCATTGGCCCTGCCTTGTCACTTAATAGGTCTCCATCTATTCATTCATCTACCCAACACCCATCTAACATTTACACATATATCTACCCATTCATCCATACATCTATCCATCCATCTAACTACGCATTCATTCATCCATATGTTTAAATAGTCACACATCCATCAACCCATCCACCCAAACACCCATTCACTTACCCACACGTGCACCCCATCTATCATCCATCTACACAGCCATCCATCTACACAACCATCCAGCTATACATCCATCCATCCACCCACCCACCCACCCACCCATCCATCCTAGGTACTATTCTATTGCTGTGAAGAGACACCATGACTAAGGCAACTCTTACAAAAGAAAACATTTGATTGGGGGCTTGCTCACAGTTTTAGAGGGTTAGTTCATGACCATCATTGTGGGGAACAGAGAGGCATGGTGCTGGAGCAGTAGCTGAAAGCTTTATATCTTGATCAACAGTGAGGGGGAGAGAGAGACAGAGAGAGAGAGACAGAGAGAGAGAGAAACAGACTGGACCTGGTGTGGGCTATGGAAACCTCAAAGCCCACCCCCAGCTAGCACACCTCCTCCAACAATGCCACATCTACTCCAACAAGGCCATACCTCCTTATCCTTTGCAAACAGTTCTACTAACTAGGGATCAAGCATTCAAACATATAAGCCTATGGGGCCATTCTCATTCAACCCACCAAACCATCCATCCCTCTACACATCTAATTCAGTCTTTTTTCTACACATTCACCCATTCCTCTATCCTCTATACCCCAACAAGGAACATTTATTGATACTATGTGCCAAACTCTAGGCATTAGGAGTATGCATAAAACAAAGTCCCTTTTCTACTGAAGCCAATTTTTTCTTCTTGTAGTTCTTCAAGACAGGGTTTCTCTGTGTAGCCCTTGCTGTCCTGGAACTCACTCTATAGACCAGGGTGGCCTTAAACTCGGATATCCACCTGTCTCTGCCTCCCTAGTCCTGGGATTAAAAGCCTGTGCCACCACTCCCTGACTGAAGCCAATACATTTAACAAGGGTGACAAAGATAGTGAATATATTAAATAGGAATATTATATAGCCAATTAGAAGAATAAGTGCTTGGAAGACAAATTAATAAGAAGTGGGGCTGGGACAAAGAGAAATAGAGGGTGGGTCTACAGGTGAAATAAAGTAGTCAGACAGGCCGCCCTAAGACTGTGATGTTGGAGTAAGAGCTTAAAGAGAGCTAGGAAGCTGACCAGGACGTGTGATGAGAATACCACAGGAAGGAGAGCGGCCAGGGCTCGGCAGGAAGCAGAGGACAGGCAACTGGACAAAGACTGTTCACCTTGTAAGGACTTTGACTCAGAAACTAAAACCATTGCGTGGCTCCCAACAGAGACATGACACACTCTGGTCTACTTTGTAAAGGCCCATTCTAGCTGCTATGTTGAGAGCAGAGCTGTCTGCTCATTGTTGAAGCCCCTGGCCACCTGTGGCTGTTGAGGGCTTGGAACATGGCTCATCTGAATCAGGCATGCTGTGTGTGTCCGTGCAGCCTGACGCCAAAGACTGAGCATGACAAAGAGGACAAGCGATTCCATGATCAGCCTTAAATGCTGGTCACACACCGACATGATGATGCTTCCTTCTGATGGGTAGGATAAAATATGGTGTTAAAATTAACATTATTTACTTCTCTTTATTGTTTTCAAAGCCAGGACTCTGAACGAGTTGATTTCAGAAGTAGGAGGTAGAATGGTGGGAAGAGAAAAGGGAAGCAGGGAAGGGAGGGGTTGGATGTGGTGCAGAGTTGCTGAGATAGGGTAGATAAATTCTGGGGTGAGCGTGGCTAATGATAACACTCACTATGTTTTAAAGCAGCAATAGGATGAATAGTCTCTCACAAAGCAATAATGAATGCTTCAGGTGATGAGTATGCTAACTGCCCTGGTTTGAGCTTCCCACTCAGTACACATGTACCTAGACAAGACATGGTACCCAAGAAAGATGCACTCTGCTTTTACAGTACTAGGGGACCAAACCCAGAGCCTTGGCCCCCAGGGAGCGTACCCTACCGCTGAGTGACTCTCAAGCCCCCAAATGCACAATTTTTACCTGTCAACTTAAAGTTCACTCTAGGGTTAGGGCGGTAACTCATTCTGTAAAGGGCTTGATCTGCATGCACCAAGACTGGAGTTCAGTTCCCAGAACTGACCTAGTGGTGTGCTTGTACTCTCAACACCACCCAGGAGGCTGAGACAGTGAGAAACTCCATCTCAAACGAAAAGGGTAGATGGTACGTGCAGAACACCACCCAAGGTGCTGCCTCCACACACATATGCATGGGCATCCTCCCTCCCACACACATGCACACAAACATGCACGTTTTTCTCTCCAGCTTCATTCTAATGCCAATGAGATGGCTCAGTGGGTGAAGACACTTGCTGCCAAGACTGACAACACAAGTTCAATCCCCAAGACCCACATGGTTATTCTCTGACCACTACGTGTTCATTAAATAAACAAATTCAGTTACAAAACAAAAGAACAAGAATTTGGGCTGAAGAGACAATTCAGCATCAAGACGGTTGGCTGCTCTTTTAGGGAACATGAGTTTGGTCCCCAGCATCCTCGTTCAGAACCTGTAAGTCCAGAGGATCCCACATCCTCCCTTGTCCTCTGAATGCACCACACACATGCTCATATGCACACAGAAGTACATAAAACAGAATAACATAATGCTTATTCTAAAAAAAAAAATCTTCCACTAGAAAGATAACACTGTTTTAACAAAAAAATGTTCAAGTAGCTTTATTACAAGAAAACTAAATGTGTGGATAAATGGATATTTAATATGATCTTCCAAGTTTGACTTACATAAAGACATGTCAAATTTTGTCTCCCTCTCCTCATACTTTAAATGTTTTAATGATTTATGTGATTATTTTATGTGTATGGGTGTTTTGCCTGCATGTGTGTATGTGCACCACATGTGTGCCTGGTGCCTGTGAAGTCAGAAGAAGGCATTTGATCCTCTGAGACTGGAGTTACAGGTGGTTGTTAGCTGCCATGTGGGTGCTGGGAATTAAGCCTGGGTCTTCTGCAAGAGCAGTAAGTGCTCTTGGAGACTGTCCTGGAATCACTCTCTAGACCAGGCTGGCCTCAAATTCACAAAGATCCTCCTGCCTCTGGCTCCCTAGTGCTGGGGTTAAAGGCTTGCACCACCATCACCTGGCCTAGCTTTGTATTTTTTGATATACATCTTGCAGAATGCCCTTCAGGGCCATGCAGACTAAGTAAAGGGATCTGAATCGTGTCTTGATGTCTTCATGGCTGGGAAACATGGGTAGTTTGTTACCATGGAATGCACACTTGGTTCTTTTTCCCTCAACTTGGGATTTTTATTGGGCCTTTAGCTACCTAGATATTATAAGAGCACTTGCTCTCACTGTCCCACAGACCCATTGCTTTAAGCCAGTTGTACACGGGACAGTTGTCACAGGGCATTATGGGCAGTTTAAATGGCTAACAAGATGAACAAGAAGTCCACATCCACGGTTAGCACACTTAGACTCTTAAGTCCTAAGTATGTGGCAGAATTCCTCAGAAGTGACTATGTGGATCTGGGTGAGGAGCCGGTGCTGCTCAGCACCAAACACAGAGTGTTTTGGAAAGCTACAGGATCATAGGTTTCTTAATACTATAAAAATCAAACTAAGATTAAATGCCACTTTTTCAGGGATGGTTACTGGGAAGCCTGTATAAATCTTTACAAACAAACTATCCCGCCAATAGGCAGCAGCGCGTAACTGAAGTCTGTCTACATGGATAGTATGTAACCTCTACCCAGGACTGTTTAGTAAATGCATCACTGTATAATGTTCTTGCTCCAGTAAAGGAACATAAAAACTGAATAAATAAAAAAATTAAAAATTATCTTAAATTAATTTTTACTTTTAATTAATTAATTTGAGGCAGTGTTTCTCTGGGCAGCCCTGATTGTCCTGGAACTCACTCTTGAACTCAGGGATTCACCTGCCTCTGTCCTACGATTGCTGAGATCAAAGGTGTGTGCCACAACCACCTGGCTTAAATTATGTTTTTAATAAACAAAAGGAATTTATTAAAACAGAAAGTAGCTTTCAATTTAACACTTGGGAGGTGGAGGCATAATGATCAGGTGTTTAAGACATACATGTCTCAAAACAACAACAACAACAAAAATAGCAGAAGATAAAATAAATGTAGTGGGTTAGGACCATAGCTCAGCCAGCACAGTGGTTGAACAGCATAGGCAGAGTGCAGCTGGGGACAGTCACAGGGGTCTGAGGGAAACAGGCACAGGTGATCACAGAGATGTGGGACAGAAGTGGGGAGAAGAGTTCGAAGCTAATGAGTGTTGGATAGCTGGTGGCAGACAGTGTTGTGTGTGTGGAGTGAGCGCTCTGCCCACGGAGGCCATGGAGAGGGATGGGGTTGGAGTCAGAGTCTGCCTGTGCCCCTGAGAGGCCGGAGGAAAACTGTGTGTGTACCTGGGCAGTGTAAGTGGGTCTCTCTGACTGGGCACACCAAACCCTCCACTTTCTCAGCTGTAGGAGCCAAGCCCTGAAGCTGTGGAATCTGGGATAAACAGGTATAGCCAACGTACAGTCTGGGCTAACCTGTGTGACATCTGTGGGCCTGGCCATTCCCACAAAGGCAGGGCTGTGAGCAGCGAGCTGAAGTGCACCTGCCACCCCTCTGCTCTGTACTGTTTCACGAAGCTTCTTGTGGTCTGAATGCCACGGCATTGAGAATGCATGTGAGTTTTATGTGCTTAGAACATTGTCTATGCTGGCCCAGGCTAAGGCCTTGATGTCCTGTGCCAAAGGGAAAGGAACCCCAGGCCCTTCTCAAGGCACGGCTAAAATAGAGGATGAAGGCCCAGGATGGGGAGCACAGCCCCTGTCACCTGCAGCACTCTAACCCATGCAGAAGAGGAGGCCTACATGAAGGGATTCAGGGAGGTGATGAGGTAAGGGTCCTGGCATTTAGCACAAGGTGGTGCTCAGCCTGTGTTAGGAAGCTGTTACAGAAGAGGTCCTGGGAGCAGAAGTCACCCATCGGTGGCTTTGCTGTCTTTGGTTGTGGTGTGGCCTCCTCACCGTCAGCCCTCTCCCAGTCTGGGCTGGGGCAGAGCCCTGCATGACAGGCCCAGACTGCACCAGCTATGTAGCATGTAGGTGAATGATGGAATTCATAGGTCATATTGAGGGAGCACCCAACAAGATGAGTGTGGGGGGAGCAACATAGTGCTCACTGGGTAGAGTCATGCATATCCCATGTCTGTCCACCTACTTCATCACTCCCACCCTGGCCAGCCATCTACAACAGCTTCCCTATGGCTTCTTCCTTCTAGTCTTGTTATCCTCCTACCCCCCCCCCCATCTCTTCTCCACACAGCAACAGAAGGAGTCACATTCCACCATAGCCTGGCTGAACTTCTAAGATTCTTCCTTCTCTAGCAACCACACTGCAATTCTTTTAAGGCCCTGTGGAACCGAGCCTTTGTCTTTGGTCAAATCTATGGGTCAACAGTCTTATCTCTATGCCTCCTATGTTTGTCTATAACATTTCAAGCTACTGAACATCTGCCACAGGGCCTTTGCACAGGCTGCCCTCTACCTAGAATGCTTCCTGCCCTTTCATTTTTGCCTAGGTCACAATGTCTCATCATCTTTTCCCCTCATTACAATGTCTGACCCTTACATTGGGCCTCATGATATAAGAAATCATAAATTACAAAAAAGAAAAAGAATTCTACATTATTCTTCCTATTTCAATACTTCTTTCATGTGTCACTGTTGACAACCTTTTCCTTACACATCTGGTCACCTTTGAGAATGTCAGCTTCTGGAAGATATTTGCACATTCTACCACCTTCTAGAGCCTGAAATACAGTAGAACATTAGCAAATACTTGACCCCTGAACCACTGTGCATGTATGTGTTATGTCTTCTAAACTCTCAGAGTATGCGAGCTTGTCTGATCCTCCCTTATGACACTATAGTTGAGCAGACTGTGGTCCTAAGGACCTGGCCTCAAGCTCCTGAGTGCAGTATGCTGCAGCTGGCTGGCCTTGGGGCCTTGGGCACTGCTCCTACCTGCAGCCACAGCTGCCCTCCACCAGCTGGCACTAGTACCTCTTTCTTAGTACCTCTGAGGATCTAAGTATGGCTTTCACAGGAGACAGGAGGGCCCCTAGGGAAGGTTCATGTCTAGGACAGCCCTATGCAAGTGTTCACTTCCAAAAGGTCTTCCTTGTGGCTCATTATAGATGCGATGCATCTTTTATGTGAGGATATGGCCACTGGTAGGCTGCCCACGGTCCAGTAGATGGCCCCACACCCATGCATAGATGGATTCAGGAGTTATTGTTATTATTATTAATACATAAAGACAAAAGAGAGATAGATGCATTGGGGAGTCTGGCCCCACACCCATGCATAGATGGATTCAGGAGTTATAAATAATAATAATGATAATAGTAATAATACATAAAGTTAGAAGGGAGATGTATTGGGGATTCTGGGGGGACATTGGTGGGAAGTAGTAGGAGTGCATATGATTCAAACGTTGTATAATGTATGAAATTTACAAAGAATAAATTTAAAATAGTATTGAAGAAATACAGTAAGTGTAGGTGCATGAACTGCACTTACCTTTGTTTCTCTACTTCATCTATGTTGGTCCTTGTCTAAAAGAACAGGACAATTAAAGGCATGTTACAAACACATGCACTAAATGGTGCCTGTGTGGTCTACAAAGGAAGTCAGACCCAGCATTGCCTGGGGATGAAAGGTCCAGGCTAGGAGCACACATGGAACCTGCCAAGCCAGGCTTGATAGCTGACAGGCTACTCCTGTGGCAGGCAGGGTATAGTGGAGCTGTCCAGCAGGCCTGAACCCCATGAGGGTACAGCTTTCATAGGCCTAGACTTGGACACTCCGGGACTGCCTGGCTCTTGAGACCCACTTTGGAAAGAATGAGGACAGCCTGGGACCCAGCTTCTTGGGTCCATGTCCTCCTAGGAGCAGCCAGAGCCTAGGAGCACCCTGGGGAGACAGAGTATTGCCAAACTTTTCCAAGCCATTTGCCAGTGTCCTGAGGCATCCTCCAAGGACATGGCCTACTGTGTCCCTGGGCTGGGCTCCCATGGAGGCATCCCCCTGGGAGGGGGCTGTGGGTGATTGGAGCTGGGTGACTCTCAGTGGACCCCTCTGACCGCAAGGCTTCTTCCCAGGAGGCCCTGACCCCAGAGTGCTACTTTCCAGTCTCTTCCCACAGGGACCTGCTTCCTCCACCTGGGGCCTGGGTTGCTGAGCAGAGGCCACCAAGACTTGGGGGACCAGGAAAAGCCGTAAGAAATCCCTGAAGATCAGGGTGCTCAGAGTCTGGTTGCCAGGTCCCCCACCTGGAGATCAGA
This sequence comes from Phodopus roborovskii, assembly GCF_943737965.1. Lineage (NCBI taxonomy): Eukaryota > Metazoa > Chordata > Mammalia > Rodentia > Cricetidae > Phodopus > Phodopus roborovskii. Next base: position 1,127,507 of record NW_026126486.1, on the reverse strand, counting down.
GATGCTCTCCCCAAGGTTCTGTGGGCTCCCCTGGGCCTTTGAGAGGACTGGGTGGAAAATGGAATATTCAAGTGGTTAAACTGGCACAGGTCCAGTGAGCAGTGAGTCTCTTCTAAGCATACTTAGTGATCTGTTTTCCAGTGGAAGGGAGACCCCTCTCCTGGGAATGCTGGAGCAGAGGGGCCTGTCTGGGCTTTCTGTCTGATCCCCTGGTTCACCCTCCTGGGCAATGTACAAATGGATGAACTCACTCATTCGTCCACACACTCTCCCTATAGTTCTTGCCATTTGCTCTTGCTGCCTCACTGGCAATAGGTCTTAAGTGTATATGTTCTTGCATTTTCCTTCTCCTAGGGCATACTTGATATTTGCTATCTTTTTTTTTTTTTTTTGAGGCAGGGTTTCTCTGTATTGCTTTGGAGCCTGTCCTGGAACTAGCTGGCTTCAACCAGGCTGCCTTCGAACTCACAGAGATCTGCCTGCTTGGATTAAAGGCGTGCACCACCAACGCCTGGCTGTTATTTGCTTTCTTTGAATATAGTCTTGTATCAATCAAGCCTAAATCTTTTCTTTAGACTAAAAGGGGAATTGTAAGTGAGATATCCACCCATTCTGGGCACTTCTGACACCAGATAACACATGGGAAATAAGACTCGCTGGGACTCAGTATAGGTTGAGTGAAGTTTATTTGGGGAAAATTCACTTACACATGAGACAGATGACTGCCATGGGTTCCCACTCCACCTGGATGCCACCCGGGTGCTCTCCACAACTGGACCAGGAAGCAAGAGAGAGAGCTGGGGTCTGGGACCCCAGACCTGGCCTTCCCTGTCACATCCATACCTGTGCCCACCCCAATGGGTGTGGTCAGTGCAACAGGTGTGGGTGGGGTGAGTATCTCACTACATCTCCCTGTGCTTATTTATTGAGCACCAACTTTGTGTTGGGTTCTGGGCTCAGGACTGAACAAAAAGGAGGAAGTTCCTGGTCCAGGGTAGGAGATAGCTAAGACGCAGAGGACTGTCTTCTGTGAGAAGAATGGTGGTGGCTGGCAGACCAACTGTCTTCCTGTTCTGGAGATCCACCTGTAGCTCCTGCCTCAGGGCCATAGCTCCTGCATGATCTGTGTCCTTGTAGTGGACCTCCACCGGCAAGTCCTTCCTCCACAGACACTTCCTGCTCCCCAGTCTCCCCTCCCCTCCTCTGACAGCTGGCGTGAGGGTGCACATCAGTCAGGAGCATGTGAGAGATGAGGTCGGAGGGCCTGTTGTGCAGGGCAATGGACTCTGGCTGACTTGTATTCTGATTGTCAGAGAAGCTATACAAAGTCTCAACAGAGGACTGAAGTGATGAGCCCTGAATTTGGGGAACAAGGGGCTGGTGACCCTGGGGTAGAAGATAGATCAGGGCCCCCCTGGGGAGCCTGAGGCCCTTTCAGGGTTAAGGGCAGGCTAGGATGCCATGTCCATCTTTAAGGGACTCTGAGTATGACCTTTGGAAGAAGTCTGCAAAGCAGCTCACTGGTGTCTCAACTGTCCACTTGCAGCCACTAAAGGCCTCAAAGAGGGGTGAAGGCAATTGTTGTATTTCAAAATTCTGCTTTCTGGAACGTGAAGAGTAAGCACAGACATGTCAACTCTAAGGCAAGATCAAGGTCAGGTGAGCACCACAGCCACGTGCCTGGACCCAAGCTTAAAGCATCAGTGGCAAGGCAGGCTTCCCCACATGGAAAGGAGGGAGGAGCTCGGCTGGAGCAGAGCTATGCAGAGGGGAGCTGCCTCTCTCACTCAAGTCCTGCCCCTGCTGGTACAAATCTTTCAAGAAATGAGCTCTGGTGGTCATCAGGATGGTTGTGTCTTGCATCACTAGGGGTTAAGAAGTAGCTGGGATTTCTGAAGAGCTGATGTATAACAGAGAGCATCAGAGTCAGGGAGAGGGAGGGGCACGGAGCCTTTGCTTCCCCTCAGGTGAGGCTGCAGGAATCTCTCTTGGGGACTAGAGCATTAACTGCTCTAGCAGAGGTCCTGTGTCCAGTTCTCAGAACCTTCTCAGTGGCTTATAATCATTTGAAACTATAGTTCCAGGGGTTCTGATCCCCTCATCTGGTCTTCTGACTTTCTTGGGCACCAGGAACACATGTAAGGGTGCACATACATACATATATGTGTAAGCAAGATGCTCATACACATAAATACCCTTTAAAGAATTTCTTTTGTTTGCTTACCATTTTAACTATAGGCACTGGTCTTCCAAGGCTGAAGACTAAGCCTGGCTAGAGTGTCATTTAGTGACCTCAGGGATACTGAGGCAGAAGGTGGATACCTAGGCAGTGTGCAGGTGAGTACGCTGATGCTACAGAGCTTCTCCAGCAGGGAATAGGATGGGGTGAAATGATGTCAAGGACAGAAAAGAGCCAATATAGAGTGAAGTTACTCTAGGTACCTGGAGGTCTCCCCACTGGGGACTCTGGGAAGTCATATACAATGTGTTCCCAAGGAGCAGGGAGTTGGGTGCTTGCCACCACTGGTGGAGGGCTGCTTACAGGAATGATAACTCCACAGCACTCAGGCCCACCATACATGTGAGCAGTCAACTTTGCTGACCAGAGAAAATCCTCAGACATGTAGGTGGAGAGGGGAGGGGCTGGTAGTGGCAGTCTGTCCTTCAGGCAATGGAAAGGCTGGGAAGGGGATACAGGAGGAGTTCCTACAGTGTCTGCTACAGCAAACCTAGACCTGGGCCTATCACTTCATCTGGTAGATTAGGCTAGCCAGAGCAGCTTTCTTTTGGGGGTTTAAAAAAAAGTGTGTGTGTGTGTGTGCGTATACGCAAGTTTTTATTATTTTTATTTTATGTGTTTGAGTGTTTTGTCTACATAGAAGCCACAGGAGGACATCAGATCTCCTGAAACTGGAGTTACAGATGGTTATGAGCAACAAGGTGGGTTCTGGGAAGTGAACCCAGGTCCTTTGGGAGAGTAGTCAGTGTCTTAATGACTAAGCCATCTCTCCATCCCTAGAGCAGCCTTGTTTAAAAGAGAGGAGAAAGGGAAGGTGTAGCCCATAGCTATAGCCCCAGCTCGTCCAGAAGGGTGAGGAGCCTCTAAATCAAGGAGTCCAAAGCCAACAGAAGTTGGGGGCAAGGGGGAGGAGGAAAGAGGGGGACATTCTCCCATAGGATGACAGACTGAAGGAAAGGCTGGCCCTGGAGGATGTTTCAGAGCAGGTACCCATGCACCTGTGGTGGGTGTTTCCCAAGAGTTTTCTGGGCAGGCACACCACGATGAGCAGGGATGGCTTGAGTCTTACTGGGTGGGGCTTTGTGTCATGAGGAGCCAGCAAGTAGGCAAGAACTAGTGTGACAGTCATAGGAGGGCAGGATGAGATGGGGCAGGACCTCCCAAAGGAGGCAGCCACTATACCACATGGGGAATGCCTACAGCCTGTGTCTCCATGAAAACTATGAAGCGTGTTGCTGTGAGGAAGGACGAGGCATGGTTTGGGTTTGTGTGGAGGGAGACATCTAATGAGGAGAAAATGTACACCTGGGACACTAGACTGTCCCTGTATAGAGAGGTGGCCATGTTGCAGACGGGAGCTAGTGAGGGGCAAACTGATAGTGCTCCCATCTAACTGTGAAGTGGCTGTCCCCTCCTTGTTAAAATGATGCTTTTGAGCCCAGCGGTGGTGGCACATGCATTAAATCCCAGCACTTGGGAGGCAGAGGCAAGCGGATCCCTGAGTTCAAGGCCAGCCTGGTCTACAGAGTGAATTCCAGGACACTACACAGAGAAACCCTGTCTTGAAAAGACAAAAGAAACCTGATGTGTTTCCTTTGTCTGCCCTTCACAGAGGAAGAGATGGCTTTGGGCATGCACTGAGTTAGACTTCTGTTGTCACTGATACTTTGCCACCTGCCTTTGGCCCCTTGGCACATACCACCAAGGTGTGCCCATCTGGAGCTGTCAGGCTCCCAGCAGTTTGTTCTCCTGGACTTTCTCTGGCCCCTGAGTCCTACTTGGTCTGTATAAGTCATCCAGGAAGGGGTAAGGCTTTTGTGAGCCCTGATAATGTTTCTCTGCCACAAGCTGGCACCCTGCTCCGTCTTCAGTGTTCCCAAGACGTCCATGCGTCTCCCTGCCTGACTGCGGGGCCTCCACCTCCCTGTTCTAGGCAATCTCAGGCACCTGTTTCCATGCCTCCCTAACAGCTTGCTAACCACCTGTCACTTTTCCTCTCCACTTGTCTGACAGTTCCTCAGATGTCCTTTGTCATAGACGGGTGTCACAGTTGTATAATTACTCGTTTGGCATTTTTGATGTAAAACAGTATTTTCATATGCTTATGTTTCGTTGTGCTAAAATGAGCATGACATTAAACTTACCATATTACCACTTATGTATCTGTTGGTACTGGGGTAGAAACCAGGGCCTTATACCATGCTAGACAAAGTCATTGAGCCAATCCTTCAGTCCTCACTTTTTTTTTTCCTATGTTGCCTTAGCTGCTCTGGAACTTACTCTGTGGACCAGGCTGGCCTTGAGATCACAGAGATCCACCTGCCTCTGCCTCCCAAGTTTGAGGCCAGTCTGGTTTATAGAGACAGGACAGCCAAGGCTACACAGGGAAACCCTGTCTTGAAAAACAAAATACAATTTAAAAATCACATATAAATAACAAAGGAAAAAAAGGGGCGTTGGTAGCACATGCCTTTAATCCCAGCACTTGGGAGGCAGAGGCAGGTGGATCTCTGTGAGTTTGAGGCCAGCTTTGTCTACAGCAGAGCTAGTTCCAGGACAGGCTCCAAAGCAATACAAAGAAAAAAAAAAAAAAGGAAAAAATTAATAAAGAAGTGTGTCTGGGATCATTGAGATGACCATTATGGGTTCATGTGCCACCCAGCCAGCATGCTGTATACAAGTACAGACAAAACAGAGCCTTGTCTGTGGGTGAGCATCCAGACTTAACCAGGGCTGGTGTATTGGATATACTTAGATCATTTGCTGGGTAACTAAGCGGAGGCCCAGAATTTCCAGCAAATGTAGCAGCTAGTTCACCTGTGCTAGGGAACTGTGTGTACTCTGGGGTCCTCATTTAAATCTGTGCTGCCGGAAGGCCCCGTGCTCTCCTGTTTTCAGCCTGACCTAGCAGGACATACTACCTGCCTTCTAGTTGCCAGCCCCTCTTCTCTGGCCTAGGTATGGGCTTTCTCTGGTCCCTGGAGTCTATTTTGTCACCCACACAGAAGGCTGGGCATACTCTAGAAACAACTTAAAGTGGGTGGTTGAAAAGGATGGTCAACAGTGAAATTCCTCCTCCCTGGAGTGGGGTCTATGAAGTGGGCATGTTCTTCCCTGCCCCCAAGCTCCCCAGCGACCCTTAGTGGCAGCAAGCTGGGTGGCCCAAGCTCTGACTGGCTGCCTTCCTTGCCTGTCTACTGGTGGCTTCCCCTTTTCTTTTCCTGGTACATCCTGGAATCGAGCAAAGGACTTAGCATGGGACCTGGGTCTTAGCCTCTGGTAGAGTGCCCCAAAGGAAGACACTGGAAAACATCAGATTCTGGCTCATTCTCTGCACCTGGGAAACCTAGTTTTTCTCCTCTCAGTTGCTTTCAAAACAACATTTTGGAGGTCTGGGGGTGCACAGGGACACCAGAAACTCTCTCTTTCCACCAATCTCTTTTCCACAGGGGGTTACCCCAACTGGTTTGAGCTTCACGAAGAAATAGAACATTGTAATTAACATAAGAAATCCTTACTTCTAAAGTTATTAAATTTGTTACGCTTATACAGTGTGGAACATATTGAAAGGCAAATTAAAATGTTATGTGTTAATAAGCTTGGATTAAATTGGGCTTTGAGAACCCAGGGAAGAAGAGTGGGTCCCACATGAATGCTATGTGGGGTTTTAAGGAGTGTTGCCTCCCCTTGAAGTTGCCATCACTGAAGCCACTCAGGGAGGAAGATCTGGTCCTGAGAGGAGGCCCCAGCCTGAGAGTGTGTGTTGGTGGTGTTTCTGTGGAGTGTGTGTGAGTGGAGAGGTGGGCTTCTCCATGGTAGTATGGAAAGAGAAGATGAAACTGAGTAAGTTCTTGAAAGGAACCTTCTCTAGGCAGAATAAGCTCAAGGAACCCCTTCTGCAAGCTCTGGGCAATGGCTTCCCAAGTCTGGAGAAGGGTCGTGAACAGTCCTGATCCAGGGAGAGGTGGTTCTGTTCCAGGTCCACAGAAGGACAGTCAGCCTTCTATATTTGCAGGGTCCATCCACAGATTCAAGCACCATGGATTGAAAATATTTTAAAAATTAAAAATAAGTTTGGGTGTGGTTGCATACCCTTTAATCCCAGCATACTGGAGGTGGAGGCAGGTGTTCGAGGCCAGCCTGGTCTACATAGTGGTTTCTAGTCCAACCAAGGGCTACATAGTGAGACCCTATCTCTAAATAAAGATAAAATTAAAATAACAATACAACAATAAAATGTGATGCAGATTTTTTATGGTGTGAATCTGCCACATCCTCTGTGTGCTCACATTTTGAATGCTTGCTCCCTGGATGGTGGCACTGTTTTGGGAGGTTGCAAATCCTTTAGGAGGTTTGCTCCAGCTGGTGGAAGTATGTCAGTAGGGGAAGACTTTTAATGTTACAGCCCAGCTCCTAGTTTGTGCCACAGTGCCTGTATTTTGGTTCATCACCGCGTGAATAGCCTTTACCCATGCTCCTGCAACCCTGGACTGAGTTGCTCAGCCATTCCTCCTCCCCCCATGATGGACTGAAAACAGCAGCCAAGATAACCCTTACCTTCCTTAGTTGTTTTTGCCAGGTATTCTTTTTTCATAGTGATGCTAAAGTAGCATGATTATATATAGTATTACAGTTTACAGCATTTACATTATAGGGTATTATGAGTAATCTGAAGATGTCATAGTAAATGGGAACATGTGCATAGCTTGCATGCAACCATGTAATTTGGTTCCTCTAGGACTGTATGAAGAAACCACCTCCATTTCTCCTAGAGAGTGTCGGTCTTTCTTTTCTTCCTCTCAAACCTTTAGCCTCAGTGCACCTAGGCCTTTTCTGCTAGGCCTCCTATGCATCATCTCATAAACATGTACCATCCTTTTCCCCAGAGGCAGCTCCTTGTCTTCAATCTCATCTAATCTAATATCAAAGTTGGAATCCAGGCCACTGCTGTGGGATAATCCTTCTGTACACTGTGAATATGTATTACTCTCATTGGTTGATAATAAAGCTGATTTGGCCTATAGCAAGGCAGAATAAGGCTAGGCAGGAAAGCCAAACTGAAAATACAGAGACGAAGAGGGGCAGAGTAAGAGACAGATGCAAGCAGCCACCAGGGAATCAAGATGCTAGAGGACAGGTAAAGCCATGAGCCATGTGGCAAAATATAGATTAATAGAAATGGGTTAATTTAAGTTATAAGAGCTAGTTAGTAATAAGCCTGAGCTATAGGCAGAACATTCTGTAATTAGTATAAGCTTCTGTGTGATTATTTGGGATCAGGAGGTTGGGACAAAAGAAAAGCTCTGCCTCTGTTTACAGGGTACTACCCTCAACATTGTGTTAGCTACCCATGGGTCTAGGCAATCAGTCCAATGACAGAGCACATACTTCACTAGTTTCAATACCCAGCAATATTCAGCTTACACTCATATGTTGTAAGCTCATTCTTACCAGGCTAAGCTCATCTGATATGGCCTTGAGGAATTAAATCAGGCTGGCTGGAGGGGCCACAGCACAGTTGAGGCTGTGACAGCTTTATTGAGAGAAATAAGACTTTTCATACCTTTATCAGAACAGAATATGATTGTAATTGTCAGGATCAATACTGTTGTAGTTGCCAGGATCCATTGACATTTGCAAGTCATACAGGGTACTCAAGATTAATGTCTAATACCAATCATCCTGTCATGCTTCCTTGACTACTAAGGGAACATACAGAGAAACACAAAGTGGCTTGAACACTTCACTGCCTGAGGGAGTGCATCGGTCTCTCAGGAACTGGAAGGCACACTGTGACCCAGGAGCCATGGACTCTAACATGACACATGCCTCTCAAGGCAGCTAGGCCAAGCCAACTTCCATGGTTCCCTGCAGTATGTTTGTATTATAAAGTATTACAAATCATTCTATGTTTATGCTACATGTTTCTATTATTCCACTGTATGATACATAATATATAAATGTTTATATATTATACTTTATTGTAAGGCATAAGGTTTTTCTGCCCATCACCGGTCTTGTCCCGCCGCTGCACCAGCCCCAAATAACACACTGAGACTCTGTATTTGATATAATGCTGTTGGCCAGGTACTAGTTTCTTATCGGCTAGCTCTGTCTTGATCTAGCTCTGTCTTAATTATTAACCCATTTCTAAGTATTTCCACGTGGTCTTATCTTACCAGGGAATACAGCAGGTGGCTCATCTCCCCAGTCTCTCCATCTTGACTCCTCCCTACTACTTCCTCATTCCTCCTTGTCTCCTAGTCCCTCCTATCTTCCTTTCCTATTGGCCAACAGTGCTTTATTCATTAACCAGTATGAGAAACATATATACAGAATGACATCTCCCATCACTTTATATTTTAATTTAGTTTGCTAATGTGACATGCTACCTAAATTAATTTTTTTCATATATATTGCAAGAACACCCTTCAAAATCAGGGTATGTCATGGATGAGGAGCTTTTGGGTTTTGTTTGTTCTTTCATTTTTCAAGACAGGGGTTTCTCTGTATGTAGTTTTGGAGCCTGATGTGGAACTCACTCTGTAGACCAGGCTGGCCTCAAACTCACAGAGATCTGTCTGTCTCTGCCTCTGGAGTGCTGGGATTAAAGGCACAGGCCACCACTGCCAGGCTAGTTGAGGAGCTTTGTGATGATCGGGACTCCCTGCCTTCTCTCTGAATTGTGCCTCCCCCAGCCCTTGCCTAGCTTGGAGGAAGTGTTACCTCCTCCAGCGCAGACACAGTTTGCCATGCTATTTTCCAGCTGTAGACCTCTCCACAGATCTCCACCTTACTTGGCGAGAACTCCAGATTCTTCCACATGTATTTAAGGCCTCTAGATCCTGGGTCCTGCCCTCTCCATAGCTAGAAGATGGCCAGCTACATTTGCCTCTGCTGAGAAGGCCATTGTACAGCAATAGCTGGTGCCAGGGCTGGGGAGTCAGGCTACCTGGGCTCAGACCTCATTTTTCCTATTTATAAGCTCCTCAACTTTTTACAAGTTCCCTATATTCCTTGAGATAATGAGGATTTAAGGCAGGCAAACATAGCTTGGGCTATGCACAGACCCCTCTTCTAATAGTACAATTGGCATAATATGTACACACAGCTCTCTTTAAACAATGCCCCTAGCAACTTTTAGCAACCTGTGGCCCCACCTGCATCAAGTTTCACACACCACTTAGAGCAATGAAATTCATGTCTCCTTCCCCTAGCAAATATCACACTTGGACACTTTCTATTCAAACACTCTCCATGCATCTATTACAAAGAAAAGAGGGCCAATCTGCCTAGACTGTTTTAGGGTACAAACTGTGTTCCTAAGTAAACTTGTAGGGAGAATTGCCTACCTTAGGCTTGTGTATAAATAAGTAGGCATGCATAAGATTGAAGTCAGATGTATTATGGGAAGAAACATGTAAATGGTTATATATCTGTCAATCAAAGTAGAGGACCATCCAAACTATACCTCCTTCTGTTGAGCCCCATAAAAGGAAGTTCCAAAAAGTAATCACGGCTGTTAAGTATCCTGTGGACTTTTGTCACTCCTGGCTATCTAGAAGTGTATAAACAGAATCCTTTAGCATGGGTGTTTTTCTGATCTGGCTTCACTCACTACAATAATTTTGAATCTTACTCAAACTGGTGTGATATTTCCGCAGCCCACTACTTTTCATCCTTCCTTTCTTCCTTTCTTCCTTTCTTCCTTCCTTCCTTCCTTCCTTCCTTCCTTCCTTCCTTCCTTTCTAAGTAATTTCTTTAAATTCATTTAATATGCATTGGTGTGAGGGTGTCCGATCCCCTAGAACTGGACAGTTGTGAGCTTCCACGTGGGTGCTGGGAATTGAACCTGGGGCCTCTGGAAGAGCAGCCAGTGTTTTTTAACTGTTGGGCCATCTTTGTATTCCTGGGCCCACTATTTTTCATTGCTGAGTGGTATTCCATTGTCTAGACATACATTATCTTCTATTTTTGAAATGAGGAGATTGAGCAGAACATGGTGTCTTATGCTTGCAATCCCTGGCAATGTCTTCAAAGTATCAGTGCCTGGCTTTCCCTTGAAAAGGGGAATGAAGCAGCTGAGCTGAGGTGGGGCTGTAGCTGGACATTTTGAAAACTCCTCACCTGATTTCTTAGGACACTTCCTTATTGTATCAATAGACATCAAGTCCCTTTGTGTGAAGGCTGAAGTAGGAGAATTGTTGTGAGTTCAAGACCAGCCTAGGCTGCCCTCAAGAAACCAACCAAACCAAACCACATAAAATGAGGTTGAGGCTCAAAGAAGGGAAGTGACTCATCCAGGTCTGTGTGGCTAACGTACTGGCATCCAGGTGATTGCATCAACTCTGTCAGCTGCTTCCTGAACCTTACCCTTTCCCAGGACTGGCTGGCTGACTTTCTTCCTTCCTCCCTCCCTTCCTTTCTTTCTTCCTTCCTTCCTTCTTTACTCCCTCCCTTCCTTAGTTCCTTCCTTCCTTTGCTCCTTTCCCCTCCCTCCCTCCTTCCTTCTTTCCTTCCTTCCTTCCACAGTGCTAAGGGTATGCTGCCCTTCACTGTCCAAGGCAGAATAACAGCCCTGCAGGTGTCTATGTCCTAATTCCTGAAGTCTGTGAGTATCCTATGAAAGGTGGCAGGGGACAGAGATTGCAGCTAAAATCAAGGTTGCTATGAGACAGCCTTAAGATAAAAAGACACCCTTGGTGTTGTACACTGGGTGGGCCCTGTGTAGTCACCAGGGTCTTTTGAAGCAGAAGCAGGGTTTGGAGTCAGAGATGTGAAGAGTCTGGCTTTGAAGATGGAGGAAGGGGCCACAAAGCAAAAGATGGAAGTGGTCTTTTGAATTTGGAGAAGTCAGAGGAATGGATTCTCCATGAACGGAGGGATACCTGGCAAAGCTTAGCGAGGCCTGCTTCACATGTCTGACCTCCACAATGGAGCATAAGTTTGTGCTGTTGGTGGAGGATTATCTCTGCAGCCATAGAAAGCAAATTCAGTGGCTTTGGCCAAGCTTCTAGAGCATGTGTCTGAGCCCTAGGAGGGTAGCTAAGGGCAGAGGCTCTCCAAGGAGCATTTGGGCATACAGCCTATCAGAGGAGGTGGTTCACATCTACACCCGTAGTTCTCTGAAGTCCTGGATGAAAACAAGAGGCTCTTTTCCAGAGATGCTGATAGAGCCAGGCCCAGACACACAGGATGCTGGGAACTTGGGCATTCAGAGTTCTGAGAAAACACAGGACAAAATTTGTCTGGGTTGAGAGCTCATGGAGCTCACCAGTGCTCACATGACAGGGAACCAGATTCCTCCCATTGTGATCCAGCTATGGGGAGTTTGCTGCCCCGTGTAATCGTTAGCTGTGTATAGTTATTGGCTGGGGGACAGCTCACTCAGTTCAATTCTGACATAATCCAGACAGTGCAGACTGCAGAGGTTAAGGGTTCAGTCACAAGGCTGCCCTCCAGTTCCCAAGACAGTCCTAAGTTCTAGGCTGTCACCGAACTTCTAACCATCTGGCTTTGCACAGGGGTAGCCACCACACTGGCTTGAGAAGATGGCTTACAGACTTGGCAAGTGCTTGCTACCTTATCCCTTAACAAAGAACCCGATGAGGGCTGAGGGACACCGAAAAGAGATGCTGAATGCATGTCTGCTTCTCCTGTGACTAACTCACCACAGCAGATGTTCACATCTACCTGGAACCTGAGGGAAATCAGGCACTGAAACATTTGGTAGAGAGGCTACTGAAGATGCAGATGTGGGCATGAGCCTGGTGGGACCGGCAGGGTTTATTGCTGAGGGGTTAGGGCATGGCACAACATTTGTGGGATTGTTTCCACACTTCACATATTGCATACTCATATGAGGGAGGAAAAGCCAGACTTCTTCTTCTCTCCCCTGCCCCCAAACAGGGTTTCTCTGTGTAAACTCGCTAGCTAGCTGTCCTAGAACTAGCTCTGTAGATCAGGCTGGCTTCAAACTCACAGAGATCTGCCTTCTTGTGCCCCCCTCCCTCAGTGCTGGGATTAAAGGCACACCACCACCTGTCCTGGTTCCAGGCTCCTTTAAACTGAATAAACCTTCTACCTTTAAAGTGTAGAAAGTAATTGTTCAAGATGTCCACTAGCAAAAGGAGATTTAAGATGGTGGTGAGCGCCAGCACCCTCCAGGCTTTGGGGTTTCTCCGAGGAGCCTGAGAGACCCATGGAGGCTTCTCCGGGGAGACTCAGTAGTGGAGGATGAGCCTGCAAGCGCACAATATCTTTGGAATATCTAAAAAAGAAGGCAGGTATTATGGGACGGTGCTTTTAAAAAGTGGTTTCATGGAAGCGGAAGAAGATGGCGGAACGGAGCAGCGCTCTTGCTCTTGGCAGAGAGAAAGCAGAACTAGAAAAGCTGCAGAGGCGACAGGTATGGCAAGTGCTGCTGTGGTGGGCCAAGGAGCACTGTGTTGACAAACAGAGCCAGTCCTGTGGCCACCACTGGCCTGCCTCACCCTGCCTGCTAGGCCAGAGAGCAGCCACTCAGCCCACACTGGAGTTGCCACTGCTGCTGCTTTTGACACTCCTCAGCCTGCTGGGGCACGGCACTGTGTGCAGGCGGGATGGCGGGCACCAAGAGCAGGGTGGTATATAGCAGTGTGGAGCTCAAACAGGTCCGGCCTCTGCCAGGCCGCACAGTCACCCTGACTCTGAGCAACAACAAGATTATCTGAGATGAAGAATGGTTCATTTTCTGGATTAAGTCTCCTTGAAAGGCTTCTGTGGTCCGTGCTGCAACTGGAGGCCATGTCGATGTCCATGGTCCATGCTGGTGGTGGCAGGGGTGGGAGGAGGGGGGCTACAACACGATGGACCAGGCTAATGTCCGTGATCTGTGCTGCCACCAGTTGCTGAGAGCAAGGAAACTTCTTTTGTAGGGGTAGCAATGACTATAGACTCCTAACTGAGAATGAGAGACACCGAAGGCTTCTGTGACAGCCCTCTGCCCTCCCCCCAGTCCAGACAGGAAGCTACTGAAGAGAGTCCTTAAAAACAGTGCTAAAGGGGCTGGGGAGATGGCTCAGTGGTTGGTTAAGAGCGTTAATAGCACTGACTGCTCTTCCAGAGGACTCTGCTTCAAACCCCAGCATCCATATGGCAGCTCCCACCTGCCTGTAACTCCATTTCCAGGGAACCATCACATAGACAGACATACAGGCAAAATAACAACGCACATAAAACAAGAATAAATAAAAATAACAAAAATGCAAAAAACTGTGATAGGAGGCAGAAGTGTAGCTAGCTCTTCATAATTATAGCTAATGTGAGGAAGGGGGCTCAGTTTTCTTTAAGGGGCTGGCCACTGGGAGTTTGACCATGGGCCAGTGAGTATATGGGCAACACAAATTGGACTTGGTGGGGGTATGTGTGCAAGGGGGGAGAGTAGACCTGAGAGGAAAGGCGAATAAGTGTGATTGAGATGCATTTGTACGAAATCCCCCCAAAATTACTAAAAATATTATGTTGGGGAAAAAGTACAGTAAAGAAAGCAAAAGTTTTCATTTAATTCATCTGAGTCCACACTTGCAGCCCCTGGTGGAGACTGCCTGGAATCCCGGCAAACAATAGGATGGCTAAAAAACAGAAGAAGAAAGCCCAAGGCAAACTTCAGGGAAAGAGTTGAGCCCAGGTGTGATGGCACACGCCTTTAAAGCCAGCACTCTGGGTGCAGAAGCAGGTGGATCTCTGTGAGTTTAAGGCTAGCCTGGTCTACTTGGCAAGTTCTAGGACAGCTAGGGGTACACAGAAAGAGTCCCCCCTCAAAAAAAAAAAAAAAAAAAAAAAAAGGTAGCTGGTGGGCTAGAGAGACAGTTCAGCAGTTAAGAGTACTTGCTGTTCTTCGGGAACTCTTAAGTTTAATTCCTAACACCTACACAACAATCACAATGAACTGTAATTTCAAGCACAAGGGGATCTGATGCCCACTTCTAGCCTCATTTCCTGCCAGGCTCACATGTATGCAGGTAAATATGCAAGAAAAATGCCCATACAAATAAAATAAATCAAAATAAAAATAGCAGCCAGGAGGTGGTGGTACAAGCCTTTACCTTGTCTACAGAGCAAGTTCCAGGACAGCCAGGGCTATACAGAGAAATCCTGTCTTGAATAACCAAAATAATAATGATGATAAATAAATAAATAAAATAGTTGAATGTGCTGGTGCATGCCTTTAATCTCAGCACTTGAAAGGCAGAAACAGGTGGATCTCTGAGTTCCAGGCTAGCCTGATATACAGGTGGCTGCTAGGGTTAAAGGTATGTGCCATCACTGCCTGACCTCTATGGTTAGCTAGTGTGGCTAGCTTTGTACTCTGGATGAACATGTGTTTCTGTAGCAGGAATATATGTCCTTTGAATTTATGTCTAGGAGAGGTATAGCTGGGTCATATGGAAGATGTAGTTCTAGGGTTTTTTGTTTTGTTTTGTTTTGTTTTTGTTTTTGTTTTTGTTTTTTTTTTTAGGAAGTGTCACACTTATTTCCATGGAGGCTTTACCAGTTTGCACTCCAGCCAGCATTGGATGAAGATTCCCATTTCCCACATCCTTGCCAGCATTTGTCTTTTCCTTTCCTAATCTTAGCTTTTCTGACTGGAGTAAAATGAATTCTCAAAGTAGTTTTAATTTGCATTTCCCTGGTGGCTAAGGATGGCTAACACTTAGCTATTTGTATTTCTTCTGAGAACTCTGTTTAGCTCCACAGTCCATTTTTAATTGGGTTGGTTATTTTCTTGATATTCAGTTTTCTGAGTTCTTTGTATGTTCTAGTCACTAATCCTTTATCAAATGTCTAGCTGGCAAAGATTTTTTTCCTCTCTTTTACTGATAACCATTTCTTTTGCAGTCCAGATATTTTTAAATTTCATGGTCCCATTTATTGATTATTGGCCCTGTTTCTTGGGCAACTAGAACCTATCCACAAAGTCATTACCCAGACCATACTCCCTATTCTTCCAGAAGTTTCAGAGTTCCTGGTCTAGTGTTGAGATCTCTGATGTAATTTGAATTGATTTCAGAGTAAGAAGAAAGGATCAAGTTTCATTCTTCTACATTTAGATATGTTTTTTCTAGCACCTTTTGTTAAAGATGTCCATGTCCTTTGTGCTATTCCCTTCTACTCTCCAAACCATTCCTCCTTTCCCTTCCTCCCTCTCTGTTCCCATACTTTTCAGCCTTCTTGGAGGAGAGCTACCTGGTACTGCTTAGATAATTCAGCCAGACTTATACCCATCCTCATCTTCCTTATCTATTAGAAGTCCCCCTCAGATGGTAGACAACCTGGCTGGATCTCAGACACATAAGACAATTGAACCAGGATCCAGGCCCTCCCCTTATCCAAGGGATGGGGTAGGGTAGGGTTGAGGGTTGGAGATTTCAGAGTAGTAGCCTCTACTCAGGAGACCATTAGAACAAAGGACACTTACTGCTAGCCAAGAAATTCTAAGAGATCATGAACACTGAGCCAAAAAATGGAAATGAAGACAAGATTACACACACACACACACACACACACACACACACACACACACACACACACAAAATTTTTGCATCTATATTGTCTTAGCTTGGGTTTCTAATGCTGTGAAGAGACACCATGACCATAGCAACTCTTATAAAAGGAAACATTTCATTGAGGCTGGCTTACAGTTCCAGAGGTTTAGTTCATTTTCGTCATGACAGGAGGCATGGCAGTGCCTAGGCAGACATGATGCTGGAGAAGGAACTGAGAATTCTACATCTTGATCCACAGGCAGCAGGAGACTGTGTGCCACACTGGGTATAACTTGAGAGTATGAGACCTCAAAGCCCTCCTCCACAGTGACACACTTCCTCCAACAAGGCCACACCTAATAGTGCCATTCCTTATGGGCCAAGCATTCTACATGAGTCTATGGGGGCCATACCTATTCAAATCACCACATATACACATGTATGTCTTCTAAATTTAGTTTTTTGTTTTTGAGGCAGGGTCTTGTATAATCCAGGCTGGTCCTGAACTTTCTATGTAGCCAAGGCTAGCCTTGAATTCATGCTCCTCTTGCCTCAGCCTCCAGGGTATTAAGATAACAGGTGTGCACCACCCTGCCTGCTATAAACTACATCATAGTCCTCTCTTTGTCTTCAGGCACATGTTGTATAATTTTTGTTTAACTAGGCAAAGATGTATTACATTTGTTTATGCTGCATTTGTTTAACTATGTAAAGATTGTTACATTTGTGTTAATTAAATGAAATTAATCTGAGCTCAGAGGGGGAGGGTTAGCAACTAGTTAACTGGAAGTAGCTGGGAGGAGCTTAGTGTAGGATTTTTAATTGGGGCGATGTGGAAGGAGAGAGGTTTCTGGGGATGCCAGCAAAGAGAGTTAGCCAGTTGCTACTCTAACTCTATGAGCTCGGAGGTTTTCACCCCAGCCTTTTGTTAGAACAACAGAGATTTAGCTAAAGCTGCTTTTAGTGGACAACAGAGCCATTCTTTGGGGGAACAGAATTCCCCCTAAGCTATGGCCTGAGTGGCGGGGCAGCTAATAGTTTAAAGCCCTGTAATTGTGACGAAGGTAAAACAGCAGGCACAGATTCCTTATAATTGAGAAATACACAACTCAGAAGACACCAGCAGCACCAGAAAACCATTGGTCATTGGCTACTAACTAGTCCCTCATCATCTCACTTGAAAATCTCCCAGGCGGAGGCCATTCAGGCATCTAGGGTGACTGACCCAAGAGTCAATGTTCTCTCTTGCTCCATGCATCTCTCTGGCCCATATATTTGTTTGGGTAACCTTCTGGTAACTGTCCCTCCTTCTCATCTATGCCCCAATTTTTCTACCTTAGACACAAGGTAGACAAGGACACAAAACTTGGCCCTATTCCGGGCTAGGCCGTAGGCAGTGATGCCACCTTAGGAGGTTGTTGTCCCTATAGCTCCTGCTCTGGAAGGATCAGAATTAGCTGTCTATCTGTACCACAGGCAGCACAGCTGCATTCACCATCCAACCCACTTGCTAGTTGGCACAGGGCCAGCCTGCCCTACAAGGCTCTTTGAAGTTCTGACCTGAAGCTAAAGCCATCTATAGTATCTCACGGAGGAACAGCCCATGAACACTGAACCTGCTAATGGGGGAGGGGGGATTGAGGGTTGGGGAAGGTGGGGGAGGCAGCTGGGGAAGCCAAGGTGATACAGGGAAGAAAGATCAAGACTTGAGTACCACACCTGGGCTACACTGTGAGATACCATCTCAAAATAACAAAGGCAGGGGATGTGGCTTGTTAGTACAGCACTTGCTTGGCATGCTGTGTAAGGGTTTTGGGTTCCGTGGAAGATAAAAAAGGTGGAATATCAGGTCTGTGTGTGTCAAAGTCCCTGTGGTTGACTGACTGGTGGCCATTGGAGAGGAGAGGAACAAGACCGGGAAAACCATTTTAGAGGCAAACTGCAGTTGTCAAAATTTAAGAGAAATGTAAATTGATGGGAGGGGACATTTTTGGGAGAAAACAGACAGCTCACCTCAAGATAGGTTGAGCCTTGGCTGTGTAGATTTTGGGATTTGCCTCCTGGAATGCTCTGGGGCTAGCACTGTGGCTGCTAGGGCTCTAGGGTTGACTAACAGCATCCATATCCTAAGGCCAAAGCTAGCCAGTATGACTGAGGTCCTTAGAAGAGGTTAGGCCAGGAATACTGATGTGCACCTATAACATATGTCATTTGGAAGACTGACGTGGGAGGCTTATGAACTCTAGGATGGTTTGGGCTACATAGCAAGGTTCTTTCTCAAACTAGCAAGTGCTAAGGATGCCTTTCTGTGTGTGGTAGGACACTTATCTGGGATGAACACAGTCCTGGGTTCAATTCCCAGAAAAGGATATGAGCAAAAGGAAGACCATGAAGACAGAGGAAGAAAGCGGCTTTCTCAAGCCAAAGAAGCCTCCAAAGAAACTTTGTCAAACCTCCATCTTAGACCAGCCTCCAGCACTGAGAAAATCAGTCTATATTGTTTAATGTGCCCAGTTTGCAGTCCTTGTCACAGCAGGCTTAGCTGGCCAGACAGTCACTGTTATAGCAGCAACAATGGCAGCAGCATGATGAGTGTGTGTGGAACAGAGTTAAGGCTGGTGCACTGATTGTTTCTAACTCTCACTGACTCTGGAAGATGGGAATCAAGGACCTCGTTTGGTCAGCTGGCTCTAGTTGTTGTATGATCTGGTTAAATTACTTGGCCTCACCTTGGAGTGGTAATCTCAGCATTTGCAAAGCTGAGGCAGGAGGATTGGCTATGAGATCTAACTATATAGTGAGACCCTATCTCTAACTCATCATCATCATCATAATCATCTGGGCACGGTGGCTCACACGGTGGCTCAGGAGGCAAGGGCAGCATATCTCTGTGAATTCTAGTCTAGCCTTTTCAACATGGTGAGTTCAGAAGCAGCCAGGACTACATAGTGAGACCCTGCCCCCCTTTTCCCCCACAAAAAGGGAAGAAGAGAATATTATTTGCCTTCTTTGGGTGTGTGTTTGCTCATCTGTTCTTTGGGTGTGTGTTTCCTCATCTGTTCCCTGGGGCAGCACATACAAACCAGTGTGGTTTTACAGAATGACTTAGAACACACAAAAGGGCTTAAGGCCACCTTTAGAGCTCACTAATTGTCAGATATTTGGAGCCAGAGAGATTCAGTGGTTAAGAGCTCTTGTTGCTCTTTTGAAGATGTGGATTTGATTCTTAGCACCCACATGTTAGTTCATGACCACCCATAACTCTAGCTCTCAGGAATCTGAGACCCTCTTCTGGCCTCCTCAACTACCAGGCAAGCACATGGTAGACGTATATGTATGCAGTCAAAATACTCAAATACATGAAATAAAATAATCTTTAAAAAAATTAATGTCAACTTCTTATTTATCTATCTGAGATGGAAATACGTTGCCCAGGCTGGACTTAAACTTTTGATCTCAATCTTCCTAAGTAGTTCCATCATTCCTTGTTTAAATATGGGTTGTTGTTATTATTATTGTTGTTATTGTTCCCATTTTACAGGGAGGAGGTTAAGTAACTTTTGCAAGGCCAGGATTTGAACCCACACCAGAACTACTTCCAAATGGATTCTTCCGTGCTACCTTCCTTCCTGTTCTTGTTTCCTAGAGAATTCTTCTGAAGGTCAGCCCATCAAATCAGCATAGTGACCTCTTTGGGCCTTCCTCCTAGGTCACATAGAGCCTGGCCCTGCTCTGCAGCAGGACCCTGAACATGTGCTTGGAAACCTGGCTCCAGCTGCACCCAGCCACAAAAGGCTCTAGGCTGTCCTTTCTCTGTTCTTGGGACACATAACTAGGGAGGGAAAGTACCTTAGACACCTCCATGGTCCAGGTCCTACCCTTCAGTGTGGTGTGGTTGAGTGTGGTGGCGGATGCCATTAATCCCAGCATTTGGGAGGCAGAGGCAGGCAGATTTTTGTGAGTTTGAGGGCAGCCTGATCTACAGAGTGATTTCCAGGACACCCAGGGGGCTACATAGAGAAACCCTGTCTCAAAAAACAAAATACAAAAAAAAAAAAAAAAAAAAAAAAAAAGAAAGAAAGAAAAGAAAAGAAAATTTTGCTGTGAAACTGACTGATTTTTGCTTTCTGGTAATATGTTCAAAATTACCATGGGAACATAAGGAAGGAGGCTAGTGAGGCGCACTGGGCAGGGCTTGCCAGCTTTGCACTAGAAAATCTCGTTCTCACACTTAGTACTCAGGAAGTACCTGGGGGTTTGCGGAGGGGGTGGAGATGGGGGTGGGACCCTAGTCCCTTGTACACAGCAGTAGCCACAGGCCTGAACCCAGCTGTGCTGGGACTGGCCTGGTGAGTGTTGTAAGCGATATCGTCCCCTTGCTGAGAACAGTGGGCTGTGTGGGCTTTACAGGAAGGATTCTTTCTGTCAGGCTCAGAAAGGGTGCTCTGTGAACAATGCCAGGAAGCAACTGGTAGTTGTTTTTGACTTAGCTTGAGCTGGACTTGGAAAACAAGTCCGTTTGCTCCAGGACTGAGACATAATAAAATTCCCCACGGCTGGGACTTGATGACATCAATTCGGGTCTCATTTCTGCCTCTGGCCAGCTGTGGAGTCCAACAGTTTGATGTAACCACTCTGAGCCTCAGTTTGGCCAGCTGTAACCATATTTTGGCCAGGGCTCGCTTTTCACTGTTGGGTGTCAGAAATACACCTTAGACTAAGAAGGGACAGGCAGGGACTAAACAACTCATAGTGTTGCCCTAGGGATACATCGCCAGACAGCTTTGGCTCCTTTCACTAATAATAACACTGTAGGTCGGTAGTTTGGCTCCCCTTGAGGCAGACTGGCTTTTAAGAGGAAATCCGCTCTTGGAACGTGAGACCCAGGCATATTTGACCCCCCTGGCCGAGGATAGGGTGTCTCCTGGGCTGGGCTAGGTGTGAGAAGCTGTAGAGCCCACTCAAGCTGTGGCCAGTGGGACTCCATTAAACACAAAACAAAAAAGTAGTTCACAAGGATTTTGGCCAGTGGAGGGTCTTGGGTCCCTAGTTTCCCTTCCTAGCACCACTGAACCTGATCAGAGTGTTCTCGGACCTCAGGGAGAAAAAATTCCAGGGCCCTGACGAGTCACTGTCCAGAACTGGAGGGAGGGGAAGCGGGATCCTGAGCAGTGACCTCGTCCTGTGACTTCAGAGGCGCCTTTTGGGACAGGATTCCGGATTCCTTGCCAGGAAACCTCATTCTCCAGTTTTTCAGCAAAGACCCCGCGCCGGGCCCCAGACCCCCTGGGTCTGCGTCCAGCATTCCTCCGGGTCCTCCCCCACCTGGCTAGCAAGGTGGCTTAGCAACGGGTGGAGGGGTGTTCTCCCTCCTCCCTTCCGAACCCCTGTGGCGGCAGTGGCTTCCTCCTCTCTTTCTCCCTCCCTGTGGCTCTGGAATTCCTGGTGGGGCCTACTCCTCCAGCCCCGCCGATAGAACCACCCCCTCTGGGTGTGGCTGGGTGTGCGGCACCAGGAGTGCGGGGTTCGCGGGGCAGAGTGGAGCTTGGCCCTGCATGCTTGTGTTTCTGCATCGAACCATGTTTATACACCGGGGCATAATTTTTTGTGCACACACTCAGTGACGCTTGGGGAACTTTCCTGAAAATCCTGGGCTGGCAGTTTAAATATAAAAAGGCTTTGTTTAATGCCAGAAGCATTTCCCCCTGTTCTGGGAGTCGCGGAGCTTTCACCTTCTTCCCAGCTCCTTTAAAGGCCCAGGAGGCTTGTTTTAGGGGTCAAGAGTTGGGGAGCAGACCCCTGGATCCGAACACATGGATAATTTCCAAGTCTACGCCATGTGTCCCCCAATCTCCTCCATCCCTGTCGCCCAAGGCTTATGGAAGCCCCCAAACCTCCCCAGTACTACCTCTCTCCTGGGGCTGTTTAACTTTGGATCTTTACTCCGCAAATATCTGCGAGTGTTAAAAACGATGCCAACATCACTGTGGCTGTGGAATTCAAGTTGAAATGTGGCCAGAACGTGGAAGTCTGAGGAACAGTGGGTTGGAGGAAGCTATAGGGGAGGCAAGGCAAGGTGGCATGGGAGGGCATACGCTGTCCCTGACTTGACCACTTTAAAGGAAGGGTAACACTGGCCAGTCGTGTTGGTGCATGCCTTTAATCCCATCATTTGGGAGGCAAAGGCAGGTGGATCTCTGTGAGTTTGAGGCCAGCCTTGTCTACATAGAGGGTTCCAGGATGGCCAGGGTTATAAAGCAAGCTCCTATCTAAAAAACAACAGCTAAGAGAGGGTAACACTTATCTCAAGTCAATTGGAGAATGGCATGGTTCCCTGCTTTCTGACTGCATTGTGCCTGATGAGCTGCTTCAAGCTCTTGCTGCCTTGATTTCCTTATTATGATGGACTGTATCCTCTTAACGGTGAACCAGAAGGAACTGTATCTCCTTCAGATTGCTTCTGTCCAAATATTTTATCATAGCAACAGACAAATAACTAAGGCAAAAGTGAATTATGAAGCTGGGCAGTGGTGGCACCTGCCTTTAATTCTAGCATTCAGGAAGCAGAGGCAGGTGGATCTCTGAGTTCAAGGCCAGTTTGGCCTACAAAGGGAGTTCTAGAATAGTCAGGGCTACACAGAGGGACCCTATCCTCAAAAAGCAAAACCAACAAAAGCAAAAAGAAAAAGAAAGAAAGAAAGAAAGAAAGAAAAGAAAAGAAAAGACAATGCTATTGGGGGATGGAGAGATAACTCAGCAGTTAAGAGCACTGGCTGCTCTTCCAGAGGACCTGGGTTCAATTCCCAGCACCTTCATGGCAGCTCACAACAGTCTGTAGTTCCAGTTCCAAGTGATCCTGCACCCTCACACAGACATGCATGCAGGCAAAACACTAATGCATATAAAATCTAAATAAATAAATCATAAAAAAACCCTTAAACTAGTTTTCAACATTTGTGTTGTGAGCTCCAAAGTCAGATATTTACATTATGATTCATAACAGTAGCCATATAACCATGATTTTATGGCTGGGAGGTTACCACAACACAAGGAACTATGTTAAAGGGTCACAGCATTAGGAAGGTTAGCCTGTGGGCCAGACTGTAGGGCATTTTCTTGATTGATGATGGATGTGGGAGGGCCCAGCCTACTATAGGTTATGCCATTCCTGGGCAGGTGGTGCTATAAGAAAGCAGGCTAAGCAAGCCATGGGAAGCAAGCCAGTAAACAGTGTTTTTCCATAGTCTCTGCTTCAGTTCCTACCCTGACATCCCTTCATGATAGACTGTAAAATTAACTAAATCCTTTCCTCCCCAAGTTGTTTTCAGTCATGGTCAGACTTTACATTACTATTTATAACAGTAGCAAATTAGTTATGAAGTAGCAACAAAAATAATTTTATGGTTGTGGTTGCCATGACATAAGGAACCATATTAAAATGTTGCAGCATGAGGAAGGTTGAGAACCACTGATGTGAGCGCAAAATTGTATCAAGCAAACAAAAACCCTAGCCTTTATGTATCAGCCACACCCCTGAAGTTTCATTTTGGAACAAAAGACTAAAGACAGCCAGCCATGTACTTAAAAAGAACTTTCAAAGTAACACAATATGGAAACATTTACACAGAAGACAAAAGGTTAACACTGTATTATATTTACAGATGTGCTACTATGTGTTCATGAAGAGGAATCAGAGGCCACATGTAACTTCTTTGTAGAGTGCTTGTGACCCATATATGTGGCCCTGGCTTTAATCCCCAGCATTTCACAAACTGGGTGTGGTGGTGCAGAGGAGACTCAGTCACCGTGTGGGCATGGGTTGAAATCACCATGGGTCTTGCCAGGCAGAGTGATGGAGAGCTTGTGCTCTGGTAGTATATTTTAAGGCACTGTATAAGTAATACTGCCATCATCTTCAGGGGATCAACTGTACCTGCTGTACCCATCAGGATAGGGCCTCAAGACTTCAGATGTCATGCCTAGGAGTAGGCAGGGAGGATATTAGATTCTCAGCTGAGTATTTGATTACTCTTTCTAGACTTTTGTATGTAGTGCTACCCTAACTGCACTCCTTGTAGGGTCTGGGCAGGTACTAGGATGTATGGGCTGGGGAAGACTAGGGGAAAGAATTCCATCTGTGTAGCTATAAGGAAGCCATCGTTTATGCCAAGCCAAGACTTTTTTTTTTTTTAACAGAAGTAAGCTTTTATTTCCATATTTCTCAAATTAAACTGGTTGAGTTGGTTGCTTTGAGGGATCAGTCAAAGAGACCAAATCTCATATCCTCCTCTGATTCCTTCGACTCTTCCTTGGCTTCAGCCTTGGCTGGGGCTGCAGCCGCAGCAGGAGCAGCAGTGGTGGCGGCAGCCACAGGGGCAGCAGCCGCAAATGCAGATGGATCAGCCAAGAAGGCCTTGACCTTTTCAGCAAGTGGGAAGGTGTACTCAGTCAAAGCCAGAACCCGCTTGTACCCATTGATGATAGAGTGTGGTACTGAGGCAACAGTCGGGTAACCAATCTGCAGACAAACACTGGCAACATTCCGGACACTCTCTAGGAAGCGAGAGTGCAGAGTCTGCTCTGTGATGTCAAGCACTTCAGGGTTGTAAATGCTGCCATTGTCAAACACCTGCTGGATGATGAGCCCGAAGGAGAAGGGGGAGCTGTTGAGCATGTTCAGCAGAGTGGCTTCACTGGCCCCCACTTTGTCTCTGGTTTTTATGAGCTGCACGTCACTGAGAATTTCAATAGTGTCCCTGGAGATCTTCGTGGTGATGTCCAGAGCCTGGAAGAAAGAGGTCTTCTCCGGGCCCAGGCCAGGGTTCTGGGCTGGCACAGTGACCTCACATGGGGCTATGGCACCAGCACGGGCAGCCGCCGGCACCTTATTGGCCAGCAGCATGTCCCTAATCTCAGTGAGGTCCTCCTTGGTGAACACAAAGCCCACGTTCCCCCGGATATGAGGCAGCAGCTTCTCCAGCGCCGGGTTGTTCTCCAGGTGCCCCCGGATGGCCTTCCGCATCATGGTGTTCTTGCCCATCAGCACCACGGCCTTCCCTCGAAGGGACATGCAGATCTGCTGCATCTGCTTCGAGCCCACATTGTCGGCTCCCACAATGAAGCATTTTGGGTAATCATCCAAAAGTTGGATGATCTTCAGGAAGTAGTTGGACTTCCAGGTCGCCCTGTCTTCCCTGGGCATCACGGCGGTGCGTCAGGGATTGCCACGCAGGGTTTAAAGACGATGTCACTCTAACAAGGACGCCTGGCGAAAGCGACTTTTTTTTTCTATATAAAGTATAAGACTCCTTTTATTTTTTCAAGGTTTCTTCTTCTTCTTCTTCTTCTTCTTCTTCTTCTTCTTCTTCTTCTTCTTCTTCTTCTTCTTCTTCTTCTTCTCTTTTTCCTTCTTCCTCCTCTGTCTTATGAAGCCACCTCTTTACCTGGGCTTTGGTGATGTGGAACATCACTAGCAGATCTAAATCTAAATGGTGTTCAGTCCTTTCAGGACTCACAAGATCTATTCCTTGCTCTTAATGGCACAGCTCATGAAGTAATGCCGCTTGACATAGAGTTTGGGAAGCACATAAGCACTGAAGACACTTGCTTAGGATATGTCCTGGCAGCAGCAGTGTCTATAATATTCTGAATAACTTTTTTTTTTTTTTTTTTTTTTAAGATTGTATGAATGAGTGCTCTGACTGCATGTATGCCTGCTTGCCAGAAGAGGGCACCAGCTCTCATTATAGATGGTTGTGAGCCACCATGTGGTTGCTGGGAATCGAACTCAAGATCTCTGGAAGAATAGTCATTGCTCTGAAACTCTAAGTCATCTCTCTAGCCCTGAATGACAAACTTTTTAATGGCCTTGTCCTTGGGCACTCATTAGCTGCTGTTTGTGCAGTGAATTGGCTGCATGGCCGGGGCCTTATTTATTTCTTTGTTTGGTCTTTTTGGAGCCTAGACCCAAAAGGCCCTGTGAAGATTTTTCAGTGCAGCTGTTTTGGTGTCACCTACATACCTGTTAGTAAATCCTCACCCATGCTCTGTAATAAACTCCAGTAAAGCCTGGCATGGTAGCATACACTTTTAATCTCAGCACTTGGGACTCAGAGGCAGGCAGATCTTCATGAGTTTGAGGCCAGCCTGGTCTACATGGTTAGTTCCAGGACCAGGGCTACATAGATAGAAAATTAAAAAAAGAAATTTATATATACATACACACACACACACACACACACACACACAGACACACACACACGCACACACACACATATATATCCATTAAAAACATAATTTCTCCTCCCCAAACACCCTCAGGTGCACTGTGATGGAATCTACTTTGGTCTGCATTAGGACCATAAGGGGAGGAGTAGACATTGTTCATGCCCTTCCCCAAGGAATTTTAGCAACCTGCTGCTATTGAAACACCTGGGCCTTACATAACCCTTCAAGCTGGATTTTGATAAAACAGTTGGAACAGAACAATGACTTGTTGCTACTATGATTGTTTCAGTGACTCTGTACAGCTTTGCCCAAAGCCTCAGTAAGACCAAGCACTTGCCTAGATTTTTTGTTTGTTTATTTGTTTTTTTTTTTTTTTTTTTTTTTGGAATGTCTGGCTGTAGACTCCCAAGGTCAGGATTAGCTCTACAGATGCATTTGTACATGGATGATGCTGAGCCCATCTCTGTGTGGTGGCAGAGGGCAGTTTGCCTAGACAGAAGTAGACGGTTCAGAATCACAGCCTACAACCTGGTGAGTGTGGGTGTTCTTTGGTGTGGACAACTCTAGCATGTCTGTAACTCCAGTTTCAGGGGATCCAACATCCTCACAGGGACATACATGCATGCATGCAGGAAAAACACTAATGAACATAAAATGAAAATAAATTAATTAAAAAATTATATGTGTTTGTCTACATGTATATATATGTACCACATGTATGTCTAATACATGTACTCTGGAAATGGATTACAGATCCTTCTGTGATTTACCTTGTGAGTGCTGGGAACTGAACCCAGGTCATCTATAAGAGCAGCAAGTGCTCTTAACTCCTGAGACATCTCACCATCCCTTAAAAATTAATCTTTAAAAACCTTTTTTTTGGGGGGGGCATTATACTTTGGTTGTATCTTTTATTAAGCTACATTATTTTTTTTCTTTTTTTTAAATTTAAATTTGAGACAAGCCTGTTTTACATGTCAATCCCAGTTCCAGAACCCTCGGCCCTCCCCTGTTCCCCCCTACCAACCCTCATCCCATCCCCCTTCTGCTTCCCAGGGAGAGTGAGACCCTCCATGGGGAGTCTTCAAAGTCATACCACTAACTCTCATCCCATTTCCTATGGGGAGTCTTCAAGGTCACATCATCTGGAGCAGGACCTAGGCTCGCCCCCATGTGTCTAGGCTAAGGGAGCATCCCTCCACATGGGCTCCCAAAGTCCATTCGTATACTTGGTATAAATACTGATCTATCAAAGGCCCTATAGACTGCCCAGTCCTCCTAAATAGCATCACATTCAGGTAATCTGGGTCGATCCTATGCTAGTTTCCCAGCTATCAGACTGGAGTCCACCGGCTCCTTCTTGTTCAGGTTAGCAGTTCCTGTGGGTTTCTCCAGCTTGGTCTTGACCCCTTTGCTTATCACTTCTCCCTTCCTGCATTCCTTCCTGGATTCTAGGAGTTTGGCTCAGTGTTTAGCTGTGGGTGTCAGCTACTGGATGAAGGCTCTAGGATGGCATTTAAGGTAATCATCAATCTCATTATAGGGGAAAGGAATTTAAGGTAGCCTCTCCACTATTGCTTAGATTGTTAGTTGGGGTCATCCTTGTAGATCTCTGGACATTTCCCTAATGCCAGATTTCTCTTAAAACCCATAATGGCTCCCTCTATTATGGTATCTTTTTTCTTGCTCTCCTCTATTCTTTTTTTTTTTTTTTTTTTAAGTTAATTTATGTGCATTGGTGTGAAGGTGTCAGATCCTTTGGAACTGGAGTTACAGACAGTTGTGAGCTGCCATGTGGATGCTGGGAATTGAACCTGGATCCTCTGGAAGAACAACTGACTGAGCCATCTCTCTAGCCCTGTTCTCCTCTATTTTTTCCCTGACTCAATCTTCTTGCTCCCTTATATCCACTCCTCCTCTTTCTCCTAAAATCCTCTCCCCTCCCCCCATGCTCCCAACTTGCTTGGGAGATCTTGTCCCTTTCCCTTTCTCCAGGGGACCATGTATGTCTCTCTTAGGGTCCTCCTCTTCTCTCAGCCCCTCCAGCAGTGTGGACTTTTTTGCTTTTTTGATACAGGGTTTCTCTGTAGTTTTGGAGGCTGTCCTGGTACTTGCTCAGTAGACCAGGCTGGCCTTGAACTCAGAGATCCACTGGCCTCTGTCTCACAAGCGCTGGGATTAAAGGAGTGCACCACCACTGCCTGGCCTAAAAAACATACATCTTAAACCAGGCATTGTAGCACATACTTGTAGTATCAGGACCTGGTAGGTAGATGCTGGAGGATCCAGAGTACAAGCTAACTTCAGCTATACATGAGTTCAAGGCCAGCCTGAGCTACATAACACCTTGTCTCAAAAAAAAAAAAAAAAGAAAACACAATATATTTTCCAACTGAAAAAAATAACAACAAGGGGCTGGAAATGGCTCAGAGGTTAAGAGCACTGACTGTTCTTCCAGAGGTCCTGAGTTCAATTCCCAGCAACCACATTGTGGTTCACAACCATCTGTAATGAGATCTGGTGCCCTCTGCTGGCATGCAGACAGAATACTATATACACAATTAAAAAAAAATCTTTAAAAAAAGAAAAATAACAACAAGGATGGAGATTGGGGGGGGGGTTATCACCTGTATTGACACCTGGCATGACTGTTTGTGATCCCCAGATACCATCATTATCTCTCTGTCTGCCTAGTTGTTGAAATGTAGGTATCTTAAATCAATAAGTCAGTGCTCCACTTCAAGCAAAGTGTAGGAGCTGAAATTAACTGGCGAGGTGCCATTTCCTGCTCCAGAGGGAGATCCAGCTTGGGTTCCTTCCTGGTTGTAAGAGGCACTGAGGATCACTCACACTTGCCAACCCAGTTTATGGGAGGTCAAGGTAGGAGGATCGCTCAGAGTCTTGGTGCCAGACTGAGCTATTCAATAACATTCTCTCAAAAAACAAGGGCTGGGGGTGAAGCTATGTTGGTAGAGTGGGCAAAAACAGGCATGGTGGCATACATCTGTCAGTCATCTCAGCACTCAGGAAGTAAAGGGAACAGGATCCTTAGTTCATAATTATTCTTGATTCCATTGGGGGTGGGCTGCATATTGAGTCTGAATCCTGGATGGGAGTGAGTATATGAGACTGTCACAAAATGAAAGAGCAAATCCTGACGTTGTCCCTTAAGGTCTGTGTGACCAGGGACCAGGAACCCTGCAACCTCTCCAAGCCATTTCCGTGATGTAGAAAGGAGATGATGATGATGCATTGTGGGCAGCAATTAGACCTGCTGGGAGAGCTCCCTGGGAGAGCATCACGTGGGCTGTCAGGTGGGGAACTTGGAGAAAGGACTGGGGAAGAGGGAACTGTTTCTCTCAAACAGCTAAGTCAAACTAAGTTAAACTAAACTGAAGTTGGAGGCGGATCTGTTCCCTGCCCCAGTCAGGGAGCAAATGTAAGAATTCAGGCATTATGCTGGCCTGCCCCTGTCACCTGGCAGAACGCACTCAGGCAGTCCTCTGGTCATCCCAGGGTTCCATGAGTACTAGTGTACATGCAGGTGCAAAGGACCCCTTTAAAAGAAAGGCCCCTGCCCACTTAATGCTCTCTTTTCTGCTCCTCTTTTTCCCATTCTCTTTCCCGCTGTTCCCTAAGCAGATAGGACACAGTGAGAAACCTTAAACTCATTGTCAACGTCTTTTGGAAGAAAGGTAAATGAGACCAATAACTCTGAATTTCTAGATCTTCTCTGTCTCTCCTTGGCATCCCCCTGGCTCCTTGGCTTCTGAAATCCTGCTGTACTTATAGGATCAGAAGGGAAGATTGGAGTGAGCCATGTGTCAGGCTTGGTGTATCTGTTAGCTCACCCCAACTCAAGTCCCACCTGGCCAAGGGCTTCTCCATTTGGCCCAGCTGTGTCACTAGTATCTGGCCCAGTGCCCATCATAGCATAGACCCCAGGAAGTAACAAATAAACATTCACTGAATGAAGGAAACAAGCCCTTCCATTTACAGACAATAAGATGTAACATTTCTGAGTCTTGTACTACGAGCTTTACCTACTGGCTCACTTAACCCAGCAGTCCTACAAGGCAGCCATGGATGTAGCCTTTTTTCCCCCACAAATGAGGAAACTGAGACACAGAGAAATGAAATGGCTTGCTGGGAAACAGGACAGCAACTGAAAAGAGTAACAAACCACATTCTAGCAGCCCCAGAGTGCTCTGGGCTGGACCCCAGACCTTTCTTTTGGACCTGGTGTTGGACTTGAAAACAAGTAAATTTTGCACTTGTGTAACTGCTCTCCAGACAGGTGTTTCCTCATCTTTCTAGTCCATTCTGAATCATCTAGTATGGTCTAAAACCCAGAATTCCGTGGGCCTGGTAAGGGGGTACCTGATCCTTCATTTTCTGCCCCTGACATGTTGGCTCCCAGGGGCAGGAAGATTTGGAGAGCAAGCAGAAACTTCCAGAATCCTCCCCTCCTCCTGCTGTGGCTTTAGCTTTGGGCGGGGCTCCAGGGCCTCTCCCAGTGGGTGCCAGAGGCCAGAGCTGCTTTTGTCTGCCCCAGGAGGCCAGCCAGGCGCTGAGGCCTCAACCAGTCCCTGCCCAGTCCTGGGAGATGTCTTTTTTTTTTTTTCCCTGTGTGTTGCAGCTGGGACCGTTTATAATAGGAAAAAAAGAGAATGACCAGGCCAGCCGGCTGGAAAATAAAGAGACTTAAAAAGAAAAGGGCCAGGCCTGTTCTTCTCCTGTGGAGGCTTTGGTTAAGCAGAAAGTTTTAGCTCCTTTCTGAAAGGCATTTGAGCTTTTGAAGTCCCCTGCGGGAGCTCCCTCCAGCCCCTGGGAAGCCAGGCCCTGGCATGTCCCAATGTGCATGACCAGGATGGGGCCAGGCCACTCAGAAGAGGCCCTGGGAAATGTGCACCAGGCCTGTCCACTGGGGCCTGGGCCCTGCCCCCTCTGCTCCCATCCCAGTGAGGCCCAAACCCCATAACCTCCCTTTAGTGGCCTTTTGCCTGAATTCCCTCTACTCCTCCCAGGCTCTGAACTCTGGCCTAGTGCCTTTTGGGCAAGAAGGTGGGTCTAGAACTGTTTCTTTATTCAGAAAGCCAGAAGGATTTTGCAAATGGGGAGACTGAGGCAGATGAAGGCCACCCTGAGGAATCTAAACCAACCAAGCTATGCTTATAACACACAAGGAACAGGCAGTACTTACTGGACACTTAGACAATAGGAAAGACCTGCTGATGAATCCAGGAAACTGGCAGATAAAAAAAGGTGATGCTTCCCAAGACTCCTCCCAGAGGTGCTCTTCTACCCTCTGCTTTCCTTCAGCCCTAGTTGGTCCTAGTCCCTGCAGGTGAGCTTGTTTCTGTGTGAGCCCACCTGCAGTGTTGTCTCAGCTATACCCATTACTGAAGTTGGAGCATCACTCAGATACAGTAACAGTAACTCAGGTCTTTGCAGTGTACAGACACGTCCAGTGTGTGGACATGCTCCAGCCCCACAGGACATATCACCATGAGGTGCTCCCCTACCTACTGCTTACAGCCACCCCATTCTGTTGATGTGATTTTCCAAAGCTCATACTTGAGGGGATGCCTGGTACATGATACACCTGGGTTCTAACTGAGGCCTTCCTGGATCTTTCTACAGTATGGGTCCCTGTGCTACATGGCAGCTCTGTCTGTCCAGTGCTCACCTCTGACCTGTGCTCTGCCAGCTTTTTTTTTTTTTTAGTTACTCACTGGATAGAAAGTGGGCAAGGTACTGGGTGGGATGATGGCACACCCCTTTAATCCCAGCACTCGAGGAGGCAGAGGCAGGCAAATCTCTGAGTCTGAGGCTAGCCTGATCTACAGAGCCAGTTCCAGTACAGGCTCCAAAGCTACACAGAGAAACCCTGCCTGGAAACCCAAAACAAAACAAACAAACAAAAAAGAGAGAAAGAAAAGAAAAAGAAAGTGGGTAACATTATCTGATGGGAGTATGTACCAAAACCTAGAGCTCTGCTCAAAGAGCTTTTGGTCTAATTGGGCAGGAAAAGTTTTCTAGCCATTAGTTTCATTTCCTATCAGAAAGCTTGCTCATGACAATGGTAGGATGAAAAGTGACATACATATATGGTTAACCCCTCCGTCTGCCCCTGAGTTTGAGGGTTCTTGTATTAATGACATCACTATATTCCGAGCCCATGCAAGGCACTGGGATGTAATGGGGAACCCCAATGAACCCATTCCCCTTCTTCATGTCTGGGGCATCTTATATGCTCAGCTGGTGAGGGTGTCACATGTGCTGATGGTCTGAAATCTCCATAGTATTTCTCTATACCCTGGATACTGAAGAAGGAAAGGGGTGTGTACACAGGGGAAATACAGAAGTAAAACCAACCAACCAACCAACCAACCAACCAACCAACCAACCAACCAACCAAGTAACCAACCAACCATCTTTCCCTTAAGTGATCTAAGCTAGCATGGTCTTTCTTAGTAGCTTCAGACAGTAGTGGTCACAAAAGAACCTGGGCATGAGATGGGTGAGGGGTTGCTACTGTTCTGTTGTCTCTGTAGTAGGTGACAGTGAAGGCAGCCTGAGAACAGACCTAGCATACGCACAGATCATTTATGACCTGTCAGTAAGAAAGCAGGACAACTATAAGGACAAAACTAATCTTTAGGCGATTTTGTCAGCTTAGTGAAGTGCAAACTGTCTTTTCACATCATCTAACCACTCCCTTTGGGACAGGCCCTACCATGGGCATTGTGCAGTCAGAATTACTACTCAGGGTTGGACTCAGGCCCCCGAGGGGCTGAGCTCTGAGTGTGTGTTTGTGTGTATGCTTAGGAGTTGTGTACAAGTTGTCCCAGCCTCACCTGATCACATGTGGGGGAAAGTATATTTGCCAACAGTACCTCGACTGCCTTTAAATTTGAGTCTATATCTTTGAGACTCTCCTAAATCGATTACTTTTTGCTGTCAAATTTGCTAACTAGCTTGGTTGATGGTTGCTTAAGGTACTGATGGTCAATGGACTTGTGATCAGTCCTAGAATTTGTCCAATTGTGACATGAGACTTGGAGGTTGCATGCTGGGGGTATTTTATCCAACCATTCCTAGCTAAAGCTTTAAAAATTGGATACATTCATTATACTGCATTTCTTTCTTTCTTTTTCTTTTTCTTTTTGAGATAGGGTCTCATTTATATTGCCCTGGCTAGCCTGGAACACCATATATAGACCAGGCTGACCTCTGCCTCCTGAATGCTTGGGTTAACTATATGTGTGCCACCATTTGCAACTCATTATTTAAAAATCAGAAATATTGAAATACATAAAGCCAGTCACAGACACTATACAAGAGATATTTTGAGAGAGCAAAGCAGGAAGTGAGCTTGGCTCAAAGGCTTGAGTACTGCACACCGGGTGGCTAGTGGGGGTCTGGTGGAGGTTCCAGGCTGGGCCAGCAGTTGCAAGCTTTCTGAGGGCGTGAGTCCATTGGGATCCTCCTGCCAAGTTGGTTTCCTTGCTGCTGTGTGGGTGTTCGCTACAAGGATTGCTGATGCTTGAAGAACTAAATAATTATAATAATGATGATAAAATAGAAATGGCTTTCCCAGCTGAGCAGAAACTGGAGAAGACAAGGAGGTTCTCACACCAGACTTATTGTTTTTGGCACCAGGCTCCTATGGCCCCAGGGAGGCAGATGTCTGGGCCTGCTGCTGGCCTCTTTGAATTGTGGTCAGGGGGACAATAGAGATCTCTGGGGAACTTCAGAAGCATCTGCAGGGGTTTCCCTCCCCCAAATGTCAGGGTGAGAACTAGAAGCTGAGAAAGGAACATCCTTCCATCTTGTGCTTCCCTCTTTAGGGTCCTCCAAAGCCTCAGTACCAAGTCCCTGGGAGGGGAGACTCTGTGCTGTACACTGTGGGAGAGACAGAGGACCTGGGAAAGGGAGCTGCTGGCTAAAGGTGGCTTGCCAGGTTAAGAGACACAGGAAAAGGGTCTGCTCATGGTTCCCTATGTGTCTCTGGAGCTCAAGATGGTCCAGGGGAACTGGATTCCACAGATGATGAATGGCCACTAAAACACAAAAGTACTTGGAGCAGAAGCTGGGCTGTGTGTAGCCTTGTGGCAGAGCATGGCCATACGCTCAAGGTCCTGAGTTGAGTCCTCACCACCTAATACACTCAAAAAAAAAAAAAAAAAAAAAAAAAAAAAAATGCAAAACCCTCCTGATGTATCTAGGGCAGGTGGGAAACTTCTAGAAGATAGAGGCAAAGCTGTCATGGGAGAAACATCAGGGAAGGAAGAGCCTACAGGAAAAGGAAGGCATTTGTGTTTATGTGACTAGCATTTCTCCCTATGGTAAAAGTGAGAGATAGGAGAGGGAGGTAGCAAAGGCCTGGAAACAGCCTCATGGCCTCACTCTGGGCTAGACAGGCAGCAGTCAGTGGGGTACATACCACCTGTATTCCCATTTTGTAGGTGAGAAAATGGAGGCAAAGGTTTCTTGTTGTTTGAGGCCCTCCAATAAGACAATGAGGAAAGCTGTGGACATTGGTTGAGTTCGTTCTCAAGCCTGGTTACCATTGCCTCCTTTGGTCCTTTGAGCTGTGCAACTTCTCTTTAAGAGTGCCCAGCACCCCTTCTCACTGGAGGCACCTTCATACATCTTGTACACTGCTCTTCCTTGATCCCTCAGACTCTTGGCCAGACCAACACTGGACCCTTGTTTTTGGCATCACTTATGCTGTATATTTTTCTAATGACTGTTCAAAATATAATTATTATTGGTGGCTTATTAAAAGTTAGCCTGTCTTCTTGGTCCTCTAGAGAGCCATCCCAACAGAGAGGAGCTACGGGTAGTCCTCTTGTTCATTGTTTTGGCACATAGTAGGCACATATCCAACAGGTCCATTCACAGTCAACAAGTGCACAAGGGAATGAACTTGTAAGCATCATTCCTCCAAATGGCCAGGTTTCCCTAGTAAGAGAGTAAAGAAGTCACGAATTTCAGATTGTGTATATTCAAGTGACTTGTTGTTTAAATTAGCTGTGTGTTTGTATTTGGAAGTATGTGGATGGGGAGGTGATCAAGCTAATCATTCACTGTGTAGCTTAGGATGGCCCCCAACTCCCTTTATCTTGTTTCTAGATTCCAAGGGCTGGGATGGCAGGCGTGGGCCACTTTGTATGCACAGAAACATCTCTTGAAACACTCTAGGGACTCTTCATGAGTTTAGAAGTCTCTCTCTCTCTCTCTCTCTCTCACACACACACACACACACAAAAAAAACAAAACAAAACAAAACAAAAAACAAAACCCCTCCTTTGGTGTTTTGTTCTCTTGTCCTATTTGGTTTCTGTTGTCCCCCAGACCCTCTGCAGATGGCTCTGCAAGATGCCTGCCTATGTTTGGAAATTAGCTGCAGCTTCCCCTGCGGTGTCCAGAGTTACATCCTCAAGGAGCACTGAGCAGCAATGGCAGTGCCTAGGGCAGGAGCCTTTCCTGTCTTCAACCAAGCATGGGCTTGGAAAGGAAGAGCCATTTACTAGCCCTTCTTTTTCCTTTGCAGTGGGGTTTTCCTGCCACTCCTCTGAGCAGATAAGGTGAAGGACGAAGAGGCCCTGCTTCAACTGGAAGGGCCCAGACCTTTGCATTCCCCAAAGAAGCAGACAGGAGGTAAAACATCATCCGAAAATGATCTCTTTCTGGACCAAAGTCACTAGGCTGGTGAGAAGCAAGGCCCAGGCAATCCCTGAGAACCCACGGATGGGAGCTCAGCAAGGGCGAAGACAGTTAAAGGGGGACACTATTGGCTTTTTGTAGCTCTGCAATTTTCCTTAAAGCAACATTTTTGTGGAAGGAGTTAAAAATGAAAGAAGCTTCAGAAGAATCCAGCCGCTGCTGTGGGACGAGGTCGAGTTCCCTCCGCACCCTGACTGCGGTTGAGCTGGGAGACTGCAGCCGCACGCCTGTTGGGGGCAGGGATGAGCGCCAAGAGGAAAGCTTGTGTGACTGCAGAACGCGGGAAGGGTCCAGAGAACTTTGTGATCTGCTTCACGACCCTTCTCCTTGAAGATTAGTTCCAAAGAGTTCATCGCCGCCCCCTCCTCCATTCTGTTACTGCCACCTCCGACCTCGGAGCTTCTCACAGTTCCCTGAGGGTGGAAAAAGGGCAGCGACACAGGCCTCCTAATCACCCCTCCAGGCCAGTGAAGAACCCCTTCATCAGTCTAACATACTACTTCACCATCACGCTCCCTCTTTTGTCTGGCCCTCTCCCTCCAGGCTCTCGGCTAGGAGCAGTCCGCAGTCTCAGCACCCTAGAGAGCGTGAGCCCACAAGTTGGGGGCTAGTCCCTTCCCCCTCCACCTAGGAAAGGCAGCCCGCGGCGGGGGCACCCCGAGCCGAGGCCAATCGCCCCCTCCCCCAGCGTGTGCCATCTGCCGCCTGTCAGCCTCTCTCCATGGGCCTCGCTCCCAGGCGCCGGCGGGGGTGGGGGGAGCGGTGGACTCGGCCCCTCCTTCTTGGCGCCTTCCCAGGCGCCTCTCGGCCTCTGCCCTGGCCCTTGGCACCCCTTTTCTGTCTAACGCTGGACATCCCTGGGCTGTGGGCGGTGGCTTTCAGTCCCTGCGGGAAGCCGGGGATGGTGTGCGCTCCGAGGCTAGAGCTCCCGAGGAGGGGAGGGAGATGGCTAGGGATGGCAGCCCTAACCCCGAAGTAGGGGTGGCCCCAGGACCCACATCCTAGACAGAGGGATGTCTCTGGCCTGACTCTATCCCCTCCAGGGAACCTTGCCTCTGTCTCCCTCAGCCGGAGCGTTTGCCTTGGCGACACACAGCGCGGCCACCAGACTCATGCTCGTAGATGGCCCTAGGTGCGCGCACACCGGCTCGGTTGCCTCAGGCCTTTCTCTGCAGCCGCCGGCCCGCGCTCCCAAGCCGCAGGGTTGCGGGGGTGGCATCTACCTCGGCAATCAGCCCAGCACGAGCTTGGCGAAAAAGGCCCCGCAGGACCGCGAAGCAAGCAGAGGGGGGCGCGGGCCCGGCTGGCGCTCGGTCCCCGGAACCGCGGGGCGCAGGCACCCTGCTTGGGGCGGGCGCCGCTGCTAGGTTGGGCCGGGCTCTGCTCTCCGCGGGCAGCGGGTTTTTTTTTTTCCCCGTGAAAGGTTGCCCTGGGTAACTCGTCTCCGAGGGGACACAGCCCTCCCCTCTCCAAGTGGCAACTTATCGATCGACGAGATTGATAACCCCCAGCGCCGCGCCGCTCACCCGCTCTGCTCTTCCTGCTGCGGGGCGCGCCGGCCTAAGGTGGCGCCACTTGCTAGGAGGGGGCCATGTCGGGACCCCTCCCTAGCCGCGACCAGGTCTCTGCAGCTGGTGGGATAAAGCCCCAAAAGGTAGTTTAGGGGAACCACCACGGGATGACTGCTTCCAGGGCCGGATGGG
This sequence comes from Phodopus roborovskii, assembly GCF_943737965.1. Lineage (NCBI taxonomy): Eukaryota > Metazoa > Chordata > Mammalia > Rodentia > Cricetidae > Phodopus > Phodopus roborovskii. The sequence continues at coordinate 1,090,077 of NW_026126486.1, read as the reverse complement.
AGTTCCTAGACCGGTCTGCAAGAACTGCAGGAACGCGAGGCGCCCCCTCGTGGCTGGGGCAAAACTTCGTGAAATGTAGGAGCCGGTTTCTTTCCCTCTAGGCGAAGGGAAGGGGTGAAATAAATATACAAGGTGTGCGGTGTACACCTTGTCTGGTTAGTTCGCACCGGGCGCGAGAGTTATACAGATGTAGGTATAGGTTAGCTCAGTGGTGGAAAATTCTCTCATGTGGAGCAGAGGTGGTTTTGGAATGCCGAACTAGTGAGAAAAGCCAGGTCCTAGGGTAATTCTTGTGCGTGGATCATAAGTCTCAGGGAGGTGTAATGCTGAGGCACTTCACCTTGGTTTGCTACCCCATTTTTTCAGTTTTTGATGCTAAAGGCAACCGGGCGGGCCTGTCAGCCTGCATGGGCCTGTTATCTGTTCTCTCCTCACGCCCAGTGCTGTCAGAGCCTGAGCCCGGGCCCTGTTTGCCGGTGCGGTGCCCGCGCCCGCGCCCGCGCCGTGCCTGCCGCCACAGCCGCGGTCCGGGTTTTGCGGGCGGCCAGAGCTGTATTTCCAGCGCTGTCCATCGCTCGGTGCTGTTGGCCCTCTCTCCGTCTGATCCGAGCCGGAGCAGTGCGGGGCGCCCCACGGGATCAGAGCGCTCCCCCGCCGGGACTCCGCTCCTCACATCCTCCTGCTGGGACCCGGCTACATTTCCAGCCAAGCCTGGCTTTATTATGTGTCTCTGCAGTGCAGCCCCAGCAGCCGGATCGGGAGGAGGAGAGCCAGCGACCACAAAGAAGACAGGAGCGCGAGGGAGGCTGGCGGGCGGGCCGGCGCCGGCTGGAGCGCGGAGGAGCCGGGGCGCAGCCGCCGCCGCCGCTGCCCGGGAGGACGGGAGCCTGGCCGCCGCCGCCGCCTGCTCTTCCTCCTCCTCCTCCTCCGCCACCGCGGCCGCCGCCTCCCCCCTCTCCCAGCCCCTGGTCCATGGAGGCAGCTAGCGGGGCCCGCGACTTGGCACCGGCCTGGGGATCGGCTGCGCGTCGCGCTCTGAGCACCGCAGCCCGAGGGCAGGCAGCGGCGGCCCGGCGCACCGGCTGAGCAATGCCCGTGGCACGGGCGCCCCTGCCCGCCTCCGCCTGAGCGCCCCCGAGCGCCCCTTACTCCTCCCGGGAGCCGGCATCAGACCCAGCCGAGAGCCAGAGAAGGGGGCGTGAGCCAGGGACCCCCAGCCGCGGCTTACAAGCCACTGAGGCTGTTTCGAGCCCCCCTTCCAAGTGGGCTGAGTTGAGGGACCCCCCCCATCCATCATAATCTCCAAACCAGGCATTTGGGCATTTTTGAGCCATTAATATTTATTATTTGTGTGTGTGAGGCAGGGGATAATTTGAAGGCTTTTATTTTTTATTTTTTTTTCCGGGGGGTACTAAGCTCCTGAGCTCCGGACCGCCTCCGGTCTCCTCGCCCCCTGAGACCCTCCCGGCTCCAGCCCGTTCCCCCTCCTCAGATGGGTTCATTGTGAGCTCCGCACCGGGCTGTGTGGCCGGACGCCTGCAAACTTTGCACAAAAATCCGGCAAGGGGCGGAGGAGAAGGAGGAGGAGGGTGAGGGTGGCGGTGGTGTGGGGGAGAGAGGGAGGGGGCCGCAGGGGCCGGGGGCCGGCGGGGGGTGGGGAGGAGGAGGGGGGCGGCTTTTTTTTTTTTTTTTTTTTTTTTTTTTGCATAACTCGGCTCGGCCGAGTGGCCTCCGGACTCCCCGCGCCGCTGGGACCGCCGCTGGGACCCGGAGCCCCCGGCTGCCGCATTGCAACAGGCAGGGCCCCGGAGCGCCCCCCGGGCCTCCCCCCGCCCCCGAGCGGCCTGGGCCGGCCAGGGCTGCCCCCCCCAGGGAGGCTGCCTGGGACCTGCGGTCCGCTCCTCACGGACTCAGACCCGGCTGCAAAAAACAAAGTTTCCGAGAGGCAGGCGGAGAAGGGGGAGAAGGGCTGCCCGGAGCGGCAGGGGGCGGCGCGGGGAGCCGGCCGCGGACGGCGACGGAGCGCCCGGAGCCCCGGACATGTCCAGGCGGAAGCAGGCGAAGCCGCGCTCGGTGAAAGGTGAGCGAGCGAGGCCCGGCGGAGGCGCGAGCAAGCGAGGAGGGAGGGAGAGAGCGAGGGAGGAGGGACCGGCGGGCGGGCGGGCGGCCGGGGACCGCGCGAGCGAGCGAGCGCCGAGAGGAGGAGGCGGAGGGAGGCGGAGGCGGAGGCGGAGGCGGAGGCCGCGGGCGGGAGGCGCCGGCGGCGGGGGCAGGACGCACACCCTGCCCGCCGATCAGCTCCCTGCCCGGCGCCGGCACTTGCGGGGACCCGAGCCGGGGGGCTCTGCATAGGGGCCCTCGCGGCTCCTAGCGCGCCGGCCCCGGGCCCGCGTGGCCAATCAAGGGGTGCGGGCCGACTTGGCGGGGATTGCGAATCTCGGCGGCAGCATGGGGAAGGAAGAGGCGGCGAGGACGGATGCCCTGGAGGCCGGCAATCCTTCGTTGGCCCCGGGCCTCGCCCGCGTTCTTCCGTGTCCTTTTGGTCACTCGGGGACGGAGAGAGAGCAAGTCGGGAGACCCCTCCCCGCCCCGGACCCAGGCCGAGCTCCCGGCCCGGGCCTCCGCACTTCCTGCCGGCTTTACCGAGGCCAGCTGGGCAGGGAGACTCGCCAGGAGTTCATTGTCTGTGCCGCGCCGGCGGGATGCTGGTCCCCAGGGGAGCGCAGAGGCTGCTGTGAGCGCCCCTCGGAGCAGTGCGTCCGGTACCACCCCGGGCAGCCGCGCTGCTGGCACCCTGGCTGCCTTCCGTACCGAGTCCCCAGGGTGCGCACGTTTGTTAGGAGCTATAGATAGCCAAGTACACACATCCCCCTTGCTTTCTATTTCCACGGAGAGCCCCAGGTTTGAAGGGACCCCTGGAGAGCAGAGGAGAAGCTGCGGGGAAGGCCTCCAGTCGGGAGATCCCTCCCCGCCCCGGACCCAGGCTGAACTCCCTGTCGTCCCCCTGCCCCCCCCCCCCCAACTGGCTAGCTTCTGCAGGCATGGCCTGCTGCTTTGTACCCATTCCAGCCTCTGCCTGAGCGCGCTGGGAGGTAGATGATAGAGGAGCAGGATGTGAGCAACTGTGGAGCCCGAAGTCCTGAGGCCCTTGTCCTGGTCCAGTTCCCCTGATGACCTCTGGCCACGGCCCAGCACTGCTCTGAAAAGTTCATTTCCTGGAGGCCTGCGCGGGAAGGCGTTAGGGCCAGCTCCCTTCCTGCCAGTCTTGCTCCTGGTTGGAATAACTGGTGTTGAATCTGCACCACGTGGGTTTTGAGACCCTTGGCTTCTTCCTTCTAAAGCCCCAGGAGAGTCAGGGACACCTGGCCCCACCGAGACCCTCCCCCGTGGTCTTAACTACCAGCACCAGTTCCTTTCTTTTCATTGAGAGAAGTTGCTTGAACACCCGGAAGTCCAGCTTCTCCATCTCGGAACAGCCTGACTTGCTCTACAGAATTAGAGGTTCCAGAGAGTTCTGATTGTGGGACAAGGAGGCCATAAGAGAAGACTCCCAGAAGACGACAGGGAAGAGGAGACTAGAAAGAAGAGCTTTGCAGTTTGAAATAATATTTGATTTTTTTCCCTCTTTTCTCGGTTAACTACTCAGTTCTTGGAGAGGCACTCAAAGAGAACCCAGAAGAAAAGTAGAAATGAAATTGCTGGTTTTCTTTAACTGAGGCTGTTGATTTTGAGTTAAACCTATGTATAAAAGGATATTTGTATGTGCGTGTGTGTGTGTGTGTGTGTGTGTGTGTGTGTGTGTGTGTGTGTGTATGTGTGTGTGTGTGAAGATGCAAGACTTGCCCACCTATAATCTGGTTTGTGTCTCCAAACCTCTTATTTTAGAAGACAAACCACAGAAAGCAAAGGTAGGGCAGATCACAGCAAACAGATGGGTGGGTGTTCCAGAACCGTCTGAACCAATTCTAAACACACTCTGTGGATCACAGCGAAAGACTAGAATTGAGTTTCAGCCTTTCATGAAATGAGCCTTGAAATGATTTTTATTGAGTGTCTGTCCCTAAATGTATGTGGTTATAAGTAGCAGGCAATTCAAGTAGTGATGAGCAGAGACAGCAAAGTGGCAGGCAGACCAGCGGAGGTATTTTGAGAAGTTCTGGAACATCAGCCACAACCTTGGAGTCAGAGGACCCTTAGCTCCCTCTGGACTCTCTCTCTCCAAGGCTCTTTTCCAAAAGCTGCTCCAGCCCTTTTCTCTCAGTACTTCACCTTTTATTACCTTTACCTCTTTACTGAGGTGAATAAGGTGGAGACTTGAACACTTATTTAGAGAGGAATTAAGAGAGAAAATAATTTGAATAGATAAGAATTACAATAGGCGAAAGATTTGTTGCTTGTCAAGAACAGCACCTTCTCAAAAGATATTCCAAAGGCAGTGCTCAAGTGTGGACTGTTGCACACCAAGGGTTTGAAACACAAGGTCCTCCCCTTTAAAGATGCTTGAAGGTGCTTCTTAAGGAACAGCGGTTGCCTTTTACATTGTATTTATTCTACTTTAACTCCACTGCTGTGTGTCAGAGCTGATGTAGAGGCATTGTGGACTTCCCCCAGCTTGTCGGTATTCTGCTGTGAAAGTCGCTTGACCGTAATTTGTAATTGATCTCGGAAATATGAAAGCCCATAGCAGGAAGGAAAGACAGAAATGTAACAATTTTGAATGAATGCTCAGAAAGTGTGATTTGAAAGCTTGGGTATTGCCGCTTTGAAAATCAAACAGGCCTCAGGGGTCACTTCCCACTCTGGACACAACCTCCCTCTAGAGTGGGGTCACTTGTCCCCTCAGGATGTTTGTCCTTCTTTGGAAAGCTCAGCTCTATAGGGAGGATGCCCAGTAAATGGGAAGGGGGGATGCCGAGGCAGGAGGGCAGACAGTGAGCAGCCTGGTTTTCAAAAGCCTTGTGAATTTATTAAAAAAAATACAAAACCTCCAAACCACCTAACAAATCCATAAATGTTACAAAAGTCACATTTTCTGACCGATTTTCCTTTTTTTTTTTTTTTTTTTTTTTTATGCCTGTCCTGGTGGTGTGGTGGTTGTAACAATTTGTTGCCTTTGATGATTTTGGCCTTATTCCCTAGGCTGTTGTCATCTCACTCACTGATGTTATTTTGGCTGATGAAACCAGGTAGTTTGGTGACAATTACCAGCAGGTCTCCCTGTCACTCAACATTAAGGAGAACTGCCTGTCCTCCTTAGGCTCCATGCAACAGTCTCTTCATTCCTGTAGAAAATGAATACATTTCCCCCCAGCCTCAGTTGAAAACTTTTTAATAAATTTACTATTTTTGATTTTTTTCCAATTTAGCAACTATCTGCTAATTACAGTTCTTAATATTAGTTAGCTCTTAGGTGAGTCCATGCATCGTGGCCCACCCCCATCCAAAATGACCACTGGTCACTTCTGTACTTCTCTCCCTTTCTTTGTCTTCTCTTACAAGCCTGAGCCCTCAAAAGTCCATCTTATAAATTTTGTGGTCTGGGGACTTGGGAACAGTGTAGTTCACCATTGTGCCTGTTTCCATGGAAATAATTGAGATGTAATAAATAGAGGCATTCTGAGGTTACAGGTTTCTTGATTCAGCAGAGACCACACACAAGTGTAAATGGTTGAGATTTGTTTGGCTAAATGTACATGATCTTGCAGGAAGGGCAAAACAAATCCTTTGTAGATTCCTTAGCTTTCTCTGGATTCAGGTAGATGACATTTAATCCTAATATTTAATTCCTTCCACACCAATTAAGTTACTGATTCCCAGCTTTGGAAGGGCCTGTTTCTTTCTAGAAAATATCCTTTATGTCTAGTAATTGCTGTTTAGGTTCTTACACCTGTTTCCTTGCAAAAAAAAAAAAAAAAACCCTTAATAAGCAATAAAATAAGATAACTATGTGCCTTTGGCAGGAGAATCTTGCTAAATGCTTAACTGTGAGGTGTCTAGTGTGCATCCACCAGGAAAGGTGCAAAATGCCGGTGACTTTGCAGTCATAAAGCAATTCAATAGATCCAGCCAGCCCTGGTCGTGCTGTGGCATGTTAGCAGAGGAGGAGGGGGACCACATGAGGAGGAAACTGGAGCACAGCATCTTAGAGCATAGCGTTCCTAGCTGGAGACAGAAAGGCTGGAGATCTGGTTCAGTGTAATAGAAAGTTGCAACAATTGCTATATCGGTAGCCAGCTCTTAAGCTGGTGGCTGTGGAATTCTTCCCCTGATGTTGGATTTAATAGTCTGGCAATTAGATGCATTGATTTCTCTTAACTGTTCATTTGGATGTGTAAACGAAAGGAGCCCACCACTGAGGCTTCGGTGCAGGCTTGCCGCCTGGCTCTAAAGAAGGTTGCTTTAGGTGGTGGTGGGAGAATGAATGGATCCTCAAGGTAGCATTAGAATGACTTCTCCTTTCAGAATTTGTTGTCTTGTAACAAAAGGAAGAACACCTGTTGTTTCAATACTGTATAGATAGAACAAAGGTGTCCACTTTCGTCTGGAAGTGAACACACTCATGCCTGCCAGGAATGCTTCTGGTATAACTTCTCAGTCTCTGTTATCAGACTGAAGTGCATACTTCTGCCACATTGTCTGTTGGGTGTCAAAGGGTCCAGTCACATCGCCTTGAGTTCTTCCAGTCTAAGTCTTGTGTAGCTGTGCACCCTTTAGGGATTAAGAGCACCCTCTTGTGCCCCTTGAGGGCTGGTGGCTGCGTGGGTTAGTTTGGGAAGGAGGTAGATAATATGCTCTCATGGACATTAGCCCTGCTCACTTGCTGCTTTTGGACCTGCAGTTTTGTGTCTTGTCAACTGCAGTTAAGCAGGCATTCAAACTGTCTTGAAGTCATGGAACCGAAGGTGGCTAGATTTCCTTATGCCTTGATCCTTCTGCCAAGGTTGGTGAATAGATCCAGTTTGTATAGATCTTGCATACAACAAGCCTGACCCTTGGTACAATACTATTGCTCTCATGTCTTGAAAGCAGTTTTGGTTAGGATTCCTTCAGATGTGTGGATCTAGTGTAGTTGTAGAGAAGATGGTGGAGACTTACTTAGGTACCCCATTAATATGGGTAGCTGGGGAAATTCCCATATGCTTGCTGGCAAATTTGACAATTAGAGTAGCTTTGCACCTAAAATGGCCCGACAAAGCCTGCAATGGTTATATCTTGCTTGAAGTTTTTGGCACTGGCTATTGGCTTTGTAAGCCTGCTGTGGGCTTCAGGAAGGGTGAAGTGAGTGGGGGAGATGAGGATGGAAACTTCTGATTCCTAGCTTACCTGCCAGGGTCTGGAATAGCCAATGATTGGGGTTGTACACTCAGTAAATAAAAATACTTTACCTCTTTCAAGGATGCCAATTAGCTGATTGCTCCTCATGGCTGTCTTTAAGGAGAATGGTGTTTTACCTATCTTCTTGTACAAAGGTTTGATTTTTAATGTCTTGTGAAAAGGATTCTCTTTGTCTTGATTGATGTCAGGAATAAAAGCATGATGGTAATATCCCTCTGAAAGCTATTGTATTGTCAGCCCTGGCTGACAGCAGGAGGGCCTCCCAGCGTTATAGATTAGTGCTGGGAAAACACTGACATTTTCTTTGTTACACTGCTGTTGTTCTACTTGCAAAGTCAATTACACAATGTCAGCTCAGTTACCGAGTTGACTTTGGAAGTAGCAATGTTTCTCATTCTCTTCTTAAAGATATAATTTTCCTTTGTTGTTGTTGTTTTGTTTTCTTTCTTTTTTAACCTGTCTTCCTTCCTGGTTACCTCCCCTCCACTTGTGTTCATGACTCCTCACCCCAGAATCTCCTCATGTTAACTAGATTTACACTCTGGTTTCATTTGTGACAAGTCACAGTCAAAGACTGCCGCATAGTTATTTTGGAATTCTCATTCATATTTCTGTGGCTTCTTATTGATACAGTAACTATAGCAGCCAAGATACATAAAGAGCCTGACAAATGAGATTAAAGTGTTGATAAGCTCTTATCAAGTGGGTTGTTTTCCGTATTTGGGGGTCAATTGAAGTTGACAAATTCAGTTTTCTTCTTTTTTCTTTTTGTTCTGGGACTGTAGCTGAGCTTGGTTCTTGGGTCCATGGGACCCTGGCACAAAGTTTTATTTAATTTCTTTTTTCTTTTTGAGAGAGTCTCTCTACATAGCTCTGTCTGTCCTGAAATTCATTATGTAGATCAGATTGGTCTCGAATTTACAGAGATTTGCTTGCCTTTGCCTCCTGAGTGCTGGGGTTATAGGCATGTACCACCATACCTGATGCTAATTTATTATTATTATTATTATTATTATTATTATTATTATTATTTTAAAGATAGAATCTTGTTGTATAGCCCAGGCTGGCCTTCTGTTTTATTTAGCCTTCTTAGTACTGAGATGATAGGTTTCTGCTACCATTCCTAGCTGACAAACACTTTTTTCTTACTCAGTATCTGTAAGCAATTGGATGTTGGGCACTGGGGCTCTTGAGTTTGGGTAACATAATGTCAGGGTAGAGGGGTCTCAGTAGGAAAATCATGCACTTTTCCCAAGTCCCACTACAGAGAGCACATCACATTCTGAGGCGTTCCAGCCTTTACTGGACACAGGAGGACTTGGTGTCAAAATCGTCTTTGTGAGAAGGAGGAAGCCTTGGTGTGGCTTTCCAGGGTGTTCTCCCACTTCACTGACTATGTCTTCCCCAGTTCCCTAATGCAGTCATGGGAGAGGCAGGTGCCTCCCTGCAGAAGCTTGTGGAAGCATCTCCTCACAGTTGCTTGACAGAGTACTACTTGTGAAGGACTGCCACCGTCCTGCACTCCAGCTGACAGGGCCCCATCAGGAAAGTCTGCACTGGGACAGTAATTGTGGCCCCTGAAATTGTTATTATGAACCACCAGACAAGAGCCAGTATTCACCAGCAATTTGTCAGGACTAATTTTGTTTTTCTCCAATAATTGAAAATTAATGTCTTGAAGTGAAAGCAGATGTTCATGTCATCTTCTGAATTGGGATGTAAAATGGGGCTCTGTGGATGTGCTCACTAATTTAACAGCCACTTTTCTTTCCTAGATAATGGGGGTGCTGGGGCTGATATCACTTAAGGGCCAGGGACTAGCTGAGAGGGAGGAGGAATGTGTGAGGCACTCCCGTTTTCCTTGAGGGGTCCTTTTGGAGGGAGAACACATAAGTGAAAGGCTTTCCTTGGGCTGTAGAACTTCTAGAGTTTATTGTTTTGGAAGTTCCTTCCTGTAAGACAGTTTGAGGCATAATGTAGGGACAGTAAGAGAAGCGGGAGCCCAGAGAAGAGTCTGACTTCCTGCACATGTGTGGCCCTACTATTGTGTGAGCAAAACTGGTTATGATTGCAAATTGGTGGCTCAAACCTTCCATCCCAAGGGGCAGAGGCAGGAGGATCTCTGAGTTTCAGGCCAACCTGGCTCATACAGCAAGATCAAGGCAGCTGGGAATACATAGTAAAACCCTGTAGTGTAGAAGGTGACACAGTGCAGGAGCTCCTAAGTGATCTGGTGGCCATTGTCAGTACTACAGTATTAGCCCTGTCCTCAGGGACACATTTCTGGAGATGGATCCTGGTTGAGCCTGGTAGGCCAGATCCCAGTTACCTGCCAGGACCCAGACGGTCCTTCCCTGTCATCTAGCCTGCTCTCCAGGTGGCTTACCTGAGAGGGGAAGGGAGGAACAGCTCTGTGGAATGGCTGCTTTGAATCTCAGTCTTCAAGAGTTCCCGTGTGGACACATAGATGTGAGTATTGGTATAGAGCCATTTGCTATTCTGATGGGGGGGGGACTTTTTCTACCCTGCCTTCCTTTCCTATAATTGAGATTTGCCCTTTCTTTACTTGGATAGGGTTATGGTGTGCCGTATTCCTGTCCTGTGCTGAGCTTTACTTCTTCTGTTGATCTTAATTAAATGAAACATACTGTTCCTCTGAGTCCTGTTGCACCCATTTTTCTTGCTGGGAGGCAGAGTGATTGCCTTCTGAGTTTGGTGAAGGGACATGGCTGGTGGGGTGCTTGCCACAGCCAGCTGAGACCCTTGGCCTAGGTGCTGTGGGATCTTGTAGCTACCAGGATATTTCTGGTTCCTGAGCAGGAGACAAAGCTTTGTCCCTAACCCCCAGGGGTTACAGGTTGGAACTTAGGGAGAGGAGAGGCAATCACCAGCTCCAGGGGCTCTCCAGGGAGAGGGTGCAGGAGGAGAGCGGGGTCTCAGAGGAGAGAGATGGAAAGAGGGGTAGGCTGTAGTCACCTGGGGTGGAGCTTGCAGAGTGCTGTGTCTCTGGGGACCTGTGAACAGTGCCCAGGTTAGCCTCTAGACATACCTTGTTGTCCCTCATGGAGGGATTAGCTAGCCTTGCATACACTGGGAAATTCTAGGCCTTTCTTCTTTTACTGTTGGGTCTCTCACTCCTGAAGGTCACTGGATGAAGGGCAATCTTGGGTTGAAGTGCATCCTTTTTTGTTTTGGTTTTTGGTGTTTTGAGATAGGGTTTCTCTGTGTAACTTTGGCTGTCCTGGAACTCACTCTGTGGACCAGGCCGGCCTTGAACTCACAGAGATCCACCTGCCTCTGCCTCCTGAGTGCTGGAATTAAAGGCGTGCGCCACCACCACCTGGCCTGAAGCTCATCTTTACTTGTTTCTGGTATCCTTAATCTCATCCAGCCTGGACTGGTATACTTACTCTCAGGGAGACCACTCCTCCAGCACATATAGGCATTGAACTTTAACTGTAGAGCTGTCTGGCTCCCTAACTTAGCTGTGGTAGTCTTGGTTCTGCTCCCTAGAGCTATGGTCCTTAGTCTTCAGAGCCAGCCCTTTTGAGGGATGGCAGCATCCACCTTGCCTTATTCAGAATAGTTGAGAGACATCACTGAGATGTGGACACACTGTTGAGCATCTGGGACTCCATATTCACTGAAATCCCACCTTTACGTGGCTGCCTGGGTTGTGGGTCTGAAAACCTATGATTGAGCAAATATGTTGGTTGTTGAAGGAATGCATATGAACAGGTAAACAGTGAATTAGTAGTGGGTAAGTGTGTGGGAAGTTGTAAATGACTTAATCAGAGGACGAGTGAACAAGTGAGGGGATGCACTGCAGAGCACACGCTGTCCTAAGGGTGTTCCTGACATCCATTCCTTACTTCCCAGCCTCTGCTACTGCTGAGTGAGGGCTCTGAGCCTTCTGCCTGCTGAAGCTGGGAGTGGCTGGTGCCATTTTCTCCCTATTCTGGGTTCCCTGTAGCCACTATTCCTTGTTCTCCGCACTTGAGAAAAGATAGCTTATGTGGGACTTTTACAATAATTTTAAGTAGAGTGCTTGACTGAGCTCGTGGTGCCCACACTGAATTGCTACACAGCTATAGGGGCCAGACTGCAAATGCTTGTTTGGTTTGGGACTAGCCAGGGCTCTACGGTTCAGTCCTACTGGGGGCCTCCAGGACCCTCCTTGTCTCCAGGGTTTGCCCCAGGAGCAGTGGTAGGAGTGAGGAGTGGGGTTGAAACTAAGAGGTGGGAAGGAGAACATGAAGAGTAATGACATGGTGTTCTGTTGGTTATCTAGAATAGAAAAGAAAGACCCCTTTTTCAGTCAAGACCATGCAGGGGAAACCCACAGAAACAGCTGACCTGAACAAGGTGGCACTCACGGACCCCAGACTGACAGCTTGGAAACCAGCATAGGAAGGAACCAGGCCTCCTGCACGTGGGTGTCAGTTCGGAGGCCTGGGCAGTCTGTGGAACAGCATTTATATCTAGTGTATGAATTGGGAGCCCATTCTCTATGGAGAGATACTCTCTCAGCCTAGACACACAGAGGGCCTAGGCCCTGCCCCAAATGATATGTCAGACTTTGATGATCCATCATAGAAGGCCTCACCTTTTCTATGGAGCAGAACAGGGATGGGAGGATGGGAAGGAGAGGGAACTGGGATTGATACATAAAATAAGATTGTTTCTAATTTAAATTTAAAAAAGGAGAGAAAAAAAAAAAGACCTTTTTTTTTTTTTTTCTGAAAATCAACCTGGCTTCTATTGTGAGGGTGAAGGAGGTTACAGAATCTGAGGCCTTGGGGAGAACAGTTTTTTTGACTGTGTCTGTTTCCCGACTAGAAAGGGATGGAACTAGTTGGATTGTTATTGTATGCTACACAGTGGAATTGAAACCAGACCCTTGCACTCAGGGCCTTGCACATGTTAGGCGAGTGCTGTACATTCTGAGCTACATCCCCAGCTCTTTGTGTGTGTGTGTGTGTGTGTGTGTGTGTGTGTGTGTGTGAGAGAGAGAGAGAGAGAGAGAGAGAGAGAGAGAGGTGGCTTCACTATGTGGCCAGCCAGCTTCCAGAGTGCTGGGGTTATAGGTATGTGTCACTGCATACAGCCTAGGTATAGTTTTTTATTCATAAAAACATGAAAAGAGGGAAATATAGGAGATTTTAGCTTTATAATAAGATGAGCTAGGAAGTGAGAGTAGGTCTTTTTTTAGGTTACTTTTTTAAGTGATTATGTGATGGGTTGGTAGTGATGAGTCCAAAGGGACTGTTTTAGGGAATTCTGCAGTGGTCTCGCCCTGTTCTCCTGCCAGTTTGGAAGTTGAGGAGTATAAGGGACAGGAGAAGATGGCATAGGGCTTGACAGTGGTGTGAGTGTCTTGAGATGTATGAGAATCTTGGAGTTTGTGGGATACTTGTACAGGCCATGTGGACACCTCTGGCCCCAGAGGCCTGGCCAGTTGTCACTGAAACTGGTTCTCTGGGGTGATGAAGGTGGAGAATGACCAGGACATGCAGGGCCATGGTGAGGACATGTATAAGTTGAGCTCTGTACAGCCCCATTTCTATTTGCTCTCCCATGTTATCCTTGTCCTAGCTCCCCGACTGATTTCTATTCTGGAGACATGTTAACGGTGGCACTGAAATGCCCTGTCCAAGGTCATTCAGAAGAGCTAGGATTCAAGGACAAATCTTAGCCAGCTCCAGGGTCAGAGCCAGTGGCCACTAGCTTTATAATCATACTGGCAGCCCTGGAAATCAACAGAAAATCTGCCTTCTCCAGGACTGCAGACGCCCCTGGCTCTGTAAGGACAGGAGTCTATAGAATGCTGCCTTTGGGGCTGGCTGTGATCACACGTTCAAAAGCAAGTAAAAGATTTCTGAGTCTCAAGATAACTTCATTCTCTTTCTTTCCTAGTGACAGTGGTTGTCATCATCTCACCGAGAGGTTTTCAAGGGTGCATTTATACAAGGCATCTGTAACATCTACAAATGCACACAGATAGTATCTTAAGCTACCTGACTATGCTGCCTCTCATTTGTTATTTTCACATAGCAGTGGGTTTCTAGTCTTCGTTGCATAATTAGTTTTTTACTTAGGTACCTGAAGTAGTAACATCACCTGGAGCCAGGCTTTTTGAAGATAAAGTCCCAGGTTAGTTCTTTTTTTCTTTTTAAGCTTCCTGTAAATTGAATGTACAGCCGCGACTGAAGACTGTTAGCTTGGACTTACTATCATGTTAGTGTTGTAGATCTCCACACCAACAGCCAGAAGGCATTGGAGTTTACGCACAGTCCACTGCTGGTAGATATGTAAACACCTCCAGTGTTTTGCTGGGAGTATCCTCACTTACAGAATTTTGTGTTCTTGTTTGAGCATTTCTTAGTCTAGATCTCTAGAGGTGAGATTGTTGGGTCGAGGAGTATTCACTTGAAAAATTGTGTAGCTATTTCCAAACTAACTTGCACCATTAACTGGTGTGTGAAGGCTGGTTTTACCTCATCCTTGCCTAAAACGGACTTTCTTTCCTCTATTTGTTTTTGTTTTCTTTTTGCCAAGCAGACAGCTAAGAACTCACTAGTTTTCATGTGCACCTCCTTTATTAGTGAAGTTTCTCGTGTTTATGGGCACTGTTTAGGAGTGTGGTCATTGTTTTCTCTCCCTGAGTCCTGTTGTCCCCTGTCTCCATCCCTTTTTTCTTCCTTCTCTTATATTCATTCTTCCTCATTCATCCTGAACATCTTACCTAGGTGAGACTCAGCTTGGTTCAGAGGAGGATTCAGAGGGGACCAAGTGGAAGGCATGCTGGGAAAGGTCTGAAACCCTGACTGCTGGATTAGACACTGAACAGCCAAGGGAGAGAGAGCCACAGGTATTGGGCTTCGGTGGTCTAGACAGAGGAAATCCCTTTTATAGGGGAATGGGCAGAATCCAGCATTTTACTTGTGCCTTGAGGATCGGATCATACCACCAGGACCAGCTAAAATCTAATAAATGCTGTATGTAGACAAACACAAGCTGTTCCTGTCTTAGGCAGGGCCTAGATGTCCTTGAATCTGGGCACTCGGTTTCTCTGTGTAGCCTTTGCTGTCTTGGATCTTGCTTTGTAGATCAGGCTGGCCTTAAACCTAGAGGTCTACCTGCCTCTGACTCTGGAGTGCTGGGATCAAAGGCATGAACCATCACTACCCGACAGTAATGATTCTTAATATTTGTCACGACTCCTCCATCAAGCACCCTTCCCATGAGGATGGTTAGAAGTGCCCCAAGAGCTCCAAGTCAGGTGTCCAAGGTTGCACAGTGACCTTGTGACAGAATTGTGCCTGGGGGAAGAGCAAGGGCATCCTGGGATCTTGCTGCTGCCCTGACCAAGGCCTGTCTTCACCCTCCCTGCAGATTCTGTCCTTGTGGTCACTGGCCAGGCACAGGAAAGGTTTGTTGGGAGAGCAGAGCATTGCCACAGAATGGGCTGCATGTGCTTGTGCACATAGCTCTGTTCCTGTGGTTATGTGTGCTTGCATGCGAATGCCTGCATTTCTCAGCATGTTTCCTCAAGTGTGCCTCTGTCTTTGTACATGTGTGCGGGAGTCAAGGTGTGAACACCTATGTACACCTGTGCAATGTGTGAGTTAGCCTCAGGTGCCAGCAGTCTGGGGGAGCATCTGCTCACTGCAGTGGTGGGCTTTGTGTGTGGCTTCTCTGTGTTCATCATTCAGGTGTTCTGGAGCACTTCCTGTGTGCCCAGTGCCTTGCTTGGCTGGGTCCTAATTTAAGCACAGAGAAAGAAGCAAGTCTCCCCTCCCCCCCTTTTTTCTGAGACAGTATTTCTCTATAGCTTTAGAGCCTGTCCTGAAACTTGCTCTGTAGACCAGGCCTGCCTCAAACTCACAGAGATCCACTTGTCTGCCTCCCAAATGCTGGGATTAAAGGTGTGCACTCCTACTGCCCAGCTGCAAGTCCTTTTTGATTGTTTATGAAATCTTGGTTATGAGTGGTATAATGTCTCTTGTGGCCAAATGGGCTTGGCAACGCTGGATTAAGCAGAGTTATGACTTTCTTAAACCTTTAGAGCTTTTCTGATCCATCAAATGCTGGTGTGAGAGTCGCTCAGAGAGCCTAATGGTCTGTGATGTCCACTAGGCCCACCATGTGTTGCTGGATCTTCTCATCTCAGCTTGAGTTTCAAGGCTGTTTGGATCCACACTGTGGCTGGCTGTTGGCTTGCTCATTCATAAATCCCATGTGTTTACTGAGCAAGTACTCTGTACCAGCACTTTTGCCGATGCTGAGGTTCCAGCAACAGGTGCAAATATTGGTTCACTATAGTTGGAGGCAGAGGCTTCTGTAGGTATATCAGTCAATAATACACTTCCTGTTTAGAAGGGAATGGTGGAAAGGAGCTCTCTGGACAGGACCATTCTGGAGGGGACATGTGTCCAGATGACTGGGGTTTCTGATGGGAGGTTGGGGCCTGAAAAATTTTGCCTCTACAGGGCTGGGAGAGATTGTGGGAGGTGGCTTGGGTGTTCCTGAGCTGCCTCCCTGTTCATTGCTAGCAACCCTATTGACTTAGTCCATTTTGGCTTTCCTGGTACAATCCAGGCCCTGGAGAGGCTCCTTGGGTGATGGGTCAGCTCAACTAGGGCGGTCACTAGCTTAGGCTTAGAATTCAGAGTCTTATTCTTGCTCCAGGAACCAACGTGTCCTGTCCTCCACCCCATCGCAGACACACAGGTCTCCTATATATCAGCCATGGGAGGACTCAAGCCATGACCCGACCCTTTGAGAACCATCTAACATATACCTCCTCTGTCTGGTCACTGCATTGTCCCCAGTACCTGGCAGTGGACTTGCATTCCAGACTTATTTGACAGATGGAGAAATGAGGCCAGGAGGCTTCTCAGTCTCCTCAGAGGCCTGGCCCAGAATCCGGCCCTTCTCCAAGCCAGGCTGTGACCCGAGGGTAGTGGTGTTGATGGGGGCCATCAGAGACTTACAGGACAAGAGGCAGGAGTTGGGCCCACTGCAGCCTGTCTGTGGACTTGTCTCAGAGTTCTAGGTCCAGGGACGTCAGGGAAGACAGTGAGGCAGTGGTTGGAAGGGAACAAGTTGTGGATGGGGCAAGAAATGGGGGTGGGGAAGCAGTTAGGGGAGAGGAGGGGTGGTGGCAATGCTGAGGTAGGGGGATGGGATAAGTGTAGGTGAATGAAGCGGGGCCATCGCTCTGGGGCGCTTTGTGCTTCACTATCAGGGAAAGCCTGGTGGCCTTGGGAACATGGCCCTTTTGGGGTCCCCATCCTCCTGCCCATGGAGGCGGCCCTGGGACTCCTTTGAGGCGCCGTCCTGGAAACGCGCAGGCTGCCCCCTCCTCCCCCCCGCGCTGAGGGCTCCATGGCTGCGGCGCAGTAACTCAGGGTCTGGGCTTGGCACAAAGCAACCGCGGCGGGGGACTGGCTGGGAAGGCGCGGGTTGCGCCGCTCGCGCGTCTCCGGGTGGGCCGCGCCACTCAGCCGATCCTGGAGCTCTCAGGCCTCAGAGGCTCAGGCCTGGCGGGTGCGGCGTCGCGACCTCCGCAGGGTGCCGGCCTATGGTGGGTGGTGGGCTGAAGGCTCACCGCGGGCCAGATGTGCACCTTAGGGAGCCTTGGGGTTCTGGATCACGGATTGGCCCCCAGCTTTGGGGCGGAGCTTAAGGAGGTCAGAGGCAGCAGCTTGGGCTGTGAACAGCAACACAATCAGTGCCCTCCATTGCGTGCTTTCTAGGGGCCAGGGCCGTTCTGAGAAAGTCACATCAGTTCAAGCTTCACAGACACCTATGGGCAGGTACTGTGGTCACTCATGTGTTACAGAGAGGGAAGATGAAGCACAGGGGTGTAAAATCAACTGCCCAATGCCGGGCAGTCGGGACTAGACCCTATTTGAAGGCAAGCTTGGAGACCACAGAACTATGCTATGTCTACATTATACTGAGAATACATAGAGAGGCACAGAGAGGCTGGACATAAGGTCATGGGGGTGTCTTTTTTTTTTTTAATTTTTTTTGATAGGATCTCAAAAAATACTTTGAGGTGTTTCAGATTGGCCTATAACTTGAATGATAGCTGGGGATGATCTTGAATTTCTGGTCCTCCAAATGCTGGGATTATCAACATGTACCAAAACCCTAGTTTATGGGGTGCCAGAGATGCAAGTTCTGGTTTTGTGCATGCCGGGCAAGCACTGCCTAGTAAACCACAACCCCAGCCCTTGAATGTATTTGTCTAAGAAATTACAGGCAGAAGATCTGCAGACAGACCTGAGTCACCTAGTTTCTTTCAGTGGCTGGCTGGTACTGCCTGAGCTGGATAGCCATTTCAGAGGCATTTTGGGAGCTCACAGTGGACAGAGTGAGATAGACTGAGTACATGGTTCTGCCAACGGCTGGCTCTCATTGGGAGCCTGCTCTGCTTATCGGATTTTGGGTCCTCTGGGAGGACCTCATAGAAAGGAGGTGATGGGATAGCTGGCTTGGGAAGATGGGAGGGAACCAGGGAGGAGAGTAGCTAGTCCTCTTTGTCTTTGACCCCAGGGTTAGCTAGCTTTGCCTGGACCCAGCCCTGCTGTGGATTGAAAGATAAGAAAAAGTCACTATCTCCACTCATGAGAATCTGATGGAAGAAAGTCTGTGGGAATGTGGGATTTGTATGACTGGAGGGATGGGGTCAAGTCTGGATGGCTTTCTTTGAGGCTAGAGCACAGCGGATAGATCAGAGGCATCATAGAATAGTGGACAAGGTCACTGGGTATGGGGTGGCGCTGTGGGCTAGATAGTTTCCATGTGTGAACACAGTACAGAGCATGTTCTATTCTAGGGAGTCCCCAAGATGGCTTCCTGGGCCTTGATCTTTACATGTGCCTATTTTGTATGATGTGTATGTGTGTATGTGCACATGTCCAAGCCTATGTGTGTAGGCCAGAGGACAACTTGCAGGTTCCAGGAATTTAACTCAGGTCACCAGGTTTGTTGGCAGGTTTTCTTAACAGTAAGCCATCAGGCTATTCCTGGGGCCTTATTTATTTATTTATTTATTTATTTATTTATTTATTTATTTATTTTTCAAGATAGGGTTTCTCTTTGTAGCCTTAGCTGTCCAGGAACTAGCTCTGTAGACCAGGCTGGTCTCCAACTCAAAGAGGTTCACCTGCCTGTCTCCTGAGTGCTGGGATTAAAGGTGTGGACTATCACTGCTTGGCTGAGCCTTGATTTTTAAAAGGCCTCTTTATTATCTTTATTTTTTTCTTTTCTTTTTTTTGGGGGGGGTTGTTTTGAGACAGGGTGGCTTTGGAGGCTGTCCTGGAACTAGCTCTTGTAGACCAGGCTGGTCTCAAACTCACAGAGATCTGCCTGCCTCTGCCTCCAGAGTGCTGGGACTAAAGGTGTGAGCCACCACCGCCAGGCTATTTTTTCTTAAATCTATTTAATGTGTATAGGTGTTTTGTCTGCATGTATGTCTGAGTACCATTTACATACTTGGTCCCTGTGGAGGCCAGAGGACAGCCTCAAATTCTCTGCAACTGGAGTTACAGACAATTGTGAGATGCCATGTAGGTGCTGGAATTTGAACCAGGTCTTCTAGAAGAGCAGCCAGTGTTCTTGACCACTGAGCCATCTTTCCAACCCCTATTATGTCTATTTTGAAATGAATCTAAGTTACCGTGGCTGTCCTTTAGCCTTCAGTTCTGCAACAGCCCCTGATTAAGTGGTATAGCTCTTAAAGGACAAATAGTTTTAGAGTTTCACATGATACTGTCACATATCCAGGGAGATAATTTGGTCATGGTCCCTCCTGCTGTGCCAAGTGAGAAAGGGGTCCTCAGAAACCACAGACAGACCCTTATTCTAAGTTCAGAAGTATCAGGGTCATTTGCTGCTGTGAGTTGGGTGAGTTGGGCTGTTGATTTTCGAGTTTCTACACCAATGTGCAGGACCTTGCTGAGGCCGATGTTGCCATGCACACTGTTAGGGCTGGAGATGGAAGGGAGATACTGACACTCTAGCATTGCTGTTAGTCCCTGAGTGCCTAAGCAGGCTGAGCTGCTCCCATCCCCCATGCTGGATCCATGAGAAGCCAGCTGCCTGCATGTGTCCACTGTGTCCATTCAGTCTGTTTGAGTCTCATAGGGCTTTATTCTGAATGTGCTGGGTCTCCTGGGCGGGGTGGGGGGGGGTGGGGGGGGGGGGATGTGGAGGTCTGTCCTGGGTTTCCTGAACTCATTTCCCACTTGGAAGTGCTGGGTGGTGAACCTATCCCCACCTCCCTGTGTATCTTGTCCTGCTTTATTTTCTTTAGAGAGTTCACCTGGGAGGTTTGGCGCATGTGTAAGGGGCAGCATCGACAGGATGTTTATCAGTGTTTTTTGAGGCCGCATGTGTACCAGCTGCAGAATGATTGCTTCATACTGAGGGGACTTATGAATCCCCTCAGTAGCCCGGTGAGGTTGGTACCAACCTGTTTAGTTGGCTGCAGGTGATGTAGCTTTGAGGAACAGCCTAGTGTTCAAGGTCATGGTGGCTAGATGCTGTGGGCCCTGTTAGTCACTCCTGGGCTTCTTTCTGCACACTGGTAAGACAGTGCCAACCCAGCTGCTCCCCAGGAGGTGGTGGCCAGCTAGAGACAGTAAAAAGTTCTCAACTCTGAGCTGGTGACATTGTGTCCCCCCTGAGGAAGGTGGTCATCTTCATCCCTTGCCTGTCCCTGGGCCGGGCTCCATCTGGGCTGATGCAGCCCAGCCTGGACAGGCTAGAGAAGGGAAGGCTAACCCACCTGACATTCCTGACATTTGAGAGGCTGACAGACCAGGCTGTGCTTGCTTTGTGGTGTCACGAGAACTCAGCAATGCCCAAGGCCGGCTCCTCTGTTCTGGGAATTCATGCACTTAGGGATTTACTGCAGGAGTCCTCTGGCTTCTCCCACCCACCCCACCTTCCAGGCTTTGGGAATGCTTCTGGATCATCAGGAATCTTAGATGTGATTGTTGTGGGGTGAGTGGCTTTGTTGGGGGGATACTAAGTGTGAGGTTTGCTTGAGCTGCTGCCCGGGGTGTGGGGCTGGCCTATAAGCCTACCATCACGTTTCCTTCCACCCCTCCCCCACTCTCCCATCCCATGGGTGTATGCCCCTATGAGGAGCCTGCTGGGTCAGGTTGCTCTAAGTCTTTGTCCCTCTGACTTTCATCCCTCATCCCCCACAAAAGCCTGGAGCCCTGGGTACACTCCTATGCCAGGACACTGGACCCCTCTACATTCTCTGCCTTCCACCCCCTCCTTGCTTGGCTTCCTGGAACCCAGGCACCCTGGAGGTTTCTGGACCATATCAAATTGCCTGGGTGGATGGATGCTTCCTTTTTTTTTTTTTTTTTTTTTTTTTTTTTTCAGGCCATGAGGAGTTGGGGGGAGCTTCTAGAGAGACTGGTGACTGAGCTGGGACCAGTCATGGATAGAGGCCGACCACCAGCTGGTGTCTCCCTGGATCAAACCTAGTCCTTCCTCTGAGAGCCCTGGGACCTGGCTGCCCCTCCTGGGTGGGGATCGGCTTGGGCGGCATTTCCTGTCTCCCTCCCTTTCCTTTTTCTCCAGACTCCTCATGGATGCCTCTTTGGGGACAAGGGCCCACTCCAGTCCTGTTCACTGGTGAGCTGTGGCTTACTTGGCCTGGCCTGGCCTAGCCATATCCTGCTGAACTAGGGCTCAGCATGGGCTGGGCTACTTTTGCTCCCCACCCCAAGATCCCACCTCCTGGCGGGACAGCTGGGCCCCAGCTGGGCACACCTCCTGGTCTGAGCCAACCGGCTGCTCTGTACGGACTGAAGGGTGGGCTCTAGGAGAGGCTAAAAAGGCGGGGATAGGAGCCTTCAAGGCCAAGGGGTGGAATAAAAGGAAGGACCAACCTGGACAGGATCCCGAATGAAGATTCCCCCCCCCCCCCCCCCCGACCAACCTCCTCGCAGTTAATTCTGAGGCGAATTTGACAACCCTCAAGTCTTCTGCAGCCGTTCAGTCGCTCTGCTTGGACCCCCAAGGCCCACTGCACACATGGTTTTGCTTTTCCAGGCATCCTCCCCTGGTTCCCTCCCCCTGGGTGCCTTCACGAGCTCTTCGGCCCCCTCCCCCAGCCCTCCTGGGCCCCCTCCTTCCTCCTTGACCCACTTTAGTCCCCTGTTGCTGGGGGAGGGGAATGCGCAGCCGGCGGCTCTGATCCTGGCTGCCTCCCCCAGCATCCCTTGGGGCGGGCTCTGGATGGAGCCAGCAGGCTGAGCCGGCCTGGCCCCAGGGACTGGCACACGGCGAGCTCCGTGTGGCAGCCTCCCTGCCCCCTCCTTGGACAGACAGTTCTGGACAGCTGCCCCTGCCCGGGCCCCTGGGAGGCCCTGCCAGGACACAGCTCTGGTTTCCCCCAGCCCCAGGGAGCAATGGCTGCAGAGGTCCCTCCCACCACTGCCTCCTTGTGGAGCACTTCCGGGAGGAGCCACAGGGCAGGGCAGTACCAGCTGAGTTTCCACCCATCCTTCCCCTCCATCTCTATTGGAGAACCTGGAGTTAGGGTTGTCTTATGTGTGCGATTAACCTGTGTGACCGGGGAGCTCCATCAGCCCCCTGTGGGCCTCTTCTGTATAGTGAGGATTAGACCACATAGTCAACCTTGACTGAGCAGAAGCATGTCTCAAGGACTGTGCACACGACTGGTTATGCCATGCACTTAGGTCTCGGTGCCCTGTCACAGCATTGGGAGCATGGTTTCTTCTTACTCTCTGTTTTAAAGGGGAGGCCAACCCACAGGGGTTTATGCCTTTGCACCTGGACTGAAAAAATCTTGGCTCACCCTCTCACATTCTGTGGTCCATATTGACACCTGGGCTATTGACGCCTCAGCTGCAGTGGTATGGCCCTCTGAGGATGTGGCTTCCTGCACCTTTGGGACCTTTCCTAATGCACTGACTGGCTGCAAAAAGCCTGCCCCTTTTCTCTGATAGGTTCTGGGGGAGGCCAAGTACTAGCCTGCCAGGGCTGGGACTTCTTTAAGGCTTTTTCTTGAGGTCTGATGTGTGACCCTCCAGCCTGGTGGCTCCCCCCTTGGTGAACACAACCTGGGGCTGTGGTGGGTTCTGGGGTCTGCTTTCAATAGCAGGCATGGGTAGGAGCAGGCAGGAATTTCCTGTGCCCTGCCCATGAGCCTCCCGCACATTGTCCCCTCCTCCCTTCCTGCTACCCCACTCAGATACAAGTGTGAATAGGTGGGAGGTCCCGAGGGGCTGTTGAAATTTGTGAGGGTGCCGCCCCCTGCCCCCCCCACCCGCAATCTGCCCTGTTTTTTTTTTTTTTTCCTGGAGCCTTGACATCTTCCTTCCTCTGGGAACCTTTTCATTTTGCCATCATTGTCTTGCTGAATAAAGGAGTATTGGGAGGTGGGAAGGGGCTCTGGGAGTGAAGTCAGGCCATCTTTTCTTATTTGCCTAATTTCCTCACTCAAATGTGTCTTGTGATTAAACATTTTCTTAGCATGCTTGGTCAGGGCCAGGCTGGGGTTCTTTTCATAAACATTGGCAAGTGAGTTTAACAACCCTGTTTGTATTAGCTGGAGGTTTCATTTGCATAGTGATTGTTCTTATGAAACAGAATAATCACTCTCAGTTTATGAAACTGTATAAATACCTGGGTCTACGTCCTCGGTGCATGCGCAGGCCTTTCTTTCCGCATGTAAATGTATCCTGATTGGGGATGAAGTTCAGACTCCTGGAAAAATTGTAGTGCTTCGGGTTTCTCGGAGGAGCCCAGGGTTGGTTCTCTGGCTGGAATCCTGAGCTGTGGGTGTTGCTGATAGGTGATTCTTGTGATGATGAAGTGGTTTAGTGGCTGTGTGTAATTGAAGGTGCACATCTGAGCCCCCTCCTTCATGTGGTCCTTCCTGATGTTGGCTTACAGGTCTTGGGATGACATCACTCTATGACCAGGTTATAGTTGAACTTGTGGTCCTTTGTCCTAGGCTCTTGAGGGCTTGGATTATGGATTTGCACCACCAAGCCTGCCTTCCCATCATCTTTTAGATGGAAGCTACAGATTGGAGGACTGAGGATGAGTGTTACTCTTGGCTTTTTTTTTTTTTTTTTTTTTTTTGAGATAAGCAGGTGGTGCAGGGGTGCAGGGGTTACGGGTGCATATCATCCACCCTGCTCACCGATGTGTTATGATTGACTTGTACTGTTTTTTCCCCCCACTTTTCTTTTTAAAAAAATTTAACATTTATTTATTTATTTTACATGTATGAGTATTTTGCCTACATATATGTATTTATGCCATGTGTGTGCCTGGTGCCCACAGAATCCGGAAGAGGATGTTGGATACCTTAGAACTGGAGTTATGATGATAGTGAGCCATCATGTGGATTCTGAGAATCCGACCTTATCCTTTACAAGAGAACAAAGTGCTCTAGACCACGGAGTCATTTCTCTAGCTCCTGCACTATCTTTGAAAAAAAAAAAAAAAAAAGAAACCAGTATGGGAAAAGCTGGAAATATCATAGCAAAATTCATATTCTCACTTCCTTTTCTAGTACCTAATGGATGGACCTGGGATCCATCTTACCTGGATCCTACCTGGCAAGAGTCTCTTGTGGAAGGTGCCACTCCTATGGGAGGGCATAGCTGTTTATGGACTGCAGTCTTCTGTCCAAGGAATGATTTTGGTTTTCGTTTGTTTTTATTTTTGTTTTTGTTTCCTCTGTGGAAGTTTCTTGTGTAACTTAGGATTTCTTTTTTTTTTCTTTTAAAAGCATCTATTTATTTATTTACCTCTCTCCCTCTGTATGTGTGTGCACGTGTGCATGCCTGCTCATGTGCACATGTGTGAGTCTGTGGAGACCAGAAGACAGCCTGTAGGAGTCAGTTTTCTCTTTCCACTACATAGGCTTCTGGAATTGAACTCAGGTCAACAGGTGTGATGACAAGCACCCTCATACACCAAGTCATCTCACTGGCCCAGAACATCTGCTCTTTCTTGCCTTTGGTTGCCTTTGGTTGTCTCCCTCAGGCCCATGTCCCCTTGGCTCTGCCCCTGTGGCTGTGGGTTCAGGGACCTCCTGAAAGCAGAATTAGTGCATGGAAGAGAGGCAATCTGGAGAAAAAGACATTTTGAGAGGTCATAACCTCATTCCCAGTGGCTTCTCCTTTCTGGAACATTCTTGGCCTTTTCCTTAGTGGCTCATTTTAGATCGTTTCATAATCTCAGTCTGTGCTTTATAGACTCAGGCAGCATAATCTGGGCGAGTCAGCTGGCTTAGCTGGGATGATGTTCTAGCTGATTCTAAAGAACCTTGAAATCTGCTTGCAATGAGTGGGCCCAGAATGGTGTCACCCATTAAGAAATGGTTTGACAAAGATGGAAACTGGAGGAGCATCCTGGGCCCTTGGATCCTGGCTGCCTTCCTGGAACCTCCCCTCCCCTCTTTAACAAACAGAAGCAGTGAAGCAAGCACTGCTCTTGCAACCCTGCCCGCTCCCCCATGGTTGGAAGGCTCTGATGTCACCAATGGAAGGAGTTCATGTAGTCTCTGGTGAACCTGTAACTCACTATGGACAGCCCCGGTTAGAAACCTGCTTAGTCTGGGCTCTGTGCTCTTTGCTTATACTATGGTCTGCTGCTGTACTCCCAACAGCTCTAAGTAGTATTAGCCTGATTGTATGGATGATGATACTGAGGCTCTGTGGTCCGAGGTCATGTAACTGGTAAATGGACAGAGGCATTAGGATTTGAACCCAGGTTTCTTGGCTCTGGAGCCTGCTCTCTCAACCCTCATTCCATGTTTCAGTTTATCCAGCTGCAGGGAATGTTAAATGTGAAACCAGTAGAGAAAATACCATTATGAGCCCTTACCTCTCCTGTTGGGCAGGAGCCTGGAATCAAGCCCTTTTAAGGTGTGAAGCTCAAGTCCCCTCTCTACCCCACCTGGATGACCAGTGCTTTACTCTGGAGAAGATTTCTCCCACCATCTAAGGGTCCTGAAGAACAGAGAACCTGAAAAGATCCTTTGGAGAGAGCACAGGGCAAGCTGCCAGAGGAACTGGCTGGCCAGTGTGTGGTACCATTTGGGCAGGGTGCTTTGGGCAGCAAGGCCACCGACTCAGATTCAGAAGAATCCAAGAGCAAGGGGCTATTGGAAATAAGGGGAGGAGAGACCTGGAGGAGTGTAGCTGTGGAGTACTACTTAATTGAGCCAGCCCGGACCCAGGTATCTTTCATGGTTTTCTGCTCAACACTGGCCCTTGTTCTCAGATTTGTTCCCTAGTGAAAATGTTGT
Source organism: Phodopus roborovskii (assembly GCF_943737965.1). Taxonomy (NCBI): domain Eukaryota; kingdom Metazoa; phylum Chordata; class Mammalia; order Rodentia; family Cricetidae; genus Phodopus; species Phodopus roborovskii. The sequence continues at coordinate 1,064,414 of NW_026126486.1, read as the reverse complement.
AGCAGAGACCACACCCACATGTATGTGTCCCAGACCAGGAGAGAGAAATTCCCTGACAAAGGTGTGTTTTTAAAGGATGAGGGTGCCACCTCTAAATGACTCCAAGGTCCCTCCTTTGTGTCTTATTGATTAGATTGATGCCCCTGAATAGCCAGTTCAGCCACAGGCCAAGCAATGGAGCATCACACCTTGGAGTTAGTGGCCTCCGTGGACACCTGAACAAAATCTTTGTTAGTTCGGCAAGAAGGAAGGAGGTGGGAAGGCTGTGAGTAAGAAGGTTCCAGAAGGATATAAGTGCTTCTGCCTTTTTGCATGCAAGGTTCTAGAATACCATCTCTGTCCCCCATGCTCTGCTCTAACCCCACCCCAGTCCTTTCCTCCATGCATTTTTCCCTCAGTAGGAGCACCCTTTCTTTTCTCCTGGACGGGTAGACCCCTTCACAGCCCTTTGGAATCAAACCTTTCTGCACAGGTGCAAGGTCACTCAGCAGGGCTTTTCAGAGCACCTTGCTTGCCTGGACATGGTAGGGCTATTGCCATCCATCTATCTTTCTCACTTTCCTTAATGCCCCATGATCTATTCTCCGCAGAATTGATTTGTTATACTGGCTTGCAATTCCTTCCTTGCTGGACACTTAGCTCCATCCGGATTGGGTCCCTGGGCTTCAGGAGACTGACTGCTCAGAGGGGAGGAGGAAAGGCCCAGAAGTGCCTGGCATGCTATGGCATTGTCAAACCTTTCCTGAGCGAAGGAGCCTGTATGTACCAGGCCCTTCTCTGTGTCCTGCCTCATCTGCTGGGTCCTGATCCCTTAGGACCCCGTCTTCCTTGTTCTTTGTTCTGTGAGGAAGAAGGATCCCCAGGAACCTCTGGACCCATTGGCGCTTTACAGTGATAGAACTGAGGCAGGGCTTCCCCAGGGACCAGTGGGGAAAGTCTATGCTGTCTCAGGGCATGCAGTGGTGAGAGATGGGCGCTCTGAGGATGTTCGGTTGGCAAGTCTGTGGATGAGGCCTTAGGGCAGCACTGATGGATTGGTCTCAGGATCTCACCCTCATCTACATTGGCTGGGTCACCTTGCCCCAGGATGGCTCTTTCTGCAATGTTATCAGCCCTCCCTGTCCCAGGAAAGCAGTTTGTTCCTCTGCTGCTGAATAGGGAGGCTGGCCCAGGAGCCGGCAGGATTTTCTAGACAGCACAAAGGTGATGGGAACAACTGAGACCTCTTTGTTCAAGGCAAGTCATCTGGTAGCTGCCAGGAATTCCTAGTGGGAATGATCAGACTGCTCACCATAGGAAGTTGAAGTGGGTTTGGGCACTCCCACAGGATGTGGACGCAACCACCTTATTGAAACTTGGGAGGGGAGGAAGAAATGGCCACGAGAGTGAGTGGAACACGGGTGGATGGCAGGGAGGGATGGATCTAGGTCAGCAGAAGAAGCCCAGAGGGGAAGGGCCTTGAAGGTAGCAGTCCTGCTGCAAAGCCTTCTCGTTTGTGTCCTTTGGCTGCTGAAATATTTGTTCAACTTAGCAAGGAGGGATTCTCCCTGGGTGTAGAGAAGGGCTCCTCTGGTCTCCATGAGCCTGGCTGGGGCCAGATAAGGACCTTTTTGTGTATGCATAGGGCCACTCCAGCAGCCTAGTGCCTACCCAGGGCCCTTTGGGGAATGTGTTGGCTGCAGGGTTAACATAATGAGCAAGAGGCTTGGTGGTGGGGCTTAAGGCTCTGTCCCCCAAGGTGGAATTGTTGGAGCTGGCAGAGGCTTCCCCCACCCGCTGGCCCTTCCAGGGTCTTGCTTATGTTGCCTTTCTTTTCAGTGGGAAGTGTCGATGTGAGTAATTACATATATTTTCACAAATTCGAACCATGCTCTATTTAAACTTTTATAAACATATGTGTGTAATTCTAATTAACTACTCACATAAAGCCATGAGAAGGTTAGGTGGGGAAATGCTCATTTGCCAGACTGGTGTCTAAAAAGCCAAGGAAAATATTATGTTCTTGCAACAAATGGTCTATTCACATAGGTGATTACCAAGATCAACAGTAGGTATTTGAGGACAAGTGAGATTCTGAGCAACAATGGCTGAGCCTCATGTGAGAGGGTCTGTAGGTCTCACCTTTGGGGAGAGTTGTCCACAAGGCTCACATGTCTCTGTCCCTGGATTTCTTTTAGTGGTCGAGACTAAGACTTCTGGAGAAGTGTGGAAAAGATATTCTTGGGGCTGGGCTGGTAAAGGGGAGGAAGGATTTATTGTTGGCTTCTGTCTGTCTGTCTGTCCAGCACTGTGTGAACTAGGCTTTTGGTACCATGGTGAAAGATGTCACAGGTTCCTGGGACCACAGCAGCTCTGCTTGTTGTTATGGGTGGGGCACAATAAGCAAGATAAGGGTGTTATGATAGTAGATAGTGATAAGCTTGAGAGGACAAGTGTTTGAGGCTGGGTGACAGGTGGCCACACTGTAAGGAGTGATAAGGAAGTGATTGATCAGGTCACACAGCAGCTGGAAAGCAGAAGGGGTTGCCTGTGCCCTGTAATGAAAAAGACTTGGAAATGTCGGTGGAAGTAGACACAGTGGCTCATACTTAGAGTTCCAGCTTCTTGGGGAGCTGAGGCAGGTGGATAGTTTGAGTTTAGGAGTACAAATCCAGCCTGAGCAATGTAGAGAGACCCTATCTCTTAAAAAAAAAAAAAAAAGTTGCTATATTTACTCAATTGCAGATGGAAGAACACTGTTGTCCTTGGGCCCTCCTCTTGGACATCTTCACTGCTCATTTCCTCCCTACTGTTTTGTCAAAGATCTTAGAAAAACAGAGCATGTGGCACAGGTCGACTGGAAGGACCAAGGTTGGAGGATTGAAAGTTTAAGGGTAGCCTGGGCCATATAGTGAGACTCTGTCTCAATAAACCAACAAACAGAATCAACTCTAAAAAGCCCAAAGGTCCTAGAGAAGTACAGCTCACCTTCTACTCGAAAGTCCCAGATGTCTACTCTTGAATAGAGACCAAGGAGGTTTTGTTGTCCTGAGGATACTTGAGGTTGGAGTCCACTGTTTACAGCTAAAGCAGCTGTGGAAAGGCAAGTGCTTGTGGGCCAATGGTAAGGTATAGACAGCATCCATGGATAGCTTCGACATCCCTGACCCCATCCTTAGACATTCTTGATTCAAGTCCTTTTTAGCTGTCCCAACCCTGTGAGGCAATATGGTTCCTGTCAGTGTTATGGAGAAGAATCTGAGCTCTGGGGAGGATGTGGCCTCCTCCAAGTTAAACATGTTACCAGGGACTCCACTGACATCAGGACCTCAACACTTGGGTTCCAGTGCCAGGCAGGAAGTTAAGGTGCCATCAGGATGGGAGCCTGACCCTGTTTCTTTCTCCTAAACATTTTTTTTTTTGGGGTGTGGGCTTTGCTGCTGTATTTCCCTGGGCCATTTAGGGAGCTTGCCCTGGGTTGTGCTTTCAGCAAAGCTATTTTGAAATGTTCGTTTGGGTCCTTTGGGCCAACCAAAGAGGGATGTGATAATATAGGGGTCTAGTCCAGTCTGTGGCATGGGGCAAGCCCTTTTAAATAAGAAGTAGGCTCCCCCACTTCTGTTAGCAAGTTCCTCTGAAACCCCGAGATCCAATAGGAAAGGGCCATCCAGAACCACCTGTGTCTTCTTACAGGGCTGGTGAGGTTGGGTCTGGAGGTGAGGGTCTGTGACAAGTTCCTCTCTCACTCATTCACACTGAGGTGTGAGTTTCCAGCAAGGAGAGTCCCTCAGTCTCCAGTTTCCGGAGGCGCCCTGTACAGTCTAGATTCCAATTAGCTTAATTGCTTCATATTAGACTTCTTAGAAATGATTTTTTTTTTTTTCCTGGTGATGGCTGAGGTTCCAGGAATGCTTCTCTCTGCCGTCTTCCTTCCTGAATTTTCCCATGCTTGTCTCTTTCAACTCTGGTTCTCCTGTTCTCTCCTGCACCTCAGTCTTCTTGGTCCTGGCACTGTTGAATCCATTTACCTTCATGTGGCCAAAGTAGAGAAACAGTGTATGATTTATGTTCATCTTTCAGATGTGTGTGTAAAAGGACACACGTGTTTTGAAATGTGGATTCCTTTCTAGGGCGTGTTTCAGCAAAGGGACTGGATATAAAATCCACCCGGAGTTCTAGCCCTGCTCCTTTTCCTCTCCTTTCCGCACCAGCACCAGTTTTTAAAATAAGTACTTTTCAGCAACACGAGGAAACGGTGACATCCTGACTGACAGGATGTTGGAACAGCATTCTTGCTGTTAAGTGATCAGAATTTCAGCCAAGGGAGTATAATGAAATCCACATAAAAATTTATTTACCTAATGAAAATCCTAGAGTAATGCATAAGTGGTTCTCTGATAATAAAATGCAAATCTCAGACTATAACCAGGAGGACAATAATCTTCATTAAACGTATTGTCTAGAGGAAGCCCACGACATCCACTTAACAGTGATTTGATTTGTTTAGTAATTTCCAAGTAATATTTAAACTTTATTTCAAGCCTTAAGAACTGTCCTGGAGTTTCTTCCCTGTCATTGAGAAGGGCAGCTGTATTTGGGTGGAGGGGTCTACCAACTGATCCCAGGGTTATAGGGTATCCTGAGCTAAGCCTTTGACCAGGCAGCTTGACATTTGGAGGGGGGGGAGTTGGGGTCCCAGAAGAGAAAGCAAAAGGGTCGGATTTCCTCTCTGGGGGAGGTCTAGGGAAGCTCTGCAGGGACCTAGCATGGGAGGCCTGGACTGGCTCCAGAAGGGAAGTGCCTTGCCCTGGTTTATGCCCTGGCCTGGGTGTAGCCCAGGGGTATAGCACTGAGTCCTATGCTCCTGTTTTCCTAAACATCTACATCCCCTGGAGTGCTGTGTGGAATCTTTGTTATCCCCTTGGCCCCTAAGCATCCAGATGCGGGTTGCCATCCTGGATGATGTGCCCCGAAGTTAGAAGCAGCAGGTTGGGAGAATTGTGGAAGCCTGGGTTCCAAACCTGGCTCTGCCACTCATTAGCTAAGGAGCCATGAGATGCGTCCCCCAGCTCTGTGAGCTTCACTCTGTCTGCCTTCCCCACAGCCAGCTCTGCTGGAGGCCCAGGCAGCATGGCCTCAGGTTTGCAGTGTGCAGGTTTCTGAGCTTGAAAGCCACGGAGAAGAATCTGAACTTGAGGCGTTTCTGCCCATGTTTGAAACCCAGGAACCTCAGGCCTGAATGAGCAAACTAAACCTTTTAGTTTTGTTTTGTTTTTAGTATTGAGCCTCATATTTGCCAGCCAAGTGTTCTACCATGGAGCTATATCACTTGCTTTATAATTTTTTAATTTTTGAGACGGAATCTTACTAATTTGTCAGACTAGCATTGAACTTGTGATCTTTTTGCCTCAGCCTTCTGGCCCAGTGAGCCTTTTGAACTTTTTGTTTGTTTGTTTTGTTTGTTTTTTGAGACAGAATTTCTCAGTATAACAGCTCTGGCTGTGCTGGAACTCATTCTGTAGACCAGGATTTCCTTAAACCCAAAGAGAGCTGCCTGCCTCTGCCTCCCAGCACTGAGATCAAAGGCGTGCGCCACCACTGCTCGGCTCGAGCCTTTTGGAGTTTTAATACTTCAGCATTCATAAAGTCTCAAATAAATAGCAGATAAAAGCTGTTATAAGTGCAAGAACTGCACTTGGGTGAGTGTGCACATTCCACGTGTTTGGATATGTGAAACTGTCTTTCCTTCAAATGAGAGCAGCTTACACAGCTTACAGATAGCCCTCCTCTGTCCTCACTGGTCCCTTATTTCCCTGTTTTTTTTTTTTTTTTTTGAGACAGGGTTTCTTTGTGTAATAGTCCTGGAACTTGCTTTGTAGAACAGACTGATCTCAAACTCACTGAGACCTGCCTGCCTCTGCCTCCCTAGTGCTGGGAGTAACCACCACTGCCCGTATCCCTCTTTTCCTTTTTAATCATAGTAAGTCACAGCCTCTCCTCACACGCTGCAGAGCATGTCCTCACATGCTGCAGAGCGTGTTGAGATGTTAGGTCTCCTGTAATTTCACTTAGGAACCTCCCTACACCAATGGCCAAACAGGGCAATGACAAGACAACAGGCCTCGTTCCAGAAACCTGGATAGAGACTTGTCTTGAGTGCTACAGCTACCTCAGTTTCCTTGCCTGGAATGCAGGAGGAACCCCTGTGCTCTGCTCATTGTTGGAGATTAAACAAGATACTGAGTGTAAAGTGGTTAGCACAGTGTCTGGCTCTTTCTCAGCGCTTGATGAGTTGGAGTGGCTTTGTTGCTGCAGAGAAAGGGCTGTGCAGAACAGAGGCTGGTGAAATGGAGAAGGGAGGCTCGCATCCACTGGGGATGCCAGCGCCGGCATGCCGGCCGGCCAGCCTCCAGTGCGTCCCTCTAAGGGCTGGCTCAGATTACTCCTGGTTTGTTAGTAACCCTGCTCAGAGCTTGCAGCCTCTTAAGTTCAAGGTCGATCCCAGGATTCCTTTACCCATCACGGTCTTCTGTTTTGCCCAGAGTCATTAGTCACCAGGATGGCCTGATGAGAGAGTAGAGATGACTCAGGGTCCCCTGGGCCACACCCAGAACCAGGGCTTGCTGATGGAGGGTCTGAAGAATCAGCCATGCAAACATGTACAAAAGCATTTCAGTTCTGGCTTCAGCTGACCCCTAGCCAGGCAAGTCATTTCACCAATGTGAGCCTTGGTGTTTTGATCTGCTTAATGGGTATTTTAGTGTTTCTCTGTGAGATGCAGTAGGTTATCAGCTTGCTGCAAGCAGCTCTGCTACTCAGGGAAGGTTTCTGGAGGACAGAGCTTTATCCTGGGTGGGTGGGGGCATGGATCATGAGAAAGAGAACAGGCCTGAGGGCTGGGGCAAGGGAAGCAGGGAGATACAAAATACCGGAAAAAGCCCAGCTCTCACCAAAGGCACCTGGGGCTGACCCCCTGGGGCCTTACAGTGGGGTGAGCTTTCTCAGGAAGAAGGCTAATGGAACTGTATCCCCTCTGGCCCCCAACTAATCTTCAAAATTTCCTGCAACTGGCTGGGATGCAGCTCAGGGGTAGAGCGCTTGCCTAGCATTGAAAACAGAGTTGATAATCAGCACTAGGGGAAAAACAGAAAGATCCCTGTGGGAGTGATCTAGGCAAATGAGCTGACCTTTAGGTCCAACATGCCTGTATTCTCTGAGCAGCCTTAGGAATTGGGAGCTTCCCCCAACCCCCCCCCCCCAAACCCTGGAGTTTGTGCCCTTGTTCCTGTGGGGAGCCAGCTAGTTGCTGGAGTGTCCCTTCTTTCCACCTCTGTTTCTGCAGCTCTGCCTTACAATAGAACAGGAGTCATGGAGATAACCAAGCATGGAGGGTGGTAGTGGTGGTGATGGTGGTAGTGGTACAGATGACCCAATGAGACCAGGACTGCATCCTCCCAAGGCCCTTTGTGGGTGTGTCCTTGGCCTGAGTGCGTCCTCCAATGCTGCAGAGGGATGGGGCTGTGGGGGCTTTGCAGAAAATACCCTAAAGCTTGTGGCATCAGCATTGCTTCCTTCCCTAGACCCATGAAAGGCCTGAATGACAGCCCAGGGCCTTCACACACAGAACCAGGCTAGGGGGAGGAAGAGAGTGAGCTACAGGGCAAGAGGAAAGGGCTTCTAGCCAGGGACAAAGGCTGTGACAGAGAAACAAAGAGAGACCTCTCATGTTCTAACCTGTGATTTAAAGAAACTTGCTACCTTACGAAGGCTTGCTTGAGTGCAACTCCTAGTTCATGCGATTTAAAATAACAAAAACAAGCAAACAAGCACCCAGGACCTTTGATGGTGCAAAGCTCACCTCAAGCCCAGGTGTGACTGCTGTCCTGAGTGGCTCCCGAGGAAGCAAGCTTCCTCACCCATGCATGGAGGCAGTTGGAATCAGGCTGTCATTTGCTGCCAAATTTGGGAGCAAACATTTTTCTTTCTGGATTTAAATAATTGCATTGCATCCTCAGCTCTGGTTCTCTTCTGAAGCCAGCCCCAAATGACACTTGGCAGGCTAACCATGGCCTCCGCCCCGTGGGGTTTTCTTAGGGTATTTTCCTCAGTGTCTGTGTAGCTGGCTTTTAAGCCAGTTCATTTCTCTCTTTCTTTTTCTTTCCTTTTTTTGGAGGGTTCAGGTCTCAAATTTTATTAAATTTAAATTTTATTCCATTTTAGGCTATAAAATCTCCAAAAGTGGCCTTGAAAATGAACAGATTTTGGCATGCTGGAAATGGGTTACCTCCAATGCAAATAAAAGAGGCTAACTTCCGAGGAGAACAAGGCTCCAAGGGTTGGGAAAATGTGTGGAGTGCTTCGAGACACATAGCAGAAAAAATGGTCAGAGACCAATTTAAAAGCACATATACTTTAAATGAAACGTTCTGTGGACATATGGAACCAATAGCTGTGCCAGGAGCTCGGTTTTGGGGATCAAGTCTTAAGAGCTAAACTTCAATCTTACTACCCAAGGTGATTTTTAGCAGACAGATGAAAACTCCTTTTTGCATTCTGGTCTAAGGGGAATCTTAATACATTTTTAAATTATTTGGCATTTTGAATTAATTTTCCTAGAATGAAACGAGATTCTTAAATTGGGATCTTGTAGGGAAAAGACAGCCAGGTAATTAGCAAGCTGATCTCCTTTCCTGACACATGGATGCAGAGGGGGGATGAACTCCAACCAAGGTGCACACAAATCTATTTTAGAGCAAACATTTCAAAGTAAGCAACACCATCTGCTCTTTAATTATTTCTCTTCATAAAAACCCGCTACATTTATTTGGGTTACTTAGTTGGAAAGAAATGTCTTTAAGACTCTCAGAACTGAAGCTATTAAAGGCAGAGTGTCAGCTCTTGTTTGCTGGGCTCTAAGAACTCACAATAGTAAGGGCATTTTAGAATTGATACTTCTTTTCCAACAGGGATCCCTCATAGTCCAGCAAGGTATGGTTGCAGGGCCTTTGGGGACAGTCCTCAGCTACAACTGTTCCCAAGGCCCTGTCCTGGGCAGGGACAGATGGATTGAGCAGAGGGACTATGATAGAACAGTTAGGTAATGTTTTGTATGTGTGGGTGTTTGATCCCCGAGAGTTAAGGATCTGGAGATTCTGATCCAGGCCTTTCTAGATTTTGATCCATCCATCCATCCATCTGACTGTCCATCCATACATACATACACATTTACACACATACACACACACATTTGTCCACCTGTTTATCACGATCTGTTCTTCTCTATCAAGAACTACTTACTTATTTAAATTTTTGTTTATCTGCACGTGTGTGTGTGTGTGTGTGTGTGTGTGTGTGTGTGTGTGTTGTGTGAGTGCAGGTACCTAAGGAGGCCAAAGAGGGGTCAGATCCCTTGGAGCTTGAGTGGGGTTGGTGGTTGTTAGCCACTATGTAAATGGAGTCTGAGTTGTCATAGTCCCCCAGGTGCTTTGGGTAGCCTTGCCTCTGAAAATTAGACTGTGGGTGTGATGACATGGTTCAGTTCAGTTAGACCAGAGCACACTGGAATACCAGATTGGATTTCAAATGAACCAAAGCTTCAAGAGGAATTGTTGTGGAACTTTGGCTAAGGTAGGAGTAAGGAGGTGATGGTAGTGGCCTGGAGTGTGGTGGGACTGTGGTGGTAAGAAGGACTTACACATTTGATGAACTCAAAGGGCCACTGTGTGGGAGTTAAGAGCTTGTGAACTGATTGAAACCAGCACGATCTGGTATTGATGCCCAAGTGAGTCACTACTGGTGTTTTAACGTCTCTAGGCCCCATGCTCATCGCTGGTGAATGGTAGATAAATACACCTTGTTAGTATTTGCTTGATAGATGCAGAGGACAGGTGGGTGGGCTGCATGAAGCCCCTGATGCAGAGTCTGCATGATGGGCTAGGCGAGTGATCTGATGGTCGCATTTCTCACTGATTATTCCTTTTTCTTTAACTCCACCTTCCTCTGTTCTCCCCCAAGGTCTCAGCTCTGCTGAGAGCTGTTCAGAGAAGGCTCTACTCACCTTCTCTTATTTGGGCTAATGTGTATGCCAGTCCCTGTGACTTTATGTTCTGACCCCTGATCTCTGTTTTGGGGGACCCTATGATACTCACCCTGTCTGTGCTTGCTTTCTCGGAAATCCTGCCTGGACCTGAGCTTCTGTCTTACCGTGCCCATGTCTTGCAGGCTCCCTTTGGAGCTCTACTCTGGAAGCTAGGGACCAGCAAGAACATGGACTTCTACAAGTACTGGTCTAGAGTCAGGTGTAACCAGATGACTTTTGGGTAAGGCTCATAGTAATTTTAGCAGCATCTTTTCTTTTGTCTAGACCTAAGATCAGCATTTTAAGCAATAAATGTCAAGGCAAATTTTCCCCGCCTCCCTCCTTAACCGTCCCCAATTCTGGGACTCTGCCCCTCAACCCTCATGTTAGCTGCCCCGAGCAGTGGCCATGCCCCAGCTGTTTGGCAACAGAGAGTTCTGTCCCTGGAAGATGCAAGACTTACTCTGAGGTGGCAGATGTGGAGAACACTTCTCTGGACAGACACCAAGAGTCTGACCCAGTCTGGGGCATGCACTGGGGGATGCCAGCAGCTTTTAGCTAAGCTACACGCTCTCTTGTGCTATTGCAGAGCCTTCGTGGACTTGAGCGCGGGAATTGCTCTGTATAGTTGAGTTATTGCTATTATTATTGTTTTGTCTCTCCTCCAGACAAAGACATTCATAACAAACTCTCGAAGTTCTCTTTTTAAAAGAATGCCCAAGGAGAACACGGTTTGTTGCAATGGAATGAATAGCTAATGGCAGAGTCTGAACCACCCGGCCAAGACACTGATTTATGAGGAAAGATACTTTCCAAGCCCGTCTCATGCCATTTTGACTCACTGCCAGGAACTCATCCTCAGGCCCTGTACTGAAATCCTGGACTGAGGTTGCATACTGGTAACCCGAGAAGCACACACAGCACCAGAGTTTTCTCTCTCTCTCTCTTTCTCTCTCTTTCTCTCTCTCTCTCTCTCTCTCTCTCCCTCTCCCCCCCTCTCTCTCCCTCTCCCCCTTCTCTCTTTCTTTCATAGCTGCTCAGGATTAAAATTGGTTTGGAGTTAAAGTGTAACAAATTCAGTAAAGTTTGTACAAAAACCCAGGTTTCTGGCTGGAAAAAATGGTTCCGCTGGTGGGAGCACTTGCTGCAGGAGCATGACCTCCAGTGTCTGGATCTCTGAGCCCGTGTAAAAAGCCCTATGCAGTAAGTGTGGGAAGGGAGGTGGACAGAGAAGTACACCGGAGCTTAAGGACCCCCTAGCTTGGAGGAGAAATGGCAGAAACAAGGGAGAGCCTGCCTCAAAGCAAGAGTGAGGACTGACTCCTGGAAGCTGTCTTCGGACGGTTACATCTCCTCTTCAGCTCTGCCATGTGCACATGCCTTCACTCACACATCTCCACCCCACCCCCCCAGCCTGCTGAGGGTCAGCTGTAGGGTGCTGTTCCTCTATTCCTAATCTAACCCCCCCCCCCATTCCACAACCACATGCCTTAGAAGCTGTAAGCTTGGTAAGCTTGTTGGCACTCTGAGGCATCTATGAGTGTGTGTGTGTGTGTGTGTGTGTGTGTGTGTGTGGCAGTGCTGTTTCTCCCCAGGGTCAGCCTGAAGCTCCTGATCCATTCCCATCCCACCCCCATTTATTGTGTGACCTCTCTGTGCTTCAGCTTTCCCTGTGGCTGTTGGAGCACCAGGCTGGATAAGCACTTTCTCACTGCACCCGAAGGAGCCTGATGGGGGAGGTGTGCTGTGGGCCGTTCCTCTCCCTTCATCGATTAGGACTTTACATTAGGTTTCTCAAGGAAACATAAGGGCCACTGCTTGTCAGGGGCCGGGAATCTCCCAGATAACTTATCCATGTTGGCTCCATGTCAAGAGCAGTGGTGTGGGGTGGGGCTTCTTTATTTCCATCCATGGGGCTGTTGGCATAGGGAGGGGAAAGTAGTACTTTGCTGAATAATTAGATGGCTGCATTTATTGGGTGGCTTTATTCCGCTACTAAAGCAGGTGCTCTTTCTTGTTTTACAGATGAAGATTTTTTCCCCTTTTCTTTTTAATTTTTTGAGACAGGGTCTCACTCTGTGTCCAGACAGGTCTTGAAGTCAAGATCTTTTTGACTCAGCCTCTTGGAACCCAAGTTCTGAGAAGTGAAGTAACTTCCCAGAGGTTACATAGCTGGGGAGTGGCAGGAGCTTGGGCTGTTTTGTCATTCAAGGCTCTGAGTAGTATGGGGCAGTCTGAAGTGGCTGTTACAATGAATGGGTTTAGGAAAGAGACTCAGGAAGGAGTCATTGCTGAGGTGAGGCCAGTGCATAGCAGCTGTTTCCTAAGAGGTTTGGGTCCAGCCTGTCCCACCATCTCCATCTTACTCCTGCTCCAGCCTATCTCCACCATCTCCATCTCACTGCTGCTCCAGCCTGTCTCCACTATCCGTCTCTATCATCTCCATCTCATCTCACTCTTGTTCCAGTCTGTCTCTACCATCTCCATCTCCATCTCACTCCTGCTCCAGCCTGTCTCCACCATCTCCATCTCACTCCTCCTCCAGCCTATCTCCACCATCTCCAATTCACTGCTGCTCCAGCCTGTCTCCACTATCTGTCTCCATCATCTTCATCTCATTTCACTCTTGCTCCAGCCTGTCTCCACCATCTCCATCTCCATCTCACTGCTGCACCAGCCTGTTTCCATTATCTGTCTCCATCATCTCCATCTCATCTCAGTCTTGCTCCAGCCTGTCTCTACCATCTCCATCTCCATCTCATTGCTGCTCCAGCCTGTCTCCACCATCTCCATCTCCATCTCACTCCTGCTCCAGCCTGTCTCCACTATCTGTTTCCATCATATACATCTCATCTCCACTCTTGCTCCAGCCTGTCTCCACTATCTCCACCTCCATCTCACTCCTGCTCTCTAGGTCAAACTTGTAGCCTCATACGTTACTTGGTTGTTCAGTTGGAGCTAAGAGGGTTTGGGTGATTTTTGTCTTCTGAGGACCCAGGGTGTGTCTTGTCTGAGCCTCAGTTGCCCCTATGAGAAAGGACAAATCCAGCAACCATTTTGGATTCCCAGGATGCTCCACTTACCCCATTTCACAGGAGACAGATTAATGATTCATCCTACAGACACAGTGCCTAGAAAAGTGAATGTCACAGACCTGTCTGAGGCCCCCAGCTTCAGTGCTAGGGAGTAGAATCTCTATCCTGCTCTTGGCTCCTGGAAGCCTTTAGCCACATCCTGCTGGAGTGATGCTTAACACCCACCCCCGGGGGGTGTTGATAAGGAAGTGCAGACCTCTTACAGTCCTGATTGTGTCCTTCAGGAAGGAGCTGCTATTTGCTCTTCCAGTTTCCTCTAGGCTGACACGCATGCGTGCATGTGTGTGTGCATGCATGCATGTGTCCCAACTTGTCTAGGGAGCACTGGGCCTTTTCTGGGTAGAGGATGAGGGTGGGACCATCTGATGGGTGCAGCTACTGTCCTAGCTATTACATAGTTTTTCTGTCACTCAGGGTGTAGTGGCTGCCTTTGACATAAGTAAGCATTGAATAGTGAAAGCTGAAGAGGAATTTGATGGAAGGATAAGAGAAAGAACAAGAGAAGAAAGTGTGGGAAGCTGGTGTAGTAAGGAGGATTAGACATTAGACTGAGAGTGGGGATACACACTTACGTCCGTACACGTGAGAGGTTCCACTGAAAGGGGTATTTAGGAAAGACTGTGTCATTGAGCTCTGCATGGAAAAGCTATAGCAGGGTTGGTCACTGGGCATCTGGGGGCTGATGGGCTGCCTCACTGTTGCTGCTGGCACTTAGGTTGTCTTGCCCATCTTGGAGAATATCAGAGGTCAGTGTGCTTAGCAATAGAACAAACCCAGGAGCCCAGCTCCTCATGAGGAGACATCTATCTGGTCTGCTTCCTAGGACAGACCTGATTATCCTGTACTCAAGAGTGGTAATCAGTGCCATGGCCTCTTTGGGTTTGAATTGCTACGTCTTTGCTATGTTTTGTTGAACACGCATGTTAATGAACACATGCACATACATACGTGAGCATACTGTTGGATACATGTGGAGGTCAAAGAACAACTTTGTGGTATCATTTTTTCCTTCATTTTCATGTGTTTCCGGGGGATTGAACTGATGCTATCAGGCTTGCAGGAGCGCCCTTGCCAGCTGAGCCATATCAGGGCCCTGGGTGTTTGTGTTGAGCGTGTGTGTTATCTGGAAGGTGCCCAGGCAGCCCAGCCCTTCCCCTGGAGATGGTTCCCAGGGCTATGGCTCTTGTGACACTTGTGACACAGCAGGAATGGTGGTGGGACAAGCCTGGGGTTACCCCTGGAGCCTTGGAGACCCAAATTTCTCCGCTTCTGTTTCCAGTCACCAGAGCCCTCTTTCCTGCACACAGTGCCCCGGGCATGTACCACATACCTCCAGAGAACGGGGTGGAAACAGGAAAATCACTCAGTGTGTGTCAGTTTATTCCAGTCCATCTCTGTGACATTGAATTTGCCCCTTTCGCCCTGCCATGGACAGTCATCTGCCAGTCTTTGGTGACCAAGTTCTGTGCAGTTATCCAGTGTCCACCCACAGTCCCTACAAATGCAGGGGGATTGAGAGGGGAGTGTAGGGGGAGGGAGAGGGGAGGGCCAGAATTCTGCTTTGCCTCCTGTGGCATGCATCCCATATGAGCAAATGGCTCTCTGTGTGACACGTGGAACAGTCTTCCCCACAGTCTGTGACCTTCCCCCAGCCTCAGGACAGCTGCCCTGTTCCTTAGAACTGGGGTTTCAGGCTGGGTGGCTGAGGCAGGCCAGTCAGGTGGGGCCCCGGCAGCTGACAGTCTCCCAGAGGGCTGGGAAGCCAGCTGCAGGCCCAAATTGGGGCAGAGCTCCAAGTCCAGCTTTAACCCACTCTGCCTCCATATGTATGGCGTCTTTTCTTGTTTGCCAGTGCCCTCTCTTTGTTTAAGTAGGGGCCTCATTTTCCCTGGGAGGTTTTTTTTTTTTTTTGGTTTTGCTTTGTTTTGTTTCGAGACAGGGTTTCTCTCTGTGTAACAACTCTGGCTGTCCTGGAACTCACTCTGTAGTCCAGGCTGGCCTTGAACTCACAGGCATCTGTCTGTCTCTGCCTCCAGAGCGCTGGTATCAAAGGGGTATGCCACCACCGCCCAGTGACCCTGTGAGTTTTTGTTAGACTACAGTGGCCCAGTGTTCCCTGGAGGGATATTCATTTGTAGTCAGTAGAAGTGTTGGATTCTAGATCCCTGTGAGAGCCTATCCAGCCCAGGCCGCACAGACTCAAGGGGGGAAGCGTGCTGGAGCAGGCTGGGGTGAGTCTTTCAAAGCCCATTCGTTCCACTCAGCTCCAACCTGCTTCCTCTGCAAGTTCCAGGAGGGCTTTGCTTGGCCCCTCCCATGCCAGGAGCTTTGCCACTGCCCACTTGTATCTTCCTTCAAGTAGCCTTTGCTGATGGAATCCTCTGTTCCCTTTTGAATCTCTCCTGTCCAGAATTCCACTGCTTGGTCTTGGCAATTGACCCCTTGGGGCCACACAGCAAGCTCATTCCCTCTTCTCAGTGACAGCCCTTCAGCTGCCTGCGGACAGCTCTGGGCCCTCCTGAGCCTGTCCCTTTGGGCTAACACTGTCTGTTCCTCAGCTTTGTTTCTAAGACATGGTTCCAAGATCCCATCTACCCAGTCACCCCTCTTTGGGCACATCCCTGTAGGCCTATGTGCTTCTTACAGCCTGTTCTTTACAGCCCTACCCTGCAACCTGAGGGCCAAAGAACATTCAGGTCTCAGGACCTGGCCCACTTGAAAAGGGGTAGCGTAAGCTCACAGGAGGGTTCTAATTCATGTCAGTCAGCTGCCTTTCTCTATGTGTGCACCTGCCTTTCCTGCAACCTTGGGCATTTACAAAGGTAAAGAAACAAAAGGCATTGGATGAATTCATCATAACCACTAGATGGTGGGTGCTGCACTAGGAGATGGGCCTGGGCGGCAAATGTGCTAGAAGAGGCTGGGGCTGAATCCACACAAGCCTGATGCTTGGTATCTTAGCCCCAGAGTGCTGAGAAAGGTTTAGGGGAACCAGAGCAGAATGAGGCTCTGTGTGTGCAGAGGTCTGGGGAAGTGTCTTGGGTAATGAGGTTGGGTGTGGTCTCCATCACTGAGGGGGTCAGCTGAGATGGTAAGAGAAGGAGCTACTGGAGCCAAAGTCTCTGGGGAGTCACTGGTGGCAGAGGGGCAGGGCTGAGCGGACATCAGCCTTGGACAGAGAGGTCTTGGAAGGGGTGGTGAGACATTACAGAAAGCACGGTTGCAACTGCAGGACAGTCTGGTCCCTGCAGCCAGGGCTGGTCTGCTCTACCCGCTGGGCAACCTCTGACCTGCCCTCTGATGCCCTGTGACGTGGGCTTTGCCGGCTGACTGCCTGGCTGGGGTACTGAGGGTGAGACTTCCCCAGCATCACCCAGCTTTCCTTGTGCCAAGCTAGTCTGACCGGCATAGCTACCAGGTGATAAGATAGTGTTCCTTCTTCATTTTAGAGATTTGTGCTGAGTCTATGGTTCAGGACCCAAACCCTACCTAGCTTGGGTTTCTGTCAAATTGACTGCTCCTGCCTTTCAGGTCTGGGGAGAGGAACCTGCCTGGAAGAAACTGCACCGGCCACAGACAACTCCCTGGGTAGCCTCTGGCTTGTGGAAGGTGTGCTTTTAGGACTTCTGCTTTTAGGTAGGGGAACTATGCAGGCTGGGGGAGTTTGTGCCAGGCCTGGTGGAGTCTGTCCTCCTGGCAGGAGCTAGATAAAGCACCTGGCACAGTAGGTCTTTTGGAGTCCATCTTTAGACACAGTATCTTGGTCCTTGGGCTGCCGCCATTGGTAGGGTGGGTCTAAGGTCTTCTTGCCTTGTGGCTGTGGTATGCCCTTGGAAGGGCAAGGATGGGGCCAGGATAGCTTCTCCATTCCAGGGGGCCTTGGGTTTCTAGGGACCAGAATCCCTGATCAGCAGTGACCAGTACAGCTAGCACATGCTGAGGAGTATCTGGAGATGCTTGACCTGGAGCCAAGGCTTGACTGGACTTAGGTGTGACCCTGGCAAGTACACCAGTCCTTGGGTTTAGTGTCCATTGTAGCATGTGACATATGACACGTGACGTGAACCATGGTACTTCCCATCCTGACCTAGCATTCTGAAGAATAGGCTGGAGGATAGGTAGCTATAGTTAGTTATGTGGCACCCGTGTTTGCTTGCTTGGTGTCATTTGCTGAGACTGGCTGTGCCATCTTTCCTCTCATCCTTCACTGTACCCCAGGTGTAAAACCCTGACCCCCATCTCACAATCCCTCCTTAGGGTCAATACTAGTGTGGTCTCTGTCTGACCTTGTCTAGCAAATTGAGGTGTGAAGAGCCCAAAGTCGTTAGGGTCAGAGGCTAGCTTCCAACCTTGGGCTCTTGTCCCTCTGTGAAGGGATTTGTACTCCTCCGGATGAGGGGCCTTGACGCCATGGCTTGTTTCTGTACTCTTTCTTCTCTTTGCCCCATCCCCTGTGGATACTGAGCTTCTTTCTGTATTTGCTTACCAAGGTGGTCAAGCCTGGGTATTGAGGAACTGGGAATGGGCGGTTGGGGGGGGGTATCGGTGCAGAGGCGGGAGAATTGCCACTTACAGGGAGTGGCTCTCAGGTGGAATTTTGGCATGGTTATGTCCTTGTCATGAGGGAAGGATTGGGGGGAGGGGAAGAGTAGGGTACAGGCTCTGTGACTGTCAGGTCTGGATGAAGGGCTGAGCCTGTCATTTTGGAAGAGCTTATATGGCTATGGCAGTACAGAAACATTCCCCAGGTCCTGCTGGGTGGTCCTGGGTAGACAGCCCAGTTCCCATCAATGTTTTTTTTCCCCCTGAGCATGGGGAGCATGCTTTAGATGCTACAGGGATAGAACACCAAACCTAGTGCAGAAGAACAAGGGAGAAGGGCTTTTTAAGGCTGGACAGTTTGCCTGGAGGGTCCCCTCTGCCAAGGGACGGGAAGGCAGTCCTGCCATGGGACTCTCCTTTCTTCCTGTAGTCCTTCATGCTCTGTCATCAAGGGGACTTGAACATGCCTTCTTCCTCTATAGCTGGTCACCTAAAGCTCTGACCAAGGCTCATGGAGAGGAGTGCCTGAGACTCTGGCCAGAGGCAGCCAGGCATTGTGTGGGGGCATGAGCTACAGCCTCCCCCCCTCCAGCCCCAAGGGCCCTCCCTGCCAGCAGTGGGCCAGATGTGTCTTCTTGGAGGGTGGAGGGGAGCGTCTGTGTGGGTGTCTTCTCGTGATGTGTGGGCTGCTGTGTTTTGAAGGGAGCCAAGCTGATTTTCCTGTTCCATCTCTCTGCTGTCCAAAGCCGAAAGTTAAATAAACACAGCCAAGTATTATCATAGGACACAAGAAAAATGAACTCAGTCTCTCTAGGCAGCCCACATCTGGCAAGTTTTGGGCCTTTCAGGCCTGTGGGGTGAGACAGACATGGTTGTCGTGTAGGTATGCTGTTTTCCCCTTACTCAGTGACAGGCTCCCTCATGACTCTGTGTGACCTCAGAGTCTGTGAGGGCTGCAGGTGTCTTTCCTTCAGTCTCATTGTCTCCACCCACAGACTCTTCAGAGGCCTTGCTTTGAATTGGACTTCCCATGCACTTTCCTGAGTCCCAGCCTCCTTGGTCCAGCCCAGGTGGATGCACAGTCTGTGAAATGGGCCTGTACTCCTGAGCTGAATGCCTAGCCCTGGCACGGAGAGAGGACCAAATGGATCTGTCTTCTTCCCCCAAGGGCTGTGTTAGGTGGGTGAGCCGCGTGCCCGCCTCCCTGCCTAGCATCGCTTTGCAGCATTCTGCTGTCATTGAGCTTAGATGAGATGGTGGGTTCTTGACTCCATACAGCACCACAGACAATCACACTGTTCTCCGCATCTCTGAAATGCTCAGATCTTCTGGGTGTCATTTATGTTTATATTCCTATTCATTAGTTTGGGTCACATTCGTTCTGTTATTGGTTAGGGAAACATTTCTTTCTTTTTTCCTTCCTTCCTTCCTTCCTTCCTTCCTTCTTGATTTTAGTTTAAGGTCTCTGATAACCCAGTCTGACCTTGAACTTGCTATGTAGCCAAGGCTACCCTTGAATTCTTGGCAGTCCTGCTTTAGTCTTCAGAGTCCTTGGCTCTAATTTTCACACCGCATCAGGAAAACATTGCTTTTTACATCCATCCTAAGATATGTCTTACAAAGGCGGTTACTCATGCAGCCAGTGTATAAGGGAAGCTAAGGAATGTGCAAAGGAGGGAGTTTGGGCACAGAATAGCACTGTAACTTACCATCAGTGTGTGTGTGTGTGTGTGTGTGTGTGTGTGTGTGTGTGTGTGTGCGCATGTGCATGAGTGTATGCTTGGTGGAAGTGTGGGGAACACCCATCACCTAGGAGTTCCCTGCTGTAAGGCTGTCATTGCTAGGTCTTGTGTGTCCCCTACCCCTTGGCATGGGTACTGGGTGTAGGAAAGCTTTTCAGAGGGTCTTGGAGACTCTGTGCAGGTTTGGGTGAGGACATCCTTGCTTATGTGTGAGCATTTGACAGGTGGGGAAGCTTGGGATCCTGAAGGTCTTTCATGGGTATGATACTCAATGAGGGTAGGCAAGAGGGCAGAGGGGGACACACAACACACTTGTGCCTATGGAATGTCTCTTTCCTAGATCAGACTTATTAAAACTACTAACTTCTTAGGTGTGAAACAATCTGATGCTCCTACCCCCCAGACATGGAAATGATTTGCCTGTCTGTCTATCATCTATCTATCTATCTATCTATCTATCTATCTATCTATCTATCTATCTATCTATGTGTGTGTAATGAGGGGCTGCCTGTCTGCAGAAAGGATGGAGGACCAGTGTGGTGAATATGGTCAACTTTACTAGTATCAGACTGTGACACTTTTTATTATGTCCTTTTCACCACACAATTGGAGAAGGGGGCAATAAGGGAGGGAGGGAGAGAGAGAGAGAGAGAGATGGAAGTTAGGTCTGCACACTACAAGCAGTGAAAATGTGCCTCCCACCCCATGTGCTCATGTGAGCATGCACCATCAGTTTCCAATCAGAGCCTCAGTTTCCTCTTTGTGGGTGTTTAAAATAAACCACATGTATAACAAGGCTCCAACATTCAAGCATGGTATGTTAGTACTGACTCCAAGTTGTTGAGGGCTCATAAAAACGTACTTGTTTCTAGTTTATGATGCCTTTCTTTAAACAAAAGTAGAAAAAAGTAAGAGAGTGGGACTCCCCGCTTCTTCTCTTTGCCCCCCAATAGCCACAGTTCTGATCGAGTGCAGGTTACCTCCACCCTGTGTGAGGGGCTGGGCTTCCCTATTGTGCTTGGTTGTGTAGTCCTGGTACTTGCCTTTCCTAATGTGCACAAGTGGTGCCTGCATGCAGCCTTGCTTGTGAATGTCCTCCATATACTGCTCTGATGCCTGCCACGTCATTGTCATCCTTTCAAGTTGGGCAGCTAGTAGGTGAGACTCCCATGCTACCATCAAAACAATGCTGCCTCACATCATGTCATGAATGCATGTTTATGTGTGCATGTCGTGGGTTAGTGAGAACACACAGGGATGACGGCGGGACTGGAAATACATTCAGAAGACAACTAACTTCAAGAAGGGACTGGAGCTGACAGGAGGGCAGCCATCAGGGCCTGCACAGGCAGGCAGCTCCCCAGAGAGGGAGAACAAAGGGTAATTCTGCTTAGAATCACCCACTCTCTGAAGACACTAAGCCTAACTCCATGCCTGGGTTATTTCTCTTTCTCTTCCAAATGCATGGGAGTTTTATTGCCCTCACTTTACGATGTGGGAATTAAGACTGAAAAGGGTAGAGTCATTGCTTGGGGTCACACTGCAAGCAAGGAGGAGAGCTTATAATTGCCTTAGGCTGGCACTCTCTTATAGAACAATCTTTTCAAGGCTTGGGACAGAGGAAATCTCAGCTCCACCTTCTCCATCAGCTTCTGTCTTTCTGGGAAGGTGTAGACACTCTGGGAAAGCTCAGGTAGTCACAGAGGCAGACAGTGTGGAGCTGAGAGGTGAGCTGTGTGCTATAGAGACAGGCTCTGATTCAGATGACAACTGCTCATAAGGTGCAGCCAACCGAATGCATCTAGGTTCTGTTTCCCCTCAGTGGTAAACGGGGGACCCACATCTTAGGACCATTGGGAAGATGAACTCCGAGACAGTGTTCAGAGTGTAGTGGACAAAGGTCAAAGTCCAGTCTTTTTTCTGTACCTCCAAAGGTGAGAGAAAGTTAACTACATTGACAGCATGTCCTAATAGCATTAACAGGGCTAAATCTTTGTTCTAGGAACACTGCTTCTGGGAACTAATCTTAAGAAAAATCATTGTAAAGTTTCATTGCCAAGTGTGATGTTTGTGAATGTGTGATGCAGCCTAGACACTGGCGGTAATGAACAGTTGGAAGCAGCCTAAGCATCTAGCAACAGGGGACTGGTTAAATTAGTCCCGTAGCCTCCTGTGGTAGGACTTAAAGGGTCATCGGTAGCGATGGTCTCTGTCTATGATTTGATGGGAAGAGATGTTGGCTGTGTTCACTCATGCTGTGGCAGGAATCCTGCAGAAGCAGCTGCCTTCTTCAGTTACATGTGCTGCACAACCTTCTGCAAAGTTGAAACAATGTGTTTATGCCTGAGAAGTTGCTCTTCTAGTTCCTTGATTTTAACCTTTCAGTTTTCCTGGTTTTATACATTGTATACATGTATACTTATGCCAGCAACTTTCATAAAATGAAAACAGGTGCTAATTCTAGGAAGCAGTAAGAAAAAAGGTAGCAGCTCTTGAATTCCGTGCTTAAACACCCTATAGTTGCTCACAAGCAAGTCTGGGCAGTTTAGGTAGGGTGTGCTGAGGTTGTGGACCAGCAGGGTGGACTGTGTCCCCTAAACACCCTGCTGCTTTTTCTTTTCTACCCCCCTCTTGCCCCCCAGAAGTACACACTGATGCAATGAGCCTTTCCCTGTTTTTCCCCAGCCCCAGCCTAGTGCTCATTGGTGGGGGTGGGTAATTTGATACTGGCTATGCCTGGAGAATTCACGTCACAGGCAGTGGTGGCTTGCTGCAAATATGAGTTCTTTCCTTCTGGAAAGCCACACACTCGACACTTCACCAGCAAGCCATTGTCTCACATGGGTTCCCATGTTGCTTTAAGGGGCATGTGCACTTGGGGTTGTCCAAGAGATGAACTCTTTTCTTAGGGTGTTCTGGAGCTGAGAGTGTGAAGGGGGGGAGATAAGAAAGTCTTGTGGACAGTGGGGTCACAGAGCAGGACACTGAGAGTATGAGCTAGATTCCAGGCATCTGCTGAACTTTTCTATCTGGAGCCAGAGCTTCTGCTTTCTAGAAGTAGAAGGAAAACATGAGGTTAAGAACTCAAGTCTCAGTTCCATGCTTTATAATAATTGCTTAGTCTTGCTTTTTCTCTACTAGAATGGGGTTTAAAGATGCTTCCCCTCCCACCTTTGTTTGGTTTCTCTCCATAGCCCTGGTCGTCCTGGAACTTGTTTTTTACACCAGGCAGGTCTCAAACTCACAGAGATCTATCTGCCTCTGCCTCCTGAGTGCTGGGACTAAAGGCATGTACCACCATTGCCCAGCTTAGAGACCCTGTTTATTGGGTTGTCAGGCCAGTGGTTTGTTTCCTTCAGTACATGTCAGACTCACCTAGAGAAGCACAGATTCCTGAGGCTACCTCAGGGATGTCCAGGATGAGGCTCTGTGCTTGTGGCTGCTCTTGCTGGCAGCACTGCTCTGGCAATCATGACCTCCTACCTCCAGAAGCTGAGGACCTAGTCGCCTAGCAGCCTGTTCTGAGGTGGGAGAGTCTAGAGCTAGAAATCTGGGTTCTAGGTCTGCTTGCCTGGGTGGGCATGGTGAGTGGCTTTGCTTCTGTGGGGTTGTTTCATTGTCTGTGGGATGGGTCAACAAAGCTTGGGTTTTTAGCCAGCAGGTGAAGAGGTGTCTGTGAAAGTCTTGGTGTGATACCTCTGGTACAGGGTGTTGGGGAAGGATGTGAGTGGTCCAGACATGTGCTATGCCTCTTACCTCACCAGTTTGGGACCAGCACAGAGAAGCAGGTGTGAGGAGCTGCCTGCACCACTCTCCAGGGCCCTCTACTTCTCTGTGTCTGGTTCTTCTGACTGAGATATGAAACAGTCTCAGTAAAGGAAGAAAAACGATGTTTCAGTTTGCTCTGTTGTCTGCTCTTTCCCAGTTCCAGGTTCTGTTTCTCACTGGTGTTGACGTGGTACTCAACTATGACATTCTGTTTCCTTTCTGCTCTTACTTGAGGTGAGGCTGGACCAAGGTGGAAAAACCAAGGGAAGGCTGATGCACACAGACTTTCCTTCAACCTTTTGTGCTTTCTTCTTCTTTCTTTGCCTGTGAGCTGAAGCTCCACTTATATTGTTCCTGGGAGATGTGGTGGCTTCCTAGGGGCTCCCTTTGCCAGAAATGGGGTAGGTAAGGAACTTCTACATGGAGGGCTGGAGGATGAAGGGGGCAGGTGTTGAGCAACTAGAATGGTGCCAGGTACTACTGTGGTTTGGTGTAGGCTGGCTTTCCCTGCTACTGTGATCACTCCTAACCCTGGTGTGTGTGTGTGTGTGTGTGTGTGTGTGTGTGTGTGTGTTTTCTCCCAGACATTCCTTGCTACTGTGGTCACTCCCACCCCTGGTGTGTGTGTGTGTGTGTGTGTGTGTGTGTGTTCTCCCAGGTGCCTTAGGGAAGGGAAAGGAAGTTCTTAGCAACAGAACTTACCAATTTCATGGAACTTTTGAAGCTGCATCTCCATTTAGCCTGAAGAGGTATGGTCTTCATGAGCATTGTTCCCTGTGGCTGAGGTCCTATGAGCCAGACCCCCATTTTCTAGCGCTTAAAGACTTTATTCCTAAGTCCCTCCTCCTCTGCCACCAGTACCACGGCCATCATCACCATCTCTACAACCACCACTACTGCCACTGTTTGTACCAGCATCATCACCATCACCACCTCTACCACCACCACTACCACCACCTCATTTGCTGGCCCTGTAGCTGCCACCCTCTTCTGGTCTCTCCCGTTCCTTTTATTCTGGAGTTTTAAGAGAGTACAGATGGCAGCAGGGCGATGGAGAAGGAGACGGGTCCAGTTGTGGATTCCCTGGCTCTGATTCGTCACTCAAGTAGGGTCTTCAAGGCTGAGTGCCTCAAAGAACTTGGGGCACACACACACAAAAAGGGTGAATGGGACAAGAGTGTAGAAATCCTTTTTTTCCCTTTAGGCTATGGTTGGTTTGAGACAGGGTTGCTATGTATGAAAAAAAAAGTAGATTTATTTTTCTTTTTTTAAAATCAGGCCAGCTGTTTCAATGTGGTCCTGGGGGTGTGGCAAGAGAATTATGAGAGGGAGCCCAGGGTCCTGGCTGCCACTTAGCCTCACTCTAGGACACGCAGTCAGCATGCCATTAAGATTGTGAGTCAGCCTCCTTCCCCACACCCTCCCCCACAACTGTAGGGTGGCTTGCGGTCCTCCTGTCCTGGCCTCCTGAGGGCTGGATGACAGGTGTGTACTGCTGTGTCTAGCTAGTTGTCCTTAGCAAGTGACCAGAGAGGATAAAGAGCATGCTGTTTCTAGGCTTCCGTGAATGTGTAGCGGGTGTGTAAGGGGGTGGGGTGGGGGCTGGAGTGGGGGCTGGAGGGAGCCTCTTTGTGCCCGGTGCTTATTTGTTTTTGAACATGGTTGTCTTCCCTTGATTCAGAGCTTGATTTCAGAGATGATCACGGGCTGGGCTCTGCATCCTAGCACTTTTGTGCTATTTGGACAAGGAATCCATCGTGTTTTCGTGTAGAGGAAAGCATAATCTTTTCCCTTGCCATCTACTGCCCTGCACCAGGATACACTACTTAGTGAACACAGCAGTTTATATTTCACCTCCTTTTTCCTACCTTTGCTTGGCCTTTTGTACAGTGCAAATCCTGTACATCTACACGCGGTGGGCTAGCCTGTCTCTGAGCTCTACCCTCAGCCCTGTGTATTTTTATTTCTTGAGCAGTGAGACAGTCCTTTATGCTTGATAGTGAGGCTCTGGGCTTTAGGGCTTTGACCTTCTGGGGGTCTGACCTGGTTGGTGGGGATAACACGAGTTCTTTAAAGATGAGCTTGCCTGGCTTTCCACTCTCCATAAGATAGGGGACCCTCATGAGCTCCTTTGGGGCCAAGGTGAGCCTGGCTCCTCTGCAAGGTTAGGGTGGGTCCAGGGAACAGAAGAGAGTCTACTAAGAACCCCCCCCTCCCCAGAATTGGAGCTGGAGAGATGGCTCAGCAGTTAAGAGCACTGGCTGCTCTTCTAGAGGGCCCAAGTTCAATTCCCAGCACTCACATTTTAGCCCACAATTGTCTGTAACTCCAGTTTCAGGGGACCTGGCACACTTACACAGAAATACATGCAGGCAAAACACCAATGCACATAAAATAAAAATAAATAAATCATTAAAAAAAAAAAGACATAGAAGCCTGACCCAGAGTTAAAAACAAACAAACAACAAGAAAAACCTCTCTAAAGAATGCAGGGTTCTTGACCTTGTTGTCAGATGGTTGTGGGGAGAGCACTTTCCTCGATAATTTTTGGTGAAAATGATCCTTTCCCAAGAAAACTGCCCATTGTGTGGGTGTTTGGAAGCCAGCCTTGGGGCCTGTCCCCTGAGCTCTGGGTGAGCACTGTGCTGGGGTGGGCTGGGCTCAGCCAGCCTTCCTCTTTCCTCCTTCACTTCCTGATGCTGTCACCTTAGACCCTGTCTCCAGTCACCATCCCCTAGCTCTTCTGCCTGACTTTGCCACAGCTCTAGGGAGGGAGTGCCCTGTTGAGCTACCAGGCTGCTGGGCTAGCGGGTGCTTTTCTGTTCTCCTTACCCCTGCCCCACGTTCTCTGTCTGTTTCTGTCTCTTCTGCCTCTGTGAGGTGTTGGGGGAGGCTTTGCTCCTTGGTGGAGGACAGTGCTCTCCAGAAGCAAGTGTCTTACAACACCGGCATCCACCTACCTTAATACGGTGTGTGGTATGTCGTTTGGGTCTGCAGCTCAGAGGCCAGCATGCAAGGCCTCGGGTCTGCCTTGTACCTCTGGAACTGCAAATTCCGTCCTGGTAGACAGGCCAAACTCTGCATGTCCTGGAGAGGAGATACAGAGACAGCATTCAGTGGCTCACTTAGCCTCGATCCCACAGCTGAGAGGGGATGTGAGTCTATGATGTTTGAAGCCCTTACAGGGCCTTAGAAGTCTCTATGTGTGTTTGTTGTACTCACGCTCTTGGACACAGGCTATTGAACATCTCCAGCTGGGATATGGAATGGAGCTAGTCTGTGGTCAGGAGGGAAACAAGTTTGAGGTTCCTGTGAGACAAAACTACCCCAGTGCCCATTGCCACCAGGGGGAGCTGATGGGGTAGGAGGGAGATTTTGGAGTAGAACAGAGTGGTCTTCCAACAGGTCTTTCTTATGCAAATGTCACAGAACATGTTGGCCTGTAGAATCTCTGAGGCTCCTCACAGAGGGGCTTCCTGCAGATGACTGGCCTGGGGCTGCAGTACATGCCCTATGGTGAACTCAGCTCTTCCTAGGCCATTCTGCCTTCTGTGCTCTTCATGCTGCCTCGCATGCCTGGAGACTGCAGCAGCCATGTGGGTAGAACCCTCTGTACCGGCCGAGTGCTAACGGTCCTCACAGATACCCTACTTACTGGAGGCTGGGTGTGGTTACAGGTGTGTCTGGGTTCCAGTCTCAGACCCCATAAAATTGTTGTCTGTGGAACCTGGGGAGGTCTCCGGAAAGCACTACCCCTGAATGGTGGGTAGTCCCTGTGGTCTGCTGCCGGGCTGGCCTTGCATTGCTTGGTCGTTTCCAACATGCTTAGCCCTTGTGGGGGCTGGGTTCCAGCGCCTTGGGCCCCCAGAGAACAGTCCCTTTACCTGGTATAGTTTCTTTTCTGTGCCTGCTGCCTTTGTTGGTCTTGTTGGGAACTCAGACTAGACTTCAGAGCCTGGCCAGGTAGGGAACCCTCTTCATTCTCATAGCTTTGGACAGTGAAGAGCCCTAAGTAGAATGGGGCAGGTGGGGTGTTTCTTTTGCTCATCAAGAATGTATAAAGGCCATATGCTCATACCTTCAAAAGGCAGAATGTGGGCCAGGGCTGGCATGGGGAGGTGGTGCGTGCCAGCCGCTGTGGGAAAGCACATTCATGTTCTAGGCAAGAGGCCAGCTGGCGCATGGGCCCCTCACTGAGAAGGCCGTGGTCAGGGCCACCGTACATGCTGCCGGAAGTCTGTGCCATGGCCCGCTAACTCTGACCTTCCTCGACAGCTGCCCTGAACCGCTCTCCTCTTACCTCTGCAGTCCCTTGCTTGTCTCCAGGAGAGAGCAGTCCCCAGCTTCTTGTCCCCACAGGGGACAAAGTATGTTCCCATTTGCTTCCTTTTTGGATGATGTGTCAGCTCTTCTCATGGGGAGGGGCCATCCTCAAGGTCAAGGACTTGGGAAGTCAGACTTATCTAACTCAACTTCCTCGACGGAACTGAGTGTAGGGCTCGAGATCACACATCTCACGGGGTCCAGAGCCAGGATTTGAACCCAGGTGCTGACCAGCCAGCCCTTTCCCTCTTCTCACTGCCTGACTACTTAGCATACTGTCATCTGCCTTTGAACTGGCTAGGATTCTAGACATGTCCTTTGCGCACTGGTTTACAGAGGGCCCCTTTCTGCAAGGACCACCTGGAGTTGGAGCTCAAACTTGCCTTCATTTGCTGTGAGACTTTAGGTGCTCCTCAGTTGAGGAACCCTGAGTAGACAGCTTGTCTCACAGTGGGCACCCAGCTATTCCAGCTATAGTATCAAGGGCAGAGAGCTGGGCAGCTCAGGTCCCTTCAGCTTGCGTGTGTGCAGAGCTGCAGAGCCTGCTAAATCTGAAAAACATGTGTGCACATTTTTGGCTTAAACAAAGTTCCATTTACAAAGTCCATAACCCAGCTTTAATATTATTATGTGCTCCAGACTGGGCCTGATTCCAGGACGAGAGTGCTATTATGCTGTATAGTGTTTCTCCGCTGTTCCCCACCAGCCTGGTCTCAAGTGCTGGGGCCCGGGGTAGGGGAGACTCCATCCCTGTCAGGCATCATTCTGTGGGGTCTGGTCTGAAGTGGGGGAAGGTGAGTTCCCTTACCCTGTTACCAGCCTATGAGCTACGGGGCATTGTGTGTCCTGAGGTCTGTCTGCAGGTCACGTCTCCAGGTACAGACTAGTGCACTGGACTTTCCCAACCTCCAGGAGCCACTATAGCTGCTCCTTGGTAGGCGATGTGGCCTTTGGTAGGGGAAAATGCCTGCAAGATTAGGGACTGTCCTGAGTTTTGCCTCATTTCTGTGGGTGGCAGATGTTTTGCTCATGAGTAGAAACTATGTACTAATGGTTGTTGCACTGAGTAGAGAAAGATTCTGGTATGTCTGGCTGGAGGCACTGCTGTGATTGATTAGTGATGTCTGCCAGGATGCAGGGCTATGGAAACATAATGGGGACAGTACTTGCCATTCAAGTTTGACACTTTTTGTCATTTATCTTTGTGTGTGTGTGTGTGTGTGTGTGTGTGTGTGTGTGTGTGTGTGTGTGTACATGTATGTACACATGAAGGACAAAGGGCAACACCTTAGGTACTGTTTCTTGACTTTTACCTTGTTTGAGACAGGATCTCTTTTGCCATTGTGTACACAAGGCTACCAGACTATGAGCTTCCAGAGATTCTTGTCTTTGCCTCCAGTCTTATCATAAAAACACCTGGATTACAGATACATGGTGTCCAGCTTTGTGTGTGCTCTGGGGACCTGAACTCAGGTCCTCATGCTTGCATGGGTGTACTTTACCCACCAAACATTTACCTAGTCCCCATGCTTTATTCTCATCACGGTTTCATCTCTGTGGCACCAACGAAGGCCACCTTGTCATAGGCTTTGTGCCCTCTCTTGGTGACAGACAGCATATAAATGCCACCACAACGCTCCCATCTTCCCTGACCTATGTCCTACCCCATGACCTACGTGTGCAGCTTCCAAACTTACAGTCTTTCTTTCTTCTCTTCCAGTTGAAGAGGGGGAGGCCTCGGACTTCTCGCTGGCCTGGGATTCCTCTGTGGCAGCAGCCGGTAAGTGCCTAGGGGCTGGTGGAGCATTGCTGAGGGCTTGGGGGACTGGCCCAGGGATTCAGAAAGCCACCCAGCTGGTTACAGAAATGGTATTTTCATGTCACATTCCTGTGTCTAGTCCAGACATCCCAATGCAACACGATTATATATTTATTCCATATGGCTAGTAAAACCCATTCCAAATGGAGAGAGTACGCCCTTTTCCTCCCAAGGACCATGGGCAAGTTAGAAGGGTGCTGAGTCTCCTCACTGCCAGGTGTGGCATCTCCATCTCTGAATGTCACTGACATTCTTGCCAAACACACTGAATAGTAGCCACTTTAATAGATTGAAACGCCAATGAAAACCAGCATTACTGTATTACTGCCTCTGGAATGGACTGTCAGGCCCGAGACTCTGGCTTCAGTGGGAGGAAATGGGGGAGCAAGCTCAGACTTGTGGGATGTGTGGGGTTCTGGGTGAGGTGCCAGTTGGGGGCCTTGGGTTTTCTACCTCAGATTTTCTCTTCTTGCAGCTGTGTTCCAGCTGTGAGAAGCAGCTGATAGTTGAGGGTTTTCAAGCTGGTAACCCTCTATGGCAGCCCACAGGGCTTAAGACTGGACCTGGCTTTGGGACCCTGGAGCTCTGGAGTAGCCATTGTGCATTCAGGCAGGGATTCGTGGTGCTGTATCTGGTCCCAGTTCTCTGTCTGGCAGATGACATCCTTCCTTTTATGGTCCCTCTCAGCTACCTTATGCCAGGTGCCGCCCTGGGTTTTAAACAGCTGCCTCCAGCTTCATGCGGGGCACAAGGCCTGTTCAATCTCCTGATGAGTCCTGTCGGATAGTCATTCCACCCAGTCTTCATCCACTCTTCTCTTTTAGTTGTGGGAACAGAGGCAAGGGGGAGCCACTTGGGGGTACACGTTTCAGGTCTACACACATTTGACATCAACAGTTGCACATCTAATTTGTGACGTTGTAAACATGTGTGGTTTATAAGGCCAGCTCACGTAACTGAAGAAACTGGGTTGATTTGAGTGATAGCATGTAATATTTAGATTCAGCAAAAGTCTTTAAGTTTATTGGTGTGTGTGCGTGTGCATGTGCGTGTGTGTAGTGCAGGAGCCATGTTGTACATGTGGAAGCCAGAGGACAGTTTAATGTAATTGGTTCTTCCCTTTATCCCAGGGCTTCTCAACCTTCTGAATGCTGCAACCCTTTAATAGTGTGCCTCATGTTGTGGTGCCCCTCCTGCCCATAAAATTACTTTTTGTTGCTACTTTATAACCATAATTTTGATATAAACATCTGTCTGTGGTGACCCCCCCACCATGAAAAGGTTGTTTGATCTCCAACCCCAAAGGGCTGCGACCCTCAGGTTGAGAACCACTGCTTTACACCTTCTGGAGATGGAAAGTAGATCTGTGTGGTGGGTACCTTTTCCCGCTGAGCCATCTCATTGGTGCTCCAGCAAAACCTTGAAGATGACTTTCAAATAACTGAGCTGTGAGGATGTAACAGACTGAATAGGAGAGTGGGGATCTGGCGCTTGATCTCCAGTCCCCCTGCTTGTGGCCTAGTGCCTTCCTAGAAGCTCAGAGTGCTCTGTGGAGCCCATGGTGTCTTAGATGACCAGGGTGTGGGATTTGTTGTGTCTGAGAATGTTCATATTGGAAGCCTGAGAGAGAAATGGATGGGAATGCTCCAGGTTGAGGGAAGTAGAGGCAAAGCCATGGGTCAGTGCTGTCCTTGTCTCCCTTTGGCTGGAGAGAGTCTTCCCAGTCATCCCTTACAGTTGCTGCAATACAGTAAGACGGGGCTGGGCATGGTGGCATATGCCTTTAATCCTAGCACCCGGGAGACACAGACAAGTGGATCTCTGTGAGTTCAAAGACAATCTGGTCTACATAGTGAGTTTCAGGACAGCCAGGGGTATGTAGAGAGACCCTGCCTCAAAAGTAAGTAAGTAAATAACTAAATGAACAAATAAAATAGAATGTTCAGTTCTTGACAGGTGTGTGTGTGTGTGTGTGTGTGTGTGTGTGTGTGTGTGTGTGTGTGTGTGTGTGTGAACTCAGGCTATGCCAGTCTGCTGAGAGGAACCCGCTGTGCCCAAGCCTCTGATGGAAGAAGGCTGCCATCCCTGCCTCTGTATGCCGTCCTCACTCCAATGACAGAGACAGTAGTGTGGTGTGAGTGAGCAGTTACGGTAGTGGTTGTGATGTGAAGAGGGTGTCGGGTTCATAGACTGCAGCTCAGGTAGGGAGGCATCTCCTGGTACGCAGGAGGCAGGGGTGACATCCACAGTGCTCAGTGCCACCTATATTTCTCTGACTCCACAGTGTGCTGGCCAGTCTCTACCCTCTCTCAGCTCCCAAAGAGTGGGAGCTGTGGAATTTTCCAGTTTCCATTTAAGAGCAGTGCATCCCACCTGACCTTAGGGACTCCATGGCTACCATGTGCTGTGGTTTCAGAGAACTTAGGGCCACTTGCTGATTGATGTGGACAAGCCAGCGCCAGCTGTGGACTGCTTTGCTGCCTTCTGGTGTGTTTGGATCATTTTTAATAGAGAATGTGGTGGTTCCTCCCCAGTTCTGTTGGACTTGGGCCATGAAGGAACTTGGGAGTCCTGAGTGCAGGCCTGGGAGCTGGCTCTAACCCTGGGTGGGACAGGATGAAGGCAGGGCAGCAAGCAGCCCTGTATGTGGGTGATGACACATTTATTAGGCATGTAGCTTAGTGCGTTCCAGTTACAGTGAACGCTTTACCCTTTGGATCATGGTGATAGTTCTGTGAACTGATACTCTTTCCAGTGGCAATACTGTCATCTTTCTGTGGGGTGGTTTTGGGGCCACATGAAGCTTCTTTGTCTAGTAATTGTCATTAAACTGAAAAGTTGCCACTTGGCTATACCAGCAAGTGGAGACAGGTGTCATTGAGGAATTTAGGGAGTAGACTCCCCCCCCTCCACCACACCCCTCCCCTGGCAGCTACCCTTGACAAGCTACTGAGACTTGCTGTCCTCATTTTCCAGATGGGGTGGGGTGGCAGTGGTGGTGGCTGTAACCTTAAGACTGCTGAGTATCATGGTGACTAGAGCACTGTGGAGCGGGGACTTGAGTAGTGGCCTTTCTGTACCCAGAGTAAGCAATCCAACCTTTGCTTACCAAGCAGGGAGGTGGAGAACCAAGTACACTTGATGATGACATTGTCATGGTCACTGTCAGAGCATATTCTGTGTCCATAGAACATAGCTGCATTTTGTCCCCAGGAACACATGGTGGCCAAGAGGAGCAAAGCAGAAGGAATCAGGCAGCCACTTGGGTAGGGCCATTGGCGTGAGGTTCAGGCTGCCCTCTGTGCCCTTGCTCGGCTCTGCTTGCCCTGGCTCTGGGTGTGTGATGGAGGACTCAGATAGAGACAAAGTGTGAGCTGTTTTTCACTGTGCTCAGCCCTGGCCTCCCCTGCTGTCCACTAGTTGGACCCTGTAGCCATCGTAGGGACAGCTGGTCTGTCCTTTTTATGTCCTTTGTCTGGCACCTGACCATGAAGGAGGACCTGGTCTTGCTTGGCAGGGGAGGAATGGGAAGCTATGTAGTGTTCTCCAACTTGGTGAGGGGCTGCCTCCTGCCTTTGGACTGGCATGCATAGGCTTGCTGTTAGGCAGAGCCCTGGGAAAGACCCGGTTGAGGTGGGGGCTCAGCAATGTGAGGTTTTAAGCGAGCAGTTTTTTTTTTTAATGTGATTATGATTCTGAGAGAGAGAGAGAGAGAGAGAGAGAGAGAGAGAGAGCGCTCCTGCATGTGGTCCGCAGATAGCTGGTGTTTTTATCAACCGCTCTCCCTCCACCTTATATATTGCAGCAGAGTCTCTCCCCGGAGCTCAGTTTTGATTAGTCTGAGTATGCAGCTTGCTCTGGAGAGTTTGTCTCCCTCTTGTGAATGCTGGGATTACAGGACTGCTGCCAAGCCCATCTGGCTTCTGCCTGGGTTGTGGGATCCAAATTTGGGTCCTAATACTTATGGGGACTCTTTACTGGATGAGACATCATCTCCCCAGGCTAAGATCTTGATTTTTCACACCCACAAAACTCAGGAGGTGGTGGTATGTGTGTGTGTGTGTGTGTGTGTGTGTGTGTGTGTGGTGTGTCTGGTATGTGCACATGGCAAGTGTGTGGGTGTGTAGTGTGTATGTGCCGAGTGTGGTATCTAATGTATGTGGGAGCTATGTATGAGATCTGTGTGTAGTCTGTACATGGAGTATAGGCTTGTACTTGACGTGTGTGTGTGTGTGTGTGTACTGTGTGTGGGCTATTTGTAGTGTATGTGTGACTTTGTTAATGTGGAGGCTGTGTGTGTAGGGGTTATTTGTGAGTATGTGGTGTGAGTATGCTTGTGCGTGTGTGTGACTGTGATGTGGGGGCTCTGTATGTGTATGGTCGTGTGGGCTATGTGTATTGTGTGTGTATATGGCCTTTGTGAGTTATGTGTGTATTGTGTCGAGGACTGTGTGTACTAGGTGTGTGCAGGTTATGTATATATTTCATATATATATATGGTATATATGGGTTATATGTATATTGTGTCATATATGATGCGTGTTTGGGCGGTGCCTTCTGTGGGGCTGTGTATATACTGTGTGTATATATGGTGTGTATGTATTTTGTGTGGGCTGTGTGTGGTCTGTGTGTGTGTGTGTGTGTGTGTGTGTGTGTGTGTGTGTGTGTGTGTGTGGTGTATCTGAAGAGCTGTTTTAATCTGAAGATGCTCTCTGTTTTGAACCTCAGTTGCCGATGAGCACCAATGGTGAGTGTATGTGATTGCAAGAGGGGTTTATGACCTCAGCTGTGCTTGCTGGCGTCTTGAGGTGTGAATGCCTTAGAAAGGTGGACCATCTTTAGTTCTGGGAGCCATAGCCAGAGCTCTTCCTCTCCTAGATTCCTCAAGGCCACAGCCAGAGGCCTCTTTTCCTTCTAGAATATAGGGAACACAATCCAAACCCTTCCTGTACTCTAGACTCTCAGGTGACACAGCCAGAGTCCGTCCCCCCCCCCCCAGACTCTTAGGTGATTGAGCTGGGGCTTCTCTTCTTCCCCTAGACATCTGGGGACCACAGCCTTCAGTGTCTTTCCTCCCCCTAGGCTCCTGATGGCAGAACAAGTGAACTAGTAGGTGACATGATACAGGCCTTGCTAAAGGCCACTGTCACCCAGCTGCTGGCCGTGCTGTGGGACACTGGGCCTGGCGCTGCCAGGTCATCTGAGATCTGCAGGAACAACACAGAGAGCTGAGTTTCAGAAGAAACTGTTAGATCTTTTTTTAATAGCAACTCAGTTTTAAAAGCAGCTTTGAGATCAACTCACTCATTTAAAGAGTTCAGAGATGTGTGGGACCATTGTCACAGTTGGGCAAGATATGAACCCCCTCGCAATGAAGCCCCGCACCTCTAGCTATTTTCCCACTTTCACATTCTAGGTAGTGGCTCAGCTGCCCTTCCATCCCTCACATTTGCTGGCTGTGGTAGTGCCTGTGGCTGCTGTCCCGGAGCTTGTCTCTTGCCTGGGTCCGTCACTTGCATAGCCATTCCCAGTGCAGTCTGTGTTGCACCTTCTCCCTTATGAGTGAGTAAGATCCCCAGTCTAGATAGACTTCATTTTGTTTATCGTCCCTCTGCCTATGGACTCTTGCTGGGTGCTCACATCTTTGGCTGCTGTGCACAGCTTGTGCAAGTTTCTGCTTGAACACCTGTGTTCAGCTGCATGGGTGGAGTGGTCAGGTAGGTCCTACAGTAGTAGCATGGAATCGAACTTTGTGAGAGGCCTGGACTGTCCTGCACAGCAACTTCACCCTTTAACATTCCTGCTGGCAGTGTGAGAGGGCTCCCCTTTTTCCATGGCCTTTACAATCATCCTGTTGGGGAAAGGGGAGGCATTTCATTTTGAACAACTTGTAAATTATTGTTCTGGCCGTAGAAACTCCTTGTATCAGCTGCTCTTGGCCTGGCCAAAAGTAGGAAGTGGGGGGGGTCATTTGGAATGGTTCTACCAAGGGGCCACATCATAGGCTTGAGTTCAGGTCTCCAGCCTTGAACCTGCCTTCCTGCCCATGTCCTCCCTCCCTCTTGCCTTCCTGTCCATCCCAGTGTGGATGGGATCCCATTTCCCTTTCCAGAGTCCCTCTTCTTCTGTAAGTCCTTTGGAAAGTCCTGGTAAGGATGTGCCTGGTTCTGAATTTCTCAGTGTGAGGCTGTGAGGAAACAGCCAACCAAGCCTGTGCCTCCTTATCGCCATGCCTGTCACTGATTTGAGCCCAGAGACAGAGAGAGGTGCTCACTTTCCTGTCACTGTCTAGCCTTGGTGTCTCTGGATGATGCACTTGCCTAGCTGCTTTCAGGAACAATGAGACTTTTTTCCCAACATGTCTACTATGGGCTGAGCCATGGAGAGGTAGAGGGCGGAGGGTCTGGAGGGCTGACTGTGTGGTTTAGAGATGGGTGGGGCATGGTCAATCTGCTGATGAATGTTTCTTGACCTGCCTGGGTAGATTAGTAGGTTTATTTCTGGCATGGTGACACACAGCTTGTGGTTTGCCACATTCACGGGGATCAGCTGTTGTGCTGGTCCAGCAGCTGGAGACTTGATGCTGCACTGTGGTCAGAGGTAGAGGCCTTCTTGCCAGGTCACTGGTCTCATCCTGGCTGGTAGAAACAGTCACTGCTATGGAGTAGTGCCACTTGGATTCAGATCTGGTTAGGTTTGTGTGTGAGCTCAGAGACACTTCTGATTGCCTCCGGGTCACGCAGCAGAGCAGGGATTTGAATCCAGGCAGCTCATGCATGAACTTCACAGCTCACCCATAGATGGCAGACCTGCCTGTAAGAATGCTGTTTCCTTGTGGAAAGGCCAGAGACTCAGTGACAGGTTGGTGCTGGTGCAGGGCACCTAGGTCAGTGGAAGAATCCTGCTAGAGCTGGTCTAACCTTGGCTGCTGTCTAGGAAATGTCTACTTCAGTGAGACCTTCTTTTGGAAAAACTGAGTTCTGGGTTTCCATCACCAATCTTCAGGCCCTCCCGCCACACTGAAGTGTCTGGCATGGGGGTGGAGGGGGAGGAGGATGCAGGAGATGTAGCAGCAAGGACCTGCTTGGCTGTGAGGTTTGCACCAGGGGCTGAGTATCCATTCTGGGCTTTTGGGGGCAAGCATGTAGATTGTCTTGTTTCCTGTTAGCCCTGTTCTGGTTAGAGGTAGGGTGTGGCCAGCCTCCACTTCCTGGAGTCTGTCACCTCCGAGCTTTGGCTAGGTGATTCAAAAGGGAGATGTCCGGAAGAGTGGGCCTTTTGGTGTGGGGAGTGGAAGCCACTCTGGTTCTGTTTGGTCAGAATGTGTACTGACCATTTGATTGCAGGGGCTTCACAGAGCCTTTGCCTGCAGCCTCCCAGAATTTCCACTCATGCCTTTCACATTCCAGGCCTTTGCAAGCTCCTGTATGTCCTGGATCTCCGACCTAGGTGAAGGCCCGGTGGATGTGACAGTGGACTGGCTCCGTCCTCACTCCTTACTCAGGGACTCGCACCTTAGTCCCTGCCTGAGGAAGGGTGTAGTTGCTGGGCTTCAGGTCTCAGGTGTGGGTGCTTTGCACTGCTTTCAGGTGTGGCCTTGTAGCTGATATGTCCCCCTGTCTCAGCTTCTCAGGGCCTGGGATGACAGGCACCACACCCAGGCTAGTTTTCTCCTTTCAGATCTCAAATCAAGGCAATCAAGATGTACCCTCCTCTTCCTTGATTTCCCCATATTGTCTCTGTCCTTGAGCTTCCTACTCTGGGTTCCATGCTGTCCTCTGGCACTAGCTGGGTGACCCCTTGCCGTGCCCCATGGTGGAAGCTACCCTGGCACCCCGTGGACTCCAGGCTGCTCTGGACGGGTTGTCCACCTTTTGTGCTCTGTCCACCTCCCCTTGTCTTGATGAGGACCAGGGGACATTTTTTAAGGATCAGGAAAGTCTCACTAAAGAGATGTAGAATTTCCTAGCATTTTAAAGACTTATGAAATGCGTTTTTATACAGGGCCAGCTGGGGAGTTTCTCATTAGCTCGGCTGGGGAGTCTGTGGGGAGTTGAGCTAAGTGGAGCCAGGCAGGCTGGGTAGGAAGGCATGGTGGCCCTGAGCTCACCAGGGGAGCATGGCGGGCATGTGTCAGCTGGTTGGCTGGAAGGCCCCCTGGCTGGGCTGGCCTGAGCAGGGCCTTTGTTAGACCTGCTTCCCAACAGCACGGGGGACCTCAGAAACCTTCAGGTGATGACTGGAGCTGAGAGGGGGCCACTCTGTTACCATGGTGAGTAGTTGACGAGGTAGGGCATCTGCCATGTGTGCACACAGGCACAGACACGTGTGTTTGCGTGTGTGTGTGTGTGTGTGTGTGTGTGTGTGTGTGTGTGTGTGTTTGTCCATGTCCAGGTTTCTGCTTCCCTGGCTCAGACCCCTGAGAGGTCCTGGTACCTCTGTGTCCCTTTCACCTGGCTCTATTCCCTGGGAATGGGCAAGACATGGGCCAGCTCTCCTCAGAGCATGTGGTACTCCTTAGCTTCTTGGCTCCCTTTTTCCTCAGGCTCCCATCATTCTTGGCTCCTGTTAGGTCAGTGTGCACATATGTGTGCAGAGCCCAGGCAACTGTGTACACAT
This sequence comes from Phodopus roborovskii, assembly GCF_943737965.1. Taxonomy (NCBI): domain Eukaryota; kingdom Metazoa; phylum Chordata; class Mammalia; order Rodentia; family Cricetidae; genus Phodopus; species Phodopus roborovskii. Next base: position 1,026,449 of record NW_026126486.1, on the reverse strand, counting down.
ATGTGCTGGTGGTAGCCAGGCATGCTGGAGCTTGGGCGTAAGGGCCTGTGAGTGAGATCCTTCTCTTCTAGTTGTCTGGTGTTTCATCTTCATGGCTTGATTTTGCTCAGTTCCCAGTCTACCCAGCTAGATGTGGGCATTCTCCTGCCGCTCAGCAGATGGCCCCAGCCTAGTGCTCAACCAGTGCTCTGCTGCTGGCTTGTGTACTCAGGTCTGTCTGTCTCAGGAAGAGCAGTGTGCGGTACTTTCCCACCTGGTGATGATGGGCTTCTCATGGGACATCAGAGGGGGTGTAGTGGGACATGGGGTGAGGATTCCACTTTTTTCAAGCCCAGGTGACCTCACTTACAGGAAGGCATCATCTCAGTGTCATCTCCCCTTTCCAAAGACCCTGGAATCCTGGAGGGGGACACAGAAGCCTGTAGTTCTTTGGTGACTTTTAGCCTGGTCATTAAACAGGACCAGCCTCTGAGTGTGAGGATGTGTAGTGATGATGCATTTGTGGGTTGTTGCCCAGCCTGTGCATCCCGAGGAGTTTATGCCATTACTGTCTGAACCCTAACATGTGAGCATACATGGTGTCCCTTGTCAAAATGTTGACTGTGGCTCGGCAGGGCCAGACGCGCATGAGATACTGTAGTTCTGATACCGGCATGGAGATGCTACTGATCGGAGCAGCCTCTTACTCTCCAGCCTCTTCTCTTGCTGGGATCTCAGTCTGTGCCCTTCTTGTTTGTCTTGGAAGCAACCTAAGCCACACCTCCTCCAGGAAGCTTCCCAGGATGACCCTGCTATGGTTTCTTGCCTTCCTTAGTTAGTGCTGCGGGGCCAGCCTTCTGCTTCCTGTCCTTACCACCTCTGCTGAACTCAAGAGCTCACCACTGTACTCCAGCTTGCTCACCCCATCTACTCTTCCCATTCTCTGGCCCCATACCCAAGCCTAGTTATAGCAACAGGCAGGAAGTGTTTGCTAAGGTCCACATCAGCATCTTTCTTGTTTAGTTTTTGCCCGGGGCACTTTAGGGCCGGATTTTTGTCCTCTTTGAGAAGAACAAAGTCTAGGGTTAGAATCCAGCTACTCATTAGCTGTGTGACTTCTGAGTTAGTTACTCTATTTCCCTGAGGCCCTTCCATTTCCTCATCTAAAGTGGGAATGGCAGTGAGGGCTCAGGAGGGACTCAGTCCCCAGGGGCTGGTGCTCTCTTCTCCCTTTTTGCTGTGGGCAACATATGGAGAAGCATGTATTGGACTTCAGCTCTGAGCTTGGAGGTGGGGTGGCTGAGGAGCTCAGATCACCCTCCCTCTCATCACAGTCCCCCCTCCTCCCACAGTCTCATCTTTGTTCCCAGGAAGGTCTCAGACCCACTGCTGCTCATGTCAACACTACTTGGGGTTATGACTTTTTCCTAAGAGGAGCATGGGGTGCAGAGGGCCTGGCAAAAGGCCAGAGTCTGCTCTGAAAGGCAGAGCCCTGAGCTATGATGCAGTTAGATTGGTTCAGTGGGTGGGGCTGGATACATGGATTGTGGAGGCAAAGCTGGCACCTGCCAGGAAATGGCCAAAGTCAACGCAGCCTGGCTGGTCTTCCCTTCCTAGGCTGATACTCTGTGGACCAGCCTCTGGGTCAGTGATGCATCAGCTGTAGGCTACAGGCAGCTTGCTGGGCTCTCTGGCTGTTGTCCCCTCACTTGACAGGAATATACATGACATACACGTGCACACCTGAAGCTGGTTATCCAATCTGTCCTGCTCAACGAAGTCTTTTTGGTCATCCACAGTGCATATTCTTTTTTTACTGCCTTAAAAAAAATACTGTTTCAGAACTTCATGTATTATCACTGCATTTACATAACTTATACCCCATCCCCATCCTGCTTTTTGATCTCTTTTACTGATGGCTGTGCTTGGTACTTGGTATTGGTCAGCACATCAGACAGATACTGAATCTGGTAAACTTGCTACATTTTATAGTTACTGGTCCCAGGGTGCAGGGCCTTGGTCCTCCTCAGGCTTGCAGAGCCTGGGACAATGATAGTTATGTTCATTGCTGACTCATTAGTAACTGCCATCCAAGGAACAGTCACTTAACATGGGCTCTTAAGCCTACAGATGGCATTGTGGTCCGGAGCAGTAGAGATCTGTGTGCTGCCTCACAGCCAGTGGGCTTCTGCCTGAACTGAGTCCAGGGCCCCCCTTCCTGGGCTGCTGGTTCACGGTCCTCAGTACCCATCCCTTGGTGTGAGCTGCACTAGGATGGACTGGCAGCCTTGATGATGTCACAGTAGTGACAGGTCACAGGTGAGAACCTGTCAGGAACTGTGTGTGAGTGAGAGACTGCTGGAGTGCAGTTCAAAGTCATAAGCACACACATCATATATCTCCCCACACACACCTTCCATGATGTACAGGCACACACTTTCACAGGCACATTTGCATGTATACACTCCTCAGTGTGTGCGTGCACACACAGGCCTTCACACGTGCCCCTCCATACAGTGTGTGCTTGTGTGTGTGTGTGTGTGTGTGTGTGTGTGTGTGTATGCATACTCACAAATATACCTGCAAACGTGTGCATGAGAAGTGGTGCCTCTCCAGTCCACAGTGCTGTGCTAGCATGGGCAGCCAATGCCCTCTTTTTGGATGGTCAGGTTGATACCAGTCAGTGTGTTTGTTGTATGCAGGGTCTCCTTGCTCTCCATTTTCTTTCTTCAGTTTCTTTATTGTTGCCTGCGGGGTTTAGACCTTTCCTCCCAGACGCTCACCCCTGCTGCTGGGCCCAGTGCTGGCCTGAGGAAGACTGGCCAGTCTGCCTGCCTGCCTGCCTGGCCCATCTTGGCCCATGCATACCCACCTTCAACTTTGACATGGCAGAGTTCTCACCCTGCACCTGCCACTTTAAGAGCCCAAGGACCTGGCAGGCTTGTCTGCAGGGCTGGGACTGGGAGGCTGGACAGCTGCTGAGGGGAGGCTTTGTCAGCTCCCTGGCTTCTTCGAGTCTGGGTAGTGCTGGGGAAACCGAAACAAAGGCTGACAATGGCCTCCTTCCCTCCCCGAGCCTTGGCCTATCGGAGCTGGGCCTGCCTGGGCGGCCTCTGGGGGCCCCTGCTATTTCCTGTGCTGGCTGTAGGGCTCCTAGCCAGCCTGAAACAGGCAGGAAGCAGGGCTGGGCATCTTCCCCACTCCCTAGGCTGGCCCTTGAAGGCCAGAGCCGTCACCACAGTGAGTGGAAGGTCAACACGATGCTTTTGTCCAATTTTCTGACTTTTATGGTCTCAGCCTACTCTGCCCAGGATTTTTTTTTTTTTTTTGTGGTGTGGTGTGGATGGCGATCTCCTGCCCCCCCCATGACTCTCTGCAGCAGACCCCATATCAGCTGTGTGAACCCATGCTGTCACTGAGAGCCTGCATCCTCTTCCCACCTGCTCTAGCCTTTGCAGCAGCAGAACGCTGGTTATGCAGGGTGGAGACCAGGCCAGAGGAATTTCCATAGTTGTTAGTTTACACGGGTTAAATGAGTTTAGATTTGACTTTAAGGTCCAGGCTGTGGTTATGATTAATGTTAGGGCTAGGGTTAATGAGCCCTGACGACGTAAAGCACAGGATTTGAAGCCCATGGACCTTTGTTTCCATCATCAACTCTGCACGAGTGTCTTCGGCACATGGCTGTGCTGCACGAGGTGTCAGCATACAATGAGGTCCCTACCCACCAGGATTCTCTTTCCAGAGACCAATAGGGAGGGAACTGGTGGGGGGGGGCAGATCCACCTGGGGGCTGCTCTTTGAGAAGGGACCTGACTCAGTTACTGCCTCTTCCCTGGGACATTTCCTGACCTTCAGTGGGATCACAGGGCCATGACTTGTGGCTTTGGCATGAGGATAAGAGAGAGAGGAGCTGGCATGTGTTCAGCTGACACCTATTAAATGGTCACTGTGGTGATTTGTGACAGGATAGGAGTGGCCTGTGCCGCACTGGGCAGCCTAAATAACAGAGGAAGAGACTAATTTTGTTGGAAACTTGTAACAAGGGTTGGGTCAGTGTCCAGTTGATGAGCTTCCTGCAGCCTAGGCCAATAAGAAATAGAATGAAGGGAAGTGTGGCTGCCACTGTCACCGCAGCCACCAACCATCTCAGTGGCCCCCATCACAGTCACAATTTGGCATGTGCTGCATAAGCATTTTTCCTTGAGATCTTTCTTACATTGACCCTGGGAAGATACTCACAGACTAGAGCATCCTGTAGCTCAGGGTTCCATGCAACCCATGTGGGGAGCTGGCAGACCGCCTGCCTTGGGGGTTGGGCAGCTGCCTGGGTATCTGTCTGAAGTGGGTCATAATGCAGTTCAGCAACTTCTTCAGAGCCAGCCTGGTGAAGCCCTCACCTGCTGGGCCCTGTGAGCCTTGAGGAGGACTCTTTTCTGACCTGAGGTAACGACAGTAGTTGCTTTGTCTTGTATCCAGCTGCTGACCTTTGGGTAGGAGCTGTTGACATTGGCCAGCCCAGCTCAGGCCAGGCCTTTGGGAGGCCCCTCACTCACCTTCCCACCCAGAGACTTGCTGGCCATGCTTGCTGCAGACAGGCTGAGGACATGCCTTTTGCCCCACCTACCAGTCCTGTTACCTCCTACCAGATTGTTGTATTTACTGTTGTGTGTGTGTGGCTAGAATGCAGCTTCTTGGAGGGGCACAGCCCAGGGATTGGAGGTACAAAAGGGGCAGAGAACTCAGGGGTAGGGCCCCCTAACCCCTACTAGCTTTGATGCCTACTTGACTGTATTATGATAGAGGGATCTGGGCCTGGGCCCTTGAGGCTCTCTGCTGACCACTTCCTCTGGCTAGCCGGTGCCCTATAGGCTTTCCATGGTGACCTTTCCTGGGGGAATGCTGGGGACATCTTCTATCTAGATAGGGGGAAGAAAACTCCCAAGTATGGAGGAAAGGAAAAAGAGATGGTGAACCTAAGGAACCTGGCTGGTTTGTCCTCTTTAGAGGAGCCCTGCTCTTCAGGAAGGGCCATGGAAGCTCTAGCAGACATTTTGATGGCCATGTGCCCATGGTCCTCCCCCTACCTCCCAGCTTGCATTTTCAGTGTGCTCTGCAGAGGCCTGGGGCTGGCCTGGGTGATTTGCCAGAGTAGACGGGAACTCAGCCAGGCACCACCAAGGTCCATGTGCTTGCTCCCTTTCCTCCCACAGCAGAGCCACAGGCGACCCTTCACGGACCCCGTAGAAGCACGCAGGCCTTAGGTAGTATTGCTTTCTGGATGTGTAAGGGTGAGGCTCAGTGATCCCAGGGGTCTGGCCAGCTCTGCAATGCAAGCTGCAGCCAACTGCATTACTGCATAAGCAGCATCTTTATAAGTTGCTGAGGGTGACACCGGTATACTTCCAGATCATTAGTGCACAGTTAACTTCTCCCAGTGTGGGCAGTGCAGGCAGCTTGAGGACAATGTGGAATGCGCCTGTGAATGCTGGGGCTCTGCTGCCCTTCAGGCAATGGTCTGTGTGGCACCTGGGCTTTAAACTGTGTATGAGCCCTCATCCTATCCTTAGGAGTCTGTGGATGACCACGTTCTAGCTGCCCTTTCTCCCTGGTCTATAGGCTTCATATCCTTTCCACTAAAGCTAGTTTCTTCTTCCTTTTGCTCAACAGGGGTTTGCCTTTGTTCATGCATAGACAATTTCTCAGGACATGTACCAGCAGGAAGTTCTGCTTTATGTCTAACTACCTCTTTAGTTGATACTGTGTGAACTTCATGCTATCGATACAAGTTGTCTCCCTGATGGGATCTGAAACTGAATTACCACTGGCAATCCCCACAGGCATATTTACTACTGCAGTCACCAGTGTTAATTAATGCACACCTACTGCATGTTGTCCATGTCCCAGGTGGTGAACCAGGACTGATGAACTCATCTATGCAGAGTGAAGATGGTGCTGGGAATGGACACATGGCATGTGTCACTGAAGTGCTCAGTAGAGGACCACTTAGGATAGGTAGGATGGTCAGAGGCTTCTGCATGAGAAAAGGGGTATTAGGGCCAGGTGGAAGGCCAGGGCAGTTCTTTTTAAGTGAACCTGTGGTGCAACCGGTTTCATTGAGGCTGGAGCAGAGAGCCCAAGGGGCCAGGCTAAGGAGGAGAGGCAGGGTGTGAGGGTGTGAAACTGAACTCTTCTGGGTATTCTTAGGTGCTTGGGTGGCTTCATCAGAATGCCCCTCCAGCTGAGCATGGACAGGAGACAGAGTGACACCGCCCACTTCTGGGTACAGTCAGAGAGTTTCAGTCAGGTTGGGCAGAAGTGTTCAGCTCAACCTCACTGGAGGGAGCGCTCACAGAAGGCCTGGATAAAGAATATAAGGCAGGGAGAGGATATGGGCCCTCCAAGGCTGGTGGCTGCATAGTCCATTCTGGAGGAGGTTCACTGAGACCTGGGGCACTTTGAGGCCACTGATTGGGACTTGGGTTGAGCTGCTGTTAGGATGAGGCTCCCAGTAGATACTGAGGGACTCTAGGGGTGGGAGACAATGACTATTTGCACCTGTGGGGGTCAGGTCACATGCATGCTCTGAGATCTTGACATTGTGTAGGCCATACCATTTGGGCAAGCAGTGAAGATTGAGCATGATATTGGACATGGCCTCTGGAGATGGGTAGGAGTGTCTGTGTCCCCAAACCAGCTTGCAAGTCATAGGGCAGGCTCTGGGCTTTCCAGGACCTGAGGCTGCTGTGTCAGCTCCATCTTATTATGCTTGGTGTAGCTGCAGAATTGATCATGGGCTGGAGAGTGCTGGAGTGGGCAAAGCTGGGCTAGGAAGGACATCATTTCTTTGAAGTGAAGCCTCTCAGAGCCAAGAGTACTAGGGCCAATGGGGACAGCTGGGGCTGTGGGTTAATGAAGTGAACTCCTGTCTGCAGTGGACATCCGGGTTTGCACTGAGCCAGCTAGAGAGCTGGCTCCTACCCGTCCTGGTTGTGGCTCCCGCCTGGAGCAGAGCAGGTGTCTGGGAATGGAGGCTGTCGGTGGCGTCCAGCTGTGGCGAGCCCGGGTGCTGGACTCACTGCCTGCGGAAGTGGGCCAGCCGCACCTCTGAACAGGATTAGAGGGACGGGTAATGGATTAAAGATCAAAATGTTAATTAAGAACTGGCCTTCTCTAATAAGATGCCTTCAAGGGCGCGGGCCTGAGGAGGAGGGGATTCTCATTTTTCTCATTTTGGCAACACGGTTTCTGTTGTGATGAAATTGGTTCACAGAAGGGGTGGGGGGCCCTGAGCCTCACTTTAAAGACATTTCCATCCAAGTTAATTAGCAGGAGAAAATGAGGGGGCTGATCGTCAGGTGGGCAGTAGGTGGTGGCCTGGCAGGATGACTTCAGAGAAGGCATCTGTGTCTCGGTCATCCATAGTTCATGTCTTGGGGGCCTGGTGAGGTCTGATTCTCTATCTAGGGTCAAAGGTTGGGAACTTGCTGTGTGACTTTTGGCTGTCCTTGTTCCTCTCTGATCACCCCTCTAGTTTTATACCTCATCATTTATAGATCACAAAGAAACCTCTCCTGGGCTGCTAGATGAAATGAATTTTTAGAGCCAAGAACCCCAAGGATTCCAACTACTCGATTTGATTAAGTTGGCTTTTGACTTTGGGGTAAGGATGCCAAGACTTTGGCCCATAATAATTCTATGGTCTCAGGCCTCACTTTGGTGCCCAGGTTGCTTCAGTGTCCCTGGAGGACACCACAATGTGATGGTTGAATAAAGGGCTGAACCTCAGCTTTGCCTTCTGGGGGCCTTGATTTCTTGATGTGGCCTGAGCCCTCGGGCTGTAGCCCCACTTTGAAGGCTAAAGGAAGCAGATTATATAGAGCCTGTCTCTTTGTGCATGGTGGCCTTGGCTGGAGGCTGTCATTTCCCACAGCTCAGCTTCAGGCTTGGAGCAACTTGAGTTTCCTTGACCTCCCAGGATGCAAAACCCTGTTTTACCAGGAACCCCAGGAGGAGTCTTCAGAGCTAGGACTTACTCTTAAGGCTAAGAGTCTTTAAATAAAAAAGGTATGATGTCAGTGTTCTGGGCACAGTGGTGCAGGCCTGGCATTGCAGGAGGCTGACGGTAAGAGGATCGAAGGTTTAAGGCCACCTGGGCTACAGACCAAATTCAAAGCCAGCCCAGGCCACCCAACAGAATCCCTGCAAAAAGCAAACACAAACCAAAACAACAACCAAAAAACACAGACAAAAACAAATGCTCCACAGAAGACGTGGAACATACACATTTTCTTATCTGTTGCACAGCCTGCTTTCTTTGGAGTCACATTGGCCAGGCAAAAAAGAAAGAAGGCTCTAGAGCAGCGATTCTCAACCAATGGGTCGTGACTCCTACAGGAACCAAATAGCAGATATTTATATTATGATTCATAACAGTAGAAAAATACAGTTATGAAGTAGCAATTAAAATAATTTTATGGTTGGGGTCACTACAACCTGAGGAACTGTACTAAAGGCTTGTAGCACTAGAAAGGTTGAGATCCACTGCTCTAGAGACTGGGATGATGGCTCAGTTTGTAAAGTGCTTGCTGTGTAAGCTTGAGAACTGAGTCTGATCCCCTAGCACCCATGTAAAGAGCTGGGTATAAAGGCATGTGCTTGTAATTCAAGCTCTGGGGAAGCGGAGACAACTGCATCCCTAGGGCTTGCTGGACAGCTGTGAGCCCAGTCCCAGTGAGAGAGAGAGAGAAAAAAAACCCCAGTGGGGAATGATTGAGGAAACCACTTGTTGTCTTGTCCTCTACATATGTGCATATTTGTGTACACAAACACACATGCTCGTGTATGTTCACACACATGTACATGCAGCCACATACACCATCTTCCAAAAACTAAAAATTTAAAAAATAAAATAGCAGGCCCTTCCCTGGCCTTTTCTCTGGCTGGAGGTGAGGTATCCTCCTCTCTTGCTGTACTCTGAACATACTGGGACTCTGAACACCCCCCCCCTTTTTAAAAATCATTTGTAATATAAAGCAATCCTTGTGTCCCAATTTAAAGATGTCTGCTTTAATTGCATTTTGTTTGTGATAATATCATGGTTTCTGCTTTCATTTTCTTGCATATGCTGGCTAGCTTCTTGGCATTTGTTTTTTTCCTTATTTATAACTTTTTAAAAGAGAACTTGTAATGAAGTACTTTTGGAGCATTTGTTAGTCCAGGCCATTACAGTGCATTGCTGACCACTTTGCCCCTCCCACCTCCAGCATTCCTGAAATCCATTCCCCTGATGTCAGCCTCCCTTTCTGCTCCTAGCATGCCAGCTGCCCCTGTCCTTCTGCCCACTGGCTCCTAAGGTACCAATAGGTGTGCTGGGTGTTTGAGTCTGGCTGTTTTCCCTTCTTGAGTCCTCAAGGCTCATCCATGTTACAGATTGTGTTAGAGTTTCCTTCCTTTTTGGTGCCCATCGGTCCTCCGTCATGGGCCGCGTGGTTGACCACTCCTTGCATCTGTCTGGAGCTCCTCCATGGCCTCATCTTCCAGGAGCAGCATGCTTCAGCCAGTCTGTGTACATGACAACAGCATACTTACAGAGCATGGCCCTCAGCCATGTGGCCTGGAAAGGGGAGCTGGGTGGGTGCCAGCTGTCTGCATCTAGGTCCAAGGACAAGTGTGTGGGTGCAGGAGAGGCCTCCAGCTTTACACAGATGCACACTCATGCATGTAGCCACACACAAACAGATACAAGTGCCCACCCACACCCTTCTTTTGCGTTAGGGGAAAGACACCCGGTCTCTGTGTCTCACGTAAGTTGAGTAGTGACTGTGGTGGGTGGTGACCCATAGGCACAGCCCTGGCATGATCCATGAGAGGAGATGGAGCCTAGACGTGGTTGAGCAAAGTCAGCTATGGTCCTGGGAATACTGTGACCTTAGGCCAGCAACCAGGGAGTTGTAACAATTGCCACAAAGTGTCTGGGTGGAATGCTACTGTAGTCAAGTGAGAGAAGCCACAAGTGGGAGCATTTCAATCCCATCCATATCCACGTGTTTGGAACCAGGGAAGGATAACATCTGTGACCGAGGTGAGCAAGACTGCCTTGGGGAACACATGGGACCGTGCCAAGGACGGAATGTCCTACAGTTGATTTGTGTGCACACTTAGGTGAACATGTCCCGTCACCCGTTTAGGATTTATGAGTTACACTCAGTGGGAATGGGGAGCAAAGAGATGCTCAGGAAAGCAAGCATCACTGCTGCAGCGCCTTGGTGGGTGTGTACTCCTTCCCATTCTCCATTCATTTCCCTGAAATTGTTAAGTATCCTGAGACCAGTTTGGTGCTGATGGTCCAGTTGGTTCTCAGGTTGGGGCTAAAGATAGGGGACTGAAGGTTCCACACAGGTAGTGCTCAAGGGAGAGAGGCTGTGTCCTTAGGCCCTAGGTGACAGCAGTGTGGGGCAGCCACCAACCCTTGGTTCCCCGTGGTTACATTAGTAAAGCAAAGCTAGAGCTTCGGGGTCTGGGAAGTTGTTCTAGAGCAGAGGCAGAACTGTCTTCCTCCTGGTTGGTCCTCCCCTAAATTGCCTGAGCCCTGCCATCCATAGCTCTCTTACTTGTCAGTCTTGCCTTTTAGCCCTACAGTGTCACAGAGCAGGCTCTGCCCAAAGTCCACAGTGTCTTTGCAGCCTCATAGGACCTGGCATGTGATCATTTGTGTAGGGACTTACAGTAGGAATGGAGGAGGGCACAGGGCAATGAAGTTGTCTGGGTTTATGACTCGATGGAGCCCACATACTTCCGCCCGGGTCACGGAGGCCATACTATTTGCAGGCCTCTCTGGAAGTGTGGCTTTAGCCTATCTTCTGCTGTTTGGGGCTTAGCCCTGGCTCAGTGGACACAGATTTGTTCCCTTGTTAAGCCTTCTCTGAAAGATGGTCCTTTGTGTGTGCATGTGCATGCATGCACGCAAGCACAAGCGTGCAAAGATGGATGTTCTTTGGAGCTAGCCACTTAGCTAGGAGAGGTGGGAAAGGGAGGAATGCTGGGTGCGGTACTCCTCATGTACACTGTTGCAGGTATCTCTCATTGCTCCCAGCTCGCTATTTTGGAGAGGCTTTTCACTTGCCATGTCAGGCCTCAGCCTCTTCCAAATGCAGCGCTTCTTGAGTTTGAGCATTTGAACTCCAAAAGGACACAATGATAAAGGCAGGAAGGCTCAGCTTGTGACACTTGCCAAAGGGCAACTGCTTAAAACAGCCTTTGCTCATAACCCCAGCATTTGGGAGGCAGAGGCAAGAAGATCGCCACTTTAAGGCAAGCCCGGACCGACCATCTAGATCCTGCACACAGCAGGACAGAGCTGCCTTTGCCCTGTAAAGTGCACCCTTGCCCTAGCACGTTATGGATCATAGATGGTGGTGAGCCTGCCATGCTACCGTAGCACCTTCCATTTTATCACAATGTCTGGTTGGTGAGTTGACCCTGGACTTTCTGTCACCTCCCAGCCAGTTCCTGCACCTTGTCTTGCATTACCTTCACGCAAAAGGCATGACAAGTGTCCCTTTTATAATTTTTTTTTTTTTTTTTTTGAGACAGAGTTTCTCTGTGTAGCCATGGCTGTCCTGGATTTTTCTCTATAGACCAGGCTGGCCTTGAACCCAGAGATTTGCCTTCCTCTGCCTCCCTAGTGCTGGGATTAAAGGTGTACACCACCATGCCTGCCTGACAATTAACAAACTTTTATTGAAAAATGTAGCACACATCAAAATGTCACAAATAGTTTAGTGACTGTTTTAGAAGATATTACCGAAACCACCTCTCAAATCTAGAAACAGCTTTGTCTCCTGCCTCCAATTCCTATTACAGCTGTAGCCCCTCTTCTCCCAGAAGTGACCACTGTGGCCATCTTTTTTTTTTTTTTTTTCTCTTAAGTCTGTCATCTTGGTATATGACTCTTGGATTATCGTCATTAAGAAGTATGAGGTAAGAACATTTTTCAAGGGTGGTGTATTATTTTTCTCACCGTTGTGACCACATGCTTATAAGGGGCTACTTAAGGGTTTAGTTTGTTCCCTGCTTGAGGACAGAGTCCATGATGGCAGTGAAGCCAGGGTGGCTGGAACATGAGGGAGCTAGTCTCATTTTGTGCATAGTCAGGCTGCAGAGAGAGGCGAACTGGCTTCTTCCCTTTTCTGTTTTCATCCAGTCTGATACCCCATGGGACAGTGGTGCTCGAGTTCAGGGTGGCTCTTTCCACCTCATTTAAATACCTTTAGGGATGTCCTACAGACACACTCAAACCTGGGTCTCCTGGGATCCCAAAGTTTGTCCGATTGACAGTGAAGATAACCCTTACAGATGGTTATTACAGACACTGTTAGAGTACACTTGGATACTCCTGGTAGCAAGGACCCTGGATAGGCCAATTCCCATTACTGGTAGGTGAAGGTAGGTCAGCATGTGACCACCACGTAGCTCACTCATTTGGCGGGTGGCTAAAGAAAGCAGAGCTTTTATAGATGTCCATGGAAAAGATACCACTATCCCGAACAGGTTACCACAGTCCCAGTAGAGCAAGTGTGTGCAGGGAAGGGTCTGGCACTGGCTGTGAGGGAGAGATCAGCCTGTGGAGAGGAGAGCTTTGTCCATTGTCCTGTCTTTGACTAGTTGCTCTCCTTTGTGTGTAAGAGAAAATCCGTCTTTGTGCTTACCACCACGCCTGCTGTGGATCCTTGATATGGTATCTCTATGGTAGGCAAACCCGGGTTGACTGTTGGGGTGCCCGCATGTTGCACAAATATCATCTTCCAGCTTCCTTGATAGAACAGGATGGCATGGGGTCAAGAGCAGGGGCAGCTCTTTCCCCTGCTGCATTGACCTTGGTGCTCTACCCAAGGTGGGCACTTGGAAGTAGCTGGCTACATGTCTGGCTGGGTTTGACTTCTCAAGAGCCCTAAATAAATATTTTGTTGTTATGGACAGGTGGGTTGCATAGGAGAGGATTGACTCTGACTTTAAACTTGTGTGTAATGGTATAGTCCTGAACTCTGGCATGAGCTGCATGCTCTCCCTCTTGTGTCCAGAATATCTTTTCTGTGGGTACTTGGCAAAGCCATCATTTTGTCAGCAGCAAGGGCCTGGTCTCCTCATTCACTTGCTCTGGGAGGAAGGTGGTAGCCATCATATGAACTGATGACTTTGTGTGGGAAATTTGTAGTACAGCAGGTTAAACAAAGCCAGTAATGAAGTTGAGCCCAGCCTAACACTGAAATGCAACAAGAATGTGAGTGGAAGCCTTTGACTGTGTTTATTAATAAGCATGTGTTGAAAGCCTGAGTTTTGTCTTTGGCATGGAATAGATGGAGGCATTGGATTCGGTCCCAATGTTACATAGTCTAATGGAAAAGAAGAGAAAAACAAAACGAAAAACCAGGCCATTATGCATCAAGTAATTTATAAGTAAAGCCAGATACCTACATACAAATACTGATCTTCAGCTGTTGGGTCGCCTACATTATATTTCTCTCTTGTGTGCTCTGGAGCCCAGAGGTGAGCTCTGGTTAGAAGGGCATCTGTTTCTGGAAGGACTTGGGCTTTTAAAAGTTCTCTGCTTTAGGAAAAAAAACCCTCAGACAATTATGCCAACAGAGAACCTTGGTGGGATCTTTGTTGGCATCCATCCCTTTATCTGCTTCCGACGCTCCTACATCCCCTCGCTATGAACTTGGTATCAGCTCATATGGGTACATCCCTATTATCCCAGCCCCCTTGCCCAATGTGCCCTGAGAGGTGGGGACTGTGGCACCCACATCCTCCCCTGCCAGCTCTGCATAGCTTTCAGGAAGGTGCTGTGGAGAGTCACTGTCCAGGGTAGCAATGGCCCTTTTAACTTGAAGCTTCACTGGGTCCCAGCTTAAGGGATGGGCAGGCAGAGGCCCTCGGAGCCAGGAGATGAGTAGTCATCTATGCTGGTCTGGTGTTCCTTGCCTGGGCCACTTGCAGGACTCAAGGGAGGTGGGCTGATTCTCTCTGGCAGGGACTGTTCTTCAAGGCTTATCCCTTGATTACCATGCTGCCTTAACTCTAATATGTGTGTTTTGTCACAGTCTAGCATTTCTGGAAACTGCAAAGTGTCCCAGTGTCCATTTGTATATTTAATGAAATGACACTACCCTTCTTCAGAAACAAACCTGCCTGCCATTAAATTTGTACTATGCATTCATGACCTCTAAGATCCATGGGGATAGGACACCTCTCAATACAGACCACCTCTAGGATTTGGACAAAATCCAGAGCATGGGGCTTTTAACCTCCTCTCTCTGTGTGTCTAGGGAATAGTCAGCCACCCTGGCCGTTGATGCCCTGTCTCCTCTGTGGCTGCAGCTACTCTTGCTGAAGCTATGCATTTGTATCTGCTTAGTCTGTTTCTTCCAGTGTGGCTCCCTCTCATTATCTCTGCCTCAGCTAACCACTCATTCACTCACTTATTCTTCTACCTCTATCTAGGTTGGCCCTGGAGACAGGGAGGGCCCCCACACTACTATGATTCATCAAGCGCCTAGAACAGCACCCCACCCCTCTCCCCAGCACTGGGCTAACGCATCCATGCAAAGGCATCCAGAGCTGTATCACTCTGACGTCAGCATCTAGGTGATGTGGCTTGAGAATTAGGAGTTGCAGAAGAAAACCCAGCCCCGAGGATGGCATTTTAACCAACTAGCAAATTTATGAAGGGGACATAGAGGGAGGGGAGCGCAAAGGAGTGTGCCCTCAAAATGAGGGTTAATGAGGAGTCTCCCTAATAGCAAGTCCTTCATCAGCAGCAGAACGGCACGTCAATAAATCTAATTCCCCTCCAATTCAACTCGTCACAGGCTTAATTACAGCAGCCATGATGCGTACACGTGTGTTTTTTTCATTAGCAAAAGAGGGTCATTATTAGCCCTGTCTGGCAAGAATGATGATGGAGAATGTGGTTCCACCCTCCATAGGTGTCCTACGCGAGCAGAGAGTGACTTTGTGACTTTGCGTGTGAACTGAAGATTTTCCAATTACGGTGGCTTGGAGGAAGACAGAAGCAGTCAGGCAAATTAGAGAAAGATTAGCAAGGGACAGGGCTGGCGGGAGGAGAGGGTGGTCTGCAGGAGTGCTGAACTCCTGGGGAGGGAGGGTCTTCTGAGGGCTGGACTGACTTTTCCTGACCCTATCATCTGCCTGACATCTTGGGGACAAGACTCCTCCTGTTGCCGCCTCTTGAATTTTGACTCCGTAGTTATGAAGATTGATGTGGGGATAGGACATGATTGCTTCCAGCCACCTCTTCTAGATGTTTTTTCACCCCCCCTTCTTCTCCTACTAAAGAGGAGGGGGCACATGCAGTCACCACGGAAGAAGACGGAACACTGGAGGGCTGAGTAAGGAATGTTGTAGGAACAATTATCTGAAACCCCAGTTAGAAATTAGCACAAAAGAAGTAGACCCTCACAGGCCAAGTACCAGTGTTTACAGGAAGTGCCCACCCAGGGAGCCCGGGGTGGTGGGCATGTAGGAATGGTGGGGGAGCCATTCTCCCTGGAATTCCATACACAATATCCACGAAAACTTTCTTCTTTCCTTCTTATACCGCTCCCTGAAACATGGTTACACTTCCACGTAAGAGGCTGTGCTTTGTGCATTTGGTAGTGACTGGCAGCTACAGCAGCAGGTACCAGCTGTCGCCCAGCTCTGGGTACCAGGCAGAGGGTAGGTGCATCAGCTTTGGAACTGGGAGAGTCTTAGAAACCTTGGCTTATCTAAACCTTTCCTAGTACTTAGGGTCCCCAGCACACGTTCTGCCAAGCCCTGGTGGATCTCTCTGGGGATGGGAGACTCACTGCCTTATGAACAATGGAGGCTTTAGGGCCTTTGCGTGAGCGGTGTGTTTTACCTAGCATACCTTTCCTCCACCTTTTTATGCCTGGCCCTTTGTGCCATTTTAATGTTGCCCCAAACGCCCCCTTCTTAGAGAGGCCCAGCTCCCTCCTCGCCTGCTGTCACTGTCTTGCCCATTGTTTGGGGCCCTTGCTCACCACCTCCTTGGTCCCTGACTGCTGTGCTTCTTGGTGCTGTCAACTTCAGCATCCTCTGGCTAGGCAACGCCTGATACTCAATGGATCCTTGAGGTACGTGCTGCAGGCTCTCTGTCACAACCTATGGGGACCCCCCCCCATGTTAGGGAAGAAACTGTGGTTAAGAGAGAGGTTAAGTAACCTAGTGCAACATAGACCTTGTCTAGCTGTCTCAGGTAAACCTATGTCTCAGTCTTTATGATGATGAGTCCATAGGCTCCTCCCCTCTCCTCCCCTCTCTTCCCCATCTCTTCTCCTCACATCCCCTTCCTCCACTTTTTTTTTTTTAAAGACAGGGTTTCTCTGTGTAATAACTCTGGCTTTCCTGGGACTCACTCTGTAGACCAGGCTGGCCTTGAACTCACAAAGGTGCACCTGCCTCTGCCTCACAAGTGCTGAGATTAAAGGTGTGCACCGCCACGCCAGGCTAAGTTCCTTACTTTCTTTATGGCACCATGACCTTCCAGAACAGCCTGCCTTTCCATGTGCCTCCTTCTGACCTGTTCTTCCTTGTCCAAAGGACAAACTGTGGGCAAACTCCTAGGCCAGAATTCCTTGATGGGGCTCAAGTAGCTACAGGAGACCAGTTCTGACATTCCTTCTCACCTGAGAGCTGTTAGGCCCACTGGATCTGGGCAGGTAGACATAAACCAATGCAACCCCCCAGGGGTTCATTTGCAAGCTAGACTCTGTGGAAGCCAGCTGCACCAGGCTACCTGTCTCAAATACCTTCTTCCCAGTTATGTGGCTGCCTGGGTTGGGGTGGCATGTTGCCTTCCAGTTCAGCTTTCTCCTCTAGGGCCTTGCTTTAGGAGGGAGTCTGGGAGGTGGGGCTGAGGTCCTGAGGTGAGATACTCTCTCTCTTCGTTTGCAATCTCCACTGTGAGACTCAGCCCTGATGTCTGCTCGCTCTGGCTCCAGGGGCATCTTTGCTGTTCTTTCCTCTGGGGCTAGGATTCAGCACAATGGAGCTATCCAGACTGATGGTATCCCCCCCTCTGGGAAGCAGAGGTGCTGTGTTGATCTTGAGACTTACTAACCTGGAGGGTTCCAAGTAAAATTTAATCTTTGAGACATGAGAACTCTTTTCCACTGTTCATGGTAGGACCTGGGACCCAGGCCTGACTTGTGTTTAAAACTGGATGTGTCTCCATACCTGTGGCTCTGTGGTACTGAAGTGCTTAGCAGTAAGACTGGGTCATGCTCAATGATGTCAAATGGTCACCCCTGACCCACCTGAAGCCTAGAGTATATGCACGTTTGGGTACAGGTATAGCAGTTCTGAGCTCCATCTCAAGGAGATGGTTCTCCCAGCTTTCGAATCCAGGATCTGGTGACATTTCTGTGTTGCAGAGCTCCCTCTCCCCACTCTGGTTGTGGACACATAGTCCCCTCTCTGAACTCTGTCCTCATCCCCTCAGTGAGGTCATTGCTACTACCTACGAGGTTGCCTCTGCAGACCCTGTGCCTTAATCTCTAGTCTCCTTCCCGGTGCTGGCCACCTTCTACGTTTCTCTTGTCACCGTGTCTGCCACCGTCCTTCCCCACTAGAGGGTGATTGGATCACTAGTCTTTTTCCCTCAGATCCGAGGACAGTCCCTGGCAGTTGTAGGGCATAAGATATGACATCTTCATGTCTGCGTCTCTCCTCTGGATGAGGTTGTGGTGCTGGCCTAGGACTCCTGCCTGACCACCAGGTTCTCTGTGACTCAGCATGGGCCAGCAGCTGGCTTCGAGGAAGGGAGGTGTCTCTAAGGGAAGTCCAAGTCACAGCATTTGACCTCCCCTCCTATCTGAGTTTCTGGGACAGAGGAATGTGGAGGCTTCCCAGGACCCTCCTGGCTTGACCCCTGGAGTCCAGGAGTGACTTGTTTCCATGGTTAGGTGGTTACAAAACCTGGCAAGTGTCCTTGTTTTGTGCTTCATGATGTTATAGCCAGGATTCCTGAATTGGAAATTGCTAAATTTTACTGGAATCTCCGGGTGTGAAGATGAGGCCCATAATGACTTCCTGAAGTACAATGTGGTGTGTGCTCAGAGGTGTGCACATGAGTACACGTGAGTAACATAGAATGGATTCTGGGACTACTGGGCATAGTCTTGTCTGAAGGGACCTGTCCCTTCAAAATTTCCTGCTTTCTCCCACGTGGACCTTTGGTGTGTTTGTGTGTGCGTGTGCACGCATGCGCGCACACGCACACACAAGCTTGCATGGGCACACACACAGAACATCAGAGTGATGTCCAGAGAGATGGACAGTGATGACAACTTTGGCTGCTTTCCCCCCAGGCAATGCTGAGGAAGGTGCTCCTCAGCCGAGGCTGTAGCACAGTTTCGTTAGCTCAGAGGCCATTGGGTGGACCCTCTTGGAAAATAGGAAACCTATCCTGGAAGACAGACCTCAATGCCCCAGTCCATTGCTGCTCGTGCACTCGGTTAGCCTTGCATCACAGACCCACGTGACTTTGCTCTGGGTAAAGCGTTAAAGGCAGCTTCCAGAAGCCACGGGCCAGGTGAGAACGTGCAGGGCTGAGTAGATCAAAGTAGAAGGTTACGGATCATCATCAAGCGGACCCTCTCATTCTGTATAGTGATTGCTGCTCCTGACTTCAAATTTGGGACAGCATGGGTGAGATTTTTGTGCCTCAGGGCCTCAGGACCGAACCTCTGGGTGGTGAGGTTTCAGTGATTTATGCTATTTTTTATATGGCTGGTTATGTTTGACATCCGTCATAATTGTCTTTATGATCAGGATCAGAGGAAACCTGCTGCCAAACCCCACCCCCTCTTGGTGGAAAAAGACACATAGAAACAGTTCTGGAGAGAAAGCTGCATATGAGCACAGGCTGGCCTGATGGGCTCCCTGGAAAGGGCCACAGTGCATGTGTGCACATCTGTTGGGAGTGAGGGCAGACCTGTTAGTGCAGGGCTTTCTGGGCTGTGTCCTCCCAGTTGGGCGTCCCTATGCCCATTGTAGCTGACACCTCACTCCTGGAACTTGCTCTTTATGGGTCTTAGTGCTGCTGGATGCCCCTGAGGGTCTGGCTGGAGAGACTCACTGCTACCCACTCTCTTTCATGCAATACGAACAGCTGGTGGCACCTGGACACTATGGAAACTGAACTCTCTGTGTGGGAAGCTGCAGATCATGTGGCTTTTGCTGTGGCCTGGACTTTTATGTTCACTCCTTTCTGTGTAGGATGGCGACCCTGGTGGCGCTCAGACCCTCATGTCCTGGGAAATACCCCAGCGTGGAAGAAGCACCTGTTTGTTGGGGGGGGGGTTTAGTGCTGGCCTTTCTAATACCCCAGCATGGAAGAAGCACCTGTTTCTTGGGGGGTTTTAGTGCTGGCCTGTCTCCACATCTGTAATAGCACATACTTGATAGGGTGTGCAGCTGCACTGGGCGCCTGTCATGAAGCTTCCTCTCCTGCTTTGTTGGGAAGATTTGCAGAAACTGTTCTGAACTCTGACCCTGGCTGCATCTTGCCTGTAGCAAGTGGTCATGTGACGTCACCCGGTGTGATTTCTTAGCAACGGCTGCTTTTGGCTGGCCAGGCATGGATGTGCTCCTGTGGAGTGGGTTGGAGTAATTTTCTCCATTCGATGTGTGATTGTGGAAGGAGGCCAGGATGCGTTTTAGGCAGTGCCTGGCTCCTTCTTGCATTAGACTGTTTCCATTCTCATCTCTCCAAAGGTGCTTTCCATGCACAGCCTGCCCACAGGAGGGGCAGAAAATTGGTGAGAAGTCAGGGCTGGAGCTTTCTTTCCAGAGTGCAGAGGTACAGAATCTACATTTACTTGGAAATGACTCACTTGGGCCATCAAGATGGCTCAGTGGGTAAAAGCACTTGCCAAAGCTTGATGCCCTGATTTCAGTTCCCAGAACTGGTATAGTGGAAGATAGCTGACCCCTGTAGGTTGTTGTCTGACATGTTTTGATATGGCCAGTGTGTTCACACACACACACACACACACACACACACACAAAGATGACTAACTTGATGCTGTCCATCTGCTTGAAGCAATGGCAAAAGTGGCTTTAATTCATCATATTTTATGTTCATTTAGTCATTTGAGAATTAGTATTAATGCATGGTGTATGTGCTAGGTACTGTTGGAGGCACCGGGGAGTCTACAGTGACAGGGGCAGGTTCCTGGCCTGGCAGAACCTGATAGTTTGGTACCATTTCATTCCCTACGTTATCTGCTCCTTCCTTGCCCATGTGCACTACTCTGTATAGAGGGAGGAAGTGGGTGGGGTAGGATCTGTGGGTGTGGACGCCATCGCTGGCTCCGCTGTGTCAGTGTGCTGTGTGGCCTTCACATGCAGGACCTGGGGTTGTACACAGGTGTAGGCTGGGTTGGCTGTCGTTCGGTCCCCCCCCCCCGGTCTATTCTATCTAAAATCCTGTGCTTCCCCTGTGATTCTCGAATTTTTCCACCATTTATTCTTCTAAAAAAAATTTTAGCATTTAAAACTTCAGCGGCTCAGCAGTAGTGTTTATTTAAGCAAACTATTTCACATGTAAGAAAGAGAATAAGGGCCATCCAGGAAAGACCTTCAGCTTCGGAACACACCTAGTCCCTCACCTGCAGAGCTCTGAAGGGCCCTTCATTTGCCTGCAGAGCTTGGCATCCATCACTTCTGTACCTGTCTCTCTTCATGAAATGTGGGTAAAATACAACTAAATGTTATTGCTGGACACACTTTAAAAAGCAGCATAAATGCTGGAATATCAGACATGTACACAGAGTTTTCAAGGCTATGCTGGTGTAGTCATATAAATATGGCTTAATTTTTGCTATCCACTTGTTTTCTCTCCGAGTATGCTCAGAAGATCTATGGTGATCCATGCAGCCTTGTTTCATTAATTTTAATTGCTACATGGCTTCTACTAGTAATATACCACAGTTTATCCATCTTCCACTTGTGGACACATTGAAGTATTTTATTTGCATTCTTAATTTCTCAGCTATGTTCTCCCAATGAACTCTCCAGTGCATGGGTTTTCTAGCACATGCCTTGTACTGAATGATTGGGTCTGAGGGCATGGTGATAGTGTCTTCCTCCAGCTTTAGGCTTCATTTTAGGTGATTTCTTCTCTCGGGACAGTTTGAGCATATGTCCCTGGGTTGTGTTTTGGTGACCCCATGTGAACCTCATAGATAGAAAGTAGTGGGAAGGGATGATTCCATGAATGGCTAGGGAGGGACAACGCCAGGGTGGGTGGGCCTCTGCAGAGTTGCTTCAGCAAGGACCTGTCACTTTGCGCCCAATGGTGGGTGAGCAGATTAGGAAGCCTATGTTTGGTTTTGCTCTGATTCAGGTGTCCTGTTTAGAGATGGGGAAACTGAGGCTGGGTAACTGTAAGCAGATTCTCTGAGATACACGGGGACCCCCTCAAGCCTGGGAAAACCCTCTGTTCTCTACTACACTTCCTCCTAGCACCTGGAGGCCTGGCTGGCTTCTTGTGGCATCTAGATTAGGCCTTGGCATTTTGCAGGTAGGAGAACAAGCCTGGGACAGGAACAGGTACACTGGCATTTGCTCACTTACATTTGCAACAGAGCCTTGAGGTAGGGAAAGGGAGGCTTAGAAAGGGAAACAGTTGTGGCTCCTGGACATGCCAAGAGTTAGCAGCAATGTTCACACAGCGGCCAGACATCTCCTGTCCTCACTGCTTTCCTTTTTAGGGTGTTTCTTTACCCCTGCTGGAGTTGCGTAGCTGTCCATATTTTCTGTGGACTGAATACTGGTCCATGGTCTGTCTCCTCAGCATCCCTACAGGCTCCCTATAGAGCGACCTCTCCTGCCTTTGATGCAAATTCCTGCACTTTCCTGATAATATTCTGGGCTCTTCTTAACATGAGGGGGTCAGCCGCGAGGCAGCTCGGCAATTTATAATTCTTGAAAATTCTGTTTGGTGACATGAGTTAGCATTTAATAGACACCCTGCCACCTCCTCTTTCCCTATTGTGACAAGCTCCTGGCAGAATCCTTTTGAGACTCAAGGTAATTGCACCACGCTGCGAAAGGGAAGACCACGTTGCGCTCGAGTGCGTCTCAAAAACGTCTCCACAATAGACAGTCAGGTACGAGTTTGCTGGGCTTCAAGGTAATGATTTAAACTTAATTTGACCCTTGATGAGGGATCCTGTGTTTCCGGTCAGATGCAGTCTTTGGTTTGGGCTTGCCTGCCATGCCTTCAACAGCAACAAAAATAATTCCTTGGTAACAAGTGCCTTTCTGAGGATGTCTGCTGCTGACAGCTAATATAGAATTATTGCCCCTGAATGCATTTCTGTAATTACTTCCCAGAGATCTGTCTTTGTGTTAGAAGACATTTCGCACTTTAGTAACGTAAGTGTTTTGGGAGGGCATGAACAATAATTATGCACAGCCTTTCCATGAAAATAAACCTAAAAAAATTATAAGAGCTAATGCTAAAATTGGTTAGAGTCAGGGAGGAATTTAGTTTGAATTTGATTCATGTGTGTTTATTCCAAGCGTAATAACCTTTCCTGGATGGAAACTTTTTTTTTTTTTTAAACAAAAGCAATAATGACACAAAGAGCCTGCTTTCTAATTTTTGAACCACACTGAAACTGAAAGCTGATTAAAAGTGACAAGATGCTCAAGACTGCGTAAAGGAGCGTCATTGCGGAGCCCTGATAGGAGACATTTGTGGTAATGGAAAATGAAATGATTCACAGTATGATCAATAAAAAATTAGCAGCATTTAATAAAAGGTTTCTGCCTCATGTTGACTAAAGAGCATCAAGAGCAGTTTGAAATATGAGTTAAGTGATGGTTTGAGGATGAGCCTGGGGTGAGCAGGGTGCCGTGTTTGTGTGCTCATAAAAGATCACTTCGATACTGACCCTTGCGTGGAGATAGCCGAACCCTAGGGTGAATCTGGAAGCTTCTTCGGAGCTGTCCACTTGACCTCTGACCTGTGGCTAATCTAATCCTCTGAAGTCTCTGCTCTTTTGTGGGAATGTAGATCCTTAGATTGGAGGCCAGCATGCAGAACTCCTACGTCCGTCCATCCTACCAGGAAAAGTATGCTGGTCTGGCGAGCCCTCAGCTCTCTTGGGGGTGAGGATGCGGAGTGGCAGGCTGCTGGTTTTGTTCTAAGGGTTGCTGTATGTATCTAGGTTTTAGACTCTGAATGTCCAGTAGCCACTTGTGAGACTGCAAACACTCTCCTGGGGACTGGAGTGAAACAAGCAGAAAGCCAATAGATCTTAGCAAGTGAATGAGGCTAAGCTGTGCAGAGAACCTGTGGTCCCTGGAAGAAAGCTGCTGCTGGTCAGGATCCCTGGAGGCAGCCTGAGGCCACTGTGCCCTGGGAGGGGGGGGGTGCTTGGCATTTAGAAGCCTGCTACCATTTGACTTCCTCACATGGGGAAAAGCACCTAGCAGACCCCCAGCTTTTCTCCAGGAGGCACTGCTATGGTTCCTGGGACGTGGCACATAACAGACTGTCTCCATGGCCAGTAATTAGTAAACTTTTAAAGTTTTTACACAATCTTTGCTCTGTGGCTGGAGGAGAGGGGACATCTGGCCTCCTGGGCTGCACAGAAGCCAGGCTAGAGGCCCTGGGTTGGAGAGTCATTGGTAGGGGAAGTATCTGGCCTTTGGGTTTCTGTAGAGGCCTTGGAGTCTGGCCTATGGGTCTCCAGTACCTGAGATCACTTGGACCTGGACAAGGCACAATAAAGCCACTTCCTGGCTCTGCCCCTGCTGAATGTCTTTGTTCATTTGTTTAGCTGTGCTAGGGATGAAATGCTAGGAAAGTACACTACTACTGAGGTATACCCCCAGTGGAATCATTCCACGTCACAGGGGATTAGGTCCTTCCAATCTTCATCACTGCACGTGGTGAGATTTCGTTCTGTCAAGACTGCGTGGCTCAGGGGCGTGTTACCACTAACTACCCAATGGAAAACATTTCTTTTTCCTGTTCAGTGAGAGCATTTGGATGACTGTCCTCCTTTATGTCTCCTCTTCTCCTTTCCTCCACCCCACCTGCCTTGTTGCTTTGCACTTATCTCAAGTGAGCTTGTGTAGGTGTGCTATGGGCTGAGGGGGCTGCCATGTCTCTGTGTCTTTGTGGGATGTACCCCACAGCTGGGTTGGGGAAGAGTGCTGTCCCTTACCTATAAGGAATCATCGTGACCAAGATGCTTGTGAGCCAAATGTTGGCTTTTTCACAGTACAGAGCTGGGCTTGGTTCTTTGGGTTGCCTGCAGTGCCTTCAGCAGTGGCTAGAGTCTGGTAGGTCTTCAGTAAATGTTGGTGGACTGTAGGTATGAAGTTCTGTGTTTGACAGGGCTGCACCAGGGTTGAGGGGTGGAGCTCGATGCCAACCAGAGCCTGGTTGGCAGAAACTGGAGGGATCCCAGCATGAATAGACCCTAGTAGGGGGAGCTCATAACCTGACCAGAGCACAATGTCACCCTTGTGTTCAGAATGAGGATAAGGCTCAGCAGTATAAGTCATCAAGATCACGTAGAATGGACACAACCCTAGGGTCTGAGTGTCCAAAGGAGCATTCTCTTATACTTTTCAGCTAACTTCCTCATCCAAGGAGCACTGAGCAGATGGCCCTGGATGTGACAACCTCTGGTTGCTCCTGCTGGGCATCCGTGGCACTGACTCTCAGTTGGGCTGTAGGCAATATCCAATCTTCCAAGTGCTTAATCCCCACCCCCACTCCGGTTTCTGTGTATAATCTTGGTAGTTCTGGAATTCACTGTGTAGTCCGGTCACTGTGTAGTCCCCCATATTAGAAAGCAGGCGTTGAACTCAGGGATCTGCCTGCCTCTGCCCCTGAGTACTGGGATTAAAGGTGTGTGCCACCAAGCCCACCTCACATTGTTTCTTAAAACTTAAAAGTTAACACATAAAAGTCCAGAGATTTGGGACCAGCAAAAATAGTTTAGTGTATAAGGACCCTAGCAGTCAGGCCTGGTATCCCAAGTTTGATCCCTGGGTCCCATGTGGCAGAAGAAGAGAACAGATTCCTCTAAGTTGTCTTGTGACCTCCACATGAGTGCTGTGGCATGCATAGTAAGTACGTGGACACACACAAACTAAGTTGTTGAAAACACTTCAGAGATTTTACATGGGAATAAAGACTTCTTTCTATAAGGATAAAATAGTGGATGATGCTGTTGCTGGGTGTCACTTTCCACAGGTGACGGTTGTCTCTAGGGGCCAGGCAGTGCCACTCTTGGGGGCTTCGCACCTCACTAGCCTTCCAGGAACACCCTTGTGAACAGTTGTGTGATGCTGGAGATTTGTTTCACGTGGTGTTTGAGTGGCAGTGGGTTTTTTACTCTAGTCTGAGCCTACTTGGCTTTCTGTATAATTGGTGTAAGGTGACATCTCACTTAATGGGCTATGAGTCACAAGATGTGCTGGTTAGTTTTCTTGTCAACCTGGACCAATTGAGGTGGTCTTGGAAGAAAAGCTTCAAATGGGAGAATGCCTTCATCAGACTTGCCCATCGGTGTGTGTATCTGTGGGGGCATTTTCTTCATTAGTGATTTGTGCGGATGGGCCTAGCACACTGTGGGTAGTGAGTGCATCCCTGGGTAGGTGGGTCTGGGTTTTATAGAAAGCAGGCTGAGAAAGCCAGTAAGCAGCACTCCTCCATAGCCTCTGTGTCAATCAGTTCCTGCCTTGACTTCCCTCAGCGATGGACTGCGGCACAGGAGCGTAAGCTAAATAAACGCTTTGGGCATGATGTGTGATTGCAGCAATAAAGAGTAAACTTGGGCACAAGATGAAATATGCAGAGGAAGGAGGAAACCTCGGATACAACACTGTGAGTCATTCTTGGTTGTAGGCTCCAGAATCTCTCACGGGTGAAGAGATGTTCCCTGGAAGGTTCTGGTAGTTTCCAGGGTCAGCTGGGGTCTTGGGTTGGAGCAGTCCCTCTTGGACAGTATGTCCAGCGAAGCTCATGAAATGCAGTCTGACCCGACCGTGACTTGACTTCCATCCATGAAACCACTGGCCCTGACTGGGGGCAGCAGTCACTTCCTTCTTTAAGAGGCAGAACAGAAACAGTAAGTTAAGTGTTGAGACATTTGCCAAGGGCCCTGCTGCCAAGGGCACCTTAGGCTAAGCCCTGGTTTCCACTGCAGATACTGTAAACCTACAGATAAATAATGGCCTCAGAAACTGGGGCTGGCGATGGAGGCACAAACATGCTGTCTAATTGGGGCTGGAAGCTCTTGGCCCTGTTTGGGCTGTCCCTGTGTCTCAGGTCCTTGCAGGCTCACTAGCTCAGGTTGTGTCAAAGAAATGTCCCCTCCTCTGCAGGCAGGGCCCAGACAGCTATAGAGCTAAGCTAGGCAGCACCCAACTTCTGAAAGCACTTCTTGCCTTGGGAACATGTTTTAAAGAGGCTTACAGGCTGTCAAAACACAATGTGGATTTTCTACTTAAGAAAATGTTGCCTCCAGTAAGCATGGAAATGGAAGGTGCCTTCCAGCTTTTCCCCCCTCAGCCACAGTAGGGACAAGGTCAAGAAAGGTGGGCCAGTGAACTGTGGGTAAATGTGTCAGTACTGACCCCCTGGCAGACTCAAGTTACATGGCAAGCTTGTTGGGGGTGGGCTAAGTGAGTTTTATTGGGGGTGTGTGGGATGTCTGTTGGACATTTTTGTGCCATTCACAGGGGCATACATGTGCCTTGATCTCCCCATCCTTTGGAACACATTGGGCCTCACTTGCTGTCTGATGTCTTTAATCCTTGCCTGGGTCATGATGTTGGGTTTGATTGACAGCAGCAATAAACCAATAACCATGAACCATTTTCTCACACCATATGGACCAGATACCAGGCTTCACATCTGTTACCTCATTACAACTGTTAAAGAACTGAATGATAATCCCAGCACCTGGGAGGCAGAAGCAGGCATATCTCTGTAAGTTCCAGGACAGCCAGGGCTACGCTACACAGAGAAACCCTGTCTCAAAATACAAAATTTAAAAGAAAAGAAAAAAAGAGTTAAATGAGCCTCAGAGACAAGAAATGACTTGGCCAAAGTCGCCACTTGCTAAATGGTGGAATGTAGATTTGAACAGAAGCCACTTGGCTCCACAGCCTGTAGCACATCTCTGTTCTTTGTGTCTTTCTATGTCCCTGAGCTGCAAATCCAGCCATTGATGCTTGTGTGTATTGTTATTTAAATGCCTGCCCTTAGTCCAACTACTTGTGTCCATCAGGAGTGGGCTATACCTGGTGTCTTGATGTTTCCAGACCGTGGGCTTTCAGCCCTAGGATGAGTCTGGAACTCAGCACTGGACGGTTCTGCTTTCTGCAGAGGCAGGGAGGGAGCACGGTGTCATATCCAGGGCCTGTTCTCACTCTTAGAAAGTCCCAGGCTCATGTACTCAGTGGTAGGAGGGGCTTAGCTGCTCTCACATCTTACTAATCATGGCTGCCCATTTAGTGAGTGTTGCTCTCTCTGCTTGCTTCAGCAGGAACAGAAGCTGCCAGTGCCACTCAGGGCCTTGTGGGCACAGCAGAGACTAGAAGCACTTCTGAGGTCACTGTAGCAGGGGGGCTAGAGCTGTCCCACTTGCCCCTTCAGCTAGTAACCTGCTCACTCATTGGCCCATATCACATTTATTAGGTGTCTTTTTTGTGCCAGGCTTTCTGTGGGCTCTGAGACCACCAAGATAAACAGGGCCAGGAAGTGCACGTAGACTGTAGCAAACGTGTATACCGTGCCTGGCACACAGTGGGTACTCAGGAAAACATTTGTGGATGAAGGGAGAGTGAATGGAGGCGTGTGATTGCTGGCACTGGCAAGTTCTCTCTAGCTCCACCCTTGGTCTCCAGCCTCCACCATGTGGTGCTCAGCCCTGAAGTCCCAAAGATAGGGCCTTCCCCATGGGTCCTGAAGGTGCTCAGGGTGTCCAGGGCCTGTGCCAGATACCTGGACCTGGGAAGAGACGAGGCACACATCTGGGCACAGGACCTTTTGACCTGGGCACAGAGGGTACTCACTCATTGCTGATTCTTGTTGAATCTGTCTCAGCAGCCCTTAGGTGTTGTGGAGCCCCTACAGCCCCAGGTCAGAAGCCCAGGAAGTCTTCCAGACCCACAGCCCCATACTTTCCCCTTCTGTTTCTCTGGACTGGACAAACACAGCTGCCCAGCCCTTCCTCAGGTTCCCGCCTCTAATGTCCAGTGTAGTGGTTAGTTTGGGGATCTGGAATCCAGAGCATTTTTCTGGGGTGTTCCTAACGTGGTTTGCTTCCTTGTCTGAAACTTGGGGGGTAGATCTAGGCATCAAGTTGTGACATGGAAGCATTAGGTAGAGGACCCCAAGATTCCCTCTGCTGGGAAGACTGGGACACCTTCCTCGCTCTTTGGCAAACCGCTGCTTTCTCTCTGCCACTTCTTAGGCTGTGTGGTGCTTTCTTCAGAGTTCATGGCTCTCCCTCACACTGTCACCCTGAGGAGGATTATGGCTTGGTGCAGTAAAGAAACTACTTTCCTAATGAGAAGCAGCATGTGTGTGGCCTCCCGGAAACCTCCAGTCCATACCTTTTGGCTCAGGGTTCAAAGTTTCGTAGGATAGAGTGGCGCCATGTAAGAAGCTAGTGTGGCAGAGTAGCCTCTGTGTACAGGCTGGACATTTTGAGAGCAGCCTAAAAGTTGACGTCTTTATGTGGTCCCACTTAATAGCACCTGCTGAACAGTGCTGTGACTGCGCCTTATAGATGTACACACTTGCCTCCTTGAAACCAATTCATTTTTCTACATCCTCAGTGCTCACTGAGTGTCCACCATGTAGCTGTCTGCACAGGAGACTGGAGGACTGCAGTGAGCAGAGACAGCCACAGCCACACCCCGTGTGCTCTGGCCACTTAAGTGTCAAACAACCCTGCATTCAGTGCTTTTGAGTGACTGACAATGTGTGTCC
Source organism: Phodopus roborovskii (assembly GCF_943737965.1). NCBI lineage: Eukaryota > Metazoa > Chordata > Mammalia > Rodentia > Cricetidae > Phodopus > Phodopus roborovskii. The sequence continues at coordinate 997,408 of NW_026126486.1, read as the reverse complement.
TTTCTCTCTGTTCTGTGGGCTGACAGGTTTTGTGGCAGGTTCTCTTGGTTTTCCTGGAGTGGCAGCTGTGTGGTGGCCAGAGCTATAGCCATAGGAATGCTATCATGGATGAAAGTTGGAATTTGTATATACCCACAGGTTGTATATCCTTGTACTGATACTGGATGTTAAGCCAAAGCTGTGCTAGGCTTGGGCTTCTCTCATTTGGCAGCTTCATTCCCTGTGGGAGCATCCCAGGAGGCCTACTGGGAAGCATCAGGCTTCTTCCTACCTAGCCTCAGAAGACTCCCTGCACATTGTTTCCATTGTGTCTTACTGGTTAGGGCCCCAGCAAGGCTGCCAGCCTGTGGGGGCATTGCTGAGGGGAAGTAGGCAGGCCCCTCTTCTTGATGGGTATAGGGTCAAGGACTTGTTGCAGAGGGGCAGCTGGAATGAGAACTATTTTAGTATGTCTAGGGAATGCAGACTGCCACAGTGAGGGAGAGAAAAAGCAAGTTGGTCCACATGAACATCTTTTGTACCAAGTGCTCTCACAACAAGGGACAGGGAGGCAGGGGCCCAGGTATGCGTATTAGGTGGGTGAGAGGTAAGGGTGTTCTCTTGCCTGCTAGGGAGCAGGAAGTAGTAAGTCCTGGGCAGAAGCAGTTGGGCAGTTCATGGAACCAAAAGGCATGTGTGGCTACGGAGAGATGTGCTAGGATGTAGAAGACATCAACACACACCATCAGACTTTGATGGCATGTACAAATCCCCAACACTTGGTTCATGGTTTCTTATAATGTCTCTGTTGTGGGTGAACTACTGTGTGGTGGTGGCCCTGCCACTTCCCTTCTGGCCTTGACTAACCCATAGAACCCCATTTTCATGACTCAAAATGGGGACACGACGGCAACTCCTCATAGTGTACCCTAGCTGGCTGTGTTTGGAAGGTGCCAGGCATCCAACAAAGGTCCAGTCAATGCCAGCTGCTGTCTTGATGGCTGCCTGGGCAAATATTTAGAAACTGACAAGCTGTGAGTTGTCTGGGATGGAGTGTGAGGTTTGGAAAAGTAGAGACGGTATCAGTTTGGATTGGGGAGGCAGTGTTTTCTGGCTCATGTGGTTTCCTGCGACATGCATGTGATCGTGAGGGAGTAAGCCTATGCAAAGTCCTTGTGGCTTGAGTTTGCCCTGTTCAAGGCTTCAGCTGCTGATGGCAGCTAGGAGAACTGGAGCGGGCGGAGGGAAAGGAACTGGCTAACCACTTTGCAGGAAGGCCCTCACTGACCCAGTGGCCTTGACAGAGGAGAAGCCAGGGGGCTGCCTTTTCCAGCTTGCTAACTGCTGCGTCTGATCTCCCGGTGGCCAGAGGGGCTACTAGGTTGGCTGTGGTGAAGCCGAGAGGCCTCTGTGTCAGAAATGTGTGGTGGCACTTGGTAGGGAGTTGGACATGCCTAGGCTTCTACCTCCTGTGCTTATCCCAGCCACACCCAGGCTCAGAAATGGGGATCAGGAGGACCTCAGAGGTGGAGCAGGAAAGGAATGAGGCAGGTAGGACTACCCTGAGAGGAATAGGGAAGGCCACTCCCCTGATCCTAGAGGTTTATTGCACAGCTGGTCTAAGTGGGTCCAGGATAGAGGAGCAGCCAGAGAGTGCTTTTGGGAGGATGCTGGCCCAGGAGCCCTCTGTCCTACTGAGCCGTGAGCCTATGGAAGCTGATGTCACAACAGATGAACAGTGTAGGCTCTGTTTCTTATATAGCTTGGGGTGACTCTGAAGAGCCCCTGTCTTCTCTGACAAAAGAAAAGGACTCTTCATCCTTTTCCCTTCTAGTGAAGCTTCTAGAGCTGCCAAGTAGGAAAGCAGAGTCCTTTCTTTTATTTTTTCTTTTCTTTCTTGTTGTTATTGCTTTTCCAGACAAGGTTTCTCTGTGTAGCTCTGGCTGTCTTGGAACTTGCTCTGTAGATCAGGCTGGCCCTGAATTTATCCGCCTGCCTCTGCCCTACAAGAGTCCTTTCTTGGAAGGAGACTCTGCAGATCCTGTCCTGCCCAGGGTCACAGGGCTTTTTGTTGCCAAGGTCCTGGAGTCAGCAGAGACCCTGGTTGCTGGGTCTTGAGGGAAGTCTCTTCCTCAGAACTTGGGATGGCCAGCAGCACCTTCTCTGTGACCTTCCATGAAGGTCATGCTGGCGGAGCTTTTCACCTCTGGGAAGCCGGGTGGCGAGGTCCTCATCTGCCCCTTTGCCTTTTCCCCTCTCTTGTCCTTTTCTGCACAGCCACTCTCCCTTCCCATTAGTAGCCAGACATAGGGGAGGTGACAGTTTCTTAAAGCAGATTTATACTCTTGGATGACTTTATGGGCTTTTGCCTTATAAAAACCAAGAGTTGACATTCTGATTTATCTACTCCCGAGTCAACAGGATGTATCAGATTTAAAGAGATCAAATGTGGTGTGGTGTTTGTGGTTCCAGTTGTAGATTTGCTGAGCTATTACAACTAGGATTGCCAAGTAAATATGGCAAAAAAAAAAAAAAAAAACCAACAAGGGGGTAATTTAAATATGTCTATTAAACTGTGTGTTAAGTAAAGTAGCAAAGGCTTGGTGCGGAGTGTAACTTACTATCTAGAGATTTCGTAGAGCAGATAAAGCCGGAATTATGGCTCTTTTAAATCCTCTGCAGAAGGTTCCCTTTGTTTTTGTTTTTAAATTAAGGGAAGAGACACTAAACTAGAATTTCAGAGAGTGGTGCTTGCCTGTGTAACTACCATACATGATGACTATAATTTCAAAGGTTCTGGATGATATTTTTTATTTCTTCACTTTCTATTTCTTCACATTGCTGTTGCTGCTGTGGATCAGCTTCCCTGGGATAAATATGCTGCTTAGCTTTTAATGGGATTTCTGTATTGCCGGGAGTTGGCTTGTTCTGGTAATAAAAGAACCTAAAAATTGTGCATCCCTTAATTGGTAAGAAGAGAGATGTTTTGATGGGCCACAAATGGCAGCATTGATTTTTTACTGCCTCTGCCGCATGTCCTACACTGTTCCCTGCCATGGAAGGCGGCAGCTGGCTCACCGATGAGCTGATTTGTGTTCCCAGGTTCTTGATGCTGGGGGCTTGGAAGTGTGTGTTCTTTGCAGACAGGAGAAATAGAGCCCTTATAACATCATCTGTTTCTAAATTGAAATATTTATGGGCTTGTGCTTTGCTCCTCAAATTGAATGCGTTCTTAGCTTTGTGTCTCTCTCCTATGCTTTGGCGACTGGCCCTGGGGAATTTAAAGGTTGTCTGCTAAGCCTTTTTTGGTGACAGCTATGCGCATGCAGATATGCACATAACACGTATACATGCACTTTTGCGTGCATATATATTTGCATAAATATATTTATGCACGATAGAGGCCTTTTTAGTTGATTTAGATCAATGCTGGCAGTTTCTGACCATCAGATCTGTGTTGCAGGACAACTGTGTGTGGAAAGGGACAACACACACTTTAGTTTTCCCAATGCAAGGGTCCCTGTATTTTAATGGGCAAGCTTAAGCTATTGACACTTATGAGGGTTACTGACATTATGTGTAATATATTTACCTTGTTATTTTTTCTTTCCGTACATTGCCTTGCAAGTTCTGTTTATTGCTAAGATCGAGGCTATTTTCTGTTCCCACAGATGTAGGGATGTAAGGTAGACAGAAGTCAGGAAATGGAGGGAGCTGGGATGTTACCCCTCTGCTGGGTATGGGAAGGCCCTACTTTGAAATGGGACTCACAGAGCTGTCTCTCTCTGTGGAATACTGTACTGCCTGACCTCTTGAGCGCCTTCTTAGCTCTGGGATATGAGGCTGTGAAATGGGGCTGTGTACCTAGAATTGTGGCTTTGCAGAGCAAGTAAATGCAGAGCTTCAATGTGGTCATGAGTCTCGCTGCATAGGGTTAAGTCTGGAGCAGTTGTTAATCTTACAGAAACCGCTATTATCCATGCCTGGCGTTCACTGTCTAGGTGGCTCCCTGGTCACTGGGAACAGCCCTATCTGTTCAGGCTTTTTGTTGTCATTGCTTTGTTTTGTTGAGAGAGGGTTTCACTCTGTATCCCAGACAGGTCTTGTGTTTACTATGTAGCTTAGATTGGTCCTGAACTCATGATTTTCACCTCATCTTCTCCAGTGCCGACATTGCAGGTGAGCCACCATAGCTGGCTCCATTCAAGCTCTGGATTTAACCATCCTGGGTCCTTCACCTTCATGCCCTTCCTTTCTTCTAGAGACAGGGCATCTGCATGGACCTTCAAGATGTGTTGTTTGGAGGGCCACCGTGACTGGGAGGTCCCCCTTCCAAACTGCACGGCTTCAGGGAAACCAACAAGTCAGGGTGTGTTGGTGCAGCTGTGGGGGCCTCAGAGAGGTATACCATGGAATTGGATTTTTAGGAAACAAATGCTAAGGCGTTCGCACTTCCCTGAGGGGTCACAACCCCCAGCAGCCACGAGTAGAGGGAAGATGACAGGAAGTCCTCCTAGAAGATTTGTGCCATGAATTAAAGAATCTAGTTGAGAATTACTGCACCACATGCTACACCCCCCCATATATTAATATACTGAGAGGTGTCAAGAATAATGGACCCCAGGAGGTAGAGTAATTAAATGTATCGTAATAAATACTGGGTGATTCTTTTAAACCTCTTTCCCGAGACCCTGTCAGCTGATGTGGACTGTATTCTTCCTGTTGGCAGGAGGCCTAGAAGGAGAGGCAGAGTGTGATCGGAAAACCAGCCGTGCGCTGGAAGACAGGAACAGCGTGACAAGTCAAGAGGAGAGAAATGAGGACGATGAAGACATGGAGGATGAGTCAATTTACACCTGCGATCATTGTCAGCAGGACTTCGAGTCTCTGGCAGACCTGACGGACCACCGGGCCCACCGCTGTCCTGGAGGTAATGCTAAATAGCGCCGGGATTCTGACAGGTGGTTACACGGATAATTGGACATAGCAACAGCTTGAAGCCTCAAGTGAGATTAAAGAATTAATAATGTAATTTTACAGTTAATGTCATTTTATTGTGGTGTCTTGGGTACCCTGTATCCTCTTTTAAATAAAATTAAAAATAAAAGCCACAGCTTCCTGGCAGGCAGAAATTGGGTAGAGGTGTCCTGTATCTGTCTAACCGTACTCCACAGTATACAGGTTGTAAGTGGGTGAATCCGTACCCCAGATTTCTGGAAAGCCTTTTGGAAACCTAGCAATTAAGAGGTTGTTAGTGCAAAGTTAAGCAGCTTAAGTGTGGAAAGCCATGCAAAGCAGTGAGCTGTGATGGGATGGGGGAATTCCAAAGACCAAGGCCAGCCTGTGCAGCAGAGACCCGGTCTACCTCCGGGCGTGGTGCTCTCCTCCTACGACAGAGAAATGTTAGTGATGATGGCAACTTTGCTCTGCAGGCATCCAACCCTTTGGAGGGTGGGCTGGGATAAGGAGTTGGTTAAGACTTCAGCAGAGAGCATGTTCTCTCTCTGGTGGGTAGGGAGCTGGGGACATGTGTATACATTGGGGTGTCTCTATACTATAGGGACACATGGATTTCTGGGCTCAGAGCTTTGTAGAGATAGACCATAGTAGCTATGTTCTTTTCCACAACCCTGTATTTTATTATGGTTACCAGTAAATGCTTTAGATGCTAATTTTGGGGAAAGGGCCTCTAAATCTCAGGTCAGTTTTCTAAAGGGGGACTTTTACCCATTTGGGGTCAAATTTACTGGTAGAAAGCAGCTCGAAACTTAAAACTCTTGTTTGCCCTGTTCCTAAAGGCCTTACGGCATGGCTGGGCCTCTGTGTATTCTCCCATCTCAGTAAATCCTGGATTGGGACCCTATCCATCACTTCACCTTCCTTCAGCTCTTGGCATCAACTTGAATCCCACGCCCGCCTACCACACTTTTAACAATGCTAGTATTTCTATGTAGAGAAGAAAACAGTCTGGAGCAGGGTCAGGGAGAGGCAGGGGCTGGGGCTGAGGTCTATGCAGAAATAAGAGTGGGTGGCAAACTGCTTCAGCTAGGCAGACCTCTCCTACCAGCGGGCTCTTTTCTCCATGGCCTCCAGCAGGCTGAACTCTGCAGCAGCCTGTTTGTGGGATGGCCAGCATTGGTACTGATGTTGGTGGTACCTACTATAGCCCTGCCTGTTTCCTAACAGGACCCCGCTAACGACCTCCATTGGGATGTGATATCTAGGAACACTCCCAAAACCTGGAGCATTGGAAGGGGGTCGGAGTATGAGAAGTGACCTTGCTTAATAGCATCCTGGAGAAATTCATTATCACCCAGTCTGAGAGCTTCCTGACATGGGGGCATGTGCAGAATTCTCCTCAGGACTCCTAGGATCACTGAAATGAACCACTGGGAATTGTATGGGCCTTATCCTGAACTCTCCCCTTCGTCGGGTGTGCCACACACTCCTATTGCTTCCTGCATTGCCAGCTGTTGTGTGTGGAGCATGTAGCCTTTCCTTGTGAGGCACTCTGGTGCCCTGGCTAGTTCAGTCTATTCACATTACCAGTTCTGGTCTATACACTGTGCTTTAGTTTAAAATGTTATGAGGGACAGTTCAGTCAATTCACATTACCAGTTCTGGTCTATACACTGCGCTTTAGTTTAAAATGTTATGAGGGACTTGGCTTCTGCTTTTGTACTAGAATTGATGCAAAATGTAATAGCAGTAGCAGGGTATGGTGGCTCATACCATTAGTCCCAACACTGGAGAGGCAGAGGTAGGTGGGTCTCTGTGAGTTCCAGGCCAGTCTGGTTCCCAGAGCTAGTTCCAGGACAGCCAGGGTTACACAGAGGAACCGGATCTTGAAAAACCATCTGACCAACCAACCAAACAAATAAATAAACAAAATGTAGAGGCTCAGTTCCCTTGGTCACACTCACCATTGATGAGTTGATAGGAGCCCCCAGCCCTGCTTCCTGCCGGTGCTGTAGAGAAGCTGATGCAGGGGTGTCCACCCTGGGGGACAGACATTTCAGACTCCCCTTACTAGGGGAGTCTGGAAGCTGTGGGGCTCTACTGACGTTCCTGTCCATGAGGTAATCTTACGCTAATCTTACTTGAAAACTCAGTATCTACCTGATTTTCCCACTCCGTGCTCAGCACAGAACACATATGTAGGGTTTTTTCCCTGCCAGCAGCCAACCTGCTGAGCAGGGAACTTTAATGTGTGTCCTCTGCTCTAATCCAGCCGTACATAGGAGTCCCACACCCATAGGTTGGATTTGAACAGTTTGACAAGTGACTCAAAGAACTCAAGGACATGTTTCTCTTGTAAAAGCCAGCTTACTCTACAAGCTGTTATGGAGGATGTGGACCCAGGGATGTGGGGTGGGGTGTAGGGAAGGGGCATAGAGCTTCCTGCCCTCTGCATACCACCCTCTCAGTTACCTGTACTCCTCCTCACCAAAGCAGCTGAGTCCTGGTCTCCTGGGATTTCATGGAGGTTCGTTGCATCATCAGGCTGCTTAGATTATTGGCTGTTGGCCATTGGTATACCCTCTAGCCCCTCCCTTTCCTGGGGGTTGGGAGCCAATCAGAGGCTGTTAGGACTCAAAGCCCTTCCTGCTGTCAAGTATTTGGGAGCCTAGGGCAACACCGCCCGTCTTTCCTGTTGTCCATTGTAGAAGCCGGCACTGCTGACATGGAGGCTATGGGTGCCTTCATGGGAAGCAGTTTTTAAAAATTATATGTTTACTAGTGTGTGTGTGTGTGTGTGTGTGTGTGAGAGAGAGAGAGAGAGAGAGAGAGAGAGAGAGAGAGAGAGAGAGATAGTGAGAGAGAGAAAGAGAGAAGGCCAGCGCTCAACCTGGGTTGTCATTCTCAACTGTCTCCCCCACTTTTCCCCTCTTAAATAACAGGGTCTTTTTGCTGGAACCTGAGCCTTGTTGCTTAGGCTAGGATGGCTGGACTGTCAACTAGTGCCACAGAATCACCTGTCTGCCTTCTCGGCTCTGGGATTACAGTGTGTGCCGCCACACCCAGCTCTTCACATGATGCTGGGGATTACACTACGTTCCTTGAGTTTTCATAGCAAGCACTTTAGCTCCTGAACTATTTCAGTATTCTTGAGTGTAGTTTATTTAAAATTTTGTGGCCACGGGACCTGTGTTAGTCAGTTTTTCTTTGCTGTGACCAAACACCAGAGAAACATGTCAATGAGGAAGGATTTATTTTGGTTCCCAGTTCCAGAGATTTCAGTCCTTCGTCATCTGGCTCTGCTTTCTGGACCACGATGAGATGAAACGTCATGGGGAAGGGTGTGGTGGGAGAAATCTGTTCATTTCAGGGTAGCCAGAAAGAAGGCAAAGGGAGGGAGAGGGAGAGAGTTGAGGAGGGAAGAGAGGAAAAAAATGAACATACTGAGCATGGTATATCCTTTCACCCACCACCCATGATTGACTTCCCCAAATTGGGATCCACCCTTCAATAATTCTATGATATGATTAATCCATTGATTAGGTCAGTCCTCAGATCCCCACACATGAGCATGCAGGAACATCTCTGATCCATAATTGACCTCTGGATCCTGCTATCTGAAGCATTTGGGGTAGTGTTGGAGGGGGTGGTGCTTGGCTACATCAGCATGTGAGGGAAGAGTTGCAAGGATTGGGAACCACCTCAGGGGGAGGGGCTCGCGTAGAAGAGAAGCTTCTGTGCAAAGGTGGCAAGGGGATTCTTAAAGATGACCCCACCTCGCACCTAGGAACCCTCATTTCTGGTTGTTGTCTCAGAAGGTGTCATTGTTTCTTGGTGGGAGTGGCCATGTTTAGACCATGGCCACTGTTGTTGAAGCATGAACTTAAAAGAGCCCCCCCCCCCAACACACAGAGGCTGTGTGTGCATTTTTAGGCTGTGCAAAGAAACAAGGAAAACTCTAGTGTTCTTTCTCATACTCCCTGTCTTGGCTCCTCTACAGCCCCTACCCACATCAGGGAAGCAGACATTCCCTTGCTTGGAGTTATAAGCATACATCAAGACTCAAAAGTGTCTCATGTTTAGCGCTATTTAACCCTTAAGTTTTTATGGGTAGAGTCTCATGTCACTGTGTAGTTTATTTTATTTTATTTTTGGGGGATAGTGGTGGGTAAGTGGGGTTTTGCTTTCAAATAGTGGAGTTCCAGGAGTGCAAGTTCAGGTGGCTGGGACAGTGTGTGCATCCCGTAAACAGGACAAGTCTATACAGTGTTGACTTACCAAGTATGCTGGCTTGCTGTGCCTAATAGAGACGTGACTTGTGGGCACCCTGTTAGGGGATGCTGTGCACTTGGTGGATGTTTGAATTGCAGCTTTTGGGAAATCCCCACTAATTCAGGCTCTGCTGTCTTAAATAACATTAGAACAGGGAGAGGGCTGGAATTTACCCAAACACAATTTGCGATATTCAGCCAATGAAAGTGCTAGGAATGGTTGTGGTAGGCAGCTGGGGGCCTCCAGTGACTTCAGAAAGTGTCTCTGGACACTCCCTGGGGCTGCGCAGAAGCAGGTTCCGTTTGGCCAGGGGCACTTTCCAATGTTCATATGCCACTGAGGCTGATCACCATGGACCTTTGGTCTAGATTCAGGTGGACTCTTTTATCCTTTCCTGGCACCAGAGCTACCTTGTGAGGCTGTCTGTGATTTCAGCTGACCGTTGCTGTGGCCTAATTGAATGCGGCTGCCCTCCTGAGGATGCTGGGTGCTCTGTCGATGCCGATGTAACATTTTAAAACTGTCCTTTTGCAGCGATTCTTCTGATAGTGCCCAAAGCTGGCTGTCAATCCTGGCTCCCAAGCTGAGCTACTGATGGCTGTTAGAGGCGGTGGCCTCTTTGCTAGAGGGACAGTTGGTACGTCTAGCTTTTCATTACAGGGACGGTAGGCAGGTGCAGTCTCTGTAGAAAGACTATGGTGTCTAATATGAGGCTGTAGGGGCATTCTCCATGCAGTAGACAGAGCCTGTAGGACTGGTACAGAGCCGTGCCTGATTTCTTCACTTTGGCTGCCATTCTCTCATCTCCGACTTTGTTCAGGCTACATGATGGCTATAGATGGGTAGTTCTAAGGCCTGTGAGGTCCCTGGTGCCCAGAGTGAAAGACAAGCAAATACTACTTTCCATATGCCATGGTTTGGGCTTGCTGTCCTACCACTGTGCACACATTTAGCTGTTACTGAATGTAAGGCGCTGTGGGACAGCCTGGAACATGGCCCGGCTGCCTCTCCTGATGTTCTCTCTGTAGCCCCCGTGCCCTTGGTCTGTGCCCCTGTCAGGTTCTGTGGGGATCTCATTGCAGTTTTTATCATTTATTGTCCATGTCCCTCATTAAGCTTCTCAAGATCAAAAGCCACTTTGGTTGTGTTCCATTCTATCTTAGCCCTGCACCTAGCAGACAGTGATACTTAATACACGCTTGTTGAATGAATGAATGGATGGATGGATGGATGGATGGATGGATGGATGGATGCTCTCCACTCAGTCTTTACAACAATCTTAGCAAGAGGCAATAGTTTCCCCTGCCCCACTCTCATTCACTCTCAATTTATACATTGGGTAACTGAGGCTCAGAGTTGAGGGAGTTCCCCACAATAACAAACCCTGGGAGAAAAGGTGACAGGTGAGTTCTGAATTGTTTGTTGTAAGAACATAGGCAGGAAACTGTGTGGGGTTCTGAACCAAACTCCAAACAGCTCTCCGAAAGGCCTAACCACAAAAATGTAAGTGGAGAATCTGTGTAAATAGTAGCAAACGCTGTGTTCGCTTCAGTTACTGTTGCTGCCTCTTCCTGAGGACACAGGGCCGTCCCCAGCCCCTCTGAAAGGCCAGCCATCCTCTTCTGGTGAAGGTGAGATGTGGCTGTAGCAGAAGCCAAGGGGAAAGTTAATTAGACCCTGCTTTGTTCAGTTGTGGCCAGAATAACCTGAGGGTCCCAATTACAGGTCTGGGGCCGCACAGAAGCTGGCACCTCTGCTGGCCTTGTTTCTGTGTGCTGCTGGCCAGGGCTTGCCTTTGTATGTGCCAGTTAGGCCTCTTTCTCGCTCTAACAGCATTGGGGTCCCTCCCTGCCTTATTGGCTTGGGGCAACCTCTGTTTGGGCAATGCGGAGAAGGGCTGGAGCCAGCCACTGGGCAGTGTGCTGCAAAACACACAGGTGCAGGGTGGGGCTTTCTTCTAGCTGTGGGGGGACTGACACCAAGCAGTGCAGAAGGCCTGGGGGTTCGAGCACAGTCTCCCACACTAGGAGCTTCCCCGTGTGCAGACAACATCTGGTTAGACAACAGAGCAAGAAGTGGTATTATCTACCAGGCATGTACAAGCCAGGGACACAGACCCAGGGAAGCGGCATGCATGTGTACATGAGGGCAAACAGACATGACTGGCTACTGAAGGGCACAGAAGAGAAAGAAATAAGGAGGCAGGCTTTAGGTTGGAAAGGCTCCATTCCTCCTATCTTAACCCCGTGTTAGCCAGTAAGAGTAGAGTAGGATTTGTTCAGCAGAGGGCACATTAAAGTTCCTGAGATGAGGGTGAAGGCACAGGAAGGAATATTCAGAAAAGGAGTGTGACAGGGGGTGGTACCCAGGTCAGCTGAGGCTTGAGCCAGTGCATTCGAAGTGTCCCGGGACAGAGCAGGACTCTGGAAACAAGCCCGTTCCAAACACAGCTGGGAACTGAGGACACCTGGGTTGCTCAAGAACTGGGACTAGAATTAGCAGGGTGGCTGTCTTGAAAGAAGAGAAGAAGAAGAAAAAAAATGAAACCGAACCTCTCTTACTCCCCAGATCATAGTAAATCCCACAGGGATCAGATTTTTTTATTCATTCATTCATTCATTCATTCATTCATTCATTCATTTTTGGGACAGGGTTTCTATGTGGCTTTGGAGGCTGCCCTGGAACTGGAACTAGCTAGTCTTGAACTCACAGAGATCCACCTGCCTCTGCCTCCTGAGTGCTGGAATTAAAGACATGTGTCACCACCGCCCAGCAGGATCAGAATTTTAAAGAGAAAAAGATAACTTAAAAATAGCAAAAGAACCATTCCACATGGAGGGATACTCTCTCAGCCTAGACACATGGGGGGGGGGAGGCCCTCCAAATGATGTGACAGACTTTGAAGATTTCCCCTGGAAGGCCTCACTCTCCCTGGGGTGAGGATGGGATAGGGAGTGGAGGGGGGGGCAGGAGAGAAGGGGAGGGAGAGGGAACTGGGATTGACATGTAAAACAAGATGGTTTAAGTAAAAAAAATCATAAAAAATACTAAAAGAAAACATAGGGAGATTTAAGGAATTAACTTAGATCTAGAAGCCACAAAATAGGACATGGAAACATCAAACTGCACATAAAAACAAACTAAAACACTGCATTGCACATCAACCTCCATAATAAGTCAAATGAGACACCTATCACCGGCAAAGGATACTTTGTTAATGTGTAAGGGGTTTCTGTAAATATTAAGCAAGTACTGTAAATCAGAAACATGGGTGAGGTCTGGGCTGAGACAAAGCCAAGTCACTGGAGATGACAGCCGTGCCCAAGGCCAGTGCCCGCTCTGATTGGTTGGTGCCACACTGGTGGTTAGATATTTTGGATATCTCCCATGTGCAAAGTATGGAAATGGAACCAGGAGAAGAAATACTAGTGGGATCTTAAACATTTAAAAAGATTCAGAGCTCCGATTATAATAAGAAAACCATACATTTAAGCCATAGGGAAATATCATTTTTAATGCACCAGATTGGCAAAGATGGGAAAGCTTGCTAACCCATCTTGCTCCTGGTGTTTCTTGGTGTCTTGGGTTAGATCTTGTTCTCTTTTCTGTTCTTAAAGTCGCCTTTGCCTGTGGCCAGAGCATGCAGTAGGTACTCGGCAAATGTTTGCTAATCTTTTTTCTTTTTCTTTTTCAAATCAGATTTTTTTTTATTAATTTATCTTTTATATTCCAATCCCAGGTCCCCCTCCCTCTTCCCCTGCTCCCTCCACTCACTGCTCCTCAGAGAGGGTAGGGCCTCCCCTAGGAAGTCTATTAAGTCTGTCCCATCATCTCCTTGAGGCAGGACCAAGGCCCTCTCCACCCCCACACCCCTGTGTCTAGACTGGGCATGACATCTCTGCATACAGAATGGGCTGTACTAAGTCAGTCTGTGCATTAGTGTGAGATCTTGGAACCACTGCCAGTGGCCTCTTATATCTTGCTGTAGGGAGGCTACCGCGTTTTGGGGTGCCTATGGCAGGATGAACAAGGAAACACCTTCGATAATGTGCTTTGCATTCTGGGTAACCACCACAGATACTGTATGCACTGTTCCTGGGCATGGTAGGTTTTCAGTTATGGTGTCCTGGAAGGGACGTTTTGAAATTAACAAAATGGCCCTTCTTCATCTCACAAGTGTTACATAGCATGGGGACCTTTGAGGACCAGTGCAGATTGTGATAGGAGATCTACAGAACATCCAGCCCTTGACCCAACTGTATAGAGTGAGCGCTGCTGTCTGGTGTTGATAGTCTGCCTCTTCCCAGCAGCCTAACAATCTAGCACTATAGAAGGCAGGGTTCCACTGGGCCATGGGAAAATCTGTATCCGTGGACTATTGGACATTGACAAAACCTCTCTTACTTCTTTCCCACCTGGCCATCATGGCCACCTTATTGAGCATTTGCATCCCTAACTTTGGTGGCCCAGGGTGGGTCATAATGGAGTCAGGTGCAATGGTGTGGGCCTCCTGAAAACACCTTCTGGGTCTAGCCTAAATGAGAAGAGCCTGAAATGGCTCTAGGGTCTGGGTATGTGGGCCAGGTTCCCCATTGGTAGAGTTTTGCTGTCTTTCACCATGCCCTAAAAACTTCAGTTGGCTTCCTGTGGTTGGCTCCAGGATGTACACCATGCTAGACCATGAAGTTCAAACCCAACCTGGCACCAGACCAGTTGTAAATGTAGCTTGCTGAGGTCTGAGTCTAGCATTCTCTTGTCTGTTGCAGTTTGGAAATTTTCATAAGGCAAATGTGCATACATATGGTGCATACATTGGGGGGGTGTTTATGTGTGCTTATGTCCTCCTCTGTTCCTGTCTGGAAGGAATATACAACCTAGCTGGAAGGTGAAATTATTGTAATAACCTGTTTGGTTGCTTGGCAAGTAGTAGGTCCCCAGTTAGTGTACTTTGGAGACTTAACCTAAATGGCAAGCAGATCACAGACTCACTAGCCCAGGGATATAAGAAGTAAGGCTGGCTTCACACCTTGTTCTCCAGGGTCTCCAAGGACACTACCCCAAGTCTTTTTCCATATATACTTCAATAGAGGTGTCCTCAGTAACCCCAGGTAATTACTCTCTCAACTCAGCAGTGTAGGTAGAGCCAGGATAGACCTCTTAAGGTTGAACCCCAGGGGAACTGCTAGGACCAGGAATTATTCACCTCTGATCTGCACTGTTGCAGGGTCATATTGCTGTGCCATGGAAGACAGTCATGGGCATTAACATAACATGGCTTAGTGTAGGAAGTCAGCAGTTCCATATGGACCTTAGGATAGGAGTTGAGGAGGTGGAGACCAGACAATGTGAGCATCTCTTCCAGAGGAGAGAATGCTGATGCAACTAATGTAAAAGAATGGAAGTATAGTCCTGCATCAGGGTGTGGCCTACCCATCAAGTTCACTTACTTTGCTTTTTGCATCATCTCCACAGCCAATTGGACATTACGGAGGGCAAAGTCCTTTTAGTCTTAACACCAACCAATTTGGGGCTGTAGAACTATTTCAAAAAACAACCAGAAACCTGATTGGGCCAAACTTGTAGTAAGGCAAGACTGGCTCAAGGTGATAGTTCAGGGGAGGTGATGACTTGAACAGACCATGGATATCTGGTAATCTTCATGGCAGCTTCCAGGTGGCCAGGAGACTTTGAGCTTTTGCCTGATACCATGGATGTTTGTGTGATGCCAGACTCATCTGGCATCTGAGGTCTTCAAGTATTGTGACATTCAGATCTGATGTTTGCTTTGTTTTGTGGAGGGGTGACTTGGACCTTTAATTCTAACAAATATTCCCCACTTGGGTGTCTCTTAGAGGCCATATAGTCTACCTCCTTGCTGTTCTGCATCTCAGATCATTAGGAGCAGCACTCTGGGATGGGATGGACAAAGCACCAAGCCCCTGTGGTGTCTACAGCAGTTAGGCCTCTGAGGCAGGGTAACCAGGCTAGAGAGGGTAGTCTGGTCCTTAGACTTGAGTGGCTCTGGGTCCATATGGTACAAAAAGAGTTTTATTTGTTTTCAAGCAAGTCATGTGGACCTGTTGTAGAGTTATAGTTTGTGTTAGTAGTTATCATTCTTTGGCCATACTACCTATCCTGTCTATCCTGGCTCACGAGTGGGTGGGTGAATGATGCCCAGAGACCCTGTGCAAGCCCTGTCGCTTTTCTCTGGAGGATACTGGTATTAGATTCTAATCTTGCTGCGAGCAAAGGTCTGAAGTTCATGTTTCTGGATCAGCAGGTCTCAGTGACTAATTGTGAGGTTCAGAAGTATTGCCGGTAATAATGGGAGATATCCTGCACATTCTCAGCACACATCTGCCCACGGTGAGTGGTTGGACTATTGGACCAGGCCATGTCAAGTTGTCCCAAAGGAAGCAAGGCTGTTGCTGGTATAGGAAACAGGCTTGGATGTTGGCAGATGGCAACAGCTCAAACAGGGAAAGAACCTGGAGCAGTAGTGAAGATTCCAGAGTGGGTGGTATGAGCTCAGGGATGTTAGGTGTGGCTGGGGCTGGGGGTGGAAATCAGTGGTAGAGTGCTTCCCTGCCAAGATCTGGGTTTGGTTCCCAGCACCATAGCTTGCTGCTGTGGTGGTGAGGAAAGGCTGAAGTACCTCATAGCTTTGCTCTTGCTTTTCAGAGGCAAAGGGGAGCAGGGCTAGAACCCCTGACCTCAGTGTTCCAAGGGACAGAATCAGGACCAGTTTTGAACTACTTCCTGATTGGTGGTCGTCTTTAGAAGCCCAGGAATGGACACTGGTTGATTTGATCCCTCCCCCCCCAAACTTTTATTGGCATCTTTGAGATGACACTCTTAACACAACAAAGTAAAGAACATCCCCCAACAAAATGAGAAACCAACCAAATTTATTTCCCTCCTGCTGGGGCATGCAGTTCAAGGCGAGTAGTCAGCAGGGGTTCGTGCACAGTGTGATTCAGCCTTTCCTGGGCTCTGTGGCCTCTGAACACAGACAAGTCTCCACGTAGCTCCCATTGAGAGAAGGGACAGGCTGAGGAGGCAGGGCTCAGGACAGAAAAGAACAAGGCCATTTGAAGCATAGCCCTGGCTCTGGCCTGAATAAAATGAGTCTTGGTTGTAGCTTTTGGCAGTGTGTCCATGCTCCAGGCTCTGGCTCAGGGGAACCTACGGAGATTATGAAATGTGTCCCTTTGTGTTAAACAGTCTCAGTGTGGAGCTGACTGCCTAGAATCTTCTGCCTTTCGAAATGACATCATGGCTCTGGGGCTCTTGGGAAGGTGAGGTTGGAGAAGTATTGAGCCAGGGGGAGGCAGAAGGCTGCCTTAAGGAGTGCACATGGAGGTCTGTCCCTTCACGTCACCACCCCTTATACAGGTGGGGGGTTTGTGTCCTTTCCAAGTGACTTCCTGAGCCTTTTGGCACTAGCAAGTGTTGGGCTAACAAAATCAGACCTGCTGGGGGAAGAAGGGATCTGAGTACAGGTGAGATGTTCCCATCTCCCCGAGGCCTCCTAACCCCTTCCCAGCCATGGTTCCCGGTTCCCAGTAGTTCTCAGAGCGGTAGAACCGAGTTTTCTTCCCTGCACTGCGTCTACTCTACTGACCTGGGTCACCTCTCTCTCCCTACCGCCTACTTACTGTGTAAGCTGCAGTAGGCCTTGCACAGTACACTTTTATGGTCCTTGTACCATCTCTCTGTGCTACCTGGAGGCTCCTACAGGGCTTCACGTGGTCTCATCTTCGCTCACCTTTAACTCTTTGAAGTTACCTCTTCTCCATTTCCCTTCATTCTTTGCCAAACCTTCTCATTTAATTTCCCTCCTGACACTTGTTACTGGAAATTATTATTTTTTAATTTTTTTTTCCTTTGGATTCTTGTCTCTGCCCTCTGGAGGAGGGTGTCCTGCTCTGTCCTCATCTGTGTGTGTCTCTGGCCTCACAGAGGGCCCAACACATAGTGGGTACTTAGGAAACATTTGCTGGGTGACATATTAGATGGTGCTTGAATGGTATTAAATCGCTCCATTTGTCGCCGGGTAGCTGGAGGGCCTGGCATTCTGGTAGACTTGTGGCTAGATGTCTCTTGTGGCCTGGAGAGGATTTTTGTTCCTCAGGCTCTACCATTCATACCTCCCCATACCCTCTCTGCCTGCCCCAGGCACTTTCTGCATAGCCTTGCCAGGTTGAGGGGAACAGGGACAATGGGAACATGTGCTACCCCTCAGGACACTGGCTCATACTGCACCTTATAAGGTCCATATTCATTGTATTCTGTACAAAGTGCCAGGCCTTAGCTAGGTGTCAGGAACACAGTATTGACCAAGGAAATGCATTGGTGGTCCAGGTAGGAGAGGCAATGAGCAGGTAAAAAAATGAATGTTAGCCTGTGTCTGGGGCAAGTGCCTCTGGCCTGCTTGAGAGTGGGAAGAGCTCTCAGGAAGGTGGAAAGCTTCCACACTCCTAGGTGCAGGGCCTGGTGTGGTAGGCAAAATGCTAGCGTGGAGGTGGACGGCAGGCAGAACAAAAATGGTGATTGTATCCCGTGGGGTTATTTTCCCTCCCTTTATCAAACTGCAGGGTTAGTTTGATCGCCCACCATAGCACTGCAGAATAGAAGGTGAAGACCAGGGTCACCAACCCATACAGTGTTGCTGGCTCAATGTTGGGGTGTGGTTTGGACGAGTCATTGGTAAGACCATGGAGGTTGTGTGCCTTCTACACTGGCTGATCGATCCCATTGTCCATTCTGCTTCCTCAAATAGCTTAGCCATCCTTTCCCTTTGGGGGTGGTGTAAGAGTTCATATATGCGAACATGTCCACAGGGGTGTGTGTGGACATGCATATATGTGCATGGGAGGTCAGGAGTTGATGGTGGTGGCTTCCTATGCTGCTCTCCACCTTGTTTTTGGAGACAGTCTATCACTGCTCCCGGAGCTCACTGTTTTCAGTAGGTTGACTGCCCTTCCAGCAAGCTTCCAGTATTTGCCTGTTTCTATGCACCCAAATACTGGAGTTAGAGATGTACACCAAGCCCAGCTTTTACATGGGTGCTGGGGATCCAAACTGTTTTCATGACAAGCACTTTACTGACTGAGAACCAAGCTCTCTAACAGCTTTTCATCATAGGTGGAATAAACAACTGTAGGCATATTGATTTAGGAAAGGTTTAAAGGATCCCCCCCCCTTGGCCAGGGTCCCCATGGAAAGCAGATGGTACACTCAAACCTGGGCATGAGAAGCATTTAATAAGGAGCCTGTTCACAGAGCTAAGAAGGGGGTTCCACATCTACAGATGCCACTGTGCCAGCACTGACTGCTACCTGAAGAAAAAAGCCACAGGGAGGGCTGTTAGCAGGAGAGCTGTGCAGCAGGGAGAATTCAGGGAGAACCAGTGTTATCTGTCCCCCCCCCCACCTGCCACCTACAGACGGGGTGGATGAAGCTTCAGTGTGATTCTCAGGGGTTCAAGGTGATCATCTTATGTTTCATCTACGGTCCCCTGGGCTGCCATGGATCTTAACAAAGAGCACGCATGTAGAGATTGCATGTTGGTTATCAACCCCAGGTTCTAGAAGTTTCTTATGCTGATATGTGTCGGGAATGGGAGTGGTGCTATTTCTCCTGGAGAGTGCCTGATTGTGGTGGGTTTAACCTGTGGTGCTTTCCTTGGGACAGGCCAGGTGTCTGTGATTTAGTTCTGCACTGATCTGGCCACAGATTCCTGGATTAACACTGAGCAGTTTTCAGTGCAAGGTGTGAGTCCTGACAGATGCAGTTGTTCGCAATGAACTGGAGCTGCCAACACTTTGTTTGCACAAATGGAGTTGTGAATAGGCTATCATTCCAATTAAGGCCATTGCCTGCTTAGCTACCGAAGGAACTGGCCGCGAAGGCACACTGGCCTTCACCACCTTGGACCAGTGTGACTCCGGTTATACTTCCTGGGAAAATGGCAGCAGAAAAGTCAAGGAGAAGCGGGAAGGTCGAGGATGCTTCCGCAGAGCCCCCTGTCCTTACGTATTTATATCATCCATCATTTCTGTTTGCTGACCATGCTGCTCCTGGGACCCCAGAGGATAAGGCAAGAGAACCTGTGCTCTGAGCACCAGTGCTATTTTTGTTTGTGCACAGGGCAAGGTGACACGCTGCTGTAGGCCAAGGTTCAGTTTTCCCTGACACGTAGTTGGGTATTGAGATGGAGTCAGAAACTGAGTCTGAGGAGGTTCCCTGTGAGTGGTGTATTCAAGCAGGCATTGCGGTTCTCCATTCTGATTCTGCAGAGCACAGCAAGGGCGGAGAAGTAACATTTAGGAGATGACCTGAAGCACCCAAGAGCCCTGGTGACGACGCCTTCCCACTGCACATTCCTAGAGCTTACTCCCCACTGCAGCTCACACCCACTCATCTGCCCGAGGCCCTCTGAGTTAGCCAGTGCAGTGTCCTAGGTGCCTGAGACTCACATTGATGCTGTGTCATCGGCATCACATCACCTCTAAGTGAGCTGTTCAGTTTTCCTTTACTTAAAAAAAAATGTAAACTGCTAACCGGGCATCGGTGTCTCACACCTTCAAGCTCAGCACTTGGGAGGCAGAGGCAGGTGGATCTCTGTGAGTTCGAGGCCAACCTGGTCTACAGAGCTAGTTCCAGGACAGGCTCCAAAGCTACAGAAAAACCCTGTCTCCAAACAAAACAGTAAATTGCTGCCAGTATTTTTGACCTGCCTACCTCATGACCTGCAAATTTATATAAAATATAACATGTTCATGGATATACTTGAATATCTCTCCCAAGCCAAAATACACCTTTCCAAGTAGAGGTGTGTGGCTTAATTTGGCTTAGTTTACAGAGGTTTCTTTTTTCTTTTCAGCAGCATGTAAAATAATAGTGCATTTTAGCCATCTGCTTTGCACAAAAGATAGTGTACCTGTGTCAGTAGAAATGGCGTAGTATTGATTTCTGATTAAAAATAAGTGATGCGATAATGGATCTGTGGCTCTGCAGCCTGTGTCTTCCACTCAACACTTGTCTTGGAGAGTTTCCCACGCTGCTGTAGGGAGCTTCCCTGCCTTCCTCAGCTACATCATGGCACTGCCTAGGGTGAAGTACCATGCACCAAGGCTTGTGTGTGTCCCCTGGTGCTGGGCATGTAGACTGTTTCCAAGTGTTTGCTGTAGAAAAGGTTTGTACACATGCCTCCCTAGGAGCACGTTTTCCATGGTTGATAGAGAAAAACCATTTTTGGGGCTAGCCTTTATTTCCTCTACCAGCACTATTTTTTTTTTAAGATTTATTTATTACATATACAGCATTCTGTTTGCGTGTGTGCCTGCAGGCCAGAAGAGGGCACCAGATCTCATTAGAGATGGTTGTGAGTCACCATGTGGTTGCTGGGAATTGAACTCAGGTCCTCTGGAAGAGCAGCCATTGCTCTTAACCACTGAGCCCTCTCTCCAGCCCATACCAGCACTATTTATTCTCTTCCATCCCATTTCTTCCCACTACCACTCATCTCATCTTTATCCCACACCACACCCTTCTGTCCACTCTTTCCCATCTGCTTTTACCCCAATCCACCTCTTTCTACAATTGTAACCCGGCTGTTTACTTGATATCAGATCTTGGGTCTAGCTCAGTTTTGATAGTTGGAGGCTATGCAGGGTAGTCAACCTTCCCTGCCCCACAGTGGATTCTGATTTAGTTGGGAGAGAAGCTGAAATGAGATTGGATCTAAGCTGTGTGACACCTGCTGGTGGAGTGTGGGGCAGGAACCTTCCCCAGTGGCGTCCTTTAGTCTGGATACCTTTCGGCTTTGTTGTAGTGGCTCCTCGTGGTCGCCCACCAATGGGAACAGATCCACCTGTAAATCCCCATGGCATCTGGCTGCTCTCCATGGAGGTGCTGTACCATCTCTCCAGATACAGGGAATGCCAGGCCGGAGGGAGGTGGGGAAGGAGGTAGGAAGGCATCTCCTGCCAGCACAGCTGGTAGCGATCTTTAGGCCTGGAGCCTGTCCTGCGTAGCCTTCCAGAAATGCCCCTCAGACTTCCAAGTGCTTGCAGCTGACTCGGAGTGTGGTGAAAATGAACATTCTAAGTTGGCAGTTTTGGGTTGTGCAAGAGTCTGCATTTCACACGAGCCCCTGGGGGTGCAGGTGCTGTGGGCTTATTGACCATACTTTCAGTAACAAAGACTCTAGGAGTGACAGGCAAACTGGAGGCTGGAAGAGCTGGGTAGTGGGCAAGGATTGCTCGTGTGGGAGCTGAGTTTTCTGGCCACACCTGGCGCCCCACTTCTTCAGATGTCTGCTGCTGTCCTTGGTGCTCTGGACTCACAGCTCTGCAACAGTCCAGTGCAGGTCTGCAGAAGGAGAGTTTGCTGGTGCTGGTGTGTGCTACAGCTTCCAGATACAGGGTAGCAGTTAGAGTACTGTACATCTGAAGGCAGAGATACCATTCTTTCCTTGATAGGACAGGCAGCACCTCTGGCCTTGCCCACTAGATGCCAGGAAAATCTTCATCCATTATGACTGTTACAACAAAGTGCCTGGGACTGGGTAATATACCAGCAATAGAAATTTATTGCTCATAAGCTCTGGGATTTGCCAAGTCAGGCTCAAGGTGCTAGCAGGTTCAGTGTCTAATGAGGGTCCACTGCTTGTAGATGGCATCACCTGTGTCCTTACATGGTGGAAGGACCAAAAGGAGCTAGCAAGCCTTTTTTGATTTTCCCTAGATGGGTACCAATCCCATTCATGCGGGCAGTGAAGACCCAATCACCTGTCAGAGTTACCTCCTCTTGATACCAACACAAGGTTGCCTTTCACAGTATGAGTTTTAGGGAGATGCAAGCCTACAGATCGTGGTAGTGGCACTTGTCGGGGGGAGTCCCTGGAGGACGTTGGTGTGCCTGATTAGTGAGCTAGATGTGGCCCTGGGAAGGGGCCAGTGATGGACGTCACACTCAACATGGCCAGAACATCTGGAATGTGTGTGGTGGTGAGTTTTATATTGTTACTTTTCTTAGAGTATAGTTTGTGTCTCTGCTGGTGGGACCTACCTAACACTGAGGTCATCATGACTTCAGGACCTCTGTGGAGACTTATCACAGGAACAGTGTGTACAGTTCATCTGTTCCCACAGCTTTCCCCATGCTCACAGGGTCTGCTCAAAAAATAGGTGCTGAGTATCCAGAATTTTATTATTATGTTTTGTTGTGGTTTTTAACTGATCTCATGAAGCATAGGCTGGCTTTGAACTCTATGTATTCAAGAAAGACCTTAAATGCTAACTCCTTGCCTTCACCTCCCAGGTACTGGGATTCAGGGAAGGTCCAATTTTGTGCTGTTTGCTGATGCTAGGATTTGAACCAGGACTTTGTGTATGCTAAACACATTGTCAACTGGCACTTCCACCCCCCCCCATACCCAGCCCTACCCCATCCCCTCATTATATAGTCCAGACTAACCTTGAACTCATAACAATCATCTTGCCTCAGCCCCAACATTTGTGTCTGTGTGTTGTTTCTAGGCTGAACAGCTGGAACATGAGGCCTGTCATATTCATGCTTGAGCCCCAAGGGCTGGGTGTCTTGCATATGTACGCTTGCTGAAAGAGCTACTTAAATTTACCAGGAGAAGCAGAAGTCCAGGGTTGCAGCAAGGGCTGCTTTTTTTTTTTTTTTTTTTTTTTTTTTTGGAGAGCATCTTTGCAATGTGGCCACTGACCTGTTCCTTCATGCCGTTACTAGTCTGTCTCCCCCCCAACGCTCCCCGGCCCCCCCCCTCCGCCGGGCCCCCCAGGGGGGGCCTTGGCCCTCAGTGGGCTGGTGGCATATGGAGTGTTGATGCTAAACATCTTACACACAGTGGGGATGGCACAGATGCCCTCAGTGCTTTTGGGAACAGTCTAGCCATGTGAAGGCACCGAGCAATCTCTGCACGTGGGTCTGAGTGATGTGCAGACTGTGGAAGATGGCAGGGATTGCGGCCCCCACCCCCAAACGGGGAACGCTCACCATACTAGCTAGGCACTTCCGTGTGACAGTTTCCTTTTTGAGAGCTTAATCTAAGGTTGCTGTCATTATTATTTAGCAAGACTGGGGATTGAACCTAAGTCCTCAGGCAAGAAAGAGCTCTACCTCTGAGCTATAGCCCAAGCCCCAATTTGTCATTTTCTTTAAATATTGGATAGGTAAATAAGTAAGTGAACAAATAAAAAAAATCCAAATTTCTTTGTATTATATATCTGTATTTATTTTATGTATTATATTTTGTATTAACTATATTATACATATTTTAGTGTTTTCTCCACATGTAGTTGGGCTTCTGAGGGCCTCCTTCCTGGGATCAGGGATGAATGAGTGAGAGTAAGAGCCTTGCAATGGAGAGCTGAGGACTATGCTGGCAGGGTAGGGGTGGGGCAGGGCATGAAGAGGCTGGGGGTGGGACACCAGGATCCTAGCACCTGGGAGCCCCGAAGGCAGAGGGTGGGGTCAGGTTGGAGGTCATTTGTGACCAGGTGGCAGAAGACTTTTAATGGCTTGGGACAGGGCTGGGATTTTATCTTGACTAGTGGGATGCCATTGGAAGGGACAAATGAGGAGTGACATTGGGAATGTCTGTAAAAGGTCTCTGGCTGCCGTGGAGAATGTATGGGTACCCTCCTGGGTATTTGTTGATGGCTTTTTCTTCCAGAGCCATTGGTCATCACCTGGGACATGAGGCTGAAGCTGCTATTGTGTTATTGGAGCCCTTGGCCATGGCTATACTCTAGGCCCATTTCTGCACATCTCTGGACTAGGCAGATCTAGCCTCTATGCTAGGAAGAGGTACTTCGGGTGGTGTTTAGATTTCCTTGTCACTATAAATCTCACTGAATTGACCTATTTTTCTTCTATCTTGCTTTTGCATATTTTATGAATGGATGATAAAATATGTGATAGGGCCATTTGTTTTAATTTTCTTTTGACACCTGGCTCTTATGTTTGGTAGCAGCTGTCCTGTCAGTGGCTGGAAGTCTTCTTCCAGGTGGTGAGTGGTCCTGGGTCCAATCTGCACCTGGCTCTGTCGTGATTGGTGGGCATGGATGAAGGCAGTAGTGCCCTGGCTTCCATGAAGAAATGAGTCCCTTAGAATATGGGACCAGTGGCCCCCAATGCCTACCTGAGGGTGAGGCAGGTCTGGTCAGGCAGCTGTAATAGCACTGGATCAGTGTTGAGAGCTTGGAGGCCCCGTCCATCTGGAACGTCATCTGGTTGTTAGAAGGAGGCCAGCAGCATAGGCCAGTGCTCTCATATTGATGGGATGGTGGTGGGCCAGTGTCCGAGACAGCATAGTTCATTCTGAATAGCCATTGGTGATTGTGTTGCCCCTGGCTCTAGCCCATGCTCTAGCTTGCCTTTGCATTTGCCTTCTGTGTGTCCTTGATATAGCTTTCCTGCCTAGAGTGCCACCCTAGTCTTCTGCTTCAAAGGTAGACTTCCACTTTGGTTGTTCTGGAACCTTCCTTGGTCTCTCAGCAAGAACTCTGTGTGATTCTTCTCTGAGGTTCCCTGGAATGCCCAGATACTTCCCTGTTTCTCAGAATACATTTCCCCTTTTTTATGCACACTGTAGAAATCTACCGTGGAAGATTATTAAATAAAGACAGGCAAAAGAACACAAGAAAAGCAGCTATGATGTGGAGGTCCAATGGTAGTGTTGTACGCGTCATGTTCTCCCGGCTCTCATTAAGCTGCCTGCTGTTGCCAAGCTTCCTATAGACTGTCACCTTACATAATGTTGGGTATCATCTTGGCACCCCCCTCTGATTGGTGTTATGCTGTGTACAGGTGTGCATCAGAGTCCCGTGTAGTTTCATCCCTATCCCATTCCAGTTCCGTGATGTGATATGTGTGAGCCTTGCAGACTGTCGAGGCTTTGGCTTTCCACTTTATTGGCCCAGGGCTTGGCATCTGCCTGGAGGGTCATGGGAAGTGATGTCGGATGAGTGAAGCTACCTGCACCCTCCCCTCACCTGTAAGGAGGTGAGTTCACTGAGGCCTTTTTTACTCACTTCAAATATTCTCCCACCTTTCTCCATATAAAAGACCCCACTATCCACACTGCTTTCATTTGATCTTAAAAGCCTCATGCTGGAAGAGGCTGGAATGATGGGTGGGGTGAGAGAGGGTGTATGCAGAGGCCATTTGGAGAGGGTAGCCTTGGAACATGCTCATAAAGTGGCTTCTAGACCCGGGGGTGGAGGGTGGGGGGAGTGAGGCAGCTGTACGCAGGTGCAGAAAGGACTCTTTGGAGTCCTTGTGTTTCATTCCTGTTCACACTCTGGCAGCCATATTTTATGGCTTCGAGTGCAATGGAGGATCAAGAATGTTTGTTCTGTGTGGAGCGATATTTCCTCTGCTGTGTTGACAACAAACTTTGTCCTTTGTCATGAAACATAAACTGTTGCCTTCCTCCAGACTGTTTGAAGCTTAAGGACAAAAGACTATTTAGCTAAGCATACACATGTAGGCTAGACAGCAGTTGATTGAGTACTTATTAAGTACTAGATTCCATGCTAGTCCTTGGTCTCATGGAAATGAGTTTAGGGACATGTGACGGCAGAGAGGAACTAACATCCCTATTTGCCTGTTGCTGACTGGAGAGCTTCCTAAAATGTAGTGTTTTCATTTCTGAAATGGGGAAAGTCCCAGCAAATTGGGACTAACTGGTTACCCTTGTCTTCCAGTAAGGTGTGGCACATTTAGTGGAGACTTCAGAGAGCTGTGATATCCTAGAAGGGGTGAGACCCTCTCAGTTCTTTGTTGTTCCGAGGCCCTCCTAGAATATGGTGTAGTCAAGGAGCTGGTTCAAGGATAGCCTGGATTCAGCCGGCTTTGGGGCTAAAGGGAGTGCATGTGGAAACTTTAGCAGTCATGGGGTTGCATTCTTTGTGTTTCCCCAGCCCTTGGTCACTGATGGTCATGTAGTACACTAAGCACACAAGTGCTGGTGAATGCAAGCCTTTGTCAGCTCAGTGAATGGAGGCAGCCTCGGAGCCTGCTGGCTGTGCAAGACCCAGTGGCTGCTCTCCCTAGGTGGAAAGGAATTCATGACATCAGCAGGGCCTCCTCCAAGCTCACCCTTCAGGTGCTTTAGCAGATTTGTCTCCCCAAGCATGCCAGAGACTTGTAAGAATGCAATCTGGTACCTTTCTTTTGGGAAAGCCATTTGTCCATTGTGATGCAGTATACTTCTGAAAGAAGGATAAAGGCAAGAAAGGCCACCAGGAGAGGGAGGGTGTCGGAGGCAGTGGAGGTAATGTCCAGGAGGGACTAGGCTGGGCTGGGTGTAGATCTTGCCTCTGACCCCTGACCACTTCTCAGTGTTGGTATGCTTGACAATGTTGGCATGGAAATCAGGGTGATTTCTCTCTGTTCCACACTCCAAAAACCTCAGCAAAGGAAAACCTCATGCCAGCAACACAGTAGACAGTACGGTTCCAAGAGAACAAATTACAAAAAGAAGAAAGACATTTCAAGAGATGTCTTTGTGTGTTCGGCAGCTTGCTGCTCTCATCCTGGTGCACACGGGGAGGCCCTGAAGGTAAAAGCAAAGCCAGGTAGAGGGAAAGGGCTCAGTGCTGGAATGTGGGATGTGTGCAGGCGTGTGTTGGTGCATGTGTTCCTATCAACACATGTACACATTTGTCAAATTACATCTGCTTTTACCTTTAAATTTTTATGAGCATGAGCATATGGCACATTATCCTGTGTGGGAAAGTATGTGTGTACACACACACAAGCAGACCAGCTTGGCACATAGTCACATACATACACACACACACACACACACACACACACACACAGAGAGAGAGAGAGAGAGAGAGAGAGAGAGAGAGAGAGAGAGAGAGAGAGAAGGAGGGAGGGAGGGAGAGGTTGGGAGGGAGGGACTTGTGGTGGAAAAAGTCTTTGGAGATGAGTGTCTGGGAGTGCATGGGGCTGTAGGTGAGGGGACCTCCCAAGGGCCCCAGTCTGGCCCATAGCCCACCAGGCCACAGATGCATTTCCATCCATCTCCAGCCCCCGTCACCTAGGCAGCTAATTCCTCTGAGCCCCTCTGCCTTATTAAAGTCACAGATCACTTTCCTGAGCTTCATGCTGTCAAGACCAGCAAGCCTGAGTTCAAACCCCCTCCTTGCCATGCTGCCCCTCCTCAAGGGCAGGGGGTGGAGGTGGGGGCTCCCTGACGCCCCCTTCCTTAGTTTGATCTGCATACTGCCTTGCAGTGATCAGTGAGGTCTCTTCAAGATTCCTTCAGTAGAGCCCTTGGCAGGGATACAAGGGCCTTCACAGCTGTGCAGCACAGACCAGCTTCCAAAGGCGAGGACTGGGCCAGCCCACTCAAAGTGCTCCTCAGTGGAGGGGTGCGAGGCTGGCTGCGGGTGTGGAGAACACGTCTCCAGTCCCTGGCTGCAGCGGCCTCCCCCATTATGAAATATGGATGGTACCGGTTCCAGCGTTGGGAGACTCGCTGGCAGCGCCGAGCGTCTCTGAAGGCCCGCCTTGTGCATGCACCTAAACACTTCACTGAGCAATCTGTCAACATGTCAGCAACACATGTTTTGTAAAAAGCTTCCAGTGGGAGTAATGACTCCCACCAGGACTTCCAAAATGCTTTGAATTCAGCAGATTTCTATTGCGGGCATCCCCTGGGGTGCCTTTTACAATGCCTACATTTCAGAAATTTGAGCCACAGACCCCTGGGGGTTTCCTTTCATAATGCCTCAAAATGTAGGGTTATATTGTTGGAAGTCCCCATGGGGTCTTTATTAATACCTGAATTCTGAGGAACTAGAAATTACACAGGGCACTGCAGGGGCCCAGATCCACACCAGGAAGAAGAGAAAAACTCTGTGGGGAGATTTTTTTTCTTCATGCAAGAGTGAAAGAGAAGAATTTGCTAAAGGACAAAATTGAGTGTGTTTGAGCTTCCTTCATTTAATCTGCCTTCTAGAACGCTGCAGCAAAATCTGCAACAGGGAAGGGGGAAATGACTTTTCTATTTTTAAATCTCACTTTGATATTTTAGGGGCCAGAGTATATTCTCTTAAACACCCAGTGTTGAGGGATATTGTTTAAAAATAAATGATTTTTCATTTTGGTAATTGAAGCATCTCTGGCCAGGCCCCTCTCCGGGTTTCCCCTCTTCTTCAGTACCGTTAAACTGCTGTGGAGCTCCAGCTCATTATCATTAACCGTTTGGGGTCGCTCTGAGATATTGCTCCCCTCTCCTCTCCTCCCTTCCCTTCCCCTCTGTGCATTAAAGATGAGAAAATCAACCTTGGAGATGGTCCAATCACATGAGAGGACGGTTTTTAAACCCTCTGCCTGTTGACCATCAGAATAGGAAATAGCAAGGTTGCCAGCTACTTTATTTTTTGCTATTGACGGCTCAAAGTGACAGCCTCCTGTCCAACATGCATACTCACTCACACAGATACATGCTCCAAGTTTGCATGCTTCCTGCCCTGCCCCAGCCTCAACCAGCTGCACACTCACTTGCTTTCAGTGTTGTTGTTTAAAAGTTGCTAGCCTTTAAACACGATAAGCCTCAAGGTTCATTTAAATGGCCCCTTGCTTGTCTAAGTCTGGCACTCACTGGCTTGCTGAAAAGAGGTCTTGTGCTTTGTATTTCCTTTACAGTCTCATTGACTAGGGCAAGGGAACAACATTTGGGAGAAGTGACTTGGAGCTGCCAAGGCCAAGAAATCCTAAGTTGCTGATAAGACCCTCTTCCCTCCTCCCTCCTCCCTCCCTCCTTCCCCCTCCTCCTCTTTCCTGCTTTCTGCCAGAGTGACTGGATCACACAGGGGACTCTGGAACTCACATTTTCTCCCCTCAGTGAGACTCCCAGACGGTGTTCAACCATCTGTGGTCCCGAGGGCCCTGCAGAGGGGCCCTGAGGAGGGGAGCTTGCCCATCAGGAGCTGGTTGGGTCAGACACTCACAGAGACCCTCTGCACCCACCCTAGCAGGCTGATTAATTAAGCAATTGCATCATTGATTCAAGGTTTGTGATTTGGCGCCAGGGCGCTGGCTGCGGCGTTCCAAAGCTTTGCCTGCCTCCCCTGGGTCTGCACTACAGGCTCTCTATCTTTTTTCCCAGCTGGATTTTCTTCCTTAGTGCCAACACTGGAGGCTCTGCCCTGAGAGGGATTGCCCCTCACCTCCAGCCAGAAAGCTTTTGGGGCTCCTGGCTGGTCAGATACAGGAGTGAGGCTTGGGTTCTGAGCAGAGTTCAGGAGGGGCTTTTACCTTCTGAAGGCTCAGGGAGCCGGGAGCCTCAGCTGGCCCCCCCGGGACCTGGAGATTGGCGGGGGGGGGGGGCGCAGCATCCTGAGGTGCTGATTTGGCTAGTTTAGCTAAAGACATTCATTCAGACCCATTTCCAAGTGGCATTCAGTGCATTTGGCTTTTTTCTTTTCATTTTTTGGGACATGTGTGTCCTTTTGAAAAACAAAAACTCCTCGTCCTATTTTTCCTTTTTCCTGAAGAACAACAAAATTGAAATTGACCTCAGGACTCTCATTCCCCTCCCCCAAAGCCACTCTTTCCCTCCTGGATGAGATGGTTTGACTTTCCTAGAAGCCTGTAGGCCTCAGAGCAACTCTGGATTCTGTGATGGCCCACAGAGGTCAGTACCAGCCTGCGGCCTTCCAGATGCTGTTTCCTGCTCTCCTTTCTCTTGGACCCATCAAGATTCTGCTACAGCCTCTGATCTTGAGTCAGGCAAGAAAATTCAACCCATTGTCTATGTACGTAGACTTTTTCCAAAGGTGGCCAGAACAGTGTAGCTGGAAACTTTGACATTTTTATTAAATTGATGGCATTTTGAGCTCTGTCCCCCATACTAAAAACAAGGAAAACAAAAACAATGGAAATTATTTCTCTCCTTAGCCTTAAAAAAAAAGAAGAAGGCATTACTTTCCGGAAAGAAGGTGTCACAAACTTAGATTCTTCCAGAAGGCTCCCCTCTGTGCCAAAGTAGATGGCAAACCTCTTCCTGAGTGGCTCCCTGTGCTTCCAGAGCCGAGGCCCAGAGCAGAGCACTCCAGCCCTGCACAGATGTCCAGAGAGGGCAGGCTAGAACACCTCCTCAGAGGAGTAATTTATTTTATGTTTTGGCCACGTTTGTTTGCTTATTTATTTGTTTATTTATTTCCAAAGGGCTATTTTTGGCATCTGCCTGGGCTCCATTGTAGCAAGGCCCCTTTTCTAGAATTTCCTTTCCTTTATTAGAGTTACAGCTCAGCTTTGTGCAGCCCCCGGGGGAGCCGGCCAGCCGCTGGCAATTTCTCTCAGACACCCAATTACCCCCTGACGTCAGTGCGCCTTGCCCAGCTCCCCTGGGTGCCAGCATTTTTTCCTTTGTAACACTAATAGCTGGCTAGCTAAGTGCCTGTCTGCTCCTTGGCAGAGGAGTTGATTGTGTTTTCGGCTGGATACTAAATCCAAAAACTATGTAAAAATGTCAATAGGTGAGTGCACATTGATTTTGGTTAGTCACAGTGATATTTGAGCCCCTTTGGGGACTCTGTCTGGGGAAGTATTTTACAAGAAAGATAATATAACAGAAAATTACTGGAGCTCCGTGGGTCTCTGGTGGGTTTCTTAGGGGCCTGCTAAATTGCTGTAGAATCAACAAATGCTTTATTAATCTAAATTTGTGGTTTTGTTCTTTCTTCCCTTCAGAAGGTTGGAGTTTTAATGATTCAGGCGGCTCTGGCGGCCAGGCTGGGCGATTCAGTGTGCACCTAGGCTGCTGAGCTGGGAGACCCTGGTTGGTAATGAATTCTCCCAGGGCTTGGGAGCAGGGAGGCTGTGTTCCCAGAGGACTTCCTGGGGAATGTGGAGCAGGCGCTGGGCCCACTGCTTGCCAGGCCGAGGTCTGTGCAAGCAGATAAAGTGAGGGGCTGGGGGCCTGGAACAGCTGTGCCGACCGGGCCGACTGGGGGAGGCTGATAAGAGCCCAGAAGGAGCCCATGCGGGTAGCCTGGCAGCGCCAGGCATCTGACGGGGTATCGCAATTGGCAAAGAAAGTTAAGCAGGGCCGAATCTGGGGGATGGCTGGCAGACCTGCACAGAGAGATAATGGTAATTGATGGAATCAGAGTCACAGCACAGCCTTGTGTTTTCTTGGCAATTAATTCCACACCCCCTCCCCAATTTCTAACCCCCTGGCATTCTGTGAGCCCAGGATGTCCTATGAGCAGTCTGCAAGCACAGATAACCAGTGCATGCCCTCCTTGTTTTGGGGGGCCAGAGCCATGGAGATGCATGCATGTGGCCAAAAAAAGATGCAATTAGAGACCCAGTCCTAAAAAAAAAAAAAATGATACAAACAAACAAGAAACCCCCACTGAAAAGTTAAGGATGTGTCACTCCGGGAGCTCATCTGATCTCGCTCTGGAGGGGAAGCAGGAAAATCAATGTCTTTGTAAGAGCACACAGCTCTGAGTCTCCTGGCTGGGCAGGACAATGCAGAGTCAGGCCAGCCCCGGAACTGCTCCTGTGTCTACACACACATGCATGTGTTCCCTCCAAATGATGCTGCATGAGAGACAGCATAATGGTTGATAGCAGATACAGATGTGACTGCCTCTCTAGTGTGTGGTTCTGTCCCCTCCACCTTTTGTCCCTTAAAAGGCATCCCTTCTCTACAATGGGCTGACCAGGCTGTTTCCCTCTCTGCAGGCTCAGGCTGCCTGCCTGCTCCTTAGGTGAATCTTTCAGCTGGCCTTTTGTTGTGTCACTGACAACATGCACATGCTGAGACACACCTGCTTCAAAACACGCATGACCATGCAACTCTGGCACACACACTCACTCCACATGGGGCCCTGTCCTGCTGCTTCCTGAGTGAGTCCCATTGTGCTCAAGGGAGCCTGTGTCAGCTCCAGGATCTTAAGCAAGTAAAACACTCCAAAAAAATTTCCCCAGAGTCTTTTGATATTAAAATTGGTGCACAATAAACCTCTGTGCCAGTTGGGCCTGCAAAGCAAGACCCCCGAGTAACTGGAAATTTTATGAAGGAAGCCATTGGGTGTAGCCTTCTAGGTCTGCTTGACTGGTAATTGGATACTAGGAAGAAGGCTTCTTATCAGAAGGTGGACCCACCATTACTCTGGTTTTCCTTCTTTGTTGGATCTGCCTTACTGGCTCGCTTCTAGCCATCTCTTGGGTTAGTCGGTTTTGTATGCAGAGGCTAGATGGCAGAAGAACTCTGGGCAGGGAGTAAGAGGTTTATAGGTTTATTTTGACAATGCATCTATTTCATACTCTTTGGTGACCCACTTGTGTGGGGGGGGAATTCTGGAAGGTCAGAGAAAAGTGAGGTCAGTCTCCTGCCCCAAGACTAGATCTCTGCACCAGCCCTTGGCTTCCCCTGAGCTTTGTCTGCTCAACAGGAAGGCTTCCAAAGGAGTAAACCCCCTCCACCTTCGGAGCCATCAAAGCCAGACCAGCCGCCTCTTGGCCCCTCAGCTCCCCCCAGCCCCAAAGAGCTGTGCAGGCCGCCAGCTGTTTTGGGGGCTGGTCCTTTGTCCCACAGAGGAGGCCTCCAGGAGGCCCAGGCCCTGGGTGGGGGAGGTGTGCCTGAGGTCAGGCACATAATGAGGCCAGGTCCCTGGTTGTCCCCTGTCAGGGCTCAAGCAACAAAAGCCTAGCCGGACTGCACAATGAGGGGGGAGGTGACAGGGTAGGGGGGTAGGTGAGGCCTCAGTGGCCCAGGGTTTCCTTCCAGCCCACCCCATGCTGGGAACTTCAAAGGAGCAAGGGGAGAGGCCAGCCAGGCCTGGTGGCTGGGCCTCCTTCTCCAAAGTCCACGTGTGTCTTTCTCCTCGCCGCCACCCCCTTACAAACACCCTTAACAGTGAGCAGGGAGCCTGGGTTGTGGAATTTGGCTCCGCAGGGAGTCATGATCCGGGGTCTTTCTCTGGCGGTCTTAGTCTAGTTTGGAGCTTCAGCTAAGCATTAACCAGAGCCTTCGGCCTTTCAAATTAGCAGAGACAATACCCCATTTATAAGGAGGCAATGCCACTGGACTCAGAGTGTGTTCTACAGGAATCTTAATGGCATCTGCCTGCTTGGTGAGGCTAGGGAGCAGTTGGGAGGATGTGTGTCTCTCATGGGACAGGAAGGTGGGAAAGAGCAGTTTCCGGTCACATGCTCTGCTGTTTCCTCCTCATCACTTCCTAGAGTTCTCACTGTAACACTGAGAGTTGGGCATCCAGTTCTCATTTTTACAGATGAAGCTATCAGAGCCCAAAGAAGATAAATCAGCCACTTGATGTCACATACGGGCTCCAGTGCATGTAAAATGTTGACCCTTGTTGATTAGTGGCGGTCTCTGCTTCCAATTTCCACCTGTAAGATAGGCTAGGGCTTCCTACCTCAGGGCTGCTGTAACTGCAACGATGCAGTGGGAAGGGCTTGGAAGTGTGGCTAGCACATAGTAGCCACTCTTACCATGCTTGGGTTGTTCTGCCTGCATTCCAGGCCAGATCCCCCATCCCACCCCACCCCACCCTACCCCACCCCACCCCACCCCAGGCTTTGTGAACTAATAATGCGGTAGGTTGCTTTAGGATCATCCATCTGATCTGGTTAGTTAGAGCTGTGAGGAGTAACAGAGGCCCAGGCTGAGCAGGATGTGGGTACAGGAGCCCGAGGGTGATTCTGGGGCCACTATCTCTTTTCTTCACCAATTAGGGTCTCCTTGCTCTTCATGCTTCATTGCCAAGATGTCTTTCTTAGTATTTCCCGAAGTCTTTCCAGTCCTGCTTCCAAACTATGAGGAGTCAGTTACAAAAATTGGCTGCTGGATCCCCTGTATTTCATTGTGGCCATGAAGTGCCAGCTGTGACTACAAAACACCCAGTCTTTCCTTGGTGGAAGAAGGCAGGTCTCCCCTGCACCCAGAAGTTAGTGTGGTCATGAGCAGATGCCCTGGGGCAGAAGCTTGCAGGGAACTGTGGCTCCTTAGGCATCAGAGGAGTGCAGTGAAGGGAAAGCCCCACAGGGTGGCACTGGCCAGCGCAGGTTCCAGCCCCTACTTGCAGAGCAATGATTGTTGGATGCTTTCACTTTGTGGCTGACCCCCCCCCCTTCCATTTTGGAGTTAGGGACTTTGTGAATCCCTGAGATGCTGCCTACTGCTCAGGGATCTAGTGGGACCTCCATAGTCTATGGCAGAGCCAACTCCAGCTCCCTGTATTTTGCTCATTCACTCTTCCATGCATATTGGTGGGGGTTCTGCATGCCAGGCTTGGTGTTACCACCAGCATAGCCTTTGACCTTCAGAAGTATCCCTCCCTCCCTTCCTCCTTCCTTCCCTCTCCTTCCCTTCCTCCCCCCTTCTCTCCCTATCATTAGGAAACTATGAAGTATCCTTAGCTCCTGTGCTAAACATGAGCAGAGAATGGGAAAAGCTTTCTGGACAAATAACCAAGGAGGAATGTTGCAGATTTGGCTTTGGCCTTGATGATAAAGTATTGTTTCTCCTTGACTCAGTCACTGGCCTGCTCTGAGCCCTCACAAGGTGAGGATGCTGAACAGACACAGTGTGGCGACCTGCCACGGTGAGGTGCCGAGAGGCAGCTCAGACCAACCCTGGAGCATCTTTACAGGTTCACTTCTCATCATCATCTCCCGCTTTCCCCTTTGCTGTCCTCACTCTTTGCCAGGTTTCTCTGAAGACGGCATGTTAGCCCCCTTGCCACAGACGGTCCAAGCTCACAACCTCTACACTCAGGTAGCCTCTGTTTCCTCCAGTATAATGACGTCTCAGGGTTCTTTCGACTGGCTCCAAATGGTCCTGAGTCTACCCACCCACTACTATGGATGCGTGATGCAGTACTGTCTGGTTAGGCCTGTGGTCTCTGACCACACAGGGAAGGAATGTTCTTTAAGTAGCCAGGGAGAGATGTTTCAATCAGCTAACAAGCATGGACCCTCCCACCCCAACCTTCCTCAGTCCTTGCCTGTTCTTTCTTTTTGTTTTTTTGTTTTTTGAGAAAGGGTTTCTCTGTATTGCTTTGAAGCCTGTCCTGGAATGCAGAGATCTGCCTGCTTCTGCCTCCTGAATGCTGGGATTAAAGGTGTGCACCACCAGGCTAATCCTTGCCCATTCTTGAGGTAGGTTGAACCATCTGGGTTTTAGTCCCAACCACCTTCTCTTATTGTGTGATGCTAGGGAAGTTGCCTTGCTTTTCATGCCTCAGTTTCCTTGCCTGTAAAACAGAACTAACAATCGCGACTTCCTCATCAGGTTTGTTATGGAAATTAAACACATTAATCCATGTAAAGCACTCAGGGTAATGCTTGGCAAATGATAAGCACCTAAATAAACATTAACTATTTGCTTTTCTTTCATTTATTTATTCATGACCTCCTAAGTACTCGGTGAAGCAAGCGAATAATGCATCGGCCTCTGCCTTTGTGGGACTCACAGAGGGTCTGTATGGTCAGTTTCACTCACTATTTAACCATCTACTGTGTGCCCAGTGCGTGACTAGGGTGAGCTGGGGACACAGGTGGAGGAGGGTGCTCTTTCTCCCACTGGAGGCAGACAAGCATCTCTCTAATTCCTAGTTTTTCATCTGAGAAATAGGGACATTCTTCTCTTTTTGCTTGTTCTAGACAGTGTCTCTGTGTGCAGCCCTGGCTGACCTGGAGCCGGTTCTGTAGACCCTCCTGCCTCTGCCTCCCAAGTGATGGAAAGGCACGTGTCATCACTGCCCCAGTCTTCACCTTTGCAAAAACCCTGAATAAAGAGAAGAGATGTGCAAGTGTGTCACAAACTGTAGAGTGGGTGGCCCAAAGCAGCTTGTCTTTCTACGGCTCTGTCCCTTTCTAGAACCATCCTTCCCTGTGGCTCTCCGCCATGCTTTTATGGTTCCTGCTAGATGGTTGAGGTGGCAGTAGTGCCTCTCCAATGCCTGTTGGAGGTGGGGGTCATGCTTGGATTCAGGTCTTGGTCTTTGGTGAAAGACAACATCTGATATCACGCTTCTGTGTGGGCCCTTTGGGAGTCCCAGGTTTGCCTCATCGGGTCTCTAGGTCATTTTTCCATTTGGTCCTTCAACCCCATGTACCAGAATGCAAGCTGGGATCCTGCCAGAGATGTGGAAGGGGAAAGCTTTGATCCTTCTTACCCCTATCCCGGAGAGAGGATGGAGTGCACGCCTGTGATGTCACTCATAGGAAACAAGGCCTCAGCAGCAGTGAGATGGTATTCACCACCATGTTGCGGCCCCCTCCCCCCTCCCCTTCCCAGGCTCTTCATATGCCTCACTTTTTTTTCTTTAAAAACAATTTTATTAATTGTGTGTGCATGCATGCCAGAGCATCCATGTGGAGGTCTGAGGACTCTCCTTCCACCATGTGAACCCTGGGATCTAACACAGGCTGTCAGGGTTGTTCGGCAAACACCTTTACCTGCTAGGCATCTTTCTTTTAATCTCACATACGTTTATTTATGCTGCTAGGTAAGTGGTACTTAGGCAGTTGTTCACTGTCGGTCCCTGTTTCATCTGGAACAGCTTGCTTGAGTGTGTGGCACACTCCAGTCCTCACCCCCATGCCATGCACTCCAAGCGGAGCTGCTTACTGAGGAGCCAAAGCTGGCGTGGGACGTGCACCTTTCATTGCTTTTACTTACAGCATCCCTGATTTGATTTATTTGGTGAGTTTTTTTGTTTGTTTGTTTGTTTTTGTTTTTTGAGATGGGGTTTCTTTGTGTAGACTGCCCTGAAACTCGCTGTGTAGACCAGGGTGGCTTTGAACTCAGAGAGCTGCCTGCCTCTGCCTCTTGAGTGCTGGAGTTAGAGGTGTGTGCCACCACGATGAGCTGCTAGCATCCCCGATTTAAGATTCTTTTCAGTTTATTTTTGCTTATGTGTGTGAGTACAGGCCAGTGTGCTCTGTGAAAATGTGGAGGGGTGACAGCTATCTGGGAGTTTGTTCTCACCTTGCACCTGGTTGAGACAGGTCCTTTCTGGTTTCTGTTGCCTTGCAGTGTCGTCCAGGCTAGCTGGCCTGTGAACTCCCATCTCTGCCTCTCATCTCATTGTGGGAGTACATTGCCACTTCTGGCTTTTTATGTAGGTTCGTGATCAAACGTAGGTCTTCAGAATTGTGAGGCAAGGTTTTACCCACTGAGCCATCTCCTTAGCCCAGCAGCCCTCTTTTGTGAACACTGAGGTAGGTTGATCCTAACCCCACTCACATACGTCTTCCGGGGATTTTTGTGTACAGGGGGCTTTATAGAGATTTAAGCGTTTGTAATAATACAAGTGGGGGAATCTTTTGCTTTCACCTACAGAGAAACTGAGGCCCAGACAGACTCAAGGTCATCCAGTAATATGATAGGGCCCACATAGTTGACCACACAGCCCAAGTTCTTGGTCATAATTTGTTCTGTGGTGTACGATGATTGTCAACAGACTCAAATAGCCTCCCAAAGGTAACCAACAGCGTTTCCATAGACAGCTAGAGATGCCACAGTCTAGATTATCAGAAGGTCTGGGGCCAAGAGGCTAAAGAAGAACTGTGGATGTTGACTATTTGCCTCTACTTCCTTTCTATCTCTATGGGCCGTTGCTAACTCCATTCTGTTGGACCCTCTGCCATAGGCCTAGCCAAATTCTTCCCAGCTAGAGAAGAACTCTCCTCTGGTGACCAGAAACCTTGAGGAATTAGCCATGACCCTGCCACCCCCCACCCACCCCAGAAGAAAGTGATCTGAGGCTGACTGCTGAGGAGGTTGTCCCTCCTGCCTCTGCATTCCCCAGGGCCTGCGCCTTTTTGTTCTATCTACTTCCTCCCCCCCCCCATGGCCCCATGCTAGCTGTGACTGCTTCGTTATGTTGTGTTGGGATATTAGGCTTTTAGCTTGCATTGTCTGCTGTGTGTGGGTGAGTCACTTTATGAACTGAATTGTTGCCTGTTCCATAAGCTCTCTGATCTCACCTTCCCCCAAAGCAGATATTATGACTATCACTACCATAACCACCAACACCTCCTTCATCACCTTCACCAACACCATCACCACCACCATTACCACCTGATATCACCGCCTCCATCTCCACCACCACCACCACCTACCCTTGCTGGCATGGTTGATGTGAAGAATCATCACAGTTGTCATTATCATCTTCAGCATCAGCAGCATGGTTAATCTGAAGAGTCTTGGGGAGATGGCATCAAGCCAAGGAAAGAAAAACAAGTGATTGCATTGTTGCAGTCATAGGCTCAAAGTCCATGGTTAACAGTTTGCCTATTTCCAAGCCTCGGTTTACCTTTCTATGAAATGTGGCTGGAAACGCTTCCCTTGCATAATGTGGGTGTGGGTGGGGTTAAAGAATGTGCAGAGTTGGTGTCACCTGCAGCCTGGGGCTACAGCCACTAGTCTGTGGTGCTGTCCACTTACCCTGGAATACATATCCAGAGGGGTTAAATGACATGGAGACAGACAGACATAGGACAGGGTGAGGAAGTCTGGGCCATAGTGCTGCATGGTGGGACTCAGGACAGACAATGGATCCTTGGCTGTTGGGGTGAGTATGACAGGGGAACTTTGTGGCATTAACAGTGATAATGCCATGCGCCTTTGAGGTCTTTATGTGTATCTTAAGGAGGTGGCTCACAGCAATGCTGAGGGACTCTGTTTCCTGGGAACCCTGAGTGAAGGGAAGGTTTTGTGCCCTTTCTTCTCACTGACACGGAGGTGCCTCTGAAGGGGTAGGGGTGGGCTTCCTGCCTTTCTGAAACTACCCCAGTAATATTGCATATTTGTTCAGGTCTTGAGTACACTACAGTGTCTCAGGCTACATCCTAAATGACAGTATCAGTGAGTAAACAAACAAAGAACCTGTCTCCCTGTCCTAGTCTGTCTTTGCTGCTATGACAGAGGCCTTAGGCTGTGTACTCTGCACAGTGGACATTTTCTTGGCTCACAGTATGGTGCTTGGGAAGGCCAAGATAGAGAGGGTTCACATCTGCAGACAGCATCTCTGCTGTGTGGTAACGCAGGGAGGGCATCACCTAGGCCAGAGTGTGGATGACTGATAGGGAAGAAGGGAAAGGGACCAGCTGAACCCATATCTCTTGGGACAGCAAGTGACCCCAGTCCACTACTCTCCAAGTTCCCACTCTCACCACTGCTGCGTGAGATAAACATTCCAACGTGCGCTTAGGAGATGCACAAGTCCCTTTTAATTCAAACCTATGGTTTGTTTTTATTTTCACCTATTTATTTATTCGCTTACTTATTTTGAGGCAGAATCTCTCTATATAGTCCTGACTGTCCTGGAACCCCCCACTATGTAGACCAGGTTGGCTTTCAACTCTCAGGGATCTCCACGCCTCCCTATCAAAGCCATGAGCCACCACATCCGCTTTTTATTATTTTAGTTATATGTTTGTGCCTCGGTGTATGAGTGAGAGGGGGGGGCGGAGAGAGATACTCATGTATGTATATGTCTGTGGGTACCCCCTGGAGTGGGGGTTCAGGACGTGAAAACCCTGATGTGAATGTTGGGTACACCCCATCCTATGCAAGAACAGTGCTTGCTCCCTTGCTCTTGCCCATAACCATCTCTTGTCTCCAGCCACTGCCCCCCTCCCTGAGTCACCACCTTTGTGCCTGTGTTTTCAAAGACCTTGAGGTGCCTGGGATCCAGCATAGGGCATGCAGAAGTGACTCCAACTCACCCTAGACTTATGCTGGTGTCTGAGGTCACCACCAAGCAGTAAAGAGTAGGGTGATGCTTCTTCCCAAGCACCTGGAACACTCAACCTTGAGGCTGCCCTAGAGAGGCAAGGAGAAAATCCTGTAATTTCTTATGCTCTCCTCCACAGCCACTACCCCTACTGTCACCGTGACTTATTTTAAAAGTACATTTCATCCCTTCCTTCCTTCCTTCCTTCCTTCCTTCCTTCCTTCCTTCCTTCCTTCCTTCCTTCCCCTCCCCTCCCCCCCTCCCTCTCTCTCTCTCTCTCTCTCTCTCTCTCTCTCTCTCTCTCTCTCTCTCTCTCTCCTGGGGGGATGTTTGGAGACAACAGGGTTTCTATGTGTCCTGGAACTAGCTCTACAGACCAGGCAGGCTTTTAACTCACAGAGATCCGCCTGCCTCTGCCTCCTGAGTGCTGGGTCTAAAGGTATGTGCCACCACTGCCCAGCCACATTTACTTTCTTTATTTGCATGTGTATACGTGTGTGAATGTGTACCTGCCATAACACGCCTGGTGATGTCAGAGAGCATTCTGTAGGCGTTTGTTTCTCTCCTTTTAGCACATGGGTTTTGGGGATCGAACTCAGGTCACCAGACTGGGGAGCAAATACCGTACACACTAAGCCACTTCCTTGCCTGAGTTTTTCCTTGTGAAAAGCTCATTGACTCTGATCACATGGACATCCCGTTTATACTACATTATATTTTATCAAAGTACTTTAAATATGTAGACATTTAAAATGTGCTACCACTGTGGTCACCTTAGCCTGGCATTTCTTTACCTGCCTGGAGTCTTACTATTAAGGGTGTTACTATGAGTAAGCCTCTGGTGGCCAGCAAGGCCCCTTTTCACTGGGCTCTCACTTGGGGCATCTCTTCCCCTAGCTTCTTCCTTGGTTTTCCTTCCCTGTGCAGAGCAAGAGGGCAGGCCCTTCGTTTGTGTTTCTGTTGCAATGATCTCTTTGGCCCCTCCCCTTAATACAAAAGACCCAAGTCCCAGAGTAAGTTATTTGTAATTCGTTTTTAAAGTCCACATTGCGATATTAGCCACGACTATCTGCTGTGTAGAAAAAGGAGGAGTTTGTGTTTGAAGTTTAATCCAGCCTCTACTTAAGCTCAGTCCCTGGGCAATCCTTTTTTCTGCCGCTGAGCTCAAACAGCCGGTTCTCAGGTTTGATCTGCTGCCCCACGGAGCCCTGCCCAATGTGAATTTGAAGAGTACCCCCCTACTCACCAGAGAGACTTGCACAAAAAGGCAGGGGTAACCACTTTGGTGCAGCAGCATAGACACCCTTGGTGGGTCCCTGGCTCCCTCCTGGTGCCCCCTGTTTTGGGGAGAGAGGCTGACAGGGGCCCACCCAGGCTGCAGACCTTGTGGGGACAGTCCCTCGCTTGGGGTCTCTGAGGAGCCCTTCTGAGTGCTCTCTGCTGGTGGACAGCTCACACTGGGGAGTCTGGGAGTGCTGTCTAACATGTGGGGGGCAGAGAGAAAGGAGGGAAAAAAGGGAGGGGAATGAAAAGCGAGAGTTCGTCGGGAACTGGTGCTGGCGGTGGAAACAGGAGCCGCAGCAGGACAGGGCCCGGTGGCCTTCAAAACTTTTCTTCTTCCCTCTCGCCACATGACTCGGAGGATGCAGGCAGTAATTAAAGGCCCCCCGGCTCTTCGTTTTCTGAGTCCACACCTTTGATCTGGCTCATGTCGGGCGGCTATTTTCATTGTTCCCGTCTTTCTTTCATTCTTTTTTGATGGTAGAAATGATGATCTTTGATTCTCGAGTCGGAGGTGGCCAGGAGAGTGGTATAGGTCTTACATAATGCATCTTTCACATCTTATTTTTAAACGCAGGCATAATCAGGGCCAGGCAAAGGCTGGCTTCATTTCCACCAATGTGTGTGGGGGAGAGGAGGTTGCCTGCCCTGCAGTGATGGCCTGGGGGTTGTGGGGCCAGGCAGTCCTGTGCCACTGAATGAACATTACTAGAGGAAGCTCCCCCCTCCACCTCTTTCTAAATATAACCTGGGGAGAGTTTTTTCCTAATTGTTCCCTGATGGAGAAACATGCTGAGAGAGAGAGCAGGACCAGAGGACACGCCCACTCTGCCGGGCTTCTCTTGGTGCTTGTAGGAGGCCTGTACACTTGTTATTAGTGGTTGTTAATAAACTCCACAGGATGAGTCACAGAAGTCATACGTGAACTGATAGCTCAGCCATATGACGTGCTGGGCTGCATCAGGAGGTGTGAAGTATAGGTGGGTATGCTGTCTGGGAGGTAAATTCCCATGCCTTCTGGCACCTCAGCCTCCTCTAGGAGTAGACAGGCCCAGGTCAGGATTATCTGTATGATACCAGAGACTGAGCAGGTGAGCTAGGAAATGGGGCCTTCTGGACTTGGTGAACCAAGGTCACTTACTGCTCCTGAGAACAGCTTAGATGGAGGCTGGGCCTAGTGCCCACACTCTGAGATTGCCAGGGGGAACTGGACACTTGAGTCTTAATTAGCAGTTCCTTGGAGAAATGATACCAAAGATGTCTTTCTGTCAGGGGACCATGGTGGAAGGCCTTGGAGAAAGGAAAGCTTGTGTGGTGGGGAGGAGGGGCTGCTTCAGTGTGATGGACCAGCAGGAAGGCTTGGAGAACTTTGTGCTCTGCATCTATTGCATGTGTGGGATGCTCAGAAGGCTATGGCTGCCTCTGAACAGCTGTGGAACATTTCTAGGCAGTGAGTACCATGGGTTAGACAGTTCTGCACTTGGTGGTGAAGGTCTCTTGTTAGGGACACTGAGTGCATGGTGTTTAGGGACCATCTCTAGGCTCAAGTGGTAGAATTTTCAGGTACCGATGTCTGCAGTTGGCATTATTGAGCACCTGTTGTATGCCCACTTTGTGCTAAGTACTAGGTATTTAATGGTGACCAGGGCTAGTCTGGACTGATCCCTGGAGGCATCTCCACCCCACTGCTTGCAGAAGGTGGATAATAAGCAATTCATGACATAAATAATGGAGATACAAAGTTAAGTGAGTCTTGTGAACATTGTGGTCCTTCATGGTCCAGGCCAAGACACCAGTAGCCCCTTGATGCAATCAAGAGATGGGCATGAGATGACCAAGACTGGTGTCATAGAATGGTTTTCCTGTCACCATACACAATACATTTATGTGGAAGACACATTCTATAATCATGGTAAAAAATGCCAGGCAGTGGTGGCACACATCTTTAGTCTTAGGGCCTGGGAGACAGAGGTAGGCAGATCTCTGAGTTCTAGACCAGCTTAATCTACATAACTAGTTCCAGGACCGCCAAGGCTACACAGAAAAACCCTGTGTTGAAGAAGTAAGCAAACAAAATATAAAACCAGGGGACTGATTACAGTGGATAAAAATGCTTGCTTGTCACACAAATCCGACAAGTTTC
Source organism: Phodopus roborovskii (assembly GCF_943737965.1). Classification (NCBI taxonomy): domain Eukaryota; kingdom Metazoa; phylum Chordata; class Mammalia; order Rodentia; family Cricetidae; genus Phodopus; species Phodopus roborovskii. The sequence continues at coordinate 953,992 of NW_026126486.1, read as the reverse complement.
AATGTCAAACCCACACAAATGTAGAAGAATAAGACCAACTCCACAAACTTGTGTACACACACATACACACACATAGCAATAATATGCTAGTAAGTACATAAGCCAGTAAACAGTTATTGAGTGTTATGCACTGTATGTATAGTCACACATTGACACTGAGCTGTGTGGGCTTTTGTTGTCTGGGGAGACGTGAACAAATGTCTACTTATCCCAGATAGGGAAACACAGATAGACCAAAGTTTGGATACTGTCAAAGTCAAACTTGGTGAACCAATATTTTTTGGGGGGGTTACTTACAGGTAGAGAAATAGTCAGAGACAGTTACATTACTCCAGCATGGGTGACAGCTCATAAAACCTAGAGACCTGGAACACAACTTGCAACCTGCAGTCAGCTTGACCAAGTTGAAGAATGTCCCTTCCAGGCAGCTCGGCTGGTCTCTGCCTCTTTCATGGTAGCTCAGCTTGTCTGAGATTGTTTCTCAACAATCCTTACTGCTTATATAAGTTTGGGGAGGGAAGTGTCTAGTGAATGCAGTCAATTTCAGGGACTTCCTGAAGCCTCTGAGTTGCACTTAACAAGTTCCTGTATTTAATAAGCTTCCTCGATGAATGGAGTGTTTCGCCTCCTCTTAGAGCATCCTGCTGTCTCACCTCCTTTCTAACGTTCTATGTTTTAGTGAGATTCTTGTCATATCTGGGGAAACTGTCATATAACAACCCGTTTTCATCAGCAACACCACTAACCCCTGAGTGATGAGCTGTGGTCCACTGCTATGGCATTAGGGCATTTCCAGTCCCATTATATATTTTTAATTTAATTATTTCTTTTGAGAACTTCATACATGAATACTGTACCTCCATCACTTCCACCCTTTTATTCCCCCTCTCCAACTCTTCCTGTGCCATCCTCTCAAATTTATGATTATTATTGTTACATGTATGTATATATATATATATATACACACACACACACACACACACACACACACATGCACACATGTATGTGTAACCTACTGAGTCCACTTAGTTCATGCATACTTGTGTCCGGGGCTGACCCATTGATGTTAGAAAACCTATATAGGAACTTGTCCCAGAAGAAGACTGAATCCCTGATTTCCCCTCTCCATGTTGGCATGTCAACTGCTGTTGTCAGTATGCCGATCTTGTTTAGGAAACCATATTGATGAGAAGCTTCCTGGGTGCAGCTTCCTGTATATATGTACAGGATAATGTCTCACACCTGATGCTCTGGTATTCTGGCTCTTACAATCTTTTCACTCTTCTGTGACTTTCTCTGACCATAGTTATAGGTGTGTAAGTGTGCTGAAGAAGAGTGTGAGGATTCAGAGAAGCAACAATGTCTCAGAAGGAGACTGGGGGTAGAGTAAATGGAGGCTCAGAGACCCTGGCAAAAGATTGTTGGGGTGGGGGGCATCTCTGGTGACACTGGATACCTGAGAAGCAACGAGCATGCTTGGAAGGGAAGAGCCCAGTGAGGAAATGGAGAGTCGGGGTCTTCTTCTTGGTTTGTTTGGTTTTGACACAGGGTTTCTCCATGTAATAGCTGTCCTGGAACTTGCTCTGTAGACTAGGCTGGCCTCAAACTCAGAGATCCACCTGCCTCTGCCTCTTGAGTGCTGTGATTAAAGGCATGCACCGCCACCGCCCTGCTGAGAGCTGGGGTCTTGGCAGTGACTGTTAAGTGGACGGCAGCCCAAGTAGGCAGCTGTCTTGGCATTTGTCAGTTAGATGCGGGAGGTGGGAGAGCTTATTCCAGAGTGTTAGGTGCTAATATGGTGTGGTCTGAATGTGGGTTATATGTTGGAAGCCAAGGGCTATGAGCGCTGGGACAAGTCCTGACTTTCTTGTCTGAACATCCAAGAACAGAGGGGTCTTTACTGGAGTCAGGGAGGTGTGCAGGAGGGTGGAATGTGAGGTGGAAACTGTTCCTTTTTCTGGCAGTGCTGGGTCCAGGAAGGAACCTGGGAACAAAGGTGAGGACAGCGGGTCCAAGGAGCCAGGGCCTGGCTACCTCTCACCCCCACCCCCTGAAGATTCCTTGATGACTGGGGGCATTCTGCACTCTGTCCCCAGCCTAGTGGATTACTCTAGTCCAGTCCACAGTGGCATCAGCTGAGGGAACCACTCCCTGAGGCAACAGGGCAGACAAAACATGTTAGGGTAGCGGCACAGCCTGGCTGTGGGGATTTTGCCCTGGATTGCTCTTGCTCATGTTAGGCGTTCAGAACTTGGTGTCTGCTACCTAATGAAGAGAGGCTAACCTTCTGGTCCTTTAACTGTGTACCTGGTTTGGCTGCGTATGCCTGTTAATTATGGCCTTGGATGGAAGTTCATGTCCAGCTCTCTTGCTCCTCTGCCAACCCTCCTGGCTGATCAAGCTGGGCCACACTGATGGTTCCTGAGCCCTGCCTTTCTGGATGACAGGGAGGTATATTTCCACCCGCCTACCTGACTGCACACAAATTGCTTTGCCTGGTGCACACAGAGCCAGGCGTGTGCAGCACCTGGTGCCTACAGGGTCTGGCTCCCAGCCTTCTGCGCTCCTCACCCTGTGGCCTGTCAGGACCCTTCATTTATGGTCCAGCACTTTTGGCAGTAGTCTCTTGCAGCTGGGATGCTGTGGAAATCGGGTGCTGCTCGGCTTGGCGAAGGGCCTCTAAGTGGCTCCTGCTGGGGGAGATCTTCAGAGGAGTGCAGGCTCTGGGTCAGAGGCTGGCCTCCCACGAATGTTCATCTTCCTCATGAACTCGGCCATTGCTGTCAGTCAGCATCTCTTCCCTGGGGGCAGGAGCCTAATATCATGGGCCCTTCTTCACCTTGACAACTTCCCTAGGACTCAGCACCCTGTCCCTGTTCTCATCCTGAAGAGGGCTTTGTAAGGGAGACACATCAGGTCTGGATAGTTGGTGGGAGGGTTAAGCAGATGGGCCTCACATGTAAATGATTTTCTGCCTGTGGTCTTTTTACCCTCTCACCCACTCTTTCTGTCCTCACCCAGCTTTTGTGATGAGCATAAGGTATTGGTATCCTCATAGCAGTTTGTAAATTTCCCTTTAATTCTCCTCAGGACAACCGGAGAATTTAAATCTCAGGTATAAGAACTCAAGAATCCAATCGAAGGCAGTACACTCAGTCGAATTTTGAGAGAAACATTTATTATCAAAACATGCTATATCCTTGAGTATTTGTTTCTCTTGTTGTTTGTGCACACATGTACGCGTTTCTGGGATTATAACAGGGAGACTCTACTGTACTCTGTCCTGACTCGGTTCATGCTCAAGGTTAGTGCCACAGTTGACCCCAAGGGGGGTGACTGCAAAGGCGCTCAGCTTCATGGCCAACCCATTGGAGATTCCCAGGAGGCCTCTCTTATTCTGTGGTTTGCCATTTTTATAAAAACAGGTAATTGTTGTCACTGTAGTCTGAATTTGGGTTTGCATGGGTCCCACTAAGTAGCTGCAGCGAACTTGGCCTCTTGTCTTCTGGGAATCCGTTTATCCGTCTAAAAAATGTGAAGATTGACTTTATTCAGTTCTGACAGTCCATCAATTGGCACACAAAACAAGGAGTAAACTCATAGTGTGTAGGAACATACTTATTAAGCATACATGTGTATGACATGCATGCTCAGTACTACTCAATGTGTTTGTAAAGTATCTATAACACATACTCCAGAGATTAAGGCAGGTTATCCTAAGTTTGAGGCCTAGGCTACCTGTGTGTAAGTGTGGCTCTGTAAGAAAACATAAAAAGGAAGGAAGAAGGAAGAAAGCAAGGCTTTTATTGTTAAAAGAAGGGTACACTCAACAATAAATGTGTTATGATAAAGACCAGTGCATATGCTGTTCTGAGTTGGAATGCAGAGTACTCAATGTTCAAAGCTGGAAAATTCTTGGCACTTCCTTGCTTCCTTCCTTCCTTCCTTCCTTCCTTCCTTCCTTCCTTCCTTCCTTCCTTCCTCTCCCTTCTTTTCCCTCTTTCTCTTTTTTTCTTTCTGATTTTTTGAGACAGGGTTTTTCTGTGTAGCCTTGGCTGTAATGGAACTTTATAGACCAGGCTGACCTTGAACTCACAGAGTTCCAACTGCCTCTGCTTCCTGGGTACTGGGATTAAAGGCATGTGCTACTCTCAACCAGCTGTTTTGCCTGTATGTGTGTCTGTGTGAGGGTGTCGATGCCCTTGAACTGGAGTTATAGGTAAGCGTGAGCTGCCTTGTGGGTGCTGGGAATTGAACCTAGGTCCTCTGAAAGAGCAGCCATCTTTCCAGCCCTCATTTGTAGTTTTTTAATCAATGGTGGCTGTCTTTGAATGAGATGCAGTGAGCTTTTTGCGTGCTCCATTCTGCGGCACACAGAAGAACTAAGTAGACATTAGTTAGGTGAAAGGTCAGAGGACAAAGTTGGTGGCAGATATTGAGCACTTTCTGCCACCTGCTTACAGGATTACATTTGGTCAGGATACAAACTGTGCCGGGGTCAGTTCCTCTGCACAAAGCCTGAAGGCTATGGCCAGGGATGAGATGCTGCCATGAGTTCCCTGGTCTCTGGGGCCCCCTTGCTTTCCACACATGCTTAGTGGGGTCCTAGGCTGCTTGCAGGAGTCACCACAAGGCACAGGTATAATAGCACCACAGCAAAATGACCGCTGTTTCGTGAGAGCACCTCTTTTCCTCCTCACAGTAGCCCTGGACTATTGTTCCCGTTTTACAGATGGGGAAACCAGGGCTCACTGGGGCTTGATAATTTGCCTGAAGTGACAGGGACTGTGTTCAAGCCTGTGACCTCCTCTTTCTCCCTCCATGAGCTCACTACCCCACTTCCAGCCTTCCTTCCATTCCATCCCGCAGGCCTCCTGCTGAGCTCAGGGCTCAGTCCCATCTGTCGGAGGTTCTGTTCTGGCCAGATGCGATATGCCTTCTGGGATCCCCAAGCAGGATAGTTGCTGCTCAGGGAGGGGGAGCGAATTCACAGGCCTCGGCCTTGATCCAGACCCTGGTCTGCCAGTGCGGTCAGGAGGGCCTAGTAGCCCCAGGCGTGCGCCCAGCCAGCCTTCTGTGCTCAGCTCCTTTCCTAGGCAGGTGGGGTGGGACCGACCAGAGAACTCACTCTGCCTGTCTTCCTCAGTGGTGGAGGGAGGCTGTGGGAATGAAATGAGGGAGTTTAAAAGAGAAGTGCAGGGCCAGGGGGCAGGAGAGGAGGGTGGCAGAACCCCAGAGGGTGTAGGTAGAGGGAATGGGAGTTGGAGCCAGCAAACCTAGGATGTCAGAGCTGGTCCTGAGGGGGGGGGTGGAGTAAGGGGAGGGGGGGCAGGTGGGACAGAGAGGAAAAGAAGCAGGAAGGAGTTGGGTGCGGGGCTGAGGAGAGTCAGAGGTGGAGGGGGGTGTTGGGACGGGACGGGAGGGCTATGTGAAGTACATTTGAAAGTCCTAACATGCAAATCTGAAAATGACAGTCCCAGTTGCAGCCTCCAGGAACTTGGTGGCATCAGTTGGGGTGAAGCTGAGCAAGCCTGAAGGTTGCTTTTATGGCAGACTGAGCCGGCAGGGGTGACGGTGGTGGTGGTGGTGGTGGTGGTGGTGCGTGCGTGTGTGCGTGCGTGCGTGCGTGCGTGCGTGTGTGTGTGTGTGTGTGTCTGTCTGCATGTGTGGGATGTGTGTGTGGCCTTGCCACCCACAGATTGGGGTGACATGATCCTGACTTAGTCTCATGAGCCCTCCCTTTTCAGCACTCACCCTGTTAAATCATCTCAGGCCACGCTCCCAGTGCCATGGTTTGTAGCCACCCAGCTTGTGAATGAGTGTTTTGTCTGTACACATCTGCACACCACATGCATGCCGGCTGCCTACGGAGGCTAGAAGAATATGTCTGATCCCCTGAGACTAGAGTTAGGGACCACTGTGGGCTCCCATGTGGGTGCTGGGAATCAGAACCAGGTCCTGTGGACGAGCAACCAGTGTGGTCTTAACCAACGAGCTGTCTCCAGATCCTAAAAGATTGAACTTTTGACATGTGGCTCCTGACCTGTTTGCTTCTGGGAACAGACTGAGATGCAGTGGACTCTGGCTTTGGGGCTAGCATTCTTGAGCCAAGCTGTAGTGTTCGTGACATTTGCATCATTTGTACTAGTTCTTATGGCTTATGGCTTGTGTCAGATCCTCTTAGTGCTTTTCATTCATTCATTCATTCATTCATTCATTCATTCGCTGCATAATTGAGACTGGTTGTGACAACCTGTGTGTCAAGATACTCCAGAACACCTCCACTAACTCTTAGAGTCTCTGAGGGGTGATAGAGTTGCCATGGGAATCCCAGCAATACAAAACCCATCCAATACACACTGTGTGTTGGATGTGCTATGAACTACTAGCTTCAGATTGCCCACCATTTGAGCATTAGACTGTGCTGCCTTCCTTTGGATGGCATCATATCTTTGCAAAGCTGAGCTCTTGGTGGTTGCCCTGGGTGAAAAGCAGAGAAATCTATATGGAAAGAGAAATAAGGATAACATGTTCAATTGCCCAGAAGAAAGATGATACTGGCCTTTTGAGGGTTGGGATTTGATCTCTGGAGAGGTGTGAAAGCCTTGGGCATTTAAAACAGCAGTGAACTGAGATGACCTGGGCTTGGCTGCTGTGTCTGGGTGGAATTGGGCGTGGAAGACTGCATTAGTAGCTGGCTGTTGTGGTTCAAACCACCTGACTAACTAGCCCGACCAAAGCTAGAGTGCCCAGGTTCTGGAAGCCCCTGCCAAGTGTGAACCCATGTTCTATTTTCCACTTACTTAGGAGTGCCTGGGTCTGGATGCTGAGTAGATTCTGATATTTCCAATCTAGAGCTGTCACAACCATGACTCAGGACAAAGGATGCCTTTGGTGCCCAGCCATTTTCTCCAGAACCATCCTTCCCGTCCCACTTCTCCACTGAATTTGTACCCTGTGTCCATGTGATTCCCTACCAATCAACCCACCCACCCATGATGCCTTGGGTCAGGGCAAACCAGCAGAATCGAGACAGCAGGGTGGGCATATCTGATGGCAATTGGTGCAGGGTGAGGAAGTGAACACAAAGGAGGAACATGGAAGAGACATGCCCAGTAAATAAAGTACCCTGCCCCACTTAATTTTTCCAGTTACCTAACACCTCGACTGTCTGCTGTTTTCTTGCTGCCATTGCCTCCAGGACTACAACTCATTGAATGCAAGTTCTTTGTTTTATTTCCTGATGGTCCCTCCAGGCCTCAGATCACCGAGGATCCAGAAGGGCTCTGAGCATCTCTTGTTGAGGTGATCTGGCCCAAGCAGCACGGCATGTCTGTATTAACACTCACAGCTGTTTGAAAAGTAAAACACATACATCGAAGAGTAAAATATTTTGCTTTCCTTTTTACAGTTGCTAGTGAATGTGTTCAGCATAGACTGTCAGCAAGCAGATGGAGTGGGGCGACAAACTGCATCTCTACCTGGCTCCCAGGCGAGGCCTGGGATGCTGGTCCTCACCCCTTGGGAGAGGCTGCTCCTGACTTCCAAGCTGCCCTTCCCTACCCACCCTTCCCATGCCTTCTGCTCACATCAGAGCTTTGGCAGCCCCAGGCATGAATGAGAAGGTCAGTTGTCCATGTGATGAGCTTGAGGCACTAGCCCAGCTGTTCCCATGTCTTTAAACAGAGATCTTCGTCATGTCCCATCTGAGGCTCCAAATGACCCATGGTCTTGTACAAGCACCTGTCTTTATCTCTCAAAGAAAAGAATGGGTTGTGTCTCACTCTAAGTAGTCTCCATGCAGCCCGAGTATGCTTTCCTGGGCAGGCTTGTCTGTGACTGCCTGTGTTTTGCCTGGAGTTTCCCACCCATGTGAAGCTCCACCTATCTCAGACTGTGAGGAAGCCTGAGGGGCTGATAGATACTTGTCCCCTTCAACTTGGAGCAGGGTCACTCCCTATTTCCTTATGGGGCATCACAGCCCTCTCTTGCCATTTCTGGGTTGTTTGCATACCCAGATCTGGGAATGGCAGCTTTCCAAGTGGACTGGAGGGAGTTTGTCCCCACCCCTTTGTTCTTTCTGATCTTTGGGGAATTCAGTCAGCTATGATACAAAATTGGGCTTGTGGGCCAGAGCCGGCTGGGCTGTTCCTATTTATTGCTCAGAGCTTTGATTGACGTATTTGTTTATTCACTCTCTTATGCAGTTGGTCTGTGTTTGCTATCCATAGCCAGTGCTCTAGGCTGGAGGGCCACAGTAGCTGGAGGGAGCATGTACGTGTGTGCATGCCTGAGAATGGGCAGTGCGGATGTGGGTGTGTTCAGAGCACAAGTGCAATACACATGGCTTGTAGATGCACATACAGAAATGCACATGTGTACAGGTGTGTGTGTGTGTGTGTGTGTGTGTGTGTGTGTGTGTGTGTGTGTGTGTAGGCAGAATGATAAGAGCAGTTTAGATGAAATGACATCAGCTTTGGAAACCTCCCTGGCCTGCATCCATCCCGTGCTGGAGCCGCTGTTTGCTAGAGCAGATTTTGTAGCTTGGCTTCATGTGCGTGTGAGCACTTGGGTGTGTTTTAATTAACTAGAACATTTGCCTGGAAATGAGCAGCGCCGGCAGCAGGCGCAAAGGCAGCTGGAGGGGGCGGGGCAGCAGCAGTGTAGAGGAGCATATGAAGCCTGTGTTTCAAACATGCCAGTCCCAGCTGATGGTGCCACAGGAGCTTGGAGCCGCAAGCAGCCCCTGGTGCTGGGCATCACCCCAGCAGGATGGTTCGAGGTGTGGATGAGCTCCTTGGAGTCCCTGGGGCTCCTGCTACCATGAGTGGGGCTTGTGGCTCTCACCATGATCAAGGGTGGACTAGTGCTGCTCAGCATCCAGCATTTGCAGTCTTCTGTGTCCCTTTGTTGAATGGACGAGACAGTAGACAGAGGAAATGGAGGTTCAGAGAGGCTAAGTATTATCTTGAGGGTCACACAGCTCTGAGTTGTTAACTTTGTTTTTGCCCTGTGAAATTCTGGCACCGCGAACTTCTGCTCCCGGTGGACGTACATACACATAGCTGTGTGCGGACCTCACTCCCTGCCACAGGCAACCGTCACTTGTCCACTGTCTGTCTGGGTGATGGTAAGGGTGCCTTCCCAGGCTGCCTGCTGTGAGGGGACTTTCTCCCTTCAGAGGTTAGGATGGGAATGGGAGAGCTAGGGCTGAGTCTCTCTGAGATCAGCTAGCCGCTGGGAACTGACAGGTGATGGCCGTACTGCCGGCCTTCTCCCCCCCCCCCCACCACACTGTGCTGTGTCTCAGGGGCTGCCGTGCACACCTGTGCACCCCGGAAGTGCTTTCCTTCTGTGCTTTGGCCTTAACTTTGTTCACCCCACTTCCTCACCAGGCCCACTGCTCAGTGAGTCCTGAAATCTGGCCTCATGCACGCCCCCCCCCCCCGCCTCCTCGTGGCCCCGAGTAGACTCCACTCCTGAGTGGCTTTGAGACTCTAGCAGAGTGACATAACCTCTCAGAGCCTTGCTGCCCGTGCTGGTAAGGTTGGTGATGTGTCAGGGACAAAGTAGCTGCAACTCACTGTCTCCTTTCCCAGAGTGCTGACTCCTGTGTGAGACGGGCCCTGGTGGAAGTTCTGTCATATTTGTGACTCCCTGCTATCTAGAACAGTGTTCCTCCCTCCCTCCCTCCCTCCCTCCCTCCCTCCCTCCCTCCCTCCCTCCCTCCCTCCCTCCCTTCCTCCCTCCCTCCCTCCCTCCCTCCCTCCCTCCCTCCCTCCCTCTATCCCTTCCCCCTTGTGAGTTCAAGGCCAGCCAGTCTACAAACCTACACAGAGAAACCCTGTCTCAAATTTATTATTTTACATGTCTATCCCAGTTCCCTCTCCCTCCCTCCTACCCTCTCTGCCCTCTCACATGCACCCTAACCACCCTCCCCTCCCATCCCCCCACCCCAATTCCATATGTAGGGCAATGCCATCCAGTTGGGGTCATGTAGATCTGACAGGTCATTTGAAGTAGGGACTAGGGCTTCTCTCCTGTCTCTAGGTTAAAGCAGTATCCCTCCATGGGGGATGTGTTAGCAAGGTTTTTTGTGCACCAGGAATACATCCTGGCTCCACTGTCTGAGGTCCCTTAGACTGCTCAGTCCTTCTGGCTGAGACCCATATTCAGGGGGGCCTGAGTCAGTCCCATGCTGGATTCCCAGCTATCAGTCTAGTGGCCGTTAGCTCCTCCTTGTTCAGGTCAGGTGTCTCTATGTGTTTCTGCAACCTGGTCTTGTCCTCTCCATCTGCATCTGGGTTCTAGTTTGACTCAATGTTTATGTATGGGTGTTTGATCCTGTTTCCAACAGGTATTAGATGAGGGCTCCATGGAGTTTTCTTTAATAAGCTCCAAGTCCAGGGTCACCCCCAATAGAGTAGATACCAGAGGCCCTTACTTCTCTGTGTGTGTGTGGGGGGGGCGTCTTTTAATGCCATGAAACTGCCATGTAATTATTTGATGATATAGTGTCATAATTTTGCCTGTGAAGAAATCTTTTCCAATACTTGAAAAAAGCGATGATGAAGAGAAGTTGATGGGATGTACCTGAGGGGTCACTGGGTGTCAGCACCCTTTGGAAGAAGTGATGTCTCTGTCCCCCTGTCTGGGAGTACCACCTGAAGCCTTATCCTCCAGAAAAATGGCATTTCCCTGTTTCTCCAGGGCTAGGGTTTGGTTAGCATGTTTGTTGTAGGTAAGATGATCTGCAGAGACTTTGTCAGGTAGTGGTAATTACCTGGTGTGGGGAGGGGGGGGGGGAGTCTTACCTGCTGCTGAAAATCTGCCCTGGGCTCCTGCTTTCACTAATTTTCTGTTGGAGTTGTTTTTCTTAGGTCTGTGGCCCAGGATTATAGTGACTCTGAGGGTATTAGGTCCTTGTATTTGTGCCTAAGTCTCTTCCTCTGGGAAGCAGGAATAGCAAACACTATATACACACAGAAGAATAAAGAGACATCAGAGCTCTGTAGTATTATGCCTTTTTTACGATCCTGAGTTCTAGAAAGCTTGCAGCTGTGTTTCTGTGTGTGGTTTAGTGATATAATTTGACCTGAGCTGATATAAGGCTGCTTGTAATAGTATAACCAAATAATAATATACTCGGTTGCTCTGAGAACCCTCAAATATTCAAGAAACACAGCATCTCCCTAAAAGGTCTGAATTCATGCCATGCCTGGCTGCAGGGACTGAGCCTGTTACAAATGGAATATGTATATGGGGAGCTTACCCAATCTTATCATTAGATGCTAGATGGAGCCATCATGGGATTCCTCAGCAGAATAACTTTGTCTGATTGTTGCCTTTCCCCTTCATTCTGTCCCTCGTGGCCACATAGGCAGGGAAGCCCTTTATCTCCTTGCCACTTGTCTGGCTCAGCACTTTTTCGTAGGAGCGCCAGTGCCTGATTATGTTTGGAACCTCAAGGAAGAGTCCAGGTCATGCCCTGGGTGTCAGCCTTGAGGTGGGTGCTTTCTGGCCTGTGATCTCCTGAGAGTGTGGTACCAGAAGGGTCCTCTTCACAGACTCTTCTCTAAGGTAGCCATCCTTGTGTCATAGGGCATGCCAGGTGCATGCTGACGCCATTTCTCCTGCATCCCCTGGGTGGTCAAGCTCAGCTAATGAGGGATGCTGGGCCTTGCTAGGCACGGGATTCTGCAGGCTCTGAACTGTCTTGTGAGGGCTGTGGGATATGAAGCCTCATGTGCATGTAAAGGAAGGCAATTAGGAAAACCACTTCTTATATACTAGATGTTGACTCCTCACTAAGACATTGCCCTTGAGTTTCATGCTCAAGTCCCTCAGCTGACTGTGCAGTTCTGTCTGGACAGTGAGTAACCTTGCTATGTTGTTCTGGACATTGTCCTGTCCACATGACAGCTCTTAAAAGTGGTTCTTCCCCAACTCCACATTCAAAAAAGAGACTTGAAACATCTTGCCTCAAGCTGGTGTTGCCAGTTAACTGAATTTTATATTCATGTTGGGTTGTGAAAACCAGCAATTTAGAAAATCTCTGCTTTAGATTAATTGTAGTTTACATTGGCTCAGAGTGAGGTGGTGCACCATATCTTTTGGGTTGCAGGGAGTTGGAGTACACAGGGCAACTGAGTCTCAGAGAGGGGCGTGACTTTGGAGATGGGACAATGGGCAAGCATGAGGAAGGGCTGGAAGGTAGGAACCAGACTCTTGTCTACCCAGATGCTTCCACCATGTCCTTCCTCCATCAGAGAGTCTTGTGTCTCAATGACCCATACCCTTGGGTGAGGTTCATTCCTATATGGCCTTCCTTCTTTGGAAGGAGCCCTGCCATTTTTTGGCCCACAGAAGTAGTTGTTTGGAGCCCAGAGGCTGGGAAACCCTGATGTTGGCCAGTTGATAATACCTACGGTGTGCTGAGTTCTGGGTTAATAGCAGCTGCCATGTGCTGGGTGTTGTGCTGAGTGGCTGCATGTCATTGACCAGCACCAGCTTCTCTCCCATCGGATCATTACTAGACAGAACTCTTGGGCTGCAGCAGCTGTTGCCCACAATCAAGGGCCCCAGGTGAGTGTCTAGCCAGCACTAGCTCCCGTTGACTTTGTCTTCGTTGTCCCACTAATCCCGGGCATATTCCGAGCCATATTCCTCATCTGACCCCCACTGCAACCCTGGGAAGGAAACAGAACCAAATGTGAAAACCTTGGTTCAGGACGGCTGCATAGTCTCAGGTGTGGAAGTAAAGCGCCCATCCGGTACTTGATTCTCAGCCTATCGGGGCTGTTGATCTAGGGTATATCAGTGATGTTTTTCTTCTGCTTCTTTTCTGACTCTTGATGGTGAGAGAATGAAGTTGGCAGCATCTTTTAGCAAGTTCAGGTGTGACTTCTGCCTGTGAGGCCCAGACGCCATCAGGATAGGGTTCTACACATGTTTGTCTGGGTGTTCTGCCAGCTGCCTGCCAGTCGTTGTGTGGAAATGGCTGCAGGGAGTCCAAGGCAGTTGTCTTGCTGGATCTAAAAAAGAAAGGTGCTCACATCCTATTTTTGGGGGTTATGGCTGGCCTCTCAGGAGAGCCCAACAGAGTCAAGACCATTTCTGCACCCACTGCATTCAGTGCTTGCTGAGGGCCCTGTGGGACAGGGAGGCCAGACACTGACCTATCATTCCCTTCCGTCTGCAAGTTAGGGGAGAGGCATCCATTGTCACCATCTTTATCGTATGGCCTAGGTTAGAAACTCTGAGAAGGAGATCGGTTTCTTCACTTGTCTGGTCAGGCTGGGGAACCTGTAGAATGTGCTGTCTGCAGATACTGTGAGCAATGCTTAAGGAAGGACTGTCCCTGGGGTCTACTTCCCATGCCACAGCTGCCTCGCATGGTTCTCACTCCAGTCAACTGCTTGTGTCTTGGCTATCCTTGCAGATAGGTGGGGTGTGCCATAGGCCACCATGGGCCATGCTAGCTAGGTGGAAGAGATACCTAAATAAGCCCGCTGTCAATCCAGAGGGACCTATGGGGTGGAACCTATATCGATCTCTTTTCTGAACACTTGCTGGTGTCAAAATGAACACCTTGTTGCCCATATACCAGGCCACAGGAGAAGCCACTGTGGTGAGGGCAAGACAAGGGCTTGGTGGGTCTGGCAGGAGTCTCCCAGGAGGACTTGGATTCCTCTGGGACACTGTTACAAATCTGGGGAACGAGAAAGGGATTCTTGCCCATCTCCTCTCTAGCAGGGGTCTGGGATACTCAGGACTCTACACCTTTGTGTGAAAAAGAACTGCACATCTGGCTCTGAGTTGCATGGTCCAAGGCTAAGGAAGTCTGGAGCCACTGTCAGCATCCCTGTGAAATGTCTGAAAGTAGTGCCTTGTTGGGGGCTTTCCAGCAGCTCACCCTTGGGAGCACTTCTGAGCAAAGTGTACAGCGTGGTTGCCTGGAGAAGCAGACTGGCGTGGGGGCCTTGCCGTGTGGGCAGAGCCCTTTGCCTGTGTTCAGCACCGCATGGCACCAGATCAGGCTTCTCATTGGACAGAGCCTCAGTTTCCTCTTGGGATGTGGGGGTAACAACTGAACTGACCTGACTGCACGCAAAGTCCTACTGGAAGAAATGAAAGGGTAGTGTTCACAAACTCTTGCCTGACTCTGGGTTAGAGTCCTTCTAGAAGCTTCCATTTTCCTTGGCTGGCTCTTTTTCACCCTTTGTTTAATGTATTTATAGCAGTTCTCCCTATATTCGGTTTGCTTTCTAGTGTTTTAGCTAACTGAGGTCAACCATGGTTTGTAGAGTTAAAATGGAACATATGAGAAATGAACTGTTTTTAAGTTTTAGATTGCACACCATGTTGAGTGGCCCAGCAGAATCCTGTGCTGTGTCTTGGGGGCTCATCAGGTCACCCAAGTTCAGAGCCCACAGGCATCTCTGAGCCTAAGCACAGGGCTGGTGTGTGGCTGGCATGGAGGCCCATATGAGAAGGTTAGAGTTGGGCCTTACTTCAGGGCTGGGCCTAGAGCAGCTACTGGCCTGTATGGACCCAGCAACTTCTTCATCCTGTGCCTTCATTCTGGTGGCCTCTCCCCTCCCCTGGCCTTTGTTCTCCCTCCTCAGTTGCCCTAATGGCTTAGCCCAGGTGGCAAGTTGAGTAGAGAAATGACTCCAGGGAAATAAGAGTCCTTGCTACCAGCCTGGGCCTCAGGTGTGCACACAGAGGTCCTCCCTGGGGCTCTGGCCAGCTGGGCCTCCCCTGCCTCCAGCTGTCATACAGGGATGAAGGAGCTGAGAGAATTGTGCACACACCCACCCACATGTGGTGTGTTACTCTATTCTATGTAGCTGTGTAACCATGTATATGAAACTGCATGTATGAACTGTGTACCTGTAGCTGTGCATGTATGTAGGTGGCTGTGTGTGTGTGTGTATGCATGTTTTAGTCTGGTGTCAAGGCTTGGGACTCGAACTAGGGGCCCAGTAATGTATGGTGGGGCTGAGGTACCTCATCTGCTGGTTGAAACACTTGGTGGGACACAGTCACACATGTTTAGATAATTATAGCAAAATCCAAAGAACAATTCTATTCAAAGAGACCCAGCGAGAGGCTGGAGCCTCCCAAAATCCAGGGGTGGGCGTACATTCCATCTCCCCAGTTCACTGCAGCCGCAGCAGTCTGTGCATTTTGATCACATGATAAACTGACACCGGTCTGCTCGCCTTGTTGTGTGAAGTTTGCTGTGTTTGGGGCCCACTCGGGACAGCAAGCCATTAGGCACTGATTAAATGAGCTAATTTTAATTTGTTCAGTGGTTACAGATGCTGAGACCTTTCCAGGCCCTTTTCTCCAAGCTCTAGTTATTTATCCACCCCCCAAACTACTACCAAAGAAAAAGACCTCAGGTTTTTCTTTTCTCTTTCTATCCTCCCTTAAAAATAAACATAACAAAAACATTTTTTAACAAGAACTAATGCTGGGAATGAGGGCTTGACCGTGCCTCAGCAGGAATGGCCTCTGGAGGTGCCATGGGGCCCACTGTGTTGAACTGGGGTAAGGCCTGGGCCACCCACTGTGGTTGAGGAGGAGGAGCTGAGTGAGGCCTACTCTAGGCCCTCAAGGGCTTCGGTCTCCTCGTCCTTTGTGTGAAGGCTCCCAGGGCTCTGTTTCCCTCACCTTGGGTAGGTAGGTCTTACCTGCTGGGTTCCATACACAGGTTGCTTTTGCCAGGATACTTCAGCACCCCTGTAGAACCCCTGTTCTCTCAAGTACTCTCCAGTGTCTGTCACCCTCACAGACCTTTGGAGTTCGCCCCCTACCTCTAACACCAAGGTACTTGGCAGCTGTCAGCTGCAGTCATGAACCTCTGTTGAAAGACTGGATGATTGGCATCTGTATGTATAGATATGTATATCTACACATATCTATACATTCATTTCTGTAGATGTGTATAGCTGTAGAGCTGGGCCTGCCATGGCCTAGCTCAGTGTGTCAGGACCTGGGAATCCCACAGTCTCATTCCTGAAGGGATGGAAGGCACTCTTTCTTTGTGTTGTGAGGTAAGGGTGCACCTAGACACCTTACTGTGATGATGGGTTCCTCACCATATTCACTCCTGATTGGCTGTCCTGATTCCAGTCCTCGGGCCCAGCTCTGCTGAGAACTGCCTGATAGCCTTGCAGAGGGAAGAAAATTGCATCGTAAGTGTTTTTCCTTTTCTTTTCTGTTTATTTAGTTTTATAACAGCACATTAGGCCAAGCGGACCTTGGGCATAATGTACCAACCACAAAAGGTACTCAGAGCACAGAAATGAATGACTACTACATGGTTTAGCAGTAGCTGCCCAGCCCTGCATCAGCAGCTGGGTCGCCTCCTCCCTGCCCTTGCTATTTGAACACTGCCTTCTGCTCTGGCTGGGCACCTTAGCCAGCAGCAGGTCTCCCTGGAACTGAACAGCAACCGGCCAATTTCCAGGCCTGGTTTTCATTTGCTGAGTGCTCTTGCCGCAGACAGCACCCCACCCACTCCACCCAGGGGCCTCCGAAAGGCTGTCCCCCATCCTGTGCTGGCCGACTGGGTGTGACTGAGCCCCTTAGCTGCCTGTCCTCGGTTCTTACTTCAGCCCCAAGCTCAGGCCTTCCTCCTATGTGGTTTCCTAAGGCAGACCTTCCTTGGTACCCCTAGGGTCTGGGCCTCCATTGAGCCAACATCTGGCCATGTGGCTTGAGCTTGGCCTGCTCAGTCTTCTCCCTCCCCATCTGCTGCCCCTCCTTTCCCAAGCCTCTTCCTCTCCCCACTAGCTGGATTCCCCGCCAAGTCCACAGCAGGAGCAGCACACCCTCAACCCAGCCTTCCTGGGCTGTCCAGGCAGGGCGGGTGGAGATGCATCCCATGGCTGAGGTCACCCCTGGGCCAGTGGGAAGTGCCTGTCCCTCCCTTGCCTGCCCTGCCTCCAGTGCTGGGAACACGGGCTCAGTTCTGGTCCTTTTGGCACCAGCCACTTGCCTTTTGGGCACCCTGGTGAGCATGGGGAGAGGTAAGGGTGGGGTGGAATGGGAGGGGAGACACAGACTGATCCTGGGAAGAGGGAAGGAAGAATCCATCAGGCCCCAGTCTGCACAGGATGCCAAGTCCCATTGGAGGCTCCCAGCCTGTTAATAGTGGAATGTCTGTGCTGTGTATCAAAAGCAGAAGGAAGAGAACTGGGTTTTGGGGATGGAGCGGGGGAGTAAAATGAGCAGACTATCTGCTAAGGAGAGACTGTTGGCCAGCGTCAGACCTGCCTGGGGCTCTGAATTGTGGGAATGGGACAGCCTTGAGGGTGCATGCTGCTTTCGGGGTCTAACACCAAGCTCTTGATTCTCTGGATCCTCTGTTGTCCTTCCCTTCTTGATCCATTCTGTTAGCTTCTTGTTGCCCCTGCCCTTAGAGGATCCCTGGCTTGTGTCTCTTTTGTCTGTGTGCCTCTGAATTTGGGTACCCCTAAGCGTCTCTTGGCCCTTCAGCCAGCCAGCTGAGGGAGTGCTGGCTTCTGGGTTTGACCTTGCTGCTCATAAAGTATCATGGCTCATGCGATGCTGCCCTCTCTGATCAGAGGGGTGACATGCTTACAGGATTAAAAGCCAGGTCTCTGGATAGGTTCCTGGAGCTTTGCCGGAGGTGAGTGGGGGTGGGAAGTGAGGATTGCTCCTGGCCAGCCACTTGTTCTCCTCAGGAGGGGACTGGTGAGGTCCTTTCTGTTTATGTCGTAACCAGGCTACCGAGATGGCAAACTTCGGTTCTGCAATTACACAGCATTTCAGCAGCAAATTGATAGGATAACGTGTTATTATTGGCTACTGGGTTAATAGCTATTTTGGCAGGAGTACCAATCCTGTGTGGTGTTGCTGGCATGGGTGTAAGGATGGCGCAGTGGGGTAGAGGAATGGTGGGTGCGTCTTGCATGGAACAGCAGACTCTGAGGACTCCAGGGTCCTGCCAGCACCTTCGTGGAGGATACTGAGCCCTGATGAACTGTTGCCAAAACTAAGACCAGAGAGGTTGAGAGAGCAGCATCAGGTCACACAGTGAGTTGATTTCTGTAGGGATCTGGGCACAGCTTGGCTTGTGCTGTCTGAAGATAGGACGACAGTGCCCTTCATCCCCAGCCCCTCTGGCTTGCATACCTGATGCTTCTGCCTTTTGAGCTGGGGTACCATTAAGGGCTTGCTGGCCCTGGAGTCCCTTGGCCTGTAAGCCCTGCTGCAGCCCTTCTGCTTGTTATACTTCCTATACTGCTGTACTGCTATCTCAGAAAACGCCTCCACGTTGGCTTGCTTGGGTTCTGGCGAGTGTGTATGTATACCCCTCTGTCTGGAATGCTCCTCCTCAGATGCTGCCCTGACTGTCTCTGTGCCGGCTGAAAGCTTCTGCTCAGCTGTCATGTCACCTTGTCCCTTGTGCAGAATGGTGCCTCCTCCTCCACTCATCTCCTGCTCCTTCTGTGTCCATGGCACCACCTGACGATGCCTTCCTTGCTCTGTCCAGCTGGAAAACTGGATCCCCTCCCATTATGCTGAAAGCGTGCTGAGGGCAAGGACTTGGCTGTGATCACACCCTGTCCCCAGAGCCTTGAACAGGCTGGTGGAGGAGGCACTGGCTAAGAGCTGTTGAAGGAATAGGCTAATGCAAATTGCAGTGTCACTTTAAAGATGGCTTCCAGGCAACAGGTGACTCAGTGTCCTTTTTTTTTTTTTTTTCTTTTCCTTGAAGGATAATTGTCGTCAGGGTATCTGTTCTACCTGTCCCCAAGAGGTGTCAGCAATTGTTCTTTTAGGGCTCATGATAAGATGTTTTCTTCCTGCGTGTTAAGAGGGGGACAGGTCCTCTATCACTGGAAGAGACCAAATCTAATTGCAGAAGGGGTTTAGCTCGAGAGAGAACTGCATGTCCTTCTATGTTCAGGTTTTGTGTTGGGGCTCAGTGTCAAGGCAGCAGGCTTGGCTTTCTCTTTCACAGGATGCTGCTGGGGCAGAGTGTGAGTGAAGAGGTGGTAAACTAAAGATGCTCTTGGGAAGTGTGAACTGGGAGCCGGATGTGGTTTGCTGTAGTTATCTTGCTATGCTGTAGGGGTCTTCCAGG
Source organism: Phodopus roborovskii (assembly GCF_943737965.1). NCBI lineage: Eukaryota > Metazoa > Chordata > Mammalia > Rodentia > Cricetidae > Phodopus > Phodopus roborovskii. The sequence continues at coordinate 934,866 of NW_026126486.1, read as the reverse complement.
CACTCTCCTCTCAGGCCACCCCTGATTTGGAAGCATTAAGCCATCATAGGTGCATTGAGTATTCCCTAGTGCCAGGTGTTAGACCAGAGTGGTTCATCTGTTTATTGCAGCCAGAGAGATGGGGGCTTTCTCCACCCAGCTTCCTCTTGGTGAGTTGCTGAGTGGTTCTGTAACATATTCCAGTCCATACAGCTGGCCAGAGGTGGAGCTGAGATTTCAATTATAGGCTTTCTGGCTCTGTCCTGATACCCAGTGCAGCCCCTGTAGGGGCTTTACACCAGGAACAGTGTGGCACGGGGTTGGCACTCTGGATATTTGGAGAATGATGGATAAATCAGAAGTATTCAGTCTAATGTCAGTCCATCAGGCAGGTAGGTGGAAGTCCTGGCTGCATAGGGGCGATAACCACTTGCACTGGATCAGCTTTTTCCTAGGAAGATGTGTGTGTCAGGGTTTGCCTTACTGTGTTCCTGTAGAGGGCTCACTTGTTTGGAGGTACAGGTTAGTAAGTCAGGATGTTTCTGAATGGGAGCCACATGGAACATGTCTATGGCATGCACACACTCACCCTCACATACATTCTCACCCTCACATACATTGAGCCTCCAGTGTGTGCAATACAGAGAGGCAACTGCTTCAGTGGCTTTACCAGAAAAAAATGTGTTCCCTGCCTCTCAACCTCATGCCATGCCTGTCTCTTTAAGAGGAAGGAATCTTGGCTTATTATCTTATTAAGGCTGCTCTGCTCTGGTCTGAACAAACAAGAGCCCCCTCTCTGCCTGGTCCCTCTCGTTTTAACGATATTTCTCTAGGGATTCAGGCTTCGGCCAGCAGTGGAGCTGTTCCTTTCTGCCCCATGTCCCCACCACTCCCTTACTGCCCTTGCTCACTCCTGCTTTTTTTTTTTTTTTTTTTTTTTTTTTTAATAAAAGAAGGCAAGTGCAGGTCACACAGAAGACTGCTTTAATTGCATTCTGCCATAAAGTGTGGAAGCCCCACACTTGGCAGCTGGAGGGGCTCTTCTAAGGGCAGACTCCTTGGGCCTGCCCTGAATAGTCAAGGTCAAACCTCCTCAGCCCCCATCTTACAGGGTCCATCTTGACTAGCTTCTTGTGTCTTCTCTGTGGTAAATCTTATTTATCCATAATTTGCTCATTCATTTGTTCATTTTCTCATTCTGCATACAGGTATTTATTCATACCACAAATAAAAAATGCCTTCTTTTGACCAAGCCCCAGACTGTAATGATTTACCCATCCATCCACCCACCCATCCATACATCCATTCATACCTTAGTCGTCAACTGCTTCTTGTAGATAGCAGTACTGTCATTAATGCATTCATTCATTCATCATCTATTCATCAGAATTTTTGCCAGGTACCTGTGAAGGCTCAGGAGTCAGGAAAGCCCTGGTTTACCTAGGCGTCTGAAGATAGTTCTAAATGCAGAGTACCTGTGAGAATCCTGACAGCCCATTGGGAGATGCGGCCCTGGAGAAGCATTGTGGCTGCAGTGTTGATGAGGAGTAAGGCTCTTACAGCTCTGTCCTGCACCATCACTGATATCAGTAGGCTTCATGGAAAGGTGTGGTGGTACTGCACTCAGCCCAGGGGCTGCTCTGAAGCAGGCACTGAGGGGACCTGGTAGTGTCTGAGTGGAGGGTAGGTGGCCTTCAGATCCAGTGACCCCAGAACTTCACACAAGCTAAATACCCCACACCCTGCTGGGCTCAGTACTGGGGAAGGTGATCCCCCTCCAACCTCAGGAGCCTCATTTTCCCAGCTCATACATACAAGTGGTACCAAAGGCATCATTCACCCTACTTACTGGGCCTTGGTTTCCTCATCCATAAAATGTGTCTAGTGAAAGAAAGACATAGTCTCAGTTCATTCAAACAAGCAAAATGCCTAAGATGAACTGTTCAAATCCCGGACAACAGTGTGTGGTGGGCTGACATGGTGGGGGCGGGGCAGCCGTCAATCCTGTCCCAGGAGCTCTACAGCTCAGCAGTAAAGCCCATGGTGGAGGATTTTCTGGAGGTTGCAGCATGAAAATATGCAGGAAATGGAAATTTTCTGGGCTGAGCACAAAGGCTGAATGGGGACTGCAGAGTAACTGTGGGCTGGCACTAGCACATCCTAGAACCCCTGGTCCCCATCTCTCCTCCTCCATGCAGAGTCTAGCCCACGTCCTCTCTCTTCCCTGTTTCTGTTGGAAGTGGTATGACATTGGCTGTGTATCACTTGTGTCTTGGAGAGAGGAGGGGATAGTGCCAGAGCCAGGGCAGAGGACGTTCCAGGGTTTCACCCAGGCCATTTGTAAGAATATAGAGCCCAATTTGGGGCAATATGTACATTTGTTTTTGGTTACAATGTATGTATTCATTTTAATGAGCATTATGAAAACAACACATCAATTTTATCCGTGTAATGATTTAGGACTGGCCTTAGGCAGGTGGCACCATCACACCTGTGGCAATTTAAAGGACCAAGCTGGACTGTAGTACCTGGGCACAATGACTCCAATATGCAGATCTAAGCAGGAGCAGTCGGTACAAGAAGTGACTGCTACCTACCCTCATGGCAACACACAAAGTGCCACCTTAGGCACACGCTTTAGATAGGCTCCCTGACCCTGGACTCAAGGCAAGGATATGGTGTAGATTCTGTGGCCCAGGGGCAAGAGGGAGGGGCAGGCCTTTTGGGGTGTAATTGCGGGTCACCAGGCTCCGTTTTGCTGGACCTTTATTCTAGGCAGCAAGACTATAAGTGTCCTTTTGGATGACCACTGTCTCCCTGGCTCCTTTCAGTTGAAGGTCATCTTGTGGGTATTAATTGTCCTGATTTTTGAGAGGGGTGAGACCTGCAGGTGGTTTTGGATTGGGACATCAAACCCTGACCCTTAGACTATTCCATGTAGCCATAGCTGTAGCCACAGTGACGGTGAACCTTTGGTCTTTGTACCTCTCAGTGTGCTCCTCTGGGAAGTGGGTCCACACTGGTCATAGAGAGCTGCTGAGAGGTACTTCCACCTGTCACATCTGCCTACATCTCCGGTAAGAAAGTTACACGAGCCAGCTGTGTTTTGTAGAAGAGCCAGGGGAGCCTGGCCCAGTGTTTCTCCCACACACCCATGGGACTGAGGAAATGCTGGTCTACCTGGGTAAGAATCACAGACACGAGTTGATTATGCTGTATTCTGGGGATGACCAGACCTGAAGAGGGCACTGTGATGTTGACAGCTGACATTGTCTAGCCTGCCCTTGTGTGGTGTTTCAGGGACCTGAACCTGTATAGGCCCCTCCCCATGCCCTGCCTGTGACCTCCCTCAGGTACCTTCTGTGAGCTCAGAGAGCCCTTCAATGATCTCTTGTGTGGAGGGCTGCTGGAATGGAGCCCTGAGGCTGCAGCAGACTGGTAGCATGTTGTCTCTTCCTTCACAATACCCAGGCCCTTAATGGGCACAGCTCTTCACATGTGTGCTCCCTCTAGGAGCCAAGCTGTGCTGGCCACACACTCTGGTATTACTAATGTTCTCCTGTAGGGCTCAGGATCCAGGCTTCCTCCATGTGTGCCCAGGAATGTCTTGACGACTGAGCGGTGGGCTAAGGACTGGGCTGCACCTGGGTTGGGGAAAGACTGGCTTGACAACCTGTGTTATTGGCCCCATTAGAGCCTGGAAACTTTCAGCCATAGGCATTGTAGGGAGAAATGGGCCTGGGGACCTCATTGCTCTCTCCTCCAGAGATGTGTATAGTCTGCTGAGAAGGCACTTCAGTCTGCACAGGTGCAGGTTGGGATCACAGCCTTTGATTTACCAGGTGTCTGTAGTGCTAGCACTTGAGAGGTAGAGGCAGGGGTACCAGAAGTACAAGACTTAGCTGAGCATAGCCGCACATCTTTAATCCCAGCACTCAGAAGGCTGAGGCAGGTGGATCTCTTTGATTTCATGGACAGCTTTGTCTACATATGGAGTGCCAGGTCAGTCAGGGTTATATAGTGAGATCCTATATGAAAAGGAAAAGCCCTAAGCAACCCTAGGAAATAGAATGTTGTTGACTCTAGTCCCTGGTGAGGCTGGTGAATGGGAGTTGTGTCTTTGAGAGTGGGGGCTTGCCTTAGATGAGAATTAACAGAGATATAGGATCACCTTGCATCCCAGTGTGCCATTGTGTCTTCAGGTTTATAAGCTCTGTCCTGGAAAGTTGAGGTGGACTTGGGGGAAAATGGAAGAGTGTGTTGTCAGCCCTCGAGTGCTCTTGAGACAAACTTCTGATGCTGGTTCTGGAACTGTCCAGCTGCCACAGTTCCTTCCGAGAGAGCAGATCTTTCTGTGATCTGGTATGTGTCTTTTGGGTCACCCTGGCTTCTCTATACAGATTGGGGACATGGTGATTCATTTTAAGACTGGAGGGACATGCTGGCTGCCAGGAGGGAAGTGCCTGAGGGACTGTGTGTCCCCTCCCTGGGTGTACTAGAGATCCGTAGTGGTGGTACTTCTGCTGTCCACAGTGATTTACACATTTGGTCCCTTGGGCAACAAGATCCAGTACTGACCCTGGACCCCTCTAGTTAGATCTCTTGGAAGTGGGTTCTGCTCACAGCCTGGCGATTTCTTATCAGCATTTATTGGTCAGAATTTGAGTCTTTTGGAGCCCACTCATAACTAGTTTGTTGTTCTGATGTCATGGTGGTTACCGGGTACTGTGGATTGTACTTTTGAGCTTCAATGCTCACCATTTGTGCTGGCCTGGGTCTTGCATCCTCTGAACTTCCTTGTATGGCTGATGACCCGCCAGCTTGCTACTTTGGGGCAGTGTGTGCTCACAGGCTTTATTTCACTTTCTCTGTAGCCTTCTTCACTGTCTGGTCCTGCACTCACCTCTTCTGGGAGTTTTGCAGCCTCTGTTCCCTGGTATTGCTGCTGTGACCCAAGTGGCACTTCCCCTTGGGGCCTCCCACTTTTTGTGCTTAGACATACTCATCTGCTTCATTGTTTTAAGTGGAACCCAGCACCATTTACTCTGAATTGATGGGAAACTTAAAAGTAAATGAAAAAAAAAAAAAATCTGGGCAGAGTGGCGCCTGCCTGCTTTTCATCCTAGCACTTGGAAGGCAGAGGCAGGTGGATTTCCATTTGAGGCCAGCCCGATCTTTGTGGTGAGTTCCAGGACAGCCAGAGCTGCATAGTCAGGCCCTTCCTTGAAACATACAAAGTAAATGAAAAATAAAATCAGAGATCCCATGGTCCTATCATAGCAGCCAAAAAACCTTCTAGAATGTTCAATCTGGGTTTAGTCTTCCTCGACGAGAGACTAGAGATGGTGCAAATAGGGTATTATTGCCTCTGGCCCTTCCCCAAGATTGCAGAGGGGGTTGAGGGGCAGTCACTATTTGTGTATCCAGTCACTAACAGCATTTTGACACTCGCCTCCAGTCAACACAGTTCTTCCAAGCCAGGTACCCCATGTTTTGGAGAAAGTCTGTGGTAAACCTACCTGTTCCTCAGATCCCAATTTAAGAACTTCCGCTTCTCAAAATGCCTTTTTGTGCTTGCCTGATTCTGTCTATGGTTGGTGCTGTATAATAGCACGGACCTCCCTAGGGGTCTGGAATCTATGGAGCCCAGAGACATGGAACCACTGTCCTCTGAAGACTCAACTGAACCGGAAGTGAGGGACTGTTGCACAGGGGCTCTTTGGGATGCTGGGGGCGAGTGACAGAGCAGCAGCATGGTGGATTGCATGGCCAGTAGAGGGCACCCTTGGTGAGCACCGTGGCCTGGACAGAGGCTGTGAAATTGAAGTAGTCTTTCTGCGTAAACTGGAGGTCATTCCAGTCAATGCCATGGACTCAGCCCTGGCCTCCCTGAGTTGCAAACTAGGGTCATACTAAAAGTGGTCATTTCCCAGGATGGCAGTGAAGAGTCCCATATGTAAAGCTTATGAAGAGTAACTGGGCCGGCCACAGGGAGAAATCGGTATGACCATGCCCCAAAGCCAAAAAGGTGCAAGGGACACAGGGGAACTCAAACATTCATATACAGACAAGCAGTTTATAGAGGCCAAGGAAGGACACCAAGAGATGGCAGATGACATTGGGGAGGGCTTCCTGGAGGCAGAGTCTCCAAGGAAAGCTTGTGTTAGTCGAGATGGAGCAGGGTGGTGTGATGGAGAGCAGCAGAGGCCTTCAGAGGGTCAGTCACCTCCTTCCTTATAGAGGAGAAAGACTGTCTGCCCCCTCTACCACCTCAGGGGGCGCAGTTCTGCTTGCTGCATGTTTGTCCCAGAAGCTGGTGCAAGGGCACACCCGAATGCCTCCAACGGCTTCCACAGCAAGTCTGAATTCCGTTGCTCAGACTCATGCTATCCAAACACTCCTAATCTCAACCCAAGGATTGTTTTCTCAGGGAAAGCTTCACCTATACTTAATCATTTTAAATTGTTCCGGGCACCAATTAGACTTTTAATTTTGCTGTTCCCTCCAGCGACTAAAGAAAGTATATGGTTGCTATTTAGTCAGAGTTGGAACTTCCTTCCTTCCTTCCTTCCTTCCTTCCTCCCTCCCTTCCTTCCTCCTCTTCCTCCCTCCCTCTCTCCCTTCCCTCCCTCTCTCTCTCCCTCCTTCCTTCTCCTCCCCACTCTGGTCCCAGAGAAGGGATGGGGATAAGACCATTTCAAAGGTTCCTTCTGGGGGGGTGGCAGTGCCAGGTGGCTTTGGATTTGGGGTTATCTGGGGTGGGGCTATGGGAGCTATCTCTAGAGTGTCAGTCTAAGTCCCCTCTGCCTGCCTGCTTTGCTAAGAGCTTTCTCTGTCTGGAGAACCCGATGCCGCGTTAAATATATGGATTATCCAAAAATTTCTGCAGCGATAGGGTGAGTTATTATTGATTCACAGAGCACGACAAAACATCGCTGCATGAATTAGCAAACAGCTGTTTCTAATTTGAGTTTAGAACGGTACACAGAGGAACTTGTTTCTCTGTTCACTCCTTTCATTTATAATGAATTTTAATCACCGCTACAGGTGAGAAAAATGTAGAAACAAGCTTGTATCTTGTGGAAGAAACAAAGGAGAGACAGATGCTAACAGATTTCCAGTCTGTGATAAAAGGGATGTTTTGGTACACTTTACATGTAATTAGAGTGCAGCTGTCTACCGTCCCAGGTCCATGAACGTGGCCGAATGTGGGCTCTGCCGATCTCCAAAGGGAGTGAAGAAAAACAGTGATTCAAGCCGAAAGCATGCTGTTTTTTCCTCCAGTCAGCAGGGTGCCCTGTGCACTGGCCTTGAAGCTCACAGAGATGACTTAACAGGGTGCTGGTTCCTTATGCAAGCAAGCAGAGCAGTGTGGTTTGCAGGGACCCCTGGACTACCAGTGCCCAGTGTCTGGGGAATCCTGGCAGGGGCAGACTGGGCAGCCACCTCCCTTGCTGGCAGGATTGATTCAGATACTCCTCTTTAGCAAGCTTGATCACAGCCAGCCCTCTGTGAGTTGATGAGTGCTGTTTTTGTCTTCTTCTTTTCCATAGTCTGTTTAATTTCTGTGATAAAATTCGTATGTGATTGCATTTACAATATCAGTGCTAAGTAAATTTGTCTAAGGAATGGTGCAGCCAGTAGGCTGTGTGCTCTGCCAGGTCGGAGCTTTCAAGGGGAAAGATGACACTGCCTCTTGCCCAGCTCTGTGAGTCTGGAGGCCTTGGGAATAGCAGCCCCCCCCCCCCCCCCCGTGATACCATGGCAGGGTACTGTGGATGGAGTACAAGCCATTTCAGGGCTGCTGGGGCCTTGACCTTGCCATCTAGCATGAGTGTATTGGCCTAGATGGTCTCAAAGTTGCCTTTCAGATGGTGTCCTGGGGTTAAACGTCAGGACTACATCTAGTCTCAATCTTTTGCCTTGAAAACCAGCATCTGCAAGGTGACTTGTGGTCCTCAGCTCATTTCCTCTTTGCTAGTCACTAGAGCTCATGGATACTATTCCTCACTGTTTCTAGGCCACTGAAACTGCCAAAGCTATCAATACTCTGTGACCTGGGAGCCAGCAGCAATGTCTCCTTACCCCTTAAAGAACACTAATGGGGGTAACATTGCATGGGTAACACTCACTTATTTCATCTGTAGAATAACTGTAGTCAAGACTGACAATGCCCCCATTGTACAGATGAAGAAACTGAGTTTTGTCTGTAAAACTAAGGCAGGATAATGAACTTGCCTAGGGTTCCATGAATGGGATATAATGGAGACAGAAGTGGGATAAGCCCAGTCGCTGGGAATGCAGTGCTTTCCGGGTCTAGGCCACAAGGACCAAGGAGAGGAATTTCCTGGGTTTGGGCATGCTGGGAAGCAAGTATCCTTGGTCAGAAGCCTGTGCCTCTAGGGCTTTGTCGCTTCCTCCAGGGATGACCAGGATTGAAGGTGGATCTTTGAAAACCATTCAGAGATGATTTATAAATTCATTGGTCTTCCCAAAATGCCCAATAACTGCACAGCCTGCAGATTGCCTGGTGGGGGGAGGGCTGTGGTGACCTGAGGCCTCTCTGCTCAGGGTATCATTTCTCCTGCTTCATAGGCTTTGTGGTACCTCTCTTCATTCCTTCATTCTTGGGGTGACCTCCTTTGTATATGAAGGAGGACAGCTGGTAGGTGGGAATCTGGGTTTTCTCCTGGGATGCTCACAGGTTTGGCAGCCATTGGACTCATTTCAGGGTACTTGCAGAAGCAAATGCATCATCAGTGGATGGTGTTGCGCTAGTGTTTCCAATGGCAGGTTCCAGATTGGCACTAGCTGCCTAAGCTACTCAGGGCCCCCTTTCTTTATTTTATTTTATGTATATGATTGTTTTGCCTATAGGTAGGTGTGTGTGTGTGTGAGTATGCGTGTGTGCATCCAAAGAGACCACAAGAGGGTGTTGGATCCCCTGGAACTGGAGTTGCAGATGGTTGTGAACCACCACGTGGATAATGGAAACCAAACCCAGGTCCTCTGCAAGAGCAGTGGGTGCTGTTAGCCACTGAGCCATCATCTCCCTGACCCCCTCCTCCTCCTTTTCTTTTGCCAACCTTTGTGGCACAAGTGCAGGAGTGTAAGGTGACAGTTTCATCATCCCATCCTACAGAGTCTCAGAGAGGTGCAGTAGTTTGCCTAGGCTCATGTAGTTGATGAGCAGTGACCCTTCTGAGTCCTGGGCAAGCCTGTGTGTGCATTTAGTCTAGGGCTCTGCCGGCTCCCCATAATTGTCTTAGTTTCTTTGCTTCTTTTTATTTTATTTTTTGAGACAGGTCTTAGTATATAGACCCGACTAGCCTGGAGCACCCAATGGAGACCAGACTGGCCTTGAACTCACAGGAGGCCTTTGCCTCCCGAGTGCTAGGATTAAACACATTTTGTTTCTTTAAGCCTGGCTCTTTGCAAGGCTTATCGGGGCCCTTGATGGCAGCTCTTTGCTGTTCCATGACGTTCTGGCAAACCCAGAGCTAGCAGGAAAAGGGGAATACCTGGCAGTGGCCATCATTCTGTTGGGGGACTGAAGGGTCTCTCAGAGATATGTGCCCAAGTGTATCTGTTTGCAGATGTGGGGTTCCCATCCTCTGACAACTAGCGTGATTCCCCCAGCTTTCAAAGGCTGCTTGCTGGCCTCTGCATGCCTGTCTCCACCCACAGATTCACCCTGAGATGAGAATGGTGCCTGCCTTTCCTTGTTGTAGTCTCATTGGGACAATGATGATACCTTCTCCAAAAAGACTCTGGACTCCCTTAGGGAAGGGATGGGCAAGTTGTAGCTGTAGCTATGATTGATGAAAACATAATACTAATTTAAGATTTTAAATGAAGCCAAGTTGGCCATGGTGGGTTTGTGGATGACCCAGATGCCCCGCCCCACCCCAGCTAGTCCCATTCCTTTCCTTGGTGTGGCTTTTTGACTTTCTGTGAGCAGGGCCTTTGTCCTTTCAACATACCCCAGCCTATCAATTTAGGAAAATGTAAGCATGACCCCTGCCGTGGAAGGGATCTTTCTTTCCGTTTTTGTTCCTTTCAAACTATATTTTAAAATTAGCCAAAAGCTGTTTTAGAGTGTAAATAGGTAATAATGAATAAACAGAGATTAGGTAGATACCACCACACGAACCCAAGGGTAGGTGGATATCTTCCTCACCATAAGAAACGTTGAATATAGAGCAGGTTCAACAAAATGTCCTGAATGGAAAAAAAAAATCCAAGCTTGGAGGGAGCACAGAGCAGAGATACCCAATTCTGCTGCTCCTGTAGTCAGGTAGTCTTCATCAACTGGTCTGGCTGTTAGAGCTCCTGTGACTCTTACGGACACCTCTATCGGAGTGTGTCTTTTAAGACGACAAAGAAAACAGCAAAGAGAGGAAATCCTCAAGTATGGTTATATAGTGCCAGGTCTGAGCCTGGTCCAGTAGTGATCTCAGCCCTGATAGTTTATGGCTCCATGCTCTCTGGATTTGACCTTCCACCCTCTGAGTCACCCTTTCCATCTACAGAAGGTGCCACATGTTTGCAGCTGAGCAGTTCTACTCTTGGGAGTAGCTTTCCTGCTTGTAGGACTTGGGGCATGCGATGGATGTTTTCATCTTGTGCTCTCTCTCTCCCTGTTGGGATAACCTGGCAGTGTTTCTGCTGGTATAAAAATTTCAAGACCCTTGTGGCTCTCTTGTGTATTTCATGGGGAATTGTCTTTTAAGACAAGAGGCTCTTTCAGAGGCATTTTCTAGAGAATTCTGCCTCTACCTTTGGGTTCTGTTGAGATGGCTTGAGGATGATAATCCTAAATCTCCCAGACACTCTGTTTTGTATGGGGGAAGGTCCTCGAGGCACACCCTTCATCTCTAAGAAAAGCCTTCTGTGTGACTCAAAGGTGACCTCTTGATTTTCCTGAGATGGTAGCAGAATGCACAGCCACACCCTTGGCTGTTTCTCTGTGGACTGCTTTCCTAAAAGTAAAGGTCACATGGTCTTTTTTACAATTCGAGAGTTTCCCAAGGATGCATCCTGATTCCTTTTGCACATTTCTGTCTTTAGTCTTTCTCCTTTCTTATTGTAAGCTGCAAGAAGAAACCAGAAATCACCTTCAACGTTCTACTGGGAAATCCAGCAAACACCGGAGTTTCCCATTGTAGGCTTTTCCTCCCGTGCAGTGGGGGATCCTGCCTCTGTGTAGCTAGTGTCCTTCTCCTTCAGTTTCTGAGAGCATAGTTGTTCTCGGTAAGCCTTATCCTTATACGTATCCCAGCCCCTGGATCATGCTAGGTTCAGATTTGGTTGAAAGGGATTTTAGTTTTCAGGAAAATGCTGTTCCCCTCCTTCCAAGTCTGCACCAACAATTACCTATATGTGTATTGCAGTTAGCCAGCACAAGGCTGCCCACCCTTTACAAGGCTGAGGTTTAGTTTTTTCCCCCCAGCTTGTGGCCACTGTCCAGTTCCTGAGTCACTTTCCTATCATGAAGTGTTTATTCTGGTGGCACCCCACTCCTGCCGCCCAGAGCTGTACTGTTTCTTATTGCCACTGCAGCAAATCTTCATGTATGCTGGAGCTCAAAACAACACAAATTTGGGGCTGGAGAGATAGCAATTAAGAGCACTTACTGTTCTTTCCAAGGATCCAGGTTCCATTCCCAGCACCCACATGGTGGCTCATAACTATCTATAACTCAAGTCCCAGTGGTGCAACTACATAGATGCAGGTTAAAACACTCATATACATAAAAAAGAAAACAACAGCACAAAGTCACCATATGGTTCTGGTGGTCAGAAGTCTGATAGACCTGTAGGACAAAGATCAAGGTGGTGGCAGAGAACCAGCAGCAGTGGGTTGGCTTGTTCTCATACAGTGTTACTCTGGCTCCATTCCCCCTCCCCTTTACTCATTTAAAGACTGGGTGACTCCAGAGACCTTCCAGATAATCCAGAACCATCTCTGTATGTTAAGGTCAGCTAATGAGCACCCTGAGTTATGGTTACCATGGGAGCCTCACATCCGTACAGTCAAGGGGTTGAGATGTTGACATTTGTAGGCATTTGCTTTTGCTTAGCTCCGCTTCTGCGTTTGGTTCTGTAGGCAGCCTGCTTCCTTTGCTTCCTTCAGGGGTGTTTGGCAGCAGACCTAGTCCAGGCTGCTCTCCCACCGCTAACTTTGTCCAGGATACAGCTGGGCATTGGATGGCTGCACTCTGCCTAAGAAATCGTAGCTGTTTCCTTTAGATTAAACATGACCATTGCCACCACAAAGTGGAGCAAGAATGGCTGTAATGACACACAGGAGACCTTGACTTGATTCATGCTGAAGAACCAGAACTAGAGAGAAGGAAGCCAGTTCCATGGGAATGGGCTGTTAGCATCCTTTCTTGGAGTCAGGTATCAAGACCCTTCCCCTGGATTCCAATCTCCATTCCTTCCTGCCCTAACTGTACATAATCTCAGAAACAGCTGCCACCAGTCACATATGCTCCTGAAAGTGGCCCAGTGTCCTCCTTTGTATGCCAATCTTTTTTTTTTTTTTTTCTGGTCTTGGCCTTTCTTTTGAATTTACCCAGGAAAGCCATGTAAACACTTAGGGTTGTGTGCTGAGAGCTTCAGACTTCTTGGGAGACTTGCGTTGCTGATTGCTGGAAGCAGTTCCAGGAAAAGGCCACAGGTGGCCCAGTCTACCCATGGTATAGGGGTGTTGTTGGTTCAGGAAGGCATGGAGATTCCAGCTCTGAGGACCAGACCCATAGACTCCCAGGGTCAAGTGCTCTTGCTTCAGCAGGCTTCAGGGTTCCAAGCTTCTTGGAAAGAAGGCAGGAACGTACCCAGATGTCCACTCTGCATTGTGTCTGGAAAGCCACTCATTTAAGTTCTGACTGACTTCATGGGAAGCAGCTTGTGTGTGCCTTACAGTGCATGCATGCAGGCCTTGCATGCTTGGGGAACATAGACAGTTGGGTTTTCCTGCGCACCCAGGCTACTTTGTGTCTACTTAGGGCAGGCCTCACTTCAGCTGGGACTGGAGCTGACCTGGCGGCCAACCCCTCTTCAAACCTCAGTACAACTGCACAGGGGTTTTCATGCCCTGTTGTTTTTGCACTGACAGCAGGATTTGGGGGACCCTGCCTAAAAACCTCAATGCTCAGGGGAGGAACCCAGGGAGACCCTTTTCCCAATTGTTCAGTGTACTGAGACCATTCCATTCCCCCATGTGTTTGCTCATGGCAGGCATCACCAGCTGATTGCATTTTTTTATTCACACGGATGGAACATCTCAGCCTGGCAATGTCCTAGAGACCCAGAACTTCCCTCTTGCTCCTGAAGTGGAGATCTCTGCTGAGGTTCTTTGCAGGGCTGCCTCTTCATCCTGGTGCTGCAGGGTCACTTTCTCTGCTTATGCCTCCTATAGTAGGATAGGAACTTTAGCTCACTCCTGTGGATCTGAGGGCTAGGCCATCCTCCCTTTGCAGCAGCTCCCTGATGCTCTCTGATGGGATCAGCTATGAACTGTGTCCCCTGCCTTTCTGGATGCATGTTCCATGTTATCTGCATCCGTTCCATGTTATCTGTTGAACTTGCTGTGGTCACACCTTGCCCCTAGCTTCCTGGCAGTCTCTGAGTATGACCAACAAGCCTGGGATCCACTTGTTTATGCTGTAGATGTATTCGAAAGAGCTGTTAATCTTCTTTCTACTTAATTGAATTTTTATCAAAATGTCCTCCTCTTTTATGCTTGTGTGTGTGTGTGTGTGTGTGTGTGTGTGTGTGTGTGTGTGTGTGTGTTCCTCCAGTAGACAACAAGTCTTCTAGATACCACTTCCTTCCAGGCCTCATTGCTGGATTAGTCATTTTTGAATGAACTTAATCTCCATTTTGAAAGTAATTTTTCTCCTCATTCTGTTCTTTGATCATGCTTATTCTAGAGGAGGGAACAGCTGAGGGGCTGGCATTTGTTACTATTTCTCCCATCTCAGCATTGTGGATGAAGCTACCAATTGAATAGGATTAAGTAGGTTTGTTTCCTGGCTCTACTGCCTGGCAGCTGGGTGGCACTGGGCAAGGCAGCCTCTGCATCGTTTTCTCCTGTAAATGGAAATGAAGTAATAATGCGCCCAGCTCACTGAACTGTTGAGGACTGAATCAATGCATGGAAAGTCGCAGAAGAATGTCTGGCTCACAGAAAATCTTCCTTCGAAGATGTAAAGTGAGTGAGGCTTTCCTGGACCCTCCTTGTTGCTGGACCCTGGCGGGTCACCTGGAAAGGGACCTTGAGATACCCTTCACCCCAGGTCCACACGCCTCCCTTCCCTTTCTGCACGCCTGCCAGAGAGCGTATGGTCATGCTACTTATGGGTAGTTATGCTTGCTCGTGGGAGGTCATGTTTATACAGTGGGAAGTGCTGACACTGAGGGCTGTTTGTTACGTGAGGAACGGGAGTGTCCCCTCCCTCTACTGATGCCCATGTAAGCCCAGTGGAGCCCTGGCCCCTGCTCATCCCTCTGGTTTTCTTCTGGTGCCATTGGCTAAATGCCCTCAATGCAAAACATACTCAGAGCAGGTGGGCGGAGAACCACCAGGGCCGAGTGACTTTTGAATAGCCAGCTCTAAGCAGGGCAGCCAGTTTGGGACTTCATATGTCAACATGCCCCTTGCCTCTGATTGGGCCCTTTCATTTAAGGAGCCTTATTTTCATTTCAATTCGGATGATTATGATCTCAGCAGTGGCTCAGTTTGTTGATGGAGAATAATGCACTTCCCTTTTCACTTTGAAACTTGTTTGTAGAAAATAAAGCCAAGCAGCCAGCCCCGCAGTGAACTCTGGGTACCTTGGCACAACCGGGCAGGTCATGATTCCCTTTGTGGTGGTGGCAGCTGAGCAACTCATGTTAGCCTAGGATGGGATGCTGCCTGACTGGGAGATGCAGGGATCAACTCTGTGAAGCAGCCAGCTTTGTGTGGTGGGCAGGTCACCCTGTGACCCTCAACATCCCCATCTCAAACATGGGGCACTCCTGGAGATGATCAGCAATGGGTGCTGTGAAGGCCAAAAGACTCATTGAGATAACAGACATGTACAGGGCTGGCGTGTGGGATGTGAACGATAAATGTAGCTGCTAAAAATAGCACTAGTGGTACTAATTAGAATTAATTATTATTGGCAAAATACTGCTTTTGTTTACCGGCTTTATAGAAGTATAATTTGCATGCTATAACATTCACTTGTTTTAGTATACAGCTCAGCACCTCTGTAGGAAGTCCTTTGTAGTGAGGGCTGCGTCCAGTTCGTCTGGGGACTTTGCTTGCCAGTTTGACATTGACCATGGCACCCACTTGCAGCCTGGGGCAACGCTGAGTGGGCTCTGCGTGCAGACGCCCCTGTTTGTGACATGCCTGCCTACAGAACTATAATGGGATTCATCTACCTCTCACAGTGGGTCTTTACCGATGTATTGCTGTGTCTCCGAGGTTGGGAGGGTCTCCCGTGGTAGGATGAGTTGCTGGGGAAGCTTGTAAGTCCAGGGGCATTGGTAGCTGCCCTTTGGTCATCAGTTGGCACGAAGGCTTTAGGGACCAAGGACTGTTGTAGACATGCTAACTCAGGCTTGTCCCAAGGGCAGAGTGCCTTCCTGCTTGTTCCTTTTCTCTGCTCATCAGGCATCTAGGACACTTCTCTGGGTGTTGGTGACCTCTCCCTGAAATTTATACCCTGAACTACTCCCTCCTACCTCTTGAAGGGGAGGGACTAGGAGGAGGGTGGTGCCTACGCACCCTGGGGGCTTTGCATGGGTGGCCTCTCCTTAACCTATGGAAATGTCAGCTCAGGCTAGGGAAGCTGGCCTGGAACGTGGGTGGACCTGTGTCAGCCCTGACACTGCTGTTTCATTATTTGTAGGGATTGTTTCTGGGATCCACCTCAGTGTCCCCATCTGTACTGTGGCGGTGCCCTGACTCCCACCTCTCTGATGGTGAGAGAGGAAGGGCACACAGGAGAGTTCTGTGGTAGTTCGAGTATTTCTGAGCTAAGATGTCAAAAGTAATGGCAAGCTAGTTGAGCCTGGCCAGTGGGCAGAGGCCGAGCAAGTCCCAGCTCCATCCTTCTCTTCCCCTGGGTCCCTTTGTCTGTGCCCCTCAGAGCCCAGCTGGCAAAGGCTGGGAATTAATAGGCAAGGGATAAGGCACCTCCCGCTGCGCCTAATCTAGGAAGCTGGTAGCGGCTGCGTCCTTCCCGGCCAAAGGGCCTGTAATGTGAGGCCCCCAGGAGAGAAGGTGCCCTCACTCCAGGAGGGCGTTCCTAGGGGTGCTGGGCTGTGGAGGTGAGGAGGCTGCCAGAAGTCACAGAACGGAAGCTTTGGAAAACAGTCTCCATCAGGCGGAGCGGGACCCGTGGTGCCAGCTAGGGTAACTCTTTATGCTTTGGAAGCTGGGGTTGGGGGCGGGCACTGGGGCAGTGATGGGAGCCTGGGACCTGCTCAGTGCTAGTTATTAGGGGCGCTCCAGCCAGCTCTTGTTATTTTTTGAATAAGCTCTGTGGTGGGCTGAACCAGCAGTGTGATTACAGAGAGCCTTGTGCGGGAGCCCCGGGTCTGTGCTGGTCTGGTTGTGTGTTTAAGCATAAGTGTGTATGGTATCCATAATGTGAATTTTGTGAGTTTGGTCTGCATGTTGTGTACACACATGCAACACTAAAGCAAGGATGAGTGTACCTGTGAATTAGTGTGAGAGTGCATGTGTGTGTGATTAGGTTTGTGTTTGGGGAGCTATGTGTAAGGTGTGGTGAACACATGTGCTTAGATATGGGGATGGGGGCTCTGTGTGTGTGTGTGTGTGTGTGTGTGTGTGTGTGTGTGTGTGCGCGTGCGTGCGCGCGCGCGCTCGCTCGTGCGCACATGGTTGCCTGTGTTGGGTTTGTGGCTCTCTATCCTCTTTTCGTCCTGTGGGTCAGGGGCAACTTCTATGAGTTGTTTCTGAGGATTGAGCTGGCTGGCTGGAGGCTGGCGGTGTGGCCAGGGGCCCTAGTCTCTTTCCTCGGGGTCACAAGACAAGGTCAGCACAGCAGAATCTGGGCTTTTGTTTGTCTCTCCCCTGCCCGCAGCAGCCTGTGGTCTGTTTCATTCATTATTAAGTTTTAAATCCACTCGATGAGAAACTTGAGCCTCTGAACGCATTTCTGCTCGTGCTGGCTCTGTACAACCCCCGCTGTGCTTTGTGAACTTCCCTGGCTTTATTTGCTGCGTCCTGTGTGCCTTTGTTTTCCCAGAAATGGCCAGCCCTGAGGTTTGTTTAGCTTCCCTCAGAGGTGGAAGGGCCAGGGAAGTCCCTCTTGTCTCGGAGAGCACAGAGTCCCTTAGATAGAGTGAAGGACTGCTCGCCCTGGGCTCTCTAGTCTTTGGTGGCCTGGTCCATCCTTATGGCCAGGATAAAGTTGGGGTTGGAAACAAAGAAGATAGCTCCTTGGGGATGCAGACCTGGGTACCTCAGGTCTTCCTTTCTGCCCTCAGCTTGCTTCATTTGCATACTGAAGTCTGGTGTTGGGAGCCCTGCAATTTATACCCTTCCTGTCTTGTCTATTACCAGAAAGAACAGTTTCTAACTTCATCAGTCCCCCATCCACAAATATGGTGAGACTGTTAAAATAAAAGACATTTTCTATTCTTGCTAATTTTTTCCTGTACCCAAAGAACCAGTAGGATTCTTCTTAATACTGGGGACCTGAGGGCTAGGGGCTGAGGGTTGCTGGAAGTTGATTCCCAGATGTGGCTGGAATTAGGGGACTTGGATTCCTTTTGGCCTATGGGACTGAAGGTCTGTGAGGTCATTTCCGGTGACTTTGTCCAGGCTGCTCCCTCCTCCCCCCTCACCAGGGAAGTGGCTGAGAGCTGTTCCTCTGGTGAGGGTGCGTTACATCCAGCCAGGTTCAGACAGGTGTCACTGCAGAAAAAGACACTTCCTTTCAGGATCCTGCCACCCCTCTGCCGTGTTCTCTGTGGATGGGAAGGCCGGTATGTCCACTTATTTCCGGCCCTACTATCAGCCCTCCCCTGCAGCAGCTGGCCAGCTGCACAGCCTCTGCTGAGAGCTGTTGAGAAACTGGCTCTGTCCTTGCTTCCCAGCGGCCCTGGGAATTGCCTCTAATCTCTCCTCTGCCTTCCCCTGCAGATGGTGATGACGACCCACAGCTCTCCTGGGTGGCTTCATCTCCCTCCAGCAAGGATGTTGCGTCACCTACGCAGATGATCGGAGATGGTTGTGACCTCGGCCTCGGTGAAGAGGAAGGAGGCACCGGCCTGCCATACCCTTGCCAGTTCTGCGACAAGTCCTTCATCCGCCTGAGCTACTTGAAGAGGCATGAGCAGATCCACAGCGACAAGCTGCCGTTCAAGTGCACCTACTGCAGCCGCCTCTTCAAGCATAAGAGGAGCCGAGACCGGCACATCAAGCTGCACACAGGCGACAAGAAGTACCACTGTCACGAGTGCGAGGCGGCTTTCTCCCGCAGCGACCACCTCAAGATCCACCTGAAGACCCACAGCTCTAGCAAGCCGTTCAAGTGCAGTGTGTGCAAGCGCGGCTTCTCCTCCACCAGCTCTTTGCAGAGCCACATGCAAGCCCACAAGAAGAACAAGGAACACCTGGCTAAGTCGGAGAAGGAGGCCAAGAAGGACGACTTCATGTGTGACTACTGTGAGGACACCTTCAGCCAGACGGAGGAGCTGGAGAAGCACGTGCTCACCCTGCACCCACAGCTCTCCGAGAAGGCGGACCTACAGTGCATCCATTGCCCCGAGGTCTTTGTTGACGAGAGCACGCTGCTTGCCCACATCCACCAAGCCCACGCCAACCAGAAACACAAGTGCCCCATGTGCCCCGAGCAGTTCTCCTCTGTGGAGGGTGTGTACTGCCACCTGGACAGCCACCGGCAGCCTGACTCCAGTAATCACAGTGTCAGCCCTGACCCTGTGCTGGGCAGTGTGGCTTCCATGAGCAGCGCTACACCTGACTCCAGCGCCTCCGTGGAGCGCGGATCCACGCCAGACTCCACCTTGAAGCCGCTGAGGGGACAGAAGAAGATGCGGGATGATGGGCAGAGCTGGTCCAAGGTGGTCTACAGCTGCCCCTATTGTTCTAAGCGGGACTTCACCAGCCTGGCTGTGCTAGAGATCCACCTGAAGACCATCCACGCGGATAAACCGCAGCAGAGCCACACATGTCAGATCTGCCTAGACTCCATGCCCACACTCTACAACCTCAATGAGCATGTACGCAAGCTGCATAAGAGCCACACCTATCCTGTCATGCAATTTGGCAACATTTCTGCCTTCCATTGCAACTACTGCCCCGAGATGTTCGCTGACATCAACAGCCTGCAGGAGCACATCCGAGTCTCACACTGTGGCCCCAATGCCAACCCTCCTGATGGTAACAATGCTTTCTTCTGCAACCAGTGCTCCATGGGCTTTCTCACTGAGTCGTCACTTACTGAGCACATCCAACAGGCGCATTGCAGTGTGGGCAGTACCAAACTGGAGTCTCCTGTTGTACAGCCCACACAGTCCTTCATGGAGGTCTACTCCTGCCCTTACTGTACCAACTCTCCTATCTTTGGTTCCATCCTGAAGCTCACCAAGCACATCAAAGAGAACCACAAGAACATTCCACTGGCGCATAGCAAGAAGTCCAAGGCAGAGCAGAGCCCAGTCTCCTCCGACGTCGAGGTGTCTTCCCCCAAACGGCAGCGTCTCTCAGGGAGTGCCAATTCCATCTCTAATGGCGAGTATCCCTGCAATCAGTGCGACCTCAAGTTCTCCAATTTTGAGAGCTTCCAGACCCACCTGAAGCTGCACCTGGAGCTGCTGCTTCGGAAGCAGGCCTGCCCCCAGTGCAAAGAAGACTTTGACTCTCAGGAGTCCCTCCTGCAGCATCTGACGGTGCATTACATGACCACATCCACCCACTACGTCTGTGAGAGCTGCGACAAGCAGTTCTCCTCGGTGGATGACTTGCAGAAGCACCTACTGGACATGCACACCTTCGTGCTGTACCACTGCACTCTGTGTCAGGAGGTCTTCGACTCCAAGGTGTCCATCCAGGTGCACCTGGCTGTGAAACATAGCAACGAAAAGAAGATGTACCGCTGCACAGCCTGCAACTGGGACTTCCGCAAGGAGGCTGATCTGCAGGTGCATGTTAAACACAGTCACCTCGGCAACCCGGCCAAGGCACACAAGTGCATCTTCTGTGGTGAGACCTTCAGTACCGAGGTGGAACTGCAGTGCCACATCACCACACACAGCAAGAAGTACAACTGCAGGTTCTGCAGCAAGGCCTTCCATGCCGTCATCCTGCTGGAGAAGCACCTGCGGGAGAAGCACTGTGTATTCGATGCAGCTGCGGAGAATGGCACGACCAATGGGGTGCCCCCCACTTCCACCAAGAAGGCAGAGCCTGCTGACCTGCAGGGCATGCTGCTCAAGAACCCCGAGGCACCAAACAGCCACGAGGCCAGTGAGGATGATGTGGATGCATCAGAGCCCATGTACGGCTGTGACATCTGCGGCGCGGCCTACACCATGGAGGTTCTGCTGCAGAACCACCGGCTTCGGGATCACAACATCCGGCCGGGTGAGGATGATGGCTCGCGCAAGAAGGCGGAATTCATCAAGGGCAGCCACAAATGCAATGTGTGCTCTCGGACTTTCTTCTCGGAGAACGGGCTCCGGGAACACCTGCAGACGCACCGGGGCCCTGCCAAGCACTACATGTGTCCCATCTGTGGCGAGCGCTTCCCCTCGCTGCTGACGCTCACTGAGCACAAGGTGACCCATAGCAAGAGCCTAGACACAGGTACCTGTCGCATCTGCAAAATGCCCCTGCAGAGTGAGGAGGAGTTTATTGAGCACTGCCAGATGCACCCCGATTTGCGCAACTCCCTAACTGGCTTCCGCTGTGTGGTCTGTATGCAGACTGTCACCTCCACGCTGGAGCTCAAGATCCACGGCACCTTCCACATGCAGAAGCTGGCAGGTAGCTCGGCTGCATCCTCCCCCAATGGCCAGGGGCTGCAGAAGCTCTACAAGTGTGCCCTGTGCCTCAAAGAGTTCCGTAGCAAGCAGGACCTGGTCAGGCTTGATGTCAATGGGCTACCCTATGGCCTATGTGCCGGTTGCATGGCCCGTAGTGCCAATGGACAGGTGGGTGGCCTGGCCCCACCCGAACCTGCTGACAGGCCCTGTGCTGGCCTCCGCTGCCCTGAATGCAACGTGAAGTTCGAGAGTGCTGAGGACCTGGAGAGCCACATGCAGGTAGACCACCGTGATCTTACACCAGAGACCAGTGGGCCCCGGAAAGGTGCCCAGACGTCACCAGTGCCCCGGGTAAGTGCAGCCTGACAATCATTTCTTTCCTCCTTGGGGAATCAGTGGGTACTCACAGGAATGGCAGCCCTGGGTGTGTGCTTCTTGGTGATATGTCTTATAGTAACTCAGAGAGGCAGCACTGCCCATGTGAGTTATGGTCACCTACTCTGCCCCATGTCACCATTTCCTCCCAGCTTCGTGGCATGCATACTTTTTTCTTTTTCTCTCTTTTTGTTCCCTCTCTGGGTCTGGTTTGTCAAGAGCTCACCTGTACAATGGGAGTTAGCAAACATCCTGATTTCCTAGAGCTGTTGGGAGGGGCCAGTGAGATACAGCAGATGTGCCCAGCACGGTGGTTAATGTGCAGTAAATGTTCCTTTTATGATGCCTGGCTTCTTTGCTATTTCTCTGCAGTGAACCGACTACTAGGCTCACTGTGTCTCCTTGACTGAGTCACATCACAGCTCTGGGCTTTCAGTCTTGGACTCCTGTAACACAGATCCTAGTGATAACAGGGATTATGTATGCTTGCTACAACCTCTGCTCACAACATAGCATAGGGTAGCATCATGGTAGCTGGTGCAGTTATGGTGTGGGGAAGACCCCTGGGTGTGGTATGGTTCTGGTTCCATCATTAGCAACTGTCATCAAATTTGTGTGAAGTGCCCCTTGTGGTTTTGTTTATTTTATTTTATGTGTATTGGTGTGAAGGTGTTAGATGCCCTGGAACTGGAGTTACAGTTGTGAGCTACCATGTGGGTGCTGGGAACTGAACTTGGGTCCTCTGGAAGAGCAGCCAGTGCTCTTAACCGCTGAGCACCCGTTATGTTTGGATGTGTCTGCAAGCCAGGAGTAGATCCCACCTTTGGGACTTACATAACCAAGAGAGCCATAGGCTCATAACATGTTGCTCTGATAGAGGCAGAGGAGGGTGGGCCACCAGTGGGCCCACTAGGACCTTGGCTTTAGGTTGGTGAGCACCCGAGGTGGTTGCAGCCTGCGTGGCCGTTGAGTGTCAGACAGCCTGGGCCAGAAAGTCCCACTACATTTATGTTGTGTTTCCAAATGGAGGAGGTATCACGTAGGTCTCAAGGGTGCCTCTCTCTCCCTAAAGGGCTGCTGGTGCCATTGATAGAGATGCAGGTTGGGGAAGCCACCTGCCTCAGGTGCTTGCTGAAACATGGGGCTTGCTGAAGGTGTTTTGTCTCCTGATAGGAATGCAGTTTTGGGGTTGAGGGAGAGGGCTAGAAAGAGTGAAGGAAAACTTCCTGCCCAGCCCTCATGTCATAGGTGGGCCTAATGAAGTCCAGAGAGCCCTACAGCCCTGCCTGTAGACACCTGGCTAAGGGGACCATGCCCAAACGCACACAGAACTGTGGAACTCATCAGAAATTGGAGAGTTAGAGGCCTCTCTGGAGGCTGCAGCATCCCTTTATCTCATGGCCTGCCAGTTGAGTCGAGCCTCTAAACGGCCAATAGAACACCTCTCAGAGAACCAGAGTGTGGACACTGGTCTTGTTGCCCAGCTCTGTCCCCTAGCCTTGACGGGTCCGTGGAGTTAGAGGATTAGACTGCAAATCTCTCTTCCAGGACCTCCTGAGTGTGATCCCTCTGGGCCAGTGTCGTCCTGTAAAGCCAAGAGGGCCATAAAAGCAGTACTTACTGTGACAGTGTTGGTGATGTTAGGATAGGAATTCAGACAAAGGAAATAATAACACCTCGTGTCTACAGATGCTCCAGGTAGCCCTGCACCTGCCCTGCCCTGCCCTGCCCTGCCCTGCCCTGCCCTGCCCTGCCCTGCGTGACGGGTCATTGCCAAGTAGTGGACCCTTTCCTCTGCTGACCTCTGCACTGTGCTCAGAGGGTGACAGGAGCGAGAGTGTTGGGTGGGCACGGAGGATGGGTCCTGTGCTGTGGCTCCCACTTACAGTCCACTCTGACTGAGGGCAAGGCTGTAATGATCACTGCCATCTAAGTGTCCCCTCCCAGCACTCAGTTTCACAAAGGACATACA
The DNA here is from genome assembly GCF_943737965.1 of Phodopus roborovskii. Taxonomy (NCBI): domain Eukaryota; kingdom Metazoa; phylum Chordata; class Mammalia; order Rodentia; family Cricetidae; genus Phodopus; species Phodopus roborovskii. The sequence continues at coordinate 911,502 of NW_026126486.1, read as the reverse complement.
CACAGATTGGTGGTGGGTTTGAAGTCCTACTGTCTTCACAGTTCATACTCTTGACTGCCACTCCCCCCAGACACTCTGTGGCCCATCCAGCCTGCATGGGGTGCAGCTAGCAGGAACTGAATCTAGGGCAATCCTGTTCCTATGCAGGGGCAGGGTGGCTGGGCTCCTGTTGCCCTCCCTGAATGCATCCCAGCCTGGATTATCCACCTGTTTCAGCCCACCCACCATTTCATTGAGGGTCCTGATGGCCAGGAAGCTGCTTTGGGTAACTCCAAATCCCGAGCTCCTGGAACTCCCTCTCCCCAATCTGCCCTGCATTGAGCCCTTCTCTTGGAACGCCACTATTACATGAGGGGATCTCTTTTGGCCCCCAGCAATAGGGTTAGTCTCCACAACAGTAAGCAAGAGCCTTACTATGGGGCTCTGTTTTGGTAGAGGGACCCCCTGACTATGAAAGTGAAACAGTAGCCAATAATGTACAGCTATGCACACGAGGTGGTTGGAAGCCTTGTTCCTGTCCCTCCCCAAGCCTTTCCCTCTCTGTCCTCTGGTCTGCTCAAGAGATGCCAGGCTGAGAACCCCACCCCTCCCAGCCCAGAGGTCCGAAGACATAGACCTCTTGCAGAAAGGATTAGACAAAGCTCAGGTACCTCCTCATTCTAGCCATTACCCCTGGGACCTCGCCCCCTGTCTGGGCACGCCTGGGGCCAGGGACCCAGCTGTCTGCTCACCCACCCCTTGCTTCCCCCAGGACTCACTCATGTTAGAGCAGACTCTGGGGGCTGTGCAGGGGCTTGGGGGCTGGAAGGCTGGGACCCTTGGGAGTGTATCCATAGCAACCAGATCTCAGAGGACTGGGTTCCTGTGGGGCTGAGGATGCTGTCGGCTGGAGCGTGAAGCATTGAGGTTTCTAGCTCCCCCAGTTCATAAGTAATAACAACAATCGATTCACCTCTAGCCAACATGGGCAGACCTCTGGCCTCTCACTACCTCAGCAGGTCCTGGGGTGGCTCCATTCTAGGTGGAGCACCTGGGTGCTCCCTTTACCTGTTCTACAGAAGATTAAGGGATTTCCAAGTGGGAGGATTAAGTATGTGCTCGGGTCACACCAGCATTCTCTCCCATAGACCAGGGCTATTTAGAGACACCTGGGCCCTGGGGCCCAGAAGAAGAGCTCAACAAGTAACTCCAAAGGGATCTTGACTGGCAGGGAGTCCCAGTCCCCTTGCTTACAACATGGGTCTTAGAGCAGTGATAGGGCCTGTGGAACCGCAATGTCTCTTTCCTCAGTGTAGATTATGAAAGGGAGTGGGAATGCAGTGTATACTGCTCTCGCATAAAGTGACTGCTCAGTGCGTGTGGGAGGCGAGCACAGTGATGGACACTGAGGCTGACTCTTCCCTCCCAGGGTCTCAGCCAGCTCTTCCCTGCTTCCCTCACTTTTCTTTCTTTCTCTGGGGTGAGATTCTTTCTCTTCTAAGGTTGGTCAGGCCTGTGCTGGGAGACAGTCCCTGGCCACAAGCCCTGGGCCTCAGCTCTGGGCCTCTGGACTGCCCCTAGAGAAGGGCCTTGTGACAAGAGGTGATTTGGATGTCAAGTTCTGTCTTGTGTTATGTCTCCTAGTGTGGTCTGAGGAGGAGAGGAGAAGGTGGAAGAGGAGGAGGGAAGGAGAAGGAGGAGGAGGCAGTGGTTTCTCTGGGATGTTATTGAAGAAAGGTGGACCCAATAGATATTGGAGCCAAGTTTGGAAGCGTTGGCTCTGGTGAGCCTCTGTGTGTGTGTGTGTGTGTGTCTGTGTGTGTGTGTGTGTGTGTGTGGTGCACGTGTGTGTGTGCCACACACACATTTGCTTGCATGCTAGTTATGAATGTACACTTATGAATCTAGGAATTCAGTGCCTGTGCTTCTGTCACATGTATAACTTGGGCCTCTGCTAGGGAGTGTGAGATGTGGGCATCAGGCTTCCAGCGAGAGCTGAAGTCATACATGTTCTCACCTTTGCCAGGATGAGCAGGTAGTTTAACGTGCGAGGCAGAATGAACAATTCTGATAGCAGAGAGATCAAGACGCCTGCCTCTTCTCCATGAATGTAGAGTTGAGCTGAGGAAGGGCCTATGGAGTTGTGTTTTCTTCAGAAGACTTCTGTTCCTGTGGTCTTACAATGGTCAGGATTCTGCAGCCCTGTCTTGATCTGCCCTCTGAGACTTAGCCTGCTCTTCATGGGGCCTTTCCAAGTTGAGTACCTTCTTCTGGGACCAGTGTCATGGCCTGACTAGGAACATACTGAACTTCATGTTCTTCTGAAACACTTGGGAACTGTCAGAGGGACATATTGGAGTCTGAGCAGGGCATCAACCCTGGAGCTTCAAGCTCCAGCTTCCATCCATCCATCTATCTGTTCACTCAGGTTTTCATGGCCTCAAAAATAATCACAATTAAAGCTAAACACTCTAGGTGTGATGGTGATGGTAAACAGGCTAGTTTGTGATCCCAATACCTGGGAGCTGAGTCTGAGGACAGCCTGAGCTGTGTAGAGAGACTCCATATGGGCCTGAAAAACGGGAGGGACAATTAAACAAAACAGCACAAAGGTTAAGTGATTGTAAGGCATCCCTCCAGCCAGGCTCTTAAGGCAGTAGGAACCTAGGATACACAAATCATCTCTAGTTCTTTTAATCCCTTCTGACCTAATACAGCTCTTTGCATATTGTTCTGCAATTTTGCTCATGTGTTTAGCAGGTGCTGCTTCTGAGTCTGTGCTGACCCACAGTGTGGGCAGCACCCATTCCTGCTCTCTGTGTGCTCAGGGGGTGGTGGGAGCAGATGAATCACTCAGTCAGGACCCAGCAGTGTGTTTTGGGCATCCTCTGGGGACCTGACTGGTTCTAGATTCACCCTGGGGTGGGAACAGAAGGCTTCTCACAAAAGCTGTGACATTGAACTGAGTTCTCCAAGATGGAAAGTCTGCCCCATGAGGGAGTCTGCAGATGGAGTCTGGGTGGAGCTGGGCACTGAGCTCCCTGGTGACTCATCCTGGCTTTGAAGCTCAGAGTGACTCCTGGGTCCTTAGCCATGAGGTTAGAAGTCCTGTCATCTTTTCCAAGGGTGAGGCACCAAGACCTCAAAAACCACAGTGGTTTCTTAAAAATCTCGGCTATACTGAGTCCTGTTATTGCCCATATCCTTTTAAAATGCCCCATAGCAATGCATGACAGGTACACCACTTCTGTCCCTGTGGGGCAGGTTTCACAGCTACTCATGCTGAGCTGTGAGCCTGGAAGCCTGCTGGTTTTCATTTTTCTGCCTTCACTTACCTCCACTGTGTGTTGTAAACCAGTTGCAGGCACTTTGCCATGTCTACCCAAGACGGAAGACAATTCCTGAGACATCTTTGAGCACTAGAACTGTTGGGAGCAGCATCCCCTGCTCAGCCACCATGTTCTTAGGATGGGCCAGTTGATGAAGAGGTTATGGGATAGAGGGATGCTGTATGGACAGATGGGTGGGTGGTACTTGTGTGCATAAATGGACAAACAGAAAGTGGGTGGTGAGAGAGGATGTGTGGAGGCTGCTATATGAGTAGATGTATAGATGGAAAGATGAGGGTGGTAGAGAAACAGGTGTGTGTGTGTGTGTGTGTGTGTGTGTGTGTGTGTGTGTGTGTGTATTAACGTTTATACACAGGGTAAACCCCCTCAGCTCCTGAGAAAGCTGACCTTGGCACACAGTAGGGGAGCAGCCCCTTGAACCGTGGCCTATGTCCTGAAGAGGCTAGAGCTGGAGGGAGGCGGGAAGAGAGTGGACTGGGATGCCTGGGAGAGGCCAAAACACTCTGAGACATCTTGAGCCCTGCTTTTGGGGACCTGCCTTTCTGCCTACCTGATTCCTTCTTCTCACATTCCCAAACAGAAAAAGACGTACCAGTGTATCAAGTGCCAGATGACCTTCGAGAATGAGAGAGAGATCCAGATCCACGTTGCCAACCACATGATTGGTAAGTGCACGCCCTCCCACATATGGCCACTCGCCAGGGCAGGAAAATTGATGGTTCCTCACCATTCCTCACTTTTGGGATGGTGGGCTTTGAGTCTGTGACATTTCAGTGGGAGTCAAGATGGCAGGATGGGGGTGCCTGCCCTGCCTTCCCCTTCTTGTCAAGGCACCACTCACACTGCAATCAAACTTTTGACAGCTGCTTCCATTTCCCAGCATAAATTTCCCTCCATTTCTGCGACAAGTGCTTTCCGGTTGCCGAGCACTCAGGGGCAATTATGCTTCAATTCTGTGTGTCATGACATTGAATACATTTAACTGCTCATGTTTTCCCACGCCGTGTGATGAGTTCCTCAGGCACACTGTCGAAAGAGAATGTTCACAAAGTTGTGCCCGTTCTCCTCCTGTTCCTCTTCAAGGGATTTGAACTTTGAAAAGTTCTTTTTTTGTTTGTTTGTGTTAAGACAGAGTTTCTCTGTATATCCTTGGCTGTCCTAGAACTAGCTCTATAGACCAGGCTGGCTTTGAACTCACAGATATCTGCTTGCCTCTGCCTTCCAAGTGCTGGGATTAAAGGTGTGAGCTACCACCTCACGGCGGAAAATTCTCTTTTTAGAAGGGGAGCTCACACACAGCCTAGCATTCCCAGGGATGCAGTAGCTTCCTTCTGACCTTGAGCTGGGGATGCCTGGCTCAAGCGAAGGTCCTGATGCTCTGCTGCTGTACAAGTAGACATGGAGGTTGGAGTGGCAATTTATGGTGTGATGGGATGGCTGTTGGACAGCCCCAGCCTCAAAAAAGATCCTGGAATATTAGTACCCCTGGTTTCCCTTAGACTTTTGGGCACCTCCCAAATCTTGTGGTCTAAGTAGAGAGATTCTTGCTAACCATAGCAACCTGTTTCTGCCCCGTCTCCACTTTTCTTCTCCCAGCATCTTTTCATTTGGGTTTTAACAAAACTCTTCATTGCACACGTTCAGAAATTTCCCATACTTGTCTTTGAATCTGAGTATGTCTCTACAGTCAGTGCCTAGATCAAGGAAGCCAGCTGTCCCCAGCAATCCAAATCAACTAACTCACTTGACTCCATAGGTCCCCTGCCACCAGCAAAAGGCGGCCCCATCCTGCTGTCCCAAACAGTTGGGTGTGTTTGATTTGTGTGTTCTATGAATGGAACCCACCATTTGTACCCACAGTGTCTGGAAACTTACTCTCTGTCCTGCTTGCCTCTGTCTGAGGCTCCTTCTTCCCATTCTTTTTCTTCAGGGTGGGCTGTCCATCATGGGTCATGCCTTTGTGAGGTTACTCCTGCCTGGATCATTCTGCGGTGGTTTCACAGAGTACACTGCTGTGATTAGGGTGCTACATACATGTATAGAGAATGTATACATGCAACCTTCATGGTGATATGGGAATATATAGGTACTATAAACTATAGATAATATAGTGTGGAATATATATATATAAGGGGAATACAGGGACAGACATGGAATTGCTGGGTCACAGGCTGTGGGGTGTTCACCTTCAGTAGACAGTGACACAGCAACTCTCGGAGTGGATGGATGTATGTTGCTCTAGCCAACGGTGTGAGGCCTTCTGTTGCAGTACATCTGTCATGTCATCCGCATGCCATATGAAGGGAGCTGTTGCAAAGGCCCCCTTTAGTGGAGAAGGTACAAAATGAGCACAGGTCCCCTGGTCCCCGCCCAGCTGTATGTAGCACACCCTGCCTAGGGGGTTCCCGTGGCAAGTGTCCTTGCTCACTCCTCATCTGATCAGCCTCTGCCTGTGGTGGTGTTGAATTTGTCCTCTCAATGCAGACAGCATAGCCACATGTTTGGTGGGTTCATTGCAATGAGTGGATAGGAAGAGTCAGGAAGGGCAGGTGGGCCAGGGGGCTCATTCTGACAGGGAGATTGGTGGTTTTTTAATGCCTTCTACCTGGAAGCCCCTGCAGAGTGCAGGAAGGGAAGTCCTGTCAGTGGCAGGGCTGTGAGGCCCTTTCTCGGGAGAGTAAGGGAGGAGCCGATGAAGATATCTGAAACGTTTGCTCTGTAGCAGGTGGTGACGTGCTCCTGTTTGCAAGCATGGAGGGCGAGAGCTGGCTAATTGGACTGTGGTGATTACTAAGATGTTCCCCCTCCCTTTTCTCTTCCACCTCTCCTTCGCTCACGGCCTGGAAAGCATCTGTCCTCAGATGCAAGGCGAGAGGAAGGCCACTCAATACCGGAGTACAGGTCCTCAAGAGGAGGATATGCTGGGCCTTCCGCTTGTTTGAGAGCTGGGCTTCGGTGGGTAGCGTCTATCTGATGGCTGGGCAGGGCCCTTTATCTACATCTCACTGTGACCAGGCTGCCGCCAGGTCATGTGGGCACTATTGCTCTCCAGCAGTTCAGAGTGGAAGGGTGTTGGGACCAGAGATTTTAGGCCCCGAAGCAGGGGTTTGACACTGGTGGCCCAGTTCCTTTCACCCTCAGCTCCCTTCCAGCTGCTGCCCTTTTCTTAGCTCATCACCCTGACATGTCAGAGAACATCAGTGGAGCAGGACGGTGAGAGCCGTGTGGTCGCTAGGGGCATTGAGGGTGAAATGGCTGCAGCCTTGCTTTCAAGACTTACAACATCCTGTTCAAGATACTGTAGGGGACAGCCGTGCAGTAAGGGGCTATGAGAAGGATGCAGTGCTTGTCCCCATGTCCCCATCTTATAGATAGATGGGTCTGGCCCTGCAGAGCCCTTACTTACCTTCTTATTCAAGCTGACCTATTCAAGATCTTATAGCTGGTGCACAGTAAGGCAGGTCAAACAATAGCCAGGCTCTCTATTGCGTTTATATTCCTGGCCTGGCCTATGATGGGAGAGACCATGGCTCCCTGTCTCTAGAGGAGACGGACAGATAGGCATCCAGATTAGTGCTGGAGTGATTCTGATGTCCCCAGTTCAGAGACCTAGAGATCAGGAGGGCCTGCCTGGGTACTGAAGGATGAAGAGGAGTTTTCTCTATGGTGGGACTGTCTTAGCAGAGGTTAGCTCAGCAAAGGAAAAGGAGTCTTTTTTGGTGTGTTGTTGTTTGGCCATGAGGGCATGGATCAGCCCTTCAGAGGAGGACTATGTGGCAGCAGAGCTCAGAGACAGGAGTGTCATGGAAGAGCTGTGGTGCTCATCCTGATGAGTCAGCACATGGCCATGGCAGTGAGGATGGGGAGGTAGATTATGGGCATTGTCACAGGCGGCTTCAAATTCCAAATGAAGGGGGTTAGATTTAGACTTACCCTCCAGGCTGGGTCCATCGCTGGGCCTGATCCATCCTCTTACCTGATGTTTTGTTTGGATTTCTTTAAATTTTACAAGGGGTAGCACCTGGATTTCCACCCCCTCCCCCAACCCTCTGCACAGGCAAAATGCACAGGAGTGAACTGGCTGTTCTCTGTGGGCAAGACACACAGGCAAGTGTCCTCCCAGAATCTGCAGACTCACTGGGGCTGGCTGGATGCTACTACATAGGGCTGTGTGGCTCATCTGTGTCCCCAGACTAGTCCCCATCGGCCTGTGTATATAGGCTTGAGCTAAAACACTGGGGAACCATTGAAGGTTTTGGAGTAGGCCGTGGCTTGGCCTGAGCTGAGGATTTTAGGAGGATTAATCAGAGTGCAGTGGTAGAGAACAGGATGGGATGAGTATAAAATCATACCTGCTGCCCTCCAGTGTTGTGGAAGCAAGCACCAGTGGACAGAATGACATTGCCTGGTGCTATGAGCATAGAAGCCCTGAGCAAGGAGACATGGGGTGGGATTGGTTCTGCAGTCCTAGTAAATCTGCTGGGCACAGAGTCCTTAGGGACACTCCCTAAGTGGCCTGAGTCCAGAGTGGCTGCCCTGCAGCTGGCCTGAGTAACAGTTTGCCTCAGCCGAACTAAGGGGACTTGGGAGTGAGTGGAAGTGGATTGTTCAGCTTGGCAGCCTCCTCGTAAAGTCGGGGCACTTGGGGGTCTGAGGCAGGTCTCCTCGGGCCCAGGCTGCTGGAGAACTCCCCTGGGGCTGGTAAACGGCCTTCTGGTAGCAGAGGGTGGAAGCTCTGAGTGGCTCTGCTGTCTGGATATGCTGGGCTCTGGGATGACTCAGGGTGCTTCTCCTTAGGAACATTTTTCTAGGTCCTCTCCCAGTGCTGCTGGGGGATCAGGACTTTGGATCTGCTGGAGACAAGGACTTTCAATACAGGGTCACCTTTGAAATCCCATGTCACCACAGGGCTGAGTGCCTGTGATGCACATATAAAAATCTTTGAGAAGCCAATTCCCCTGGCAGCCTGGCTGCTTCATGACCATTAGTGGGCATCTGTTCTTTTGATTCTTTGGGATGGGGACACTTGATAAAGGCTGGAGATAGGCTCTGGGAATTTACTCTCTAGAAACTTGCTGTGACTTAAAGGGGTTACTAGGCCCGTGGGCCTCTGGACATCTTTACTCAGGGCATCATGGACTTCTGGGAGAGCTCCAAGGAAGTCAGGTTGGGGAGGGACAGTCCTCGACGAGTATACTCAGGATTGTTTGTCCTCAGTGTCCTTGGACTGTGGGCTATCTGGAGGGCAGACAGGCAGGGCCAGGCTACCCCATGGGATATTAATCATGTCCTGCTGCACCCTGTCCCTGGGTGCCTGTTAGGAGCTAGACTGGAAATGGAATCTCCTGTTCAGGACTTAAAGCACACCCTAGCGTTGACCTCTAAGCCATTCCCTTGTACAAAATAGGCAGTCCTTCAGGGGGCTCTGTGGTGTGTGTGTGTGTGTGTGTGTGTGAGAGAGAGAGAGAGAGAGAGAGAGAGAGAGAGAGAGAGAGAGAGAGAGAGAGAGAGAGAGAGAGAATCCCTGGTGATATATCTAGGTGGTAGAAGGCCCCGGCCCACCCTCCTCTGGAAATCTGGGACCCCTGTGGGCCCAGCTCATAGCATTTTGGAGGAGAGTCCTGGCTGGTCCAAGGGGAATAGTTTAGAGTGGAAATCAGTGAGATCTCCCTGGTACCAGGGAGATACAAAATTCTCAAATCAAACCGAAGAGGTTACCATGGAAAGGGAAAGGGAAGGGCTCCCTGCCAGGCTCTGTAATGGTGCCTTTTGATTCTGGTAACACCAGACCTGAACCTTTGTTCACCTCAGTCTGTGATAAAATATCTTCTCTGGAGACTGTGTTTTGGGCTCTGGAGTAATAGGCTTGAACAGACAGCCAGTAAGCTGTCATAACTCAGGCAGGGGAGAGAGCAGGCAGGACTCAGTTTCCTTGACTTGTCTCGGCTTCCCCGTTGATGTGTTCCGGAAAGCACTCGGACGCTCTCCAATGCTGTGCCTCTCCTGGTTTGTGCAAGTGTTGTTTTTCAAGAGGAGGCAAGAGGTCTACAGTTGGGATTTCCCCTGTTAGTAACGTTGTAACATGGCATTCAGCAAACCTGGTGAAAATCCTCTGGGCATGTTCTGAGGAACTATGTGTCTGCCTGGGCTCATGATAACTTCAAGTTCGCCTTAATGCCATCAGTCTCAGATATGGACTCAGCTGTGCTGGGCAGTGTGAGTGTGCCAGGAAGGCTTCCTGAATTTGGTGGTATCTAACCAGAGTATCCAAGGATAAGAAGACATGTGTATCTGTATGTGTGTGTGGGGGGGTCAGGTGGTAGAAACAGTAATAGAGGCAACTTTAGCCCAGGACAAGGGCAGACACTTGAGCAGAGCTGAACAGAGGACAGACAGGTAGGTGGGGAAAGGTGGCGTGCTGAGTCTGGGCATAGGGAAGAAGTTAGGAGTGACTTAGAGGTCTTGGGTGACCTATTCCTGAAGGACAGATAGAAGAGAATATTGTTCTAGAACAGGTGCTTTAGTGCTGGCAAGAAGTTGGCAATGACCAGTTATGTCTGGTGAGGCTTATCAAATGGCAGGTCTATCCTTCAGTATCTATGTGGGCTGACACACCAAGCCCTATGGCACCTGCTCAGAAGTTCTGTTGCTGTCCCCTCCCATATATGGAAATCGAGGAGTGTGAGGAATCGCAAGGTGGATTTCTGAACTCAGGCCAGAGGACTAAGACCTCTTTGCAGCCTCCTCACACTTGGTGTGCTTGAGAGTGTGAGTGAGCTGGCTTGCCTGCGATCCTCTGTCTGAATGCTAGCATCTGGCTGACCATGGATCCCTGGACAGGGAGTTTAACAGGAAAGTTGGTACAAGAAGTGGATCTGAACATCGGTCGAGACAGCAGGGGCTTCTTTGTGAAGTGGGTGAGGAGCGTGTGCCATTCAAGCAGGCAGGAGGGTCTCCCTGGGCAGCGTGGCAAACCAGAGAAGTCACCTGGCCTTGGCAGCAGGTGTCACTGTGTTGTGGGTGTGAATGGGGTTGGGGGAGGCCAAGAGAAGGAGGAGCGGAGGGGTATGAATGTGTCTCCTGTACTCCCCAAGCTAAGACAAGAGGATAGAAAGCAGCATCGGAGGTGTCTGAATGTTCCAGGAAGTGCTAGTCATTTCATTTCAGAAGAAGAAACTAGAGGGTGTTAGCTGCTCAAGGAGGGAGGACCAGTGGGAAGGGGCAGTGGCAGAATGGATGCCAGGAGGCAGTAGCCACAAAGCTGGTACTGGATGATGGAGAACAGGCCGGGTACCGTCTTGCATGGGCCAGCTCATTAAGTTATGTTCATCCTTCCTTTTTCACACATCCCTATGGGCTTGGTGGCCTATAGTGCTAAAATGATTGAATGCCATTTGTGACCATCACACTGCTTGGTTCAGTTGCCCTTGAGTACACTTCCTGCTGATACTTACCCAGTGTGGTAAGAGAGACATCAAGGATCCTGTGGCTGGTGGTTGCTCCAGAGCATGGTCTCCTGTGTCCTGAGCACCCAGTAGGTATCAGCAACTTATACTAATTCTTGACACCAGCTGGGTCTCCCTCGTTGGCCTCCGAGGCCTGGTGGGGAGCACATAGCAGGCCCCTACAGCAGTTTGCGTTGTCATGGCTGATTGGCCTTGTAGTGTTGTGCCTGGGGAGGGGGGGTTCTTCCCAGTTTATCCACCTTGGGACACAGAACTAGGGAGATGGGGGAGGTAGATCCCTAAAGATGAACGGCATGACCTTATGAGCCTTGGACATAGTGAGACTCCAGGACACTGGTGGGAGCTTTTCTAAGCAGGGTCCTTGGGAAGTTAGTGCTTTGAGTAGATTTTTACTAAATTTACATGTCAGCATCAAAAGTGTCTCCATGTGCAAAGATGTGAGTAGTCCAAAGAAATAAAGCCTCACTGAGTGTGAAACCCTGTAAAGGCCATAGTGGTGAGAGTAAGGCCTATGCAGACAGAGGCTTGGGCTCCCTTGGATGCCTTCAGCTGGAACTAACTCTAAGCAATAAGTCAAGAGAATTTACTTTTGGTTCATGCCACAGCGAAGTCTGTGCATATGTGGGCTACAGGCTTCAGGTGTGGCTGAATCCAGAGGTTTCAGTGACCTCACCACAAGCCGGAAACCCTACATGACCAATCTTGTCCTCTTTACTTTGCTGCCCTTCTTCCCAGGAAGTCTGTCTGGTGCAGGTGACAGCTCACTGCTCGAGCAGAGGGGTCTGTTCTGTCCTAGCAGCAAAGGAGAGCCTCTGGCCTCTGACGGTCCCAAGCTGCTTATGTCAGATTGTTGTAGATGGCATAATCATCCCTTACTGCAGTCATCAACTCCAACAGTGGGCAAGCATTCTAGAAAGGAGGGTAGGCACCTGTTTCTATGACAGCATACAGTGTACCCAATGTATGGTGGACCTCACAGCCACCTGTTGGTGTCAGTTGGGTGGATCAGGCTGGTTATATAAAAGACAGGGCACACAGAGGATCCTGGGAGTGCAAGAAGAGTTCCAGCTGATTAAAGATCCCTGTGCATCCACTGGTGACACTGATGGGATCCGTATCTCATGAAAACAAACAGACCCGTCTATGGCCTTGTTAAGTTTCCATCCTAGGCCTCAGGTCAGAGACACTGCTGAGGCCTGTGGGACACACCCAGGCATGGCGACAGCCAAAGGAGTTTCCCTTTCATTTGCTCCTTCATTCATTTAGCAGCTTTGCTCTGTGTTGTGCGTCTGCCTTGTGCTCAGCATTGAGTGTCACCACCAACAGAGTAGAACAGGAACAAACATGTGTTAGAGAAGAAAGCACACAAGGATTCATGAGAATGTAGAGAATGCAGAGATAAGGGAGGCCTTGGAGGATGAGTGCTGTAGCAGCCTCTCAGGAGGACACCAGCGTGTTACCTGTGAGCACGGTAGGGTTCGTAGCCTGGCATACCATGACCTGGACACCTGAAGAGCTGCTCAGTGCGCCATTTCCCAAGGAGTGATACTAGGTAGGAGCACTTCTTGGTGAAAGCCCAGGATTGGCTGGGAGTCAAGTGGGGCCTAAGCCAATGACGTCTGATTCCGATTGCCAGTCCCAGGCCCTCCACAAGCTCAGACACCGTCTTTCTGGACATTTCTGTCCTTCCTGCTCACCTTGTTCATATAAGGCCTGCCTGGTCACCACCCATAAGCCCAGCAGCTTACAGTCTGTAGTCTTTGCTCAGTGGTGCCAGGTGCTCCTTTGCCCGTTCCCTGGCTGTCTCCTAAGTCTCCTCTTCTCCCTGCCTCTTCCTGCACACAGGTTTGGGGGTCCTAGACTCCTACTCTGTCCATCTTTCTTAGACTTCTAGAGTTAGAAACAGAAACCACCAGATGGCTAGTTAAATTTTAGTTTAAAATGAACCACTGTTTGTTCAGAATAAGTACAGTCAGCCTTCTCTATCCATATTTTTGGTATCTTCAGATAAAGTCAATCATGGATCAAAATGGATTTTTTTTTTTCTGAGACAGGATTTCTCTGTGTAACCTTGCCTGTCCTGGAACTTACTCTGTAAACCAGGCTGGCCTCAAACTCACAGAGATCCACCTGCCTGTGCCTCCTGAGTGCTGGGATTAAGTGTGTGCACCACCACTGCCCAGCTGGATTTTTTTTAAAGGGAGTGGGTAGAAAGATGGTTCAGTGGTTAAGAGCAGCTCACAACTGTCTGTAACTCCAGTTCCAGGGGATCTTCTTCCCTCAGGCAGGCACAGACACACATGCTGGCAGAAACACTCATACACATCTCTTAAAAAAAAATTTAAGTGGAAAAAATGCATCTGTAAAGAACCCATGTAGCTCCTCCTAATTCCTGAGCAAGGCATTAACAACTGTCTCCATTGTGCTGGATATCATAATATAGAGATGCTTTAATGTAATTGTGTGATGTGTGTGGGTTATAGGCAAATACTGCACTATTTGATATTGGCCTGGAGCTTATGTGTTTTTTGGTATCGCTGGGGACTCTGAGAGTTTCATAGCCTCAAGAATTCCTTGTTGCCATTGCCACTTTCCCCTGTGGCCCCACTTCTTAGAAATTGACAGTCTGTTTTCCATCGCTGTCATTTGTCACTTACAGAATGGAGTAAGTAATGTTGCATGAGAGTCTTAATTATCTTTGGGATAAATGCAAAAGGGCATGACTATTGGGTCTGTAGTACTTGTACATCTGACTTTTTAGGAAAGCAGCACACTGTTTTCCAGAGTTCTGTTTTCATCAGCAGCATAGGAAAGATTTTTCCATGTCCTTGCCAGAATTTGCTATTTTTGTTGTTGTTTGTTTTGGCTAGTCTAATCAATATACAATGATACTTAGGGTAGTTTGAATTTTCATTTCCCTAATGACTAATGGTTGGAAACATCTTGTTTCATTATCTTATTTTGCCACCAGTTTTCCTCTTTGTTGGAATGTCTTTTTGGTTTTTCAATACAGGGTCTCTTTGAGTAGCCCAGGCTGTCCTGGAACTTGCTCTATAGACCAGGCTTGCCTTGAACCCAGAGATCTACCTGCCTCTGCCTTCCAAGTGCTGGGGAATAGAGCTGTGGCCCCCTACCACTTGGCTATCTTCTTTTTTTCCTAATTGGATTGTTATTTTTTATTTTTTTAAATGTTGAGTTTTAAGAGTTATTTATAAAATATACTTTGGGTACTAGTCCTTTGTCTATATGGTTTTTCTTAGTCTGTAGTTTATCATTTCATCTTAACAGAATCTTTTATTGAGTAAAAGCTATTAAGTTTTAGGAGTCTAGCTTATCAATTTTTCCTTTATCTCAGATGTCTAACGGTTTTTCCTTGGTATTTTAAAAAAGTTTTGTAGTTTTGTGTCATATTTTCATCCATGGTTCACTCTGAATTTTTATGCATGTTTATTGGAGATTGAACCAAGTCCTTGTGTTTGATAATTAAGCATTCTATCATTGAAATATATATCTGCTGTTATGATCATGTGATCGTCTTTTACTAATGATGGTTTGTAATGATTGATTTTTTTTCCCCATTATTCAGTCAGCTTTGCTTCCTTGGCATATCCTCTACTTGGTGATGCTGAATAATTTTTACATGTTGTGGAATTTCATTTGGCAATATGTCATGAAAGATTTTTATGACTGTATTTATAAGGGATACTAGTTTTAAACTTTCTTTAATGTTTGTCCTGTGCTTATGTGGTTTGTGTTGAGAATACAGGCTTTGTGAGATGAATTGGAAGGGAAGCACTATTTTTTTTTTTTATTCCCTAAAAGAAATTGTATGGAATCTTTTAGAGTTATCCAATGTGTATGAAGACTTTCCTTTAGGAAATATTTAAATTATGAATAATGTAATTTCCTTGTTAGTATAGGACTATTTTAATCAGACCATGTTATGTGTGTTTTAGAAGTTAGTTTGTTTCATCTAATTCTTAAAATTTCTGTATTTATCTTCTGATGTTCGTAGGGGTAGCCTTACATTCATGCCTGACACTGGTATTGTGTAAGCCCGCCCCCTTTGTTTCTCAGTCTTGTTAGAAATTTGTCAATTTTATTGATCTTTTCAAAGAACCAACTGCTTGTTAATTAATTTTCAATTTCGTGTTTTCTGTTGCCTGATTTCTTATCTCATCTGTGTTATTCCTTCTCTCCTGCTTGTTTAAGGCTTTATTATTTTTCTAGGTTTTGAGATGTAAGTTTGTTGATTTTTTTTTTTTTTATCTTTTCTGAGCACTTAATATCAATTTCCCTCTTGGCATTGAATTTGTCATGTTCCTCAGATTCTTAATATATTGTAGTTTTATTTTAATTCAATTTAATATAGTTTATCTACTGTGTGTGGGGAGGTATGTGTTTGTGATTTATTTACACACATGCATGTATGCATGTGGAGGCCAGAGGTGGGTGTCCAGTGTCCTATGCTGTCATTCTCTGCCTTATCCCTTTAAGACACAGTCCCTCAAGGAAACTTGTGCTGGACTGGTGGTCAGCAAGCCCTAGCAATCCTGCTGCCTTCAACTCCCATAACATTGTGGTTACAGGTACTTATGGCCACACCTGACTTTTTAAATGTGAGCACTAGGGATTTAAACTCAGGTCCTCATGCTTGCATAGTAAGCACTCTTACTCACTGAGCCATCTCTTGAGCTCTAATTAGGTATAGTTAAAAATTTCCCTTGAATATCCTCTTTAGTCCATGATTATGTGGGAATACATTATTCGATATGCAAGTGTTTGGAGTTTTTCCTGTTATCGTTGCCCTATTAATCTAGTGCAAATTAATCTAGTTATATTCCATCATGATTGGAAAAACTGCTATGTCCCCCTCCCTCCTTCCCTTCCTCTCTCCCTCCATCCCTCCCTTGCTTGCCTTACTATGTAGCCCAGGTTGGCCTTGAACTCATAATTCTTTAGAGGTCAATGTCAGGTATATTGCTTTCCATTTTATTTTGTTTTGTTTTATTTTTAGTCAGTGCCTTTCGTTGAGCTTATAGATTCATCCAGACCACATGGCCATCAAGTCCTAGAAATTAGAAGCCATCAAGTCCTAGAAATAAGAAGCCAAGCCCCTATGCTTGGATGGCAGGCACTTTACAACTGAACCATCTTCCTATTTCCTTCATGTTTTTAAGAATAGTTACTGTAGACATTAAATTATATATAGAGCAGTTACAAATACAGTTTGTGTCATTTTGCCAGTTTAGTTGAAATATAGAAAACACTACCTTCCCCTACTTATTCTAATTATCTTAGTTATTCTCTATATTTCTGGAATTACTGTCAGTGCTGATTTAATTTTTTTGTTTTGTATCAAGTCTAATTTAGAAAAGGAAAATTCTGTGTGTCCCCCGCATCTGTGTGTCCCCGCATCTGTGTGTCCCCCGCATCTGTGTGTCCCCCGCATCTGTGTGTCCCCCGCATCTGTGTGTCCCCCGCATCTGTGTGTTCCCCGCATCCTTGTTAATGCCTCATCTTTGGTTATTTCCTTTCTACCTAACGAGCTCCCTTCACTCACTCAGTGAACATAGGCCTTCTGCCGATACATTTCTTTTTTGTTGTTTCTTCTGTCTGAGACTATCTTGATTCTCCATTTGTTATTGGAGGATGGAGGGTTCTAGGTTGACAGTTCCTTTTCCTTCAATATTTGCAAAGAAATGTGCCTCTTTCTTGTATTGTTTCTAATGAGAAATCTGCTGTCCTCTGAGCCCCTTTTTGTAGCTGTTGTAGACAAGGTACTGTTTTTTCTCTAGATGGGTCTTGGTGTGGATTCTTTGAGTTATTCTTTAGTGACTCACCTCATGTTGTGATTTAAATGTGCAATGTCCTGCACAGGCTCACATGTATGAACACTTGCTACCCTGTAGGTGGTGCTGTTTTTGAACTCCTAGGAAGTAGAACCTTACTGGAGAAATGGGTTGTTTGGAGATGGGCCATATGGGTCCTAGCCCAGCCCTGGTTCCAGACTCAGCACTCTGCTTCCTCACTACCATCTCATATTATGCTGCCATGAACTCTACACTGCTTCTCACCACAGTGACTCACAACCTCAGAATCCATTCTTCCTCTCTTAGTGCTTCTGTCTTTCTGGAACTTTGATTGCATGACACAAATTTTTATAGTTGTAGCAATCTCTACTATTCATTACACAGTGCTGCTTGTTTAGACTTGGCTGCCATTCTGCCCTCTGTTTCATGGATTCTTTTCTTTAACTCCTACTGTTAGGTTCTTTCAGTGACTCTTTCTAAGATTTTTACTTTGTTTATTTGTATGTGTTAATGTTTGGTGTGCACGTGTGTGTGTGTGTGTGTGTGTGTGTGTGTGTGTGTGTGTGTGTGTGTGTTCACATGTGTGAAGGCTGGAGGTTAAGATCAGATGTCTTCTTCTATTGCTCTCCACTCTAATTTTTCAGGCAGAGCCTTCTAATGAAACTAGAGCTCACTGACAGCTAGACTGACAGGCTAGCAAGCTCCAGAAATCCTTCTGTCCCTCACTCCCACATCTAGCACTGGGGTTATAGACATTTGTCACTGTGCCTGCCTTTTTATGTGACTGACAGGGACACAAAGTCAGGTGCAAGTCCTTTATCCACTGAGCCAGCCCCAGCCCTGCTTAATGCTTCTTTGTATCTATCTTTGAGACTTCCTGTTTTAAGGATATTCATAAATTGTTTGTTAATATATTGTTCTTTTATTTTGAGATTATAATTACATAATTTCTTCCTTCCTGTTCCTTCCTCCAAACCTTTCCATGTATCACCCTTTCCTCTTTTTCAAATTCACAGCTTCTTCATTAATTGCTGTTACATGTGTATGTGTATATACATTTTTTTCATAAATATAACCTACACAGTCTGTATAATCTTACTCATAAGCATGTTTTCAGAGCTGACTATTTGATGTGTTTATAGTGGGACCTTTAAACTCTTCGTCAGCTTGTTCTACAATGGCTATCATTTTAATGACAGTATGTACTGATTATGTTTTCCATTTGGTCAGGTGGATGTTTTATTTTTTGGTTGCTGTTGTTTTTTATGGTTCTGGGTGTTGAATACAAGACCTGGTGCCTGCCGAGTGTGTGTTGCTTTACCTCTGAGCATTGAGGGTGGATGGCTTTTGACTGAAACATTTGTGTTTTGGATTATCTGGTGAAACACTGGCTCTTATTTAGACCTTATATCTCAACCACGTTTCTCTGTTGCACTGTAGGGAAGGAGAGGTGTGGATACCATCTTTTTTGTTTGTTTGTTTGGTTTTTTTTGTTTTTGTTTGTTGGTTGTCCCCTCCCCTCCCTGCCCCCTGACAGGGTTTCTCTGTGTAGCCCTGACTGTACTGGAACACACTCTGTAGACCAGGCTGGTCTCAAACTCAGAGATCCACCTGTCTTTGCTAGGCATGGTGGTAGAGTTACAGCCTCCCAGCTAAGCCTCAATCACTGTCTTAGTAGTGGTGGCAAAGCTCCCTCATCCCTGCTCTCCACTCAGCTTTCGCTGTCACTAAGAGTGTGGGTGGCAGTCCCTAGCTATGGTTGGTTGCTTTCAGTAGAAGGAACATCTTTGCTTCTTCCTGACCTCATTGTAACAGGGTGTGTGTGTGTGTGTGTGTGTGTGTGTGTGTGTGTGTGTGTGTGTTCATGCGTGTGTTATATATAAGGCAAAAAGGAAGCTCAGAATCCTTGGCATGTATCCTTATTTGGATCCCAATATCTCTTTACCCATTGGAATGGTCCTATTGCTTTCCTAATACACTGTCCAATACTTAGCCCAAAGATGTTTCATCCACAGGAGGATCCAGAGGCTAAACAGGCTATTAGGGGTGTTAGCAATGTCTCAGAAATACCAATTCCACAGCTAGCCCAAGTCAAAGGACTCATGGAGAACAGTGGCACTAAGACCTGGGCAAGATGGCTTCCAGTCCCTCCCTCTCCTTCCTCCTCCACAGAGGTGGTGAAAGGTCTGCTGTGCAGGACTCTGCCCTCTGGTCATTGCTGCTGTGAATCTGGTTCAGCAGCACCTAGCGTGAAGTGGATGGTAAGGAGACCTTGTCTGTGACCTACATGTAGTCTTCCTCTTCCTCCCCACCAACCGTCCTTCACACTCTGATGCTATCCTGGGAGCTGGGGTGGGCAGCTGCTGGGCTGAATCAGATGCAAGGCAAATTCAGGCTGCTTGGGAGCTGGGCATCAGCTCACCAAAGTGGGAACTAGAGGGTGAAGAGAGCTCTCTAGGCCCTGCAAGCTGCTATGGGACTTGGAAAGGGGATACTAGAATTTCATGGGCTACTTGGTTGTCTTGTCCCTCTACAGGGGGACAGATCTTGCAAGGACACTGTTTACCCAGCTGAGCATCCTCAGCCTCCTCTCTCATCTCCTGGGTAGCATCTCAGGAACCTGAAGCTCCAGGCAGCACTTGGGTAGGCACTGGAGTCAGGACACTTCCCAGACTGCTAGGCAAATGAAAACATGACAGATTGTTTTTAAAGCATCAAATGCAAATTGTCAACATGAACATATTTCTGGACGTAACAGTTGAATGTGTGAATTAATTACAGACCTGTTCTGAAGCAGTCTTGTTCATACTTCCACTGGACTGAAACAATCCTGTTCTCAGCCCATCTTTTCTAGGAGAAGGATTCTGCCTGCTGTTCTTTTGAAGTTTGGTGGACTGATAGAAACACAAGAGACTGGCATAAACTGGCTTCCAGTTCAAGACTGGATTACCATATGTTAATTATCATGTGTAGTAAAAAAATGCCCATAGCTTTAGTGAACCAAAGTGGAAGAGTTTTACTGATGATTAAAGGATACAGAAGTTGAATTTCTCTGACCACTCAGCCTGATTTGTCATTTTACATGTCTGAAATTATGGTTTGATCGCCCAACACTGGCTGAAGTGAGCAGAGAGGGTCCTTTTATAGTAGAGCACCCACTAAACCCCCTTTCAGTGTGGTGAGCACAAGGGCTTTCTGATAAGGAGCACTTCTTTGAAGGACAAACATCCTCAGCGGTTGCCTGGGGAAAGGCTTTGCCTATTCTAGCGTGAACCTTTAATACCTATTTGGCCAAGAAAAAGAGGGTTAGTGTGGTACTGCAGATCACTTGGGGCTCTATCTGCAGCACTGGAATCAGAACCTGGTTTTGTATGTCCACCCTTGCTTCTCTTCTGGGGTAGACCCCTCTTTCTCTTGGTCACCAGCAGCTTCTCTCCCCACAGGACCCCACTGAATGATCACTGATCAGGGCCAGTCAGATGGCCTTTAGGTGGCTTGTGCTATCTCTGTCTGGAGACTTGGGAAACCTGTTTGTGGGACAACAAGACATTGCTCATCCAAAGCAAACAGGTGGCTAGGATGTCATCATGGTTTTCTTATGTCTCAGGGCCCTATGGTCACAGGTGACAGACAATGATATAGG
Organism: Phodopus roborovskii; assembly: GCF_943737965.1. NCBI lineage: Eukaryota > Metazoa > Chordata > Mammalia > Rodentia > Cricetidae > Phodopus > Phodopus roborovskii. Next base: position 891,251 of record NW_026126486.1, on the reverse strand, counting down.
GCCAGTATTTGATCCGGGACTGCTGTTACTGTTGTGAAAATGCTGTTGTACTTCACTTGACTCAAGTTCCCTCCTAGACCCCAGCCTGCAGGCCCTCCCTTAATACTTGAGTCCTCTGCCCAGGCCACGTGGCTAAAGAGTCAATGGGAAATGAACTTGATGTCACTCTGCTCCTGACCCTGAGGGATGGGGCTTTCCTGGAGCATGGTCACTCTTGCTGAACTCTCAGAACCATTCCAACAGCAGTGGGAGCTGTGCACACAGCTATGGTACAGCCCTTCCCCTCCATTCACTGCCCTTGGTTTCCTTGAGTGCCCCATGCTGAGCGTGGTGATCTCATGGAAGCTGAAATCCTTCTCAGACAAATCTCCTACTCTCTGCATCAGGCAATTTGGGAAGTTTTGTTACCAGAGTATCTGCCCCCAATCAGCTCAAGATTGGCTCTAGGCAGGGTAGGCTTGACTTTGTTTCCAGAGGGAGAGCTAGGTGTTCTCTGTATTAGGAACAGTGTTTGGATGGTCTCTGTACCTGCCAAAGCCAGGAAAGTTAGAGCCAAACAAGGAAATACACTTGACCAAGGACACACAGCTGACCAGAGGTGGCTGAATATAGACCACTCACTCCTGACATCCCCAAGTTCTGTCTCCTGCCTCTTTATGAACTATTTCTTGAGTGGTTACTTCCCATTTGTGATCTCACTCATTCACTCAGCGAAGATCTGAAATTCTCCTCCTGAGTGACAGTTTGCAGAGGAGAAGCCTGGGGATTCGATGCAGTCCACAAGTAACCCTACCCCACCCACCTCCAGGATTTGTATCATGGGGAGGTTCGGAGGATTCTGGGCCACACCACACCTGCTGTTGCTGGCTGCGAGCTCAGTGAGAACCTTGAGAGACTCCAGAAATGAGGCCAGCACATATGTCTCAAATCATAGTCTCACAGCCATACTTCATGCAGGTGCCCTTGGGCCGCTGGATGAGCGGTGTCCCTGGAGATTGGAGATGTGTGGTTGGGGAGCTCTCTCTGCTCTACAATGAGTATTTTGTAGATTCCATGGTTAAGGGCAGGAAAGTCTGCCCTGGAACTTCTTGCTCTGCCCTTCTTGTCATTAAGAGGCCTAGAACAAGTGTGTCTCAGCGTATCCTCGTGAGTGGTCTGGAGAAACCTTTAACCCTCTAGACCCCAGGCTCCTGTGTCTGGGGTGAACACTTTCCCAGCTGGCTCAGCAGATTGATGGTGAGTCAGTGGGTTTTTGTACACTTCAAGATCCAAGTGGAAGGTAAGTGTGGGGCGCATAGGAGCCCAGGGTCCTGCCTGGCTGTCTGTGTGTATTCTCTGACCCACTTTTGCTTGTTTTCCTATTACAAAAATCTGGGTGAAGCTCTTCCACTTGTGAGAAGATCCATGGTCCTTCATTCCTCTCAGCCAGCCTTGTTTCCTGTCTAATGCTTTCTCTGGCATTGATGACCATGCTGGGGAGGGTTTGCATTTCTCTGTCCCTAACCCTGTCTGCACTCCTGCCAGCCATAAAGGGCAACTTGCAGGATGAGGATGGAGGAAGGCTAAGTACTTTGTAACATTCTCCTATAAACCGTTAAGGGATGAATCCCTTCTCCTAGTGTTATACGCTGGCATGGCCTGAGCACCCTCAAACGTGGAGTGGGAGTGATGACTTGCTGTCCTGGAATAGCTTAAGATCGTGTTTTAGACCACATACAAGGGCCTTCTGGACTTCGTGTCTAACTTCCTGGAGAAGTGTGTCGCCTGTGTGACATGTTCACCAAGTTGGAGTTAAATTGAGGCACAATTGTTTGAATGGTAGGTCTCCACAGAACTTGTGTGCAGACTGAGAACATGTCCATCTTGGTTCTTTTAGGCAGTCCCTGATAGCAGAGTGGTCTAGATCTTAGGGACAGACTTGCCCTTTGGCTGTGGTCTGGGGCCCTGCCTTTCATGACTGTGGAACATTTCCTCCTTTTGGCGCTTTAGTGCCCGGGCACTGTGCCGTAGCTGCTGTAGACACTTCTCTCTGTGGTACAGCTTGCCTGCCAGCGGCTCTGCTGTTAACCTTTGGGGTTTGCTCACAAAATAGAAACTCTTTGTAGGTCAGTTTGTCAGTAATTTTGGCAGCTGTGGGGCCACCAAGGGAATGAGGCTTGGTTCCCACTTGTCTCTCACGTTCGGTTTGGAGACTTTTGCAGAACCCTTCCCCGGGAGGCCTGCTCACCCCTTCCGGAAATGAGAGCCACTTTTCTCTGACCTGGTTTTGAATCAAGCAAGGAGTGATTCCCGGATGCTGTAGATACACAGCCTAAGAGAAGGAATTCAGTCCACACCTGGCCTGGAGGCTGCACTCCTGCAACTCCGTCTCCAGCAGAGCCATGTTCCTCCTGTCAAGCAGATCCCACGTGGCAGGGGCTGAATGCACCTGTCCCCTGGGATCACTGAATCCACCTAAACCTCCCTATGCAGGCCATGGTAAGCAGGCCTGCCTCATGATGACCAGCAGCCACTGGGCAGTGGACCTCTGTCCCACATCAGCTTGGCTTCTGGGGTTGGAGAGCATATGGGTTAGCCTTGTGGCCTTGCCCAGCACTAGGAGCTGTGGTGGGACTGAGAACTGGTAGTTGGGCTTATGAAGCTGGAAGAGTTTTGCTGTCAGGAAGGCTGATACTCAGGCAGTTCAGACTTGAGATGTTCTAGAGTGGTCAGGAAGAACCTCATGGCAGATGCATCAATGAACTGGCCTCTGGCCTCTTCTTCTGTCATTTTGGAGCCTAAACAGAGTGTGGTTGAGAATGGAGTATCTCTGGTTCAAGACAGAAAGCTGACACTGTTGAGTGTGTAATAACATGATGGGTTAAGAATTAAGTCCTGCTCAGGGCTTGAGAGATGGCTAAGCAGTTAAGAGCATTGATAGCTCTTTCAGAGGATGTGGGTTCAATTCCTAGAACTATCAGGGTGGCCCACAACTGTCTATAACTTCAATCCCAGTGGATTTAATACCCTCTTTGGCTTCTTCAGGCACCAGATATACACATACTACACAAATAGACATCCAGGCAAAACACACATACATATTAAATAGATGGACAAATAGATTGATACATAAATGAATAGGTAAATTAAATTAAATTAAATAAATACAATTTAAACCTGAGTACAGTGGTGCATGCCTTTAATCCCTGCACTAGGGAATAAGAGGTAGCTGGATCTCTGAGTTCGAGACCAGACTGATGTGCAAAGTAAGCTGTTACACAGAAAAACCCTGTCTTGAAGAAGAAAAAAAAAAAATCAGTTCTGATGTGTAAGATCTGAATTGATTTGAACTTGGAAGAGGACTCTACAGCAAGGCTGAGGTATGGAGCAAGGACCGGTCACCCATAGAGAAGGTTTGAGTGCCAGGCAGGGAAGTAGGGAAGGGCCAGAGCCTGTGGGCCCTGAGGAGTCTGTATTTATGCCCCAGGTTACCTTTCTGATCCCTCCCCCAGGAGGGTGGGCTGAGGCTGCTCTCCAGATGTCCCTGGGATACTAGCCTGACTTTCTAATCCTACGGCTGAGGGTGACTTCTGTCAGTAGGTCTCAGGTGTAAGCCTAGAGCCTTCCCAGCCCCCTCATACCTGCCCTTCACTGACTTGTGAAACCTATGTACATTGCCTCTTTCCAGAGAGTGCTTCCCCTGTGACCATGGTTGGATGCCGCTCATTCCTGTGAGCCTTGTGACTGTGAGCATCCCCCTCCTGGCACCCAGAGTCCAAGTCCTAATCTTCAGGAAACAAGTATCTTTCAGTGGCCATTGTGGTCTGTCCTGTGAATTTTACCAGGACAAGGACCATGGAAACATTAGCCACAAATAGCACCTATGTGCCAGGGGGTGAGCACTGGCTTCCCACCCGCATCTTCCCATTTTGTCTGTAGGAAATATAGAGGTAAAAGGAGCTGCTGAGGCCAGCATCTGTCAGTACTGGGCTGGAGCCCAGGTATTGTGGTCAGCTATGGCCTTCACTTTCATGCCACGGTGCTCTGTGAATCATGGAGCCTCCTGGCCTGTGAAATTCTGATTTGGACTGGCAGTGGTCCCTGGATCATCATTTTTAGTGTGTTGTACGGATGCTCTAGGAATCCCAGACAAGGATTCAGCTCTAGGCCTTAGGTCCCCCACTTTGGATCTCTGTGCACAATGTGGACTAATGTTCCCCCTTTCTCCTTTTGCCCCTTCTTTACAATGCTGCATTAGAGAAGTCTGCAGATGATGTGTCTGAACCCCTCACAAGGCAGTTGAGTATTAGGAGAATTCGTGAAATGAAGCTCGGAGACCGCCAGCCAGCCAGGGCCCCTTCTGAGCAATGATGATTTATCTGCACAATGTGGCGGTCATTAGTGTCACTGGTGTTGCGAGTGTGCACCGCCCGGGTCTGGCCGGGAGCCTCTGGGGCCATTACCAGCTAATGGCTCAGTGTAGGCAGAGGAGGCCTGCGGTCAGTCTCACTGCAGGCGGGTAATAAACGTCACCAGCTACCTCCTTGCTCCCCACAAGAGGGGGGAGCTCATGGCGCCCAACTGGGCCTGGTTGCCACAGTCAGGGGGCCTCTCTTGGCACTTACTGGAATGTAGCGACAAAAAAGTTGCTTGGAATTTTGTCTCTCTGATTTAGAGAGACGCCTACACTCTTGGTTTGCTGGCTTAGCTTTTGGGGTGTCTTCTTGTAGGGCTGTGTGAGCTCATTCTTTCTTGTGAGGTGCCTGCCCCTCCTTGGGGTCATTGCTGTCTCCATACTCAGGAGGGTCTTCCTTTGACCAGAGCCAAGGCTAATGCAGCAGGAGTGCACAGGTGTCCCTCCCCCTCCCCCAGCTCACACCCCTGGTTAAACTACTCATGCTGCTGGTCTTTCCTTCCCACACCCCCATACTCCACCCAGGGCAGCTGTCGTTCTGAGTCATTCACCATGGCTGCTTGCCCGTTTCAGGGTACCTGCACGAACTCACCTCTGAGTCTGACCTCTTAGGCCAGCATTCATCTGTGGCATCCATCGGGGTGGGGTGGGGTGGGATGAAGTTGGTGCTTTCTTCCTTTTTATTGCTGTGTATTTTGTTGTTCTATATTAGTTCATAGTGACATTTCATTGGTTTTGGTTTAGATTGTTCCGATTTGGGCCTGTTAGGAATTATGTTATAAAGGCCACCTGGGTTCCATGTTGTTTAGTTGTTGAAGCCCTGTACTGGGAAGGGCCTTCCCACTGGGTTATACCATCGTTTCCCCAGTAGCCTTACACAGGTTGACTAGATCTGTCAGAGCCTCTGTTTATAAAGCTGTAAAATTTTGATCAAAGTATGGATGCTTAGCAGTCCAGGGTGCTCTGGACTCCCCCCAAAACAAACTTGTGTGGGTGGAATAGGGAAGGAGAGGCCCAACTATAGGAAGGGCTGGGATGGGAGAAGTCTCTCTGGAGAAGCCATGGAGGATTTGCCTTTGGGCTGAAGAATGGGCAAGAACTAAGTCTTGGATTAGGGACCAGTGATGGCCCCTTTGCTTTATAGCACTTTCTTACAACCCTAGACTTGAGGATTTGGGAATTCCCAGAACCCCAAGACCAGAGTCACAGAGTTGGGGCCCTTCTGTGTGCTTGGCACACAACTTGCACATGCGTGTACAGCGCATGTGTGTCCTACCCAGCAGGCTTTACAAAAAGATGCAGGATAAGAACCATGTATTTAATTTGAAAATTTCTGCTCATCACATTAAGAGTAAAGTAAGAAGAAATGGTAAAAATAAAATAATATATTTTTATTTAATTCAGCACATCTAAACATACTATAGTTGCTCCAGAAAACCCAAAGAGATTTTGTATTTTTTTGTTTGTTTGTTTTCTATTAAACTTTCAAGTGGAGATGTGTTTGGTGCACCTGAGTACCTCAGTGCAGTTTCAAGTGGCTTCAAGTGTGCAAAAGTCACAGGGTGAGGTGTATAGGAGGCTGGGCTGATAAGAAGGATGGAGGATGGATGGCGTTGAAGGCAGAAGCACTCCAGAAGGGTCAGTAGCCTTGTTCTCTCTGGAGTTTGGAAGTATTCCAATCTTTTTTTGATTGTTTTTTTTTTTTTTTCTGGTTTTTGTGGAGTTTTTTTGTTTGTTTGTTTGTTTTGTTTTTTGAGATAGTTTCTCTGTGGCTTTGGAAGCTGTCCTGGAACTAGCTCTTGTAGACCAGGCTAGCCTCGAACTCACGGAGATTCACCTGCCTCTGCCTCCTGAGAGCTGGGATTAAAGGCATGCACCACCACCAGCTTGGAAGCTCCAGTCTTAACATCCCCTGGCACCTGCTTCTGCTCCCATGGCTGCTCAAGAGGTGACCCTCAGCCCAGAGACAGTTCTCAGGCAGGCAGGTGAAGCTCAAAGTCCAGGCAGGTCCCCCCCAGGGCAAGTGATGCACATGGCCCAAACTGGCCACTGTTCTGGCTTCCATCCCATGGGCAGGCTACAGTTCAGGTGGGACAGAGCTTTCTGGCATGTGGCCCAATCATACTATACCCCTGCTTGCCAGTCCCAGGAGGGGTTGGGGAAGCATGCAGCCTTGTGCCTGATGAGCCCCCTGCCATCATCCGAGACTGCCTTCCCTGGCCAATGCTGTGAAAGTGATTCTCTCTCTCCCCCTGCAGCCACAGGAGATAAAAGCCATGGCTGTGGGGATGGTAAAGAGGGAGCCAAATTATATTTATAATATTAAAGTGAGTGCATTTGTGGCTTGCTGTTCTCCAGGGTCTTTCATAAGTAGAAAAACACAAATTAGCATTTTCCATTTCCATATATTGACTAGAAAAATCGCCTGCTCTCAATTAAGACCTATAGCTTTTGGGATGTATGCAACAATTTTATAAAATATTTACAGGGACATTTGCATTTTACATGGTGTTACAGTTTTTCTTGTATTTAGGAGGAAGGGCTGAGGCCTTGGAGAGGAAATCCATTCTGTATTATGGAGAGAGAAGGGGGCTATAGTTTCCTGCTTTTTTGTGCTGGCTGTCCAGGGTTGACGCCGTCTGGCGCTCCCCCACAGCTGACCCACCCGTGAGTGTTTGTCAGCCCCTTTGCAAAGCCTGAGGTCTGCTGAGAGATCTATGACTTTCTCTTTAAAACTTGCCAGAACGGAGCTGTTTGTGGCTTTGTGCGAGATGGAGAAGGAGAGCGCTTTTTTTTTTCTGAATGTAGAAGCATGCCGTAAAGAACATAGCTATTTCCTGGGTAATTTGCAGTTGTATATTTTATGTTAATTTCACCGAAAATACTGCACCCCTGCCAGGTTTAGTAGCGGCTCACTGTGGTATGAATAATTTCTAGCGAATCATTTTTTTTCTTCATTTAAGATTTGGCACCTTTTTAAGATTTTAATAATAGCAACAAGGATGAAGATTTAGAACAAGTGAAACATTAGTGCCAAAGAAATTCACGTTGAGCGCTAATGTAAAATAGCAAGAATAATTACATGGAAAGCCGTTTCCACAGATGTTTTTCCTTGTAATGTAATAACTATTTACTAAACTGTTTATTTTAGGCCTTTGGTTTATAATAAAATATTTATACATTCTCCGCTGTAATAAAAAAATATTGACAAAATACTATAGGGGTTTAAAAAGACAATTGATCTTCTTCTTCCCGGAAGTGAGTGTGTTCTAAGAGTTTGGTGCTGTCTCATGGGAATCACTCAAGGTTTGAGGAACTTTCTTCAGGTTTGGTTTTGAGTTTGTTCCCTAGGTTACAGGCTGCGGAGTGGAGCTGAGTGAGGGCTCCGGTCTTTGTTGCCTGTTGGACAGCATGTCTGTGGTTGGCTACTTTATCTTTTAAATTTTTACCTGGGTACCCTTTGTGGGGAGCTGCACATCAGAGGTTCGTCTACCTGGGCCAGGCCTAGCTCTACCATCTGAGCGGTGGCTTGAAGGAAGGAAGGAAGGAAGGAAGGAAGGAAGGAAGGAAGGAAAGCAGGCAGGCTTAAGAATTAGGTTCAAGCTTCATCAGGGGCTGGGCCAAGCCACTCGATTCCTGGGGTAACTATAAAGAATTGACCCCAGTTTCTCTACTGAAGAGGCAGGCCGGTCTTTGCCAATTTTTTTTTCTCTCTCTGTCTGTCTGTCTCTCACATTTAAAAAAAAAAAAAAAGAATTGGTCCCAGTGTCAGCCTGTCTGTTGGCAGTGAATCTCGTCTTGGACAATGTCCCAGTGTGGGCTTCTTACATGTGGATCCCTTCTTTATCAGGGAACTGCTAAGTAACTTCTTGAGTCTCTCCATTGTACCATCATATTCTGAAAGAAAAATGGCCTTGGTAGGCACAGGAGAGACCTATTTTTCTCACCCCATCCATGCTCTGTCCTCCAGCTATTGGCTGTTTCCTATCAGGATTTACCTGGAGAGGACTGAAGAAGACCAGAGGAGTTTTGGGGGTGGGGCGGGCGTAGTCTATGGACCAAAACAAGAAAGCAGTCGGGCCTTCAGAGAGCTGCTGCCTGGGACCTGTTTTGTAGTCACCTGCCTGGTCTTCCTCCCTCCTCGCCTCGCCCTTCCCAAGTGTCTGCACTGTGGCTCCCCTGGGCTTGTTTCTGAGGAGTCTGAAGTTGGTCTTTGAGTCCTGGGAAGGGGATTCTTTGGCTCCCATAGGCTGTTGCTGTTGAGAGGGTATGCACAGTTTGTGTGAAATTTGTGTCTCCACATTTGTTTGCTAGTAAGTTTGTGGGTGAATTCTGTGTTTCGATGTATTTAGGTGCCTTTGTGGTTATGGGGTTGATGCATTTTGGTTTTGGTTCTTAATGTTAATGTTGTGTTCATCTTTGGAGTGTTGTGTGTTTGGATCTGTTTGTTGGTTTCTCTGTAAGTTTTGGGTATGTCTCTGACCATATGTTGATGAATCCCTGTGTGTGTGTGTGTGTTGGTGTGAGAAGAGAAAGAACTAAGTCCTTACTGGTGTAGAGCTGGACTTCCCGGGCTAAAGGCTGCTGGAGGGTGTAGCCTTTCTGATGGAAAGAGAGGAGATGCAGGAAGGAACTGGCAGTGAGGTTTGGGGGGGCAACAAAGGACAGTGCAGAATGCTTTAATAAAGCAGGGGCACACTAGACCCGGGTCTGAGAACCGCCAGCACAACCTACACAAGTGAAACTTGCTACTCTCCATTCTCATCCATACCGAGAAGGGCCTCTCAAGAACTCACATTTTGGTGTGAGCAATTGAGGATAGCATTCCCTTTTATCTCTAGGCACCCCTGAGGGACCAGCAAGAACTCCTCACAGGTAGGGAGCTTTGTTCTCAGAGCCTTCAACCAAGTCCTCAGTTTCCTCTGGTGGAAACTCGCGGAGGTGCTTTCCCTGTGTTTGCCTAAGTAATTAATGTCTACCCATTTCCGCAGGAAGTAGTCCTCCTCATTCGGCATAACACTGGTTTCTGGGACCTTGAGGGCACTCCTCCCTCATTCAACATCTGGAAAAGCTGGTCTCAGAGGCTTTGGAGCCTATTGGTTGAATTTGGGAACAGCCTGAGGGAGGTGCTACAGCTCCATGAGAAATCTCCGAAGTCTTCCAGACTTTCAGTAGGATACCAGTAGGCAGGGGCTAGCCCTCAGAGAAAAGCTGCCAGGACAGCCCTCTGAGACCAAGAATGAGTGGCCAGAGTGAGTTGGGGGTCACAGCCAAATTGCTGGGGGTGGCCGTCACCACCAGGGGTCTCCCCTTCTCACTCTTCTACACAGCCTCCTAGCACTCCATGTTATCCAGGTACTGAAAGAATCTTGGGTGTGGGGGCACCCTGGCCCCTTGCTCACTGCCTCCTCTCACTCTTTTTCTGCACGTTGTTGGAGCCTAATGCCAGGGGCTGATGGAGCCATCTAAAGTGATTCGGTTAGGACTAGGCTTTCCCAGGAGGCGGGGCTCTGGCAAAGCGGTAGCTGCACTCAGTCTGCACTGACTGGATCTGCTTCCTACTGCTCTTGCCTTTGCCCATCTGTGCTTTTTGGTGGTTCCAGCCCTAGGCCTGTGTGAGTGACAACATGCACATTATAGCTACTGGGCACACAGGTCTATCCTTTGCATTCACACTGCTCACAGGTCATGCTGGGATATGCAGCTCATGAAACTCACTCCCACAAGTGATTTCTGTGGACAATTCTGTCTGATGCACTTTTCTAGGGGGTGGGAACATTCCCAAACTGCATTTTAGCGCCGCATTTACTGAGTGGCTGGCGACAGCATGATTATTATTAACTTTGCTAATTGCTATGTTCTTCATAACTAAAAGCAAATTACCCGTCACTCTTTAAAGAAAGCTGTTTGTTTGTTTGTTTGTTTGTTTAAACTTAAGTTCTATGCCTTTCTTACTGAGAGAAGGTGGTGATGCACAGAAAGAAGGTTCAGAAATCATCTCACTCCCAGGAAGCTGTTGTTAACAATCCAGTGTTTGTCTTTCCAGACTTGGTGTTTCTGTATATGTGTAAACATACTTGAAACTAACTTTTTATTTATTGATGCTTGGTCTGCATTCAGAAAAGCACACATATGAATAAGTGTTGATGTGCCCCTCTATGCAGAAAAGCTTGATTGCTGTAAGCATGTGGCCCTCTGGAGTCCCAACCAAAACCCGGAAGTGCCACCATGACACAGGGACTGAGCAGCAGAGGCAGCCCTGGCTGTGCCTGTGAACTCTCTGTGTATACTGAGTGTGGTTAAAGCAGAGCCAGTACTGTTTTGTTCTGTATCCTCAACAGTGGATGATGGGCACTTTCTGGGTCAGCACACACCCCTCCTGCCATCATCTTTGGCTGCTTGGCCCTCCATTATAGGAGCTGTCACCTTTTATACTTCCAATTGGAGCAGTTAGTGATTTACTCTGACAAAGAGCTCTGTGTGAGGTGTCTGTGATGGGTGACTTTCTGCCTTTTCCTCTGGGGACAGAGTAGCCAGAACGGTGTGGGAGGGAGGAGGCCTCACAGGGCTGGCTGGAGACGCCCGGGCTGGAGTAGAGGATGCTGGCACAGCTTCAGTCTGCCAGCTGGACCTCATCAAGTGCGGGTGTTAATTACTGGGAGGCCCCTGGTTCTGTGAGCAGGCGGGGGACATTGGGGCTAACTCGTGAAACAGGGTCACCTTGAAACAGACGCTTTCTGGGGAAGCAAATTGGAGGAGACTAAGGAGAAACGTAAGACTGTGACGCTGCTGTCCTACTAGCTTCCCCTAAGTCACTGGGGCTAAGTCTGGGATGTTCATAGGGTCCCAAATGGTCCTCTGTGTGCCTGCATTCTTGATTGTAACTGGGATTAGCTCAGTGCAAGAATGCCCTAATGGTGTTCCCCTCTTCCAGAAATCCTTAGAGTCTAAGGAGAACCTGTATGTCTTGAAAACTTGGGAGTTTGAGGAATGCCTGTGTGTCTTGAAAATACAGACTGTGTGAGTGCCAGTTCAGAAAGAGAACCTATGTGTGCATGGGGAACCGCCTGCTGGTGCTACATGGGTGTCCAGCTGGGCAGCAGCACAGTGCCCCCAGACGCTAATGGCTGGCATGGCAGAACCAGGTTCTAGGAGAATTGGATGATTTTGTTTCCTCTGTAATTCTTCACCGGAGCTGCTGCTTGGATTTGCTGCAGAAAAAATCAATGTGTTCTGAGTCCATAATTTCCCAGGTTGCCTTACTCCAAGTACTTCGTACAGAAAAGGTGACGTTTCCGGTCACCTCTGCCCACACAGGTGTGTATGTGTGTGTGTGTGTGTGTGTGTGTGTGCATGCACAAGGGCTCACACACGTGCACATATATGTGTGTACACACACCCCCACAGACCTTTTCCCCTTCCCCCATGACTCCACCTCCTAGCACAGATTCATTGGAATTTCACAACCTTTGCATGCTTTTGTGAAAACACTCATTTGTGTTTGTGCCAGGCCGCTAATGGCGGACGCCAAGGTCTGTGAGCCTACCTCTGTTCAGCTCTCGTTATGGCGAGGAATGTGCCGTTAATAATGCATCTATGGAACTCAGCTGTGTGGGAGCCAAGTAATTATCCCACCGTAGCGTTCCCGGCTTCAGTGTCATCACAACTGGGGCTTCATTAAAAGTCCTAACAGAGACGGTGTTGTGTGCTGCGGCCTGTATATATATTTTTTCATTTAAATTATCAGCCTTGCTATGGCTCAGAGGTAATTTGACTTTTTGAAACCGCTGAGCCCCTGTGAATTCCCCTCCCCTTCTCCCTCTCGCTGCTCCACCAGCTGATCAGCCCCAGAAGAACAAAAGGTTTATCTGAAGCTATGAAGCATATATTCACCAGCTTCTGGCGTCTAGATAAAAAAAAAAATCAAAGTACTCCATTGAACATGTTAATACTGAGCAAAATGCACACAGCTAGACACTAAACCTTTACAGGGATTTGGGCATTTGAAAAGTGATACCCACATCAGGTCCTGAGCTGGGTTTCTTAGCCTCGAGTAGAGTGAGCAGCAGAAGCAGAAGAAATAACATTTATAAACTAATTTGAAGAACTGAGAATGGATGGCTTGAGAATGAGTCACCTTTTGTCTTGAGTGTTTGGTTGGAAGGGTAGTCGCCAGGCATTGGCAGAGTTGCCTGCAGCCGGGATTGTCCTTGGTTGTGGCCTTTGAGCTGTTGGAATTGAAAAAAAAAAAGGGTTTCCATGTCTTGGTTTTGTTCCTCTTGATGCTCTGAGGCCCCTTTAGTTTTCAATAGAGAAGGGCTGGGGAATCTCAGAAAGGATCTAAGTCACTGGCCCTGGCAGCAGTACTTTGTGCAGCTTCCTGACAGCCATGTTTCATAGAGCCTTAATGGCCGGGGGCAGCCACCAGAGACAATGGGCAGAAACTGTCAAGTCCTATGAGCAAATCATTCACCTCAAGATAGCTGGTGGGTGCCTGTTTTGCAGGTTCCGCCACCTGTGGCATGGTGGTAGCGTGGCGGCACTTTCTCTAGAATAGTCTGCCAAATACGCTTTCTTGGTTCTTGGTCAAGGAAGATATTGGAAAAGTGTAGGATTCGTGTCTGCCTCTAGAAGCTTTCGATCTACTGGAGAGGCTAGAGGGAAAACACTCCGAATCGTAGCAGTTTATGATTTAACTTGTGCTAGAGCATACGTTTTAGCCCAGGAGAGAATGTGTGCAGGGGGTGGAAAGGCCCTGGAATGCTGTGACACCTTCGCACACCATTAAGACCACCTCAGGTGACATTTAAGCTAGTGTGAGGCCAAGAAAGATACAGCATGAGTTGATGCAGTACAAGGGAGAAAATCTAGTTTGCACCATCATTGGGCTCAGTGGGAGCTCTGTGCTCAGCCTCAGAAATATGGAGGGAGAAGAAAGCTTACCCCACTGGACACCAGCTCTGAAAAAGCTCTGGAGAACTGGCCATTTCTGGTTTGTATGTCTTACAGCAGCTGGTAGCCAGCCCTCTGCCACGTGGATCATGTACAGGGTCTCAGACCCTCTCCCGTGAGCTTGGAATCTATTTCCTCTCATGCCTTCTAGTTTATTCTGCCTAGGAGCCTTGGTCAAGGCAAGCACAGACTCTACCTCAAAGGACTCAGTCAGGTGACAGGAAGCAGGCACACAACTACTCAGATTGTTATGGGTGCGTTGGGAATGGCTAACAGTCCCGATCTCATATGAGAAAAACTGCCCCTATCTCATGAGAAAAGATAGATACATGAAGTTAGGCAGTAGACACTCAACTGGAGACTTGAAAGAGGATGGATAGTCAAGCTGACTGGCTACTAGGAATTCACCAGAAGGTTCTGAGAAATATAGCGCACGTTAAAGGTGCCACAGTGACCACAGTGCTCTTTCAAGTTATTGCTGGAGGATTCCCGACTGGGAGCTGATGGATTTGGAGTCTTCCAGGTTACTAAACGTTGAGCCTTGCTGGCCACTCCCTTCTGATCAATGTCCTGCAGTCCAGACTGACTGTTCTGTCCTTTGCACCTGCATACCTTGCTGTCTACTGAGTGTGTTCAAGAATGCCTCTGCCTTCTTCCACACCTTAGTGCCGAGCTCCTTGCCAGCACAGTGGGCCCATCCCTGATTATTGCTGGACCTCACTGTACTCCGGTTCTGAGCCCCAGATGCCAGGCACACCTGCCAACTGTCAGGATAATACACTCTTGTGTCTGCTTTTGTTTGTCTAGAGCACAGGGGCTGGTTCCAGAGCAGTCTCTAAATCCAGGAGCGCAGCAGGCTTGGGCTTGAAGAACTTTCGGAAAGCTGAATACTGAGCCTTGTGCTCCTTGGGACTAAGGTGGGAAGGCCATCATTTCTGGGAAAGTAGCTCTTTTCCCTCTTTCAAGGTGTGAGCTCAGGTTTATGTGAGCCATTTTGGAATCTGTTTGGCTGTGAAACCTTTATAAGGGTCACTGTGCCTTCATCAAACCTGAGACTGTTGCTGGTGACATTACACCCACCAGGAATGAGGTCACCCCATCTTTAAAGCTGGGGATTCAGAAAACAAAATGCCCTGGCAATGATCTCACCACCCAGGACTCTAGACAGCACGAAAAATCCAAATCTGTGGGGCTCTTGGGGATGGGACTGCGACATTGGACGGTCCCAGACCCAGGTTCACCATGGTTTCAGATCTGGAAAGAGAGACAGGAGAAGTGTTTGAATATTGTGCCGTGAAGGGAACAGTCCTGCAGCGCGGCAGTTTTGATATTAGAGCAGACCTCCTAAGAGATCCCCTGGCTCCGAGCTGTGATCCACACGCCACATTCGCAGACAGCTGGTCGCCCAGCGTGGGCTGCGCCTGCCGCTCGGAGCTGGCACACTGGCGGGGACCAGGTAATGCTCTAATTTCCCTCGTGCAGATGCGGCCAGGAATATCTTAATTTATTGGTGTGCTGGCATGCAAGAGGGAATGCTACCGGCGCAGCCTTGCATAACTATTAGCAAAAGATGGAACTGATCGGGGCTTGACTTCTCCTAAAGTGGGTTTGAAATAATCATTGCCTTTTGTTGTGTTTGGAAGGGCTTGAACAATTCTTAATTATTTAATTATAGATATGCAAGTAATACACTGGGAATGGCCCTGTCATTCCAGGGATACTGAACAGAGGAAAATGTTTAGTTACCGGAGGGGGAGATGGATGGTAATTAAATCTAAGTGTCGTTTGTATCGTGCCACCACACTGTTAGTGACGAGGGACAGAAGAGGTCTGCTGGGCCTCATCTTGGAAATTTTAAGGTAATAATAATAACATCAACAGCATTGCTGCTTCCCTCCAGGTGTCATATGGACACCTAGCAAAGACCTTTCTTTGTCATGCAAATACAGGGTACAGGTTAGATTTCTGCTAGGCAGTTGTGAATTTTCCCATTTTGCAGATGAGAAAAATCAATCCTCTGGTCTCACTTATAGCCTTGTGGTTTTCTGACACTGCAGTGGCCTGCCTTTCCCACTCTGTCAGCGGATGGGGCTGAGCCCCACTGTGCCCCACAGTGACTTCCCTCTTTCTTAAGAGCTGGCCCAGCCTTGACAACTTTGGTGACTGTTTGCCTGCATTGTATGTCTGACGCCATGGCACACTTCTCATGACCGACACCTTGTAATTATCCCGTATAAGCATTCATTGTGTTCATATCATTAATTTTGTTTGGGCTATTACATTTGATAGATACATTAAGCATTATATAGTTCTCTTTATACATGAAATTGAACTGCCTTTGAACAGTCAGCCGGCTAATTGCTGGTAATTTGTGTTGCTAACGAGAGGCAGAATAGTGGTATAACATTAGACTCAACAGTCAGTTAACAAGCCTGCCCGTTCAGATTGCAAAGCATGCCCTCTCTGGCAGAGGCGCGCTGCATCCCACACACGGACAGACTTTGAAATAGCAGTGACTGAGAGTCCTGTTCCCACACCCACCAAGGCCTTGCAGCAGTGACTGCTGTGGAGGAGTTATGGGGAGGCGGGAGACTAGTTGGAGTGATGAGGATGATTTTCTGTACACCCCTATGCTCTGACCCTGCTTATGGCATGCTTCAGGTACCTGTCTATGTGCTATCACGGAGTCCTGCATGGGTCTTCTTTGGCTACTTAGTTTCTTCTAGGGCCTTCCTAAGTCCCTTTTGCTAAAGGTCATTTGGATGTTACTGTCATTGGCCCTGGAAGTTCAGCAACACCCTTAAAGTTTGACAAAGTTGGTATTGAAAGAGGCTTAGGTGGCAGAGGGTGTGTGTGTGGTGTGGAGGGCTCTGGGGGTAAGGCAGGTATTCCATGAGAGCTGTGAAGGCCCTATCCTACACACCTATACTCACTTACAAGGGACATAGGAATGCTGGGAAGGCTCTGCCTTGTCACTAGAAGTGACTTTCATGGAGGCTGACTGCTCTGATCTACTGACCATCTCAGCTCCTGTTTCCAAGAGATGTCCCTGTGTCTTTCCTTCACCGTGTATGAACCCACATGTAAGGAAGGTACACTTTAAGCCTTTAGGACAACTCCTGTGGTTATCAGAGGCCATCCTAGCCACATCCTTTGCTTATGTCTTCTGTGTGTGTGTGACCAGCCTGTCCCATAGCACCCAGGTTTTAACTTTACCTGCCTGATTTCAATCTGTAAGTGAAAAGAATTCACTGGAACTCTTAACACAGAGCCACAGATATCACTCTGACTCTCAGTCTCTCGACAGACTTGTTGTTTCCAGAATGGCTGTGCTTGGTTGTGGGATCTTTGTATTATTCAAGTGATCAGTTTGCCACTAAGTGTCATTGGTGCCCTTACGCTATGCTAGGTGTCCTGCTGTCATTGGACATTGAGCATAAGATGTCCAATGACATTTTAGTCCCTGCCAGTTGAGCTTGATACTCTGTGTGTGTGTGTGTGTGTGTGTGTGTGTGTATGTATGTATGTTTATGTATGTGCATGTTTGTGTAGTATAAAGTATGTATATGGTGTGAAAATAATTTTGTAGGTGATTCATGTATTTGTAAAGAAAATTGTGGCATTAGGATAAAATTAACAGGACTACTGTTTCCGTGACTAAATATGTGTTTGCTTTCAGATCACTTTCACTCCACTGACATTTTACATAGAGGAAGTGAGGCTTCTGCCTTGGTCCCTTCTAAGAGTTCAGTGAGTACAGTTACAAGATGCTTTCTAGGGATCTAGGGATCTCGAGGGCCAGTGTTTCACAGGGTTTCCCAGTCAGTTAGCAAGTTGGCCACTTGTGGCCATCACATCAGAAAGGCCTGGAGAGTCCAGTTGCTCTGCCGTCATCAGGGCCTTTGCCCAGAGCTAGCCCCAGGATCTGATTATTCTTGGCCCTTCTCTGTTTGCCGTAGACATGGAGAGAAAGAGGATGACAGAGCCCAGTTTTGAGCAGGACACAGAAAGGATCTCACTTTTAGAGGGTTTCAGTGGGGTGGCAGGAATACAGGTATGGATGGGGAGCAGGGCCCCTGAGGCCGGCGAGTGATGAGGCTGTCCAAGGAGAGATTCCTCTCTCTGTCCACAGTGCTTTACTGAGGCAAGATAATCCACTGGAACGGATTTATTTATTTTTCCACTGAAAATCATGTAATGCACATTCGTGGGGGAAAGATTAAAAAAAAAACACAAGGCATAAATATTCTGTTGTATGACTCCTCTAGAAGCCTTCCCATGTTCGCTTCCCCAGAAGCTGCCTGCCATCTTACTGATGCTTGGGTGTGCACGTGTCTGTGTGGACCGGCTGGGATGCATCTGTTCTCTTGTATCTTGATCACTTCATGTCTACACTGCATGTCTTCCTCCAGTGGCTCGTTTGATTTTGCTCCATTTGAAAGTAACAGCATTTGTAGAGTTATATTTAATGGCTGCACCATGACTGGTTCAGTTACGCCCTCTGGCTCGGGTAAAAGTTTCTGAGGAGAGCCTCAGAGAAAAACCAGTGTTTGATCCGAGGTTTTGGAGAGTGAGTAGGAGTTTGGAAGTTCAAACTGTTTTTGGTGATGACTGGAGTAGGATGGGGTTGTGCCCACAAAGGAAGGAACGAGGGTAGGCACTCCATGCTCTTCCTGCTCTGGGGAACAACACGCAGTTGGGATGTGGCTCCAGCTCAGTGTGCTCTGGGGATCTGTGGGAGACTGGGTGGACATGGGACATGGATACTGCGGGCTCAGGTTCTCAGCACATTAGCCACAGGAGAGGAGAGGGCAAGTGCTGGAGCAAAGGAAAGGCCCACGCAGCTGGCTGGCTACCCCGGTTATTGCTTAGGAAACGCTGCCTGGTGACATGTCAGCTCCTGACAGAAAGCGGGGTTGGCAGGCCCCGTTTTCTAAGCTGAGGACCTGTCTGCCAGATCGCATTTGGATTGAGTGGCTGGCACTCTGAGAGCCTCGCTTAATAGGATTGAAAGAAAAGAAATGTTACTTTTCATCACCCAAGACAACAAAGAGAAACGGGGAAACGAAAATATTATTTCGTTTGAACAAATTACAGGGAGACTCTCTGGGGCGCTTTCAGAGAGTAAGATGAAGAAAGCACTTAAATATCATTCCATCAAACTAAATTTTTAACTACAATTTTTTACAGATAAAATGTGTTGGGAGGATTCAAAGAAGATTAGCGCTCACCTCAGAAACAGTATTCAAATTTTACCAGCTAATGGAGGCCCGGCAAAGAGCGCTAATGCCTCTAACTTTCCTCCCAGGGACAGAGATTTTGGTATTCTTATAAAAACACATCGAGCTGATTTCATTCCCGTGTCTCTGCAGACTTCATTGGCGTAATTTCAGTAAGTGTTATAAATGTTATTTTAAGTATTATAATGATAATCCCTCCTGACAACCATCCTCCTCTCGGCTTCCACCGCCAAGGTAATGTTTACCTCAGATAGTGCATAATTGTTTGCTTTCTTCACAGTAAACTCTGCTCCCAACTGCTTAATCAGCCATGGAAGACAGGGAGACTGAAGACAGGCTGAATGTGCCTCCCATCAGGGCAGAGAAACGGGGGAGCCCAGTGTGGGTTGAATGGGGGCTGCCCCCTTCCCCCCTTGTTTTGTTAGGTGACTTTTTTTGTTCATGACTCCTAAGTTGGGTGCCATGGGACTTGAACATTTATACACGTCACACTTGGGTGTAAATTTGCTCAGCTTGTGAACCCTGGAATCCCTCTCCATCGTTCCTTGGGTTTGGCCAGGACTCATTTGTTTCTCTGATAGGTTCGGGGAACTCCATATTTTGGTCACAGCCCACGTTTCCTCGTGTTCCATAGACTGCCCCCATTGAGGTCTTCTGCTGCTCAAGGAAGCGAGATCTTATTAGGCCTTATGAAAGTAGAACTTTTCTTCCCTTGGATGCTGGTCTTGGAGGCTTTCTGGGGGCATTGGGTAACACTGTTTCTCTGGCTTCTTGAATATCCGACTTTAATTGTGATTAAGAATTAAGGAAGAGGCGGGAAGATTGATATTCATTACGGGTTGGATGTGGATCTTGGCTACCTGGAGCCCTGCTTTCTCTACCCTGTGGATATAGGGAAGTTCTGTTTTGAGCTAACCAGCAGTCAGTAGATTTTTAATTCATTCAACAAATACTTATCGATACAGGTCTGTTCTAGAGACTTTGCTGGACTCTGAAGAATGAACAGGTCTGTTTTTTCCACCTTTGACTAGCTTACCATGTAGGCAGGAACCCTGAGCCTGAACCGCCAACAAACAAATGTGTGATTGAAGACGGGGAGATGGATGATTAGTGCAGAGATGGAGCAAGTTGGGGAGTGTTGTATATCCCCAAGGGTCAAGCATGAGGAGAGCTGGAATGTTGGCCTGGGATACTGGGCTAAGGTGTGGGGCATGACCACAGAGGTGAGAAGCTGGCAGAGACCAAGCCACATTGTCCGCCACTGTCTTTAAGCCACCAGGGTTCCCTCCTGTTTAGGATCACACAGGGTAGAAGTGGGTCATGAGGGAGCAAGTGTGAGAGGGCACAGTAATGGAGGATGGGGTAGGGCTGCGGTGCTGTCTTGGTTCACACGGGTCTGAGACTTTCAGCAGGTGCAAAGGCTGTTTAAGGTCACCTCCAAAGTTGGCAGGCAAACTCATGGGAAGCAGTGCACCAGGCAGAATGTTGGCTTAAATGGCTCCTTGCCACTGGGTACCTCCACGTGATTTTCTTGGCCCTGTCCCCACCTCCCACTCATGATCAGAGGTCTTCTCTCACTAGTGACTGGACAACTGGGTGTCTGTCTTCTTCCCCTACAGCCCGTATGACACGTCCATGGTAGTCTCCCATAAAGAATGGAGCAAGAGCTCCATGACTTATGGTATTTATTCTCCAGCTTCAGTTTCTCCCCTTACTCTTGGCACATGATAAAACACAGACTCAACATGCCTGGACCTACTCCCTTCGCAACACACCCACTGCCAGCCCTTCCTCTAGCCCCTAGTCCCTAGCTCCCTGAGGCTGGCAGTATAATTTAGCTCAAGCCTTTAGTTACAGACCAGGGCTAGGAGGAGGTAGCTGATTTCCTTTCCTCAGGGTGGGCACTCTGAAGGTTTTGTGCTGGGATGGAGAGCAGAGGGAAAGTGAGCCAGGTGACTGATAATCGAAAGCATCCTTGGGGTCTGTCTGACCCACTTGGCCCAGGTGGGGTCCCGTCCCTGGCACCTGCACAGGGGTCCATGTGTACCTACTCCTCAAGAGAGTGGGAGGATTCCAGCTTATGCTGGGTGGGCAGCAGAGGGTGGGGGAGGGACTAATTGCTTTGAAAGAATATTCCCAGTGCCCAGTTTTGAGTGAATTAACCTCCAAGAAAATATCTAATATCCCTCTCCTGTCCCTTGGAGGGGTGACAACTGGTTGAGTCCATCTGTGTCTCTCCCACTCCCAGCATTGTAGGCCACCATCAAGGACTCAAAAATCTAAAAAGAGGTTGCCAAAATCAAGATGGAGTGCAGCTCTCATGGGTGGGCTAGGAGCAGAGGCAGAGGGGCAAGCAAGGCTTGTGTTCCTCTGAAACACATTCCACCCCAGACCGGATGAATATTTAACACCAGTACATTGTGCTCAAGCCAGGAGCACACTGCATTCCTGCCAAGGCCAGAGAGTGACCTGGAAACCTGAATGTTGCAGGGAACAAAAGGTTGTGTGAAGGCTTCATGGAATGGGATTGGGGCATGGGAGGAGATATGAAGAGTTTCTACCTTCTGTCTTCTCTCCCAGGGTTGCAAGCTGAGGGAGCCATGCCCAGGTCTTGGGAGGAGATAGCACACAAGCCACTAAGCCCCAGCCATAGATGTAGTCCAGGCCGAGGAGCCCTTAAATAGGGGGAGGAGGTGCAGAGAGGGCAAGAGGCAGGGAGGGGGTCTGGGAAATGGAGAAACAAACTCTATTTTCTGCTCTGCTGTGGCGGGAGGGCTCCCGTGGCCCACAGGCTCACGGAGTGAAGCAATTTCAGACAGGGATGAGTGTCTGGTTTTCCCTGGAGCGGAGGCTGCAAAGCCCCGAAAGCCCTCGGTTTCTCTTCCCTTAATATCCTGTTTTGGAAAGTGCAGTGTGAGAAGGTGAAGGAAATGAAGTTGGCCCTTGGATAATGGAAGAAGCCCTATTCTGCTTGCTCCAGGGGGACTGGGAAGCTGTATTCCAGCGGCCTGGTCAAGGTAGGGAGACGGAGCTTGTTGCCGATGGGGTCCCTGGGAGGGTGGCTGTCTGCAGACAAAGACTCAGATTTCTGTCATTGCCTTTGAGGTTGTTCCCTGGCACTGTAGCTACTTGTGTGGCTTCAAAGGCTGTGGCAATGGCTTTCTCAGGATCTGCCCAGAAAGTCCAGGGCGTGTTAATTATTCTGTGACTCCACTTTCTGCTCCTCTTATAATAAGTGCCGCACTGGGCACTGTCTCCTCAACCCACTCATGGTGCATGTACCTGATGTGTGACCAAGTCATGCAGGTCCCAACTACCACTGATCCAGGCTGTCTGGGAGCCTAGTCTCTAGGACAGGTTGAACATTTCAGATCCTCCAGACCCCAAATTCAAAACACTTCTCAATCCAAAAGCTTTTGAACAATGACATGATTCTACGAGTGGCATGTCCCC
This sequence comes from Phodopus roborovskii, assembly GCF_943737965.1. Taxonomy (NCBI): domain Eukaryota; kingdom Metazoa; phylum Chordata; class Mammalia; order Rodentia; family Cricetidae; genus Phodopus; species Phodopus roborovskii. The sequence continues at coordinate 869,213 of NW_026126486.1, read as the reverse complement.
GCCTAACCCCATGGGGTGGGTATCAGTCAGAGGACAGATGTGCTAAAAACCCTATGTGAGCTACTCTGCAGGCTATGTAAAGAATGTATGGAGAATGTCATGCTTAAGTCCCAACCCTGAGCCCTCTCATGATCTGTATGTAAAAGTTTCAGAATTGAATCCGAAGAACATCCTGTCCCAAGCATTGAGGAGGAGTGCTAGGCCACCTGAATTGGCAGACAGGGACTGAGGACGGTGTGCCTCAGGGAGGCCTCTGGTCTGTGAGGGGATGAGGATGGAGCAGTATGTTTGGCAAGGGTGTCCCTTGTGAAGGAGACTCGGGCCAAGTACTCCCTACTATATTCTCAGCAGTGCCAGGGGATGGTTCTACCTCTCCCTTGAGCCCCACCCCCACCCTTGGCCCAGGCCACTGCTGGGTCATACTCAGGGGTTACTGGCTGCAGATGGACTCTGGGCCCTGATTTCTCTGTTTGGTGTGAGCCCCAGGCATGCTCCTTGTTGGGGTGAGGGCATGTGACTTCCGAGTCCATTTCTTCCATAGTGTAGCGGTGGCCTTGAAGGGCCTGTGTTGTGAGTGTTCAGTGGAGTAGTGTGCTCTGAGAAGTGTGTGGGAAGGTCTGGTCCTGTCACTACATCTGGCCCATTCCCAAGGCTCTGCTGAGTGCCGGGTCTGCCAGGCTGCTTCTTCGGTGCACTTGGCGTATCTCCTCAATGAGATCCTGTGGTCTTGAGAGCAATGATGACTCTTATGATCTGTGCTCTGTTCCTGTCTACATTCTGGATTTGAGAGAGAGATGCTTAGTAAGTACTCACCTAATTGAATATTAACTGAATATTAGACAATATTTAATCACCCAATTGAATCTTAATTAGACTGCATTTAAAAAACACTCAAGGTAGGGTGTAGTGGTGCATGGTCTTAATCCAAGCACAGGGGTCAGGTGTGGGGGAGACATACACAAAAGCAGGTGGATCTCTTGAGTTTACCGAGTGAGCTCCAGGACATGCAGGCCTACATCATAAGACACTGTTGGAGGCCAGGGGCACAGACACAGAGAAAGAGACAGACAGATATTGACTCTAAACTCTGTACTTAATGAAGAGTCTATAATACGTACAGCCAGCTTCCACATCTGTGAATTCACATGTGTCTGGAAAATATTTGGGAAGAATTCATTTGCAACTGGGCATGTGCCATTTCCCCCTTGCCATTAGACCTGAACATCGTAACTATCTACAGCATCACGTAGTGTTAGGTTTTATAATCTAGTAATAATCGAGCACACAGGGAGATGTGGGAGCATTCTGTGCAAAGCTGTATCTCCTATGGGATGGACTTTAGGGTCCTCAGGCTTTGGTGTCTTTGGGATTCCTGGAACTGGTTCCCTGCTTATGCCAAAAGACCACCACTAAAAAAAAAGAACTCTAAAAAAAACGAACAAAACCAGATGTGTACACATACATATTTGAGTGGAAACACACAGGTGATGTCAGCTCTGGGCAAATCTGTGAATCCATCGAGTGCTGATGGACCCAGGTTGATAATGAGCAATATTGGGCTCAATGAAGGGTGCTGACTGGCCAAGTCACAACTTTGCTGACTGGATGGGAGTCTCTCAGCTTGGAAGGACAGAAGCAAGACTTATGAGCAGTCTGTGGCCAGCAAAGCACATGGTATTTGGGATTCTCCAAGCCTAGTTTTCTGATTGGCAGGTAGCCAGTTTGCAAAGAGTTACTTTACTGGGTAGCTCTGAGTCTGTAGGTCTAAAAGCTCTTCCAAGTTTGTGGTCATGTGGCATGGTGGCCTCCTGCTGTACTGGTTGTAGGGTTAGTTGCAATTTTGCTAAAATTGAGCTACCCTGGGCTCAGGCTAGCCAGCCGAGTCCAGCTAGTCCAGTCTCTGCTTTTGCTGGCACTCCTATCGTACTATGTACCCCTCTAGACTCATGAACTACCTCAGACAGTGACACGTGTCCCTGTCATCTGGACAGTCACCAAACACTAGCTTCCACAGCTCCTGCCTCCGTGCCCTAGCTCCATGGCAGCATCAGGGATCAGGATGAGGGCAGTTCCCTACAGAGGGCAGAGGACATGTCTTTCTCATGGCTGACATGGAAAGCACACATGATCAGGGCAGGATAGGGCGCTGGCCTCTGAAATGCCTCTTCTTTGTTAGGGTCTAGGGACTCTCCCTGGGGACAGAACCAGGGCTGCTGGAGGAGATTGAGCTTGCAGACACTTTTCACAGTCTCACATTCCCTGTCCTTACTTCAGCAGGGACTGGCTTGAGCCTTTTCTGGGTCCCCTGAACACTCACTTCCCAATATATGGCAGAGGGATGTCCTAGACAGAGTGACTCCCAGCTGTGCCCTGTCCCTGCTAAGCCAGAACCTGAGTGCCCTGACCACTGAGTGCATGAACTTTGAGAACGACCTTTAGAAAGGAATTATTTCACCCAGGCCCTGCCCTCTGAAGGCAGGATAATGCTGTGCATCCCAGCTCACCACTGTCGGGTGTAGCTTATTCTAGCTTCAGTTTCCTTCTGGATAAGATGCGAAGATGCAAGCAGCTGGACTGGGCCTGTGTCCTTGGACTCTGAATGTAACCAAGGATTGGCAGAGTAAGTGCAGGGTTCGCTTTAGGGACCCAGGGATCTAAGGAGCCACCAGGGGCCTCTGAGAAGCAAGGTCTTCCCTGAGCTAACTCAAGAGCTAAATACCAGCATGGGCCCCTGTAGAACTATTACATGAAGTAGCAAAGGCATGGGGGGGGGGGGGGCAAAGTTAATGCTGTGATAGCAACTTTCTAAAATATATTTTAAAATGTGATAAAAGCAAGTACCCCCCACCCCGCGTGCCCCGTGATCCCAGTGGGGAGCCTCAGTTCTCTTAGCACACGGCTTTGGAGCAGGGAGTCTGTGATGGTTCCTGGTTCTGGCTGGCATGAGCTGAAGCCCTCACTACAAGTGGGAAAGCCACATCTGTGGAGCAGGCTCCACGGACCAGCCAGGCATCTGGGCCTCCTGGCAGCTTAAATGCCTCCGATTAGCAAGTCGGGCGGGAAGAGGTGCTAAAAGAACTCCTTCCCGCCTCTTCCACTGGCATATATTGAAGGGAGTTCAGTTATGAAACTATTAAAATGTTATTTTGATAATTAAGCCCACAGCTGTTCTGAGGGCGGCAGGGGCAGGCATTGTGCAAGCAGCAGAAGGCATGATGTTCTCACAAGCTCCAGGAGTAAAGGAAAGCAGGCAGGGGGTGAGGGTTAGGGTGGATGCAGGACCTTGAAAGGGCAGGAAGGGACCATCCTTCTCATCGGGTCCTCCATTGCCTTGGGTGACCGCAAGGGACAGTGTCAGGGGCGGGGGAACTGCCCACTATGAGTTTCTAAGTTTCTACACAAACTCCAGAGGAGTAGCTATGGGGGAACTCTGAAGTCACTAGCCCTCCAGGCTGCGTCCCAGGACCAGGGAGTCAGCTGTACTCAGAATAGTGATAGAAAGTCAACCTCAGCCCCACCCCAGACCTCCTGAGTCAGAGGCTGGGGGGGGGGCCTACAAAGACTGCTGTGCACTCCAGTTCAATAGCAACATCCCTTACTGTTCCCTGGGCAAGTGGGGCTCAGCTTGCTGGGCTTCCTGAAGGAGAAGCTGGTTAGATAAGTGAGGTAAGGGGGAGGTGTAGGGATGGCTGTCAAATGCCACAACACCAGGCTTTCCTAGGCAGGTACCGGATGACAAGGAGCTTGTGTGAGCCCTCACATAGCAAGTCACAGCAGGGCTGGAACCCAGAGTCGGTCTCATAAGAGGACCAGAATCAAGACTGCTATCTATCTGGACATTGAGGGTGGGGCTGGGAGAGAAGTTGCACCTGGAAGGGATGAAGGGAGACAACCGTCAACTCAGAAAGAGCCTTCCAGCATCCTCCAGTCCCAGTCTCCATGAATCTCTACCCATCTACCTTCTCACTGAGGTATTCATGCATCCCGTCTTCCCACAAAACCCAGCATGCCCCATGTCTCCATCCCTCTGCGGTCCATTTTCACCTTCTGGCATTCCATTCATACCATCCATCACTCAGGATCTGTTAACATGTCTACATTTTAACCTGTCTACATTTTAACTGGTTATCCACATGCCTATCTTCCTGTCTTTCACATCTATTCATTCATCTACCCATTAACTAGGCAACCAAACTAATGTCCCTCTGTGTTGCTCATGAGGAGCCCACATGGGCTAAGCTTGACTTTATTATACTGGCAGGTTCTCCAAAGTGTGGTTGTACTAGGAACGTGACAGTTGAGCCTCTGCCCGAGACACCCTCCTCGATACCCCCCACTGCCAGTGCCCCTCCCCAACATGCACTGAGGCAGTTTCGTGTCTCCCCCTCCTTGGCGCTGCCACTACCTCTGTCCACACCTTCAGTACTCTTCCTCTGAGCCATGGTAATGGCCAGTGACCTGATGGTCTTTCCACAGTCTCTCTCAATCCAAGTGGAAGTGTAGTTGTGGGACACATTTCTCCTCAGAAGACTCCAGTGGTTCCCCTGTCTGAGGAAGCTGTGCTCTCCATGTTTGCTCCTGTTTTCGCTGGAGGGATACCATTCGGTGTCTAGCCCGAATGGGTTCTTTGTTGCTCCCATACTTTTAGCTTTGTTCTCATACTGCTTCAGTCTAGAACTCCAATACCTGCACTCCTCCTGCTCTGCCAGGATCTAGCCACTTTCCATGGCTCAAGCCCAGTGCCTTTGAGCATCACTCATGAAACCATTGTCTGCCTGGCAACCCTGAAAACCCTGTGTGTCTTGTCTCTTGGCTTACCTCAGCATCTGACTACCCAAGGTTTGCAAGGTTCATGCTCATGGTCAACTGAAAGCAGGTCCCTGTCACCTTTACATGAGCTGCTGCACAATCCGTGGCACACAGTAGGTGTGGTTTCTGAAACACACAACTTTTTGTCTTCAATTTGTATCATTAGAGAGAAACCTAGACAGGCATCCTTGGAGTTGGACTGGGTAAAAAGGCCAACTAGCTGGGCGAGGTTGTGAATGCCTTTAATCCTAGCCCCACCTGTGGTGGAGGCAGGTGGATCTCTGAGTTTGAGGCCAGCCTTGTTTACGTAGCAAGCTCTACAACAGCCTACACTATTTTTCTGTTGGGACACTGGGTACAGGACATATGGTATGTGTGGTGGTTTGAATAGGTATGGATCCCACAGACTCATGTGTTTGAGTTTCAGGAGTGGCACGATTAGGAGGTGCGGCCTTGTTGGAGTAGGTGTGGCTCTGTGGAAGGAAGTGTGTCACTGTGGAGGTGGGCTTTGACTTCTCATATGCTCAAGCTGTGTCCAGTGTGACAGTCTCTCCCTTGCTGCCTACTTACCAAGATGTCGGACTCTCAGCTCCTTCTCCGGCACCATGTCTGCCTGCACACCTTCATGTCCTACCATGATGATAACAATAAACCTCTGAACTGTAAGCCAGCTTTCCTTTTTAAGAGTTGCCATGGTCATGGGGTCTCTCCACAGAAATAGGAACCCTAACTAAGATAGTAGGTATTCAGTAAATGCTCCTTGAATGAAAACATTTGCCCTCTGTTTTGATGTTGCAATTACAAAATAAGTATGGACCAAGTCATGGTATCAGAAGTTCAAAGCCAACATCGGGTGTTGCCATAGAGGAGCACAGATGCCTGCTCTGTGTGCCTTTGCAGTGGCTTTGCTGGGGCTGCCGTGTAAGCAGCTGTGTGCTACTGATTTATGAGCACCCTGTGCATGGGACAGAGCCTGGTATCTCTCTTCTAGGACCCACTCCGCTTCTCTGATGCCAATCTGTATCCTGTGGGGGATTCCAAGTGGCCTTCTGAATGTGTTCCCAGATGGGTGCTTTAGTGGCTCCTTATCACACCTAGGTAGAGGCCCTCGGTGAGGGCCTGTGCCGAGGTCAGACCTGAAGCCCCATCCTCCCACATTCCTACCTTTGTATTTGCAGCTTCAGGCCTTTGGCCATGCGGTCTGTCTGGCTCTCAGTGAGTGCCTTCCCCTATCTCAGATTTGCTTTGACTGGGCCAGAGGCAATCCCACCAGGCATTTTCTTTTCCCTGCTGTAGCCTCTAAAGCCCAGGCTGCAGATAGAGGATAACAGTGTCCAGAAGGTGACTGCTTCCAGGCCTGTCAGATCAGATTGGCAGCTCCTGGCAGAGAGACATCCCAAAACTAACGGATAAGGGTCTGTTCATGTGTGTTCTGAGTGAGTAAAAAGATGCAAAGTGGATGCCCAGCTTGTGAGTGTTGAAGACTAAAGGAGAGGCACATACATCATGCCTCACTAATAGGCAGACAGGCGTAGCACCTTGATGGCTCTGGCCATGTTGGCTCTTGGAATGAAGCCCAAGAAGGGCCCAGCCCAGGGAGACTTCCTGCTTGTCTACCCACCCTGGACATCCTTCTTCTCTTGCCCATCAGCTTCCGGGCATCTGCCTCCTTCCTTCCTCCACTTGTGGGAATGGGAATGAGGGCTACTGATGGCTTCATCATGTTTAGAGAAGAGGTGGAGAGTTTTCTGGTGAGGGAAGGGTGCCCTGCTAATCTATGGACCTTGCTATCACTACTGTCCTCATAAAGTCCTTTCAACTTCATAGTGTCCAGTCCAGCGCCTCCCTAGAAACATCTAAAATACCTATCCACCAATGTATAAAATAGTCTATATAAATCAAATCTGTATCAGAATTCATTTGAGTTGTTGAAGAAAGTTTGTGGGATATACTCACAGTGTCTTGGAGAGCACGGTGGCAAGCTATTTCATGTGTCATTAATAGGTGCCTCTGAGGATAGCTTTTGACTCCCAATGAGCTTTTTTTAAAAATGAAAGGAAAAGAGTATTAAATCCACATTTGTATATAAAGACAGTCTGGCTTGCTGGAACTGTTGTGGGCTCTGATATCAGAGGTCTGTGACTTAACCTCTCTGAGCCTCAAAGTTCTTACCTGTAAAATGGGCATAATAATACCCAGCACATGGAGATGCTTAGAGGACTATAGCTGGCACACGTTCCAAGCACACAGTGGGTCTTCATGAGAGGGTACAGCACCCGGTTACTTGTGCTCTACCTATCAGGGCACATAATAAAAGTTCTGGGGAACAGGGCCCCATAGCTCGGGGCTCCATAGCTCAGGCCTGCAGGCAGAGCCAAAGTGGAGAGCCAGGCATCTGGCTGATCCTGGTGGCCTGGCCTCAAGTCCTGCTTTGCCGCTCAGCAGCTCTGGAGTCCTTGGATGTGTCAAAGCCATGGCTACATCAGTTTCATACCCATAAAATGGAGCTGCTCCTGGAATTGCAGGGATTAGGGTGGACCGCCCTTGCACAGTGGCTGATTCATCAGGCTCACCAGGCCTGCCCACTTCTGAGACACATTCACAGGAAGCATTGGCCTGTCAGGGCTATCTTCCACAGGTGTCTTCTGCTTGGGCTGGAGATGCATATGCACAGCATCTCTGTGGCCACAGTGGTTCCCATTGTTGGGTGTGTCTGCCTTGATGGGAAGTCAGAGGTGGTACTTGGCCTCTGTGTCCACAGGTTCTGCAATAGCCTGTTTCTTCCGTCTTCCTGGTGAGGGAGCTGAGGCTCTTAAAGTAACAACAGGAAAGGCAAGATGTGCAGAGAGGAAGTCACAGGGATAGAGTTTGTACCCAGGCCTCTGACTCCTAAAGGGCAGACATCTTGTTCCTGACAGCGAGCATGGGGACTGGTAGTGATTCCCAGGTGGAAAGACCCTGAGACCAGCTGCGTAAAACAGAAGAGTGAAGGAGGGAGTTCCCTGTTGCCTAGGATCTCCCATGTGGTTTGGACAATAGATATCCAATTCCAGAAATACCACAGGTGTGCTGGGCTTAGGGGAGGATGCCAGGGACAGGGATGGGGAAGTTGGGAAGAGGGGTGCTGCATCCCTGGGTAGCCCTGGACCCCCTCTGTCTTTGGCTTTGGCAAGCTTGTCTCTAGTCCTAGAAAAAGTGGTCCTCTAGATTACCATCTTGCCAGGTTGGCAACCCCTAGACAAAAGAACCTTTAAACCCCAATGAAATGGAAGTCTTTTAGGATTGGTTCAGTTGGCCAGGTCTGATCATGTGCCTGCCTCTGAACCAATCATATTTTCCAGAGACATGAAACGTTCCCATTGGCCAGGTTTTTAAGAACCCTGGGGTTTTTATTCTTCAGGAAATGAAGGGTGAACATTGGCAGGAATTAAATAAAAGTCAACTTCCAGAGGAGCAAGAGCCACCTTTCCCTGGTGTGCCCATTTCATGGAATCTCCCTCTGTCAAAGGATGTGGCTGCATCCGGCCACCCATCAAGTCAGGATCCCCGGGTTACAGGGCCCTCTGGGCCAATAAGTGATGAATTCTTGGGGTCAATGTTTATGCTCATATGGTCCTCCCTAAGGTCCCACACTGCTCATGAACTTGAGCCTGGCCTGGATGCTCATCCTTTGTCCTGTGGGTGCCAGGCCCCTTTCCTGCCCCCTCTTCCCTGGTGAATACACTAGGGCAGGGTGTCATCTGAGGCCCACCTGACCCGCGTGGGACAGAGCAGAACTGACAGGATAGCAGGCTTGCTTTGGGGCAGAAACCTTTTTATTTTGAACTTGAGGAGTTCAAAAGGATAAAGCTCCAATATGGAGGGTGCTACAACATGGTTCCCTTCCTTTCTGTCCCAGTGAGGTTTTCCAGAGCAGTGATGCTGTCATGTGGTTGCAGCTAGTGGCTGTCAGGACCCTTGGCTTGCATTTCCCAGGACCAACGCCTCCACCTTCTTAGGGAGCCAGCTGAGTCTTGTGCACTGGCTGGGCCTCTCAAGCTGCTGGCTTTGCTAACTTCATCCCTCACAGTGCTACTTAACTGCTGCTGTCACCTCCCACCTCCCGGCACTGGCCACTGAGCCATTAGCTTCCCTTCTCACTGGCTGTGCATCAGCACAGTGATCATTTTCAGATTTACAAGCATTAAATATTTTAATTTAATGCCTTGGCTCTCTTGTAATTCATGCACTTAATTATATGATAATTACTCAAATGAAAGAGATACAGCTGCTGCCATATCAGTTCTGAAGGAAGACTGGATTTTGAGGTGGACTGGTTTGGGGAGGTGCGCTCCCTGTACCTCTCCAGCCTTGTTTCCTGTGGACTCTAAGAGTCTGTAATGGCCTTTCTTCTTCTCCTAGGGGAATGGGCTGGGACTGAGGTCTGACAGTGTACACCCATCCACTCCAGGGACTGGATGTAGGACTGGCCCTACTGAGCAATCAGGGTCTTGTAAGTGGTGTTCTAGAGACAGAAATGTAATGTTAGTGAGCAGGCAGGGGTCTCATGGGCATACTCGGAGGGTAGAAGAGTCCCTATCCAGCAGAGGAGCCCGGGAGTGCTGTTTGAGGACCTCACTGAGTAGGTGGTGGACCCTGGAAGTGTGTCCTCCTTTATGATGGAGGCCCGTGGGTAGTTCAGTCCTCTGCACAAAGATGCCATGGAACTGATTTGAGCCATGGACCCTGACCTTACTTCCCATCACTGCCTATTTGGAAACCTGGAGCTGGGGGGGGGTGCGTAGAGAGGACAGAGGGATGATCAAAGGGGTACCCCAGTTTATTTATCTGTAGCTGTGATGAAACATTCTGACTGACCAAAAGCAACTTGGGGGAGAACAGGGTTAATTTGGCCTATACTTCCAGGGAATAATCAGAGAGGGAAGTCAGAGCGGGCAGACAGGAAACCGTGGGGAACACTACTTGCTGGCTTACTCTGCCTGGCCCATGCTCAGCTAACTTCCTTAGTCCAGGGCCACCTGTTCAGGGAATGGAGCTGCCCACAGTGGGCTGGACCCTCTTACATACATTTCTCAAGGCAATTCTTCACACACATGGCCGCAGACCAATCTGATGAAGTCATTCACTCATGAAGTCAGGTGCTTCTAGGCTATGTCAAGTTGACAGTTAATGCTAACTAGGGCAGGGAAGGTTTGGGGCATGGACTGAAGGATGGGGGGTTAGAGGGAAGGGTGCTATCTCTTGATAGTAAACCTTGTTGCTCCTCTGGGTTCTAACATGGTTTCCTGTTATGTGCTGGTCCAAAATTTGTGTTCGTGCCTGAGGGTGCGCTTTTTGTCGGTGGTGACTATTAATATTTGGCAAAGATTCTGCCTCCAAACCTGCCATGCTGAGCCTATTTTAGTTTGCTACCACTCAATGGATGTGGCAGAGACCTAATCAAGAGGGTGACGCCAGTGGTTCTGAGAGCTTGGTGCTATTGCCCCTGGGCCTCCCCACTTCTGTAGGGGGCTGGGCCGGGGCCTACTCCTCTGGGGGCCCTCTTCTGTAGACTCAGGGGGGGGACTCTGGGTCCGCCCTGGTGGGGGGTTGTGCTGCCCCTCTGGCTCTGGGAATTTTTTCTCCCTTGGGCCAGGTCGCCAGGAGGGTGACATTTTTGTGTCAAGGACGCCTCAGGTTTCTGAGCTTGCTGGTTTTTCGGGTGAGGGCCTTGGAAAACTTTGGCCACTCTGCCGGCTAGAACCAGGCAGGGTGTTTGGCTGTAGTGTGAGCCTGCACGAAAAAGGGTTACAATTGTTCACCCGTATGCAGACAATTTTCAGCTAGCTTACAGCAGCTGTGGCGCCGTGCTGATAGATTAAAAGCAGCTACCAGCCCCAGAATGAAGTGTATTAGAACTCCTGCTGGGTTGAGCTGGGGAGAGCCCACACAGCTGTCATCTAGGCCAAGTTTCCAACAGAAACTCAAGAACTGGGTGGAACTCTGAGAAAAGTTAGCCCAGTGTCCGTCAGGTGATGAAGGAAAAGGGCAGGGACTGCTGGGTTAGAGAAGGGAGGAGGAGACTTGCGGGGTTGCCTGCACCAAGACCAGGAATGCTTTGCCTTACTGGGACTTTGGGAGCCAAGAAATGAAGCAGTTTGTAGCAGTGGGGGCCTGGTTGGGCATAGCACCCACCCAGTGCCTTGCTCCAGCTGCCTGGGAGTTGTTGGAGTTGTCTATCAGTGCTTCTGTTTCCAAAGATCTTTAGTAGCTCAACACACTGCAGTGTGTCCAGGGGCCCTGCCTAAATGTGACAGGTGCATATTTGGGGTGTCACCAGCTTCCTCGCCTAGGAGCAGTCTGCTGCTGTAGTCTGCCGCCCCAAGCTCTTCCTGGCTGCAGGTAGAGCCTTAGTTCTTTGGATTGCACTTCTGAAGGTGAGAAATGGCCTCTCTTGGCCAGGACTTGGCTCTCAACCCATCTGACTCCCGGCTGGAGAAAAGCTACTTTCCATTGTTAGAGATGCCACTCAAGGGCCCATTGACAGCACTTCCCTTCATAGAAAGACTGAATGCTGAGGGAGAAATTCCTTTTTTTGGATGTGCCCTGATTTTTGCATATAGCAAACTGCTTCCCAGTGGAAGGGCCAGGTTGGGAAAAAAAAATGAAGAAGAAATCCCACTAAACTACCATTATGATTATAAATAGAACAGCCTTGGGTACAGCTCATCGCAGTGGTACATGTGGTCTCTCCATAGTGAACTAGCCGCATTCCTCACTTGGCCAGACTAGTATAGTGGGGTAGCTGTTAGCAAATGAAGGAGCATGTGTGTTGGGTCAGGGGCTTGGGAAGAACCCTGGACTCCAAAGCCGCTACCCATTGCCTTTGCCCATTTAATGGTGAGGATGACCTTGGCCCATCAGTGGTGTGATTGGCAGCTCCTGAGCAGACATGGGTTGGCACTACCTTTCAGGTGTTTCTTGGAGTTGTGAGCGGACCCTGAGAGGGGTCAAGTAGATACTAGATGAGGGCAGGAGCTAAGTGGGCAGGGCAAGGCAATGAGGCAGGCATCACTAGTCATCATCAGGCCTGGCTAGGAGCAATGTTGCCAGGTTGCCAGGGCCCTGCCTCCTGAAGACAGACTACTTTGTTTGAGTCCATGTTCCACCCCTGACTTTGAACAAGCTGTTTAACCTCTATGTTCCCAGCTTTTCTTGTCTATAAAATGAGGTAAAGACTGGGGAGCAGTTCAGTGGTAGATCATTTACCTAGCATGCATGAGGCATGGGTCCCATCCCTGGTACCTCCAGTAACAGCAGTATTAACAAGAATGAAGGTAATGACAACATCTCTCTCAAAGGGTTGTTGTGATGATTAAATGAGATAACAGACAATGCTTACAACAAAGTTAGGCTGTGTAAATACATAATGACCACAGCAATTTAGTCAAACTCTTCTTTAAGAATAGTTTAGCTGGGCAGTGGTGGTACATGCTTTTAATCCCAGTGCTTGTGAGGCAGAGGCAGGTGGATCTCTGAGTTTAAGGTCAGCCTGGTCTATAGAATGAGTTCCAGGAAGGCTCCAAAGCAATACAGAGAAACCCTGTCTCAAAAAACAAGAACAAATAGTTTGACAAGAGTCTCAGATACTTCAGTCATCTGGTCTGAACTTGGAACTTATTCACCAGTTTCTCCCATAATCCCTAGCTTTTCTTAAGTGCTTTCCAAGATAGTGAGCTCACCCAAGGCTGTCATGACAACCAATCATGGACCCAGTTTCAAACTTTATGCTTCTCTGGTAGCTCTCACTGGATGTGACTACTTTCCTGGCCTCACTTCACTATAGAATCTCAAGAGAGTCAATAGTTGTATACTGTGAGTGCAAACAGGACGGACACTGTGGCAGGCACAGCACAGGCACTATCTGCCATCTTCCTGTCCCCCGAGGAACAAGTGTAATTTTACCTCAGTTTCTCAGATGAGGAAACATGGGATCAGAAAGTTAGCTTGTCTACCTGGGCCATCTGGGACTGTGGTCAGGACTGTCTGACAATCTTCCTTTCCAAACAAGTTCAGAAACCACCACCATCCTTTACTATTTTCCCTGCATCTTCCCTTTCAATTGCAGGCAGCTCACTTCCCAGACTTCTGGTCCGTGTTTCACCTGAATGCTGGGGGAGCACGCACGCATTACCTTTAGCGGATGTTCTACACTGCCGTTTCTCACTGCACCATCAAACTGGCAGGGTGTTTCTATCTGCAGGAGACAGAAGCCACTGACCAGTGTTGGATAGCCTCTGAAATTGAAAGAAGAAATATCTGGAGGACTGTTTATTGTCATTTATTCTCCTAATGCAGGACACGCGTTTGAATTGTCAGCTGAACCTCAGGCCAGTAGGAAATAGCCGGTAATTATCAGAGGCAGTGCGAGCAGGGCAGCTGCAATCCTGTGGTCTTCAAATTAGGAGAAATAATGAATGCATCCAGAACACATCCATTTCAGCAAAGTGCTGCATGGATTATAAAATTTATTATCAATAAAACTATTCATTTGTGCCCTATACTGCACTTAATGCACCTGAAGTGAGAGATTAGAAGTGTGTTTAATTCTGGGACTGCAGGGAAATAGCAGTGCAGCAAATTTACAGAAATAGGAGAAAGTTAATACCTAGGCAATGAAAAGAAGGATCAATTTGGCTATTACTTTTGTATTTTGGAAGAATGGGTTGTTTTACTTTTCTTTTTATGGTAGAAACAATACAAGTCACTTAGATCGTTGGTTCTAGTACTGCCTTCTATTTAAAGAGAAGCTATGGATTAGGGAGAGTGTACAGACATTAAATGATGTGTACATGTACTCGTGGGTGTGCTAGTATATGAACAGTATGTATGTGTGTGTGTGCATCTGTAGATCTCCCATGTCTGTACACACACATATGTGGTGATATGAATGTCAATGATAAGCGAAGAAGCCAGTAAATATTTAGCAGCTACTTGTCTGAGAAAAATGAATTCTGATTTATACTGTTTGCCAATTTCGGTAGTGTAAATGCTCCCATTTCTCTGCATGACTTCCCTTTATTCTTTGAAGGTAGAGATCCTAAGTTCCATGCCACTACCAGGGCATTGAATCCGATGTTGGGAGGATAAACACACATTGGGCTGTGGGGAGGAAGGAGGAGCTGACTTTAGCAAACCACTCAGGTATACACACATGCGTGCCACATGCACACATATGCGTGTTTTGGCATGCACACCCAGCCATATGCACACATGTGTGCATTCATACATGTGTACACCTACATGTATGTGCATATATATATATATATATTATATTTTAGGAAAGAAAAATAAGATAACAAATACTGTCTCCCACTTTGCCCTGTCACCTGTGTGTTTCCCCCAAGTGTCAGTTTTGCTTGGTAAATTGGCTCATTTATTTTATTCCAGTAAATGGCAGCCCGCATCCTCAAAAATGCGGTAACTTCATTTTCATTAAGTTCCAAGCAGGAAGGAAGCCAGGAGCAGGAGAGGTGAAGGAAGGGGGAATGGGATCAGGGCTTGGCTTGCTCTCAGAGCAGCCACACGGTCCATCTTCTGCATGCTCTGCGGACCTGCCTCGGTTTTTATCCAGCCATTGTTCATTTCTCCACTGCGTCTGCACACTGTGGCGCGTCTGGGGAATTTCAGCAGTTGGAATATACATGAAAAGAGTTCCGCTCCACTTTCATAAGGTCCCTGGACGGCTTGGACGAGGCCTCAAGGCCCCATGGTGAAGCCGGCATCACATTCATATTCCTTCCATCAGCACACACACGGTAGCACGAAGCCCAGACCAATCGAAAACTTGACAGTAAGCCTTTTGATTTTGCGGGGAAACCTTCATCACGCTGCGAGAGGGAAGGGAATATAGCCCAAACTGGACTTCATACTGTGGCAAGCTTGAAATCCCAGCCCCACCACAGAGCCGGCTGATTGGAATAGTTGGAAACTGTGTCCAGGAATTCGGCTGCAAGAACTTGGCTCACAGCAACTTCTGCCTTTTTGAAAGAAAAATTGTCAACTGGGAGAGCCACTTGGGGCCTGGGTTTAATCTGTCCAGGCAGCAAAGATTCACGGAAATGACTGGCCAAGTTTTCCTAAAATGTTTCAAGCTCCTGCCTATGTGGGGATTCTGGGGGCAGTGAGCAGAAAGCAGCAAGGCTGGCTCCTGGCGATGGCTGTCATCATTGCCACAGTTATGGCAGTTGTCACCTACATCTTCACTATTGCTATTTTGCTAATCATCAACCTGCTGCTTGTGAGAGAGCAGAGCTAGAGGTTCAAATAAAGCCACACAGAGCATATGTTTTGCTTGGCGCCCACAGCCTGGGCTGTTGTGACCATGTGGTAGTTTTCTGGGTACACCCTTTACCCTTAAAGGCCGAACATGGAGATGGTGGGCAGGATCTCTTTTGGAGGGTGGTGCCAGGAGGGGACCTGGGGCCTTGTGCATGCTAGGTGCATGCTACACCTGAACTGACTTATCTCGTCTTTGTTTGTAGACGTTAGGGGACCGAGAGACTCTTGAAACTCAAGGATTTTGTTGTCATTACCCAGCAATGTCCTATAGATTCTGATGCTGTTGCTCTTGGCTCACGTGCAAAGAGTACAGACCGGGAAATGTGGCGTGCAATAGAAGAGAACTCCCTATATCATTGCCCGATAGATGACATTGAGTCCAGTCACTCCCAGGGACAGTCGGAGATGCTAAGATAGGGTGATCTCACTCTGATCCAACATGTGATCAGAACCATTTCTTTGGGGTAGACAGAAGCTTCTGTAGGGGCTCACTGGGCTTCCTGCAGGGTTAGGGTTGCACTATTGACTGTCTGCAGACTTGCTTATATCACCTAAGAAAGTCTAGAGATTGGAACTCACTCCTATCCCACCTAGATTTTCCAGGTAGCATCACATAGTGTGACCATTTGAACTGAGCAGGAAGCAGAAGTAGCCTCTGCTTTGATCCTTTTGACAAAGCCTCAGATCAGCTCGCCTCAGTTTC
The DNA here is from genome assembly GCF_943737965.1 of Phodopus roborovskii. NCBI lineage: Eukaryota > Metazoa > Chordata > Mammalia > Rodentia > Cricetidae > Phodopus > Phodopus roborovskii. Next base: position 853,381 of record NW_026126486.1, on the reverse strand, counting down.
TCTGCCTATGAGGCGCAAAGTAGCCACTATTCCAGGTATACAACCTGCCTTATAGTGTTACTTCAGAGTTGTCTGTGTGGAGGGAAAGGAAAAGTAGAAGACATGGATGGGACTGTAGAATTTCCCAGAGGAACTAACGCAGGCCTTCCTGGGGTCAGCCTGTGGCAGGAGTAAGATCCTGAAACTGTGCCCTCCAGGATTTGGTGGAGCTTGTCCCTACCTTGGACTGCCCCTGCTGAGCCCTTCATTCCCCATGGTCATGGAGTCATCCTGGGGCCTCTTTAGGTGGAGCCCCCTTCCTCACTGCCAGATGCACCTTGGTTCTTCCTGATGCCAAGACTATTTGGGGAAGGACAGGAACCTAGTAATTTCTTAGCTGGAAGGCGTTGTAAAAATGCCTTCTGGAGGTAGAAAGGTTGTCAGCAACATACTGAGCCTAATTGAGTCCTCAGAATGTGCAATTCCTGCTGCTTTCCATGAAGACGGAGGTGTGGGATCAGAGTATGTGTGCACGAGCTGGGGTGTGTGTGTGTGTGTGTGTGTGTGTGTGTGTACAAGTATATGTGTGAGCATGTGCATCCTGGGGAAAGTGGACACATGCTGACTCTGAAGCTGTGCCAAGTGATATCTACACACATGTTGTAACCTATTACAGGGCCTACTGTTGATCAAAGGCCCCTGCATTCACCCTTTTATCTTGGAACACCTTCAAGTTTAGAAGTGACCCAGGGCTGGGGCAGGGACACTTGTCAGTCCAGCCACAGAGCAATTAACCTTTTTGTGCCTTAGAACTTTCTGTGTACCACCAGAGTAAGCATCACACACACACAGACACACACACACACACACACACACACACACACACACACACACACACACACAGGCATTTTAAAGGTGTTTAAAGGTGTTTGTACCCAAGAACAGCACTGTAAGCTAAGCCCACTACTGCAGGGACACACGGCTGTATAAGGTGCATTGGTGACCACGTTGCAAACGTTTGCCCTAGAGATCTGACAAGCTTATTGTGCGTAGAACCGATCCCACAGGACAGCACAGTGTGCTTGCGGTCCCTGTTGTTCCTGTGCCATCTCTGAACAGACGCTCATCCCTTACCCTGAGGCTGCTTCCTAGTTTGGTGTTTGGCTTCTCCACATCTATCTCTCTAGCACAGGGGTTCTCAGCCTTCCTAGTGCTGCAGCCCTTTAATACAGTTCCTCGTGTTGAGGTGAACCCCCAACCATAAAATTATTTTTGTTGCTACTTCATAACTGTAATTTTGCCACTGTTATGAATCACAATGCAAATGTCTGATATTCAGGGTGTCTGATATGCGACCCCTGTGAAAGTGTCATTCAACCCTCAGAGGGTTCATGAGGCACAGGTTGAGAACCATTGCTCTGGTGCCTGGGACTCCTGGGCCCACATGGGACCTTCTTCCATTCACCTGCAGGGAGACCCTCTCCCTGGGGCAGCCAGGTGTCTTTTCTGTTGTGCAGGGCAGGGAAAGTCTGCCTCATAGCTGTGATGTGGGAGGGGTGTGGATTTGTGTATCTTAAGGAACCATCCTATCTATATAGGTGTGGCTCCCAACCAAACTGCCCAGACACATCACCATCTCCTCTAGCTTCTCAGCTGCCCAGAGTTTGAATAGTCTATTCTCTCACTTGGGCTAGCCTTCTGTTCTCCGCTACCATACCACGTTTTGCTACTCAGGTACCCGTGCACCACCTCCAGGCCAAGAGGACAAAAGATAGGAACCCTGTCTCAACATGCTTGCCCCCCAAACCTCATGATATTCCTCTTGTCTTCAGCCTGCTGCCCTCACTGCTGTGGCTGGGTTGTTTGTTCAGCCAAGACAGCAACCCAGGAGGTGGGGGCAGGGGCTGCAGAGACTAGCCCATTCCCCCTGCCAAGTGCTCATTTGTATGCAGAAGGGATTAGGCGGAATTTACCATGGCCTCACCCTAGGGAGCTGCTCTCGCCCTAGGAATGCTCTCCCGATGGCGGTGTGCAGTGGGCAAGATTAGAACAGCCCCTTCTGCCGCCGCGCCCCTTCTGCCGCTGCGCATGCCCTGGTCACTCTCCAGGCCGCCAACATCGAAATCATTTTCATTTATACCCTTTTTGATCATCGAGCCTCAAAGAGGGCCTGCCTTGTGTGACAGCGGGCACCAAAATGGCCCAATTATTTGGAAGAGGAGGGAGCAGCTAAAAACAGTCAGATGCAAGAGACAGCACACTTGATCAGGGTTCAGGGCTTTCTTCCTGCCTTCTCCCACCAATATTTTTACAGCTGTTGACATATATTGAGTTACATGTGCCTGGGCTAGATCCCAGCGGAACTGTTTCAAAGATCTGTTCACCATAAAGTGTGCTGTTCTCAAGTAAATGACTGACTTCAAGAAAGCACAGTAGTTTAAATGTTACTATAAATACAGGCGCTAAGACATTTTAATTATAATTTTTGAGTTATACAGTGTTCTGTAAGTACACCAGGCATTTACAAAAGAATTTGTGCAGATATTCAAGACACTCTGCCCTCTTGTGGATGGAGATGAAACTGCAGGTGGTGTGTTCTGCAGCTGGTGGTTCAGCTCTGGTTCACTTGTGGCCAAATGGAAGTCTTGGAGGCCTTGGCTTGGGACCTTGGAAACTGTTCCACACATTTGTTGAGCCCTTTCTTGTAGAGGGGCTGTAGGCGCCTCGGAGTGGCTGGGACAGGATGCCCATGGAAGAACTCAGTAAGAGTTGCTGAAATATAACCAGAGCCAAGTTAATCTTCATTGTGAGAGCAAAGGTTGGGAGCAAGCGGCAAGGGCTGCATGGTGTCTATCTATACCTGACATGTTTCTTCCTAGTGCTCTTCAAGTCCTTCAAATCCTCCTGGCCATAATTAGCCTCTGTGGCAGGAGGAGACCTGTGGCCTAGTGGCCTTGGAAACAGCCTCTGCTGGGCTGTGTGGAAGGAGGCAGGACCCTCTGTGAGACTCAGGTTATCTTGGGGTCTGTTTGGTTGGTTTTAGTTTTTCTTGTGTGCTTTTGAAGTACTCAGGGGTGGACAAAGGGCCTGGCATACGTTAGGCAAATGTTCTGTCCCTGAACTGTATCCCTGGGTCTTTTGATGGGAGCAGCTTTTGGTTATCTCCTTGTATGTACTCCAGTGATGAGGTGCTAGGTAAGGCAAGAGGCAGAGGTGGCCTGACGTGCACATCTCATCTATCTGTAACCATCCTTCTACCCATCTTTCTGGTCCTCTTCCTGTCCCATCCACCACTCACCTATCCATTTAGCACTTAGCCTCTCATGGGTCTGCCACACATTATCTAAGATCCATCTGTCCACCTCTCCATCTTTCCATCTACCCATCCTATCCTGTCCCTTCCTCCATCATCTCTTCCTCCATTCACCATTTATCTGCCCATCTTTTTACCCATAAACACATCTATTTACCCATATATTTGTCTGTCTATATATCATCCATTTATCACTAGGTACCCATCCATTGTCCGTCCATCCATCGTCCATCCATTTATTTATATACTCCATATAAGTCATTATGGTGTGGGGGCTAAAACAGAGGTTCTGCAGTCAGATTTCTTAACTTCAAACCCTACTATACCCCCAGGAAAGCTACTTAGCCCCTGCAGGAACCTCTTTCTTTATAAGATGGGGAAAACAGCAAAGGACAAGAAGCAAATTAAGATCAATTCTCAAAGGAGATGCCACCAGCAAAGTGCTTGGTGCCATGTCAGGTCCACAGTGAGATCTCGCTGCTTTTGGTGTGTGTGCTGAGAAGCTGTGTTTCAGGTGCCTCCTACACAGCCTGACTAGAAGTGCTCAGCACTCCAGGCGAGGGTACACTGGTTGCTCCTGAACTTAGATATTAAGGTCTCTGAAGGAATAGCTTATGAATTTTGTTTTGACTGTTGTTTTGAGGAAATTTCCTGTCCTAACTATTTGTCTATACTGTTTCAAATGTAGGCATTTGCTATAAGGCCTATTTTTTTTAACCATTTAATTATTAAATAAGCCTATGGAATACCAAAGAAAAAGATAGTTCTTGGTAAAGTTCCACAGTGGCAAAGCCATTTATTTTAAAGTGCTGTTTTTACTCACCAGGCTCTCCAAAAGGCCACTTACACTCAAATCCATTCACTCTGGACTGTTCTCTCAAATATTTCTTCAGCTCTCCGTATTGAGCGCCAGCTGTGTGCTAGGCACGGGGCCAGGCACTTTCGTCCTTAAGATCTGTCTTGTGGAAGAACAGTGAGGAAAGGCACCTGGCATCAAGCCTGATGGTCTGAGTTTGATGGTTCCCAGGACCTATGGTAGGAGAAGATAACTGACTCTCACAAGTTTCCTCTAACCTCCACACACGTCATGGCATTCATACACATACACATATGTAATTTAAAAAACTAAAAACGACCCATGAAAGGTTTTTATTTTGCAGAGAAGTGAACTCGATGCCAGCATGGGTTGCTGAGAGGAGTAGAGTTGAGGTGGACTTCCAAGTTTCCTGTGATCAACACTTCATGTCACATAGAGCACTTCTCTGTTACCAGAGATGTCACAACAGGCACTCTGAACAGATGAGCACACCTAGCTTTGCAGACTCTAGCAAGGAATGACTACTTGCTATGGCCAAAGGAGGTTCATAAATTGATGTTTCTGAGCCAAGTAATACACTGGCATGCCCCTGTAATCCCAGCAGTCCAGAAGCAGCTGCAGGAGGAGCAGACCCTGAGTTTTAGCACTCAAACCAAAATAGAGCCTAGTAGATGGCTCAGTAGTTACAGCACTTATCATGCTAGTGGGAAATCCAGAGTTCAGGTCCCTAGCATCCATGTAAATGCTAGGTGAGTACAGAGTCTCTCCTATAATCCCATAGCTCTAGGGGTAAAAATGCAGGATCTTTGGAGCAAGCTGGATCGCTTGAATGGTTGTATTGACAAATTTCTGGGTCAGTTCAGAGACCCTGCCTGAGTAAATAAAGTAGAAGAAAACTCGTCTATACCTGTGTGCTGCCATACCTGTGAACATGTATCTGTATACTCAGACAGACAGACAGACAGACACACACACACACACACAAGATTGCATTGCTTTGAAAACAAGATTAAGCATGAACTAGCTTCGTCTGACCCCAGAGACCCCTTGGGCAGCCTCCACCTGCTTGGTTCTTGTATTTGAAGCATCTCATTTCAGTTTGAACACAACAGTCAAGGAAAGGGAGGTCAGCCAGACAGTAGAGAGGTAACTGAAGTTTGGGTAGCTACGTCCTTGGCATCTGTTGGGCAATCTAGAACAGACAGGGTACCCAAGGCAGCCATGGCAGTGTCCTGGGCACCTGCCTCAGCTAGCAGACCTGTAGCAGACTCAGTGTCTCCTGCTGCCATGCCCTGCTCTCCCACCATATGGTCCATGTAGGGAAAGAGGCAAGTCCGTTTCCTGGGAAGCTGCAGTCAGAAGATGTAGTTTCAGGCTTGAGATCTGGAAGAGGCTCTTTGAGGTTCTTCCTGAGTGGACATCCTATCCTCACCCCTTGGATTCAGTGTTAAAGAGAGCATTGTTTTGGGGGCAGAGGGTATGTACCCAGCTAAGGAGGGGGTAGTCTGTGAAGGTTTGGGGTTCTCCTGCATCCAGATCAGGAATACACTGATGCCATGTGCTCCTTGCTGCTGGTGTTTGATGTGTCTTTGTCTCTCACACCCATTTGGGAGCTTCATTTTCCCATCAAATGGAAAGACTTTCTCTCACTTCCTCTACAAGCTTCACTCAAGAAAAAAGGAATTGTGTAAACTGGGGAGTACTGTATCAGAAATAATATTTCATACAAATACTCCAGCTACCAGCTAATCTAATTAAGGAAGTCACAGTACACAGCTGGAATCCCAGCACCGCACTCTGGAGACACAGCCAGAAGGATTAAGAGTTCAAGGTCAGCCTGGACTACCAGTAAGACCCTGTCTCCAAAAAATGGGAGGGGCAGGAGGCCTTGCATTTTCTTATATTTTTGGTAATGATAGCAATATTGAAAATTCTGTAATTATTTGTAGGTAATATTGTGCCAGACACAGCAGATGCTACCTCCTACACCTGTGACACCCTTGAAGGTGACAGGAAGTCATTGTTGCTGCTCTCAGTGAAACTGCTGGGTCTGGAACCAGTTCTGTCTGCCTTCAAAGCCTGTGTGTTCTCTGTGGGTCTTCATGCCTTCCATGGCAAGGTTGATTTTTCTAAGAATCCTGAGATCTGGTCCTCATGATAAGCCCAGGTTTTTAAGGCTGCTTTCCCTTTACCCTGTTTGCAGCTAAGAATCGTCCCAGGCTCTACATCCTTTTTCTTGCTTCCTGGGCAAGCTTGGTTTTCTAGAGCAGAGCAGTTTCCAGAAGCTCTCTTGCATCTATCAGGGCAGGGAGCACCTCTGGCTTTGCTGCCTGCCCAGGAAGGCCCTGGTATGGTCCCAGGGCCTGCGGGATGCTTTGCTGCCCATTCTCTGCTGATGTGAAGGACACACTTGCACCTGTCCCTTTGGTTTTGTGGAAACTGAAAGCATGTCTCCTTCAATGCCGGCTGGCGTGCTTCTTTATAAATGCTTGGGCATTACTATTGATTTTTGGCTGAGGAGTTTGAAATCCTATCTCTTGGACTCAAGAGATTTCCCTGCTGCAGTAATAATGCATTGTCATTCTTAATATAGCCAGTCTCTGACACAATATTCATATCGAGCTTCCGAGGAGTGGCGTCAGCACAGCCTCGGGCATGGTGCCTGGGCTGGCGGGCGGGGGTGGCTGCCTGGGCTGGGCCTCCCCTTCACTGTCCCTACCACACTGTCTTCTCATTGAGAAACCCTCTCCCAAGCCACCCCCATGCCAAAAGGCCAGTGATGATGAGTAGGAGACATTGAGCATAAGAGGAGTTGATTTCTAGCCTTCATTCTAGCTTTTCTGTGACCCAGAGAGGGGCAAGAGCTGGCCCCAAGTCACACAGCCAGTGTGTGGCAAGGGAACTGGAACCACGTTGTCCTTTGCTGTTCTGTGTGGAAGTTAAGCATCCCTCCTCACAACTGCAGCATTGTTAATGTGAATGAGTCCAGGTACAGGACTGCTGTGTCGCAGTGGTCTGCAGGAATTCAGGCATTTTGGAGAGTCCCAAGTTTTGCAATGATAAAGTTTTTTGTTTTGTTTTCCCCCTGAGACTGAGTTTCTCTGTGTAACAGTCCTGGCTGCCTTAGAACTCACTCTGTAGACCAGACTGGCCTTGAATTGAATGCACAGACATCCACGTGCCTCTACCTCCCCAGTGCTGGGACTAAAGGTGTGTACCACCACCATCCAGCTCAAAGGTTCAGATTTAATGTAAGGTCTCATGTCTTATAAAATGTTGCCAACCGTTCTAAAGCACACATGGGTGTGTGCACACGTAGTGTGGGCCCCTAGCAAGGCCACAGCTATAGGTTGAAGGCCGTTGTCCCATCTCAGTCCCAACTGGAAGCCACACCGCTGCCCCACCTGTCCCAGTGCTTGACTTTTACCGAATTTGGGTCCTCTCTTACCTGGGGTTCTAGTGATACGATAAAACACATGGCCAAAGACAACCTGGGAGGAGAAGCCTTGTTTCAGCTTCGACGCTCAAGTCCCACTCCATCAGGAGGGAGGTCCTGGCGGGAACTGAAGGCAGAAGGGAAGCACAGGCCATGGAGGAACGCTGCTTTTGGCTTGCTTTCCATGGCTTCCTCAGCCTGTCTCATACCACCCATGACCACCTACGGGTGGCACTGTCCACACTGACTTGGGCCCTCCCACATCAATCATTAATCATGAAAATGCCCTAGAGACTTGCCTACAGGCCAATTTTATGGAGGCATTTTCTCAGTTAACATTCTTTCTTCCCAAACATGTCTAGGTTTGTGTCAAGTTGCAGTACCTTCCTCACCCACTTGTCCTTCCTGGCATCTTGGGCTAACTCCCATCTCCAGCTTCCCCCTTCCCTCCTTCCTCCCTCCCTCTCTCTCTCCTCTCCCCTCCCTCCCTCGAACCAGGTCTAATATAGCCCCAGGTAGCATCAAACTTACTCTGTAGCAGAGGCTGGCTTTGAACTCCTAATCCTACCTCTGCTTCCAAAGTGGTATGAACCACCAAGCCTAATCTGAAAATCATTTTGTTAAAACATGGAAAGTTGTAGACAGGAGGCAGCTGGTGGAACTGTGTTCTCGCCCCCATGTCCCAGGCTTCTTTCAGAGACCTAGCAATGGGTTGAGAGACCCTCAGCTGGGGATGTGAGGACAGGGAGAACCCTGGGCTGGGAGACTTGCAAAAATCCTCCCTGCAGCTAGCTACACTAGCCACAATGGACAGTGGGGGGGGGTCATTCTGAGGTGGACCAGGTGAGTTGCCACTCACTGCCTTGAGAAGCAGCCCACAGAGAGACTGATGCCTCTACCTGGTCCTCAGAATCTTCAGTTGGACCCATCTTGAGAGCCCTGACTGCCCCTGCCTCTTCCCTGTTCATCCTCACCTGGTGCTCCCCTCTGCATCACACTCTGGAGGAGAGGGAATACCATAGCAGAGTCAGAAGGTAGCTTCAGGGTCCTGAGTTCTGTCTCTACCACCAGGAGCAGGGTGGGGTTACCAAACTCAGAAGTGTGGATGCGGTTTTGAGGAGCAGGTGTTTGGCCTCACACCCGTGAGTCTGAGTGAGGGACTATGTCACAGCATCTGTTTCTTGCTGTAGGCTGCAGTTTGAGATATGAGGGTTAGCCAGGCGGTGGCGGCACGACTTCAATCCCAGTACTTGGGAGGCAGAGGCAGGTGAATTCCTGTAAAATTCGAGGCCAGCCTGGTCTACAGAGCTAGTTCTAGAAGAGCCAGGGCTACTGCACAGGAAAACCTTGTCTTGAAAAAGAAAAGAGGGGTGTTGGGGAGGTTAGATAGCCTATCTATAAGCACTCTTCTGGACTGCAAAGCTCAGATGTGTGGTTCCTGAGTTGAGTTGGTATGCACGTGTTTTATAATCTCTCTGGGCCTCGGCTTTCTTTTCTGAGCAACTGGCTCAACAGAAAGCCAGTAGGACATGGGGTATGATGCAGGGAGCACGTGGATGATGTCATCAGTACAATCATCTCCATAGAGGAGGAGGGCATGCGCCTTCTAACACATCTTCAGATGGACGGAGAGAATACAGGCTACCAGATACTTCAGTTCTGAGTCTGAGGTTCTTCCAGGGAGCCTGGCTCTCTCCCTGTACTTCCATACCCTCTGAGTTAAGGCCAGGATAAGACAGGGTCTGGACCATAGCCAAGCCCTCCAACTTCTGGGGAGTAGGGCCCAGAAAACTCTGTTCTGCTTGTCACTCAGTGGGCTGTGCAGGAAGCCATTTGTGCCCCTAGTTGGATGAAGTGGGTCTTATAAGCATTACTTTGCTCCCTTCACTTCCTTGCTATTAAAAAGAAAGAAAGGAAGAAAAGAAAAAACACAAATCTTGCAAGCTAAGTCTGTGAATTGTTAAGAAAGAAAAACCCATAAATGAGAAGGAAAATGTAAAAGGACAGAAATGATCTGCAAAGGAAGCTGCCTGGCCAGGCAGGCCCTGCTGAGTTGGGAGCTCCGAGGACAGAAAGAGGGAGGAGAGAGGAGAGGAGCTAGGCCACCTGCCTTCCTCAGGCTGAGCACAGAGGAGGCCCGGAAGTCCTGAGCTGGGGAAGTTGCAGGCTGGCAGGAAAGCCAGGGGCTTGGTTGGATGTCGGGGGCAGGCTTTGTGCTTGGGAAGGCTGAAGGAGCTGCCGCTCCGCCCTGCCTCCCACTCGCCTTCCCCTCCTCCCGAGGTGCAGATGGCCACATTTGCAGGTTAACTGCAGCAGCTGGAGATGCATTATTAGTTTCCTGCTGCTCCTTCATATTTGCTTGGATTTTTTTTTTTTAACGGCAACATAATTTACAACTGGTCCACCAGCGTCAGAGCTGGCACGTTCTAAATCCGCATCAGATTTATGTAATGCCGTTGCTTATCAGTGAATGAAGTCATAATTATTGCTTTGTACCATTAAATAGCATAAATATATAAACTGTTATACAAATTGCAGCAAACGTTCCCTCTGGGGAGCTCTAGACCAAGTTTAATGTCGTGCATTTGTCTGGGATGGCAGTTTCCGTGGTATATAATAATGTTGATAAATTTTACTGCAGCAAGTGACATTTTAAAGCATTAATTTTGGTGCTCAAAAAATCCTGAAGAATGCACAGGATGATCAGGCCGGTGCTGTAAGGACCACTGAGTGAGGCTGAGTTGCCAGTGGAGGGGGATGCTCGAGAGAGCAAAGGGTGGCGCGGCACCTCCCAGCACTCCTTTATAGTCAAGATCACCCCCCTCTTCTCTCAACTCCCCAAGGAAGGCAGCAGATACATTTTCTGTGGCAATGATGATAATTAATTTCAAAAAATTCAAATAGATTCATTTCTGCCTTAAATTTGAAGTGTGCAAAGGAAAGTGGAAGGAGGGCATGGAAAATGCACAATTGGTGGGGATGGTCCTCATAGTAACCTCCTTCCCAATTATGTAAATTCTGTGTGGGGTGAAAAAAATCCCCATCCTAATTAGAGATGCAACACCTGGCCTCAGACGCTGACGCTTCGGATGCCAGGCGTGCGGCTGCATAGCCTCCTAAAGCCATTATCGGCGAGAGAGCGACTTTTGCTAGAAGCCCCAGGATGGTGTATGGCATTTACCTGGTGCACTCTTTGGAGGGCTGGTGGCCTTCGAAGGGTTGGAGAGAGGGCTCACCTTCTGCCTTCAGGAGAAAGCGTGGGAGCTTCAGGGACCCTACTGGGACCCCTCAACACTCTAGAGCTGACCCTGAGAAATGGAGAGTATGACTCCATCTCTTTGCCCCTTCCAAGCCTGGACCTTGGCCTGCTGGAACATTCTTGGAGAGCTTGTAATCAGTGTTTCTGCCCTGCACTTTGCTGACTTTTGCTTTGGTAACTGGGAGTTGGTCCTTAGTGTCCTCTGTTGGCATGAGGCTGTGTTACACATCCTGTTGTCTTTGGGTTGGGTGCCACTTGTAGCTAATTCTGTGTGTGGAAATAGCCTAGGTCATCTGCAGATGAGAGCATATGTCCTGGGGTTTTGGGGGGGGGCTCTGGAATACTCTCATTGCCTGGGACAGTAACTGTCAGTGTCAGAGATGAAACTGTCACCAGTGCAGGTGCTCAAGCATTCATGAGCAGAGTGCTCTCTGCAATGGATATGAAGGACAATAAGAAATAGAACTTGTTGTCTACAGCCCCTGAACAGCTTTGTTACCCAAGCATATCCTAGCCTATCCTGACTAACATACTTCTCCTGTGATTATCTCAAACTTAACGATTTTCGGCAGTGTACTGAGAATGCCAATTGATCCCCCCAAACCCTTTTATTGGCAGTGAAGAAGTTAGGTAAGTTTCCTGGGGTTACCCGGCATACAGAAAACCAGCGTGCATTTTCTCAGTCATCTCTGCCAGGCTCTGCCTTCCCTCTTGTTTTGCTTTGAAAAATGAATTCTCCTCAACCAGTTGGAGACTTAGAGTAAGGCCAGTAAGGGCTGGAGAGGATTGCAGACAATACTCTTAAGAGTGGAGTAGCTGAGCTTTCTGCTGAGCCTGCCAACTTTGACATTACTTCCAGGCCTGCTCATGGCAGCAAAGCTTCTAGAGACACATTTTCCGTGTGACTGGCCCATTCTGATGTCTTGACCTTGAGTGTAAACCTTGAACTTTGTGATGAAATCCCAATTAGTCCTTTATCTCCTGCAAGTGTGTGGTGAAGTCCTTCGTGGGTAGGACATGGAGACCAACGTTTACTGGCCTGGGACCTCATGTCTTAGTGTCCCAGGAGTGATGGAGCCCCCCACTACCTTTCACAGAATGGGGACTGTGGGCTTAAAGAGGGGATTGGTGCATCAAGGACCCCACACGGAACACTTTTTTTTCTATTTTCCAATCACAGAGCACTTCTTGAGTGGAGAACTATTCTTGGAATATTAAAATGGCTTAAAATGTAGAGAATACCCCAAAGGGAAAGAATGTGTGTTCTTAAAATATGTTGCCCTTGTTTACAGAGTCAGAAGGTGTTGATTGTGCAGTTATTGTATGCAGTGCTGGGTGGAGAGTGTGTCCACTTGCCATGCTGGACTGCCTGTTTACCAGTGGACTGGGTGACATCTCCTGGCAAGCAGCCTGCCTCTCAATCATGCTACTTATAACACTTAGCCTGTTTTCAGTGTTGAACTGAATTGTCCTTATTCGGCTACTAATGGCAATCCCCTGCACCCCCTTCCCCCTCCCCGTGTGTGTGTGTGTGTGTGTGTGTGTGTGTGTGTGTGTGTGTGTGTGTGTGTGTGTGTCTTTATGTAGCTCTTTCTATCCTGGAATTCTCTATGTAGACCAGGCTGGCCTTGAACTCACAGAAATCTACTGCCTCTACCTCCCAAGTGCTGGGATCAAAGGCGTACACCACCACAGCCTGGCGCTAATAGAAATTCTTAATGATGGTAATTAGAATTGATGGGGGTCCAGAGCTTGGCTCTTCTACTTGGGGTTTAGGAAGTATCCCTAGGTCATCCAGTGTCAAGTAGTCTTGATTGGCATCTGGTAGGCACTGAGGAGTCCAGAAGGTCCTATGATCACTAACTTTGGGGTCTAATCTGTCTTCCACAGACAAGCCCATTCATTCCCAGAGTAATTTTGCACTCAAACTTCAAAATTGCCATTGAAAGTAATTTCAGAGGTTCGTTACAGCTGAGCCATCAGTCTGCCTATGGCTGCTTGTCTTGTTTAGTCTTGAGCATTGGGTGAGTAGAGCAGGTGGCCACCCAGACCAGCACGAGGATGTCAGAGCTCGGCAAGATGCCACATAGTTCACAGGCTGCAAGCAGGGTGGACAAGATGGCAAGGGTGTTTGGTGGCCAGGGTCCAGGTTGCACCGGCTGGCATGTGCTGGGGTGCCCTCCATAAGCCTGTCCTTCCCCTTCCATGACCTCCACCATCTTGCCCTCTACCCTGGAGCAGAGAAAGAGCTCTGCTACAGAGCTGATCCCTGGGTGGCAACTTACACAGCCTTTTGTGGCTGGTGCTTAAAAGTTAGGTGTCACATCTATAAAATAGGACTGGGGTTGGCTCAATGGTTAAGGGTACTTGCTGCTCTTGCAAAAGATCCAAGTTTGGTTCCCAACAACTATTTGGCAACTCACAACCTGTAACTCCAGTTGCAGGGTATCTGATATCCTCTTCTGGCTTCCTTGGGTACCAAGCACATAGATGGTACACACACACACACACACACACACACACACACACACACACACACACACACAATTAAAATAAATAAATCATATCTGATTGGTAGTGGCAGCATGTACTGGTCTACAAAGTAAGTTTCAGGACAGCCAAAGCTGTTATACAGAGAAACACTGTCTCAAAAAAACAGCAACAATAATAACAATAGCTTTATAAAACAGGACTAAGAATTGTTCTCTTCCCAGTGGACTTAGAAGGCTACAAGGGACATAAAGGTGACTTGTTTCAGTGGCCAGAAGACCATTGTGAGCTCCTTGGCCTGCACCCTGATAACACAGGAGTTCAGATTTGACTTCTTACGAACTTAGACAAAAGGCACTTACCTTGTTTTTCTGTTTGTTTTTGGTTTGTTTTTTTCTGAGACAGGGTTTCTCTGTTTTCTTTGGAGCCTGTCCTGGAACTCGCTCTGTAGTCCAGGCTGGGCTTGAATTCACAGAGATTCACCTGCCTCTGCCTCCTGAGTGCTGGAACCAAAGGCATGTGCCACCAGCATCCAGTGGCACTTACCTTGTTTAAGTAGATCAGTCTGTTTGTCTGTGCTGTATGCTGCTGTGGGAGCAGCCAGCTGGCCAGGACCCACTTCCCTGCAGTTCTGTGAGCCACTTCCATTTACTAGAGAACCAGGGGAGCTGTACCCTGTCTCTGTTTGTTATCAATGCCAGCACTGTACCTATGCTCAGTGTCTGCAAGTTATAAGAACTCATTCCCCAGACTGTATTGGGTACCTGGTGTGGTGGAGGCATACTCCTGTCCTCCTGAATACCAGCATCTATCAGTTTCCCCCAAGTCCTCCCAAGAGCACCCTCCTTGGGAACCCTCTCCTCACTTCTATACTCCAGCATGTTCTTAGATAGGTCCACTCCCCAAGAAGTCATTCATTCATTCATCTACCCTCCATCCATTCCATTCCATCCATCCATCCATCCAATGACTTGGTGTTCCTGTATCCATTATGAGACAGACAGATTAGCATTCCTTCCTTGCAGTTGCCTCTGCACATGATCCACTCCCTTCAGGGCTTGGCTCCTTCCTGCCTGCCTTATGTTTATGCTGTGCCTGCCACTCCCCATCCTGCTTAGACAAGAGTGCAGAAACCATTGAAAGCTCACACCCTCAGAGTGCAGCATGCTAAGGCCTCAGGAGCTGAACATGTGTGAAAAGCAGACATGACACCCCTTGCCACACCCCACACTGCCTGCCTCTTCCTTCTCCTGCCTTCAGGGTAGCACCATGCTCACCCTGGGACACCTTTTATTATTGGAGGCAATTTAAAGATGGGACATGTATCTGATGCACCTCTGTCTCCTGGACTGTCCAGTATAGTATGCCTGCCCTTTGTAAGTCAATGGATGGATGCTTCAGGCGTGGGGGCTGTCTAGCTGGAGGGAGGAGATGACTGTGAGTGTAGACAGATTTATGGACCTGGTAACTCAAGAAAGACTAATGGCATTCTAACACAATAGATAAGAATTCAACAGTGGCTGATAGGCTGGCTGTCATCATGCAGGCCGCCTGTGGCCCTATTTTCCAGATCTGAGCTGTAGAGAGAAGTCCATGATTGCTCAAGGTCAGTTAGCCAGTAAGTGTCGGTCACTCTGACCTGGGCCTGTCTAGGCTGAGTCTGGAGCTGGCACTTGAACCTCATGTCCTGCTGCTTTAAGCCCTGGGCAGTCTTTCTTCAGCTGGGCCAGCTGGTCATAAGCTCAGCGGGCAGTAGAGCTGAGCTGTCCTTGGCGGGCACTGCCCCTGCCTGGCCACCCCTACCCACCTGCCAGGAGCCCCAATCCTCCTGGGCATCGCAGAGCCTTCTGTGCTCCTCTCCAAAGGACAGGGCATATTTCTTCCCAACCCTCTTAAGACCCAGCCCGCACTGGAGGCTTCATCATCATGCAAATTAGCAGGATTGGATCCGCTCCTGCGGAGGACTCCGGGGGCGGCAGAAGGACGGAGGCCAGTGGAAGGGGGGAGCACAGAGGGCTGGTGCCAGCACCATGCCACCCTGGGGAAGCTGCTGGGGATGGGGGAGAGGGCTGCGCCTGGGCCAGGCAGGCTCCCAGCACTGTTGCTGAAGACAGCACCAAGAAAGACATTCTTTTCGGATTTACTCTTTGTGTATTGAGCCCTTTTATGATTCATCAGTAAGTAAATATCAGCTGAGGGGTGATTTGTTTCTAACAAGCTTATAAAATACTGGCGTCGTTTGTGGCTTGTTGGAGTGCTGATTATAAACACTCCCCCATGCCCACTCCTCCGTCAAATTAGCATTCAACGAACAAACATTGGATTCTTTCTTGTGCTTTCTGCCCTGTCTTTGGGCGCCAGAGGGATGAGTAAGCGACAAGAAGGCTCAGACCCCCAGACTAGAATATTCAGCATCAACTTAAGACTTTCGGGGATGAAGAGATGACTCCTCACTGGGCCCTCCAAATGTGGGGACACAGGGCCCTCTGAGTCCAGCTGGCTCTCTCCCATGCCTCACTGCCAAGTTGTCTTGTGACCCGGCTCCTCCGGGCCCCCAAGCCTGTCATCTTCAATCTCATGGAGAACACAGATCTGGTCAGACTGCATCTGGCCCTCAGCACTTGGAGCGGCTGCCTGCCCCCAGGGGTCCCGCCTGGACCCAGCCAGAGGCCTCTGCACTAAGAACATCTGAGCAGGTCATGTGGTCTGTCACATGCCAGCTCCTCACCCATGAGAGCTCACCCATCAGAACTGGCCTGTATTCCCCCTTCCTCCTGGCCTCTAGCTTTGTGGTCAGGAATCAGGTTGCATTTGTCTGTCTAGTACATAAGCCTGCAGCACCCATCCGCCACGCCTACATGTAGTAAGGTTGATGCCTACCTAACATGAGAACTCCTGGTGACTTACCTTGTTAAGATGCCATCATGGCCATACTGAGGAACTGTGGTTTGCCAAATGCCTGGTGAGTGCCTGCCAAGCTATAGGAAAGCATACCATCACTCAGCCGGAACAGCAGTCATAGTTCCCCTCATTCTACAGAGGGGAACTTCCCAGCCAGAAAGGGGGCTTTTCCCATCACAGTGGCAGAGCCTGGATTTGGAAAGTGGCCCAGCCCTCTTGTCAGGCGAGAGAACGCAGTCTGCCCCAACATAGGTCTTTGTGGGCTTTCTGCAGCTAGAACCTCCCAAATGAGGGGTGCTACCACAGCCTATCCTCTTTTGATATAATATTTTTTATTCTTTGAGAATTTTATATATGCATATAATATCATTTTGATCATACCTGTCCCCTCCTTTCATACGTATACCCAAGATCCCCTTCCAATTTCATGTCTTTTTTTTTTTTAAGTAATACACTGGTCCAATTTGTGGTACCCATATATTCATGGGTGTGGGGCCAGTCACTGGAGCATCGTTGGCCTACCTGGTATCATATCCTTGATGAAAATAGGCTCACCTTCTACTAGTAGCCATCAACTGTGGATAACTCCTTAGCCGGAAGTGAGGGGGTTGGTGAGCCCCTCCTCCTCCATTCTGGCTGGTTTGATCCTGTCTTATGCAGACAACCACAACTGCTCTCACTTCATGAGTGTTGTGGTCCTGTCGTGTCCAGAAGACCTAGTTTCTCCCAGGTCTTCCTTGACCCTTGGCTCTTAAAATCTTTCTAATCATCTTCTTTTCCATGATGTTCTCGGTGAGAAGCAGGGTGTCTTCTTTTGTTTGAGCCTTCCATGGACGCTTACTCTGTGCTTTGAGCAGCCCGTCATATGCAGGGAACTACAGGGCAGGGGCTGAGTGGGGCTAGGAGGTCTATGCTCCAATCACCCTTAGTTACAGAGTGGATACACAGTCAACACCACCATTGTCTTACTCATTATTCACTGGGTTCTATTTTTTTTTTTAATCTATTTTATTTTCAAGACAGAGTCTCGCTATATAGCTCTGGCTGTCCTGGCACTCACTCTGTAGAAAAGACCAGGTTGGACTTGAACTCACAGAGATTTCCTTGCTCCTGCCTTCCAAGGGCTGGGATTGAAAGCGTGTGCCACTAAACTCAGCCTGGGTTTAACTTTTTACATTAAAAAGCTTTAATTCTATTTTATTTCAAAAGCTATTTGTTTTCAACAGAGAACAGAAGCTAGAGAGGGCAGCCAGGCAACACTAAGTGTGCTGCTGTTTGAAGGTGACCCGTTGGTTTCTTTCTGCAACTCTAGCTGTTTTCTCTTACCGCCCACAACCCAGATAGTACTATAGGGAGGGCATGTTTACATGATTCTGTCCTCTGCTGGCCACAATTGATTCTGTCCTCTGCTGGCCGCACTGATGTTTAGAGAAGGGTGCTTGTTTCAGTGGGCAGGACCATGGACAGGTACTACTGTTTATCATGGAGAAACACAAACACCCCACCACCATGCGCCAGCCAAAAGCTCTGCTCTCTAATGAGTGCAGCTTGCCCTGCTCTCACTGCAAAAGCAAGAGTATATAGTCTAGTCTTTCCTCTGAGTGTGCCTTGGTGCAGAGAGTGGCATCTTAGTTCTGAGCCCATGCTGAGGACAGGAAGTATTCCTAGGAGGAAATGCGGAAGCCCAGCTCTACAGACATCTTTCAGATGGCCTCAAGGGCTTATAGAAAGTCAGATAGAAGTTTTGATTTATACTCTGGGCTGAAGGCTGCTTGGACTTCTATTTCATCCTGACCCTGGTCTTGTGGGTGTATGCCTAGTCTCTATAGGGCCTGCAGGATCTCTGCTCTTCTGAGCCCTGGGCAGGGAGAGGGAACTATCTTCCAGAGCTCCACTCAAGGGACTCACACACCGGAGGCACAGTCTCAGATTGGGGATTTGCAGGGACCTGGCTTGAGGAGTTCAAAGGCTTTGCTAAGGCCCATCCCTTGTTTGATCAGAGCAGTTAAAGCATGCAGTAAAGGCAGGAAAGTCAACGTTGAATGTCTTCTTTCCCTAGGAACCTGAGGTCACCATAGAGGGGTGGGGAGCTCTAAGTATTTGCTGTAGCCAGAGATGCTTCAGTGCAAAAGTTTACTTTGCCAGACTTCAAAATGGCTTCACAAATTCACTCTCGTGCGTGCGTGCGTGCGTGCGTGTGTGTGTGTGTGTGTGTGACGGGGGAGAGATCTAGTGGGAAGGAAGGGATACCCCCCTTTTTTTAAGATTTTGTTAAATTTTAAGTGGAAGTTCTTATTAGCCACGTGGGCGCCATATGTAAGGAATAGGGTTTTTCCGCCCGCTGCTGGTCTTGTCCCGCCGCTGTGCCAGCCCCAAATAATTAATACACAGAGACTCTGTATTTGATATAATGCTGTTGGCCAGGTACTAGTTTCTTATTGGCTAGCTCTGTCTTAATTATTAACCCATTTCTATGTATTTCCACGTAGTCTTACCAGCGAGAGACAGCTGGCGGTTCTGCCTTCTCCAGACTCTCCATCTTGACTCCTCCTTCTTACTTCCTCTTTCCTCCTTGTCTCCTAGTCCCTCCTATCTTCCTTTCCTATTGGCCAACAGTGCTTTATTCATTAACCAGTATGAAAAACATATATACATAATGACATCTCCCATCAGCCATCCTTTCAGCAAGCAAGCCTTTGGCAGCACCAGGACTCTGGTTCATCATGATAGGCCTCTACCATTCCACCTGCCCTCAGAGTGTTTTGTGGATGCCCTGCCTGAATATAGTGTGTAGAAAGGACCAAGGGACTGATGTAGGACAAGCTGGGTTGCTGAACCAGCATGGGTCTCTGTATCTCTGAGAGCTCTGGTTTGGGATTTTTTTCCCCTGAGGGTTTTTGCTTATGTTCTCTGGCTTGGCTTTTCAGACTTTTCTTTCTCAGCAGGCTTGATATGGCAGAAAGGGTCTCATTGACTTTGGTCACACCCATATTTCCTGTATGTATGCCATAGTTAGTAGTTAGTGTAATAATGTTGATGATAACAATACTTGCTATGACTCACAATAGTCTTGTGAGGCAAGGAGGGTGCTAGACTCTGGATGCTGCCATCAGCTTGTGGATAGCAGTTGGCATTAGAGCTATGAATGCTGTGCTTGCCTGGGAAGTGTCAGCTAACTGTGGCAAATAAGCAGAAGAGAGTCAGGACCAGCTAAGAGTAGTATAAGGGCTAGGGCATGACTCATAGAAAGACTCAGCCTTGCTAGTCATTATGTGCGGTGCCCAGAGAACATATAGCAAGCCTGGCACCTAGGTGTGTCAGGTGGCATCTGAAATGGCGTGGGGTACCAACCTGGAGTGTGTGGTGAAGGGCTGATCCATCTGCAGAACCACGAACTACAGCAAGCATAAGTCAGCAGCTAATCAACCCAACCAGGCCTTTATTGGACATCTTCCATGTGTCCACCTGGGGCTTCTAAAGACTTGAATTTATTAGCTAGGGTTGTTTAGGTTGCAAGTGACAGAAAGTTTAAACATAATCAGGGAATGCTCTCATTTGTTGTAACATGTCAGCTAGCTTTGTGTACAATAGACATCTGTTTAAAAATAATTTATTCATTTTTATTTTATATATACTATTATTTTATCTGTGTGAATGTCTGTATGAGGGCATCAGATCCCTTGGAACAAGAGTTAGAGACAGTTATGAATAGAACCCAGGCTCTTAACTGCAGAGCTATCTCCCCAGCCCCCAGAAAACATCTCTTAAGCACTTGTAGCTAAGAGGACAGAGGCACAGCATAAGAGAGAAGTGCCTGATGGAGGACCTCGGATCACAGTAAGGAATGGGGGATCACGTGGATGAGTGTCGGGTAGGTGGGGCCTGGGCCTTCTGGCAGAAGATGTAATTTTATGATGGGCAGAAGGGAGAAATCCAGGTTTTCGGGAGTATGCAGTAGGGCTGGAAAGTTTGTCTGGTCTGCCTGTGCTGCACAGACTGGTGTGGGGGACCATGGAGCAACTGTGGGTGGATGAACCGGGGGAAGAGAATCAAGACGCAGAGTCAGATGTTGGAGGTTTCTCTCTCTCTTTCTTTACCTCTAGCTTTTTGTTTGTTTGTTTTTGTTTCTTGAGCCCGGGTTCTCTGTGTAGCCCTGGCTGTCTGTCCTGAAACTCACTTTGTAGACCAGGCTGACCTCACAGAGATCCACCTGCCTTTGCCTCCTGAGTGCTGGGATGAAAGGCTTGTGCCACCATACCCAGCTTTCTTTTTTAAAGGAATCTAGAAATGGACCCTTTCTGGAAAGGAAAAGATGCCATGAAAGCCAGAGATAAATGGGGGTTGGGGTGCAAGACCTGATGCTGTCCACATCTTATCCCAGCCTGTTGAGCTGGCTTGAGCAGCAAAGGCTCCCTGTACATTTTCCACCCTGAGCTCTAGCTGCTCAGCAGGCAGCCTGCTTCCAGCCTCCTGGTACACTCTTGTCTGTCACCTGTCCTGTGCCTTTCTGGGCTAGAATCTGTCAGAGCTATTGCTCCAAACTGCCTCATCCTGGTCAATGGGATCGTCAAAGAGCCCAGCCCACAGCACCTGCAGGTCACATGACAGCACAGCCAGGGGCAGCTGCAGCACTGCAGAGCTCCAAACCTTCTGGGTGCTGCCACCAAAGCATCCTGAGGGAGTGTCTGGGATCTCCCAGCTCCAGAGCTGAACAAATCAAGCGCTAATATGTTGTCTCTTACCATTGTCCTGTGCCTGCCGAAGGAAGAGAAGTTCAGGTGATGGCACCAGGCTTGCTCTGCAGATGGGGACACACAGATGAGAGGTGGGGATCTGGAATGAGAGAGGATGGTCCTAAGAATCCCATAGAGGCCTGCACACCATGGGACACTAGGTTTACTGTCTGTGTGACTTTTTCGCTAAACCAAAGGCAGAAGCACCCTATCCTCCAGCCCCCTGGGACTCATGCGATTGCTTCAAGGAAGTGTCATCCATGGGAATGTGATCATTCATTTATTTCATGTCACCTTCAGATTTATAGTATGGGCTTTTCTTCTCACTGAACTCAGGTTTCTGCAAAAACAAAACAAAACAACAACAACAACAAAAAAAAAATCCCTGCTTCTTTGAGATTGAGGTTGCACAAACCACATTAGGAAGCTTCATGGAACCCTATAGCCAGGCTTAAAAACACATGTGTGCATTCCTTGGTCAACTTAGAAGGCACATTCCTTAGATTGGTCCCTCAATTTTGGCGTTGACATTCAGCAGGTATCTTCTGGTTTCTGACCTTCCTGCTGTTCCCATGGAGATGCTGCAGACATGGGTGATACAGACAGGTTCCATGGTAGAGTGGGCTTCTAGAACAACTGTGTTAGATCCATCATATCCTGTCTACAGGCTCTGGATCCCACCCCTCACAGGCACTGCATTCTTCCTGAATGTCATTTACCTGTCCTGAGCAGGGTGGCCATCTAATTGTGAAGATAGTAGGCTTTAAGTTAAGGGTCAGTGACAATCCCATGTAAGCAGGTCCACACAAGGCAATCACAAGCAGTGCTAGCAAGCCTGACTCCTGGTCACCCTGGTTACGACTTGCGAATCTGCAGTGGTGTAAAGCAGTCTGGGTTCATCAGAAACCATACCTGGACTTGTGAGTTTTCTTTTCTTGGGTAGACACACCTGATAGGAGACCATTAGGAGATGCTAGGTGCCACGCACACAGAGTCTGGGTGGCAAACAGCAGAGGCCTCAGTGGGTCATGCTGCCCAGCTGAGGTATGCCCATTGCCCTTTGAGCCCGTATTCCACTGGTGGTGGACTAGCGAGTTGTGGCACACCCTGAGTTGAGGTGTACTGTACTTTGAAGCACATGCGTGTACTTCAGCTCGGTTCAGTGAACCCTACTTGAACCTGTGTTCCTGTGGGTCCCTCTGTTCCCCTCCTTGCTGTGTCCCGACACTGCCTGTCCTGAGGAACTGTCACAGGGATACACTGTTCTGACTGAGTGCTGATAGCCCCACTGGCTGCTGAGTCCTTAAAACCTGACCGAGGAACTGAGGTTTTCATTTTAACTATAATTAATTCAAATTTGAATTGCTACAGGTGGCAGGAACCATATTGGATAGAGTAGATCTAGAAGATAACCTTTGTATTTTATTTTTTTTAAGGAAAAGAACTTTCAAGAGAAATTAAGCATCACTTTCGGTCCTGATTTTTCTACTGAGGGGTGGAGGGTACCATGTCCAATTATAAGCCAAAGGACCTCGAGGAAGCAGTGAACTGTAGGTTCCAAGCCATCTGAGCACCAGGGTTTCTCTCTAAGTCCTACTGAGTGCAAGGACTGTTCTGCCTCTGACCGTGGGAAGACCAGTGTGGCTCCTTCTCATGCCGTCCAGTGTTGTGTATCTTTGCATACATGTGAGCCACTGCCCGGACTGAAGCTTTTTTTTTTTTTTTGTATGCTATTCTGTCGTTCATTTCAAGTGATGATTTTGGTAGGGGAAAAAAGTAATGCTGGCAGTAGAGAAAACCCTTGAAGCAGGGGTAATTCGTGTGTCCTCGGCAGGGTCTGTGACAATGAGGGCTTTGGAGCCTGCCTGTCACGTTAATTGTATATTATTAGAGGCCATTAATCTGAGGATTATTAACAAGATGGAGTCTTAGGCAGTTGCCTTGCTGTGGAAAACTAATCTAAGATCAGCGATGTGCTAAAGGAGGCTAAGTTACTTGCTCCCAGGCATCCAAGGCAGGGGGTGTGGAATCTTTGCTTTCTGGGGCCCCAGTCTTCATTGTGGAGACAGAAGGGTGTGGCCGTCAGGAGGGCAGGGTGCCAGCTCCTTTTCAATATATTTCAAATCCTCTGAAGTTTCAAGTTCCAGGGATTTAGAGGTAAAGAGTTTCTTTTAAATTTAGTTTTCTTGTGGTGCTGGGCATTGAGCTCTGTCACTGAGCTGTGTGCCAGCCTCCCAGAAGTCCTGGCTGCCTAGAACCCCAATAGTTGTACCTCGTTATTGCTGTTGAAGACATCACCTTCTTCTGCCTGAGTGCTGATGATGGGGCCTCATTTCATCTTCTCTTTCCATTCAGAAGATAATTCTGGAGATAATTCTATCCCTTGGTGATATTTCTTTGACCAGGCAATCTGTCACCATACCCTGATGGTTACACTCTATGCAGAGAGCTAGAGGTTGATACTTCTGTCTTTGTCTGCAGTGGGGATGCTGCAAGACTCTGCAGCCGTGTCCCATCCAAGCCACTCCAGCCTTTGGCTGAGCTTTTGGAGCTTTTCAAGTTAGGGAGTTGCTTACACAGGCCCAACTGTGGAGATGTTGGCTAGGGCCAAGGCACAGGGACACACTGGACTCTCCTTTCCTTACTTCTTTAACCTCAAAGGAAGGAAGTCCCACTGGGTTTGGAGAGAAAACTGGCAGATAGGGAGATAACTCTGCAGGTAAATAAATGTGCACACTGCACAAACTTGGTAATTCGAGTTTGATCCCTGGAACAGTTGTTTTTAAAAAGTCAGATGTGGGGTTGGAGAGATGGCTCAGTGGTTAAGAGTACTGACTGCTCTTTCAGAGGTCCTGAATTCAATTCCCAGCAATCCCATGGTGGCTTACAGCCATGTAAAATGTGATCTGATGTATACCTGGCATGCAGGTATACATGCAAATAGAACACCATGTACATAATAAATCTTTTTTTTTTTTAAAGTCAGATGTGGAGATGTATTGAAGTGCATCTCTTATTGCAGAGCTCTAGCCTAGAGTACCCAACACAGTGACATAGGCAAAACAGACCCCGTCTTAACAAGGTGGAAGGAGAGACCCAAACCCCGAGAAGCTGTCCCCTGACTCTATATGTATCCACACCCATGCACATACAGCATAAATAAACATGTATTTAAGGCAGGACAACAGAGGAACCACAAAGAAATGAGAGCCTGGTCACAGGCTCCTCAGCAGGAGAGCACAGTGAAGCAGGAAGCGGCTGCCAGCCTCCAGCCATGGATGTCAGTTGAGTGAAAGGGCTTGGCATCCGCACAGGTCAGGACATACATGGGAGCAGTATGGAGTGGATGAGGGTGTCAGTGAAGCTGATGTGAACTCTTTAAAGGAATGGCATCTGCCTACTGCAGTATAAGGGCTAGTTAAGCACGTCTTGGAAAGCACACGAGGCACAGGCCATGTATTCTGGAAGGTGGACAGGGCCTATTGTTCCAGTTTCGCCCACAGGCTTTGTACACAGTGGGCACCAGTACAGAGTACAGAATAGCGTTGCCTGTGGTCTTTCTGTCTCCCCTTAACCCCCACTCACGTGCAGCCTTGGGAAGCAGACTCCACATTCAGAAAGTGCTTGGTGCCAGGATGTGATGGTGTACATTTTTAATCCCAGCACTTGTGAGGCAGAGGCAGGAGGATCTCCGTCAATTTGAGTCCAGTCTGGTCTACAGAGTGAGTTCCTAGACAGCCAGAGCTGTTACACAGAGAAATCCTATCTCGAAGAACCAAAACAATAAAAATAAACAATAAAAAATATGTGTTCTGTAGTCAAGAGGACTGCCCTGGAGCTGGACAGCCTCAGGCTTGTTCGCTTGCTCTCTTTCTTCTTTGAAGAGGTACATGCCAGCTGCCCCCATGGCTGTGATAGGAATTCACTCTGGCTTTGCTGACCTCTGGCTCAGATCTGACCCCTGACATGGCTCTCAGGAACACTCCGTCAATGGAGTCAGCTGGAGTCGTTGGATTTTAGGTTTGGAGAAGGTGAAATCACAGCATTGGGAGCTTAGAAGAGCAGCACCCTGGGGGACGGGTTGGCCATGTGCTTGATCTTGCCCTGAAGTCCAGGTGAGAGTGTGGGTCGTCAGGCCAGCCAGTCTAGCCTTTCCCAAGGTGTGAGACTGTCCTCCAACCCAGTGTTGGCCTCAGTATGGAGAAGCATGCACGCCTGCCCTGCACCTCTAAGCTTCACTGTCTAGAACAAGCCTCTGGCATGGGAAGAGTCAGGAGGGGACCCTTCTGAGCTCACACAGTGTTGGCACACAGCAGACAATAGGGGCCCCTGCAGAGCCCGCCGCTAGGCAGGGTGGCCCAGGGTGGTCTAGGAGAAAGCAAGGGACTGTGGGCAGAGGCTGACAGGCAGTTCATCCTATGTATGTGGAGCCTGTCCATGACAATGGCTACATTCTGCTAAGGGAGAGTCATGTTTCCTTCTTCCTAAAATCCCATAGCTTCTGTGTGTACTGATGCAGTGTCATCCACTCGTTATGGCCTTGGCCTCCCTATCTTAGGGGCTGGGGTGTGTGTGAGTGGGTACCTGGGTAAATAAGTATAAATAGTTTTCCTTCTGATATGTGACTGGATTATTTTCCAGTTGATTTCAAGCCTTGGCCCCAAGTGGCCCACAGATCAAAAAAAGATAAGGGTCAGTTACAAGGTTGAGCTCATTCTCCGTTGCCATAGCAACTGACCTCAGGCAACCCTCCAAGGACTACACCCAGCTCCCCAGGTGATATTTTTACTGTCCACGCCATCAATCCCAGGCCTTTCAAAACTCAGACTGCCTAATTGTCAGGGCTCTGTTTTGAAGAGGCTCTGGGTCCCTGTGGGGCCCCAGTTCAGGCTGCCAGAGCTCATTTATAGGCCCTCCTGAAACATCGGGGGAGTGACGATGGGTCCCTCCTGGCCAGACAGGCCTAGAAAAGTGCCTTTGGGGAAGATGAGGGGTCAGCCCATCCTCCAGGATTAATTAGGATATTGTGAACCCAAGGAGAGGGTGGCAGTGGGGATGCCAAGAAGCCACCGAGTCTTCCTGACTGGTGTGGGGTGTCAAGGGGGCACATAGCACCAAGTCCTGGGGCAGCCTGGCTACTGGTGATGCCGGGAGGGCTGCAGGCAGCCGTGGTCGCCTGTTCATGGGGTTCGCAGTATCTCCCTCTGCAGTAAATCGCTCCGCACATTAGCTGCTATGGGCAGAATGCAACTTTAGATAACATCTTGCCTTTTAAAGCTGTGCCCTGTGCTCTGGTCAGCAGTCTCAGGGCCTTCGGCGGTTGTCAGCTTTCAGTACAAGCCCGGAACACCAGAGCACTCTCCAAGTCCATCTTGTCTTTGGGCCTGGAGCTGAGCTTGAGTTTCTGCTGCCAGGGGCTGTTGGGTAGGGGTCCTGGGGACTGCCAGGGTCCAGGGTCTCCTCTGTGTGCCCCCGGTTTGACCCTTTTCATCATCTCACCCCGCCACCCCCAGGGCGGCGTTTGTGCTCACCTGCCCTCTTGTCTTCTGCCCAGGACCTTTGTTCCTGGATGGCAACAAAGGACTGACTCCCATCAGCCCCTCTCCTGTCTCCTGTTCTAGTCTACTGCTGTTATTTATTGGGAGGGGGAGGCCCCCCCCAATACACACACTTCCTGCCTCCTCATTTACTCAGGACTGAAGCACCAGGGTCCTTCCTTATCTCTGTGGGTGGAGGTTTGGGGTTGTGTTTGGACCTGGTCTGGCAGACCTCAGGGCCTCCTTTTGGCCTGCTGTTTGGGGCAGGCTGTGGGCTCAGGCGTGGGTTCAGGCCTGACACTGTGGAGTAAGCCCGCAGGGTTCTTTTTTTGGTAACTAACGAATGGCTTCAAGGACCACATTCCCTTGCATTTCCTCTACTTGCAGCCATGCTGTCCCAAGGGTGATGTCACCATCCCCACATTGTCACTGTCTTTCCCTCATTGGGAAAAGTCCTCGGCCCTCTTGCCAACCCTGAACTAGTGCTAGCAAGGAGCCTAACTAACTCAGCCGTGGCTTTGTTTTCTTCCTTTTGCCTGGACCACTCAACCCTCCTCGTCAGCATCTGAAAAAACCCAACCTCCAGGATGAGGGTCAAGGCCATGCTGTACTCACTTGAAATCAGCCTGTTTGCCTGGCACGCACCTCCAGTTTGAGTCCTGAGGATGCTGCTTGTTGTACTGAACCACTGCTGACTTCACTGTCCTAGGCACCGGAGGGCAGGTGTTTGGCTTTTGGCCTCTTTTTGTCCTGGGATCTGAATGTCACTGTCAGCTTGTCACAAAAACTGATTAAGGAACACAGGGTGTCTTGCTGGCTCTGGTGACCAAGTCTTATGTTTTTAATCTTATGTTTTCTAAGGCTAGTGTGCTCACTGAGAGGAGGAGGAATGGAGGGGATCACCTCTCCCAAGGTCCCTCTCCTCTGGGGTCAGTTGAAGGAGCTGAGAGAAACAGCTGTGATTCTGAGAAGATCCAAAGATTAAATATAAGATCAGTGTGTTAGGGAGTTCCCACAGGCATGTGACAGCACTTCCCAGAACCTTCTCTGATTTTCTCCTCCATTGTATGCATTGTTTCTTGCTGACCTGTGGTTGCAAGCTATCAGGCACCCCACACACCCACCCAACCCTGTGTGTGACCCAGCATCCAGGCGCATAGCCTTGTGTGGTAGTGAGCGCCTCCAAGGGCTATAAAGGATACAGCCTGCCCTGGTTTAGTGAGAGGTGTCTCCTGAGGCCTCTTCAAGGGAGGTCTATCTGAGTGCAATGAGAAGAGGGAATTATGGACATTTGGGAATTGCTTCAAGGAGGCCAGAAGTCCTGTGGCAGATGTAGTCTGCTTGCCTGCCTTACAGAAACCCTGCGATTATTCTTTCCAGATTCTAGTAAAAATATAAGCACAAAGAGGTTAAGTGAATCACACAAATATGAATGGTAAGTGATGGTGGTACTGGGCTCAAAGCCAAGCATTTCCCTTCCTGACTTGCACATCCTTTATTACCAAGTGACTAGTTGTGCCTCCTATCGACACAAGATAGTAGCAACTCCCTTTCTAAAGAGGGACACACATTAATGGCAACAGTAGCTTTTCCAATGGAGTCTCTGCCAACAGATCTAGATCAGGCAATATGTCTGGAGCAGGTCTGCTCAGCTCAGTGGAGTCCAAGAACAATGCCCTGTCCACTCCCTCCACAGCGGCTGCTTCTCCGTCCCACGCAGCAAATTATGGCCTCTGAGAGTGTGCTTGGCCTGCCTTTGACATCAGCAGGGCCCACTGGGGTCTCAGCTCTCTCTCCTCCTTGTTTCCCCCAAGACCTGTATGGAAATAAGTATGTGTCTGCCGCGGATCAAATGCTTTTGGAGACAAAAGTCAGTGCCGAGGACATTACAGGGAACTATCATCTCTGCACGATGTTCTTCCACAAAGCCCTCAGCTCCTCTTTTGGGTGACACAGTTTCAGCCTGAAAGGTTCCAGTGAGCTGACTTGATTTCAAGCAAAAGCACATCTTTTTTTTTTTTTTTTTTTTTTTTTTTTAAGAAACGAAGTATAAAATTAACACTTATTATTCCTGAGCAGAGGAGGGAAAAAAGAAAAACAAGGGCTCTGGAAGCTTCATGCTTGCTGGCTTGATGTCTGATACACTGTAACTTTTATTTGTTTGTTTGTTTGTTTTAACTGTCTTAGAGGCAGGCTCTTGCTATGTAACCCAGGCTGGCCTTGACCTCACAGCGGTCCTCCTGAGTGCTGGGATTCAGATGTATACCACCATGCCCTGCTTATTTTCACTTAAAAAAAAAAAATTCTACAAAATCAATAGATTCCCTGGGCCAGCATGACTCACAGGGAGCAGGAGGCAGATCTGAATTTCAGGGCTGAGATCTGCATTTCACTTTACAAACGAGCGGGGCTGTGTAACTCACTTGAGGTGTGTAGGCCTCTCTTATGGATGCCTGTCATGCGCTATAAAAAAGAATAGGGAGGATGGAAGTGATCTTGAGTCTTAACTCACTAAGTCCCCCAGCTCCCACACTGGGGCGGAGAGGCCTGGGAGCTCCCAGACAGCTTTGTCATTCTGCTGTGAGGTGTAGCAAGCTCTATGTGATCTTATATAATTCACAAAAGTGATTCTCAGAGGGTGCCACTGTCTTGGGACAGAAGGAGAGGCTGCTGGAGCCTGGGGTGGTGAGAGTGATGGCAGCAGGGTGTGCTGGGCTTGCCGACAGTGGGTCGTGAGCACCAGGCTTGCCAGCCCAGCCAGCAGCGTTTGTCACACTAACTAGGACAGTCCCTCACTGCCTCCTGGCCCTCCCCATTTCTGGGCTGGCTTTCTAGGCAGAGGTGCACTTGATGGGCACCCCAGGGAGTGCAGCCCACCCTGCCATAGGGAGGAGCCCGGTCTGTGAAGACTAGCAAATCAAAAGCCAAGCTGAGGGAAAGACATTCCTAGGTCTGAGGGAACCCCCAGGCTCTTTGTTGTCCCCTCACACTTGGATTTTCTGCATATGTTCCCCCCCTTCCCCAGGTCTGACTCTTCTAAGCACTTGGGGGAGATAGAGGGAAGGGTCCCAGACAGACAGTTGTCTGTCTGCTGGGCTTTTTGATCTAATTAGCCCGGAACCTCACTTTGACACAGGTTTGGGCTGTGATTTGTCAGCCGTTTAGGACCCGCAAGCGGCTGGCGGCTCAGGGCCGCCTGACTGTGCACATATTTATGAACGCGGATGCTGGGCGGAGCTGCCTCTGAGTCAGGGGGGAGCAGCTGATGAATTGCTCAGCGCTCACGAAACGGAAAGTGACTGTCAGACATGATTTCTCTGATTTATAAGTTGCAGGAGCCTTCTTTGTCCTCTCAGTGTTTGTGTGTCAGACAGCTCCAGCCCCGTTCACAGCCAAGTGGTGAAAGGCTCTGTTTGGAGTCAAAGCAGTCAGCCATCCCTCATCGCTGCTGTAGAGCCAGCTCTAGCCAAACAGGGACAGAGGCCCAGCCGGGCGCCTCTCCTCGGGACTGCTTCCCAAACCCCCACCCTCGCCCCTATAGGTGGCCTGTGCCTAGGGATAGATAAGACAGCAAAGAAGCATCCTTGCCCAAGGGTGCTGGGACTGGAAAGTCCTGGATTCTGGAACATCGAGATGAAGCTGCTCGTGGGTGAGGTGGGGGTGGGAGTGGTTCACAGACATGTGATAAGCTTTGTACCCTGCACAGAGCAACACCCCAATCTCAGTAAGTGACCTCATTCTCTGAACCCATTCCTTCTTCCTGGAAATCCCATTTCCTAGTGAGCAGTGCTACTTCTGAAACCCTGCTTGCTGCAAACCTCTGCAGAAACCTCTCACAGCGAGCCATCCACATCGGCATAGGAAAGCCACACAGAAATGTGGTTCTCATCCACTCTTGTGTGCATTCATTCATCCATACACCGGGCTCCGAGAAGCGTTGTTGGTGTAGTTGGGGGGAGTGCGGGGCATGTTGGGGGGTCTTTGGAGGCAGCCCCTACACTTGAAGTCATCTCTAATTACAATGAGTGTCTCCCATGGGAAGTGGAGGAGGTGCGTGGGGCTTTTGTGGCAAGCGTACTGAGCCTGCCCTGTGTCCCCAAACTTGTCAATGAGTCTCTTTTCCGCTAGTGTAAAGGGAAGATCTGCTCGCATTTCTGCCGGGTGCACGTGGCCTAGTTGCTGGGGCTCTAGGGACATGACAAAAACCCGGCAGATTCCAGCCACTGGGCTATGTGGGGCAGGCCCACCTGCACATACAAATGTGCAGTTCAGCCGTGGGGCGCCCAGGGTATGGGGGATGAGCTGGGCCAGGGGAATGAGAGCCTGCTGTCCCAGCATTCCTGCCAGGGCCTGGGGACCCAGGGACTCGCCAGGAGGCTCAGCCCATCTGTGTCTGTGGCTTGCCACCAGCCGAGCCCCTCTGCTACCTAATTCTTGCCTTTGAGGGCAAATCAGAGCACCTGGCACCTTTGGTGAGCCCAGTTTCCCCTGGGAGCCAAGGGAGGGCTGTGTCCTTGGCTGTCCCAGATTGCATTTTTGCCAAAACAGCCATGCCCAGCAGTAAACACTAATTGAGCACTGGCTGTGTGCTGTGTGCTCTTCTGTATGAATTCATTCATTAATTCACACCTTGACTATAGGAGGAGGACAGTACTGAGGGCTTCTAAGAGAGGATACTGAGGCACAGTGAGGTGCAGGATGCCTACTCTGGCTGCCATGAGACTCAAGTAAGGGAGCCCACACCTTCTCTGACCACTGGGCTGAAAGCATGGATCTCAGCTCAGGGCCAGCAAGTGAGCAGGCATGGCATGGCCCTCAACTCATTCTCCTCTCTGGGCACCACTGAGTAAAGGCTTAGGTGTTGAAGCATTTCCCAGGTGGGACCATTTGTTCGGGTAGGAAGCCAACCAAGGAATCTGCCCATTCATAGGCATAGGCAACTGTTCCCACAAAAGAAACAACTTGCTTGTGCAACTTTCTTGGGTCTCATCAAAGTCCCTCACCCACTTTGTCCTATTCTGTCCCTCTCTGGACCCTCCCTTCTGGAATAACCCCTCACACCCAGCTTTCCAGCCGACAGTCCCTGCCTCCCACCCCCACTGGAATGAGGGAAAGACATTATTTGTTATTCTCCAAAGAATGCATAGCTCATTCTAGCCAGTTCCTGGCAGATCACACACACACACACACACACACACTCAATGAATATTCTATTGGCGTTTTAAAGACCTGGTTACTCCCTTCACCATTGAGTACCCAGTATGCCCCCCTTTCCACAGGGTTTCAGAAGTCAGGCTGTTGAACATGGCTTGTGACCAGAGGAGAAACCATGACCAGCATGTCAGAATCCTACATCTAAACCCAAGCCCTGCCTTCTGCAAGTCAGAGCTGGGCCATCAATTCATGTGATCAGAGATGCAGGGTGACCTCCTGCTGGTATAGGGTGTTCTAGGGCTGATGTGGGGTAACATGGGGCATCATGGGTCTGGTTCAGGGTGGTGTCCTGGGGCTGGTGTGGGGTGTCACAGGACTGGTGCAGGGTGTCTTGATGCTGGTTGCTCCTGTGTGTGTCTCACTGAAGTTATTACTTTCCCTTGCAGAGGAAGGCATTAACCATGAGTGTAAGCTGTGCAACCAGATGTTCGACTCCCCAGCCAAGCTCCTCTGTCACCTCATCGAGCACAGCTTCGAGGGCATGGGTGGTACTTTCAAGTGTCCCGTGTGCTTCACAGGTATGGTACCCATGTGGACATGACTAGAATGCATGATAGTGGGGAAGATCCTGCCCTGTATCATGGCTGGAGCCCAGCCTCTCAGCCCCCTTCCCTGTTGAAAACCTGTCTCCCTGCATACAGAGCTGACCCGCAGCCCTCCTGTCCCTTCTTCTTGGGCAGCTTGGGGGACAACTTTCCTGTCCCTCCTCTTCTTGCAGCTGAGTGGCTGTTCACTCCAGCCCTGGCATCTCTGTTGCAGTTGGTCCAGGCCTCTATGCTCTGTGGAGCCAGGAGCTCCATCCAGCATCAGTGGGGCTGCTCTGTCTACTTTCCACTTGCAGCCCTGGAGCCCCCTGTCCCAGCCAGGCTTGAGCCAAGCAGCTTGAGGGCAGCTTTGTTGGCCATGTCTCCAGCCCCCAGGCTGGCTGCCAGCCCCGGCAAGTTAGCGGCTGTCCCGGCCTGAGGCACATCTCGGGGGGCTTTGCTGGCCCCCTCCTGCTGCCCAGATGGCAGCCGGTGTGCACAGGGAGCTGGGCTCTCCTGGCCTCCCTGACATCTGTTGTCTACCACTGTGGGAAGCCCACCCCAGGGGGGTGCCTGGCAGGAGGCAATCTCTGAAGTGCTTATGTCCCAGACACACAGCTGCTTTGGGTGACCTCCTGGGTGTGCCCCTGGGCTAGGCTGTCCTGGGGACTGCTGCCACTGGGATAGGAAGCCACTACTGTGACCTGTCATGACACACATGTGTATGCATGTGCCTCTGGGGTCCCAAATGCCCTGGAACACCCTGGTCCTTCCCTCCTTCCCCCCAACTCAGGATCCCCTGCCCATCTGTTAGCATCACATGCAAAAATGCAGACAGTAACCCTGACAACAGGAACAGTGATTCTTAGGGTTGATTCACTGCTTGGTACCAGGCACTGTGCTATGTTGACCTAATTCCAATCTTATTTCGGCAACACACTTGCAGTGGAACCTTGGACAAGTCATTTAATGTTCCTGGAGCCTTGATTCTCTTCCCTCGTCAGAATGGGATATCAAAAATGTCTGCTCTGCAGTGTGGAGGCATTTGAGTGATGGAGTTTACATTCACCTTCTTGAACCAAGCACAACTTTGTTTTTTTAGACACTTATTTGCCCATATGATCCTCCTAGATAACCAGTGAAGTGTTTACTATAGTCAACTCTAGTGTTTAAAGGAAGGTCCAGAGCCCAGAGAGTCTGTCTTTCCCAAGTTTGCACAGCTATTAAGTGGCAAACTTAGCTTATATACTTCAAAGTCTCCTGATAAGGGACTAATGTTCCCAGAAGTAGTCCTTGGCCAACACTACCCATGTGTGGGTGATCCCTGCCTGGGAGAAGTGGTGGGGCTGAGGCTGGCCTCTGACTGTTATATCTGTGTGTGCAGTCTTCGTCCAGGCCAACAAGCTGCAGCAGCATATCTTTGCCGTGCATGGGCAGGAGGACAAAATCTACGACTGCTCGCAGTGCCCACAGAAGTTTTTCTTCCAGACAGAGTTGCAGGTGAGTGTGCTAGTCCCTGTGCACCAGCAGCTGCCCTCTTGACTGGCTGGCATAGTGTGTACCAGCCTGTGTATTCGTGGGGCAGGCTGAGTCTGGAGCAGGAAGACTCCATCTCATACCCATCATGCTTCCTAGTGGGCCCCTTTCTTCTACTCCCCACTCAGGTCATCTTATAGTATTTGGCTGGGTTTGGCATTGTGGCTGGTAGCCTGTGTGGCTCATGCTGCCTGAATTCAGCTCTGCCCAGGCAATTGGAATGTAAGAAGTAGTAGATGTCTCTTGGCTCCAGCTCAGAGGAAGAACAGTAAGTACGGAAGCTAGTGCGGCCCTCAGATGGTTGCAGGGGTCTTCACCAGTTTCCTTAACCCTCCAGAGTCTGCCATAGCCAAGGGATCCTCATGCAGAGCGCCACTGGATGGACACCTGCAGCCCTGCCCTTTCATCCCATGGGCTTCCTCTCCTTGCTTGGTATGGGTTTTCTGAAGATCTGGATCTGGATCCAGAACTTTCTGTCCCACTGGTTTTTCCAGGGAATTTCTATTTCATGAAAAAGTACATGCCCACCAGAAACACCCACGAGCTCACACAAGTCACGCCCTGTAATAGCATTACTATGTAAGGGCCGGTTCCCACGCTTGTGCCATCATTGACACTGGCAGTGCATACACCAAGGGATGGCGCATTCATTCAGCTTAGCACTGCAGTCCCAGAGACTGTACTGCCATCCACTGGAACGAAGCCACATGGATGCTCAGAAACACTGCCCACTGGGGAGTCACTGCTATCAGTAGCCGTGAGGAGGTCAGTTTGCAGCAGGCGTGTCCTTGGGATTACTGTAGCCTGGAACGAAGTCTTATCTGTTGTTCATGTGGCATATCCAGGTAGAGTTCAGGATATTTGGTGACCTGTGCCCATAGAGGGTCCATGTCCATCTACGTTTCCATGGTCACCATGCGGGGAGAAGGAGTGGGTGGGGGGTGATGAGCACACCAGCTCTTCCAGCTTCCACAGGGAAGTGAAACATCAGCTTCTCCACACAAGCCACACCCATCACTCCATGCTTGGGTGGAAAGAAGTGTCACTGCTGAGGAAGCCAAAGGGAACTGGCATGTGACAGGATCCCTAAAGATACACCTTGTGCTCATGGGTACATCAACCCACAGGGTGACATTTACCTCATACCTGAGCATGCTGTGCCTCAACCCTAACCTTCCACCCACCCGGAGCACAAGGCCAACTTTCCTGGCCATAGGAGTGCCTGGTGCAGGGCCGGCTGGGCCTTCTCGAGGCTCCAGCTCAGCTCATCTGCATAGCGATGGAAAATAGGCCCAGGAAGGGTACCGAAGAGGATTTGTCACTGGCTGGCTGAGTCCCGATCATGCCCAGCTCTGGACAGTGCTGGGCTCTTTTCTTTTTGGCAAGCTCTCTGAGCCCCCATACATTCTTACATTGTTCGCGTAACCTTCATTCTCTCCCCAGTGTAAATGAGTTAGGCATCCAGTTAAACAGAGCAGGCCAGGAGTGGGGTTCCACTTCCAGGCGACCACCATCAGTGGAGACTCGGGTCCTTTTGGAAGTCCTTGTGGGTCCTGAGCCTCTGTGCTGAGGACAATGAGGAGCCGGTACCCAGGACAAGGGCTAGAAACCAGCTCACATTGGGCAGAATGGGAAGCTGCTCGCCTGCCTGGTGGCACACGCCCTTTCTACTAAATATAGCTTTCTCACAGCCCATCCTACCCTACCTGCCTCACTGGCATGGCCCATCTATCAGAATAGGCCAGGGTCCCCTGAGGGATGGAGCTTTCTGTAACTCAAGAGGACAAGCTGCTTGAAAACACCTTAGTGTGTATGAACCCCTGTGGTTAGTACATAAAGTCACAGTCGCCTTACACTTCGCCTTTCCTATTCCTGGCTTTGTCCTGGACACCATCAGGGGGACAACTGGTGTCTTCTTGTTGGCTTTAAGAGAAGAGTGGTTCAGCAGGTAAATGCTTGCTGCGTGTGTGTGACGTTCTGACTTAACAATTCCCCAAAGTCTTGTAAAGCCAGGTGCTGTAGCACATACCTGTAACTCTATCACTTCAACCATGAGATGCCAGGTGGGGATGGGACACTCCCTGGAAGCTCACAGGAGAGCTAGCCTGGTGTATACAAGAACAAAGAGACTACCCCAATGTGGATGATGAGGACAGACACCCAACTTTACATATGCAACAGACATGCATGCTCTCTCTCCCTCCCTCCTCCCCTCCCTCCTTCTCTCTCTCCCTCTCCCTCTCTGTCTGTATGTGTGTGCATGCGCTTGCACACACAAGGGTAGGAGGTAGAAATACATGATAAATAGTGAATAGATAAACAGATTTCTCCCTGAAAGAGGAGACTCTCTACTTCCGTTTCTCTGACATGTTGGTGGTGCTGTGGCAACTGGCTTGACTTCCTGAATGTACAAGTGTTGGGAAATTAGGCTAACATGATGTGCCTCACTTTGCCTCTGCCTAACCTTGGGCTAAGGACCAACCCAAGAATAACCAAGCCTGTTCAGGAGGCTGAAGCAGGAAGGTCAAAAGTTCAAGGCCAGCCTGGGTAGCTTAGACCCTGCCTTCAAGTAAAAAGAATTTAAAGGCTGGGGCTGTAGCTCAGTGGTAGAGTATTTTCTAGCATGTGGGCCCTGGGACAATCTTCAGCATTCCCAAAAAGCAAAAGAGGTTCCTAGAAACTGCTGGTTCCCTGGTCACCCCAATAACCTTTGAGTGGGATCCTCAAGTACAAGAACCTCACAAAATTATAGCCTTAACAAGTCACTATTTTCTGCAATTAATTATTTTAATTACAGACTGTTTAAATGGGAAGTGTAACAGCACTAAATCTATGCAAATAATGGCTTTCCGTTAAGTAAGTTGAATAGCAATTTCCTGGGATTGAGGAGGGTGTTCGGGCCCCGCAATTTCAATGCTATTAGCTGAAACTGGTCTGTATTATCCTGTTTGTGTGAAGAAAGCAAGGCTGAGGTTCCCCTGGGTGTCATGGAAGAGCTTATGGGGCAACAGTCAGTGAGACCAGCCAGGATGCCTGCCTTTGCTTGGCTTCAACCACCTTTTGTGACCATGTACTTAGAGTTGGTGGGCACAGGGACTATGGGCCAAGAGGGCTTGAGTAGAAGATGCAGAGTCTAGGACTGAGCTTACCCAGGATTGGAATGTTCTGCCATGGGGCTAGAAGGCTGACAGCACTGGATGCCTGCAGGCTTGTTCTTCATCTGCCTCTGAAGAGTGGGAGCATTCACAGAGCACAGTTGTCAGAATGAGGAAGGTGTAAGTCTTACTGACATCTGAGTTCATCTTGGTCTGCTGAGAGTAATTCAAAGGACTGTGGATAAACTGTGCTTAGGCATGTCTAGGAGCATGAGTAGGAACTAAGGTTTGTTGCTCATCTATGTGGTGCTTGTGTAGGAAGGGCTCAGTGTGTATCCAGGACCAGTTCTAGGGCTAAAACTTATATGGTGAGCCAGCAGGCTTCTGTGGCAGAGAGCCATGTATGCAAAGGGCCTGTGGGCAGCATGAGCCAGGTATACAGCTAGGGCAAGAACAGGCAGAGCACAGTTGAAGCGAAGAGCAGGGCCTAGTGGGCAGGGAGAAGCAGATGGAGCACAGGTCATAGAACATGTGTGGGTCACGGAGATTCCGTCTACTTTCATTGTAGTAGGAGCCCACGCAGGAGAGAAGGCTGATTTACATCCTAAATCCAGAAGACACGGTTGGGTTGGGAGAATGGGAAGCCACAGGTGGGGGAAGAGGTCCTTGCTCATCACGTGTCTGATAAAGCTTTGAGCAAATGTATAATGAACTCTAAAACTCAATTAAATGAGCAAAACCTTTAGACAGGCAGCCTCCCAGAGAAGACGAATGTCAGTTTTGACAGGAAGGAGTAGAGAAAGCCACAGTGTGATGCTGTCCACAATACTAGAGTGGTTAAAGCAGGGCAAATTCAGAAAGCTGGGAGCCTGTCTGGGGCCTGGGTACTGAGAGCCAGGAACTCCAGCACCCTGCTGAGGGAATTCAACGTGGTAGAGCCACAGAACAAAAAGAAAGTTAAGCTCACAGCTGCCTCTCCCCAGAATTAACCCTGGGCATTTGTGCAGAGAGAGGGGAGCTGAAACTCCCAACACACCCTACACTGATAACTACACAGCTGTGCTGGCAGTGGCCCCACAGGGAAAGCTCCCTTCATTCACTCCTGGTGAGTGGGTGACACTTCGTGAACAGTGTCTGTGGACGTTGAAATAACCTGGAGGGCTTGCCCATGCCAAGCAGGAGAGGTCAGATTCGAAAGGACTTGCCATGTGCATTCCGACATGACATTTTGGGAAAAGCAAAAATGTTCCAGTACAGAAAGCAGGCCAGTGCCAGTGCCTGTGGGCAGGCCAGCAACAGAAGGGACGTAAAGGACTTCTTTTAACCACCGCCAGGCACACACAGTACACCTGTGCGCTCAGGCCAAACGCTGAACCCAGACTGACCTCATGGAGTTTCCAGGAACCTGTTGTCCCCTAGTGTTTGCAACTCTGGAGTAAAGAGGCTTCCTAGCATGCTTTGGGAACCCCAAACTTTGGTCATGGCTATTCTTGACTGTTTTCTTTGCAGAGAGCTAGAGCTTCACGGTGAATGAAACTGTAGTGCTGGAGGTGGCTTCTGGAAGCCAAGAGTTGGAGATTGACATTGGGTTATTGGGGTTCTGTCCCCAGGAGCCAAGTGTGGCTTATGCTGTGGAACTTCATCTTCTTTGTAACTGCTTTCGTCTTTCCCTTGTGTTTTTACTGTGCAGCCTGTGGCTATTGGTTTACTTATCTGTACACTAGTAGAGTCTAGTCCTTCCTCACAGAAATGCTGGAAAGGCTCCTGGCATGTGTGTGGTGGGCACTGGAAGGAACATGTTGGTCAATGATCTGATCATTGTTTTAAGCAGTTACCTTTTAAGCAATTTGAGGCTCATATGGGTTTTTAAGGTCCCCTTTCCATTGGAGTTTTATTTTCTGAGCTGGAACAAAGTAGGACTCAGAACTTCCATCTGAGGCAACAATGCTTGCCTGGATGCTGTGGGTGGCGGAAAGCTATGTTAGGGTTTGGAGAGAAGCATGGGGGGGGGGGGACATGGCTCTAGGCACCCCCTGCCTCTGTTTCCTGTGACCCTGCCCCTTACTCTGGTTCTGGGGGCCAGGATGGAGATATGATTAGGGAATAAGACACTTGGAAAATGCCAGGCTGTTGGCCTTGTGTTTTCAGCCGCAGGCCTCAGCAGATGAAGGCCTGGGGCCTTATCGGCCCCTTGCCAGGGTTAGCCAACCTAAAGGAAGGGGCAGCAGACGCTGCCCGCCCAGCCCAGCTGTCTCCACATCCCCTTGGGCACCTCTGTGTCCTCCAGCAGAGCGCGGATGGCGTGCCCTTCTCCCTCTTTGGGGTTTCCCTACCTTCTGCTCTTCACCGGGATGCCTGGGCCACTGCACTGCTACCTAGCTTACAGGGCTGGGCTCTGAAGGTGGGCATGTCCCTGAAGTGGGGCGAACAACCGGGGTGACAAACTCTTGCTTTGTTTCTGCCGTGACCCAACTCCGGTTCTAGCAGTTGGTGTGTATTTTGTGTCAGCACAGCCTCGAGAGAAACTGAGGCTCTGAGAGGCTTGGGGTTTTGTCTGAGGTCACAAGGAAATGGTAGAACACCACACAAAACTAAATTGTCTTTGCCATGGAGGCAAACAGAAAGCCTCCAAAGTTTAAATAAATTGCCATTTATATGAGCTAATAGATTTAAATGAGGCCCGCAGTGCTGAACTATAAAAAGCCTTGTTGTCAGGGGACCCAGAAACTATTTTAGTAGTTGGGCCAAGCAGGTAGCACGAATGGCAGTAACAGGGGATGAAAAAGAAAGAGCTCCTGGGTGAGCCAGGTGGGAAAGCTGTTGGTGGGGCTGCCCTGCGAGGAGCCAGGCCTGCCAGGCGCAGGCTGGAGGCCTGCAGAGAAGCCACAGGGTAGGGTCTGCTGAGCTGGGTTGTGGAGAAGAGGGGATGGTGAGTCCAGTGCCTGAGATCTCCTGCTTCTTAGTGCAGCTTTTCCAGCTCGTTGTGTGTCCAGGGACTTGTGTGGTGCTGCCACAGAGGGGTTGGAGCCCCAGAGCTCTAACTTCTTTTTCTTTCAAAGTAAATGCTTTGGCATTTCCGAGCTGGTGGGGACAGCTTGCCTGGTTACTTACAAGTTCATGACATGTGAACTCTCTCTCTCTCTCTCTCTCTCTCTCTCTCTCTCTCTCTCTCACACTCACACACACACACACACACTCTCACACACACAGACACACACTTCTTGGTGGGTTGAGCAGGGGGAAGGAACTGTGGGCCTGCTCTGTGTCCTGGACTCCTGAGGCCCTCAGTTACAAAGCCAGGGGCTGTAGGAAGTTATTCCGAGCTGGCCCGCGGCGGCCAAGCGGCCAGCACAGCACTGAGCTGGCCTGTTTAAAGGATTAGCTCATGCTGTTTGCTTGTGTGTGCCTAATCATGCCGCTTCCAGCGAAATGATTACAATTGATTAAAAGCAGAGCTAGTGCTCTAACAAGCAACCTGGAGCAGTCTGATGGTGAGAGCCGGGCCCTGCCAGGCTGGATGGATCCTGGTGCCCAGCCAGGGGGAGGTGTCTTTGAGCCAGGGGTTCCGCTGGGACCCTTCTCGCCCAGTCCCTTCCCCCATTTTCATTATTCATTTGTCACACACTCATACCCAGGTGACATTTGAGCAGCCTCAGGTGAAGCTGGGACACAAACAGGGACCTCGTCTAGACAGGTAACTTCCTCTGGGAGGTACAGAAAGCTAGTAAGTTAATGAATTGTATCGTGACAGAAATAGTGTAGAAGTGTGTGTGTGTGTGTGTGTGTGTGTGTGTGTGTGCATACGTGTGTATGTGTGTGTGTGTATACACACATGCCACAGGAAAAGCTAAGGCTGAACAATTGGATTAGATAGTCACAAAAGGTTAGCATTTCATCCTAGACCTGAAGTGGAAAAAGCCAGTGTGAGACAACTGCCCATCTTCCTACTGGAACATCCTTCCTTTCTTCTGCTTCAGCCCTGCCCAAGTGGCCTCATCTCCCCTCGGGCTTTCCCAGTCCTTGGTTTAGCTCTAGACTCCTTTACCAATACAGGTTATAAATAACCTGTATGTTCCTGATTTCCCATGCAAATATGAAATTTTGGAGGATGAAGACTTCTGCCATCCATCAACCCACTTTCTAGTTGTCTTCCTACCCATCTCATCTCCTACTCTCAGTCTATCCACCAATAGATTTGTCACCTATCTATTAATCCACCTACCATCCCCCTATCCAGCCACTATCCACTCACTGAATATTGATCTTCCTACCCACTTCACCCATCATCTATCCATCCATCCACTTATCCACTCATCACAAACCCATCTATCCGTCTACTCACTCATCCATCTACCCTCCCTCCATCCCAGTCCCACTTCCTCAATCCCTCAAACTACCCATACACATTCATCCACTACATACCCACCTACCCTTTCATTCATCAACACATCCATCCATCCATCCATCCATCTCCCTACTCATCTCCTCTACATCCATCCATCAACTCATCTTATCCACCTAGCACATGCTCATTTACTCAACCATTGGCTATCTACCGATCCATCTACCCACCTAGCCATTAGCCTGTCTACCCACCCACCACATATTCATCTACCCCTCACCTCTTCCACCCATAGATCTTTCCATCCACCCACAGAACCATCCATTTGCCTATACACCCACCATCCACCTGCACAACCACCCATCACTTTTTCCTCTATCCCTTCCTTTTTCTCCCCTATCCATATATTTTACCATGTTTCAACACTTGGGAAGTAGGGAGGAGAACACAAGCAAAGGAAAGGAAGAAAGGAAGGAAGAAAGAAAGACAAGGAAAGCTAATGTCTGCAGACGCCGAGCCCACTCTCAGAGCCCCTGGTCTTGATAAGATGGGTAATGGAGGAGCCGCTCTCCTTGCTTCTTTGTGCTGCTGCTGTTAGAGCCAGCCAGATAATTATAACTAATAATAATTAAAAAGTAAAAGTGCTGTAGGCATATGCTTAGCATTTGACTCGTTAGCTGTGCTTTCTGTGACTAGCAAGCCTTCCTCTATTCTGCTTCAAAAATGGCCTGGCCCAGGGCACCTCAGCACTGGAGGGAGGAGCAAAACTTGGCCTTGGGTGGGCCTGGGATAGGGACACCCCAGTGGCTCCTGGGAGTTTGAATCTGTTGCTAGCACTGGATTTGGTCACTCATGAGGTCAGGAGCCCCAAGGCCTGAGGGCCAAGCTGGCTACTAATTTCCTGGAGCTTACCCTTCTCCAAGGCTTCAAAGGCATTTCACCACCCTGGGTGCAGCCACTGCCTGGTAACAGGGACTGGTCCTGCTGCCTGGGATTGTACTGGGGGGTAGAGGTTTTTGAAAGCCAGAACTCCTGGGATTAGTGTTAGTGACTTTCCAGCTAGGTCACTGTGTTCATTCTAGCTCATATCTGCTCACCCTTGCAGCCCAGTCTGCCTTTGAATCCCAGCCTTGCTACCAAGCAGTTGTGTGACCCTGGAATCTTAGCAGCCCCAAGATTAGAGTTTCTTCCCTGTGGAATCTAAAGTTGGTGGCCTACACAGCCTTTAGTGTCAAGTCCACAGGCAC
This sequence comes from Phodopus roborovskii, assembly GCF_943737965.1. NCBI lineage: Eukaryota > Metazoa > Chordata > Mammalia > Rodentia > Cricetidae > Phodopus > Phodopus roborovskii. The sequence goes on along the minus strand of NW_026126486.1, from coordinate 810,958 downwards.
TGGCCATTGTTACTGGTGATGTACAGATTAAAATACACAGGATGGGGACAAATATGGGTTATCTATTTTATTCTGGGAGAAGTCACTTAGATGAGAAACCAATGACCCGCAAGTTCCCCCTCCAAGGACCCACACCCAGGCTGCTACCTGTCATCCAACCGGAACCAAGAGAGAGCAAGCCTGTCCTGGACCCCAGATCAAATACTGCACACACCTATGGCCACGCCCAAATGTGCTTGGTCAGTGCCACAGTTACGGCTGGGTGGATCTCTCACTGCATGTTACATTGTCATCATCATCCCAATCATGGTCTGGGGACTTCTTAATTCAGTCAGTCAGTGGCACATGCATGTGCTCACTGTGACCTCAGTGCTTGATGAGCACCTACTCTGTGCCACGTGTTCAGGCAATGGAGACACACAAAGGCCTAGAGCTATGCACCTGCTGCACGGACCAGGCCTTTCCTTTCCTTCATGCTTGCTGAGTGCAGGGTGGCCACACAGGATTGCCCCACTGCCCCAATCCCATCAGATAACAGTAAACAGCTCTAATCTAAAAATAAGAAATCTCGGGAGCGCTAAAATTTCAGTATTTTTGTGAGCCAACATGATGTCACAACCACACCATGATACCATCTTTTAGGCAGAAAATTATTTTAAATGTAGATAAATATTTCCTTCAGCATGTACACAAAATATAAACGAATTTGTATGTAGGCTTGAGTCCCATCTACAGGGAATACATTATACATTTGTAGATACTCCAGTGTTTAAAAAAACAAAACAAAACAAACAAGCAAACAAAAACCTCAAATGTGAAATGCTTCTTGTGTCAAGCAATTTGGATAAAAGATCCAAAAATCCGAAGCGGATTGATCAATTAATCAACCAATAATCAAGCAATTGAAGTTCAGAAAGGGCAGCTGCATAGCTGGGCCCCACAGGACACTGTAGCCCTAGACCCTGTCTCTGCCCACTGTAGGTTACTACTAGTGTTTGATGTCCAAGGGTAGGAGGCTTCTCTGTCCACAGCAAAGTGTGTCCTCATCACTGACCACAATTATTTTCATTCCTGTTGCCACCACCAGGGTCAGCTACATGTCTAGAGGGACTGTGTGTGGCAATGTTGGGGTCTGTATGCAGAGGAACACAAAATGAACACCAATCCCATCTTTAAGAAGCCTAGGGCATGGGTCTGTGTGTATAATCTGGTGGAGTGTGTACTGGCCAGTATCGCAAGGCCAACCCCTTCCCAGGGCCCCACCTTCCCAGGGCTGCTCTCTGGGCCTGCTTGTCAGAGAGTTCACCCTAACTAAGGCCGTGGGAAGTGAGGCAGGGATAGATAGATGGCAGCCTTGTCTCCCATAGAGGTTAGTTATAAGGGTGAGGCCAGCACCAAGCATGGCCACTAGGGCACGGGGCTACAGCTGCTCCAGCAGTCCTGGGTATGTAAAGACTTGTGACAATCACAGAGGGGGAAAGGCTGGAGCCAGTGGACATCTCTGCTTAGATGTCCTCTGGGCCCCAGGGTTTGGTCCATCTGAACAATGAATGAATCATGATGAGGCCCGTGTGGGGACTGGGGCCTTCTCAGAGGCTCAGCTTTGAGCAGAGATGCCATTCAGGGTGAGTCTCAGGCTGCCTGTTGGAGTCTGCCTTTCATGCCCTGGGGCTGGGGCCAACCAACTTTCTGGGGGCACCGTGCCATCATGACAGATGGGCATGGGGGACTGCCAGGAGCCTTGAGTCTGGGACCATTGTGTATGCTTTGAGCCTAGCCCATTGCCGGCGCCGTTTTACTTTTAGGCAGGACCAAATGCCTTCAGTTTCTTAGTAACAATGGCTTCAGTGCTCATAGAGTTGCACACTACAAAGCTTTGCCCCACGTGGACAGAGACAGAACATTTAGCATACAGGAAGGACATGGGCAGGACACAGTTGAGGCTCTGTAGCTTCTGGTCATTGGGACCTGGGGTACATGAGCCCTCTTAGAGGAGACACTAACTCTGCACAACAGACCACTGAGACCCAGATCCCAGGAGGACATGATAAAGGGGGCAGTATTTGGGGCAGAATGGCAGTTACTGTTACCATCTCGTTTTCACTCTTTTGAGATGAGCTATTGTTATGTAGCCAAGGTTCACTTCAAACTCTTATCTTCCCGCCTCAACCTCCTGTGATGGGTCATATTCAGGGACACCAGTGAGTTGATGTCATGTTATATACCTTGTCAGTGGTAGAGTTGAACTCACAGTCCTGGTGATATGATGTAAGAAATAGTAAGGGTATCAGAAACACCCTGAGCCAAGCTCAGTGGGAAACCTTCACCCATTGTCTCCCTCCACAGTCCTAATGCAGCCAGTATGGTCACCTATACCCTTTACAGGTAGAAGACTGAGATGTGGGTGGGCAGCAGTGGAGACAGGAACCCAGGCAGCCTGGCTCCTAAGCTGGTGTCCATTGCTCCAACACCATGGAGTGCTTGGGCCACTCCTGCTCAAACCGGGAGTGTGGCTGGCTGTTTCCTGTTAGGAGGCTGAGCTCTGGTATAGCAGGGGCCCTGGCCCCCACCCTCAGAGTCTGCCAGAGTCCAGAGTGGCTCTTGGTCGAAGTTTAGATTGTACTCTTTGGTGCAGCAGGAACAATTACTAATGACATTTAGAAAGAAATTAATGATGAGAAATGCAAGTTGGCATTTCCGTAGCAGCAGTCAGCATCCCGGTGAACACTCGGTGGAGCAGAGGGCGGGGGTGGGGGGGCAAGAAATTAATTTTGCTGTGTCAATAATGAGTGGCTGTACTCACTCTGCCACTGAAGTTTACACAGAATCAAAGGGGCTGGCTGGGGTTGGTCCAGGCCTGTGCTGGGTGACAGTTTCCTTTTGGTGTAGCCTTTAGGTGGCACCCAGGGACAACAGTATGAGGGTACAGCAGAGACAAATGTGACCTCTGGCCAGACTGGAAGACTGGAGGAGAGCCTCAGGTTTCTTCATCAGAAAAACTGAGATGTTGGGAAAGTGACGTTGATGTGTGAAGAACAGTTTCCTACCCATAGCCAGTACACGGACATGTTCAAGGATATGGAGCTGGGGTGGGTTTGGGTGCACTGTGATGAATCTTAGATCCTTCTAGTCTCAGAACAGATAATGCACGCCACTGATGGGGACTGTGGTGGAGGGGGAGGAAGAGGTAAGGGTTAGGTTGATCTGGGACAGGGTGTGGAGGTCCTAGGGGGAGAGGGGAGCCTTACCCAGAAAACCTCCCTCCAGTCTCCATTCACACAGGAGCGAGGGGACACACATGGAGATGTCACTCTGACCACAATAGCAAACTCCTTACAGAGCAAATGGTAAACCTCCTAGCCTGGAGCTTGTTGAAACTAAATAATTATTTCTGTCTTTCAAAATAGGAAGTTTCCCCATAACTATCATCCCAATGTTATTCCATGTTTATCAAGTGCCTGACATTGTTTTGAACATTAAACACCTGGCCTTCATGATGTCTCTATCAAGCTAAGGGGACCAAGACACACACAGGGTGATTCACTCCTCAAGGCCACAGAGCTAGTCAGTGCTGGACCCACCCAAGAAACTATTTTCATTACCATACCACAAAAGCTGGGTTTCTTAGCTTTTTATGTGTTTATATTCATACTTGATTTTTACAAATGTTACAGTCCTCCCTGGCAGAAGTCAGCTGCCCCATCTCACACGGAGCATTCTGTGTGCTGTTTTAGCCTTTGTGTATATTTCCTCCTTTAAACCTCAGAACAAGACTATGAGGTAGATGCAGTCAGCCCCGCCCCCTTTCAGGTGGGTAAATGGGGATTTAAAGGAAAGGAAATCTTCCTAGAGTCCGGTCATAGAAGTAGTAAGTAACAAAACCCAGGGTTGAACTCTAAAGCCAGCTGCCTTTTGGCCAGCTCACCTACCTGAAGCCTGACCATTCACCCAGGCCCCCACAATCCACCCTCTCATCCACCTACCCACCATCTACCCAACAGATGTCTGCCCACCCAGCAGTTACACACACATCTACCCACCTGTCGATATTGAGGTATATATGTTAACTTTTAGTTATGATTTATTTTTTTAAGTATGTGATGTATGTCTGCATCTCAGTGTGGATATGGGCATAAGTGCAGGTGCCCAAAGCTCCAGGAGTCAGATTCTCCTGGATCTGAAGTTGTGGGTGATTATGACCTGCCTAGCAAATGTGCTGGGAACTGAACCTGGGTCCTCTGCAAGAGCAATAAGCACTCTTTACCATGGAGTCATCTCTCCAGCCCCCATATGTATACAGCTCTTAGTGGATTTTACTTTTATAACTTAAATAAATGAAAGATTCATTTATTTTGATTTTATGTGCATATTTCCCCTCCATGTGTTGTGCATTCAGTGCCAGAGGAGGCCAGAAGAGGGCGTCAGATCCCCAGGAATAGATGGTTGTGAGTTGCCATGTGGGTGCTGGGAATTGAACCTAGGTCTGCTGCAAGAGCAGTGAATGCTCTTAACCACCGAGCCATCTCCCCAGCCCCCTCCCTGCCTCATATGCTCCTACTTTCACACTCCTCTTTGAAACTGCCTGCATGCGCGCACACTGCTCTGCTTCACCGGTGGGATGGAATAACAGCAGTGCCTCACAGAGCCATTGGGTTCGGCTACCTACAAGGGAATCGTTGCACAGCCCCACTTGGTGTTGGTGGGGCAGGTATGTGGGTGGTGACACTGACCATAGTTAGATTGCCAGCTGAGCCACAGTCTTTGGAAGCAACATCCCAGAAGTGGGGGAAAATCACCCCTTTGCCCTTCGATTTGTGGTATGTGACTCCTTCGGGACTGGCAAGGGTACACACCTACGTGTTTCATGAGGACTGTAGCAATCATTAGATGTAATGGGTCTCAGCTGCAGTGTGGATCAGTGGTGCATGCCACAATTCATCACAGTAAATTAGGTCCATCTTCGAGACTTCTGCCCCTGCCGCCTGGGGGGCTGTGGGTAAGGGGCAGAGCCGTGTGGTCGCCAGAAGCCATTTGCGGGTGCTGGGCGTGATGCTTCTGAGGGCATCCACCCTCAGCACATCTGCTGGAACAGCTCTTTGTTGGCAAGGATAGTTTTCCAGAAAATTGGAAGATGCAGTGAAGTCATCTTTTTATCAGGAGTTTGGAAGAAAGTAGAAATAGATCTGGATCAAAGTTTTTCATGTATCAGTTACAAAACCTAAAAGCCCCCGTGCGGTTCAGGGACCTGAACATACGTGTTCAGTATAATTAGTGACCGCGTGACCTAGATTTTCCAGGACAGCCCTAGTTTTCAGGTCTCACATCCCACTACTGGCTAGTTGCCCTGGTTTTTGGTTTGTGAGGAAGGATGATTCTGTGTGGACATAGTAAAAACCTGCCAAGAGTGGGAAACAAGCCAAGAGGAAATGGCCCTCCCTCTCCAGGTCGCTCCTACATTTTAATAAGTGGGTGGGCCATATGCTTGTCTCTTGCTTCCTCTCCAGGGTTGGGAAAATGCAGACTCCTCCTTCAGCGGCAGGTCCTTGTCCCCTGGAATAGGACTTTTGTCAGGGGGGCCTTGGGTATTTGCGCTCCTGCCTGGGTTCTGTGGCCATGATGGCCTGGTTCAGAGAGCCACACCACTGATATGGCCAGTTCCACAGTTGTGGAGGAAAGGCTTCTACAGCATGGACATGGAGATTCCTTGCAGGCAATGCCAGAAAGTGCTGGCAGGTGGCGTGGTATCCTTGGATGCTGCAGCTTCTGTTTACCACCAGCCTAGGGTGCCACAGACTATGGCAGCCACTACATCTCTGAGGCAAAGAGATGAGATGGTCACATAGGAAAGGTCCCGAGTCTCTGTCCTTGGTGTAGAACACACGCTTGTCTCTTGCTTGCCCTGCCTGCTTCATTTTCAGCTGTGGTAAATTCATGTAGCATGAAGCTCCCTTCTTCCCTATTCTGGTGTACTGCTCAGTGACTTTGAGATGCATACATGACCATACAAACTTCATCTCCTCCACTCCAGTACCCTTTCATCTTCCCAGCCTGCAACTCTGCCCCTTTTTCACAGCCCCTGGCATCTGCCATATGCTCTTTTGTGAGTTTGGTTAACTCAGGACCCCAAGCAGGAAGGTTTCAGCTGTATGCAACTTTCTGTGACTAGCTTATTTTGCCTCGGGTAACGTCCCCAAAGGATCCTGGCCATTTTTAATACAACTGTCCAGCATATTCTGGATGGGGGAGTAGGGGTTGCTGCTTCTCTGTGTTAGCTGTCATCACTCTGCTCCCCAGCATGCAGTGGCATTGGAGGCAGCACCAGGCAGGGCCGGTGAGCAGCTAAAACCATCCCTAACTCCTGGAGCTTACAGCAGGGTGACCTCACAACCTGGCTCTCCATCCCCTTCTCTGGAGTCTTGCCATACCAAATCCCACAACACTTCATAGCACTGGGGGCATCTGCCATGAAAGGAACCCTGGCCCAGTTAGTATGCTGGAGACTCCAGAGGCCTCAGGTCAGAGGCATGTGCTTACCTGCATCATGTTGCTTTCAACATAGAGGAAGCTTCAAGTCTTAAAAAACTCATTTCCAATTTTCTGACAAAGCCCGCAGATATGGCCTTACTGGTCCATGTGTCCCCATGGTGGCCTTGCCTGCTACAGAGCTATGCATCTTTCCTACCAAGCTTGAGCTCTTGAGGCTGACACAGACCTACTGACCCCATTGCTTTGCATCTGCCAGGGACCCCACTCCTTCATGGCTCCACACACCTTGTGCTATAAGGCCTCTTGCAGAGCCCAGCCAACATGGCTGCAATAGCTCTTCAGGGTCTATCCCCTTTCTTTACTAACATAAGCTCTTCCTGAGTTAATCCTCCCAACTACCTCTAGGTTGCTTTGGTTGTGCCTGTATACCCCATGTATGTATATGCACCATGGCAAGTTTACACTTTGACTCCACACAGCTGCAGATCTGGTCTGAGAAGCCTCCAGCTTGCTTTTGGTTCTTAGATCTCCTGCAAGGCATTTTTTTGCCACTTAGGTCTCCCAATAACTTACGAGGTATATTGTGCCTCAGTCTCACAAACTTCATGGCACAAGCAGTGGCATGTCCTGTCTGAGAAGGCTTGCTCTTTGTCCCCACATCTTTTCACGAATTAGCACTATTCCTGGCCTGACTTTGAAATAGTCAGGCTTGCCCTGTGCCTGCCCTGAGGAATCAGCTTTTAGGGGTCTGACTTGGGTCCTTTGAGAGAGGGGACCCAAGGCCCAATTCATATTTGAGATCTATCAGCTAGGGTCAGAGCAGGCTGGTACGCTCAGAGTGAGCCTGTTCAAGAGGGCCTGATGTCCACACAAGTGAATCTGCTACGCAAATGCCTATCTTTGGAGAAACAGTTGCTAAGTTTCCTCAGGGCTTGGGTCAAGTGTGTACCCTATTGCCTTACAGTAACAGATCTGCAAACAGTTCTGGGATTATTACACACACACACACACACACACACACACACACACACACACACACACACACACACACACCCTGCTTTTAACAGCAGCCATAAAACTACTTGTTTCCCTTGCTTGGCTGCCAGAGTCTCCTCCTCCACATCAAACACACAGACCGCCTTGGCCCATTCACTTTTGAGGTGCGTCCCCCTGAGGCTGAGGGTCCCTGAGCAGGTAATGTTGGTCTTTGTGTTAGGGTGACTCTGAGTGGGCTCCCTCCTAATGATTTGTTCTCAGGTAGGCTCATTTCAAAAGTATAGGAGCATGGTGCCTGCACCTGGGGAGACTGTTGGACTCTACATTTTCTCCCTTTTTTCATGTAAGGGAAGGCAGTTGTCACCTATGGAACTGGCCACCTGCCTTAGTCTTGTGTGTCCTGGGGACAGGGGAGGGGTTGGAGGGGGAGGGAGTATATAGGAACTAAAGCTTGGCCAGCCTCTGAAAGAATCTACTAGCCAGAGGAGTCTGGAGCAGAGGACTTCCTCCTGTTCTCAAGGTATTTCTTGGGTCCCTGAATCTGCTCTTGCTCTTCCATACCCCCAAAGCTACACCTTATTCCCTAAAAGCTGGGCTCCTAACTCCAGACTAGGAGACCCCCACGCCTGCCATAGGTTTCCCAACCCTCCTGGCTACGCTGAGTTTTGAGCTCAGTTGCTGCTGCTCTGGAGTGGCAAATGCAGGCTCCTCCTTGCTGCTGACTGGGCAGCAGGAACAAGCAAATATCGCGTGTGGCCCTGTGTATGGAAGGTCTCCCATTCTCCCTCCACCTTACAGGTCACTCTGGGGCATTGTCTCAGGCCATTGGGCCACCAGCCAACCTCAGATGCCAAAGGTGCATGTCACTTGCACAGTGGCAAACCTCTCTGGCCTAGGGGTAAATGGGTGACAAGGGGGCTGCTGGGGGAAGTAGGGTACAAGTATATCAAGGCCTACCCTCCTCCTCAGGGAGCAGAGCATCACTGGCAGGCATTTATAGGGAGCCCCAGCCATCACTCACTCCTAATTTTAATGACGTGCATTAGCTAAATTGTGTTGTGAGTATTCATTCGGCGCTGTTTATGGGGTGCTCTCGAGTGTGCGCACCGTTTGTCAGAAGTGCAAACTAGCGAACATACGAGCCTTTAAGACAGGCCATCTGTTCGTCTTAGACCCTTGGACGATTGTCAAGCACTGCTAAAAATAAGTGCTCACAAGCAGAGGGGGCTGCCCAGGTGATGCACAGCAGAAAGGGGAGCAGAGCTGCCCGTGTCTGCACCCTCCCCAAAGGGGAAGACAAGTGACAGCATGTGCCCGGGAGGCCGTGAGAGGGAGTGCAGGGAGATAAAGAGCCTCTGCTGAGACACCTTTTGGGTGGAGGCATGAGCTTTCCCTCTGTCTTGCGTCGTGTAACTCCACAGCTCAAATACTTTCGATAGCTCCCAGTGGCCCAGATTTAAGGGCAAGCTGCCTCGTCTGGCATCACGGAGCCTCATCAATAAGGCCCCTGCCTTCCTTTGGAGGCTTGTCTCCATAGCACATACCCCATGCTTCTGCCAAGCTGAATTATTCATTGTTCCCCCAACATATGCTGCACTTTTCACATTTCACAGGCAGAGCAGTGCCATGGCGGAGGGGGGTTATACAGACACTTTGTGGGTGCACATCATGCACTGTCACGTGCAGCCGGGGAATCCAAAGCACCCTGCACCTCATGTCCTGTGCAGCGGGGATGAAGGTAGTACGTGGTTCGTGGGGGTGATGAGGGCTCAGATGTTGCTGATATGTGTGGTGTCTGACTGACTGAGCCATACAGTGAACCCCAGTCATTGTGAGTCACAGTCCTTATTAGTGTTAGACCTACAAGATGCTTGGGTGGTTGATCCTGCTTGGCAGAGTGCTCATTCACTCTCTATCTCTCTGTGTGTCTCCGTCTGTCTGTCTGTCTGTCTGTCTGCCTCTCTCTCTCTCTCTCACACACACACACACACACACACTCACTCACACCATACCCTAGTGCAAACCCTAGCCCAAGCTGTTCTTCCAGGGAAAGCTTCTCCTGAATGAGTCCCCATAAGAAGCCCTGTCTCCCTGCTGCTTTTCATGCAGTCCTGCAGCTGGAAACTCGGCAGACGCTGGCTGGTCTGTACCCCCTCTCCTTCTGCTTTGTCCACTGCCCAAGGCCAAGGTCCTTGGCTGTGAAATGGGCATATAATGAATGAAGCCAAGCTGGACTAAGGCATCTGTCTTCCACTAAAAATGGAATCTTCCAGGCTAAGGCCCATCCTAGACCTTGGTCCTTGGTATTGGGGGTGGGGGGAGGGAAGCCACTATTTAAAAAAAAACAAAAACAAAAACAAAAAAAAAAAAAAAAAAACAGGCCCACAAGGGCTTCTCATAGCTGCAGCCAGCCGGGAGTGGTGCAGGGATAGGATGAGGAAAAATAGCCTCTTCTGGACTGGGAGCATGAGGAAAGTCAAGTGACTTCAAGAAGAAGACCCTACAGGTAGGACAGGGAGAGTGGGTGGGGACATAATGGAGTCATGGAAGCTGGACAAAGAGAGTGGATGGGAGGGGTGTTTTGAGTGGAGAATAAGTATGTCTCTGCATCAGCATGGTCTGAGTCTTTAGGAATGAGTCTTTTTTTTTTTTTTTTTTTTTTTTGCCTGCTTCCTTAGGGTCTCTGATATCTGTGAGTTCAAACTCCCTACCCTAACTGTGGCAGTGTTTTCACAAGGGAGGGGACAGGGACAGGGTGTCTCCATCTGTACATGCTCAGTGCAGAGCCTGGGACCTCACAGACAGGGCCTCAGTAAATGTCTGTGAAATGGATGCATGGATGGATGGGCGGGTGGGTGGATGCTGGTATGTTCCTCTCCCCCTACCCGGGGCTCTCCTTTGTACCACATCACCCACTCTACTGCAGAAAGGGGAAAGCAAATATCTAGCCAGTTCTGATGAAGAGGGACCAGTGACTCCTGCTGTCCTGAGGGTAGGGCCATGCAAGGCATTCCTGAGAGCAGTCAACTTCAGGGGCATGGGGACGGGGTGCACAGACTCTGCCTTGTAGCTCTGGCTGTTATCAGTTGGGTGGGTTCTAGCAGGGAGCAAACAGTCCTTCTGTCCCAGGCACTTGTCCATAGATCCCATGAGCATATCAACATTTCCTGAGTCATCCTACCAACTCAGGCAACTCACAACCCTTGAGGTCAGAAAATTTGCTACAAAGTCAGATGGTGGGCAAGTAACAGCTGACACTAAGCACAGTAGCCCTTTTTGGCCACTAAGGCACTTAACAGATCACCAAAGCTGCCTGCCTGTCTTGTGGTTGCCTAGGAAGATGGTTAGTGTCAATGGGACATTTGGGAAGAGCCAGAAAAGTGCTAGGACTTAGGTTGGTGACAGCCAGCTGTGTAGCTGGCACACAGTAGGGTGGCTTACTGGAACAGAACTGAGGAGTCTCTTCCATCTGCCCACATCCGGGCCTCCAGGCAACCAACATACTGAAATGCTCATCTTCTCAAGCATGAAGCTGGTGTGTAGGCCAAGGAACAGAACCTGAAACTCAGGCCACCAGATGATCCAAACCACAAAACTGTGTGTTGTAGAGGTGGGCAGAGCTCAAGTTCTGTACCTAGAGTTGGCTTTTATGTGACCTCCTAGCTGGCCAGCCCATTTCCATGTGCTTTGGGGTGGGGGGGGTGCCGTGTGGACCGTCCTTTCATTGAGCTTCACACACAGCTTACTGCTCCTGTACCCAGCACATACCCAACACAAACCCAGCAAGGAGTTAGTGACTGACACCCAACAGCAGGGCAAAAAAGATTCCGTGGGTAAAAGAGCTGCTACCACAAGAGGTACCAACCAGACTCCTGCAGTGTGCATCAGGGAGGGGCCCTGAGTCAGGGTATCACAGAAATCCCATCCGTGAGTGCGGGAGTGCTGCCCAGTGATGGCGGGCAGCCGAGAGCCTCCTTTATTTTCCTCACCTGCTTCCTCACCCCACACCTGTGTCTCCCTGGCAGGCAATGAGGCCTGCGGGTGGGTGCCAGGCGTCGTGGCCAGGCTCGGCTCAGCCGTTGGCCGGCCCACTGCCAGCCTTTATGGTTCTGGTTAGTGCTCAACTGTAAGATCGGAAGCATCTTTAAAAAGCTGGTTGTGGTTTGTTTTCTTTCTCTAAAGAAACTCAGTATAGCATTAGCATAACTAGAGACACAGAGACATGGAGCTAGGAGGGTCTTGTAAGAGCCACGAGGTTGGGGGAAAAGCCATCAGAAGCCTTGGGTCTGGTGGACTCATTTAAAACCCGCTTTCAGTGCATGGTCTGGGAAGAGACCTACAACCGTAGATGTGCCTTGTAAGGCATTGGGTGGGGGTGTGTCTTAATGGTGGATACATGGACAGCCCTCTGCCTTCTCAAGAGATTGTCCTTGGATAAAACCTTCCTTGGATGAGCACCCAGCTCCGTCAATAGCCTCTCTAAAGTACACACACACACACACACACACACACACACACACACACACACTGTGTGACTTGACCCTCTCCTGGGCTACTGTTAGCACCATTAATTCTGTGTTTGTTGCTCCTGTATCAGACCCCTCTGGGGTCAGCCGGAGTCTTACCTGCCCTCAACTGTTCCCAGCCCAGAGCAGAACATCTACCAGGTACTTAATGACACAAGCTGAATGCACTCTGGTGCTGGTTACCTTCAGAGCATTGAGTCTGACATTTCCTTCTGATGTGACATCCTGGGTTGTTGTTGGTATAGTAGTTTTTTACTTGTCTGCCTTAGAACTCCTTTTGGAGGAAGTTCCTTTCTAACCCCAAGAAGCATGTGCTGTTGCCCCTGAAGGGAGAAGGCTCTAAGAAGTGGTATTTATTCTCAGTTTCCTAGCCAGTGGTCCAAGGCAAGTCTTTCCACCTGTAGGGATTGCCAGTGTGACGTGTGGCCTTTTTCTGGCCTCATTATCCCTAGATTCCCAGGAACTCTTTCTCCCCAAATGGAGGTGATCAGCCCTTAAGGGTCTTGCGTAGCTTCTGCTGTCTTTGGGAATGGATTACACACATGAGAGCACACTACATGCTTTCCAGTCCACATTCACAGCATCTCTCCACCCAAGTGTGGGTTAGCACTGTAGGTCTGTGTTGGCCCTTTTGTTCCGGGGCAGCTGTGCCTACCATGTCTCCACTGGGCCCTGGGGAAGCCAGCATGTGTCCATCCCTGGGCCAGGTCCTATTGCCTGCTGCTCAGCGGGGACAGCCAGGCTTAAGTACAAGAAGTGCCCAGACTCCTGTGGGTGATGGGCAGGAGGGGTGCACTTGGGCTGCTGAAACAATCTGGACATTCAGAGCGCAGGAGGAAAGCCTGCTTGGAAGACAACTGGGGGAAGTGTCAAGGCAGCAAAGGGCCAGAGTTATAAGGAACCAGATCTGTGCTTTCAGTTTCACACCGTTGGTTGCTATCACAGGGCTGGAGGATGGGGTTCCCATGGAAACCACCTGGGTGGGGCCCATCCTAGCTCAAACAATCTGCCTGAACCTTGGATCATTTGAGGTGCGAGGTCATGCTGGCGGTCTGGGCTGGAGCAGGGGTGCTGGAGCAAGCTGTGGATAATCGGCAGGCTGACACACCCACTGGTTGCAGTCACTAGATTCTAGTGGCCAGGATTAGCCCCTCCTGGATCCCAGCAGGCTGAAGTGGGCGAGTAGTTTGCCTATCTGAGCCTCGCTTTCCTCGTGATGTCTCGTGAGAATCAAAAGCAGTGTGCCTGTGTCGGTATGTGGCCTGCGCGCCTGCCGATAGGACCTATCCTGGAGAGTAGCTGTAGTCCCATCTCCATCCTAGGTTCTCAAACTTCTAGGGGGGAAATTTTTTGTAGTTTTCCTCTGGTACTTGTGGAAACGAGACCTGGAGTCCAGGAGAAAGTCGCGGCGCCTCTCCTGCCCCCTGGTGGTTAGTGTCAGAGATGCAGGTCGCCTCTTTTAGCAGGGGACTAGTTGGCTGAGTCTCCTTGTAGGGCTCCGAGACTGGGAAGCAGGGGTATACTAAAGAGCCGGCAATGGGTATCAGCTGCAACCTTGAGGCTCCGGCCCTGGAGTATGTTGCTTCCCATCTCCAGGTGTCTTGAGGTGGACCACTGCCTGAAGCTGGGACGATAATAGTCGTATTGGCACTACGCCTGGAAGAAAAGAAATAAAAAGACCAGGTTTCAGGAGCCAAAACCTGCTCCTAGCCCCAGGCTGCTGGCCGTTCTGGAAACAGATCCCACACGGCCCGCCCTGCCCGCGCCCGCTAGGACTGGCTGGAGAAAGGATGTGTATAGGCTGTGGAGAGAGAGAAGCATTTGGCCACAAGGTCCCCCACCTGGGCCCTGGTTTCCCAGGCCCAAGCGACCAAAGCGCACCATCTCCCTCTCACGTGACCACATTGGCAGAGCCCTGGGAGCTCAGCTTCAGGCTCTTCCCAGGACCCTCCCTGCTGAGTGACCTGTCCCCTGCCTGAGCCACGGGCGTCGCCCACCCACCGCCTTGGCGCGTCTGCGCTCACTTGGTTGCCTATGGGCGGCCGCGCTGCTCTGCACATCTGCGGTTTCCTCCTGCGTGGCTCAGAACAGTGAGCAAGGGACCGAGATTGGATGCGGGGGCAGCCTGCAGGCCGTCAGAGTTTCCTCCTCGGCACTAGAGGGGAAGGGAGGTAGTACTCATTATTGCCACCTTCCTGGCTGTTCCGTCTCCCTCCAGGTAGCCCATCCCCTAGGTACGACCCGGATGGCCTAAAAATAAATAAATAAATAAAATAAAAAACAATTTACAGGAAACCCAGGTTGTCAGCAACAGGAACCTATTCCCAAGCTCGGATCTACGTGGCGCCTTGGCAGCTGCGTCCCCCGAGCACTTTTTTGCTTTCGCATTTTGTTTTGTAATGATCCAGCCGCTTTCTGCAGCTCTCGGCGTCCATGCCCCGGGTGGGAGGGGACAGGCATGCTCGCCATTCTTTTGCCCTCATGCGTGTCTCCTTTCTTCGCCTTTGCAGAACCACACGATGAGCCAGCACGCACAGTGAGGGACCTCGCGACAGGACACCTCTCCGCAGAAGGCTTGCCGGAGACGCCGTGGGGAGGGCCATTTGAACATTACATCCAATCAAAGTGTCATTTGCAACCCAGATGTAAAACTCTAATGATTTGGCCATGAGGCGCTGCTATTATAAGCAGCTGGAAATGAATATTAATGGCAGAGATTAAAAGTATTCCATGCTCAGTGTTTTTTATTGTCCTGCTACAGCTAGTGTGCTTTTAGAGTTTTCGCCGCAGACTACATTTCTAGTGTTAGAGAAACCTGCTTTTTGAGGCTATTGTCCTTTGTTCCTTCATGTATTATATTGATAGGTTTTTTTTTTTTTTTAAGGATTAGTGTGATTTCCTTTTTTTTTTTTTTTTTTTTCTTTTTTGCTTCTTTTTTTCTTTCTTGTTTTTCTTTCTCCCCCTTCGGTTAACTACTTTTTAATTGCAATTCTAGGTAATTGTGCATCGTGATGTGATTGCTTGGCTATTGTCTGAATATTTCCTTTTAATTTTTTAATTAAAGACTAATGCTTTGATTGGATTTGCCAGTTCACCGGACAGTGATTAAAACTCTGTAATGAATATAATCGGTTTCCGTGCAACTGGATGGTCTGCTTTTAAATGTGACTTGATCTGACTGCAGTTACTAGTTCAGCTCAATAAAGGGAATCCATGCGATCAGCAACATTGCCTGGTTCTCTACTCTTCAACCCCAGGCCAAAGGGGCTGGCAGGAGCTGTGTCTCTGGGGAGTTCATGTGGGCTCACACAGACCCCTGGGGGTTCCATACAATAGACTCACAGAAATAAGTACCACAGGCTAACTCTCTCGAAGGCCAGATGAGCTGCAGGGGTCATTGAGAGGAAGAATCCATAAAGATCAAGTACTCTGCTCTTGTCATGTCTGGATCATGAAACTGAGGCGCTGGAGCTATAGGGTGGATTTCTGTCCCCTGCCATATGCCAGTGACTGACTCTCATCCCTTGCTGCGTCTTTCTTGGGATGGAGGCAGATAGTCTGCTGATTAGCCCTCATGGTGCCATGGCAGCAGAAACCACCTGGGTTGTACTTTGGACCAAAGCATTGAATGTGAGGGGAGGGGACAGCAGCTAACCAGTCGTGGAAAGTCTAAGGCTGGTGGCTCCTGAGTGGAACAAGGTGTAAATAGGTTCCCAACTGAGACTGTGTCCCGGGGCCAGGACTAAAGCCGGACAAGGAAGTGCTCCGGTTGCTAAATTCCAGAAAAGTGCACACACAAGCACCCTGAAAGCTTCTTACTGGCCTAATGACCCAGACCCTGCCACTGCCTCAGGGCTCACCCCAACTCCAGCAGGCTTCCTGGGCCCTGTGCAGGGAACCCTCCCTGGCTCGCGTTTCTCCCGGGGCAAGGAGAACGGAAGTGAAGCAGACAGATTGCACCTAATTATATGATAGAGTCAGTGGAATTTGGAGCAATTAGGCTCCTCAACTTCTAGGGGCTTCCTGGCTCAGTGTTTCTGGTGACCCTTCTTGCTTCTTCCT
This sequence comes from Phodopus roborovskii, assembly GCF_943737965.1. NCBI lineage: Eukaryota > Metazoa > Chordata > Mammalia > Rodentia > Cricetidae > Phodopus > Phodopus roborovskii. The sequence goes on along the minus strand of NW_026126486.1, from coordinate 794,888 downwards.
ACCAGGATTAGGGAATGGTGCTTCCCAGGTTAGGAAGCAAATTTTGGCCCGAGAATTCTCTCTTTGAGTTGCCCCTGCCCTTAGAATGGAAATGTCGCCCTTGAAGGCAGGTGGCCTCAAAGTGGGAAGCCTCAAAATTCAGTCCGGGGTTGGGGAGGTGGGGGTGGCTGTTTCTGGAGAGATCTCAAAGTTGGGTAAATGCGAAGGTTCTCAAGGCAGCCCCAAAGCCGGATTGTACCTGGATGCTTTGGTCGTCTGCTGGCAGTGTGGAGGCTGTCCAGTCAGGTCCTCGAGCCTATCACCTCGCTCCCTCGGGCGCTCTCCAGCCCCGGATTTATCCGAGCCCCGCGCAGCCCAGGTGAGCCCTCAGTAAGTACCAACAGAAGATGTGATTTGACGGTTGGTGGCGTAGGGCTAAATTAGTCACTGCCCCCATTAAAAATACAGCGGGGGGTTTAAGAGCTTTTCACGCCGAGTGGGAATCAGCGGCGAAGCCGGCTGCTGCCTTGGGTAAGGAGAGAGGCGGCCTGGGGGACGGCGAGGTAATGAGGTTTATGGCGGTGACAAGGCTGCCAGGGAACCCCGCCGACTCCCCTCGCCCAACCCCATTGTTCTCCGCTGGCTGTGCCCCCATCGCGGCAGCTGAGCGCCCCTCTCCACTTCCTGCGGGATGGGGGCTGGGACTCGCCTTCATCGCTGTCAAGCGGCGTTGGGGTAGGCAGTGGGGCACGGCTATAAATCAGTGACTTAGAGCTGAGTGAGCTGGTTCCCCGCGCAGCCCAGACACGTGTTTGATGGTGCCTGTGGCTTGGCTGTGAGCAAAGTGAGGCCAGGCCTTCTCCCCAGGCCATCTTTAGCCTGGAGGGTGTCGGGAACCAGCCGCGTCATTTGCATTTTGCTTTGGGGGTGGGTGTCCAGAAGCCTACTTTCCTGGTAGGTGAATCTAGATGTGCAGAGCATTTTATTCGGCTCGGTCTTTGGGCAGAGGGATTTTGCCCAGGCTTGGAAATGACCCAGGAATCCTGGGACGCAGGATTCCAAGAGCTTTTGGAAGCAGGAATGAATGAGTTTTGGCCATCGGAAAAGCTGCCCTAGGACGGTCTTTAGTGTGCCCCTCCCCCAACCATAGAGTTGATACTATGATCAGTATGATACTATGAAATTCCCATCTGATTTTCCTCCCTCCTAGTCTGAGGGTGAGGTCTTTGGCGTGGGATGATGAGCACTCAAACTTTGACCTAGTTACCCATTCGCTCCTCCATCTGTCAGCTGTCTGACTGTTCCTGTTTCCCAGACACGCCTAAGACAGGGGCAACAGACAAGGAGGTCCATGTGCCCCTTGCCCTTCTGCAGCTCAAAATCATTTGACAACTAACTTCTAAATAAGCAAGCCACTAGATAGCCAGCAACACACAACCCCAGTGCTATAGTGGTGAAGGACAGAAGCTACGTGTGATGGGTGGGGACCCCTGCATTTATTTCAAAGAGGAGTTTATTGTCAAAGAGGAGGAAGAGGGCTCAGCCTGTGAAGAGCCCTGTGCTAGAAGTTAGCTAGGGGTTGCCTTAGAGATCACCACCACTTCCTTTCTACTTTGGATGGTCTAATAGCAGTTCTGACAAGTTCATAATTTGTCCACGGTCACACCTTGGATAGAATTGCAACTGCACCTTGGGTGTCCCGCCTTCTGCCTTAGATGTCTGACTCCCAGCAATATGTTTATTTAAACATGACGATGATACTCCATCAAGTGACAGGGAAAGACTGTTGGTTCCCCCTTTCCTTAATAATAAAAGAACTGATTTCAGGCTCTCCACCTTGGAGAGAGATGGGCATTGGTTATCTATCCTACTCCTAAACTTAGAGGTGTCCTTAGTCTATGGAGGCGGTATCAACAAGGGTTATGAAAATTGTAGGAGCTGTCTTTAAGGAGAAAAAATGAGTGTATTACTCTTCCCAATGGCTAGAATGTGGATTCAATGGCTGGAGAGCTGTGCCACCTTGAGTGACTAGGTAGGTGACTTAATGAGAGCACTAAACACTCAGCTCCTTTCCCATTGTGTGCTTATTGGTATAGGTCGGAATTACCTTTGGAGATGATCTGCCTCTCAAGTGTGTGTAACCTGTCAAAGCAGCAAGCACAAGATCACTAGTCTACAACTGACACTTGGTTTTGGTTCTCAGGAGACAAGGATCAAGGGTGACCCCCCCCCCCAAGGTGTTGGACACCAGAGAACAGGAGAGACAGGCAGCTACCCAACACCGAAAGCTTGTGGCTTTCTTCCTGCCTCTCCCTCCAGCTAACTGCACTGGCTGGGTGTCCTCTCCCTCCCTCCTCCAGCTCCTCTCATCCGGTGCTCTGGTGGGATTTCATTCTCTTCTGGTTCAGGGTGAGCTCTTGCTGGGCAGGGGTCACAGAAATGCTCACTTCAAGAGCAATGTTCACGAGGAAAGAAAATCCAAATAGGTAGATGGCAGGCCCTTTTGTAAAATAGATTTCTAAATACCTGATGCTGTGACTAGGAGAACACAGCATCAAACCTGTGTTTATTTCACAATTGGTTATTTTGTCCAGGGATTTTATTTACTTGTTTTCTGTTAATACTGATTTTCAAAAAATATTCTATGAAAATAGTCTGCTTTCTTGGCTGCTGATTTTGCATTCGCTCAACTTTGTAGCTTAAGTAAGTGCTTCATTCATGAGATTTCTTCAGCACTCTGACCCCTGAAGTAGGTAAGGTGCCCCAAAGACCAGAGCTCTGATAAGGCCTGATAGTAACCCCATCGCTGGGTGTGCACACACTTTATACCTTTCTGTCCACTGGGACATGTATCAGTCAGGACAGGCTAGATTATGGTATGGAACAAAAGGGTTCACATTTTCAGTGGCTGACGTCATGAATTGAATCCCCAGGGACCTTTCTTTTCAGAGTTGTTTAGAAGTCTGGCTCTGAGAGCAGAGAGCCCTTTAAATGTAGTCACTAATTCAGGCAAGTGACAGGAAGGTCCCAATGGCAACTCAGTGATCTTGACTGGGGAGTCTCTGTACTCCTTCGCTCCCACCCTCATCACACAGAGCCACTGCAACACGTGGCCCCACGTCATCACAAGGAGCCAGATGGGGAACGTGTGTGTGTGTGTGTGTGTGTGTGTGTGTGTGTGTGTGACTGGTCTCTAGAAGAGAGGCTGAGGAACTGTAAGACTGAAGAGCGACTCAGAAAAAGCTGGGTGTTGCCAGTGCAGGCACACACTCACACTCCACAGCTGTGTTTATTTACCTGATTTAGAAAGTGAGCATGAATGAAGGTAAAGAAGGATGGCCCAGGACAAGAGAAGCGGGCTCAAAGACAGTTTGGAGCCCCAACTGCTACGGAAGTCGACCGACCTGGGTTCGAGCCATTTCCCTACTGTGCGGGCTAAAGCCAGGTCGTGCGGTCGGCGGCAAACAGAATACTCTGAGCTAAGATCGCAGAATTGTAAGTCTGAGTGGGGACGGAACAACGTCCTATGTACTCAGGCCCGGGCACTGTCCTGAGCACCGTGTGGATCTCCTTTAACTAGCATGCGTCCCTCACGCTGACCAGGAGACACAGACAACACCGCCCGGTCCAGAGGCTCGGAACTTCGCCTGCAGGGCACCCTGCTGAGTTAGCTCCGCCCCGAGGCCTGCCCTCTGCTCCCGGAGTCTTGATTGGTCCTGTCCAGGCAGCTCCGCCCACCAGTAGCTCCTCCCACCGGTGTCCGCAGCCGCTGCTCCTGCGAGCTGAGCGTGGGCTGCGCGGTGTGAACTTATTTGTGGAGTTATTAATTACTGAAGGGCACAAGCCGTGCTTCTGTGCATAAAAATATGTTTGAGCAGTTTCTACTTAAACTTTAAAGAGAACGTTAATCAATTTTATTTTAACAAAATGACCTTAAGCAGGGGGAAAAATTGGTGTTATTTGCCCAAACAGGCAAATTAATTTCTCTCTCTTGAGAAATCTGAGAAGCTTCTAGAAATAGCTATGCATAATTTACACCTGCCGTGGCCGCTCCTAGTTTTAACGCCAAGCCCAGTCACGGTCCCCACCTAGTCATATAACTGCCAAGGCCTTTCTATGTCCAGCAGAATCACCTCTGGTGACCCTGGAGAGAGGTTGCTAAGGGAAAATGGTCGTGGAAGTCTGTAAGGCCCCACCAGCTACACCAGCTGCATCAAGATAGCTGGGAAGATTAAGGCAGCTGTCCTAGGCCCCGTGTCTCCGTGCCAGACACCACTCCCCAGAGGACCTGCAGGCTGCTTTTTGGATAGGTGACCTCTGCCTCATGGTCCACCTCAGGGTTGAAGGCTGCCAGGCCAGGCGCCCAGACTGGTGGAACTGTGTTGTTCTCACTTCTCTTTGTAGTATCGTAGTAGCGGTGACAATGGCCCCCTTGGGTCTAATGGAAAAACCCCTCCAGACCCAACCCCCCCCAAACCTCCATGGCATCTTTGCTGTGAAATCCCAATAGAGGTGGTTCCCAGAGGGCACAGCGTGGTCTTTAATCTCTGCTGGATGCCTAGTTCTTAGAAAGGTGCCAGGTCGTAGTAAGTGCTCAGAAAATGCTTGCTGAATGTGTAAAACATACAGAATGGATCAGCTGTCCCTTCCTTAGCGATAGTGCTACTGTGGTGGATTAAGAAACCCTAAAGAGAAAACTGTGTTTGCCCAGTGTCTTGGTTAGGTTAGGGTTAATGTTGCTGGATGAAACACCATGACCAAAAGCAAGCAAGTTGGAAGGAAAGGGTTTATTTGACTTACACTTTTCATCATAGTCCACCATAGAAGGAAGTCAGGACAGGAACTCAAACAGAACAGGATCCTGGAGGCAGGAGCTGATGCAGAAGCCATGGAGGAGTGCTGCTTACTGGCTTGCTCGCCATGGCTTGCTCAGCCTGCTTTCTGAAACAGAAAGTTTCTTATAGAACCCAGGATCATCAGTCCAGGGATGGCCCCACCCACAGCTATCTGGACCCTCCCCCACTAATCACTAATTAAGAAAATGTCCTACAGGTTTGACTACACCCTGATCTTATGGAGGCATTTTCTCAATTGATGATAGCTTGTGACAAACTGACATAAAACTAGCTAGCACACTCTGTCACTCCCTTGTCACCTTCCTTAGATCAGCGGGTGAGAGTACAGACTTCTCTCCTGAAGCTCTCCTCGTGTAGAAGGTGTTGGAAGTATAGGGCCAGAACCCACATCCTGAGGCTGACTGGAGCAGGCTGCAGACTGAGGCAGCAAGTGGGCTGAGGGAAGGGAACTGAATGCCTCCTGTGGGGCAGCCCCAGGGCCTTTTGCCCCGTAGGAATGCAAACCCAAGTCACTGGAACAGCCCAGGAGAGAGGAAGAAACACAGAGTTTCATGTGAAACTCTGCTCTTTTAGTAAATATGCTAAAGTCTAATAAAAACAAACAAACAAAACAAAAAACCCCAAAACAACAAAAAACGAAATCCCTTGTGCACTTAAGGAAAATATTCCAAGGGTCACCAGTTTGAATACTCTGTGGTAAGAGAATGGTTCAAACCTTTGTACCTAAGAAACAGGTGAGTAAGTGGCATTGAACAGTCATGGGGACACTGGGTTTCCCTGTGGGAGGTAGAAGTGGGAGGATACTTAGTTCTGTCTCTTCTCAAGGATGCAGATAGTCCCCTTTCTAGTCTTACAGCCCTCCAGGTCTTGACTGTCTCTATGCCTCCGTTTCCCCATCTGAAAGCAAGTATAAATGTAAGTTCTCCATAGCTGTGAGCATTTGACAAGATGATGTCACAAGCCTAGTGTGGCAAATGTGGCTACCCAGTCCTGCATCTGGGGGAGGACCCCAGAGGCACCAAGAAGCCCCCTGTCACAAGCCACTTGGAAAGCAGCTTCTGTTCCTGAATGTTTAATGATGTCCCACTAGAGGTTTGTGCTAGGCACATTGAGACATTTCAAGATTTTGTGTCTCAATACACGAATCTCTCTGCTGCAATGGCAAACAGAGCTGTTCTGCCCCTCATGTAGAGGGACAGGTGTTGGGATGGGGCTTGTTTCTCTCCCCATCTGTCCATGGATACTTGGTTAATCGGCTTCTTGTCACTATAACAGAGTACCTGGGAGACACAGCTTACAAGGAGAAAAGGTCGATTTTGGGTCACAGTCTCAGAAGTTTCAGTCCATAGCGGACACTTGGTTCTGTAGCTTTGGGGCCTGTGGTAATGGTGGGTGCTGTGTATGGTGAGCAAAACTGCTCATTTCACCTCAGCCAGGAAGCAAAAATAGGAAGGACTGGGATTCCAGTGTTCCCATTATAGGCATGCCCCATGACCTGAGATCCTTTCACTAGGTCCCACCTCCAAGTAGCAACTGGACTGGTGACCAAGTCTTTAACACATGGTTTGGGGAACTCAGGTAAGCCACCTTCCTCCCCAGTACTGTGGGTTATCCCTGCCTCCTGGCACTTCTGTCCGTATCATATTTCCCTTCTCAAGAGTCCAAACAAATCCTATACCTCCTTCAAGGCTTAGCTTAAAGGCAGCCACTTCTGTGAATACTCCCTGCCTCTCCCAAGGCGGATGCTGGGTTGTTCTGTCTGCTTGGCACAATGTAAGTCACACTGGGACCACTGATACTCCCAGGGATTACCCTTCATTCTTTCCCCTCATTTGCAGGAGGGAATGCCAATGCCACCATGGGAATGGGGATATTTATTTCTAGATGCATTCCTTCCAAAATAAAGTCTATGAACACATAATTCACATTTATGTCTTTTCCCTCACAAAAATTCAACACTTTATCTTACAACTTTCTCTTCATGTTAGCATATTGCAAGGAGGTCTACCATTTCAGCTTCCTTAGTGGTGATAGTTTATATATGGCTATTTGAAGCAATACATTTCACATTGAGTATGGCAATGTTCATAGTATCCCCTTATTTCTATTTTCAATTTCCATACTGTCTGTAGTGATGGTCCATTGCATCCCTGATAGTGTCTTCTCTCTGTCTGTCTTGTTAGAGGCTCATCAATTTTATTGATCTTTTCAAAGACTCGGGACTTTGTTTCATAAAATTTTGTTTTCAATTGTATTGATTTCTCTTATTATTTCCTTCTTGTTTGTTTTGGATTTATTATGCTCTTGGTTTTTAGATTTTTGTTTGTTTGTTTTTTGTTTTCAAGATAGGTGGAACTCTAGTAGATCAGGCTGGCCTGGAACTCAGAGATCTGCTTACCTCTGCCTCTCAGTTCTGGAATTAAAAGCATGTGCCACCTCATCTGGCTTTGTCTATTTTTCAAGTTTCTTTTTTAAAGATGTATTTTTGTTTTTATTGGTATGTATGTTTTGTTGTGTTATTTTAGCATGTGGGCTTACAGGTGTTTGTACACCTCTCAGGTGCTGGGAACTGAACTCAGGTCCTTAGGAAGAGTAGCAAGTGCTCTTAACTGTGGAGCCATTGTCTCTCCAGCCCCGTTTTGATATGGAATTTTAGATTGATGATTAGAGACTTTCCCTCTTGTTGTTGTTGTTTTTAGCTTGCTTGTTTGTTTTTGAGACAGTGTTCCTCTGTGTAGCCCTGTTTTCTTTCCTGCTTTTTAACATGAATGCATGTTGTAAGTTTCTCTCTCAGTACTACTTTATTCTTTGTCTTAAACTATGTGAACATATTGTCATTTAGTTCAATGTATAGTAAAAGATCTCATGGATCACTCAGTATTCCTTTTGGTTTCCAAGGGTGTGGTGGCTTTCCTATCATATTTGTTACCTGCTCTAGTTTGTTCCACTGTGGTTGGAGAATATGATTTCAGTTCTTTTAGTTTTGTTATGTTGGTCATTCTATGACCCATGACAAGGTTTATCATGGTATGTGTTCGGCTGCCACTTGAAAGGTGTTGGACAGTGTGTTCTGTAGATATCCATTCGGTCCTAGACACTGCCGCCTTGCTCCACAACTTTGCTGACTTCTATCTGCTCCATGAGTTGTTGAGAGAAGATTGTTAAAGCCTGATAATGGACGTCTGTTTCTTGTCTGTGTTCCATCAGGTGACTTCATATATTTTGCAGCTCTGTTGTTTAGTGTCTAAACCTTTAGCATTGTCTTCTCTGTGGGCTGATCATCGTTGCTGTGAAGTTTATGTAATTGGATGCTAATGCAGCCACTTGCATTTTCTTTTGATTAATGCTTGAATAATATATCTTTTCTCATCTTTGAATTTTCAGTATGTTTTTATCATACTTGACACAAATTTCTTGCAGACTATTGATAGCTGTATACTTGTCCAATTGCTCTTTTGATTAATATTTTTAACCTATGCTTTTTTCCCTGCCTTATTACCTTAAGCATTTTTAAAGAATTTCAATTGGGGTAGGTGTAACACAAATTAGTAAATGACCCAGGGACAGACATTGGGATTCAAGCTTCAAGCTGAATATCAGAAAAGCAAAGCAGCTGGGCACTCCCTCGGACTGAATGGGCCGATCCTGTCTCCATGAACTCTCACCAACCCTCAGACTGTAACCTCTCCTCGTAGTGGCTGGAGAATGAATGCCTTGACTGAGACCTTGCTTCTGTCTTACATACTTTCCTAATGTTGGGATTAAAGGTGTGAGCTATAATTCTCTTTTAGATTGATTCACTCTTGTGTAGATCTAGGTGGCCTTGGATTCACAGAGATGTTTAACTCTTAATCCTGAGTCCTAGTATTAAAGGTGTGTACTACCATCTCCTAGCTTGTGGCTGCTGGGATTAAAAGTGTGTGCCTGGCTTCTAAGGTTTGTGACAGACTTTGCTTTCCCGAAACCTCAATCAAGCTTTAATAAATCATAAATAATGTATCACTACAGGTAGAGGCCTGGAGAGATGGCTCAGTAGTAAGAACACTCATTTGCTTCTCTTCCAGAGGATCTGAGTTTAGTTCCTAGCATCAGCATTGGGTAGATCACAACTATTTGTAACTCCAGTTCCAGCGTCTACAACACACACACACACACACACACACACACACACACACACACACACACACAGACCATCTATATATAATTTTAAAAATAAGAAAAAATCTTAAAGAATTTCAACTGGACTTATTGATGGTGTTTTTCAGTGGGTTTCCTTCTATAATCTTTTAGTAGCTGCTCTTAGATTCACACCACATACATATAGCTTATTAAAATCTGCTAATGTGGGCCAGTGAGTTTAACCCTTGGAACCAGATATAGAAGGGAAAAACTGACTCCAAGAGTTTTGTCCTCTGACCTCCACATGTATGTTGAGGCATGCCCATGTCCCATTACACACATAAATGATTGTAATGAAACATATGCAAATCTACGGGTGTCATCACTGTACTAGCTCAGGGGAGTCATAAAGCATTACCTTGCCTTATGATTCTTTATATTCCACTCTTTACAACTTAATAGTATTCTATTCAAGTTTATATCAGGTATTTTAAATAATGTTTACTTCAGCCATTGAACATAATTTAGAATCCCCAAAAGAAGAAAACTCAATTTTGCAGATGCATATCTTCTCTTACTGTGTTTGTTTCCCCTGGTGTTCTAAGATTCCTTATTTTAAACACATTGATTCCTTCATGTTGAGAGAGTGTCCTCTGCTCCTTCCGGGTAGCCAGCTGGTTATGGCTGTTTGTGGTTTTCCTTCATCTGTGTGCATTTTCAGTCCCCTTTATTCCTGAAGGTCATTTGTCACTGGGTACAACCCAGGCTTGGCAGATCCTGTCTTCCAGCCTTGAACCTGGTGCCATCTCCTTCTGGCTCCTGATTTCCTACAAGAAACCCCTTTCCTTTGGCTTGTTCTCCAGTCTTCACCCTCTTGCCATTTTTAGACTTGTGTGTGTGTGTGTGTGTGTGTGTGTTTTGGTCTTTATTTTCTGTATTTGTTTAGTCCTGTCTTAGTGGGTTTCTTTGTGTATAATTTGAAGTTTCCTCAAAATTTCTGTTTTGTGAGTTTACAATAAATTGGGATATTTTTTAGTCCGTATTCCTTCAAGTACTATTGTTATCCTCATTATTATCACTATTACTATTACTATTACTTGCCTACTCTCTTTCCAGGATTACTGGCACACTGGTATTAATCTTTTATTATAAACCCACAGATACCCAAGGCTCTGTTTTGTTTTGTTTTCACTCCTATTGGATGGTTTCTTTTTTCTTTTTCTTTTTTTTTAAAAGTTTTATTTATTATATATACACTGTTCTACCTATATGTCAGGAAAGGGTGCCAGTTCTCATTATAGATGGTTGTGAGGCACCATGTGGTTGATGGAAATTGAACTTAGGATCTCTGGAAGAGTAGTCAGTGCTCTTAACCACTAAGCCATCTCTCCAGCCCTCTGTTGGATGGTTTCTATTGTTCTCCTTGTCAGCCTGCTGGTTTCTTCCTGTCCCGTCTATTCTGCTGCTGAATTCAGCAATTAATATGCTTATGCATTACCGTTATTTTTTCCCATTCAGAACTTTCTCCTCAGGCCCTCCTGACGTGTTTCCTTGCTGAGACTTTCAGGCAGGTTTGTAGTTGATCATTTTTATGATTCCTGCCTAAGTCGTTCTAGCATGCCTGTCAGCTCAATTCTGCCTTGCCTTGTCCTTTTCTCACTCTATCTGACATCCTCCTGGTTTATTGAAACATTCACATTTTGTATATTGTCAAACTCTATCATATTTCAACCTTCCAGTCCCAGCAGGAAAGATGGGGTGGGGGATTCTCTGACTTCAGGCTGTCAGCTCTCTGTAGTATCCTATGTCCCTGACTCCACTTCCACTGACTAGGGGTGGGACTTCTCATGACAACTGAGTAGGTTGGGGGAGGGAGGAAGGCTGACCTATTGCTTCCCAGGGGCTGGCTTCTCTGATACCACTCTAATGAAGGAGGGAGGGCCTTTCACCTGGAAGTAGAAGTTCAGGGTCTTCTGTCTCCATGGAAGGGCCTCCTTGCTGCAAAGCAAGAGTGAACATCCTGGATTCTTACTTGGCATCCTCTGCTACCCACCCAGTGAAGGCACAGGGTAGCACTGTAGACTGTAGATGGGTGTCAAGGTCTCCAAATGGGAATGGAGCACTGGTTTTATGTGTGATATTTACCTGTATTTAACTCTTAACCTCCACAGTCTCATGCCTCACTTACTGGATTGAATGTTTGAGGAAAGAGAGAGAGAAAGAGGGGTGGGGGGCTGTTCTTCTACTTGATCATGGGCATTTTGGAGTTACCCATTTTTAAGCCCCAAGTATGGGATCTATGAAGCAAAAAGCAAAGCCAGAGTACACATTATCACATTGTTCTCAAGGTTATGAGCCAATCTGTCCTCTTTCAAACCCCTTCCCCCTCCTCATCTCCCCCTTCTTTGTAATATGTAATGTTCTGGGTGTTCACTGTATTTAGCAGAAGAAACAAGAAAAGCAAGTCCATCCTAACTTGCTGGATTCCCTGCAGACCACTCTTTATGCAATCACAGCACGCTCCCTGCATAAACAAACTGTAATTGGTGGGAAACGTGCATGGTTCCCACCCTTTGTGTTATAAACACCATCACCAGGGACATCTTTGTACTACGTCTTTATTCCCTGAGTGAGTATGTGTCAATTCGAGACTTTGTTGGCTGAGCAGATTAGACTCCAGTTGGGTCTTGACATGAACACACTTTTGGTAGAGAGAAAAATAGGGGTGTGTAGAGAGTTGCACGTGACTGTCTGTCTTAGGTTTTCTGCTGATGTGAAGAGACACCATGACCAAAGTGACTCTTATGAAGGACAACACCTAACTGGGGCAGCTGGCTCACAGTTCAGAGGTTTAGTCCATTGTCATCATGGTGGAAAGCAAGGCAGCACGCAGGCAGACATGGTGCTGGAGAAGGAGCTGAGAGTTCCACATCTTGACCTACAATTGGAAGTGGTCTGACACACTGGACATGGTTTGAGCATATGTGAGATCTCAGAATCTACCTCCATTGTAACAACATACTTCCTCCAACAAGGCCACACCTACTCTGACAAAGCCACACCTCCTAATAATGCCACTCCCTTTGGGGGGCCAGTTTCTTTCAAAGCACCACCTTGACCAAGAACAGCACATTCTGTGCCAAGCAGCAAGTGGACTGCCTCAGTTTACCCAACAAGGTGTTGCCCAGTTCTCTTGGAAATTCTCAGTTAGCCTTGACAAAGTTGGGTCCCGTGTCCCATGAACCATCAGCTCTCTAGGCCTGCTTGGGAGAACATGTACATCCCTCTAGCAGCTAATCTGGCTTCCTGTAGCCAATGCCCTGGTGTAAGAAGTACGGTTTTTCCGCCAGCCGCCTCTGGTCTTGTCCTGCCGCCGCGCCAGCCCCAAATAACACACAGAGACTCTGTATTTGATACAATGCTATTGGCCAGGTGCTAGTTTCTTATTGGCTAGCTCTGTCTTAAGTATTAACCCATTTCTATGTATTTCCACGTGGTCTTACCGAGAGTAGAGGAATGGCAGTTCTGTTCTCTCCAGGCTCTCCATCCTGACTCCTCCTTACTATTTCCTCTTTCCTCCTTGTCTCCTAGTCCCTCCTATCTTCCTTTCCTATTGGCCAACAGTGCTTTATTTATTAACCAGTATGAGAAACATATACAGAATGACATCTCCCATCACCCTGGTAAGACTCAAGAGACTGCTGTGGAGCCCATCCTTTCTTACGTAAATACAGAACGCCAGTGGGACTCAAACTTCTCACAGTGGCATGCCTTGACTCTACTATCTACTGCATGGTGCCTTATAAATACACCATCTCCTTTGGGATGCCCTGTGTGGAAAGCAGGTTGTATGGGATACAGATCCAGAGCACACTGCCTGGAGATGCTGTTCTGGAGTCAGAGTCCAAAATGACATTCTAGAAAAAGACACAGAAAAAAGAGCAGAGAGAGGGCCACAAAGGTCTAGGCCTAATTATGGGAGACATTTTGAAGGGAGAAATGTAAGGAGGGGAAAGATGTTACTGCTTATACCTGCTTTTCTTCAAGGCCTTCTGAGGAAGGTGGTGCGCCCCTCTCCAGGCTTGGGCTCTAGAGTGCACAACCAAGGAGACTTTGAGCAGAATGCTCTTTGCTGGGGGCTCCCAAATATTAATTGCGCGATTGCTTCTAAGAGGTGCAGCAAAGTCAGGGACATAGAGGCACATGCAAAGACACACACCCAAACTTAAACAGTCACACCAAGCATAACTCAGACATACATATACACTCACTCTGAGCCGTAGACAACTACATCCTATAGCCACACAGACAATACAGAGGAGCACACACATAGCTGGGCACACAGGCACTCAGGAAGACAGACCCTGCAGACACACATGCACACCCCTACGTAGCCACATACGGAGAAAACCTGCCTCGCCCAGGCTTCCAGCAGGCTCAGCAGGAGGTGAACTGCACATCTGACTTGCCTTGTGTTGTTAGATGCTTGGTGTAATTAAACGTTACATTGACTAACCCAACATGGCTCAGTGACACAGATAAGCTGCAGGGGCTGATGGGTTCCCACTCCATCCTACCCCAGATACCAGCCACTTCCCTTTGTGAAGACTCTGGGGCAGTCTAGATGAGGAGGGACCCTTGACCACTGGGGTCACCAAGAGCAGAGACATCTTCAGAGTCACCCTTTTATCAGTCAGGTGCGAAGCAGAGTCACCAGGTAGAGCTCGGGAAGAAGAGGATGGGATGTGGTCCAGGAGACACCTGGATGTCCTTGGTCTCAGCATTGGCTTATCTCACACTCTAGCCAGACTTAAATCCCAAACCTGGCCCTCAGGATCCAGAAAAGTTCCAGGGCACTGCAGAGTGGCCCCTGGTCATCTCTGCCAGGAAGAAAAGGCAAGAGATCTTTCCATCTTCCCCATTTCTCTGATCTCCCAGGGCCAGCAGCCTCTCAGCATCCAGCCTTTTGCTCTGGGAACCAAACATCATCTGGGTGTGACTGGTGCTGACCTGTTTCACAGGGTCTGGGGGGAAGAAATGAGACCTTCCAACAGTGCCTAGCCAACAGCCACTAGCCTTTTCCCTGTGGTATACTAGAGCAATGTGGACTCATGGATCTAAGAGGGAGGTTTGGAAGCCAGGGCCACCTGGGTGTATTCTGTACCTCCCACTCCTTCATCTGTGGATGGGATGGGAGGTCACTCTGGCTTGCTGTAGTGGCAAAGGTGAGCTGGGCCACCACAGGGCACAGTGTCTTGTGGACTCGGGTGCTGTGTGCAGCAGCCGTTCGGCCTCTGTGTCAGTCCACCTTACCCTCAGCATGCATCAAGTACAGCTTACTGCTGTCTATCACAGGCACCCAGGGGTGTGCAGATCCCTTGACAGGCCCAGGGTCACTTCCCAGTGACAGCTTTATTCTGCTATGGTTTTGAAGTGAGCACCAGCCTCCCAAACACCAATTTGAGGTAGTTACCCCAAAAGAAGCTCCAGAGAGGTAGCCTGGCTTCTACCTGCTTCTACCTGGCTACCTAAGGGAGAGTGGTTGGGACAGAGCCCTTATTCCAGATACTCAGCAGCCATGTGACTCTGGAGAAGGGAGAGCCTAGGCCAGAGGGCAGAATTGCTTTGCGCGCCCAGAAGGCACCCTGCAGCACCATGAGTGCAGATGTCAGCAATAGTTCATAAGAGTGGTGTCAGTTCCTGGAGTCACACTTGCCAATTCTCCTTAGCACACTCATGCTAAGGAGACCAAGACAGTTTGACCTCGTGACACTAAGCCATGCTTCCTGGACTAGTGAGCAATTTGCATGTGTGCCAAATAAGACAGACACACAGAGTGCCACACTGCCCAAAGACACGTCACCATCCTTGTCCCATTGCACCCTGTCATGTCTGTCTTACGAGGGCCACAGAGGCCACACAGTTCCCACACACTCTGGAGTGTGGCCGGTAACTCCCAGGCCAGTGCTAGCTGCAGCTTCTTTCGAGGTGAATGGAGAGGCTGAGCTGTGGGGATGGCTGCAGACAGGCAGCCCTGAGATGAAACTATGACTTTTGGAGGATGTTTTAAACATGGAGCATGCCCTCACTGCCTCTTGATCCCCCAGGACCCAGAGCTATGCAAAGCCAGCTTGTGAATATTCAGGACCCCGTGGACACTCTTCTCTCCTGCATCTTCCCCGCTCCTCATTTTGTGCTGAGTCTTAAGTGAAATAGATCTTTTACAATTTTGGAAAAAGAAGTCTGTCTTTTGTTCCCCTGCACCCCAGGGGCTCCTCAGAAGGGGGGCCCCCTGCCCAGTTTGAGGGGCATGTCTCAGAACCAATCGCTGCCTGGCACAGCTCCCTGGACACTGGGCTTGGGCTCCATGCCATGCGACCAGATGGCTGTGATTGCTGGCAACCCAAGACCCTGCAGGAGAGTCGCGTATGGGTGTTTACAGCATCCTGGGTCCACAGGGAGCATCAAAATGGCGGGCCGAGTGGTGGCCAGTCAGAGCACATTCCTGAGAAAGGAGAAGTGCCTAATCTGGGGGGAGAGTCCAGCCCAGGGCTGGAGCCCAGAGCTCATCACCAGGTACCACATCACACACAAGGAAAACAATCTCAGCAATTAAAGGGTTCCAGCCTCTTTATCTCCATCGTTTGCTCTGACTTTGAGCCATGTCCCCATGTCTCCCAAGGACTGTCTCTCTCTCTGAGCTGGCATGCAAGAGAGCACTGTATTTCCTCATCAGTGTTCAGTATGACACAGTCCACTGTATTCATACTGAAAAAAAAAAAATTAAAAAAGAAGGGTAAGATTCAGGCCCTGTAAGCTTCTTCTGCTCATACCCCCATCGGCTCATGTTCAGCGCGTGGCTGGGCACATAGAGATCTGTTCATTCTATACAATGATCTATGGGTCTGCAGGCTTAAGAGATCCCCTCCCCTCCTCTGATGCCCTATCATCATCCAGTTATTCTGAAGACCGTGGAAAGCAAAGCTCTGGTGGCCTTTCTCTCCCAAGATGCCGGCTACATCATGACTGCTTGTCACATGGGTCACATAGTCAGTGTGGAAATGAGGCTCCCTCAAGGTTCTCGTAAACATGCTGGAGACAGTTCCCAGAGAAGACAGACTAACAACCTGACCTATCACTGGTGGGGATGCTCTTCTGTATGTATGTTTCTCTTATACTGATTGGCCAGTAGCCAGGCAGAAAGTATAGCGGGGGGACTACCAGATGAGAATTCTGGGGAGAGGACGCAAGAGAGGCCACGAGGAGACTGTATGTAGCTACTGGGAAGATAGGACACACCAGGTATTCTCTGGTAAGATAGGACCATGCAGAAATACATAAATTAATAGCTATGGGTTAATAATTAAGAGAGAAAGCTAGCCAATAAGAAGTCTGAGCTATCGACCAAACAGTTTATAATTGATATGTGTCAGTGTGTTTATTTGGGGCTAAATTTCTGTGGGACCAGGCTGAAAAGAAACTCTGTCTGCTTATCAAGCTGCTGCTTAGAGCTCCTGGAGGCTGCTAGCCTATGCCTCAGGCCAGCATTTGAGGCTCTTTATGGTCCACAGCTTGCATCCTTCCTTTTATTTATTGAGAATTTGCTATGTTTCATGCTCCTCCCATGGGCCAACAATAGAACAATAGCTAAAATGCACAAGGACTGTTTTGAGTGGACAGCCTGTTGGTGGAATGGGCTAGAGACAAAGGGCAAGGGACCACATGAATGTGTTCTGTGTTAGGTGGAAGTTGGGGCTTGGATATCAAAGGAAGGCAGGGTGAAGGAGAGATGATGGTAACTACTAGGCTGAGGCTTGAATGAGTTCAGGATAGACATCCAGAAGAGTATCTAAAGTGAATACTACAGCAGGTACAAAGGCCCTGAGGTGGGAAAGGGTAGCCTTTCTGCAATGGCAAACCATAGTTGCTAATTCTCACGGCTCTGCTAACGAGAGAGAACTAGGCACAGATTGTTAAGAACAGTGCCAGTGCCAGCCTTCCAGTTCAGGTGGGGAGGTGACTGGGAGACCAGGCAGATCTGCACCAGGAAGCTGACTCCCCCACTCCCCCTACCCCCCCCCCCCCGCCTCAAAAAGCAGGTCTGGACTGCACACTCAAATCTGTGTATTTTAAAATGTGTGCTCTTTCAGTTTTAGATTTTTAAAATGCAAGATGGTTTCCCAACAAGTTGGAGGATGTTTTTAAAGTGATTTTTAAAGGTTTGCTTTGGGCACACAAGAGTCACCCACAGATCAAACCCAGATGCAAAGTTGGGTGGCTTTGGAACCAGTTTCTGTGAGGCCCTCGCTGGCCCAGATCTTGACTGATAGGTCCCATTCCCAGTCACAGCCAGATGGCTCCTTGCTGCCTCAAGGTGGGGGTCTAGTAGGAGTCAAGGAACTCTCCGTTCTGGGGTCCTCAAAGGCTAGTGAAAATACCTGCCTCCAAGACACCCACTCCCAGGCCTGTCTGGTCAGAAATGAGGTTGACAGTGTGGAAACAGTGCCTGTGGCCCCTGCCTTGCCCGCTGTCTCTACTACAGGCCACTGGAAACAGGCTGCAGTCGTGCCTGTGGCTAGGAGGATAGCCAACCTTGTGCTCTAGCTTTCTTAGGGACACTGATGCTGAATGGGACCTTCATGATCCCATGGCAGCCCTACTTGCTCTGGCAGGCCCAGAAGACAGACTAAAGTTGCTCTCCTCTGGCTCTTAGCAGCTTTGTTAGGAACGATTTTCACATTGACACACTCAGGCCTCCCCCTACCTCCACTCAAGCCCTCTGCCGAGATCCTCCGTTTGTACTAATGGAAGTCCTGTGGCATGGACAGGGCTCCCTGCTGGAAAGAGGCTCAGGCTGCCCACCTGCAAACATGACCTTTTCCTGTGTAAGAGACAAGATTTCAAAATCAATCAGGCCTGCATGCCTGCCCATGCCAGAGAAGAGGCCACACGTCCTGTGATGGATGCTCAATAAGAGTCCTAGGAGTTAGCCTACCTGGGAAGTCACAGTCTTACTCCACCCACTGCTCCCTGGCTTCTTCTTCAAGGCACACACACCCACTGTGAAGATTGCTAGTTTTCCCAAAGAGCAACTTCCTTTCTGGGAGTCTGTCTGTCCTTCAGGTCCCCCTCTATGGGGTAGATCTTGTGGTCTACTGACCACAGGGTCCCAAGTTGACAGCAGGTGACTACTATTTTGGCACAGAGAAACATCTGCCCAGCCATCATACTGGATTAACCCATCCTGCCCTCTAACTCACTTTAAATTGTTCTCCACTTGCAACTCACATGCATTCTCAAAGCCTTGCCAGCCATGTGCTGCTCACATTATTTGCACACAGACTCACTTTCCTCTGGGTCTCTGTGGCACGAGTAGCTTAAACAACATTTACCAGCACTAAGGCTTTATGTAGCACAGCTGGGATTGTGCCTCTGCTTCACCCAGTGTCCTAGAAAGACAGAGACAGGAGCAACCCCTTGACGGCATAGACAGGCCCCTCACTGCCAGGCCATGGTGTTCTGTTGATAATCAGTTCCAGAGAATGTCCCATATCAGTCACTTGGTGACCAAGAAGGAACAGAGTGAACCCAAGACTATCCACAGTGGTGCCTACACCCGGGCATGTATGTCATGTAGCTGGTAAAAGTATCACGTGTCCCCCTCCTGCTAATCCATCTTCACTATCTGCCTCTGTGACTTTGCTTCTTCTGCCTTCTAGATGAGAGTTCAGGCATGTGGTCAGAGATTCATCCCAATGGCATTATTGGAGGTGGGAAAGGCATGAGAGGCCTGGGTGCAGGTACTTGGGTCTGTATCCTGCCCTATCCTCTTCCTGTGTTCCTTCTGTCCTGCTTTCTGTCCATGCACATGGGGCCAGGCAACCACAGACTGAACCCTGAGACTATAAGCTGAAATAAACCTTCTGTCCCTTAAGCTGGTTTTGTCAGTGATGTGGAAAGTAACTAACCAGGACCCACTGGGCTTCATCTCCTGTCCCTGCTCCCTACCCCACCTGCTGCCAACAGCACCCAGCACCCAGGGCAGTTCCTGTTGGGGATTCACTGTCCTCGGGAACGGGCAGTGGATGCCAGAGGATGGTGGATGCCGGTCTCAACCACTCCCGTGAACATTCTTGTAGTGACTCCATGTAACATGAGCTTGGGCTGGATCGGGTCTCTGGGGAAGGTATTCTGAGCTGAACCTGCACAGGTGGGCTGGTAACACATGATGGACCTCACGTCCTATGGTTACAGTCTCTCCTCTTCATCAGTGGATCCCAGCAATTCCCATCTCATCACTCGTTCCGTGAAAGAGGGACTTTCACATCCTGGACCCTTTTTCTTCTGACAAGGCAAGGGCTCGATGCTCAGTGAGTGATCACCATCACTGCTCCCCGTTCAGCTCCAGCTCCCTAGCACACAGGGTTTGGAATCCAGCTGAAAACCTAGGACAGCATGGAAAGGCCAGACCAGCGTCCCTGGAGCCCGAGCTCCGGTTACTCTGCGTGTCCAGAATGCCTCTTCCCAGTTTCTCTGGCCCTTGCCATCTCCTAGGGTCCTTGTGGGCTGGGATCTGAGACCAGCAACCTCACTGGGTGCCTCCATCTGGTCGTTATTACAGCGCCACCTACTGGGTCTCCAGAGGCATCTCCTACAACTTTCCTCTACTAGACAGACAGCTTTGAAGAGAACCCACAAGTACTTGCTTCTGTTCCCAAGTGTGTATTCCTGTCACCCGTGGTGCTCTGTGTGTTCCAGCCTGTGCCCTTGACTCACAGTTCTTTATCAGTGCCTTCCCACTATGGGCCTTCTCAGCCACCTGGGGACGTGTGTTTGACTGTGAGGCAGTCTCAGGTCTCTGCCATTTTCAAGCACAACTGCTTTGGGTTCCTGGAATCTGCCTCATGGGTCCCTGTTGCATTCTGTCTAGTCCCTAGATGCTGTTACCTATATGCATGCCATGGCCACCTTCTACTGACAGGTTCAACAAGGAAATTATGGAGGCAAGTGGACTGCCAGGCTATGCAGACAGGGATAGAGGGCCAAGAGCCAGATGTCCACTCCTCAGGACCAATACTTCTTGCCTGCTCCCCAGACTTTGAAATCCTTTTCCATTTCCCGAGGGGCTCTGGATGTGCACAGTCTGGCTTTCCTGTCTGCTGATAATAACCTACCTTCCTGTCACAAAGAATCATAGGGTGTCCAGGGTGACAAACTGATCCTGGTCCCTCCTACAGCAAACTATGACGTCCGGCAGAAAAGGAACCGGGAGCTCTACAACAACAGTGGTCGACGACAACTCTGTGGCTACATTTACTACAGCCTCCGTGTCCCTGCAGTCCCAACTCAGCCCTAGTTTGACTTTTTTGGTCTTGTACTTTTGAGCCATGCTGACCTCTTAGTTCCTTCTCTCAGCCCTAGGGTCCAGGAGGAGCAGTCACATTGAACAGATACCTTCTAGCTTAGATCCAAGTCCCTGGCCAGAGAAGCCTTCCACTTCCAGGTTCAAAGGGCTACTTCCTCCCTCCCCTCCCCCACTGCCCTACTTTCCCTTCCCTGCTCTCTTCTGTCTTCTACCTTCCCATTTCTCCCATCTCCTTTCCCCCTTTCCCTTTCTCCTTCTGCTTCCTCAACCTTTCATACCTACCTTCATCTGGATGATTTACCTTATAGAGAGATTTGATGCACGGACATTGGTTTTCTAGACCTTTTTGGGGTTAACACTGTTGATGGGGTTTCGAACTTGGTAGATGTCTGTTTTGGGGGCTCAATTCTCATACAAGAGGAGTCATGGACTTATGGGAGGCCAGGCAGCACCCCGTTAGGTTAGAGGCTACTGGCCACTGCTGAGAGTTGGCTGGTTGCCTCATAGCAGAGCAGCTGCCTCCTATGCTGAGCAAGGAGTGTACCAGAGCTGGCAGGGGTTTGGATGAAGAAGGGGAAAGCAGAAAGCCAAAGGCGATCGAGGCAGAGGCCCAGATCCCTGAGGTCCGGACAGAGCTGGGCTATTTGCACCAGAGGTCATGGTAATTCTTGGAGGCCCAGTGAGCTGGGCTGAATTCAGATCCCAGTTCCACAAAAGAAAACTCCACTCATATCTTGCCCACTGGAACTCAGCCCGTGGTCCAGACAGGTGATGGATCCCAGGGCCTGGGTAGACAAACTGGCCACCCCAAAGCTCTCGGAGCAGGGCTCCCGGCCCTGAAGGGAGCGTGCTTCTCTGGATCACAAGGGTCGGGAGGGTTGGGTGGGTGGTCACTGTGCATGAGAGCCCCCCCAAGACTCCATGAGTTTATAGGTTTGGTGAGGGGAGTCCTGCTGTCTCTCCCCCCCCTTCTTCTCCCTCTCTCTATCCCTACCTTGTTTCTTGTTCTTGGCTCCATAGCCACCCTGACTCCAGCTCTCAGACCCAGTATCACTCACACTGTCCTTCCAGGCCCAGCAAGTTCAGAGTCCTATGATAGACCCATCTAGCCTGTGTGACCCCCACATGGTCCCATACAACACTTGTGACCAGCACCAAAGTCTGCCCATGACCTCATCAGGATGGGAGGTGTCTTGTCAGCATTGTGGACACTGTAAGTGAAACACTCATGAGAAGCCAGCCCACATGAGGGTCGCTTCTGAGTCAGTGAGCTTGAGCCCACTTTACTTGGCACTGGGGAAGCCTACCACACGCCTAAGCCATTGGCCCCAACCTCTACCCTGCCTGTGCTCCTGGGTCCTTCCTGGCTAGCTCTCTGGTGCCTGGCCACAGAGGTGCTACAGCTGTGGGAATTCCTCTGTGCTGGGGTAAAGAAGGCCTAGCGAGCAGATTGTCCTCAAAGGCGAGGGGCACAGAACCAGTGTATCCCCCCCAGCCCTGTGAGGGCTGTGGCTGTTCTGAGAGATGTCTTTAAGCACTGGGTGCCTGGAATCCGGGCCTGATGCCCTCCCACCCTCTGCCCCAAACACCCTGCTGTGGTTGGGAGGCAGATAACATCGCTTTTGAGGAGTGTTATCTGGTAAATCCTACAAGCACACTTGTTCAAGAAAGAACTGCGCTGAGGGCCTGCTGTGTCCTCTGTTCCTCAGAGAACTCAAAACACAGGAGACCCAGCCCTTTGTCAGTTGTGGGGCAGGGACTGAGAGCCCCCCTGTCTCCAGAGAGCACGCACGCATGCACGCAGAGGCAAGATACCGTGAGAAGGCCTGCCATCCTCACGCCTTGAAAGGATTCCAAGTTTCTGAGTTGAAAAGGAAAGAAATGAGTTTCAAGTTGGAAAACTTAATGGGTGTCCGACGTCTGTGCGACGTCCTCAGCCCCATAGCCCTGGCAGGGGAGGACATGAAAGGTGCCCACCAAGGACAAAAGAACCAGTGTGCCCAAGCCCTGCTGGGGATGGCCCCGCCCTCGCCCACGTTAGAAGCCCCTGTGGAAGCCCCCAGGTAAATCCCCACTTCCTTTATCTCAAGCCTCTTTTTTGAGGGTTTGCCGCATTTTTGATCTTAACAAGTTTTTTGTGTCATCTTTGCTAGGTCTTTTACAATACGACTTCCTTTTATTTTAAGCACGGTGGCTTTCAAGCCTTGTCTCATCTGTGATTGTTTCATGTTTGCCGGGTTCTGGAAGGCTTGGAGCCAGTCCCTGGGTGGGCAGCTTCCATCTACTTACTCCCTGCCTTGCATGTCTGCTTGGAAAGGGTTGTGGCCTGGGAGCATGTGGAACAGTGGCCCCCGCTTCAGCCCCCTAGGTTGGATGGTGGGTGCATTCTCCATTCTCCACTGGATAGGGTGCTGCCTTGGGGTGGGAAGCCTGTCTCTTGCATTCCAACCTCAAGCTGCATGACTCTGTCAGTCTCAATAGTTCCATCTGTTTAATGGGGATGGTGTTAACCCTACGAGACAGCAGTAACAAGCACTTAGTGGGTGTTTATAACAGTATATGAAAATAGCACCAAGCACTTAATGAATATCTACTGATAGTAATAATATTGTAATAGTCTGTAATAAGCACTTAATGAATATGTAATCAGTAATACTACAAGTGATACGAGAAAGCCCTTAGCAAAGTGCCAAACACCACGCAAACCTTAATAAACAATATCTGGGTCTTGCAGCCAGCTTTGTCATCTGCTGGTCATCGGCAACCCACCCAGCACCTTTGCTTTTTGATAGCTTGTTCAGAGGTTCTAGCAGAAGAACCCACAGCTACGTTCCCTTGTTAGAAGACCAGTCCTCTTCCGTTTAGGGAAGGTCATCTTCAACATCACACACAGCTTCTGGAGAAACATGTGGAGTGGTGATCCCATGCACACCGTCCTCCTCCTATTGAACGGCTCCTCCATCCTTCCAGGCTCAGAGCACTGCCATCCACACTGGAGCACTTTCCTTTATCCCACATTAACCCTTTCTTGTTTGTTGCATTTGTGGCCCGAGAACCCTTGGGTGCTCACTAAATAACTTGCCATGGACTGTAAGGAATTTTCACGACTTGGTGTATACATGACTGCTCCTCTTTGTAGTGCACTCCTCACCATTGAGAGGTTCGATGACTGCCTTGTCAACAGATGCAAATACTGAGCAACTGCTATAGGCAAAACCTGGCTGAGGAGACCTCAGAGGAAATGGGCAATATCCCTGGCCAAGGTCTACAGAGAGACAGATGGTATCCTGTGACATAGTAGTGCAGAATGGGACCTGAGGGTCCCAGGCCATGAGTTTCTCTTGTCCATTCATTCTGTAGGAACAGAGTGGCACCACATATGCTTGAAGTCATTAAATGCTCCAGAACTGAGGCACGATGGCCTTCGTGTCATCTTTTGAGAGCTGTCCCAGGTTAGGCTGCCCCTCAACTTGGCCACTCTCCCCCTTGAAGCTAACTTGGTTTTAGGTGAGATAAACTCTACATAGAGGTAAAACAAGTGACCCAGGGATAATCAGTCAGAGTATTACATCCCTCTGACCATATGATTGACACGTGCATGCACATGTGGCTGAGAAGAGACCAATCAGATCCAACCGCTTCCGGTCCTTCCTCTGCCCTGCTGGCCATGGAGTGAGGGTGGTAGAGGCAGGTGGCTTGCAGCAGATCATGTGAAGACATGAGGGTCTACGAGACTAAGGGGTTGGATGGTTCAAGCTGCTGTACTGCGCCAGTCTTCTCTATCAGAGGTTTTAGTTAAGTGATTCACAAGTTCTTTGTTCATATATGTGCCCCCCACAACACTTTATTTACTTATTTATTTCTTTCTTTAAAAGCATCTTGGAATTGAGATTTTATTGCCTTCAATGGGAACACATCACCATTTGCTAGATTTTCTGGTAGGCTTGGAATTCAAGGGCCTTGAAGCAAGGTGGCAGGTAAGGTGTGTCCAGACCCCTTTCATGATAGAATTCCAAACTGCCATCTTCCAAAGACTGCTTTTCCTCTGGCTTTGACTGTTGCAGAGAGGGGACCTGTCACTCTCATTTGAGCTGAGAGAGATAGCTCAGAGTGAGGATGCCAGACCTTCCTTCACCTCCAGGCTCAGGGAGCCACTTTGTATAGTTTCGTTGGTTTTCCTCAGTTTTTTTTTTCTTTTCTTCTTGCAGATTTATCTTTCTAATTAGGTTTTGCTCAGGCAAATACATTAGGGTTTGTTCATAATCCTCGAGCTCATAGCAAGTGAGGGTGGGATGGCCCAGAAGCAGGCTGGGACTCAGAGGAGGTGTTTGCTGTAGAGAACCCTCCAGGCAGGGGCACAGCGGATGACAAGACGTGTCTGCACATTAAGTGGGTTTCAATGGTATCATCTGTCCATGTTCGAGCTACAGTTACAGTGTTTTTGGTTTTCATTTGTGTGTTTTGTTTTGTGCTTTGTTTTTGAGACAGGGTTTCTCTGTGTAGCCTTGGCTGTCCTGGAATGCAGTCTGTAGACCAGGCTGGCCTCGAATTCACAGACATTCGCCTGCCTCTGCCTCCCGAATGCTGGGCAGTTACAAATTATCAGTTGTTAAGATTTGAATATGTTATGTCCCCCTCAGTTTCCTATGTTGTTGAACACACTGGTGGCACTAATTTTGGAAATGCTGGAAATGTTAGGAGATGGGAACCAGCTGTAGGAAGTAAATTGCCAGGGGAAGGTCCTTGGCAATACCTTGCTCCTGCCCCACCTTCCTCCTTCCTGGCCATCATGGAGAGGAAGAAGCTCTTCAATCTCATTCCTATGTTCTGCCCAAACCTTTGGGCCTATAAACTGTGGGTCAAAATAAACCCTTTTAAAAAGTATTTGTGTCAGGCATTCTGGTCACTACTATGCAAAGGCAATGAATACATTAATTATGTGCTCAGTTGAGGGTGTAGTAGAGGCAGCATCTGTCTGAGCTGTGTTGGACAGTTCTGGGGTGCTCAGGCTCCGGGCATTTGCAGTAAAGGCTGAAGCCGTTTTACTCAGTCTGGCAGGTGGGAAGGGGCTTGCTGGAGTTTGCATCTTGACTCCAGAGCTCTATTTGTTGAAGGCTTGGTTTCCAGCCCATAGTGCTATCAGAAGGTAATGGGACCTTAAGGAAGCAGAGCTTAGTGGAAGGAAGCTAGGTAACCAGGGGCGTGCGTGCCCTTGAAGAAATCACGGGACTCTGACCCTTTCCTGTGCCTCTCTTTCTTTGCTTATTTGGCTGTCATTGAAGTAAATGGGCTTTGTGTACTGTCTGCCACAGACCCAAAGCAACGAGGTCAAATGACTGTGGTCTAAAATTTCTGAACTTGTGAGCCAGAATAAATCGTCCCTTCTTTATAAGATGATTTATTTTAGGCCTCTGTCACAGAATCTGACTAATGCACAGCTCTTTGAGGACAAGTGCTTGCTAGGCTTTTGCCTGAGTTTGGCTCCTACATCAGGACAGCACAGGGGTGGGGGCAGCTTTTAAGCTCACCCCATATAGTCCCGTGACTCTACAGTTGAGCTTCCAGGAGTGGATCCCAGGCTGCTTCAGAATCAATGTCCTCCCCTCCCAGCCACTTAGACATAGCTCAAACAAGTTCACTGCTCAAAGTTCACCCTCCTGTGGCCCCTTTCAGCCAGGTACACAAAGCTCTGGGCTGTATACAAGAAGGGGATAAATGTCAGTGGTCCTCCCTGGGGGAGGTCTTTAGCTCCAGGGAAATGCAACTTAAGGGACAGGGCAATGTAGAGAAGTTTGAAGTAGCCTGGCTGGGTTCCCAGAGATGTGGCTTACCTAACTGAGGCTGTGGGCTCACCTGTTATTGGGCCACTAAAGTGATGGTTCTTCTTGGATGAGTGACCCATGGCTCTATGGAAAGGCCATCATCAACAGAAAGGCATCCTGGAGCTCACAAAGGGCTCCTTTTTAGCTATAGGCAGAGTCTCTGAGAAGCATGCACTTGGCACACTGCTAAGGGACTCTGCAGACAGAAGTCCTTCCAGACAGTTGGTTGTGAGCATTACTGTTACCCTGGGACCAGGAACCTTCTTCACTTTTGAGCAGTGTGGGAGGCATGGTAACAAAGAGCGCTGAGGGATTTGGAATGTGGAGGGACCCTGGGGGCAGAACCAAGTTACATGCCTTCCATGCTACCTCCACCACCAGCCATGGATGGCTGTTAAAGGCCCAGGTCTCTCTGAAAGGCCATCTGCCTTGAAATGGAAACCCAGGCTATTCACAGTGGGTCAGCAGCAGGGTGCCTATGCCCAGCCTATCTTCCCAGAGAGTTTACATCTGTTACAAAATTTATGGATTAGTTCAATGGAGTTTAGATGGTTCTGCAAGCAAGCACGCCCTTTGCCTAATGACCGTGTAGCCAATAGCAGATTGTGGGCTGTACATGGACAAGCTGCTGGGTGACCGGTGACTCTTCTTACCTCCTGGCAAGGCTCCCTGGGAAGCCATGTTTGCAGAAGACTTAGTCTTGGCCAGGAGCAGGGCACGGGCCATGGCGGTAACAGGGGCAGAAGGAGGGTCTCTCTGCCTCTTGTCTAGGTAGACAGATGGAGTGGAGTCTCCTGTCTGTGCACTGGAACCTTCAGGGCAGCATTGGTCCCCAGAAGCTGGCACCTGCCTCAACGTACTGGCTTCACTGGAGGTGGCACCTGCCAACAGCTCCAAGAAAAAAAATTGTACACACACACACACACACACACACACACACACACACGGCTCTTGGGCTCTTGCATTCACTGAATATTGCATTTCTCCTAGGATCCCTCTTGCAATGTCACCTGATTGTTTGAGGACCCACCAAACTTATCTCACATAGCCTCACAAACATACCTCTCAGTTACCAAGTGGCACGGGGGACCCTTTCCGCTCATGTTAATGTTTCAAATGTCTCCACTGTCACTGAAGTCACTGGAGACTCTGCTGCCGTCTCTAAGGACCCTTCACTGGGTCCCAGAGCTGCTTAGCCACCGCCCCATCAGCTGTGCACACACTGGTGGTTTTCTGCTGGTCCTGTGCTGCCTGAGTACCATGTCCCTACCACAGGTGGTTGATACTCTTGAGTTGCTGAAAGCGCCTCATAGTTTGGGTCCTTCCTGCTTGATCTCTGGACTCTGCTCTCAGTATCTTGGCTTTACTCTCACATTGGTAGATAGCTCTCTGACTCCCATGGTGAGGCATGTAGTGAGAGGTGTGGTCAGGCCGTGATTCAAGATTCAGGATGGTACTTGACTACGTGCTTACCCTGCCCCGTGCTAAGCCTTTGTGGCCAGATACCTTCTATCTTCAGAAGACATTCTATTCCAGGGGCTTTGCAGACCAGCTTGTTGGTGGATCATCTGTGTCTTGTCCTCTTGCTCCTCCCATGTGACTTGTTTTCTTTCTTTCTTTAAAAGGTGTATTTATTTTAGGTATACAAGTGCTCTATCTACAGGTTCAATTATGCCAGAAGAGGGCATCAGATCCCACTATAGATGGTTTTGAGCACCATGTGGTTGCTGGGAATTGAACTCAGGACCTCCAGAAGAGCAAGCAGCCAGTGCTCTTAACCACTGAGCCATCTCTCCAGCCCCATGCCTTGTGTTCTTTAGGAGCAGAATTAGGTCATGTTGTGTCTCCAGTCTTGCCTCCTGAATGCAGAGTTTCTCCTCTGGGAAGCGCTGTGTCTTCTTCTAGCCTGGTGGACATGTGTGGTGGAGATGAATTGGCATCTTTGTCCATTCTTCCTCTGCTTCTACAGACCCACCCTATTTCTTTCTTGATCCTCTGTTATCCTCCTATGGCCCTGGGAAAGGAGAGGGGCCATTGCCCCTAGCATGCCCCACCCTCCCATCTCTTTGGCTAAGGTCTCTCTTTGAGCCATCTCTGGTGATGTCATAGGACAATCCAGGCTCAGGGAGGAGAGAGTGTGATGGCCTATGCAGTTTCTTTCCCCTTACATACTTCCAATCATTTTCTGAAGCTAAACTGCCTCGCACTTGGTGATTTAGAAAACAGAACTTAGTTTTGCCACCATTCTGAGGAGCATTCATATATCAAAAGTCAAATGTCAATAGGGTTTCCCCAACAAAACTCTAAGGGACAGTCTAGCTTCTGGTGACTGCAAGTGTCCCCTAGCTTGTGGCCACACCTCCCATCTGATTGAAAACAGGCACAGGAGGCAGACAGGGTCACAAAGTGGGCTGCCAACATTCTGGTCTGAGAAGACACTTGTCACTGAATTAAGCACCCCACCAAGTAGTCCACAGCGACTTCCACTTCTCAAACCTTAAGTTGATCTGCAGTGACCTATTTTCCAAGCTGAGTGATATCCACAGATCCAGGGGACAGAAACTGGACATGTCTTTCTGATGTCCATCATGCAACTCCTTATCTCTGTCACCGTCAAAGAAATGGGTGACACAGACTATTCTCCCTTGTCAACAACAAAATCCTTGAGTCTAATTGTGTTGGGTGTGTGTGTGTGTGGAGGCTGCAGTGGCTTTGAAAGGCAGCGCTGTGTACCCTGGCAGGACGGGACCTTCATGGAGGACCAAGAAAAGTTGGGTCTGCTTTTGGGTCCGCTCTCAGGTTCTTTTTCTTACTCTCCCATTTGGTCTTGACTACCTGGATTTTTTTTTGTGTGTGTGATTGCAGAATTCTCTCATTGTGCCTTGCCCGACATCTGAGAGCAGCGAGTGGCCTGCCTGGCATTGAAAAGGAAAAAGTTTCTGCAAGACCCACCTGGGGCTCTCAGCCTTGAAGTTGCTGTGGGTCTGGGGCTTGTGAAGAGAAGCTGAGATGGGGGAGGGCTGGATGAAGGCAAGGGACTGGCCTTGAAGGCCAGAGATGGTGGCCTGAGAGACAGGTCCCTGGGCCTGGGGTGGGATGGCACATGTGTGAGGACAGGTGAGTTGCACATCAGGGACACTGGGGTCTTCTTGGGTCCCAGTGGGGAAGCCCACATTGCTGCCTTTCCTAAGCCCCCAAGCCTGAAAGCTAGAGCCCCAGGGAGAATAAAAGGGTCTGGGCAAAAAGGCTCCAAGGCAGTTCAAAGACAGAGAGAGCCGGAGCATGAAGTTTCCAGCCACATCCAAGGGGAGGGCTTTCATCTTCCAGCCTTTGAATTGGGAGCCAAGGTGGGCAAAGTTACTACCAGGTTAAAGTTTAAATGGTGCAGAATGGGGAGACGGGAAGATGAAACACAGGCTGTCTGGCCAGGGGAACAAAGCCAGGGCCCAGCCTGGGCACCTGGCTGTAGGGGCACACATTGCAGAGTCCCAGGCAGGAGGGGCCTGTTGCCGCCATTGTTCCACTGAAGAATGAAAGTAATTGAAAGGAAAGGTGAACCAAGGAGAGGCTCAGGCCTGAATCGTTAGAAATAATTTAAAGGGAGCAGGTCCGGCAAGCAGTTCCTCTTATGGAAATGCCTCATTGAAGGGCAGGGCAGGGAGGAGGGGCCGAGCATTCTTTGACTAAGAGCCCCCTCCCCGCCCCCCATCAAATACAGACCAAAATATCATTTGAAATCAGGTCATTTCATAGACTTTCATTCTCAAACTGCTTGGGCTAGGACCTTTTCTATGACCTCGGGTGTTGGGGAGCCGGGAGTTCAGGAGGCAGACCGCCTAGGGACTTTTTCATCTGAGACTAGGCTCCCTATTTGCCTGGGAGGCCCAGCCATCCTGTCTTCCTTGGTCCCAATGGCACTTTTGAGTCCAAATTGCCTCTGGTCGGTGTTGCTTTGCCTATTATGACTTCTGGGGTCCTGAAGACACAAACCGGTGAGTTAGCATCCTGTAGCTGGGTACATAGGTACACCTCATATTAATAAGTTATTATCGTTATTTCAACCACTGGGAGCTAAACATGTTCAAAATGTTCAACATGAATCGGGTACCTACTGTTTCCCAGACTTGCTGTGTGCCAGTGAGACAGACCTGGGCCCACCCCTACATTCCATTATGGTCCATTTGATTGTAATCAGGCAAGAGCAGTACAGACAGGTAAGAATGACATCAGAGGAGGAAATGAGGTGTCTGTGTATAACTTCAGGGTGAAGTAGGGATATTCATCATCCTAGTGAGGGAGGAAGTTTCTGCTTGCAGCCAAGTTGGGAAAACATGGGCCAGACTGAAACAAAAAGGCTTGATAAGATGTATAGGACAGTGGGTTGGAGGTTGGAGAGATGGCTGGGTTTGATTCCTAACACCTGCATAATGGCTCACAACCATCTGTAACTCCAGTTCCAGGGGCTCCCACACTCTCTTCTGGCCTCCTGAGACATGAGGCATGTGTGTGGTGCACAGACATGCACGCAAGCGAAACACCTGTACATATAAAATAATAAAATATTTAGAACAGTGATGTAGACATGAAAGGCTATGTGCCCTGAGACAGAAAAGTCAAGGGAACCAAGCCCTGTGTCTGCCTCCACTTTTAGCCTTGAGGTTTCCAAGGATCTGGACTATCAGAGTGCTGAGCAGGGATGGAGTGAGGACCTGGGCTGTCAGAAACCCTGGGAACAGGGCAGAGCAAAGATCTGGACTGTCCAAGCCCTGGGCACAGGGGAGGGTGATGAGCAGCGGACCATCAGGCCCCTGAGCAGGTTAGACCAGAGTTAAGAGACCTGTGTCACTGAGCTCAGAGAGTGCACTGGTGTTTCTGCGTGCACCTCACACAATACTGATGAGCCTGAAGCATGGGAGGAAAGTAGCTGAGGTCGAGGAATGAACATTAACACCTGGGAGAAGCAATCCGGAGGCACAGAGTTGGGGGCTGCCTGTTCTGAGCAGCTGGGTGTGAAGACCTAGAGACTCACAGGGCATTGGGTACAGAGTGCTCAGCGAGGCTGCTATGGCTTGGGTTTTCAGGTTCCTCTAGATGTCATGTGGTAAAGGCTTGGTCCCTACTGAGGCATTCTTCTATGTGCTACTTAGTGCATGGCTCACCGTAGGCCCAAAGCGATGGGACCTACCAACCAGAAACTGAAGCCTCCCAAACTGAGACAAAATGGACCTTTTCACTTTGTAAGTTGATCATCTTTTATTTGTTATGGTAATGCAAAGCTGACTGACATAGGGTTCTTGTTTCAGAAGCAGGCAGTCGTGAGCCTTAGGTTGAGCACTCTGTGTGACGTAACAAGTCCTGAAAATAAGACCCCAAAAGGATTAGCTGCATCCACAATGAAGTGTAAGAATGTGTACATACCCAAAATATCCTGTACCCAGAAGGTTAAAATTCAGTTTGGTGTCAATTTACAAACTACCAGGTGTGCAAAGAGGCAGGAAAATGTGGCAGAAGAGAAAGAGGGAAATTATTCAATCAAGACTGACATAGAATGATGAATACAGATGTTAGAGTCAGCAGCAAAGACATTAAATAGTTCTGATGGCGAACTCCATGTTTAAACAGCTAACTCCAGGCACACAAAGGCACAGATCAAGGTATGACAAGTGAAGTGGGCAGTGGCACACACCTTTAATTCCAGCACTTGGGAGGTGGAGGCAGGCAGATCTCTGTGAGTTTGAGGCCAGCCTAGTTTACAGAGTGAGTTCTAGGACAGGCTCCAACGCTACAGAGAAACAAAGACTACAAGTTTGAAGTTGAAAAATGCATTAGAAAGAACTAACAGGAGATTCTGTCTTGCAGAAGGAGAGGATGGTGGACTTGACCACAATGAACCACTGGTAACAGTGTACTTTAATGACAGTAGGATGCCTGCCAGGTCACCAGCAAAGCCAGGATGTCTTTCCTCTCTGTTTTTATTCAGCATCATTTGTGAGGTTCCAGCTCCCAAATGTGCATGGGGTAGAAAGGAAATAAAGCAGTTAGTAATGCAGTTTACATGTTTGTCTATGTAGGAATATGATAAATCAATAAAAAGTTCAGAGAATGATTCTAGAAAATCACTTCTGGAAGTTGTATTAAAACCATGCACAAAATAAATCAACCTTGATTTATTACTTGTTACATATAGCATTGAACACAGGGCAACAGGCTCAGATGCAAAATGCAAAAACTATCAAAAAAAAATCCCTGACTAAATTAGGAGAAAATCTTTGTGACCTTGAAGTGAGCAAAACTTTCTTAGATGTAGCACCAAAATTGTGTTCCCTAAAATGAATTTGATTTTATGAAAATGAAAAGCACCCTCTTTGAAAGACACAATGGAAGGAAGGAGAAACGAAGTGCAAAGATATTTGCAATCAGATTATTAGAATTTATTTCTAAAACTTTCAAAATTCAGTAACAAAAGAAAAGGATAAGCTAAGAGAAAGTGACAAGTAAAATGCCTGCCACGAAAGCCTGAGGACCTGAGGTAGCTTCCCAGCACAGATGTAAGATGTGTGTGGTGGCTTGCACCTGAAATCTTAGCTGGGAAGAGAGAGGCAGGAGATTCCCAGGGGATCACTGAATTGGTGAGGTCCAGGGTCAGTAAGAGACCTTGCCTCAAAAAGTAAGCTGAACATGATTGAGGCAGACAACTGATACTGACCTCTGACCTCTGCACACAGGTGCACATCACACATGTACATGCACACCTACAGGGACACATGCATGTCCCAAGAAAGAAAATTGAAATGTTTTCATCAAGAAGATGTTCGTGCTAGAGAGATGGCTCAGCCTTTAAAGGCTAGGCTCATAGCCAAAAGTATGAGATGTTCTGTTGCTGGGCAGTGGTGGTGCACACCTTTAATCCCAGCACTCAGGAGGCAGAGGCAGGTGAATCTCTGTAAGTTTGAGGCCAGCCTGGTCTGCAGAGTGAGTTCCAGGACAGCCAGGGCTACACAGAGAAACCATGTCTTAAAAAAAAGAAGATGATGTTCCATGAGTGGATGAAAAGCTGAAGAGCAGCAATTATCAGGAATACAAACATGTCTCAACTGTCTCCCCAGGATCATTTAGTTAGTGCTGTAATTAAAACCTACGCAACTCACAGAGTGTTTGTTGGTGAGGATGTGGACAAACAGAGCTCTCTAACACTGTTAACCAAAAGACATTTTGTTAGGTTCTGAAAAATTTAACACACACCTATTACGAAACCCAGCCATCTTAACCTAGTATTATCAAGAGGGATGAAAGTGTATGTCAATCTAAAACTCAGTTCATGAATGTTCACAGTAGCTTTACTTTTAATCTGTCAACAATCCACATAGAGGTAAATGAATAATGGTACTATGCCCATGGATTAGAGCATCACTTAGCAAAGCAAAGAAATGATCTCCTGATGTACTCAATAGCTTGTATGAATCTCAGAGATGATGCTCCATGCAAAAAGTCAGACACATGAGCACTATACTGTGTAATTCAAAGTGCACACAGCTGTAACGATCATGAATACACCAGAGGGTCAGAAACCCTGTCAGTGGGATAACAGAGGGGTGTCAGGGCATCAGGGGTGAGGGGATGGGGACAACCTTAGTTTATTGTACACATTAAAAGCGTGCGGTTTATTGTGAGCGAACCATAGCTTAATAGGCTTATTTGAAGCAAAAGGAGGAAGGTGGTGGGGGTGGGGTGGGTAAGGAAGAGTGTCCCCAATAGAGGGACCAACTTGGTCAGAGGCCAGGCATCAGGGTTCCACCAAGTAGGCCTGGCTGGAGAACAGGGACATGAAGTGGGGAGGGGAGACTCAGATTACTGTCCCTGCTTTCTATACATTCTGTGCTCAGTGTCACCTGACAGTGCCTAGTGTGGCCACCTCTATGATTCTATAACATTCAAATGAGCCCCATGGTAGGAGTTTGAGGCTCTGTATACTAAGGCAGGGCCTGGAAGAAAGAGATGGTACCTTCAGGGCTTAGGGAAATGGACCCCAAACCTCCCTGTAGTCCAGAGGAAGATGTTGAGTCAGAAAAGCCAGGGTGTGGGTGAGTTGTCTGCAGATAAAAGTCTTGAATGAACCATCAGATAAACACTGCAGACTGTCCAGCAGGGACTGCAACCATTCAAAGTCCATGGGGCGGGGAAGGTGGCTCAGTGAGTAATGTGCATGCCACACAGGCACAAGGACCCAAGTTCAGAGTTCTAGGCCTATGCAAACATCTGTAGTTCTAGCCAGAAGGTGGTGGCGCACACCTTTAATCCCAGCACTCAGGAGGCAGAGGCAGGCGGGTCTCTGTGAGTTCGAGGCCATCCTGGTCTACAGAAATAGTTCCAAGACAGCTAGAGCTGTTAACACAGAGAAACACTGTCTTGAGAAAAACAAAACAAAACAAACAAATAAATGCTGTACTCCCTGTGCTGGGGGAGCAAAACCAGTCAGATCCCTGGAACTCCAGGGCAAGCCAGCATTACTGAATTCATTCAGAGCCCTGGGTTAGGTAAACTCTGTCTTAAAATGTAGGGTAGAAAATGATTGAGGAAAGCATGTGATGTCAAATCAAATTCTGGCCTATAGCTGCATACACAGTATGTTTGCACACACACACACACACACACACACACACCAAAACAAAAATCAAAGACCAAAGGCCTGGGATGGAGAAGAGGTAGAATTTGTGGACAGTTTATTTGGAATAAGAATGGCTACAGGGGTTCAAGGAACACAAACTTCCAAAAGCAAGCCCTAGAGTCTGGGTCAGCCTGTCATCTTCAAGGCTGTCATCCTCCAAGCTGGCTGGACTTCTGCAAATTGGCTTTTGTTGAACCCATTTCTGAAACTCAATCTGCAAACAGCAAAGCAATTTTCCACTTCTCCTGGGAAAGTGGACAAGTTTTGGTGCTGTTTTCCCAGAGACAGACAGACTGAGAGAGAGAGAGAGAGAGAGAGAGAGAGAGAGAGAGAGAGAGAGGGAGGGAGGGAGGGAGGGAGGGAGGGAGGGAGGGAGGGAGGGAGGGAGGGAGGGAGAGAGAGCATTCAGATGTTGCTCACAGCCCAGCCCAATGCTGAAGCCGGAAGATGTTTTTGTAGGGAGTGATGGGTGAAGGGTGTGGTCCAGAGCCCTTGAAGTTGGGAAAGAAAAGGAGCCACACAGGGCTGTCCCAGGCAGGGTGAACTAGAAGTGGTTCTTTGTGAATGCTTTCTGGGGAGACAGGATGGCATGGGCTTGCAAGTGAATTTAGATTTGGATTAAGATGAGAGAAGAAAGCTGGGCCATGGTGGCACACACCTTTAATTCCAGCACTGAGAAGGCAGAGGGGCAGGAGGATCCATGTGAGTTCAAGGGCCAGCCTAGTCTGTAGAACGAGTTCCAGGACAACCAGGTCTACACAGAGAAACCCTGCCTTAAAAAAAAAAGTTCAAAAACCAAGCGGCCCACTCAAATCCCAAACAAACAAACAAACAACAACAGGGCTGGAGAGATGGCTCATTGGTTGTTCTTCCAGAGGATCCAGGTTTAATTCTTAGCACCCACATGGCAGCTCGCAACTGTTTGTAACTTAAATTCCAGTGGATCTGGCATCTTCATACAGACACACATGCAGGCAAAACACCAATGAACATAAAAAAAAAAAAAAAAAAAAAAACCCTCTCCCCGCCAACAAAAGCAGAGGAGAAATGCCCAGCACACATTGGCCTATATTGGCCTATGATATTCAGCTGCAAGCATTTCTTGCTCTGAAGTGGCCTTCCTGACATTAAAATCACCCTGGTCAGGGTAAGTACAAGGTGCTTACAGAGTTCACATCTTGCTGCTGTAGATGTTTGTTTTGTGTGTCTGGAGCTTCCATCATGGATACGTATTAACCGCCTTTCCTCCTAATATGAAGATGAGCCTTTGCTTGGACAGTAGCTTGAAGACAGATGGGGTCTCTTAAAGAGACATAAGCCACGGGGTGTTCAGCCCTCAGCTGTTAGAGGCTCCTCAGGAGCCACATGTGTTTCTACTGGGCCATGGGCTTTACTGGACATGGGCCAGGGCTGTGAAAGATGGGGGGGGGGGGGAGCGTAGCAAGGTGCCAGGCGCACCTGAGCAGCTGGGCAGGTGCGACAGCTGCCCGGACTGCATGGAGCTGGCTGTGCCCACCGGTCCCCATCTCGCTTCCCGCCCTACCTCCCCACCTTCCCGGCTAGCTCAGGTGTGGTGCATCTGCGGCCTGTTGGCAGCTCTCCTGCCTGCAGTGCTGGGGAACTGTCAGGTTAAAAGCTGGCTTGCTCGACTTGATCCCACATGTGAGCTGTTTTATTTCCCCTCTCTCCCTTACACAGCTTCGGTGTGCTTTTATAAATATTTCACTAGCCTTGCTAAAGTCTATTTCATCTCTCTCTTAAATTTATTAAATATAAATGCAGCGACAACTCTACCATAAGTCTCTCTTTGCTGTCAAAAATCTTGGGCTCCTGTGGAAGTAAATGGAATTTGCTTTGTTTAGCATGGGTAGTTTGGAATCCTATCTGCTTAACAGGTTCCTCCCAAGCCTCCCCATTTTTGTTGGTAGGGGCCTGTTCTATCCCTCCACAGGTACACCAGCCCGTATTGAAGATATCATGACAAAGGTTCTTGTCTGAGATGTGGACTCGGAGTACCTGGGCTCATCAAGCTCTCCATAGTCCCTCCCATCAGCAACTATGGCTGCCTTGTGCCACCAACCAGACTTGATCAACCCAAAGGCCCATCTGGACCCTCACCTCTCTTTCGAAATAGAGGGCCCATTTGTCATCGCAGGTGACCTGGCCACAAAAGATACAGACTCCTATGACACAATTGAGAGGGCTGACACCCCCTCCTCCCCCTCCAAGAGAACAAGGGGTACAGCAGGAATTCCAGTCCCCCCAACAATCCACAAGCACCACCCCCAAGCCCCCTGCCATTTCCTTTGTTGTTTTTTTAATTACAAAATAAACACAACCCTGCTCACTGACTGTGGAAAGAGATGTCTGCCAGCTGGGACCAGCAGGCACTGGGCAGACTGTCATGCCTTCTGGCATTTGCCCTCTGTCCAACACATGCGATTTCACAGAGGAGCAGGGAGCAGGGGTGAGGGGCAGGGGGCAGGGGGCAAGGGGCAAGGGGTGGGGGTAGGAGGTAGGGGGTAGGGGTGGGGGGCAGGGGGCAGGGAGCGGGGTTATAGGGCAAGTAAGTGAGGTGCTCACAAGCCTACTTTATTTGCCTCTGAGGCCTGTAAGAGTGTCTTTCTTTTCCACAAAATGAATGGTTTTTTTTTCCCCCACATGAAAATGTTCCTCTTGGTATACCTTATTTAACTATTGTTTTGGCCAAGACACAGGCACAGAAATACTTGATTCCCACCATTTCACAAAAAATAAAATTAGAGCTCAAGGCTTAGGCCCAGACTCGGGCTCCCAGAATCTTCTCTCAAATTTGCAGAGATTCACTGTGGTGGCTACAAAGGCTCAGTGGTGAGAGGCAGTGTTAAACTCTCCAATGCATCTAAGGGACATAGGCTGGTGTCCCGGCCTCACAGCTCAGGGTCTTCCCGGGGTCTCTGGGTCCATTCTGCAGATCCACTGAGAATGCCCACTGTCCCTGTAGACACACTTGGAGGTAAAAGGAAGCACATGTATGTTCTGGGCTGACCAAAGACAGGGAGTCTGTCCCTTTCCCATATTATGTCATGTATTAAACAACCCAGCTCACACTGGATGCAATAGTTAAATAAAATTATTCTGCTTTAAAATGCGAAAAAATAGATTTTTTACTCTTGAAATGACTAATAACTTTGATTTTACAGTTTTCTTTCCATATTTTAGACTCACTACTCCTTAAAAAATTATCTCCAGCTGTTGAACGGTTGGGGATGGGCATCTGGGGTAAAAACTGACTCTCTGTGCTTAAGATTGAAGAGCCACAGAGGTACAAACCACTGGCGCCCCTTTTGCCCACTGCCACCGGCTCCCAGAAGTCCCTGGCTTCTTCCCATCAGAGTCCCCAGAGGGAAGTGACGGACCGAGAGGGCTCTCTGGCGTGGGGCTGCAGTTTCCTGTCACTGTCGGGAATGGAACTATTTCAGGACCGTACTGCTTCCCTCTGGCTTGATGAGGATGGGAAGGAGGCAGGCAGGGAAGACGGAGGCTCTGAGTCTTCACTTCCACCAGGGGTTTTGAAGGAAAAGTCTTCCTCCCCATTCTGCTGCGGGCTGCTGGTGGAGCGCATCTGTCAAGGTGGCATCTGTCTTTCGTAGGCTTTTAATTCAGTTTCTTCTTGGAATTAAAGACAACAAGAAACAGATTCTACCCCTTACTGCATTTTCCTCAAGGTTGGAACGTGTGCACCAAGGCATAAAGCAAGATTTTCTGAAGCCACAGTGAAATTCCTGGGTTCTTTAGAATTTAGTGGGTTCTGAGAGTTTACTATGGTTTGTTCTTTGAATATATTATCTGTGGCTTCCCTTTCCCAGGGCAACTGTCTGCCTGTCTGTCTGCTCATTTTTCAGTCTCCTTCAGACAGAGCTCTCCTAGCTGATCCTGGGAGTGTTAGATGTACATGGCAACTCTATTGCACATATACACATGTGCACAGCACTCTAATCATGCTCAGTGCTCATCCGTGCAGGTGTCTCCATTTCTTACCTGAGGCTGTGGAGCTGGGAGGCAAGAACCAGCTGTCCAGGCTTCAGGATGAGCTTGTGGGGCTTGGAGTAGTGTGCCCAACCTTTTTGGCTGGCTCCTCCCATACCTCACACCACCGGTTGGCCAGCCTTGAGAGTCTATTTATTTCTCAGTGAAGTCCTGAAAGGGTCCTTGTCAGCTTTTGTCCCCAATCTATGGCTTATTCTGTGTGCCATGAATGTTAGTGAATCAGGGTACAGGTTCTCAGTGACAGGCAGATTTGTCCTCAGGGGACATCGGGAGGTGCCTAGGAACCCTGTGTGCTGTTCTCCACTGGAGATGGGTTCTTGGCATCAATTGAACAGAGCTTGCTAGATATCCTTCATCCTATGGGAATCCCTGTCCCCCACAGATCCCCAAGTTGGGTGAGGCTCTGATTTAGGGGATTGAATTTCAGGTGGCTGGTCATTCCAGTCACAGTTTCTTACTGTTGTTCTCAGACCAATACTCACAGATACCCAGCAGAGGGTTACCCAGCCCAGTGCAGGCAGAGCACTAGTGGCATCTGCCTTAGGGATTGTGTGACACTTGTAAAGCATGTGATTAAAGGGGCAATCTGTGAGAGGTGAGAGTGATGGGGGCCAGGAAAGCCTTCTGGGGGTGGGGGTCAGTCCCACATCGAGGCAAGAAACTGAGGTAGGCCAAGGTTGAGGACCCCTTGGTGCCACGTCCTCAGCTGATCACTGGAGCCTTGGTGTGCTCATGGTCCTTGGGAGGCGTTCCACATTTGGATGAGGAACCCAAGCCCCTTGAATGACCTCCTGACACCCACTAGCTGTGGGCTATCTCCTGGATGTGCTCTTGTGTGAAGTGTTTTTGTGGAGGGAAAATCTCTGACATTTATCCCAAAGCCAGGGAGCATCTAGATTTGCAGAAACACCTTCCCTCCTGACAAAGCAGGCCTCCTAAGGCCAGCACCCCGTTTAGCATTTTTAAACTCTTAAGTTCCAGCAGGGTTTGTCTACTGCAGCAGGAAGCACGTCATTTTACCATGCTACAACACTCTAAAATAAGGAGATTTCGCATAAAGCTCCGAATTCTAGTTTTCACTGAACATTGGGAAGCCTTGTCACTTGGGGCTAGTCTTGGCCATGGAGGGGTCGTCTCTTTTACACAGGATGTCCCCATGACCCTCAGCGCCTCACTTTTGTTTTTATTCTCAGTGCAGTCCCCACTGGAACCTGATGTTTCCCCACCAAGCATTGATTGGTGTCTCCTCTACAGCACAGGGCAGGGCTTGGTGTATTCTGGCCCTGACCCTTCCCTTTGCTTCCTTTCCCACAGAGGACTTTGAAGCAAATCACAGGGCAAACTTTTCAATGAAAACTAATGGGAACCGGTCCGCCTTTTGTTGTGGGACACCCTACCCTTCTAGCTGACTCTGAGGTCCCTGCTCAGTCACACTTCTGCTTCTTCAGGGGCCTCTGGGCTTTGTGGGTGATTTGCTATTGGGAGCCAGCTCCGCAGTGGGGCAAGGGCTGTTGGCAGGCTTTTGAGCGAATGCTTCCGATGGTAGCAGCTTCATCACGCGGTAGAGAGTGACCCATATTTCCTAACATGATTTCCCTGCTGTAACTCAAATTGAGTTCATGTTATTCTAATGATATCAGTTGACCTTGAGAATTAGACCAAGAAGCCTGGGGTTATTCTTCCAGCTTCCACTGCAGATTCTTGTAATGTGTTTGGAAACATGCTCGACTCCTCATTGCCCTCAGTGGGCAGGGGAAAACAGAAAACAAAGATCCCGACCTGCTCTTATTTCTAGAAAATGCGCCTGGGCGGTTGCAGACCATAGGAGGCTTCCTCCCTCTCATCAGGTTCAGCGCCTGCCTGGTTCATAGCTGGTGTGTTCTCTACATCAACACTGCCTGGGCCTTGTCTGCTCTGGCCCTCTCTGAGCCTTCTTGCTCACTGTCTACTCCCGCTGGTGAAGACCAAGTCCCTGAGCCTGGTGACTGTTCACACCCTGGTCCTTCTTGTCCTCTTAAACCCTGCCATGCATGGCACAGTGTGACTGGCTTCCTGTTTCAGCCCACACACTGTTATTGGACCTCCATGACTCCATTTCATGGTCCTTCTAAAAACTAACCCATTACC
Source organism: Phodopus roborovskii (assembly GCF_943737965.1). Lineage (NCBI taxonomy): Eukaryota > Metazoa > Chordata > Mammalia > Rodentia > Cricetidae > Phodopus > Phodopus roborovskii. The sequence continues at coordinate 753,926 of NW_026126486.1, read as the reverse complement.
TCTCATATCTTTCTTCTCAGATCAAGGCTAAATCACCCTCTTGTGTCCACTTATTTCCACATGCATTGTGGAGCTCAGGCTGCTTTGGATGGTGAGGTCATAGCTGGGAAGGAGGTTGCCGAGCAAGTTTCCATTGCAGGAGAGAGAGAGAGAGAGAAAGTAATCCAGAATACGGGTGAAGAACAGCAAGGGACCATCTATTGTGTAACCTTGAGGGACATCGCAGTGCCGGCTGGCTTAGGGAAAGAGGCCTTGAAGAGGGTGTTTGAGGCGAGAATGGAGAGAGGAAGGACTATGGAAAAGCTGAGATTTGGGGATTTAGCCCTCAAACTCTGAGGGGAAAGGGCTTGGATGTCCTAGGCACCAAACTGGGGTGGGCTCCATGCAGTGTCCTGTGACTAAGAGGGAGCAGAAGTGCCAGCCAGAAAAGGCTTAGGTGTGACTCTGAGCCCAGGAAAGATGGCTAGACATAGTTCACCTCAGGTGGGTGTGTGACCCTAGCAAGTTGTATGACTTTTCTGTGCCTCAGTTTCCCTGTCTGTAAAAGAGGAAATGTGGGAAGTCAGTAGCCCATGCTGGTGAAGTGTTCGTAATCACTCACACATTGAGTTCATCACACTATTTTCCCAGATTTAAACACAACTGCAAACGGTGTGCACTAGGTCTTAGAACAGAACAGAATATAGAGCTCCGATATGCAGCTTGGGAGATGAGGCTGTCTGCCTGCGGCCATGTCCGGGGCTCCCTGGCTGCTGTACAGGTGAAGACTCTGTTTGGGATCCCCCAACCTTCCATAACCAGGGAAGCAAAAGCATTGAGAGGAGCTCCAGATGCACTCCCTCCTCCAGGGACACCAGCCCACAAGGGAGGAGAGGAGAGCATTTTAACCAGACTGGAAGAGTGCGAGATAAGCTGGGTACAATGGGGCTTGAGTCTTTGCCCTTGCTGAGCAGGAATGCAGAATTAAGCATTCAGACCTGGAAACCATGTCCCCGGAGGAGTCAGCTCAGCTCGTTTGGAAGATGTACCTCTCCCAGCACAAAAGAGGAACAGGCAGACTTGAGGCTGAAGGAGAGGCTTCCTGTGGCAAAGGAGGGCACTGGGATCACAGGGGGAGGGGCAGAGAGGAGTGGAGCTGAGAGAGAAAGGAGAGAGCAAGAGGACAGAGGAGGAGGAGTGATAAGACTCAAGCAGGACAGATACACAGAAAGGATCAGAGAACAAAAGACACATCACACAGAAAAAGACCATGGGGGAGATGGACACTAAAGACAGGGACCGATGATGGCCAGGGTGGGACATGCCCTCTGACCCCTTTTCCTCCCATCGTGTATCCAAAATGGTTCTTGGAAAGAGTTACCCCTTTCGCTGCTGTATGGGGCATCCAAGCCAGCACTTGCTTGGACATAGGAGTGTGTGTGTGTGTGTATGCACACACACATATGCTCTCACACATCCAAACACTAGTTCACAACTCACACACTGACACATCTACAGATTCACTCTCTTTCTCTCTCTCTTGCTCTCTCTCACATATTCACAACTCATACCCAATTCACTCTCATATTGATAACATCTACATCTCCATACATTCACTCACATAATCACACAATCACACACACAATACAAGCATTCACTCGACTCACACAGTCATACTTGTGCTCACAACACATACACTTATGTGTATATACACCAAAAGACACAATCACACACTGACACATAGACATTCACTCACACACACACACATGTTCATTTACAACTTACATTCAATCCAATTTCATAATGACACACATCCACATTCATTCACAGCTCATACCTATTCACACTCAAACTTACATGTCAACACATGCACACACACATCCACATTTACACATAGTCCCACACATGCACTCACACATATACATACAATCTCACATATGCTTACTCACCCAGAGTCAACCATATGTATGGACACAGATTCATACATATATGTCACACATGTTCACTTACACATATGCACTCACCCACATTCACACACACATACACATGTATTCTCACACTCACATATACTCTCATACATATTTACAAATACACTCATATAATATCACACATATTCACATACAGTCACTCACATACATAAATACACACACACACACACACACACACCATGTCATAAGGAGTCACATGTACAACTCTTTCCTCTAAACCTGGTACCTCTTCTCTCGGGTGTCACATCCCCTTTGGTCCATCCCATCCACACTTGGAAAGTTTGCTCTGAGTCTGGAGACACGCTCTTCCTTTGGGGCCTGGAATATTGTGTGGGCCTTTGCTGCCCTCTGCCCTGCAGTGTACAGCTTTGTCCTTGGTGGCAGGTGGTGGGATGTTCCCACTGCCACTGAGGATATTTCTACCTTGGAATGCTTGTGGCAGATTTGCTGTAAATGTAATCCCTGAGAATCCCAGAGTCTGGATTAGACAGAGGGACCAGCTAGCACACTCTCTGAATGCTGAAGTCCTGAATCCAGTTCTTTCTCTTTCCTTCCAAGCAGGTTTCCCTCTCTGTCATGACCTCCAGTGGCCTGGTTTCTGATCCTGGCTGTGACCCTGGATATAAGCCAGTGCTGGGCTGGCTCAGGGAAAACAGGACAACGGTGATTCTACCTGCATGTGTTCTCAGAGCTTTGCAGAAGCACTGCTGTCCTCAGACTTGGCTATAATGTCACCATGACACAGGTGCCCCTGCTGGGGCACTCTACAATGAAGCAAGGAGGCTCATAAAACTGTCGCCCAGGAGACCTTGTTCTGAGTGCCAAGCCTGGGCTCACACAAATGTGTCCCAGTGTTTTGTGTGTATGCAAGATTCTATCCACAGAGTACCCGTAGGAGAGCCAGACAGCCTTGGCTCCTTCTTCATTCTAGTTGCTATGCTATGATGGGGGTGGCTCGGTGGTGCAGGCTTGGGTATCAGACCCTGGGTTCCATCCCCAGCTCACACACACACACACACACACACACACACACACACACACACACACCTTGTCAAGATGTGTTCATGACCATTATTGTATCTGGACCCCCAAACTTCTAAAGGAACAGGAAAAGCTGCTCACTGTTCAGAGAATAAGGGGATTGAGGCCTAGAGGGGGGAATCCCTGTTGGAGTGGAAACAAAATCCTGGTCTTCAAGGAACTTCTGTGTTTAACCCCCAGAAGGACCTTGACTCATGTGACAAGTCCCTCTGTGATGCAGATACCTGTCCACCTGGCTCCCAAATGCCCCCCCCCCACAAGCTTCTAAGAATCTCTTGATGCTCATACCTACCTGGGGCCTCTGTGGTGATGATGAGGTGGTTTCTGTGTCAAGATTGAACACAACCTTCTTCCTTTTTGTTATGGTTTAACTATTGTTTGGCCACCCAGGGACTCACATGGTGCACACACATATATGCAGGCAAAACACTCATACACATAAGGTAAATAAATCTAAAGAATGGCATGTGGATGAGGGAGGGAGATGGAAGGCATTACCAAGATCTCCCTGCTATGAGATAACTAAGACTCTGCCATGTCCAAACATGATCTCATTGAAAAGAGAGAGCCTGGGGTGAATATGATCAAAACACATTGTATGAAATTGTCAAAGAACTAATAAAATGAGGAAAAGGAAACTATCTTGGTTGAGAAAATGCCTTGACAGGATTTGTCTGTAGGCAAGTCTGTGGGGCATTTTCTTGATTGATGACTGATGTAGAAGGGCCCAGTTCACTGTGGGCGGTGCCACCCTTAAGCAAGTGGTCTAGAATGGTACAAGAAAGCAAGCTGAGCAAGCCATGGGAGCTAGCCAGTAAGCAGCACCCCTTCATGGCCTTTGTGTCAGCTCCTGCCTCCAGGTTCCTGCCCTGACTTCCCTCAGCAATGGACTGTTCCGTGGAATCATAAGCTGAAAAAAGTCCTTTTTATCCTCAAACTGCTTTTGGTCATGCTGTTTTATCACAACCTGGGGACACTTGAGGTACCTACCTACTCTAGATCATGTCCTGCTGCTGTGGTGCTGGGCCAGCTCCAGGGCCCATCGCTCCAGCTCTCACCATTTGCCCACACTGCTCAATTTCCTTGACTTAGTGTCTTGTTTGTGCTCTCGAGCACTGTGTGGGTAGGGTTCTTCCCTGTGCTGGTTGCTGCTGTATCCTCAGAGACAGACAGGAGGAAAGGAGACAAAGGAACCAGGACCTCAAAGTGCACCTGGGACATTTACAGATGATGGACAGAGTCTGATTCTGAAGGGCGTGTGCCAGCTCTGGAGGTGGGAGAGGGCTTCGCTCTGCAGTGGTTGGGATAATGTTCCACTGGACTGCTTTTTGTATATCACCATCAGGGATGGGGAAGTTCTTCAGAAGAAAGAGGTGGGGTCATCAGTCATTTAGCTTAATTAGCACCCTAACACCTGTTTGGGGTTAGGAATAGAGTTGATGCTTGGGCTATGGGTCCCACCGACAGACTAGTGGGTTAGATTCTCTTTCAAGGCATTGATGATCAGCAGCCAGCTGCTGTCCTGGGGTGACCATGGACACCTGCCCAAAGAAGCTCCTTCTTAAGGCCCTGAGCCCCGAAGAGAATGGGCTAGACAGGAGCAGCCCTCACTTTCCTGAGTTCTTATCATTGGAAACAAAATGTGGTATGGAGTGATGTGGGAAGCATCTCAGGCAGATTTCCTCTGGGGGTACAAAGATAGAGAATTCGATTCTTGCCACCTCGCAAATTAAAAAAACAAACGAACAATTTCCAACATCAATAAGCAAACAAGACACAACAAATAAAAACATAAAGCAAAGGAAAGCAAACAAGATAAAACCAAACCAAACCAAACCCCAGAAGGCCAATGTGCCCACAGAGCAGAGGCCTGGGAGCACGGACATAAAGATGTCCTGAGGGTGGGTGGTGTGGGTTTGGTTTAGCATCTCCACATGTTCTAAAGTATACGTGTTGCTAGTTATCCGAGAAGAGGCTTTGTTTGAACACAGCATATCACGTGGTACACAGGGCAGCACACAATTTTCTAAAAGGTTTCAAACCAAGCGTGCCATGGGCCAAGAGTTCAGAGGCAGGAGTGGCAGAGGTCAGGGAAGGAGAGAAGGGAATGGGGAGGGGGCAGCAGGGCAGGGGACAGAACCGGGGAGGGTGTGTCCTCGTGGGGGTATTCCAGTGGTGAGAATCAGAGGCTTCCTTTCCGTCGCTGACACATCAAGCGTACACATCAAAGTTCCTCTTTGCCTGAGTCCCACTGAATGGTGAGCTTCTGGGGAAGGAATATGAATTTCTCTGACAATGAATGTTGAGTGTGAGGCACAGAGTGGGGCTTATAAACCATCGTGTATGGAGGAAGCAAAACTTACATCATGAACCTGCTGATCCAGATGGCACAGCTGGGCTGCACCTGGTCACCCACGCAGATCAACCACTCCGGCTGTTCCTGGCCTAGTTTGGAGGAGAGGGACAGAGGAGTGGCAGTGCCCGGCAGGCTCACACCTGGTCTGACAGGACTGGTGAGACACTTTGGAGTCCAGTCCAGACTGCTGTCAAGAGGCCGCGATGGCCAGCCACTTTGGTCTTTGTGGGCCAGGTAAACTGAACTAAGAACATCTGTTGCCCTCCAGGCAGCCCGAGCATAGTGAGTGCATTCAGAAACGGAAAGTGGGTGCTTCCCAGGAGAACCATAGCCAGGTGACATTCACTCTGAGGTGTTCTGGCCCCTCCAGGGAATTATCACTATCATGTCTGTGACATCACAGCTTCTCATAGGTGAGCCTGGGGTCAGGTTAGTCATCAGAGAGTGCCCAACTTTCACAATGATCCAGCTAGAGCTTAAGCTAACACGATGGCGCAGGTAATAAACCTCCTGCGACCCCATCTTCCGGTAACTACGGGACCACAAGTGTTATACATGGGAAGAAGTAGAGAGCAAAACCCCAGTAGGCAGCCACCTTCTGTGTCCTCAGTGTGAGAGAGAGTACCAAGAGCCTACCTGTTGTATTGTTGGCAAGGTTAAGGGGGAAAATCACTGTGCTGCCCAATGCTAGCGATTTGCATTGACCTATGTGGAAGGAGATTTAGCTCCAGGGTAAGGACAGGGACCTCCTGAGAGGGCACCGTGTGCATGTGTGTGGTCACAGGGACCCGTGTACTCGATGCAGGAATGCTTGGAAGTCTTCTGATCTAGTGACTGTGGGGCACTCTGGGCCACTTACCCACCTTGGGAACTGTGATCTGAAGTCTAGAAGGAGGAGAATACCATGCTGGAGCCGGGGGGTTCGTGGACTGAGCAAGACTCTGGTGTGTAGAATACTTGATCCACCTGACCTCACACCACTTCGGCGTGCATCATACAACCTCTGCCTCTTAGTTGCTGTGTGGCAGCAGGGCTTCCAAGCCTGAGGGTCACACGACAGGGAAATTGAATCCCAGTCTATGCCCGGTGTCCTTAGCAATGGCACAACTGGCCACTGAAAAAGCAGAGATTCTAGAAGGGGGAGGGACTTACTATGTAGCTGATAATGACTGTGCAGAGGGGACAAGCGAGCACAGAGAACAGACTACAAGTGCCAGCTGCTCTGTTGAGAAGTTCTCCACAGGAAGAAGGAGGGGCAAGGAGTGATGTGGCCTGGGAGAAAAGCTGTGCACAAGAGAAGTTCCATGAGGGTCCTGCTTCTACAACTGCTCTCAGCCACACACACCTATATGGCAGTATAATAGCCAGCTTTTTGTGACTGTCATGAAATACCAGAGGCGAGCTGCTCATTAAAAACAGTAAGATGCTTAGAGTCCCAACAGCAAGCACTGGGGCTGCAAGGATGCCCTTAGGCTACATCCAAACACGGCAGGATCACATGTGTCTGTGTGATTTGTCTCCATCTCCTGGAAGACTCTGTCCTGATGGCCTACTCAGTCTAACTAATCTCCAAAGACCCTGCCATTAGACATCCTGGTGACATTAGGGTTCCAATCCCTTCGCTCCTTTACATCAGAGTTTGCTAACCATGATTTTTTTTTGGGAGTTTGGGGACAACTATATTCAGATCCCAGCAGGCAGATGGCCACAGATGCTCCCCTAGGTGTGTCCACCCTCAAGGCCTGGAAACCCCTTCCATCACAGTGGCAAGAGAGCTTGTGTGTGGTGTGGGACCCCTTCCTTGAGCTGTGTCCCCAGGGAAGGAGACCATGTATACTTTAGTTCTGCTGTGAAACGTGTTTTAAAGCCAGGAAACATATCCGGAGAGCACAGCTGAGTTTTGTGAGCTGGCTGGGGACCCGTAGATGCTTATGGTTGAAGACAAGGCCAGGGAGACCCCTCTCCTGTCCCACAATGGAGCCCTGCTCGCTCCAACGTCTCAAACTGCAGGTCCCCTTGTCAATCCTCTGCAAGGGCACCAGGGTGTCCCACAGTCACCATGAAGAGATGAAGGATATGAATATTTTATCTCCTCTCCCTTCTTGTCAAAACCTATAATATTGCTTTTCATAAATCAATTTCACCGAGCATGCTGTTCGGGGTACAGCATGCCTTTATACACTTAGTCTTTGATTTGGTCTCTGGCCTGCCTTATGAACAGTGGCCTCTCAGAGACCCTTCAGGGCTGGGACATTCTGATGGTGAGTGGGTTGGTGACTTCTCGTCAACTTCATTGCTTTTACATTAAAATAATCATTTCTGCTGGGGCAGCTGAGGGCTGAGTACTAGCTGCTTAATTGCACCCACCTTTTAGACCTCTTCTCGGAGATTGATTCCATGGCTTTCTTAGCATAATACACGGCAGGATGTGTAAAAGCGGGAAGCGGCAGCCCTCTTAGCCAGAGCAGCAAAGCCAATTGACGCGTTTCTCCTGTTAAATTTACTGGCTTTATTGAAAGGCCTTTGGGGAGTTGCTTGCTCATTAAATACACCAAATACAAAACCTCGCTTAATATAGTATTATCTTGGTAATATGGAAGATTCCCCCGATGTGAGCTCAGAGAGATGGGATTGTCAGTGCTTTGGAGGCCCTGCTAGTGGAGGTTCACGAGCAGCCCAGAATGGCTATATTTTGGGGCATCATATTCTACCTCATCTAGTCCAGCATGTCACCTTTAAATTGACCATCCTGCCCCCCATCCTGGTCCCTGTCAAATGTGGCCATGGTGTGGCAGCTCACAGAATTGTGGAGGATATAATGCCAGATCTTCTCCTTAACTTTTAGAACTGAGCATGCAAAATGGCTTAGGAATAGCCCCACAAACCCTGTGGGTTCTGTGGAGAGTGGTTAGTGGTGACAGGAGGTAGCTGGGAGCAGGTGGTGGGAGTAGCAGAGATAACAGTGATCATTTTTTTTCTATCCCTGAAGGCCCTGGAGGAACCCTAGCCTCAATGCACACTTAGAGCATATGTGAACCCCGACTGATCCCTGTGTCCAGGGAACAAACATGGTTCAACTGGGGCCAGGACAGCTGCCCCAGGACAGGAGCGCCAAGCCTCTGTCTCCACTGATGTGACAAGACTGTCAAGACACTCGGTAGGTTCTGGTTGCCAGCTCCTTTCTGAGTAAAATCAGGTTAGTAATGCCTTTCTCTCTGTTGTAAGTTAGGCTCAGAAAAAGATTCCATCCATCTCCTTAAAGAATATGGGTCAGTGAATTACACAGGAAGTTTTGGATAATTTTAACAGACCAGAAATAGAAGGGAAAGCCTATTGCAGAAGGGAGAAGGTGTGCACGCAGTCAGCGGGCAGGGCATACGGAGTCGGGTGGCTGCTGTAAGGACAGCTGTGGCATTTCCTCTCTGCTGAGTTCCACACCTTAGCCCACCGATCCCAGCACCTTCTCTTTTTTCCAGTTTCTTTTGGAACCCCATTTTTTCACATTTTTAGGGCAGCTCTGCAGTGGTCGCCAGTCCGTGCAGCCTCCATGTGATCCCTTCCCTGGCTGCCTGGGCTGGACGAAGGTCTTGAGTGGAATAGAAATCTGTCTACTGCTCTTCTTTCACTCTATCCAGCATTCAGCCTGCACACTGGAGAGCAAAGCAGAGCAAGAGACCAGTGTCTGTAAAAATCAGTGGGACTTGGGGTTCTTTGTTATCGGAACACAGCTTAGCAAAATACTGACGGATGTACATTGAGACCAGAGTCCTACCTTACAAATACAGTCCAATAAAAGCCAGGGAAAATTTGTGCAAGGCAGGTCCTTGTTGTTTGACAGCATGTGTCAGAGGGAGCCAGTATGGTGACAGCAACAAGAGCAAAGGAAGTGAGATGTAAAGGGTCAAGTGCTCCAGATCCCTCTGGAGGTCCCTGGTTAGGAGGGGCTAGGACCAGGGAACATTTGAGGATAAGAAATGGAGGGGCTCAGGGTAAGGGAGCCAGGGGTACTGTGAGGTTGCCAAGGAAGGTGGGGCTTATGGACCACACTGAGCATGAGCAGAGACCTGGCAGACCTGCAGGCCCTAGGATCTCCTGTTGAACCTTCTGGGGGTGGGAATCAAGGTAGGGTGAGGTGGCAAACACATCAAGTTTGCACTGACACCATCCATCTCTGAGCATCTGCCATCAGACAAAAGACAGCAGAGAGCAGCAGCCAGGTCCCCTACTCTGCAGTTCTCACCCACTGGATAAGGAGATCTTGACCTTTATGATGCAATGGACCCTTTGGCAGTTGCAGAACAATTCTCTTAAATGCAGAAATAAAAGAAAGATCATTGCATAGTATTTCTTTTCTGTTAGTGATGTGTTCCCTTGTGGGCATATTGCATAACACCCGTGTCGGCTATTGTCATTTGGAAGCTGTGATACATGTGGTGCCATCTTGAGGACTCTGTGACCTTTGCATTTGTTGCCTGCATTTGTCATCTGACGGAATGGCAGATGTCCCTTAGGGGTTAGTGGAATGGAAGGGCCTTTTCTTGATCATGTTTACAGACTGCATAGCAGCAGCCTCAGTTTCCTAATCTGAACCTGGGTGATGTGGTGTTGGCTTGTGCGGCAGGGATCAAAAGGCAGCTCATCTCAGAGGCTGACACAAGCTTCCTCAACCCCCAGGAGAAATGCAGGCTCCAAGCTGCTCTCCTTTGCTCCTCCCTGTCCCAGCTCTCCACAGCATGCATGCTGCCTCTCTCAGGTAAAGTCTACGGGGCCCTGGCTCCACGTCATCCCTTGCCATCCTCACTGCTTGGCCTCAGACACTGCTTGCTGTTAGTATCCAACCTGCAGCCAACTGCTTCTCCAGAGGGTCCTAGTCCTATGACATGCTCTAGGCCCTTGGGGATCCCATTGAAGGAGTAGAACAGCTTCGGGGAGTTAAAGGACAGACAGACAAAAGCCCAGCTGCAAATGCAGGCTGTGACCAGGCTTGGATTTCCAGAAAGTGGAGGTGCTTCCTGACTTGTGGGAGCCTATTAGTGTAGACACATTTGGTGTAGACACACAGCACAGATGTTCAGCAGAGACATACTCAGCAGGCGACTGCAGCCATTCCTGATGGTACTGGCGAGGCACCCTGGGAGGGAGTCTAGCCCACTATGAGCTCTAGAGCATATGCTTCCAACCTCTGTTTTTCCACCTTTCAGACAAGCCCTTGTCTGTGTCCTCTCGCCTCCCTGCTGGACTATCAGGAGGCATGGCAGTTAAGTGAAGGCCCAGCCCCACTGTGAGTTTGTTTACATACTCAGAGCCTGTGTCTTTTCATCTGTGAGAGCTCAGATCTGTCGTATGACTTGCATGGGCAACGATAGCTCACTGCATGTCCCAAAGGCATCAACCACCCCCCCAACCTTCCTTACATGTAATTCTTGTCTTGGTTTATTCTGGGATAGGGTCTTACAACGTAGCTCAGGTTAGTCTAGAGCTCTCAATCCTCCTGCCTCAGCTACCTGCAGTACAGAGGTCATGGATCCACCATAACTGGCTCCCCATTTGAACTTTGGATACACCATCCATGTGTCCATACCAGGCATGCCCCTACTCTATCCAACCCAGCAGTCCTGGGGCTGCTGTAGTACTGAGACTCATGATATAAGCTCATCTTCCCCTGCTGCCACTGAGGCTGGCTCCTGAGCTCCTTCCTACACAGGGCCTGTACTTGACTGGTGCTCCCTCTGCCAGTGACTCCCATCTGCTCCTTCTTTCTAATTAGTCTTGGGCTCAGTGTCATTTCCTTAGGCCTCTGGACCTGATCCGCTTGCCATAGCCCTTAATTTCTCCTCTAAACCCGGCTTTGAATTGCACCCCGATCCTTGCCTCTCTGGATTTTTTTTTTAAATATTCATGTTGAAGGGAAATACCAGGTTAGGGTGGGAGGAAATAATGCAAGACTGGCCGGATGCTGGTCACTGTTGAGCTAAGGGAAGAGTATATCCAGGTCATTCAGGAGTTGCTGTTATTTCTGTAGTTGCTATTCATTCATGGCCTTGAGCATTTCCATAACAATGGATTAGATGTGTGTGGAGAGTCTTTAATAAGGGACCTAGGTCTGGTACAGACTCCGTTGCTAATTGTACATTCACCGTCACCACACAAAGGAAGCATGTGCCCCTCTCCTGGGAGCTCAGAACAGGGTGTCCAGGTCCCTGGCATTCTGGAGAAGCTGCTCTAGGCCAGGGAAGGCAGAGGGCTACAGTATGAACTAAAAGGCTGACCCTGCACAGTTCCAGAAGGTTTCTGCTGGCCCCGTCACTGGTGCTGGCTGAGCGCAAGGCAGGACAAGTGGGCCTTGGAAACAGACATCACAGAAGACAAGTCTGTTCAGCAGCCCCGTTACCCTGATTTACAAGTGATGCTGTGTCTGGAAGCAGGCTGTGATCAGGGTGCTGGACCACAGGGTGAAGGAGCTTGCAAATGGGGCAGCAGGCAAGGGATGGTACCAGTGAGAGCGCTGGGCACTCCAGAGGACGGGCCTCCTCACCTCAGGCCTTCTCTACCCACATGGAGTTCATTAGCAAGAAGGGAAGGAGAGACCAGGGTGAGGCGTGGAGACCCACACATCCCCAGGCCTCTTCTGTCTGTGGGCTTTTCAACAGTGGCCTGGCTGCTTGCTCTATTAAACAGGTCTGAGATGAAACATCAGATGAGTTGACCCAGCCAATCAGAGGCGGCACGAGGCTGCTGAGTGAGACTGAGAAAGCAGTGTCCTGGGATCTTCCTGCTAGGCTGGAAGCCAGAGGAGAGCAACTCTGGACAGTTCAGTCATTTTACTGTCCTGAAGAAGCTGTCTGAGAAGGAAGCTTGCAAAAATAGGAAGAGAACCATTGGGCACAATGACAGCTCCATGCTACTGGACCAAGCTGGATTTTGATGGCAGACTGGCCATGGACTTGTCAGATCCTAATAGTTAATTAAGCTATTTTTCCCTTAATCTGGTGGCCCTGGTTGCTTAATCACATGAGCCTGGTTTTTGTCACTTACCACTGAAGGAGTTCTAATGGCTACAATGTATAAAATACCTGGGAGCTTGGAAATCCACTTGAGGAGGCCTTACTGAGCCACTCCAAGTTTCTGATTAGAGGAGCTAGTGCCGAGCTACACTCCAGGAAGTCTGTGGGTGCTTCCGGGAAGGTGAGGGCAAGCTGACTGACAGTCCCCATGGAGAACAGCCATGGAGGTGGGGGCACACCACACGCGCGCGCGCGCGCACACACACACACACACACACACACACACGGACACACACACACACACACACACACGGACACACACACACACACACACGGACACACACACACACACACACACACACGGACACACACACACACACACGGACACACACACACACGGACACACACACACACACACACGGACACACACACACACACACACACACGGACACACACACACACAACCTGAGCACCCACCAGCCCTGTGTTGGCTTCATGTCTGAGAGACAATTAACTTCACATCCAAATGGTCCAGCAGTGTTCATTCCAAAAGCCAAACAGTCCTGTTCATCCCTGCAGCCTTGCACAGACAAGCTGTCTCATTTTGCCACCCACCAGTGTCTTTTCATGGTCTCAAGTCATTAAGGGGATGCTTTGATGAGGCTGGGGAAGGGTGGAGAGACACGTTCTATCGTCACAATTAACTTGTTAGGGACAATGACTCCCAGCCAAGGCTCCTGTCTGTTGGATGTTGGGTGGGTGTTAAGAAGGCAATACCACTGAGAGAGAGAGAGAGAGAGAGAGAGAGAGAGAGAGAGAGAGAGAGAGAGAGAGAGAGGTTTCGGGTTTTATGTATATACCAGGTAGTGGGCTCAAGGCCAAGGGTAGTCTGGCTGCTCCACATTGAATGTCACCACCCTCTCATTGCTGTGACACAAGGCTCTCTACAGCTCTGGTCTGTTGACAGCACACATCACCTCTCTGAGCCTGGTTTTCTTCAGTTTGCAGCCCTGAATTTTACATCCTGGGTCCATGTGTTCCAGGCAGCATTCTACCACTGAGATGTACCCACCCCGCAGCCCATTCTACAACTGTTTCAGTGGGGCAGTGAGGTACTGGACTCTCTGCCTTGGCTGCCATTTTCTATGTACCACGAGCCTCAGAGCTCAGCATGGGACCCTTCCCCAACCAAGCCATGGTCTTCAGGACATGAGTGCTGTGTGCTCCTTGATTCCAGCCTCTGCTTCTTGCAGGGTTGTGCTCAGGTTACTGCTGGGGAGGAGTTCTGATAGGCTGTCCTCTAGACATGACAATGGCCATCTCCACTTCACCCCCACCCCAACCCTTTCACTCATGGGCTCAGTAGATTCCTAAGTCATCGGGATGGGGGGGGCGGGTGAGGGGGCTGAAGTGTGGTTTCAGGGCCTGCCCCGTCAGTGCTAACTCCTAATTCACCCACTTTCCTTCCTATGTACAGGTCTGAGCCCCACAAAAAGCCCGGGCCTGATTCAGAGGTGGGGTGATGGCCATTGGGGAAGTCTTTCTTCCCTCTGCTACCTTCTCCAGGAGGCCTCCTGGGAGGCTGTGGTAAGCCCGCTGTCTATAGCTCTGCTGTCTGCCAAGTTCCCAGTAGGCATGAGCTGATACATGTCCCTAACAGTGCAGATTAGGGCAGGTTTGAGGGGCCTGGTCTGCTTCTGAGACAGAAGGACAGCTGACAGATCAACAGAAGAGAGGACAAGAGCATCTTGACTCAGTTTCAGGCGTCTCTGTCCATAATTTCTTGTGTAGCGGAGGGAGCTTTTCATCGCACGGTGGACAGGGAGAGGGGGAGGGGGCAGAGGGAGGGAGATTTGGCACCAGGTGTATTTTTCAGGGCAGGTTCCCTGTAACCCACTTCCTTCAGCTAGGTGAAAATTTCCACCAACTTCCCCCAAATAGCAGAGCATGAGTGGGACCCAAGAGCCCGTGGGAGACAGAGTCAAATCCCAGTGGAGAACCTCCCGTGTCCTCAGCTGGACAGGGGAGGTGGCTGACAGGGAATCTGGGTGGTTTTTCATCTCTGGTGTTAACAGCCTCAATGCTCTGGTCTCCCTTTCCTTTCCCCATACCGGTCCTCCTCCCTAGTCTCAGCCTCTGCCTCGTTCTGTCAGCATGCCATTTCTGCAGAGCTATGGAAAGTATCCAGGTCCACCCCATCACCCTTCTCTTGTGTACCGCATATTTGTGAGTGTGAACACGGGAGGTCAGCGTTGAGAGTCGATCATTCTCCACCTCCTTTCTTTTGAGATGGAGTTTCTCACTGAACCTGGAGCGTGCCCATTTTGCCAGATGGGCACGCTAGTGAGTTCTAGGGATTCACTCATCCCCGTCTCCCAGGGCCAGGCTTACAGGTGTTGCCACTACACTTAGCTTTATGTGGGAGCAAGGGGTCTGGACTCAAGTCTTCATGCTCTTTGAAGCAAGTACTTTACCCAGAGCCATCTTCTCAGCACCCTCTTCTGTTTTCCAACCAAAGCCCCTGCCCCTCATGGCCTGCGGGCTACTCATGTGCCTGTATCACTATTGTACCTACAAACAAACTCCCGGTGGTTCTTATTGCTAGGTGGTGTGCTCTTTACCCCGACTACCCTGGGTCTAAAAGTCTCTTCCTTGTTTGGCCAGCCAGCAGCAAGGGCTTCAGAGCGTGCTATGCTTCCCCTCATATTCTGCTGGCTCACATCCAGGCACTCTCCTGCATGTCAAGAAAGCTGGGACATCTGTGATCCGGGGTCTCACTGGAACTTGGAGGAACCATTCTGGCTCATCCAGTCACAGAACGGCAGCTGAATATTTAGCGCTCTAATGAGACCTTGTGGTAGAGGCTCAATCCCAGGCTCACTGGTAATGAGGCTGTTCACAGAAGGGCCTCACGTCCCTGGCATACTTACTTCTCAGAGTGGTCCTGAGCCTCCCGTATAAGTCTACTCTCTACTGCTCCCAGGGTCTCAGTCCTTCACCCCCACCCCACCCCACCCCACCTCAGGCTGCCTCTTGGTGCTGGGGTCAATCTTTATTGAGTCCTAGCTTTGTCTTCTATGGCTCCTCTGACCAGGGCCACTGTGCTGCAATGAGGTGGTGGCTACCAGGGGATGTCTAGTGCAGGATGCCCCTCCTATGCAGCTACACCAATTGGTGCAGTCTCGAAAACCTTCAGGTTCGTCACGTGAAGACTTAATTGCCTTATGGACATCGGAAGAATGGAGGGGCTTCTCCAGGGAGCCGGTCCTCGCCTCGCTCTGCCTCTCTCCCCCACCGGATAATGACAAGACTTGCGGCTGATTAAAGGGGGAAGACAAACTCCCCTCTAGGGGGCCTGTGACAGTTCCACCTACATTGAATGCCTATCCCCTCCTGGCTCCCCTCCTCCTCCTACCGACTTTTCAGAGGTGATTTTTAATTGCGTTTTCCCAGGTGGAGTAAGGAAGTGGAGATGAGAGGGGTGGGTCAGGGATGTCTCCCAGCATCCTACTGCTTACTGGGGCAAGCTTCTTTGGAGAGCCATCGTTTGTTTAGTGTGCTGGTGACCGGGTCAGTGAGGGCATCCTCCCTCTGACCTCCCTTCCCTCTATGCACCTCCTGGCTCTCTGCCCCAGGCAGACCACCTTCTCCCACTCTCAGACCTTTGTCCTGGGAACTCCCGTAATCCCCCCTCCCCCACCAAGAAGTTATAACTAGATTTCCCCACACCTTTCTACGCCCTTCTTTACTCCCTCTCTGGACACTGCCTCAGGTGACCCTGACCCCAAGTCCCATGGCACGTCAAAGTCCTTGTGTCTGCCGGGGATGGCTTCTGGGACCACAACACTTGAACATCTTCTGTAAGATGGCATTGTGTTTGCACACAGCCTGTTCATCAGATTTCAAACCACCTCCAGATGATTTGTAATCCCTAAAGCAAGTCATTGTTATTTTGCATTGTTTAGGGGATCATGAGCCGAGGAGAAGTCTGTATATGTCTAGTGCAGGCCCGGTCTTAAAAAGTATGTTTTGTCCATACATGTTTGGTTGATTATGTAGAGATGGGACCAGCTGGTTATGCAGGGCTGACTATGGGTTACCCAGAGGTTACCACTGTCCATCATGCACCGTCCAGCTTTGACTGTACCTATTTGTCCTTTCTTTTTTCTATTCGTGATTGTATTAAACATCAGTCAGCTCATGTTGTAATGTGAGCTCCAAGATGCAGACCGGGGTGTCGTTGTGGCTTCCCAGTCCGTCACGCTGTTCACAGTGGTTCACAGCCACTGTGGGAGCATGTAAGGAAGGCCCCTTATGGACATGAACAAGCTCTTTGGGCCCCTTAGGTCTGGCAGCAAGCCTTGCTTTGTTTAGTTGGGAACAGGCGGCTCCTAGGACTTTGCCATTGACAATGGTGCCTTCTGGAAGTCACCTCCATTTCCTAGCTGGCCCAGTGGGGCTGGGATAACGAAGCTGCTTTAACATAAATAATTTGCTTCCAAGGTATAAGAAATGGGGAATATTTTTAGAAGGCCTGCCCTCCTAGGGGAAGTAAATGACTTTTAAAAATGGGATTTTTCAAAGTGGCCTTCAAGAGAAAAGGGGGCCGTGTGTGATGGTCAAATGGAATCCTGTGAATTAGTGCGACTCATTATTCTGGCCGGGGCCGTTCTCACACAGATGCACACTTGCTCGCTCACTCACTTTTCCTCCTGCCTTCCATTTCATGGTCTTAGCTCAATCTAAAATAAAACCCCCACCAGCCCTCTTCCCTGGCCCTCAGCAGCGGCCGTCTGATTGGATGCCTCCCACAGCCCAGACCAGACCTTCAAGGAAGAAGCAGCCGGGGACACGCTGAGTCTTCGCTTCTTAAAGTGTGCGTCGCAAGTTACCTTGAAATGTTATTTTATTTTTTTAAAGTATTTTAGGTTCAACAGACACTTGGGTTCCTGTTAACAACTCATTTAAGGCAAAAGTGGGGGAAGGCGTTCAGATCAAGGTTTCTTTGACAACGTGAACCTCCTTACTTTGAACCCTTACAATGTCAATGGGATGAAAGATTCGGTGGCGATGTGCATGGGTAAACGCACAGGTGAGAAAGGACAGATGTTAGTGACAAACGGAGACGCGGGATCTTGGGATGGGCTTTGTCTGGCCAATAATGGAGACTAGATATGGGCGGGGGAGGGAGGCCCAGAAAAACCAAGACACAAAACCCACTTTGTGGCCATTGTGTTTGCACAGGCGTCTTGATCTGGGGAAGATATGCTGTTTTGAGAACTAACAAGGTGGCTGGCTTCTCTGATGAGACACATTCTGAAAATCAAGGTCTATAGAGTCATCCATCGCGGGTGCCCTGCGATGTCTTTCCCTTTCTCCAAAATCTGGACTCTTGGGGGCATGGGTGTGTCTTCTGCCAATCATCCAGAACCCCTAGGAATTCTGTCTCTAGAGGGTTCATGTGCCCAACTTGAAATCACCCAATCTAAGGACCAAAGTCTACAATGAGTAGATTCCACTTCGTTTTCTTCCCAGTTCCCAACAAGGGACCCTGCTCCCCAAGACTCCTACTGGCATCACACTGATCTGTTTGTTCCTTTTCTTCTGTGTTAGGCTCCTTTCTCCAACAATCCTTTTTCCACTTGCCTAAAGTCATCCTGTCCTAAGTTCCCAAGCTTCACCATCTTCACTGAACATGTCTCCAAGTTTTGATGCTGACCTGTGAGCATTTGACACGTCACCTTGACTGTTCACCTAATCTACAAGCTCCCTGTGAATACAGGTCCTGCCTTCAGGACAGACAGGGACAGAGCAGCTCAATAAGAAGTATGGGTCTCTTTAAACAACATGAAGCGACCAGACTAGATGCCAGAGGATGTAGGCTCACCTCCTGGAGTTCTCCCAGCTCCAAGGCTTAGGGGTAGAGTTCAAGAGGAATGGCTGCCATGTTGCTCTCACCCTCTGCCAGCCACCCTAAAACCCAGGGCCAATGGTGTATGAGGCAAGGTCCAAACTCCCAGTCTTTAACCATTCAGTTTTCTATCCTTCAACAAGAAACTGAAAACAGATCCACTCTCTGTGGGCACCACTGGGTATTTGGTGGTGACACAGTTCTTGGTATAAGGACAATCGAGAGTCATGGGAAGGGATGGCTACAACTAACAGGGCAGGAAAGGTTAGGGTAGGTTGCTGTAGCCCTTGTTTCTTAAGGCAGCTGGTCATATCCAGTGGACTTTGAGCAGGCCACCTGCATGTAACAAGGAAGCCAGGTAGCACATTGGTGGAACACCCGATAGGATGGTGAGCAGAGCTGGGCGAAGAACATCAAGGACAACATTTCTACTTGGTGGCCTGAGGTGGGGCTGGCAGGCTGAAAGCAGGTGGAGATACAAGTCTGGGCAGATGTGTGAATGTGGGCAGGCTCAGCTGTCCTCCCCACCAAGGCCATAGTCCTGTATGCTAAGCACTGCCATCTTTTCAATATGCCCCCAAGGTGGCCTGCTGGGGCTCTTCAAGGTTTGGCTAACATCTTCCTGGTGGGAGGTAGTGGCTCCCACAATGGTTCTACTTTGCTTCCTGCCTTGGCTCATGGTTGGATCTGAGTGTCCTTCTTCTGTTCTTCTTTTCTCTATCATGAGAAGTAATGTTAAGTTCAGTTCTTTGCAAAGCAAGCACTCTGGAGAAGGCATAAAAAACAAAAGAAGCAAACCAGTATTTGGAGTACCCATCCACTTCCAAATCCAGTGGCCACATTATTAATAGATCCCAATGCTCATTTTTGCGATTCCTGAACATGGTTAAAAGCACCTTCCAGGTAGCTCTCCCTACTGCCTCTCTGAACTAGTCTGATCTGGTTGTTTGCTTCACATGTAACAATCACCCACTTATTTAGGACTGCTCCCAGCTAACTCCCAAAGCTCTTTGAGGTGCAACAATGTATGAATTTGCCTTTCAGAATCTGTCATTTAGGAGAGGGTCAGCTGGTGGTTGCAGCTGGAGAAAAGGGCAGTTTAACGTGAAAGCTCCTGAGTCCCTGTGAAAACTGCTAATTTTCTAGTTCTTTAATTTCCTTAATTCTGCACACTTGGACAAGTCTTTCCCCTTCCCTGGGCCTCAGTTTCCCTATCAACAAAATGAGGCTGAAATCACTTCCTTCTCAGGGTCACAGTAGGCACACTGACCCCAGCACAGCTGTGTCACATCCTGTCTCTCCATTAAGACCATGAGCTGGCTGAGCAGAGGTTTTTCTTCCGGAGGTTTCTGAGGATCTGGGATAAAGCTGTTTCTCCCAGGCTGCATGGCTTCATAGAAGTCTACTTCCGATACGTGAGTCCCTTTACTGTAAATCTACAGGTCAGTGGCCGGTAGAAGCAGCCTGGATTCCAAGAACACTGGAACCCTGTAGAGAATGGGCGCTAGTTCCCCTCCATGCAGGGGACACACAGGAGTTATGCAGCTGGGATGCATCTTGCTGTATCTTAGTTTTAACTTAGTTTAACTTCACCACTCCTCCCCCATGCCTCTCTCTCCAAACCTTTCTTCTTCCCATTGTGAGGAAGGAGGAAGGCCCCATGGGCCCCTTTGTTGTTTCTCCAACCAGTCCCCATGGCCTCCCTACTGGGATGGAGCCCCCCCCCCCAGCCTGTTTCTCTGCAGGACTTGAAGCCTGACCAGTGGAGCCTGCCTAATGCATCCTGGGGGAGGCAGATGCCTTAGACATGGTAGCTCAGCCCGCCCTGAGCATTAAGGGCCCAGCAGCCCAAGCCCTGGGAATTCTGTGCATGTAGGCTGGCTGGCTGTCACCAGTCCCAGAAAGGGCCTAATCTTTCACTCTTACTGTGTGGATGTACCCTCTTGGGAGTTAGTGAGCTGGGAAAGTGGGAGTGCCCAGCTCAGAAGCCAAGTCTGAGTTCCAGCATCAGGAAACAAGGGAGCATCACCCCTCAGGTTCATGGAACATTTCAAAGACTGTTAATGCCAACTACCCAGCCTCATCAAACGTCTCAGAAAAGCCCAGCACCAGTCATGCCCTCTACAGTGTACCCCATCTTTCTACCTAGAGTTCTAAATCAGATACCACTACCTCCAGGGGCCTCAGGGCTCTTTAAGATAGCTGCTAACCTCTGTATTTCCCCCCTTACTGAATTAACAGCATTCTCTGCAGCACCTTCCTCTGGCCCAGGGGGTGGTCACAACTTCCACTGCACAGCTCCTCACCTCTTTGTCCCTTCTTCCTGCAATGCCACTCTAACAGTTAGTTCCCATTGGCGGCTCCCGATAGGTGCCTATGACTCTGGGTCTGCATACCAGTGTTGCGTTATTTCCTTCCTTGTTGACTGGACCTGAATTGTGTGACAAACAGGACACCACAGACATGGTGAGTGGTGGTGGTGGTGGTGGTGGTGACTTCTGTGGTAAGCTTTGGGGCCTCAAGATTTTACCTGCTCCTGTCACTGCTTGACCTGAGGAAGGCTATCACTTTGGTGTCTACAAAGCCAAGTGACAGGGACCATATGGAGAGTTATCACCTACCAGCTCCAGCCAGCCTTGAGACCTAGACATGGTGGACAAGGTCCTTCCACACAGCCAGTCTTTAGGGCAGTGGCCACTCTGGGACAGCTGATGAACTTTGAAAGTGACAGGTTGGAGCTCCCATCTAACTGCTTCTGAGTCCTGTTCCAATGCTCAGGCACATTGTGGGAGGCTGAGGGTTTTTCATTGCTCCAGGGCAGTGACACCTAATTTTAGACAACCAAGGGGCTCCTCAGTGCTCTGTGGGAAGTTTCCCTTCTTCCAGCATGTGGCATTCTTGAGCCAACAGGTAGAGATTGTTTCTTTGGAGAACATCATGAACTCCCTGGAATTTGTACCTTGAGTAGAGATGCTGATTCTGGAAACTACCTGACATCATGTATAAATACACATCCACACACACACACACACACACACACACAGAGGCACATAATACACATATACTTACACACACATAGGAACATACATACATATATAAACACAAACATATGCACACATGCACACACATACATATACATACATATAAACGCATATGCACATATATAAACACATGCACACATATACACATATTACACACATACACTCATACATACAAACAACACATACCACATACACATATATATACACATACACATATATACACATACACTCATGTACACATACATATACATACACACATACACACATACATTTACATATACACAAATACACATTCACACATGTGTACACATATACATACATACACATATATACATATACACACAGCCTGAGCATGTATGTGTGAGTGTTTATGTGTGCATGCATGTGTGTGCTCATTCAGAGGCCAGAGGAAGATGTTAAATGTCTTCCTCTATTGCTCTCCACTTTTTTCTCTTGAGAAATGGATTCTTGCTGAGCCCGAAGCTTCCCATTTCAGGTAGTTTGAGCAGCCAGCAAGCTCACAGGATCCACCTGTCTCCACCCTCATCATTGGGGCTACAGGCACACCATGTCTGGCTTTTTAACATGGCTACTGTGGATTCAAACTCAGGTTCTCCTACTTTCCCAGCAAGGGCTCTTACCTGCTGGGCCTTCTTTGGAGTCCCAGACTTTCCTCTTTGCTAAGACAGTTATGGACATTGCTAACATTTTCTTCAGATCATTTGCAGTCACAACACCCATCAAAGCCACCGGTGCCCGGAACATCCACTATTCAGTAGCATCAGTATGCTGGATAAATTAACCATCTAGAAGTGCGACTGATATGAGGGATATCTGTTGCCATTTTAATTTGTGCTTTGTTCACAGCCTAGGAAAAGAATTTAAAAGCTGCAAATTCTCTGAATCTCTCGTACCTCCCTCAGGACAGTAGCTTCATGATGGCTCAACCCTGGCTGCAGAAAGCTCTGTCCCAGGGTCCGGAAGCCAGGCTCCTTGAGGCACACTCTGACTGAGAGGCAGGCAGAATTGGGGAGGGAGGCAGGGAGGCGTTGTCTTTGTTACTGGGAGGGAGGGCTGTCTGGACCCTCAGTAGGCAATGTCACAGCCATGGTGAATCCTGGGGCACTAACAGTTCTGGATGGTGACTGAATGGCAGAATTTGGTATTCCCTTGGGTCTGGTGCCAGATGGTGCTCCTGTCAAACCTTGGCCTCAGGAATGTGAGGAGTACATCCATGATACATGGATTTCCCATTGTCCAGGAAGCCTGAGTATGAAATCAGATGCACCCTCACTGACTTAGACCATGGTGTCATTTTCCTTGTCCTCAAGTGTGGAAGAATGCCCAAGGCTGCTAACATGTCAGCTCCAGGCTGGTGGAGTTTGGTTTTGGTCTGTTGTGTCCATCACTCTGTGTTGCAGTATATGAACCTTGCCTGACACACAGCACACATCTGAAACCTGCCTGAGTCTCATGGCACAGCAGAAACGGACTCATTTCCTAGGTGACCGCTGCCTTTTTAGAGGAGCTTCCTTCCTCAGAGTACTCACAGCAGCCCTGGACCGGAACCCACCCACCTGTCTTCCCTCTTTCCCTCTCCCTTCCCCTCTTCATTCTGATCATCCCAAGGCATCCATGCATGTAATTTATTGTAAGCAGAGTATCTCTGTGTGTGTGGGTTAGCATGCCATTCGTCATTATTTCACAGCTTCTGTCATCCACCACATTTTGCCACCCATATGATGCTAGATATGTGTCCTGCGGTGAGTATCTATGAGTAAATCTGTACAGATCTTTGGGTTTTAACTCAGGCCAGAGTCATCTGCTTGTCCCAGAGGGCAGACTTTATCTTGGAGTGTGTGCTTTGCTGCCAAGGGTCCCTCCTTTGGTGACAGTAACACTAATGTCTTAAGTTCTGTCAAGTTGACATACTTGGATACCCCCCTGTTTTCACATAGGTTTTTTGGTCCAGTTTTCGGTGAGAATCACAGCCCCAGGGAAGACTTGTCCAGGGGCCCTCAGCTGGGTTATGAATAGCTGCATGTCTGCCACTCTGAGCTCAGGCTGGAATGTCCTGTCAGGCTTGGATGGGCTTGTCGCTCTGCTAGCAGCTGAGTGGACTCCTGTGGGTGCCAGCAGAGCATCTTGCGCTGGGATCGAGTGCCACCTGGTGGCCTCTAGAGGGAAAATGCTTGTGAAGGAAGGCCGGTGGGAGATTGCTTCCAAGACTGAGGCTTTTGTTTTTCTTTCTTCTTTTTTCCCACAATTAAAAAAAAAAAAAAATCATTCATGTATTTATTTTACATCCTGGCCTCAGCATCCTCCATTCTTCCCTCCAAGACCCTCTCCCCCATTCCTCTCTTCCCACCACCAAGTCGAGGCAGGTTTCCTATAAGTATCAATAAAACATGGCATATCAAGTTTCAGTAAGACTAATCACCTCCCCATGTGTTAAGGTTGGGCAAGGTGACCCAGTGTGAGGAATAGGGTCCTAAAAGCCAGTAAAAGGTTGCAGCAGCCCCTGTTCCCGCTGTTAGGAATTCCAGAGTGTCTAGTTAAGTCTCATGCAGGCTCCCTGGCTGTCAGTGCAGTCTCTGCAAGCCTAGGTTGCTTGATTCCATGAGCCTTCCTGTGGTGTCCTTGACCCGTCTGACTAATACACTCATTTTTCCTCCTCCTCTGCAGGATTCCCGAACACTGCCTGTGTTTGTCTGTGGGTTTCTGTGTCTGCCTCCATCAGTTGCTGGATGATGCCTCACTGATGACAATGGGGGTAGTCACCATCTGATCACAGTAGACAGCCAGTTTAAGCTACTCTCCACTATAGAGAGGAGTCTAAGCTGGGGTCTTCCCCAGGGCCTCTTTCCCAAACATGAACCCAGAGCTTAGTTATCAAAAGCCTGAGTATAAATGTTTTGCATACACTTTTATCCTTTTGTATTTGAGACAGGGTCTACCTGTGTAGCTGAGGTGGCCTCATAATCCTCCTGTTTTAGTCACCTGACTGTTGGGATGACATACACCTCCACACCTGGCTTAACCATGTTAGTGTGGTGGGGCATGTCCCAGCATGAGTGTAGAGGTCAGAGGAGAACCTGGGTTTTCATCTTCTGTGTTGTTTGAACAGGGTATCTTTTGTTGGGTACACCAGGCTAGTGGACCTGAGGACTTCCAAAAATTCTCCCGTCTTCAAGTCAGGAGTCCCGGAATTAGAGATGTGCTTCTGCATCTAGTTTTCACATGGGTGCTGGGGATCTGAACTCAGGTCCTCATGTGTGCATGGAAAGCACTTTACTCACTGAAACATCCCTCCTGCCCAAGTGTACTTTAAAGCTTGGCACACTTCCACAAAAGGCTGACTCCCAAGGAGTCATCGCATGTTCAGTGAATCTTCCCCTTCCTGCATTCCATAGGGTGACCCTGCTCTGACTTCTAATATTGTTAGTTACTGACTGAAGGCTGTGTTACATGGGAATCAAGGTACGGTCCTTTTTGTTTTGCTACTTTTGCATGGTGCTATTTGTACATTTGATTGATCTAGTCAATTTCTACACGGGTTCTGGTTTCTCTGTGGTAGTTGGTTGTGTGAACAGACCCCAGGTCTGGTGCAGATGGGTCCCAGGCCTGATTCCAGACTTTGGTTACAGCAAACAAGGCTGCTACAAGCAGCTAGAATGTTTCTTGTGCCCATCCAATATGTATGATGATGTGCACCAATAGGAAATGCTGGACCATGGGGTTGTTGCCTGTGAAGTTTTCTGGTAGTTGAATAACTTACAGTATTCAGGGCTGTGTGTGAGCGTTCTGTTGCCCCATACAGCCCACTGGCAATTGTCACTGTCATTGGCAGTCATCCTGTTAGATGTACAGTGGCATTTCATTTGTATACGCTGTGTATTTGTGCCCTAGCATTAATATATGCTTAGGACAGTGAGGGTTGTTTTAGGTTTATTAGTCATTTAACTACTCTGTCTTGTGAAATGCCTACATGCTAGCTAGACTTTTGACTGTTTCCAGTTTGCTGATCCTGTTCTTGATGTATATATGGAATTAGACCATCTGGAGACGGTCAGAGTGTCACCCATTTCCCCCTTGGAGCAGTTGCTCTGACATCATTGAGTAGAGATTTTCATTTCAATACTTCACATTGTTACGGGGCTTTTTATATTCTGAGTTTTATTATTTTTTTCCTTCCACCAAGGTCATGGAGAGTGTTTGGTAAGTTTGTTCTTGAAGCATCTGCCACCTGTATCCATCTGGAATTGAATTTTGCTTATGATGAGGCTGAGGGTAAATGTGTTTTCCATATGGATATTGAAGCAGCCTGCCTGATCTGCTGGGAAGATCAGTTTGTCTTCTGGTGTGCCACGTCACCATTGTCATGACAGAACAAATTTGTTTTGGATGTGTGTGTCTGTTTCTGGGTAGAGTGGTGTGACCGTACTGTTGGCAGGAAATTCCAGAGTTTATGAGGCCTTGGAAGACCTGGTGCACTGTAGGTGATGCTGTCTGGGCCCAGCTTGGGGCTGGCTGGGGCATATTCCTTTTTCTGTGTGGTCTGGACTGTGGGCTGGCTGTTAGGCCAGGTTATCAGGAAGCCAAAGTTGTGCTATGGGCTTCTTCCTGGAAAGTCTCTGGCTTCATGGAACATCCATGGTGTCTCTTTAGCGGCAGGCAGAACACATCCTGCCTCCCTCCAGCCAGGGCTGAGCCCCAAGGAAGTGGCAGTTTTGCTCTCCAGGTGTGTCTGTGTCTGGGAGGTGGCTCCCCATTGCCCTGAAGAGAGTCTAGAGGGGCAGAGTCCCCTGGGATGCGGCTCAACCTCCCACTGTGATACTAGTGCAACAGCTTCACACGGATTCTCAAGTCCAAGAACGAGGACCTGGGGGCTGGAGAATCCCCCTGAGACCTGGCTCTGGGCATCTAGTGAGGAACAGTGGGGTGGGGTTCTGCCGCATGGGGCCACCGGCCTTCTGGGGAGACACGGTGTGTCTGAGAGGGTCAGGTCAGAGGATGGTGGGGTGTGAGTTCCAGTGAGAGCTCCGCCTTAAGTTCGGAGTGACCTTGAGGGAACTGTGCCCGCAGCTCCCCTCATCTCTCTCTGTGCTGCGTCTTGGCTTATGTCTCACCAAAAGATCTGGTGAAATCCTGAAACACCACCTTATCTGGAAATAGGGCCTTCCTAAGATTGTCGAGATGGGATCATTCAGTGAGCCCTAATTGGATATGACCTGTGAGACAGAGACAGAGACATGAGCCATGTGACAATAGAGGCAGGGCACGTGGCCCTCTGCCAGGGACGCTGCAGCTTAGGAATTGAGACCAGGACTATCTCCATTAGAGTGTGGAGGAGTGCAGCCGCATCAGTGCCTTGATTTTGGACCCCCAGCCATCAAAGCTCTGCAACAGGAAGCCCTGTGAGCAGGGCTGGTCAGTACCCCTGCCTGCTGTGTCCTGCCCTCCCCACATTTTCCTGTCTGGTTCCTTGCTGACCATCAGAGTCACACTGTAGGGGCTGAGGATGACTCCCATTCAACCAACCCCAGCAGAATCAGTTGTTAGTGTCCAGGCATCTATCTGTACTGGCCTGCCCTTGGGGTCCTGACAGGATATGCCCTCAGCTACAGCCACTAAGAGCACCCCGTTCACATTCACTATGTTTGCCTTTAAAAGGTCCCTTCTGTCTCTTTTTCTATGTCTGCCCCCCTCCCTCCCTCTCTGCCACCAGTCTTGTTCTCAGGGGCTGGTCTCTGTCCCCCTCTCTGCCCCCTTCTCTCGCATCTTCCAATAAGCCTCCCATGTGAGCCCTGTTGTATAGTGTGACTCCTTCCCGTTGGTTTTTAAATTGTAACAAGAGTTGCTCTGCCCTTCTCTTTTCTCTTCCTCAGCTAATCTATGGCCCAGAGTGACTCAGGTGTGGCCCAAAGACGGATCCCTTATGCTCATGCCCAGTCAAGTGACAGATTGTTCCTGCTTTGCCTCATTTGCTCCCAACACCATTACTGATGGGAGATGTCATTCTGTAAATGTTTCTCTTATTGGTTAATGAATAAAGCACTGTTGGCCAATAGGAAAGCAGGATAGGCGGGACTAGGAGACTAGGGGGAGAGAGGAAGTAGTAGGGAGGAGTCAAGATGGAATATGGAGAGAGAAGAACGCCAGCCCCTCTCCGGTAAGATAAGACCACGTGGAAGTACTTAGATTAATAGAAACAGGTTAATAATTAAGACAGAGCTAGCTGATAAACAAGTAACTGGCTAACAGAATTATATCTAATACAGTGTCTCTGTGTGTTATTTGGGCCTGGCGTGGCGGTGGGACCAGACCAGTGGAAAAACCTACTCATAACACATTACCCTGGTTTAAGTTTTCTGGTTAACCACAGCAATGGCTAGTTTCTTACACCTGCTGACCTAACCAGGCCTTCTGAAATGTTACTTTATGATTCTCTCCTTCTATGGATCCAGGCTAGTCTCAACCTTTGAATCTAAGCTAACCTTGGCACTTGCTTTGGCCACTATAGACCAGCATGAGATAGAACACAGTGTAATTATATCATAGCCCTGACCCATGTCCTCAAGGCCTTACCACCTCTTAGAACACAGACAGTCCATTAACATAAGCCCAGGCTTGTCTGTTAAGGTAGAGAACAGCCATCCTGGACAGGACTGCCCCAAACCAGCCAGCCCTAACTGACCTACTACTTGAACAGGCACACAGGCACACAACCTAGGTCTGCCAAGGCCACTCGAAGCATCACTGCTTAGCAGACCTGTAGGCTTGTTGAAAGTGAGTGCTCTAAACTGTATTTAAGAGCTATTTGTTACACAGCCATAGCTCACTGATACACCTTCCTTTCCTTCTGTGAACATCTTCTGTAAGGAGCCCTAGGGGTTGACTCCCCTTCATCTTCCCCTCACAGAAACTCCAGACAGAAGGCTGCAGGTCTGGCCTCTGGCCTGACTCTCCCCTCTCATCATCAGATATGAGAGGCTGGTCCTTGTCCCTGCAGATGCTGGGCTGTGTCTGTACTTCCCTGGGATCATAGCACTTCTGGGTTTCTGTTGATAAACATTTTAAGTCTCCCCTCCCCACAGAGTTCAAGTTACAGAGGCAAGAGCATGCCTTCTCTCGTTCACACCGTGTCCTCAGCCTTCTAACAGGTCAGCACACAGCTGGTACACACTGGAGAGTGGCAGAGCAAGGCTGGCGTTTCTTTCCACTGCTCTTGCTGTCAGTGTCCCCTCCATCAGACTTAACTGCAGGCTCCTGACTGTTGCATTCTCTTGGCCTCTGAGCCGTCGTAGGCTCTGTTCTCTCTGCCTGCCCTTCCTGCTCTCATATAGATCTGGGCATTGCTGCTCACTAACAGTAGCTTCCAGCCAGGCCGTTGTAGCACACACCTTTAATCCCTACACTCGGGAGGCACAGGTACTTGGATCCCTGTGAGTTCCAGGACAGCCAGGACTGTTGCACAAAGAAACACTGTCTCCAAAAAACCAAACCAAAAAAAAAAAAAAAAAAAAAAAAAAAAAACAAAACAAAAACCCCAAAGTAGCTTCCTCCTCCAGGAAGCCTTTCTCCTCCAGCACACTAAGATCTCCTCTCCAGGGATTTGACTCTGTTTTGTGTACAGGCTGCCCATCTGCTCATCTCCTCCCTCCTCCAGTCTCAAGGATGATAAGCCCTGTGGGTGGGATAATGGAGTAGTAGGATCCCAAGCACCTCTTGGGATTGCGTACCCTGTACACTTCCCTGAGATTGAGGGCTGCACTAGCTTCCCTCCTGGGAACTGGATGTTGCACACAGGTCCCAGAGCACGTGGGACAGAACTTCTGAACAAGCAGATTGGGTTCTGTGGGTGGGACCTGGGGTCTCAGTGGGCCACACAGGAATCCAGCAAGCCATGCAATATACCTGGTGGGAAAAGGGTGAATAATAAAAATTGGTGTTACCATGAAGTCAGTCCTCACGAGAGGACTTTGGCCACCAGCCTCAGGCATACACATGAGGGCCAGTTCCCCACACAGCCATATCCTGCACAGGACAGTGGCATGTGTCTCCAGAAAACTGCTCAACCTTTTCTCCTCCCTGAAGTCCTCTAGGAACTTGAAGCCCCGTTCTGTTGCTCAAGAAGCATTTTCTCCTAAGAAGCAGTTTAAAAGAACTTTGTACCCCTTACCCCATTTTGGTGTTTTAGACAGGGCCTCATACAGCCCCAAGCTGGCCTTGAACTTGAACTCTTGATCCCTTTGCCTCCACCTGTGCTGGAGTACAGGCAATGCCACAGCACCCAACAAGCTTTCTGAAAGGGGGTTCTCTCCCCAGCAACCCGGGTAGAGCCTAGGACAAAGTTGACAGCAGCTAGTGGTGATGCGTCTGACTTGTTTGCCCGGTGCAGTTTAGAGAAGCTAGTCTGCAGGGTGTTCAGCCCACACAGGACGAGCTTCCGGTGGTGCAACTAGAGTGCAGTGCTTAAGTGACGGTCGAATATCTTCTTGGAGTCTATCTCGGATTCCACCATGTGTGGGTGGATGTCCACGTCCATCCCTGCATCCTTGCACAGCTTGATCAAGGTCTTGATGTTGTTCTTGGACAAACGCAGGTACCTTCAAGAGAAGTTAAGGAGAGGTGACAAGGAGCCATGTCAGCTGACTTTCACTGAAAAAAGGGTTGGCTTTGTCGTGATGCACACCTTTCATCCCAGATCTCTGTGAGTTTGAGGCCAGCCTGGGATAGCCAGAGGTACACAGTGAGACCCTGTCTCAATAAATGGTGGGCATGTGGGTTGGCTTTGGGCAGTAGGACGCCAACAAGAGATTTGGCCTGGCTCCTTGTGTATGTCCCTGACAGAAGGACACCCCGAAGGTGGCAGAGGTACTGTAACTCTTGGAAATCAACCTGCCAGGCACCAGTCTGGTTATCTCCAGAGAAAACAGGCTAATTTTCATTGACTCAAGCACTACACTCAACACGAGGTCCACGGAAGGCAAGAGAAGCTATGCTATGGAAAGGCAGGTTCTCTCTGGGGAATGGGGTGGTCCATCAACAGAGTGACAGCCAGTACAGAATGGGCCATCCCACTTGGAAGACTTGATTCAAAGGAAGAAAGAGTACATGGCTAATGTGGGGGTGTGGCAATGTGTTAATTTGGGCGAATTGTGTTGTGTTGAGCACTGCTGCAGGTAGTGGATCTGAGTCCAGGCTCGGGGCCTCCGAGTGAGCATACACAGAGCTGCCCGCACAGGCATATGTTCCTGCCTTTGACATACAGTTAAATAACTCAGCCATTGATTTGAAATGTTTTCTAAAGCCGTGTAATCCTGACTTCGGCTGAGGAGTGAAATCGATCCCATCTCTGCGGCGGGATCCAGACAGAGCGCCAGGTCCCACTGTCAACCTTGACCTTGGGGCCAACTTTATATTTAACCACTTTATTTATCTATGTCAAGACAGATCCCATTATGTAGCTCAGGCAGCCTCAAACACACACTCCTCCTGTCTCAACTCTTGAGTGCTGGGATGAAGGTATGTGCTACTTTGCTTACTTCGCGGTTCCAGTAGGGGGTGGATGCCACCAGCTACCTGCTGGCTGCTTATGGGTGGCAGGGAGGAGATGTGTTACCATTGTCAGGCTTCCTGCCTTGCCTGTGCTTGGGTTCTACCCCTGGACTGCTACCCCTGGCCCCGGTTCCCCTGACCTCATGGCAGCCTGCCAGGGAGGTGCGGGTGGGCTGGTACTTCCACACGTGGCTTCCTTAGACCCTCCTGCACCATCTATCTAACCCTTGTCTCAGGAGTCTCCCCAACGACTTTACAGATGTCACCTGCCCCAGCGCTCCTGCTCTCTGTGGGAAAGAAGTTCCCCCACTCTCACGCAGCCAGGCCCATTACAGCCACATCTTTTCTTGTCCCTGCAAAGAGGGCAGCTGGTCAGGTGTGGCCTCTCATTGCCTCTGCCCCTGCATCATCTCTCATTCTCCAGGAGCCACGGCTATATTGCTGCCAGCTTGTTGAGGGTGGCCCTGTTATCCGTTTGTCTTGATCCCTCCTCAGGATGACACTGGCCTGGAGTGTTTTCGGACGGAGACCTGGCGACATGGTATGGATGCGGAGCAATCAAGAGATAGGTGAGGTTGTGGCCCAGTGGGGAGGACAGAAACCAAACAGTTCATGCTCATCTTAGGAATCCGAACCCCAAACATAGCAGGAGGTCACTGGGGACAGCAACACTGTAAGAAATGTCCCCTGTAGGCTCTGGTGTTTGAATACTCCATCCTCCAGTGGGTGGCGCTGTTTGGGGAGGTTTACAAGGGCGTGGCCTCAGTGGAGGAAGTGTGTCGCTGGGGGCGGGCTCTGAGAGTTTAAAGCCGCACTCTACTTCCCATTTATGAGCTCCCTGCCTCCTGCTCATGACTTCAGGACTGCTGCTACTGGGCTTGCTGATGGGCGTCCCTGCCATGACAGGATCCCTCTGGAACCATAAACCCAAATAACCTCCTCCTCATAACAAGTTGCCTTGGTGGTGGTGTTCACCAGAGCATCGGAAGAGCAACCAATGCAGAGACTGTCACCTAAATTCACCAGAGCAAATGGACTCGGGGCTGTTTCTTTATGAGAAAAAGGCCACAGACAACCTGTGTTTTCCTTCTGATGAATCTCTAATGCTTCTGTTGTGAAGCAAATGGAAAATTGGAATTTCCAGAGGTAGAGCTCAAAATAGCGGCCCCTACTGGCTGTCCAGGGGATTTTATTTTATTTTTTATTGAGACACAGTTTTTCTGTGTAGCTTTGGAGCCTGCCCTGGAACTCGCTTTGTACACCAGGCTAGCCTTGAACTCACAGAGACCCACCTGCCTTCTGAGTGCTTGGATTAAGGCCACCACTGCCCAGCCCACCAGGGGAATATTAATAGGAGTTAATATATTACTTGTAGTCTTTGGCAGTAAAGACTGCTGGCAAACCCAGGGTTTTAGCCTTGTAGCAATCCTTTGCCAGCTAGAGCCAGGTAGGGTTGAGCTGGTTCCCTCCATGTCCAAGAGTGCATTCACTAAGTTAGCAGACTTAGTCCTGCCCCCTCCATGTCCAAGTGTGGGCCTAGGGCCTGATGTCCTAGGCTTGCCCTCTCCATGTCCAGACATGCATGCATTCGCACACTGCTGTCCTAGGCCTGCCCATGCACCCCAGTGCTCACCGGCAGCTCAGCACCTCTTCTGGCTTCAGCATCTTGGCTGTCTCCATCTTGGGCTCTGTACCCTTCTCCATGAGGCTCTTCAGCTTGCGATCATCAGGAGCCTTGCTTGCCCAGTCTCTCAACAGGCCCACCCTCCGCGTGCCAAACATAGTTTCCTGAAGTACTGGATCTATGGAGCTTTGTCTGCGGTATGGACTTACCCGAGTGTTGGTTTCTAGGGCTATGACGTCCTTGATGTCTAAGTCTGAAATCGGAAGATGCCCCTAGGGAGTTAGATTCTGGGAGAGGGAAGAGTTGAGCACGGTGGGGTGGTGGTAGTGGGAAAGAGGGAGCTAGAAGAATGGATGGGCTCCTCACCGCTGATCTGAGGTTTGGCAAGAGCTCCCACAGGGCTGCGCCTTAACCTTAGCCTATCCTCCATTCTCCGAGCCTTCTCAATTGCCTTCCTGCCTAGCTTCCTTCTCCTTTGCCCCTTCCTTTCAGTCTTTCCAGAGGAAGTTTATTGAACGGGAATTAATCCAGAAAGAGAAGAAGTCAGGAGAGGTGAGTGTTGAGCTGGGTCTCAAAGGGCAGTAGTTTATGGTGTGGAGACATGCTGCATGTCAGGCAGAGGCACAGTACGTGACTGCCTAGGTGTGTGAAACTGGGAATGAATGGCATGACCCAAATATGGAACTAATGATGGAACGCCTCAGGACTATTGGATTACACACACTACTCATTCCACCCCTAACTGGTGTGACTGGTGCAGAGGAAAGTCCATTGCTTCAAAAATACACTGTCCATTAGAATGTCTTGAGTTTTGCAAATATTTCAGAAAAATCAAAATATCTTCCTCCCAGTGTTTATAAAAAAACTACATATTCTTCTTGGCATACTGCATTTGACAGTCTAAAACAGTGTAGGTGGTGGGCTGAAGGACCTCCATTTTGGTCCAGACTTTAATTAAAATTACCTTGGCATCCCATCACTTTGAATGAGATTGGCTAGTTTCATTGATTTTATCATTTTTGTTTTTGTTTTATGTTGTTTTGAAACAGGGTTTCTCTGTGTAGCCCTGGCTGTCCTAGAATTCATTCTGTAGATCAGGCTGACCCCAAACTCACAGAGATCTGCCTGCCTCTGCTTCCCAGGTGCTGGGATTAAAGGTGTGTAGCACCACCACCCATCTTATTTTTATATTTTTTGTTAATGAATGTGTGTGACATTTTCATCCATTGATACCATTTTGTGGCTTTTTGCTTAGTTGGTTGCTGTAAGTGTTGACCTGCAGGGTCCATTACTCGCTGGATGCAGCCTGCTCAGTCATGGAGTGTTACTTCAACACTAGAGTGTTTGATACATATTTATGAATTAGGTATACTTGCTAATATATTTTTTTAGTGTTTCATGCATCTATATTTGGGTTTGGTGTAAAGATTTTTTGGCATAATGTTACTGTAGAGTTATAATGGTTTGTTAAGCTAATGTAAACATGTCCACATCTGGACATACTGGAGTAGCAGTGGCTTATTTGCTCTTTACAGGCCAGTTACAACCTGTATTATATAGGCTACACTCTTTTACAACTCTGCAGATACTCAGAGACCTTAAAACTTGCAAATACATGGCCGGGCTGTAGTGGTGCATGACTTTAATCCCAGCTGGGGAGGCAGAGGCAGAGGCAGGTAGATCTCTGTGAGTTCGAGCCCCAGCCTGGTCTACAAAACTACACAGAGAAACCCTGTCTTGAAAGACCAAACCAAACAAAACCAAAGACTTGCAAATATTCTTAGTATGTGAGCACACGAGTTTCTTTGTTTGTCTGTGACACCTTCGTGTCAGTTGTTACTCACTTTTCCCAAAAGCAGTGTATTTATTCTCCCAGGTTCTTGTCATCTTTATAATTTTACCAGTCTCAGCTAGGATTTACTATCTCCCCCTTTCACAGTGACCATCTCTGCTCATTAATTATAAAAATGTTGGTTATTCCTCCCTTTTTCCCCACCTCCCTCTTTTCCTTTCTCTGTGTAGCCCTCTGTGTCCCACAACTGGTTCTGTAGACCAGGTTGGTCTCAAATGCAGAGATCCCCTGCCCCTGCCCCCGCCCCCACCCCCGCCCCCGCCTCTCGTGTGTGCTGGGATGAAAGGTGAGCGCCACCATGCCTAGCTTTGTTGTGATGTCTTTGTCTCCATTTTATTATAGTTGAAGAGTATCTTTTAACTTTATTTCTCATGATTGTTTTAGAATAAGATAGATGTCTCTAGAATCTTATCTTTTAGGAAGCTGGGAGATGACTCAGTGTTTAAAACCCCACATTGCTCTTTCAGAGGACCCAAGTTCCGTTCCCAGCACCCGTGTTGTGTGGCTCACAACCACCTGTAACTCCAGCTCCAGAGATATACACCTTCAGGCGCTGAAGACACTGCACACGCATGTGCAAACAAAACAAAACAAAAAAAACAAACAAAAAAAAAAACACATTCAGGTAGGTGTACATATGCATAACTTGAAAAACAAAAATAAATCTTTAAAAATAAATATTTATGCTTTATGAAAACTTTTTTTGTTGTGAAATTTACAGGTAACGTTGGCAGATGTTGGCAATATAAGATTTAAGCTGTTTAAATGTGAGTCTTTATCATCTGTAACTGCATGAGTTCATTCTTTAACATACTTCCTGTTATATAGCCTTTTACTTTAAAAAAGGAATACTTAAAATCCTATTTTAGAAAAAATTAAATTTTATGTGTATGAATGGTTGGTATGTATGTATGTATGTACATATGTATGTATATATGTTTACTGTGTGTGTGCCTGGTGCCTAAGGATGCCAGAAGAGGGCAGCAGATCCCCTAGAACTAGAGTTAGAGTTCTGAGCCACTGCATGGATGCTGGGAACCAGATCCCCACTCCTCTGCAAGAACAGCCGGTGCTTTTAAGCACTGAACCATCCTCCAGCCCCATAATATATTTTAAGGAGTTTTCTTGGATTTCCCATGTCTGCTTTCCCTGTTTAGTTGCCTTTTCTGGTGTCTGTGGCTGCATGAGGTTCTTTAGCATTTAAGAGTGTCTATTACTGCTTTCCAGTGTCTCTTTTCATCCTGTTCTACCGCGTCTCATTCCCTTGTTATCGCATCTTAGCCTTTTCAATTTCTATTTTTATTTGTAATTATTATTTAAAAGATTTATTTATTTGATTTATACAAGTGCTCTATCTGCATGTGCCAGATGAGGGCATCAGAGCCCACTATAGATGGCTGTGAGCCACCATGTGGGTGCTGGGAATTGAACTCAGGACCCCTGGAAGAGCAGCCAGTGCTCCTTAACCATTAAGCCATTCTTCAAGCCCCTGCTTTCAATTTTTCAAGTCATTTGGTTTTAAGAATGTATCTGAATTTTGGCTTTTAAACCCACTACTGCTTAATTTGATCGACTTGTTTTCCTCTGCGGTGTTTCCTACAGAGATGTACATGACTGTGCATCTTAAACATCTCCAAACTCGCAGATTCTGTCCAGTTACCCTGACACGATGCTGGTATTTTGGGGGCAGGTTTATGAGCTGTGGGCTTTCCTCTGTAATCTAAAGGCACCATAGCCAGGTTGATTTTCCCCCTTATAAGTAAACGTCTCTGTAAGATTTTCATGTTTTCAAAAACAAAGTCCAGGAATCTTACCAGGATATGCCTATGGGGAATGGGTCCAGGCTCCCTGCAAGGGTCAGTGGACTTGCCTAAGGTCTCAGAACACTTCATGCCCCATATGGTATTCTGCCCTGTGGCTGGTCCCTGACAGGGTGGCTGGGTTTGGAGGTCTCAGCAATAATGTCTGTTTCTGCATGATGGGGTTGGTGCTATGCTTCAGGGGGACCATGGTTTTAGAGCAACATTATAATATACTTTCCTGTGCTCTCTGATCCTTTTCTGGATCCAGGTGTGCCTACAGTGGAAAAGACAGCAAAATAATAAAGGTTATGGCAACTCAAGGGCTCTGAAGGTCACTCTATTTTTACAACCATATCATATACATTTAACAAGTGGGTAAGCTAAAAGTCATGCACCCAGGACCTCCACATCTAATGCAAGGTGAGCACAGGATGTTGGTGCCTTTTCCTGGGAGCCTGTCCTGACCAGTCTTTTAGAATAAAATGATCCCTATTTCTGGCACATAACAGAACAGATAAGTTACATTTTTTTTTTTTATGGGTTACATTTGGGACTCCAGAGATGGCTGTGTGTTCACATAGACAAAGGATGCCTGTGGGCAGCCATCATTCTCAGACTCTGCCACTGAAAATGCACCCTTGGCCTAAAGCCACAGAATGCACACAGGCATCCAGTGATTGGTCACCAGAAGCCTCTATGTCATGGAACATGTTCCATGTTTTCCTAGGGTCTTTCACTGGTCTTTATCCAGGGTGACCATTCTAAAATTCAAATCCAACTTGATTGTCTCCTTAAATCACTCCAGGGGCTTGCCATTGTGTTTCTTTTCTCTTCTAGTCCATACATATTTATTTGCAAAAGTTCATTGCAATGAGCCATTGGTCTGGTTCAAGGCCTCTGGCTTCTGTTAGGTGATCCACACTGGGGCTCTTCTTGGATATCCTGTTCTGGTCTATGTCATGGAGATCCTGTGGCTTTGGATCTGCAGGACTGGCCCCTTCACATGCTCCAACATGTGATAAATGTTAGGGTGGATCAACTCAGCCCTGAATGTAGACCTGGGTGATAGCTGAGTTGGTCAGCCCACCCGATCTCCCACATCCTCACCACCAGGATGAGTCTTCCAGCACTGCCCGGGCTAGCTCACCCAAAGGTACATGCAGCAAGGTTGCCACTGTAGTTCAAGCAGGCTTATATTCTGGAAAACTCAACTAAGACTTTTGCTTTCAGCCAAGGTTGGAAAACAGAAAGTTGAATGTTTTCACGCTCCAACACAATCAGAAACCTGGGACATTATAAGAGTTTGCAGCATTAAGACATGGGACAACAGGAAACAAGAGACAGTGAGAAAAAAACAGAGGCAAGCTCCTGACTGCCTGAGTTCGAAGCAGGTACATCCTTCCAGGATAATACAAGTGGAACATGTCAAGAGAACCAGGCAGTAACAGGAGATGTTTCTACAGACCACTGCAGAGTGTTGAACAGCCCTCTCAGCTGTGCTCATCAGCCATTGTGGGGAAGGAAGAGACTTAGTGACAGAAATGGTAACTCAGAACTGGGTGGTGGTGGCACACGCCTTTAATCCCAGTACTTGTAGGGCAGAGGCAGGCAGATCTCTGTGAGTTCAAGGCCAGTCTGATCTACAGAGTGAGTTAGAGGACGGACAGCCCGGGCTACACAGAGAAACGCTGTCTTGAAAAAGGAAAAGAAAAAAGGGAAATAGTAGATCAGAACAAGAATATATCTGCGTTTGGGAGAGGGGACCTCATGTAGCCCAGGCTGGCCTTGATGCTGTATAAAGGAGGATGACCTTGAATCTCTGATCTTCCTACCCCTCCTCCCAAGTGCTGGGATTATAGGTGTGTGATGTCTTGCTTGGTTCTATGGGATGGTGCTGGGGACTAAACTTAAGAATGCATGTTTGGCAAGCATTCTACCAGTTATTTGAGCCACACTGTGCCCAGTCTAAAATGTCTATTAAAATGCACCATTATGCTCACCAAGGCATGGGCATGCTAGGGGAGATACAGAAGATTCAAAGTGACCCCAATTGAACTTCTAAAGATGAAAATATGTGTTTGAAATGAAAAAATATATGAGATTATAACAGATTGAGCATTGTACAAAAGAGAACCAGTGCCTCAGGGGTATAGCCACAGGGGTATAGCCACAGGGACTACACAAAATGATCCATGAAGAGAGGAAGCTGAAAGACAAAACTCGTTAGCAGAGGAACTGTGTGTGTGATTGGAGTGTCTGAAACACAGAGGGGAACTAAAAAAAAAATTAAAGACATCATGGCTAAAATGTTGCAAATTTGATATAAACCAGAAACCAAGAATCCTTTCACACCTCACACACAAGTGTAAGAATTAGGAAGCAAATGACATTGAGGCTCAGCATTGGGGGACTGCTGAGGGACATCTTTAGAGAATGCCTAGGAATGAGGTGCGTGCATCCAGCTCTGGAGGTCAGCCAGCTTCCAGACTCTGCTGGAAAGCAGAAGTCTAGCAGCAGGAGGGCTGCAGGAGACCTGGGAGAAGAAAGACCAGCAGCCAGGAGGGCACAAAGGTGAAACAAAGACCCCTTCAGATGTGCAAAGGCTGCAAGAATTCATGTTCCTATTCAGATCTTTCATAAGCTTCAAGGGAAGGAAAATGACTCCGCTCATCCGCTCAGAATCCTGGATCAATGCAAAAACAAAACAAAACAAAACAAAACAAAACAAAACAAAAAACCCAACAACAAAAAACAAAACAAAACAAACAAAACAAAAAACAAAAAACAAAAAAAAAACCCCGAGGAACACTTGGAAGGCAGGCAAAAGCACGTCTTGTTTAGATGTATTCAAAACAAAACAAAAAACCCAAACCCCCAAATCCCAACAATGCTTTGTGGGTCTGTAACACACTGAGAACAACGGTGCTGGCAGCACAGTGTGGAGGGCAGTGAGGGCAACAAATGGAAACGTGTTCTTGCGGGTCCTTTTATGCTGGCAAGAAGAGACCATGGCTGGGAGAAGTCAGGCGCATGTTCAGGCCAGACTGTCACCACAACAGTGCAAGGGTATGGTTGACAAGCCAAGAAAGATGGGACAAGAACAAAATCACCCATAGAGGTAGGAGAAAAGGGAGCAGGAACGGACAGAATCCTTTAGAAACAAATACCAAAATAATGGTTTGCAAACCCAGCTACATCAGCAGTACTAGTGTGTTTATTTAATTTGACTTAATTTTTATAGCCTTGTTGAGGTATAATTAACCAGTAAGTTTGCTTGTATTTAAAGTCCATATGATGATTTGATGTACATGTAGGTTGAAATATGACAGCAGCAATCAATTTAATGAACCCCAAAACCATGGTTACCTTTTTTGTGTAGGCAGTTAGGCTCAACTCTCTTAGCAAATTTGAAGTGTATAAAACTATTTTTTACTATAGTGTAGTAACTTCAAGTGTGTAATGCAAGCCTGCTTACTAAACTCACCATGAATACATTGTATTAGATCCCAAGTGTAGGGACATGGGGGTCTTTGTGCTCACACAAGCATTAGGGGAACCCGGAATGTCAAGGGAAGGAATGCAAAACTTGTAACCCATCTAGAAAATGCAGTGAACTTCTTCCTAGCCTGGTGACCTTTACCTTGTCTCTGTGCTGGTGCTGGATCCTTCCCCCAGACCCATGTCGTAAATTTGCATTTTTCAATCTATAGAACCCATCTTTATGGACTTCACAGAGTGTTTCTATGAAATCACATCTGATCTGTATTTAGCTTACTTTGTTCCTCAAGGAGATTTGTGTGTGCTTTGTTGTGCATGAAGGATTGAGTTAATTATCAGCAGAATAGTTTTCACTGTGTGTGTGTGTGTGTGTGTGTGTGTGTGTGTGTGTATATATATATATGCATATATGTATATATATATATATGTTTACACAAGTTTTCACCAAATTGTGCGGTGCTTAAATAATATATATATACACACATACATACATACATACACACATATATACATACATACATACATACATACATACATACATACATACATACGTAGTGCCTCAGGGTCAGCCTCCTAAAAATTGAATCAATATTGACTACTGAGTTGTGTTGAACCAAAGTTCCTTCTTGCCTCCCTTGGCTTGTAACTCCGCCATCCATGAAGGTCTCAGAGACCCTGACACCCAAAAACTTTATCTTGTATGGAACGTCTATACCTTTGACATGAATGTCCAGTATCATGGTGAACAGAATCAAGGTGGACACCCTTGCCTTGTTCCTGGTCTCAAGGAACGTCTTTTAGCTTTTCAGAGAGAGAGAGTGTGTAATTTTAGCTGTGCACTTGTCATGGATAGTTTTTACTCTGTTGAGATGAATTTCCTATGACTTATTGAGCATGTATCATAAAACAATACTGAATTCTCACAAAAAAGCACATTTGACCTCATTTCTGTTCTTCATTCTGCTAGTGCCACACTCTGTGTGTGTGAATTTTCATGTGTTCGCCCTCCTTTCATGTTGGGGGTCTTGGGCTTGGTCATTGGGCACAGTTCATTCTTGTGAGGCATTAAATCCAGCTTGTACACCGTGGGCATTGGCTTGTTGTGTTCTTTTTCCTGTTGCCCTTTCTGTCTTGGGCTTGGGAAATAAATGTCTCTGCTCTCCATGTCTTAGAAAAGCTTGAGAAGGATCTGCATTGGTTCTCATTACTTTTGATAGGGCTCCCAAATGAAAGCCCAGGCCCCTGGGCTTCAATAGGTTTTGATTATTGACCCAATCTCCTTGCTATTGTTCTGATTCTTCATGATTCAATTTTGACAGAGTTTGTGTTTCTAGGAATGTCTTTTAGGCAGTAACCTATCACTATGTAGCAGTTATAATCATTCTTTATAGCTCTTCTACTGCTCTGCAACATAGACTGTAGGCTTTTTCTTTTCTTCTTTCTTTCTTTCTTTCTTTTTGTTTTTTTTTTTTACAGGCTCTCCTTTTTTGTGAGTCTAGCTAGAGATTTATCAATTGCTCACCTCTTTGAAAAATTAACTGCTAGTTTCATTGATCACTTTATTGTCTGGTAATCTATATAGAAATAATTATCTTTATTATTTACTTTGTTCTATTAACTTGGGCTTGCTTTTTTTCCCCATTTGCTTGCAGTTTTCTCTTTCTGTAGTGAGGTATCTGTAGTGGCTGCGGTTTCAGCCCTCCCCTCTCCCGGCTTTGGCGTGCTGAGCCTCTGTTCTCATGGGTCTCCGTATTCGTACCATTCGTATTCGTACTTTTGGATGTCTTCTGTGATATCCTGGTTGTTCAGAAGAGTGCTGTTTGGTTTACCATGTTCCTTTGATTCTGGTTGAATGCAGAGAAGACACTTTCATG
Organism: Phodopus roborovskii; assembly: GCF_943737965.1. NCBI lineage: Eukaryota > Metazoa > Chordata > Mammalia > Rodentia > Cricetidae > Phodopus > Phodopus roborovskii. Next base: position 712,395 of record NW_026126486.1, on the reverse strand, counting down.
AATCTGAGGCCTAATGTTCTAGCCTGGGGAGTCTCCATCATGTTTGAGAAGTATGGGCAGCTGCTGCCGGTACACAAACAGGATGCTCTGTATGCATCCGCTAGGTGCATTGGTCTTGTGTTTTCCAATCTGCTATTTCCCGATTGATTTTCTGTCTAGATGATGTATCATTTTCCCCCCTTTAGGTTATTAAACCCCCACGATTATTGCTTTGCTATTTATTTCTTTCAGTGCTGTTAACATTTGTTTTATCCATTCAGGTGACCCAACATTGGATGCATAGATATTTACAACTGTTAGGTCTTCTGACAAATTGACCTCTTCATTGTTATATAATAACATTCATGGTCTGTTTCATCCTGACACCAGTACAGCTACCTCCTGCCTTTTCCACTGACACAGAGTATCTTTTTTTCCAGCCCTTTACTTTCTCAGCCTATATGTGCTCTTAAAAGTTCAAATGAGTCTCTTTGGGCAGCATAGGTAGATTTTTGAGATATCCAGCAACTCTGTTTGGATTAGAAAATGCTATAGTTTACATGTGCTCCCCAAATTCAGATGTTGGAAACTTGAACCTCAGTCTAGTGGTGTTGAAAAGTGGGTTGTGGTGGGAGATGCCTGACAATATTGCTCTAGGAGAGTATGCTACCACATAGCGAATCCATGCTCCACACTTCCTCTCCTGCACACCAGCTGCCCTTGGTCTTCAGTTACATTATGATACAGCTCAAAAGGCCCCAGCAGGTGCTGCCACTGGCATATCCTTGAGCCTTGCATCCTCCCAAGTGAAGTGAATAACCCTTTCTTTACCTGGTGAATGGTGCTGTTACAGCAACACAAAATGGATTGGGTGACTTTCCTTTTGTGTTTAAGAACAACAACTTACAATATCGCTGCTTTGTCTTCAGATGGCTTGTGTATTCCTCTCCTCCTGTCTTCCCTTGTGTGTTGATGACACTTTTCAGTGGTGTGTTTTGACCCCTTTCTCTTAATATCTTTCATATCTACTACAGGTTTTTCTTCTGTGGCTCCCATGAGGCTTACTCGAATTGTCTGACAGTTACAGCATCCTATTTTAAGCTCCTAACATTTAGCGTTGTTGGCATATAAATGGCTTCTCTCTGGGTATAGAACCTCAGCCTACTGTACTAGCCAAGGGCTCTACCACTGTGCTACCCCACAAGCCCAGAATTTTATATTCTTAAGCTTCTGCATTCATTAGCAAAGCATTGCAATTATAGCTATTATTCTAAATATATTGGTTTATTAACATTTTTTTGGGGAAGTAATAACCCCACTTTATAATTATAAATAACATAAAATTGTTTAGTGGATACACAAGATAACAAAAATATGACTCAAAATGAACTCCCACACAATGGAAGAAGCACAATAACTTATTGTGTTCCATGGTTAATGTAAACATGCACTAATATTATGTAGTCAATTATAAAAGACAAAATATTTAAAAACATTGCCCTTACCAGATATAATTATATCTCATAGTTATAGCTTTTAAGATGCTTGATCTTAGGCTGCAGAGATGCCTCACAGTTAAGAGCACATACCACTCTTGCAGAGGACCTGAGTTTGGTTCCTGGAACCCCAAATGCGGTGGCTCACAACCTCTTGTAATGCCATCTCCAGGGGGTCGGACATGTCTTGCCTCCTCAAGCACCTGCACTCATGTGTACATACCCACATATGGACTACACATCACACAAGTATGCACATAGCTCTATCTATCATTTCAGCTTTGGACATGACTTACAAACAACCATTGCTATGCCATAGCATTCTGAGTTTGACTATATAGTTACTGTTAGCCAGAAGATTTTTTTTTTACATTAATTTGTAAGCATGTTGTTAATACATAGCCTCTTATTTCTGTTGAGAAACACCCTCTTGTAGTTTTGATTTTGCCAGTTTGTAAAAATACATACTACCCTCACCCCCTTTTCTCTGAGATAGGGTCTCATGTAGCCCAGGTTGGCCTTGGCTTGTGATTGAGTTCAGCCCCTGAGTGCTGGGATTACTTACAGGCATGTGTTACCATGTTTGGTTGTCTCTTCCATTTCTTTCTTTCTTTCTTTTTTTTTTTTCAGTGAGGCAGGGCTTCTCTGTGTAGCCTTGGCTGTCCTGGAGCTTGCTCTGTAAACCAGGCTGACTGCAAACTCAGAGATCCACCTGCCTCTGCCTTCCGAGCATTGTGAATAAAGGTGTGAACCCTCCCCCCCGCCAGCATCTCTTCCATATCTAATGCACAGCTCTCATGGGTACAGGATTTTTGGGGTGCCAGTTCTTTCTTCTTTCATTATTTTGAATATGTCATCCTCTACCTGTGTCCTGGTCTACAGCATTTGTACTTAGAAATTCACAATCTTATGGAAGATCTCTGTATGAAAAGTTGCTTTTCTGTTGCTTTCAAATTCTTTGCGTAGACTTGGATTTAATGTGTCTTGGTATAGATGTTTGGAACCTCATGAATTGAAGATTTTTCTCTCCCCAAATTTTGCAAGTTTTCATTCATGTATTTCTTGTTTGTTTGTTTGTTTGTTTGTTTGTTTGGCGAGATTGTGTCTTTATGTAGCCTTGGCTGGCCTGCAACTTCACTATATAGCGCAGGCTGTCCTGTGACTCAGAGGCCAGCCTGCCTCTGCCTCCTGAGTGCTGGATTTCAGTGCTCACCACCATGCTTCCTTCATTTCTTTCTTAGATGATCTTCCCCGTCTTTCTTCTCTTTTTTCAGATGGTCACGCTGAATATGGTATTTTCTTGAATTTCCTGTTTGTCCTTCTCACTAGATAGTTTCAAAAGTGTCTTTGAGTTGAGGATTCTTCTATTTCACTGGTTATGCTGTTCAAATGCTGCATTATAGGACTCTGTGTTCCTCGAGTCCTAAGATTTTTGTTTTTTAAAAAAGTGGTTCTATTTCTTTGTTTCACTTCTCATTTTATTCAAACATGCTTTTCCTAATCTCATGTTGTTGCCTTTTTTGTATCTTAGTATCCTATTGTTTTAATTGAAGATTTTTTTCAATGCATTTTGATCACAATTTCTTCTTCATCTCACACATCCCAGACCCTCATCCAACTCCTTTTTCCTTCTCTCTTTCTTTTCCCTTCCTCCCTTCATCTCTCTCTTTCTCTCTTTTTCTTTTTTTTTAGGAAACAAGAAGGAAAAACAAAAGAAACCCCAAAATTTAAAAAAAACAAAACAGAAAAAGCATGGGACACCCACTCACCCAAATAGAACCCATAAAAGCACAAAATTAGAAACCATAAAATATAGGCAAAAGGCCAGTAAGGCTAGACAAAGCAATAAATATGAGACAAAAAATATCCCTCTAACAGTACCATTGAGTTCATTTTGCGTTGGCCATGTACTGCTGGGGCCTGTCCTTAAGTGTGATTTATATAGCCAGTGAGACTTCATTGAAGAAAACTGATTTTTCCTTTGCAAACGGTTGTCAGTTGGAGGTAGTTTCTTGGTTGGGGACGGAACTTGTGTCCACTTTCCCCTCCATGTGCTGGGAGCCCTTTTGGCTCAGACTTGTGCAGGCCCTGTGCATGCTGCCTCAGTCTCTGTGAGTTCATTTACTTGTCAGTCCTACTGTGTTTAAAGGCTTTGCTTCCTTGGTGTCCTCCATCTGGCTCTCACAGTCTTTCCATCTCCTCTTCTGCACAGCGCCCTGACCCCCGAGAGGAGAGATTTGATGGAGACATCCCATTTAGGACTGAGTGTTCCAAGGCTCACTCCGTACATTGTCCAGTCATGAATCTCTGCATTAGCTCCCATTTACTGAAGTTCGAGGAAGCTTCTCTGATGATCATTGCCTTATTGTTCATTAAGCTTTAAGAAAATTGTTCATTGATCTCCATTTCTCTGTGGTAAGTTACTCATCATTTGAGTTTTATTATTTTTCTATGGCAATGTAATGAAGAAAATCATATTAAACATAAACACACGAGTTAGTTAGGAAGGTAAATGTGGCAACCATGGGAGCCAAAACTGCAAGGGGATTGTTCAGTGGAGGACTAAGGGCAAACTGAGACAACAGTGGTGAAGACAAAGGGAAGAGAAGCAGATGAAAGCATAAAGAGAAGCCACCAGACCAGGCCATGAAGGCTGATGGAGGAGAAGGACACCAAGAGAATCTCTTTCTGCTCGGGAGATTGCACTGCCCTCTGACGTGAAGGCCCCGATGCTTGTTGAGTCTGTAGAGCTCGAAATATCAATGGGATTTAGGCATGTGCCTGGCACCTTCCCCACTCAGGCCACCTGATCGCCATCATGCCTCCCTGTGTAGATCCTGCCTGCTCGTCTAAGGTAGCATGCAAGACTACATCGGAAGATCACTCAGTTCTGGATGCCAAATGAGGACAGATAAAGGTGTTTCTTAGATGCCCAGGCACATTTACTGCTCTCCAGTGGCTATGGGTTGTTTTACATCAGAAGAAGCAAGACTTCTTTATTCCCAGTTATAGTAAGTTTGTCTCAGATGGCAAGGGAGAGAATAAAAGGACAACAGAGGACCAAACTTCCTGCAAGCCAACCTTCATATCTACATTTTGTACACAGAGGAGAAATTATCCACTGCCTGTAGGAAATTATCAATTCCTGTAGGGAAGGGACTGATTTTGTTTAGGGAAATGCCTTGATAGCATCCTTTGTGAATGAGACAGAAGAAAGAAAAATCAGAGCTGATAGCATACTGTATGAATGAGACAGAAGAAACTAAGATCAGAGTTGATTGGGTACTGTATGAATGAGACAGGAGAAACTAAGATCAGAGTTAACAGCATACTGTATGAATGAAACAGAAGAGGGGAAGAAGAACCTTGGAGGACCAGAGCTATGGTAGAGGATCCTTAAGCAGGCTCTGCTCTCCATCAACGATGAATCCCAGCACCTCCAGTTGCTCCACTCTCCACTCCGCCTGGAACTTTCAGAAAACCCCAGGAAGCTTTCCTTGCTGGCAAGTGCTGCTAAGAACATCTTTGGGGGGTTAGAAGACAAAGGACTCTGAAGAATGAAAGTGGGGTCTCCTGACCAGCCCCTGATTTGTGTGCACTGTTCCTCTGTGATGTGATTCTTAGCCTGTGCTGACCCCGAAAGTCTCAGTGAAGTGTGCTCACACACAAAGGCTTCCTGTGAGGAGTCTGGGAAGAAATCACAGTAGCAAGATTACTGTGCATCTAAGCTTCAGGGAGCAGGGAGGAGGGGGGTCTGCTGGAAACAAGGTTTAAGGAAGCTCAAGAACCCAGTGGGGCCGGCATGGTGGTGACAGTGACAGTGGGAATCACTGGCCGAAGTACGGAGTTTCCATCTTGATTTTATTTCTACAGTAACTTTTTAATAACATTTTAGAATAATTAAGAATTTATATAACTTTATATAATAACCATTAGAGTAGCTTTAAAGAAAATGAGGGTTTCTAATTCCCTTCACTCAGTTTTCTTGAATGGTCCTATCTCGTATGACCGTGGTGCCTTTACCAAAAGCAAGGGATCTCTTAGTGACAATTTGCAGGGCTTCTTTGGATTAGACGGATGTCTCATTGTTGAGATGCCGTGGGTTCAATCCAGAGTCCCCTAATGCTCTTAGCACCACAGGTCCTCTGTCATACTAAATTGTGACAGACAGGAGGCTTCAGGTTGCATAGAATGGCTTTGGCGTGCTAACTGAAATGATGGGGGAAAGTATTTGTTTTGGGACACAAAGGGACATCTGGGTGACTCCTGCTCCAAGTGCCTGCCCACTTTCTACATGGGCAAGTAGGAATGCCTTCCAGATTCCACCTTGACCATAAGCTCGTGTCCCAAGAGGCCAAGCACGGCCAAAGCTTAGTGTATCTGTTTTCCATCCCTCTGGCGTCACCTTACTGAGCACTTCCATGTCAGACTGATTTACAGGCCCCCTAATACTGCAGCCCCCACAGCCACACTCCAGAGGAAGTGCTTACTATGTGAGAAACCTAGAACCCAGACCTGGGCGCACAGCTGGGATGATCGAGCTGAGTGGTGGAGCAGGACTGTGAACTGTAACTCAGGCCTGTCCCTTTCTAGGGATGTCAGGTCACCAGGGTGGCGCCTTCTGTAGCAGACATTGCCACCGTGTTTAATTTAGGACATTTGGAACTCACAAAGGTAGTGTCACCAAAATAGTTCTAGATTGAACAACACACTGTGATGGAATATTGAGAATATTTGGGAATAAATGGAGCATAACAACCACTCCCTCCCATCCAGTCATTCCAAGATTGTCAAAAGCCATCCTGGGAGCGATTCCCTGAGGACACAGGTTTCAACTGAAATGAATGGGCAGCTCTTCCCTGCCTCTGAGAAGCTGGAACAGGAAGGACAGTTCTAGTACCCCAGGGCCCAGGTTCTTTCCTTACCTGACTTCTTATAGCCGTCCCTGATGAGGTTGCTAGGCAACATGCTTATACGCTTGCCCCTTATGTCTGCTCCATACCCCTTGCGGAAGGCAGTGATCAACTTCTTGCTGACGTTTGGGTCTTGATTCTTGGAGCCAGGAGAGAAATTATGCTCAGCATCCTCCAGACCCAAACTGAGAAGTTTCCACAATTGGCTCAAGGAGCTGTCCTGGGTCCAGAAGAGTTCAAGGGGGGCAGGAGTGTCCTCTCTGCTGGCTTACTGAGACTTCACTTTTATTTCTCCTTAGCTCCTAGGGGTGCATGCAGCCCATGCCTGCAGGCAGGTCGGGGATACCCTATAGCTACAGGGCTGAGTGCTCTCATGGCTCTGTAGGCCTTGGCATCCTTGAGTGTGGAGGGAGAAATGTGGGTGGAGGAAGCTGAGACCCTTGTCCTGAAACTGGACCTCAGGAAGGTAGGGATTGTTGGTCAAGCAGCACAGGGTGGGGGTGGGTGCAGGGCACTCATTTGTTGGGCTATCATTATGGGGCAGAGGCATCAAGGGATCTTCATAAACCATGTGGCAAGACACCGTAGCAGAGGAGCCGCGGTGGGGAGAGGCGGAGGGGCGGTTACCTTGTTGAAGGTCACCCTGCGGCCATCTTTGTCTTGCTTCTTCTTAGCACTTGAGGTTTTCTTTCCTACCTTCTCTTCTGCACGGGTTGTCTCTTCGATATTTTTCTGAAAAGGCAGGAAAAATAGCTCTGTATCCACCCGGTGAGGGTTCCATCTACTGTCCCTAAATGGGAGAACATTCCTGGCATGTGGGAAACCACCTACACTCTAGAGACTCTTGTCCCCTCACTGTCTCTTGACCTTTGGACCACACTAGCTAGCATCCATCTTTCTCAACATTCCAGAATGGTGTGTGTGTGTGTGTGTGTGTGTGTGTGTGTGTGTGTGTGTGTGGTACATGTGTGCACACCCTTATGTGTATGTGCAGATACTTGAGAACACTAACACATGTGGGAGTCATCAGAGATTCACAACCATTTGTCTTTCTTAACTAATTCTTCTCAACCTTATTTTTGAGACAGAGTCTCTGAGCACAGAGCTCAACAGTCCCCAGGATCTGTTTGTTTTCAGCTTCCAGTACTAAGTAAGATTCAAGGTGACCATGGTGCCTGGCTTTTTATATGGGCCCTGAAATCTGCTGATGATCAATGTGCTCTGGGACAAGAGGCCATATGATCTAAGCATCATCTACAGCTGGGGGATGCAGGGAAGAGGGTACCATCTTCCATAGGCCTGACTTGTTTTTCACAAATAATGGACGCAGGGGACCTAAAGTCTTTGTAAAAAGGCAAATTTGGTACCTAAGACCCTCCATGAAAGAGGAATGGGTTGGTGAGAGCAGCCCCTTAAGTGGTGGAGGAATAAGGTATATTCTCCTAGGGGGGTCTCAGTGGAGGAATGGCAGTAGGAATCAATGATCTATCCTGAAGCCATCAGAAGGGAAGAAGCTGTGGACAGTGGGATGGCTCCTGATTTGCCTGCATGGAGACCCCATAGGCTAGTGCCCATGACTGTTTCCAACACTGACAGACACAAGCAATGCCCACAGTTTGACCTAATGGCAGACAGACTTCTTCCTCATCACAGATTCTGACTCGAGTGCCTTCTAGAGTGTTTACTTCAGAACACTTGCATTTGGTCAATCTCCTCTCTCCTCTCTGAAATAGAGATCCGTTAGTCTCATCCTACATTTTCTATAGAGAAGCATCTTTCTCGATGACCTGGAGTCATCCCTTAAAATATGGCCACCAGGAAAGATTGTAACCCTGTCTTTGGTGGGAGAGAAGCCCAGGTATGACCATTGCCCTTAGGAAACACAGCTTAGGGCGAGTGATCTTACATCTAGGATGCCCCTACTAGCTTACCCCAGTGTTTAAAAAATGATCCCCTTTCATTTGGGGGTGTTGAATTCCAATTCTTTCTCCTGTCAATAGTCTTGCATAAAGTCTTCCAGCTAATTCTTCCAATGTACACACCTGGAGGGCACGCTTCTTCTTGCCCTGCCTCCTCTCTAGCCACTCCAGCACCCGGGTGAGGTCAGACATCCGCCTCTCTTCAGCGGACCTCCAAACGGACTTCCTCTCAGTGGGCATCAGATCTTTTAAGTCTTCTGACATGCTGATGTCTTGGCTATGTCCCACAGGAGAGCAGTCACTCTTTTATCTTTTCCCTAGGTCTGCTGGTGTGGTGATCCAGAGGCAGGATGTGTCCTCTGGTTGTAATGATAAAGGGCAGAGGTAAGAAGTAGATGGATGTTGACCTGGGGGACTGAAGGCCAGGAGAGTGATTGTGAGGTCACTGTTGATTTAACAACTGTTCCCTAGGTCAGGGGTCAGGGTAGAGGTAGGATGTAATTACTACCCACCCTTTCCCATGAGATCACATCCTCTCCTTGGGTTACTGTTATCCCTGGACTCGGCCACATTCTCCTTGACAGCCTCTCTGTTATGTGAGATTTTTCCTGAGACTATGCAACACAATTGTCTATTCACCCAAGATAGGAAACCAATGACAGACCAAAATAACACTCACACTGAAGTTCCAAGTGGCTAGATATTGAGTTTATTGGGGTTACTTGGGTGCATGGGTGAAGGGTTACTTACAGAGGTGGGGATGACTCACAGGCGGCCACATCACTGAAATCCAACCTCACCACCAATGACAGCTTACAAATGAGGCATCCTGGGAGTGCTCTGCTCAACTTCTGGCCAGCTTGATAGGTCAGTGAGCCTCTTCCAAGCAGCACTGCCTCCTCTTTTGTTCTCTAGCAATCATGTTATTTTTAAGATTTAAAATTTTTTTGAGACAATATAGTTACTCATTTCCCCCTTCCCTTTCCTCACTTCAGACCCTCCCACATACCCCTTCATTGCTCTTTTTAAAATTCATGGTCTGTTTTTCTTTGTTATAATTATATACACAATATATATTCCTATATACACATTTATAAGATATATATATATATATATATATATACACACCATATATATATATTTCTAAATAGAAAAATACAGCCAGCTTGGTCTATATAATGTTATGTGTATGTTTGTCTTCAAGCTGACCATTTGGTATTGGATAACTGAGACCACGGCAACCCTTATAAAGGGAAACATTTAATTGGGGGGGCTTACTGTTCAGAGGTTTAGTCCATTATCATCATGGTGGGTGACATGGTGGCATGCAGCAGACATGATGCTGGAGAAGGAGATGAGGGTTCTCCATCTTGAACTGCGGGCAGCAGAAGCAACTATGTGTCACATCAAGTGTAGCTTGAGCATAGAAGACTCCAAAGCTCACTCCCACAGTGACACACTTTGAAAAGTTTCTGTACCCCAATAAGCCTCTCAGCCAATGCATCAATCCAAATCAGACCAAATTAAAACAGTTATAAAAAGCCAAGGTTTAATGGATAAAATGCTCCTGGGTGATCCCCTTCACCCCAGAGAGGAGACAGGAAAGACATACCGAAAAGCCACATGTCTGTTTTCTGGGGTGGGGGGTAGTTTAAATAACCAATGGGAGTGGTCTTCAGCATCTCTGAGGGGAGGAGCCATGCTTGGTGGGCTTTCTGGGATAAGATAAGGTTTGGGGAGAGAGAGATAGGAGAGAGGGGTTGAGATGGAACTTCTGCCAGAACATCCCAGATTCTTTGGGTATATGGATGCTAGGTCTGGGATGGAGCTTCTACCAGAACATACTTCCTCCAAGAAGGCCACATCTACTCCAACAAAGCCACACCTCCTAATAGTGCCTCCCTATGGCCTCCCTATGGAGGCCATTTTTCTTTTTTCAAGCTATCTCAAGTGTCTTCACCTTCCACCTCTGAAGTGTGTGTGCAAACAAGGACACCACCAATGGCCCATAATATTTTGGGAGTCTCTTGAACAATACTGAACAACAACTCAGAAATGGGCTTCTTATGACTGGTGTTGGGTTTTTGTTAGGTGTTCTGTAGCTTTGGGCAAAGCATTGTCAACACAGGAAAATTTTATTTCAATTACATCTGCATATTTATACATTGTCTTACGTGTATCACAGCTATTTTAGGTAGGTAGTTAATAGTATGATTTTCTTGGGACTTTTCAGACACCTTGCTATTATTATTTCACCCTACCGATTTTCTTTTCTATACTTATCCCTCTCCCCCTCCCTAGTTAAGATCCACCCATTTTCCTCACTTCTTCAATTCATTTGCACCCTGTTTTGCCCCTCTATGTTCCCCTCCCACAATGGCCCATTTTAACTTTCTGGTTACCTAGCAATTGTTTATTGGGTCTATAACTTTTTTGGGGGGAGTAGGCTGTATATATTGTTCATTTAAGAAACTTCTCGTGACTCCTAAGTTGTTTGTTCTTGAGGCTCTTGAGTTTTCTCCCAAGCTCTTTCCTGGAGAGAATGTTTGAACTTAGACTTCCTGAATCATAAGAAGCCTCCCTGGCAGGGTAGACTAGTTCAGCTCTGAGGAAATTGCTACATAAACTGACTTTAAATTCTTTTGGTTCTCTCTTCCATAATGTTCTCTGAGCTTTATAGAGGGTGATATAGATGACACTGGACTGTTATACCATAATGACAATCACTTGTTCCCGGGAGCTTCCATGGGGGGTTTATGAGTCTGTGTGGTACACCACCTACTGTAATGCCCAATAGTGACTGACAGCAACATTGACCTTTGTCTTAAGCATAAATATTTATGAGGCAGTTTGATAGGCACATCATAGCCATGTAATAAAACAGTAGTGGCCTTCCTACTGGGGCCTAACACCTCTCTAGTCATTGGGTTTTGTCTTGATTTACAGTTCTAGACATGAATGTCCTCCTGTTAAGTGTTCTTCAAATCTAATCAGAAATCTGTTGGCTGTACCCATGAGTTTGTGCCATTCTGCCTGGTATTTTGGTACTGTAGCATACAAAGTCTACAGCTAAGCAGGACCCTTAGTATCATTTCTTCCCGAGCAGTCCACAAAGTACCCCCTACCACTATGCAATCCAGCGGGTAAGGAAGTAGCTTCCAGATCAGTCCAGATTTATTTCTCTGTGTCTTTCTTGCATCCAAAGCATATGGTATCTTCAGCACTAGGGTCTTACCCTCTAGTTATGGCATGCAACTAACTGTAGTCTGGCTTTTCTTTGGGCCACCTTCACACAATGACATGGAGACTTCTTATTCTGAAAGCTCAGCCTGTAGTTTAGATTTGTCCCTAACTAGCTCTTATAACTTAAATTAACCCATTTATATTAATATACATTTTATCCATGGTGTTACCTTTCATCTTGCACCTCCTGTTTCCTCTCTGTTTGGCTGGTGACTCTGCCCTTCTTCTCCCCAGATCTCTCTTTTCCCAGAAGTCCTTGATATATTTTCTATCTAGATATTGGTTATTTAGCTTTTTATTAAACCAATCACAGTGATATATCTTTATGTAATCAAATACCTAACAACATTTTCCTATTTTGTCTCAATAAAAAGGAAATGGTTTTAATTCTGACATAGTAAAACTATATGCAGTAAGACCATTTATCAGGTAAGAATTACATTTATAACATCCAGTCCATTCGCATTAGGCAAATTTAGAGAAAATAATGCATTATCTACCCTATCTTAGTCCAAAGTTTTGTACTTAAACCATTTTTAGTCATAACTTGAATTACCATCCTAAAAATATCTTTTTAGACCTTAAAACATCTTTTTAGGTAAGTAACTTACAGCGTTTATGTTTCTCAACCTCATAAACTTTACATCTCTTATGTAAGTTTCTTTTCTGAATTTGGTAACAAGGAAAACTGCAAAATTATAACTATCTGTTGCTGTAATTTCTCTTTCCTGCCAAGACCTGCTGGCACTTTAGCCCCGAATAGTACACAAAGACTTGTATTAATTATCAAACTCTTTGCTGATGGCTAGGGCTCCTTATTGGCTAGCTCTGTCTTAATTATTAACCCCTTTTATTAATCTATGTGTTTCCACATGGTCTTGGCTTACTGGAGAATTCCCAAACTTGTTACTCCTTTTGCCCGCTACATGCATCCCATTGTGTGCCTTCTCTTCATCTTCTAGCCCCGCCTATCTTCCTGCCTCTACTGACTATTGGTCAGACAGTGATTTACTCATCAACCAATAAGAGAAACATATATGCAGAAGGACATCCCCCATCAACTCTCTAGTCCTCAATCCCCAACAGAGACCAAAGAAGGCTAAAATATTACTTGAGTAAACAGGAAGTGCAGAGAAAGTAACTTGCAAAACTATAAGAAATGAGAGAAACAGCTGGCTGCCTGGACAGTTACCCAAGGTTCCTCTTTAATGTTGAGGCATCCATCTTCAGCCTGTGAGGGAAAATTAATAATTAAAAGATATGGGACTCATGGCAAGAAGGGAAAACCAGAAAGAACAAGTGCTTCTGCCAATAGATATAGATAACTCCCTGACTGGAGAGCACATTCTCCCTGCCCCCCATTATCTCAAGGATAAGGCCACTGAGCTTGCTGGTCCTAGAGAAAGAAAACCCCCTAACCTTGCAGGTGCGCTAAGCAATCCCACTTTGTAGAAATTTTGTACTCTATGAAATCTCTGTAACCTTAGAAACCTTATGGACTGAGACTAGCAGTCTCAAACCTTCCTTTCCCTTTAAAAACGCTTTGCAATTGTAAGCAGGCACCTTACTCTTCTGATAGAGTGAGGTCCCAGCTGGTTTGGTTCTTAGCAATAAAAACCTTTTGCTTTTGCAGTTGGGAGTCATTTCCTTGGAGGTTGAGGAAACCCTGTAGGCACAACAAGCCTATGGGCCTAGACTTTTCTGTGAAACGGGCACTTTTGAAGGCCTGTCCTACCATGCCACTTTCTTTTGTGTTCTGCTTATCCAATTTGGACAGCATACTGTCAGCAGTCAAAAAAAAGGACAGTTTCTTTCCCAAATGGCTAGCTTTTGCCACAAAGTAAGCAAACTCAATATGGAGGTTTTTCAATGCCCAGCATCCTTTTATGAAGTAGGTTGGTGTTGTCAAGAGCAGACATGTCTCACTGCTATGAAAAGCCCTATGTTATTAAAACATTAAAATGACATATTCTGTAGATCTCTGAAATGTTTGAAGGCCATCTATTTAAAACATGCCTCTGATTACCCGTGAAAACACACCTACATGTCTATATGTTTGATTTTTATAGATGATTTTTAACCTGTTTTTCTTCATTATCTTAACTTTTAAGGACACATTTTAAAAAAATAATTTTTAAAAATTTAAATTAGAAACAATTTTATTTTACATATCAATCCCAGTTCCCTCTCCCTCTCATCCTCCCATGCCCCCTGGACACCCTAAAATTTTATATTACTTCTTTTTTTTTGAGACAGGGTTTCTCTGTATTGCTTTGGAGCCTGTCCTGGAACTAGCTCTGTTGACCAGGCTGGTCGTGAACTCACAGAAATCCATCTGCCTCTGCCTCCCAAGAGCTAGGATTAAAGGCATGTGCCACCAATGTCTTGACTTTATATTACATTTTTAAAAATGAACTGCATAGGTACAATATATTAAATAAGAAATAGAAACATATTATACAGTATAAAAATACATTTAAATTTGTATCAATATACCAAAATCCATACCAACGTAAAACATTTGAGACTGGTGATTATTCAAAAGTATATTCAACATCTACCCTTTTATTTCATCATTTCTATATTATATCATTCTCACCACATTTCCCTTTGAATCAAATCTCTTTTGTTTATCTTTCTCTCTGACCATGACCAATAGCAAGTTGTTCTCCCCAAACCAAACCTGTTCTCTATCAACCTTGAATGAATCCATAGCCTTTTGTCTTCTGTGGGGACAAAAGCATAATCTCTTCCCCAACATAAAATAGTTTTTGACTTCTCCTTTTTGGTTAAGACATTTTAAAAATATAGGATGGTTTAATTTAGTAGTTTATAATCTAATGTCTCTCAGCAACTATTGTTTGCTCATCAGCAGTGAGAATATTTAAACTCAATACAACAGCATACGGGATACAGACACCCTATATGTTTCCCATTTCTATGTGGTTTATCCTTTTTTATATTATTTTCTCTTTAAAGATTTTATCTTATTATTTCTAAACTTTTTTTCCCTATGACCTTTTTTAGTTTTCTTTTTTAAAGAAAACATACTATAATATACTTAGAGTTATTTTTTGTTTGTTTTTGATTTTCTGACTGGATCTGTCATTACCAAGCATCTGCAACATTCTCTGATCACAAGAAACAAATCTTAAATTTCTATGTCAGCCGCAGGCATGGCTCAGCTTAGCATGTACTATTGGTGCATGGTACTGGTGGTTGCTCCAGCCTGTAGGCAGAAGCTGGTAGCCATGCCTCTGAGTACCAGGCCGCGACTAGGAAGCTACATCCTGTTCTTCCTCTCTGTCCAGAACTTTGGGTTTTTGTTTGTTTGTTTGTTTGTTTTCTTAGGGCCTACCTTTGGATATTTGAATCCCCACATTGGATGACATTTGGGGTTGGGCTTTTCTTTGGGCCACCTGCTCAGAAATAATGACTCAAGAACTTATTAATTCTGAAAGTTCAGCCTATAGTTTAGGCTTGCTCCTAACTAGCTCTTGTAACTAAACTAAATGAATCCATTTATATTAATCTACATTTTATCACGTGGTGTTCCCTCTCTTTAATCTTGCACCTCCTATTTCCTCTCTGTTCAGCTAGTAACTCCGTCCTTCTTCCCAAAGCTCCCTCTGTCCAGAAGTCCCTGCTATACCTCTTGCCTAGCTATTGGCCATTTAGCTTTTCTTATTAAATCAGTAACAGTGACATATCTTTACACAGTGTAATCAAATATCTTGCAACAACCAGCAGCAGTAGCAAAGGGCTTTGTGGTTTGTAGGACCTCAGTAGCACATTCCTGGTACTGTGAATTTTACTTAGCAACCATATGGCCTCGGAGGGTGCCATTTTCTTCCTGTGCATTGTAAAGAATGTGGATGGATCATTGCAGCTAGTTGTCTTCAGTGCAGTTCTACCCATCACTGTGAAATGACTGCCCTTGTAACTGTCAGCTCTTCATGACACTCATACGTAACCCTGAGTTGATGAGACCCTTGATGGTGATTTCAGCTGTTGTTCATTTTCATTAATGTGCTTGTGGCAGTGTTCACACAAGTGAGGACATACTTGCATCCATCACTGAGGGGCATAGGTCCTGCATAGTTCATTTATTAATCCCTTATAGGCAAGTTGACATACATAGGAATCTACCAAGGCCACAAACAGAAATAGGCATTGCACAATAGGATATCAAATTATTTTACAGGAATGCTAGTGACTTTAGCTATTTTCCATCCTGTGTTGGCTTCCCTGTGATTAGACTTTACATGAACCTACTGAGTCGCATCTGAGGACAAATGGCCTGCACTTTGGTTAAAAAAAAAAAAAAGCATCCAGGAGACTCAATGGGTGGTGGGTTCTGATTCCTGTTGAACTCTTTTATGTATTTCCTTCCATATCTGTTGTTGTCATAGTAGCCAACCTAGTGCCTGCTAGGTTCCTTCCATAAAGACAGACCTCCAGGAAGAGGTCATAGATTGTCATGGGCTAAGTCTCGTGAGCTAGTATACTATCTGTACTACTTTTATTCAGCCCACAGGCGGCATTTCTTTCTCCTCTTGTCACATGACGTCTGTGTGTCTTTGTATTTCTGCAGCTATCTATTTGGGTTTGGTGTTCCGACTGTATGCAGTAGGCATTTACAGGGGTGGGTGGCGTTTCTTCTAACACTTTGTGGTGGTTTGAAAGAAATGGTCCTCCAAAGGGGGTGGCACTATTAGGAGGGAGTGCATCACTGGGGTGGGCTTTGGGGTGTCTTTTTCTCGAGCTTCCCTCAGTGAGACAGTCAACTTCCTGCTGTTTCTGAGTGAAGATGTAAGGACAGTCCGCTCCAGTACCATGTCTGCCTGTATGCCACCATGCTCCCCGCCATGGTGATAATGAACCGAACCTGTGACACTGTAAGCAAGCCACCCCAATTAAATGTTTCCTTTATAAGAATTATTGTGATCATGGTGTCTCTTCACAGCAAGGAAAACCCCAACTAAGATACATTTGGTCTGGCTTAGCTGCTGGTTCAGTTACTGGAGGGAGCTCAGCAGCTTAAAAGGACACGGACCCTAGGACACCCTTTACCACACTGATGTACGTATGCATGCCACCTTTGGAGGGGTTGATCCTGTGCCACCTCAGGAAGAGGCTTCACCAGATGGCCTCCATCCCAGCTCTCAGTCAGATAAGCTGACTTGGGGCCTGTGTGTGCCATGGTTGCAATGCTTTGTCCACAGGCAGTACTTGCTGTTCTTGCTCTGTACACAGAGCTTCTGCTCCTTTCCACAGCCAATGCCAAACCCTATTGGGACTGTTGTTTTGGCTATAGCCCCCAGCAGTAGCTTTTTTAGCTTCTAGTGACTTCTAATAGAAAGGGATACCGAGGCCACACAGCTGATGAGCCTGGCCTAGGGTCTTAGCTTATTCAATAGCTTCTTGAGTATCTCTGTCCCAGTTCCACTTGGCACCCTTCTTAATCAAGTTGTGCAGAAAGGATGAACAGCTTGGATGAGGTGGGTGTGGAGATCCACCAGTATCCCAGGAGCTCTAAGGAAAGCTGCATCTGTTTTCCATGCACAGGCACAGGTTGTTGGAGAATTTTTTTCCAACAATTTTTTCAGGTTTTATATGCTTCATACCGGGCTATAATACTCCCAACTTTGCAGCTGGACTTGGCCCTCTAACACTTTGTAGACTCATTTCCTGCCATTATTCCTTTAGACGCACCTCTATACAGTTTAGAAAGTCTTCTTAATTTGTAAAGCAGGTTAGTGTTATGCCATCTATGTAATGAAACCTTTTTACAGAGGGTGTGAAGGATAACAAAGCAAGGTCCTGAATTAGCAGGTCAGGACAACTAATGGGGACATGAAAGTATGAAAGTAACCTGACAGAGTACACAGAAGGCCACTGTTGACGATTCCAAGTGAACTGGAATTGGTCTTACATTTCAACAGCTACAAGAATTTCTAAAAAAAAAAATGTGTTATCAAGGTCTAATATGTTATAAAAAGATTTTATTTCTTATATCAGTTGATCAGCATCCTCATCCTAGGCTTTTATGAGTTTTATGGGATCTGTTCAAGATGTTTGGTTTAGCCAGGTTAACATGGGATGTGGCTGTGCCAAGATACCTGGCTACTTCCTGTGCCTCATTGTATTCTCCCATCTGGCTGGACACCTGTCTGGCTTCCCTCCTGAATGCTGCTCTGTATCATCTCTTCTGCTGGGCCCTTGCCTGGCTTTCTTCCCCCTCCTGGCTGCCTCTACTTGGTTAGGCTTTTGCCTGGTTGTGTACCCACCTGTAGCTGCCCCCTGCCATGCTTCCCTCCCCTCTAGGAACTCTAGCTCAGCACGCATCCTGCCGCGTTTGTTTTTGAGTAACTAGGACAGGACCATCTGTTTTCTTAGTTTTTCTTCTCTCCTTGTGCCTCAGTGTCCTAGGGATTTGGCTCAAATAGCCAGATTCTGGGCTCGGGAGGTTTTCAAAGGTGACCAGAAGTTCACCAAAGGATCGAAAGGAATGGAAGATACTGTGGTCCTCACCGTACCCTGTGCTTTGGAGGAAAGAGATGTCCTGGGGGAGGAATCCACCTCAGCCTCTCTGCTGGTGGGGTGGCCAAGGTTGTCTGCAAGGGTGGACAGCAAATCAGGTTGGAGGGCAGGGCATGGAACAAAGAGAAGGGCACAGGGCATGGGGCCAGGAAGGAGTGCAGCCAGACAGGGAGTGGAGTAGCCAGGTAGGGGACATTTTGGTCACATTTGTACTCTATATATTTGGATGAAGTTCATAAGTACATGTTATTAATAGCTTAGCCTGTACACACAACAATGAGTTAAGCATTCTCCTTCATTTAAGACACCCTTGGAAGAGTACAAGATGGTCACAGGTGGGCACTAACTAGACTCAGCACTTTAGAAAGTGCCAGAGCCCAGACATTCAGGGAATGAGGGAAGAGAGCATAGGATGATAACGAGAGAAGCGAGTCAGGCAAGTAGAGGCCATAGCTTAGCAGCCTGGGGCTCTCCAAGCTTGGACTACACACAGACTAGGAGGCTTCTAGCCATGCACTTGGCATTCTGAGAGCATCACCTAAAAGCACTATTACATCTCTTTCTGAGCAATGCACCTGGTAACTTGTTCGCAACCTGGGAGCCCTACATTGGGCTACAACAAGCGCCTCGCTGAACAGTATAATGAGTTTCTTTCCCCTTAACAACCACCAAACTTACACAGCTTCTACTCAATCACAGTCTGGACTGGTTTTCTGTGAAAGCAAAATGAGGCAAATTGCGACCTCAAAGTGAACTTTTAGGGAGAATCCCCTATTTACCACCATATGCTTATGCATTAATAGGCATGCATGTGATTAAAATCAGATGTATTATGGGAAGGCATAATATGGAAGTATGGAAATGGTTACATATCTTAATATGCCAATCAAGGTAAAGAAACACCAACTACATCCCTAGTAAGCAAACTCATAGCCCCAAACAATTACCAGACCCTGTGAGTACCCTCATTTAGGTGGTCCGTTGTCAGTCTAGACAGTGTATCTACACTATCATCTACACTATCAAATGTTTGAATAACATTTCCGTGCCACTTTGTGATCTATAAGCACCTTTATTTCAGTTCCTGAAGTAAGAGGCCAAGAATCTGAAAGCACCCAGCCCTAATCCTGACAGCCTCGGTAGCAGAAGTACAGGTGTCACAAATCCCAGGAATATGACAGAACTCATGACTAGAGGGACAAGTCTTTGGCCCTCTCCCTGCTGTACCTATGAGTCTGCTGGCCCAAGATATGACACAAGGCAATATTTAAAAGCTATCAACCTGCTACTAAGGCTGCGGGCCCTTCGGATAGAATACAGGGAAGCACAAAACTCTTTGGCCCACTGTTAGGTGAAAGTGTCCATTTCTTCATGGCTGTTTGTCTCCAGCATAAGTTTCCATCTCTCTGAAATGTGGCCCATTTCCCCTCACGTGTGGTGAGTCTCTCTGTACCTGTTACAGTACAAACAGCAGAGGATAGGGGGAGGCCACCTCTACCAGGCCAAACAAGGTACTTCTGTGTTTCTGGACAGGGACAGAGGCCCAATGCTTGCTACATAATGGGTGCAGAGACACATTTAGACCAGTGAGAAAAGAGAGCGGGAGATTGCTGGGTGACTGCAAGGAAATAATGTTTCCTGGACACACCTTGGCACCTGTCCATGTCAACTCACAGCTGAGTGACAGCATGCACAAGACCTGTGCAAGGTTAAGCTAGACAAAGTCCCAGCATGGAGAAAGAGGGGATATGAAGTCCCACCTCTAGTTGAGGAGCTATTAACAGCTTCTGGGAGAGGGAGAGTCAACAGCACTCCAGTGGTTGGTCAAACACCCAACAGTAAATGGGCAGTAAAAGTTGGACTTGGTAGGCTTTAAAAAAGAAAAGGAGGACACAGAATTGGGTGGGTAGTGAAATACATTGCATGAAATTCTCAAAGAATTATTTAAAAATTAATTTGTTTCTGCTCATTCATTTGTGTTGTCAGGCAGTGTGGTACTGTATTGTGTTTACTGATAGTGTATTGTGTTTACACCAATACACTAATATGAAGGCTGTGTACCAGACAGATGAGCAAGTTCCTGGGTCATAATGGGGTCATGCCACACTTCAGGAACAAGAAAAGGCCGTGATGGCTAGAAATGATGCTGATACAGGACCTTGGAGGTCAGCTCTGCTCGGATGGGAAGGCCAGGGAAACACAGAGGAAACAATAAGGTATCCCAGTAGGGGAGGGCTGTTACAATCAGCTTTTTGAGTAAACTCTGAATGAAGTATTACCAAATCACAACCAAAAACATTCATGGGACTGGCACTTGGCACCTCCCCTGGCACACCATTCACTGGCTACCTTCAGGGCATCTTAACCTAAGTTAACCAGGTTTGCCTGTTTTGAATGCTGTATAAATAGGCTCATAGGTGGAGTGGGTTTTGTTTGTTTTGCATCTGAAGTTTTTCATTTTACAGGTGTTGATGATGAGGTGTTGTTGCTATGTGGCAGTGTCTTTATATTCCCCTCATTTTAAAAGAAAGCTTTGCTGGGTGGTGGAATTCTTGGGTCTGCTGTTTTTGGAGTCACATGTTGATGTCATCCCTGTCTGTACTCAGGACTACCTCCTTTCTTGCTGATTTCTGTCTTTGTTTTCATGTTTGGGATATTTGTATCTACTATTTTGGGGGCTTTTGGGAACCACATCACTGTGGCCAACTACCAAAGACCAACAGCTTTAAAAGGAAAGAATTACTTTGGCTCCTGTCTTCCGACTTTTAGTGCATGGTCCTTGGCTCCATGATTCTGGATGCATTATGAATTGGTGAACATGGGGACCACTTAGAGAAGGAACTGGGGGCCAGGTGGAAACTTCTGAGCCCCACGCCAATGACCTGCTGTTTTCCCCTGGGTCCATCTCTTGTAGTTTACCAACTCTCAAGACAGCACCACCCTCTGGAGACAGAGTGTGAGTTCTCAACGAGGCTGGGAGGAATAGTCTTCTAATCCACTACAGTATTTAATGTTATCTTCATCAGATTTTGGGATTTTGGACCAATGTTATTCTCCAACATTTTCCTGTACTTCCCCCAACTCCACATATTTCTTGTGTCTGGGACTCCCATCATGCCTTGGGTTGACTGATGCTACCTCACTGCTTCCTAGGGCTCCTAAGTTTTCATAAATGATGTTTTTAATCTCTGTCCTTTAAGCAAGATAGTTTTTAACCACTCTGTCTTCAGCTTGCTGGACCTTCCCTCTATAGAATCTGCTTCATAGTCTTCCTAATAATAAACAGCACTTTTCAATTCCAGAATTTCTATTTATTTTCATAACTTCTGTGGTGGTTTGAGTAGGAATGGCCTCTATAGGTTCATGTGTTTCAATTCTTGGCCCTTAGGGAGTGGCACCATTAGGAGGTGTGGCCTTGTTGGAGGAAGTGTGTCATCATGGAGGTGGGCTTTGAGGCCTTACATGCTTAAACTAGGCTTAGTGTGATAGTCTCCTTCTGTTGCCTGTGGATCCAGATGTGGAACTCTCAGCTCCTTCTCCAGCACCTTGTCTCCCTGCCTGCCACCATGTGGTGATATTCTGTTCATACTCTAAGAGGGAGGAGCTAACCACTAGTTAACCATAGAGGTCTGTACAGACAGACAGGAAGTGATATGGCTGGGCAGAGAGAGGACTATAACATGGGAGGAGACAGAAGCTGGCTTTTTTTGGGGGGGGCTGAGAAGTTAGTGAGGTAAGGTGTGGCTGTGGCTTGCTCCTTTATCTCTCTGATCTTTCAGCATTTATTCCTGTCTCTGACTCCAGGCTTTTATTACCAAGACCTAATGCTACACCACCATGCTTCTCACCATGACAATAATGAACTAAGCCACTGAACTGTAATCCAGCCCTAATTAGATGTTTCCCTTTATAAGAGTTGCTATGGTCATGGTGTCTCTTCATAGCATAGAAACACTAAGACAGCTTCTATCCCCTTATTTAATAGTTCTCCACTGATTCATTAGTGATATGATTTTATTTAAATTTAAAACATAATTTCCTCTCAGTTTTTGAATGTAGTCCTTGCTGAATGTATTTGGGGACACCCAACGACTATCCCCTTGCAACAGCCCCCTCAACATGGGTCCCATATTCATGCTTTTTTGTATACCATATTTATTTTTATTTATTTAGAGAGGGTGTCACTATGTAGCACAAGCTGGCCTCAAATTTAAGATCCTCCCAAGTGCAGGTGTTATAGGTGTGCCTCACAACACCCAGGTAATGTATTCATACAGCAAGACCTTACTACCCAATGTAAGTGTAGGAAATTTCCTCAGCTTAAGTCTTGATGGATTCTAAGCATGGCCCATGTCAACTGTGGCTGTTCACCCATTTGTTTCTTTGCTTAAGAAATGACCTGGGCTCTGGGAATCATGCAGTCCCTGTCTGGAGAGAGGCTGTGAATTCTCTGTCATAAAGCGAGCCTGCTGAAGTTTCTGATTTAACATTTTATATTCTCAGCTTTCACATGTTGTTACAGTAGTCCCCACTGTCTCTGTCTCTGCATGGCTGACTGACAGAACCTGATCACACACTTCAGACCAATGCCCCCACCTCTACTGAGGGTCTACATGTGGGGAGGGGGCTGTACCAGTGACAGGTTATCCCTTAGTCTAATGGTTTACAATAAACACGGATGCTCTCACAGCTTCTGTGAGTCAGGGATGTGGAGGCCTTCACTGGTCCTCTCGGGAAGGGCCATACTCTGGGATGCAGTGGAATATCCTTCTGTACACTGTGAGTATATATTACTCTCATTGGTTAGTGAAGAAATGCCTGGCCAGTAGCCAGGCAGGAAGTATAATCAGGACAGCCAAACTGAGAATGCTGGGAGGAAGAAGGGCAGAGTCACCAGCCAGATGCAGAACAAGTTGAACACATAAAGTGAGATAAAAGTAAAGCCGCAAGCCTCGGGGCAGCATGTAGATGAATAGAAATGGTTTAAGTGTAAGAGCTAGTTAGTAACAAGCTTGAGTTATTGGCTGAGCACTTATCATGAATATTAAGCCTCTTTGTGGTTATTTTGGAACCGGCGGTCAGACAGGAAAACTTCACCTACACTGGATATTGGCTCAGCTTGGGAGATCGGCTTCCCAGCTCTTCATGCTGAGTGACAGGAGTGTGTTCCTATGGACTCCGGGAACAGAAAGCATCAGCACTTTGCTTGATTTGGCAGGGAGCTGTCCTTGGTTCCTAAGAGATGCCTCTCCACAGGCAACTTGGTTCAATCCAAGAAGCAAGCGAGAAGACTGAGAGGAAAGAGAGAGCCAAGCAATCAGAAGCCAGCATCTTGGATCCTCGCCTTGGAAGTGACGTCCATCATTCATGCCATCATTCGTTCACTCTGTCATCTGCTTCCAGACAAGAAGGGGTGGGAGCCATTTTAAAAGCAGCCGACTGCAGAAAAGCATTCAAGGCCCAGGCTTTTCGATGTGTTCTCTGTCTCTTTCTGCTGGGCTCCTTTTTATCTTTGTGTTGACGTGTAAGCTCAGGGTTGGCAGGAGAGTGTGGCTAACAGAGGTCTACTGCGGTTTTGCTGTGCATGTGTCTAGCTGGGGTCAGGAAAGTATGTGGCCCAGCAAGCATGTCCAAAATACCAGGCCAGCAGAGCTCTGGCTTCCCATCATTTCAGTTGAGTCCAGTAATGCTGCCAAGAGTGGGTGCTGGTCAAAATATCAGGACATCAGAAGCTGGGGTCCTCACCTCCCGCTCATCCTGGGACTGAGCCAGGAGGGAGCTGAGAGGGGCACAGGCAGCCTGGGGTTAGAATGCCTCAGACACTCAAATCTGTTGCCAGAACCTCTCATTTCCAAGCGTAGATGCCACGTCAGTATCATGCTTCCTCAGAGCCTTTTCCTATAGACTCATAGCAGCTTCCAGTGCCTGCTCTCTCTCTGGCCGGATGGAGGCAGCATCCTTTACAGTGGCCTGTGTCTTGCTGTGATAGCATCTTAACTATCATGAAGGGAAATTTATGCGAACCACTCGTATGTGTAAATGTACTTTAAATTTTAAACTGAAGCCAAGTATTTTTCTTTTTTGTTCTTGAGGCAAAGAAAAAAAAATGAAAAAAGGATTATTCTTTGGGAATTTCATACCTGTATGCAATGGAATATGACCATATCCACTCCCCACCTCCCTCTCTAACTTCTCTGATTTCTTTTCAACATTTCCTCCTTTCAGCTTCACAACTTCCTCCTGTTCCTCCTCCATTTCCTTCTCATTTTAAATAACCCACTAAGTCCAATTAGTGCTCTTCATATGTGGATGAGCGTGCAGCCACCATCCACCGGAGCATGCGTGTGCAGCCATCATCCACCAGAGCAGGGGGAATCTGCCAGGGGCCACAGCCCCCAAGTAGACTGCTTCTCCCTTCTGTAGCAGTTTTCAGCTGAAAACAATCGCTCCTAAGCTGAAGAAAAGTTTGAAAAAGTTTCCCTTCAAGTATATTTATGTATTTCAGTGCACAATTAAAATAGAAGCAAATGCCCCAGGTTTACCAAGTGCCCCTCGAGAAATTGTACAACCCCACAAAACAAAACAAGCTCATGAATAAAAGTTCTCAGGTTGTTATTGTTGTGGCTAAGCTATGTTTAGAAAGTTTGGCTGGATTTCGTGTTCAGGGATTGGTTGGTTACCTGCTCTGTTGGTCAGGGGTAGAATGTGTTTCTTGGCTCTGCTTTCAGGACCAGGTGTGTTTCTTTCACTGGCTCTGGTTCTAGGGTCAGGGTATATTTCTATGGCTAGTCCATTTACCCTAAAAGGTTCAAGGCCTCTGGCACATCCTTGACAATGGACCCCCACAGAAACTTCCCAGACATCCCAGTGTTGTCCTGGGTTATGTAGACCATGAGGTCATGGTTCTGTAAGACCAGTCCCTTCATGCACTCCATCAGGTCATAGATGGTACGTGTTGTGGTGTGCCAACTTAAAGCCCTGGATGTGTACCTGGGTGGCTGCTGAGTTGGTCAGTCTGGGCCACTGGGACCACTCTCCTCAGGTGAGGGGCAGGGCTATCTTTCCCAAGTGTGGGGAGCCAGCTCTCCTATTAGGAGTGGGGTCAGTTTTACTGGGTTAGGGGAGGCTCTCTCTGTAGAGAGCCACCAGTGCCATTCCCGAAGATGGTGCCGGTTTCCTGTCCATAAGCCAGCAAGACACGGATGTGCGATCCACGTCATGGGGTGACCGTTACGAGCGTTGCAGGCTGCACCTGTCAGTAACGGACACAGCTCCTCTGCAACTGTCAGTAATGGACACAGCTCCTCTGCAACTGTCAGTAACGGACACAGCTCCTCTATATAAGCAGAGCCCTTTTTCCTCCTTGGGGTCTTCCCTCAACTTGCTGTAATGAGTCGCGCAATAAACATGGCTGCAGAAGAATCCTGTTGTTGAGCGTCCTTCTTGCAGTCAAGGCGATAGCGCCTGACAAGTGGTGCCGAAACCCGGGAACCTGACATCAGCGGCACAAGGGGGACCCTTCAGTCAGCGGGAGAGGATTCAGAACTGTGGCAGACAGGTAACAAAATAAGGTAAGTTCTGAGAGACATGCTATCAGGAAAGCATGTCAGAAGCAGAACGTGAAAATAAGGTAAGTTCTGATAGACATGCTATTAGGAAAGCATGTCACAAGCAGAACGTGATGAAAAGTTGG
Source organism: Phodopus roborovskii (assembly GCF_943737965.1). Lineage (NCBI taxonomy): Eukaryota > Metazoa > Chordata > Mammalia > Rodentia > Cricetidae > Phodopus > Phodopus roborovskii. Next base: position 686,609 of record NW_026126486.1, on the reverse strand, counting down.
GTGCATGCAAAAAGAAAAAGGCTAGCAAAGAGAAAGTGAAAGAGCCCTGAGAGACTGATCAAAATAAATAAATAAATAAATAAGAAAAGAAACAGAATAATAAAAAAGCCACAGATGGAGAGAATCTGGATACTGTACGGTATTATATTGTCTTTGTATTGTTTGACTGCTGAGGAAACAACTGTTAAAGGAAATGTTGCTGGATTAATTTAATTTATATATTTTAAAAATGCTTTGACTCCAAAATTTAAGTTCAAGGACAAGTTACTGGGGAAAAGGATTTCTATTTTTGTTTCAACACGAAATAAAAAGCTGTGGATTCCTTCCAGACTAATGTGGTTTGAGCAAGCCAGACCGCCTGAAACAGAGTACCAGGTGATCCTACATTCAAAACAGCTGAACAAAGCAGCCTTGCAGTTAACTCAGATGTTTCCTGTTTTTGAGGAGGATGGAAATCGAACTCATCAACCTTTGGAACATATGCAGGTTAAGGAATTGGCTGAATCTGTCCGTGCTTATGGCATTAATGCTAACTACACCTCCTCACAAGTAGAGAGACTGTCTGCTATGGCTATGACCCCTGCAGACTGGATGTTTGTCACAAAAGCATGCCTCACTATGGGGTAATATTTGGAATGGAAAGCCATATGGCATGATCTTAGCCAATCACAGGCCTCCATTGATTCACGATTAAAAGGAGGATTGATGGTAGTCAGAGAATTGATTTGGTGCAGGACCAAATTGACACACTCTGGTAGCTAGCCCAACTGGGCTGTCAGTGGAAATATTCCAATTTATGTGTCACCAGTGTACAATATGAAAATTATACAAGAGCTGCAAACCTTTCTAAACAACTTTTTCAGTATCTTTTAGGTGAACAGGAGAATTTGATAGCCTGATGGACCAACTCCGAATGGCCATCATCCATGTGAATTCCACCCATGTGGACGCCTCTCTATCAGAAGGATCGTTCTCCTGGATCTCCACCACTTTTTCCCACTTTAAGGAGTGGGCGGGTGTAATGGGGTTTGGCCTGCTGTTATATGATGGGGTGGTGCTCCTGCTCTGGTTGGTATGTAAGCTACATGCTCAACAGACACATGACAAAGTGGTTATTGCTCAAGCCCTAGCTGCTATGGAGATAGGCTCCTCTCCCACTATGTGGCTAAGCATGTTTAAAAATGAACATTAATTGTCCAATAGGACAGCCCTTGCCCCCTGAGTCTTCTATGACATTGCATCAGGTTAGGGTGTCCATTTTTTACCAGAAACAGCCCTAATGCTCTGCGGGGTTTTTTCCCATTGCATGCAGACAGGTGCTTCTTTAGTTTAGCCTACTGTAATAAATTCTTCACGCTCAGGTTGTTTGGCTTAGCACTGCACTCCGTGTTGACTCTAGCCATGAGCAGCTCCGAGAAGGGCAAGTCTGGTTGCATGTGGGTTGGTGTCCAAGGCCCCTCCTCCAGGGAAAAGATGCCGGACAGGTATGGCACTGACTTGGCTGACTACCAGGATTCAGGGTCATTACAATGTCCATCTCATTACTGGAGATCAGACCACTACCCTTACCTGTTGCGTTTATAAAACAAAAAAGGGGGAGATGTAGAGAGCCACCGGTGCCATTCCCGAAGATGGTGCCGGTTTCCTGTCCATAAGCCAGCAAGGCACGGATGTGCGATCCACGTCATGGGGTGACCGTTACAAGCGTTGCGGGCTGCACCTGTCAGTAACGGACACAGCTCCTCTGCAACTGTCAGTAACGGACACAGCTCCTCTATATAAGCAGAGCCCTTTTTCCTCCTCGGGGTCTTCCCTCAACTTGCTGTAATGAGTCGCGCAATAAACATAGCTGCAGAAGAATCCTGTTGTTGAGCGTCCTTCTTGCAGGCAAGGCGATAGCGCTCGACATCTCTCCAGGTCAGTGAGGGGATGGCCTTGTATTTCAATTCATGGTTCAACACACAGTTTACATGGGGCCCCTGTAACAGGTGAATTGGACATCAACACAGACCCAGCTATGGCAGGACCATGAACCCAGACATGGCCATCAGCATCAGCTTGGATTTGGATATCACCATGGCCCCATCTGACATGGCCTCTCAGATAGGTATGGGCTCAGCAGCAGCATGATCCCCAGACTCCAACATGGTTCCAGGTTGTGGTAGAGACCCCAAAAGGCATCATAATTGCCTTTTGTGGCAACATGAGCCACAAACATTGACCCTTGGCAGCAGCCTGGACCCAGATGACCCCATGGCCATGGGTGGCAGCAAAGGCCACTCAGGTTGGCAGCAAAGGCCACTTAGGTCATCATGGGCCCAGAAGCTGCATGTCTCTCAGACCCCAATGTAGTCGCAGGTGGTGATGCAGAAGCTGGACATCTTTGTAGCCTTTAGTGGCATCAACATACACCCTGCTGTAGTAGGACCATGGACCCAGACATGGTCGTCAATAGCTTCTCAGACCTGGATTTTACCATGGCCCTGGGTGACTGCTCAAACCTCTCAGATGGGCATTCCCATGGCTGCAAGGTGGCCTTCAGACAACAACATGGCCCCAGGTGGTGGCTCAGACCTTGTGCATCCACAAGGCCTTCAATGGGTTTCCCCATTCCATCTTCTTTGCAGTCTGAGTCCTCATCAATATTTCTTGCTCCTAACTGTTCTGTGTTTTGAAGCTGGGCTCACATCTGTCTGGCTCTGAGCTAATTCTCCTTCCATTCTTGTACCAAGAATGGGCTGACCCCCAGAACATCCCTGAACTCATAGTGTTGATGGGTTTTCTTCCTCTTGTCGGCACTAAAACCTGGACACACCTTGCTTTCCTGCTGGGAGGAGTCGAGAAGGGCCTCAGGGCATATTCCCAAGCTCTCATATTCCCAGGCTAAACAGGATGAAGAGATATGGAGCCGGCCTATGGAGAGGCAAGCTCACCATGGCTGTCCATTCTCTTTTATGTTTTCCTGACTCACGAACACAGTAAAATGTGTTCTGGAAAATGACACTCATGTCATTAGTCTTATGTCACTTGTACTGGTGTTGGGAGGGCTTACAAAGTTGCAGAAGCCCAGGCTCCAAGATTGTGCCATGAGTTGGAATGCTGGCTTTGGAGGGGAAATCTGTATATCAGCTTGCAGCCTCCATTCTTAACATCTTGGGTCTGCTTTCTGCCCATAAGATAAAATGAACAGGAGTTCTAATTGTGAGCTCTCCATGAGATATTTGGATAATGTGCTTAGAATCTGGACAGGCACGCAGCAGATGCTGCATAAGCAGCAGGCGTGACTTTAGCATAGACGATTTGGGCTGGTGGGAGCTGGCAGTGGGACTGGAGTGCATGGAACGCACAGAGTAAGGACTGTGGGAAGGAGAGAGTAGAGCCCGATGTGGTAGCCATACAGAAGCAATACCAGGCAAGGGCAGGCATCTGCTGACCCCACTTCCTCTCATTTCTCCAGATCCAAGCCAGAGCTGGAAGGGTAACCAGGAGCAGTTTGGGCAAGAGCTTGTTCTGCTGTCCAGCCACATCTCCTGAAGGTGAATGGAGGAAGCCGATCGCAGGTGCTGGGTTTCTTGGTATGTAGGTGCTGCTCTGAATGGGGGCAGGTTGCTCCGGAAACCCTCTTATGTTTATTGTGATTACAATTTAAATAGAAGAAGTTTGGGGGCCACGGAGGCCACAGCGCATTGCATGGATGGGGTATGCACTGGGCATCAGCCACTTCCTTCTGTGGCCCAGCCTGTCAGGGCTTAGCTCGGGTTCTCATCTTGGAGAGCCCTGGTGTGGAGCTTTCATATCGGGTGAGCAGGTTAGGTGGGTGACATGCATCCACAGGTGTTACAGCTCTCTGTCAGGGACCTGGTGCTAGGGTGTGGGGGAGAGGAGGCTAGAGTGGGATCCACCAGCTAGAATGGCTTGGGTGTGGCCTGAGGCTCCTCCTCACCCCGCCCCGCTTCCGCCCTACTCCACAGGAAAGCATGTGTTGCCCTTCCCTTGTAAAATGAGGAAAAGGATGGGGAAGGGGAGGTCTCACAGGAAGCTGTGGGAAGCTCAAGAATTTAAACAACAGGGAGCTGCAGAGATGGCTGAATGGTCATGAAGAGCAGCACCCATAGGTGGCTCATAACCATCTGGAGCTAGGGGATCCAACACTATGTTCAGGCCTCTGTGGGTATTATGTGCACGCGGTGCACAGATATACACACAGGCAGAATACCCGCGCACCAAAAACAAAAATAAATATATTTAAAAATATTTCATTAACAAAAGAATTTAAACACAGAGAGTAAACACCAGAGGCTCTGCTGCTTAGTGAAATTAGGGATCTGAGGGTGGGAGGGATAGGGAGGCCCGCCCCGCCAAATTACAGTAGGTAGGAGGGGCACATTCCAGGCTGTTCCCCAGGCAACTGTGGTCAGCAGCATTATAGTGACTATCTCAAATTAGCTAGGATCCAGGATTCTGAATTTCTCACCCCAGAGATAAGTACAAGACATGCATATGTTAATTACCGGATATATTATTATACAATGTATGCATGTGTCAAAACAACACATCAGACCCATAAATATGTATAATTACATCCATTAGGAATAAAATCTAGAAAATTAACAGAAAAGAAAAAACCTTTCATGAACTTCAGGCTTGGGATCTAGCTAGCCAAACTCCTCACAGAGAACTGCTAGCATCTTCCTTGAGCTCACTCACACTAGCCTGCAGATTCCTTGTGTGTGACTGGTGAAGTGTGGGACAACTGTCACTGAGGTCTGGGCTGGAGTGCTGGAGCACAGGTACTAGGTCTGGGAGAAGGAGGACACCTTAGTGGCCACTGCATGGCAGGGTGCAAACTCCATAACTAATTTTTAAAAGAAGGAAGCTTCGTAGGTACGCGGCCACTTCTTGCTTCCAGGAACACTCTGTATAGCCTGGCAAAGGCCATGGTCAGTGCTGGGGTCTTATCTGGCCCCTGGAAGGGGCTGCTGGGTGTATTGTGGTTTAATAAGGATCAGGATAAATAGGCCAAACAGATGTTTATTCAGGGAGAAATAACTTACAACCTAGACAGATGAACACCAGCAGGTTCCACCTGATGCTCTCCTCTCCGCAACCCACCAGCAAGCTAGTGTTCCCCAGCTCCTCCTCAGACCTAGTTCCACTGGTCACTTCCGCCCCTGGCTCCACCCCCAATGGGCGTGGTCAGTGCCACAGAAGGAGACAAAGTGAATACCCCACTACAGAGGTGCAAGTGTGTGGATTCAGGGACCAGCACCCTGGGACTGTGTTCTCACTCTGCTACATGGCGCCAAGCAAATGGTAAAGTGGAGCTCTAGGACACTGCACTTATCATTGTTCCTAACTCAGCTACAGTGTGATGTTCGATGGGAGCCTCACACTGCTTGGGGCCATGATTACAGCCATGTGGGTGGCAGGGAAATCACCACACACACTCAGCCCCCATCCCAAGCCTACACTGTGGGCTGATCACACAAGTGGTCTGTATTCAGTATGGCTTAGATGCTGAGTGATCCATAAAAGTTCACAGTATTTAGAGGGACTATAGAGCATTGAGATGTGGTCCTTAGGTGACTGGCCATGTGTGTGTGTGTGTGTGTGTGTGTGTGTGTGTGTGTGTGTGTGTGTGTGATACTTGGTCCCTTTTCTCCCTCTGGTTCCTGGTCAGAACATCGCTTCTATCATGGCAATGGTCATTGATGTTGGCTCTTAATAGTGGTAACAAATGAGACTGCCTGGTTTTAAACCTGGAGCCTCCCAAACTGTGAGCTGAATACAGCATCTGCCCTGCTAAGTCACTGCCTCAGGCCAGTTTGGGTGATGGTGCAACATGGCCCTCCATCCTGGTGCTGATCCCAAGTCATCAGTGCCCGGAGTGCTGAAAGCTCTGCTTGTCTTTGTCTGCCTCCTGGCCTCTGTTCTCAGGGCATCCCTGACATGCCATGGGAGGCAGACCTTTCCCATGAGACATCCTGGGTCTTAAGTCTATTGCAGTGGCAATTTTGCCAGCCCAAGGGACCTTTAGCTGCATTTGGAGGTGTTTTTGGTTGTCATGGTCTGTCTGGTGGGAACGCCTAGCATCCAGGGGTAAGGAAGTTGCTAAACATCTCCTAACTCAAGCACAGGACAGCATCAAGCCTAGGCTGCCACGTGACCTGAACTAGACGGTCCTGCGTTAGTGGATAACAGGAGCATGCGCCCAGATGGGTCAGATTAACTGTGATAAGGCGACAGTGGAAGTAAGGCTAGACCCACTCTGAAGTGCAGGGGTGAGCAGCCATTGGCGCACGGGGGGGGGGTGCAAGGAGACAGTGGTCATACTACTGTGTACCTGCACCTGTAGGCAGCTAACTCACGTTGCAGAGACAAACACAGCTCTGCCGACAGTTCTAGCAATTTTGCTTTTCCTCCTGGATCCAGCAAGCCTTGCACTGTCTGGCCAGAGCTAGGTCCTGTCCTCTTGCTAATTCTAATACACAGAAGAACATTACAAGCCACACTTATAGTGTGAGACTTCACCAGCCTTCTTCTCATTCCATACCTGGTGGCCCTACTCCAGGGTTGCTGTCCTTTCTCCCTCCTGCTGCTGGTGGCTTCTATTAGGGCTGTAGCTGCACCAGCAGCCATCCCTGCAGCAGCACTGCACGCAAGCAAGCGTCGTTGCGTGATGGAAGCACCCTGTCTGTCAGCCGAGACTGGGACTGGGACCAAGATCAGACATGGTCTGTGGAACAGCTGCCTGTGAAGGGCTGGCAGTTAATTAAAAGCCCCACGTATTCAGTGATTAACTAATCACAGCATGATGGCAGTCTGTGACAATGGGCGCCTTCTCTGCTGGAGTCACTGGAGTCATTGCCTGCATCTGCCTGGGGCCACCCAGGCCAGCAGGAGGCCCAGGAAACCCCAGTGTGGCCATCTCAAACAGGTTGCCAGCATAATCCCAGCAGCCTCTCTGCCAAGGTTATGGGTGAGGGCCCAGGTAGGAGGGGGTATGTCCAGTTCTGTGATGTATCCAGTGGGTGGGGCTGGAGAGGCAGGAGCCATCCTCCAGCATTTGTAGTGGCAGGAAAAGTAGACAGGCAGAAACCTGGGGTGAGCTTGAGGGGGGGAGGGGAAGGACACCGCCCTGTTCATTTCCTGACAGGGTGAAACAGGTTAGGTTATGCCTCTGCTTCAACTTGCCTATGGGACAGTTGACACAGTTTTTAACTTCTCAACCTCAGTTCCTTGAATCTGTAAATTTCAGAGTTCACAGGATCATTGTGAGAAGGGCAGCTGACAAAGCTGGGGACTACTTCCTTTAAGGCCACCGGGCTGAGCCACAACTGTAGCTCTCACTCCTTGTGTCCTCTAGATGCAGAAAGCTGGGCACTGACAGCCAGATCCTAGGGCAGGTAGTACCTTCAGCTAGGGTCTACCTCCTAAAGGTTCCATAGCCTTCCAAAATGGCACCATGGGCTGGGGACACATGTTCGCAATGTGAGCTTGTGGGGAAGGGTGCTTCAAACTACAGCAGCCTGTTATCTTATCATTCCAGGGTAGTGAGGATAGCCACACTCTTGTATAGCCAGCAACACTATCCAAAGACTTTGTCTCTCCTAACTGAACTCCACTGCCTCCAAATACTCAGTGCATACTCTTCACCTCTTAAGGCTCCTCCACCTTCTGCAGCAACACAGGCTGGCCACTACCCCTTTAATAAATGGGCCTTCACGGGCACTCCAGATCCAAACTGTGGCAGGTGGGGTCAGATCTGGTTTTTGTATTTTGTGGCCGGCTTATTTCACTTAGCACAGTGTCAAGGTTCATCTTGTTTCAATGTCTTAGAATTTCCTTTCCAGGCATGAACAAATATTCCACTTTTAGCTACTGTGACTAATGGTGTTATGAGCATGGGTTTTTAAATGATCTGTTTAGGCCCTGTTTTCATTAACGCCGTCTTTTAAAAATAAGAACAGTGCAAGTAAGTTCGAGGTCCACGAAACACCACATTTCAAAACAAGGTGGGGTCAGTAAGGACACTGTGAGCCTTGTAAGTGCCAGCGTGCTCCATTCAGCGTCCCTTTACATGCTCTTACCCCAACTCCAGTCCAACTGTAGGTCTGCGATCCTCTCAACTCCTCTCGAGGCCCAGGCTGATGAATTATGCAGACAATTATGTGTCTTCCTTCCCTTGGAGTTATTTTTATTAAGTGGCAAAGCAAGAAGTGCCTCAGAGCTCCACAAGTGCGGACTCCAAGGTTGTCTGAGACCAGAGGCTGCTCTTGATCGCCGCCTATCGGCCCATCAGCCTGGTGAACCAGAAGCGTGGCCTCCCACCCAAGCAACAGCTCCCATTGAGAGCAGGGGGCCAGAAGGACACACGAGACACATAGGCTGTGGTCAGAGTTCAAGGTGTTTAAGACCGAGGCGAGTATTTAGATCAGGAACTCAGGGTTCTCGGGATGAGCGGCTGGAGGAAGTCGAAAGAAATAAGTCAAGACTCAATTCAGCTCATACCTTGTGTGTTTGTACTTATGTGTGTGCATGTGCGTGTGTGACTGTGTTCACGTTACCTGGGTACCCTGCGTGCGCGTGCATGTGCGCATGTGAGCCTGCTAGTGCACACTGGTGTGTGTGTGTGCGCGAACTGAAGGTGCAGTTCCTGCGTGGTAGGAAACGCTAAGTGCTTGCTTGATGCTATTCCGCCACTGACCAGCAGATGGCGAGAGTGCAGCGGGAAAGTCAAGGCTGCAGGCGCTGTGCACTGGGGAGGAAAAGAAAGGGGAGATTCAGAAGGGAAGAGCACCCCAGGGCTGCAGTAATCACAAAGGTGGTAGGCTAGTGGGCAGGGTGGCATACACTGCAGGCAGCTCTTCACAGCTCCGAGGAAGCTGTCCAGGGTCAGTGATCCCGGCTTCGTGTCTTTCCTGGGACATGGTCAAGGCCAGATTCTACAACCCCCTTAACCTGTCTGACTTCCCATAGACACCCTGCAAGTAAACACTCATCTCAAGAGCTGGGGCTTGCATCTAAGAAAGGCAGACAGCTCAACCATAAGCTAGGCACCAGAGAGTGAGGAGCTGGATGGGCTAGAAGCTTTGTCCAGACTCTATTGTCCAAACCTCGTGACTCACTGCTCTTCTTGGTGCTATTTCCTCATTCCAAAGAGAGCCGTGCTCCACTCTCCGCCACTGTGACAAAAGTATCAAGAGCAGCCCTCAGGGTGTGCCTCATGCAGAAATTTCACTCCCCTGTGACAGTGTTGACTCTGGGACCAGGGAGAGGTGATTAGGTCTTACTTCTTCAACTCTCGGGATGGACGCATTATGGTCCATTGTCTATTGTTCACGAGCCTCTTCCACCTCCTGATGCAGGTGCTGCTGCTCTGGGTCATTTCTAAATGTCCATGCCAAGCTTTGGGGCATCTGTCCCCAGCACTTAGAACTGAAGGAACTTTTGATCCATCCTGCAGCCTGCTCTGTGTAGTGGCAGGGAGCAGACTCTCGCTAAGTGCCTGTGAGATGGGATTAACAACACTACTGTCAATCAGATTCTGCCCTGAACAAGCCCACACAGCAGGAAGCAAATGTGAGCCCCCACCCTGTGGCATAAGTAGCAGAGCAGAATTCTCCAGAGATAGGAGACATAGATGCGGGGAGAGGAGCAGGACTCCCTGACATAGCCCTCACCCAAACGGTGGTGTCCCTTCATAAAGCCAGAAGAGGGTGGCTTTCATGCACAGATCTTTCAGGAAACCTGGGTTCTGGAGTTGAGGTCTGGAAGCTGGCCCAGGGGACCCAGGAAGTTCTAGCACAGAAGCAGAGTCCCAAGCACACTGAGATTTCACCTCTTCTACCTTGGCTGCTGACAAGGAGGTTTGCAGAGACCTGAGCAGAGTGCGGGCTCTGCATCTCTTCCAGAACCATGAGAGGGATGCCTAAATCTAATAAGTTAATCTAGACTCCCAGAAACAAGATTAAATTTTCAAATAAAGGCAAGCTCTGACAGCTAAGGCATAAATCTTTTATTTAAAAAAGAGACGAAGCCATTCAAATGCAATCAGCAGTGACAGATGCAGGCAGGAGCTGACTCTGATAGAACAGGCATTCGAGGATTGGCTTCCCCTCGGTGACATATCACAGAGGGTGACCTGAAGGACAGTCTGTGAGTGTTAGCAAACTGTGGGGCCTCTGCATCTGTTTCCATATTGCTTGCTGGTCCAAGGTGCTGAGAGTGACAATGTCCTCAGGAAGATGCTGGTGTAGATGGGCAGGAATCATGGTCTCATGTCACCATCTCAGCTGCCACAAGAGGGCAGAGGAGAGGGGGCAGCACCCTCCAGAGGTTTCCAGACCACCTGCAAAGCTCTATGGGATAGGCTGTGAGGTAGAAGGAGAAGCCATGAGCAACATCTGTCTCAGCCTCTGGGTGGGTGGGTGGCGGGGCATTTCCACTTCCCAGATACTGCCCATTCCCCATCTGGTCTTGGCTCATCCTCTGAGGAGGAGAATGCTCAGAAGGAGCAGGAGAGATGCTCAAGGCTGCACAGCTTCTGAATATCAGAGCAGAGACAGCCCAAGGCACACAAGCCTCTGTCTGTCTAGCACTTCACAGTTCCCAGACACCCCGAGATGCTTTGCAAAAAACACCCCACGGACACCTCATTTGTTCTAATTCAGGCCAGGAGAATGCTTTCTGCTAAAATCCGAACTGCTACCTCCTTTGGGAACTCTTAAGATTCCTGACACCTGACCTCTTCACAGCAGCAGGAACCCAGTCACCACCATTTGCATAGATTCTCCAAGGACACAACTCCCAGGAGGACAATTCATAAATCCATGTCTTGGGAAATAGGATGCTACAAGCAAACAGGGTTGTGTCAAGTAAAGCTGAGAAGTACTGCTGACTCTGGTCTGCCTTTTTTCTAGAGTAGCTTGTGGGTCATGACCCTGTGAATGGGTCAATAGACCCCCCCCCCCGTCACCTAAGACAACTGGAAAACAAAGATAATTATATTATGATTCGAAATGGTGGCAAAATTATACTTATCAAGTAGCAACAAAAATAGTTTTATGGTTGGAGGTCAACAGAGGAACTATGCTAAGGGGTTGCAGCATAAGGGGAACAGAGGAGGAGTGGATCTGGGAGAGAGGGGAGGTGGGGGGGCTGGAGAAGTGGAGGGAGGGGAACTGCAGTGAGAATGCAATGTAGGAGAGAAGAATTTAAAAGGGGGGTTCAGCATCAGGAAGGTTGGAAGCCACTGTTCTAGAATCACAAAATGCATCAGAATATTAAAGGCTTGGGGAAGTCCCGCAGAAAAAAAATATCCTGTCTAACCAATTAGCACAGCACCTTCCCAACTCACACGGACACCAGATGCTTTAGTTTCTCTCAGGACACATTGTCACATCAGTCTTTATCATGGTTCATGTGTTAGAAAACTGGTCCCCAGTGTGGTGACCTTAAGAGGTGATGTGTCTTTAAGAGGTGGGGCCTTAGGAGGTCATCGGGTCACTGGTCCCAGCTGGACTAAGGTGGTTCTGGCAGACTTGGTGAAAGGAAGCCTTTTGTTTTAAGAGTGAGTTTAGCCATTCCCGCCCTGACTTCCTGTCTTGCTGTGGCCTCCCCACAACATGCTTGTGTCATGATGTCGTATGTATAACAGGCGTCTTTGCCAGAGCTGGCACTTTGCTGGTGGGTCTTTGAGCCTCTGGAATGGTGAACTGAATCTCTTTTCTTTACAATGTAGCCTGCCTAGGGTATTTTCTTTTCTTAAAAAATAATTTATTATAAATCATCTTATTTTACAAATCAATCCCAGTTCCCTCTCCCTCCCATCCTCCCATGATCCCCACCCACCCCCATCCTGCCCCCCCCCCCGTCCACTCCCCAAGGTGGGTGAAGCCTTCCATGAAGGATCATCAAAGTCTGTCAAGTTATTTGGGGTGGGGCCTAGGCCTTCCCCTGTGTATCTAGGCTGAAAGAGTATCTCTCCATAGGGAATGGGTATCCTAAATTTGTTTGTGCATCCTGGTTCCACTGTCAGAGGTCCCATAGTCTTCCCAGGCCTCCTAACTGTCACTCACGTTCAGGGGGCCTGGTTTGGTCCTATGTTGGTTTCCCAGCTGTCACACTGGGGTCCATGGGTTCCCACTTGCTCAGATCAGCTGTTTCTGTGGGTTTTCCCAGCATGGTCTCCCTCTCTGAATCTAGCTTCCAGGAGTTTGGCTCAGTGCTTGCTTAGCTGTGGATTTCTGCTTCTGTTTCCATCAGCTACTGAATGAAGGCTCTAGGATGGCATTTAAGGTAGTCACCATTCTCATTATAAGGGAAGGGCATTTAAAGTAGCCTCTCCACTACTGCTTACATTCCAAGTTGGGGTCATCCTTGTGAATCTCTGCACAATTCCATAGTGCCAGAGTTCTCTTTAAACTTATAGTGGCTCTCTCTATTGATGTGCCTCTTTTCTTGCTCTCCTCTATTCATCTCCCCACTCAATCTTCCTGATCCCTCATGTTCTCCTCCCCCTCTTCTTCTCCCCTCCTCTTTTTTTTACTGCCTCCCTCCCCCCCCATGTTCCCAATTTGTTTAAGGGCTCTTGTCCCTTTCCCCATCACTGGAGGACCGGGTGTGTCTCTCTTATGGTCCTCCTTGTTTCCTAGCTTCTCTAGAGGTGTGGATTGTAATCTGGTAAACCTTTGCTCTATGTCTAATATCTGTATATGAGTGAGTACATACATTGTTTGTCTTTCTGTGACTGGGTTACCTCACTTAGGATGGTTTCTTCTAGTTCCATCCATTTGCTTGTGAATTTCAAGATTCCATTGGGTTTTTTCTACTGAGTAGTATTCCATTGTGTAAATGTACCACATTTTCTGTATCCATTCTTCAGTTGAGGGGCATCTAGGTTTCTTCCAGGTTCTGGCTATGACAAATAGTGATGCTATGGACATGTTTGAACAGATGTCCTTGTTGTATTTATATGCATTTTTTGGATATATGCCCAAGAGTGGAATTGCTGGATCTTGAGGTAGACTGATTCCCATTTTCCAGAGAAACCACCATATTGATTTCCAAAGTGGCTGTACAAGTTTGCTTAGGTATTTTCTTGAAGGAATGGAAAATGACTGTGCACTCTGTGTAACAAGGAGTCCATTTTGAGAAATGTTGACAAAGCGATCATCTCCAGTTGGCCCAAAGCTTCCTGCTTCTCCAGAATGCAAACTGGTACATGAGATTCTATCATGATTCTTCAAGTATGAAGCAGTTGTCTGGATGCTGGAGAAGATTCACCCAGTGCTTCTGGCTCCCATTAGGATGAGCCTCCTTAGGTAAATTCGGTGAAGGCCTTTACACTCACATATATGATGGTCATGCACAGAGAACGTTGAATTGATTTCCTGGCCCACGGGTTCTTGAGGTTGGGCAGACTTTAAGTCATTATCCACTAAGGTCCTTGAGGAGGCTGGAGGCATGCTGGGGGACATTCTGGTGGAGTCCATGCAAAGAGCCCCAAACAATCCTTGCCTTCTAATGGGAACCTGGAGAGTTGTGCTGCCACACCATCATTGAATGGGTAAAGTGGGGTGGGAGAGATCATTCTGCTTCCACAGCCCTGCACATAGCTCCAAGTTTCACATCATTACAGCCTGCCCACAAGGCAGCATGAGGGATCGGATGAGAAGGTGTCAGGTGAGGCTTGCCTAGCACCAGTCTTTCCCATCAGGGGACAGCAGTATGGTGGCTCTCTGGGAGCTGCTTGTGTCTGCTTTAGCTTGCATGTACTCCATGGAACAGGCCTCTCTCATATCCAGGGTTTCCAGGGCCCAGGCTTGGACTAGAGGGTACCATCGTTTGGGTTACATGATCGACTCAGGGATACGGGACCTAAGCAGGACTTAGTGCCAAAAGGATATACCATGGAACTGTTATGGAGAGGAAATGCCTCTCAGGATCACTGATGAAACATATGCCAGGAACTGTTGGCAGCCATATTGAGTTGAGGGGGAGCCTGCCTGAGGTCTTCCACAGAGGACATGAGTGACAGATAGCTCAGGTATCTCTTGGAAGCTTTTGAAGTCGGTCATGCTGTGATCCAGCCTGATATACACTTCCTATCTTGCTTAAGACTGGTGAGCCCTTTCTGTCCCTTGCAATGGAAGAAATCCTAATTTCAATGTCAAAATAATCCCAGGGGGCTGGGCCAAGATAGTTCAGAGGTCAAAAGCACTGACAGCTCTTCCAGAGGACCTGGGTAAAATATCCAGGACTTAAGTGGTGGCTCATAACCATCTGTAACTGAAGTTCCAGGGGACCCAACACCCTCTTCTGTCCTTATTAGGCACCAGGCATGCACATGCAGGTGAGAAATCCACACAAATAAAATAAAAATAATTTTTAAAAAAATCCTCAGACCTGGGCCAGATGGCTGAATTAGAATCCCCAGCAATGTGAAGACTGGCTGCATATAACTGTCTGTCTGTCTGTCTACATCTATCTATCTATCTATCTATCTATCTATCTATCTATCATCTATCCATCCATCCATCCATCATCTATCATCTATCTGCCTGTCTACCTGTATGTATGTATGCATGTATGTACTGTTTTCTCTATGTCTGTATCTATGCTGAGGACTGGGTTCTGAACACTGGCATCTGTGCAGAGGATATATGTGCCTCTCCAGGCTCAACTCAGGAAAATCTCTCTGAAGATTTGTTTATGACTTTGCTCCTCTGGATCAATGTGACAAACACAGCAACTATAGAAGCCAACTCAGAAGGTGGCCAACCACAAGGACAAAGGAAGCACTATTATTCTTACAAGCAAGGCGTCCTGCTTGAGGCCCTGCACAAGAAAAACAAGCATCCATCTGCTACACACCAAACTCCAGGGCGTTGCCTATCACTGTTGTTTCCAAGAGTGGGTTTTGATGGGTTTTAGATAACTTTTCCTTGTATCTATTCATTCACATCTTAGACAAACTCTGGGTGGCAGTCTGGGATGCCCTCTGGATGGGAGGACCAAAGCTATTCTAAAGAGCCTAGGGTGATGCAGGCAGAGTAAGTTATGGCAGTGTGTCTAGCCCCTCACCCCAGTCCCCTTCCCTTTCCAGAGATTCAGCACTTACTCCCACTCCCTTTGCTTCTCTGGCTGGCAAAGTAGCTGCCAGCCACCTGCCTCTGTCCATGGTGCTGAATGTAGCTCTAGTAGCTGCTTTATGTCTAAGTGTTATATTCTCTTGGTGAACCTCTTAACCTCTCCAAACAAGAGTTTTGTTGTAAAAGGATAAAAATAACTTTACCACTGGACTGTTGTGACAATCAAGTAAGGAGAAAGCAGTGATAGGATCGGTGTGTTTTTGTAAACCCTCTCCTCCCTTTTCACAGGGAACCTCTCCTTCCCCTCCATCCCCCCATTTAGCAGATGAAAAAGCTGACAACTTCATACTCAGGCATACTACTGACTTCAGGGGACAGACTCTCATTCATGGAGTGAGTGAATCAAAAAAAAAAAGCAGACTCTAAGAGAATGACCCTTATAATTCTAGCTGTGACAGGCAACAGGAGGTGACAGAATTTTCTCCGTTTCAGAGCAACTCAAAGCTTGAGAAAGTGTGTATCTGACGCTGTCCCTTGCTTCTCCTGCACAGGGGTGGTGGCTTGGTGGTTCCAGACTCTGGAGGATAAAGGGTTAGGCTTCTTACCACCCACTGCTGCTCTCCTTTGAGAACCTTCGGTTAACAAAACATACTGTACTTATTAAGGGGCAACAAAGCCAGACCCTCCAGTTTAATTAATAAGATACAGTTAGAAGTGATTTGCGATAAAAACAGCACTAAGCTTCCTAGTTTAATAGGAAAGTCTGTGCTTTTGTTAGTCTGTGTGAACCCACTGCAGGCTAATGTGTGGGTTCCCTTAGGGTCTTTTAAATTTTACCATAAATTTACAGACTCTGATGTTATTCCTATGAAGCTCTTTCTGTTTGTATTTGGGGGCTGGGGGTTGTTATGTTGTTTAGGCTGGCCTTAAGTTTACCACCCTTCTTTAGCCTTCCAAGATGTGTGCCACCCAGCTTAGGAGTCATTTCTTTGAATGGGTCTTGCGAGCTTACTTACTGTGACCTAGCTCTAGAGATTTGATGTGCTAAAAGGGGTGAAATGAAACCCCAGAGACCGTGCCTAGGGTTTGGCTCAATCCACTCCCAGGAGCTGGAACTCATAATCTGTATTCCCTTTACCATGATGGAGACCTGGAGTAGAAAAGTCAATGTGTGAGCATGTGTGTAAATGTTATGTAAAAATGGAAATTTGGCTTTTTAATGAAAAAAAGTGCCAAGGAAAACAGACCATTGGCATCCTTCCTGCTGATATGTTCATCCTTAATGCCCATGATGTGGGAAGCTAGTTGACATCAAGGGTGTTTGCTGAGCAGAAAGCTAGAGGTAGGCAATTAGTGGGCTAGTCCTGATGACACCATGATGTCCTCCCAGAGGTTTCAGAACTCCCTTCTGGCCCAGATTGTTGCTTTTAGATACTGTTTATCTTGGCTGTGATCCTAAGCCAGTGTGCTCCTTTCCTGTCTGGGTTGTAGTGGCAGCTGAGTCTGCACCGTTGGTGTGGTTGAACCTTAGCCTGGCCATCTAGCTCAGCATTGGGTAAGCAGGGCAGGCTTCTTCTACAGGTTTCTGGGTCCCTTCCAGAAAAGTCACGTGAATCTGGATGATGGCCACAGCTACTGATAACTGCAATGGTGTGATGGGGCCCAGACCACCTGAGGGCATTCACTTCACACATCCCAACTGCTGACAGAATGCCATGGAGAAGAGAGGTAGGAGGGGTCAAAGGAATGCAAGAGTGTAGAAGGGATCTGTACCCTGCACTCAGCATCTCTGACAATGTCCCAGACTGTCAGTGAGGGTGTGCTTAATGTTGTCTCATTTCACCAAGGATTTGTTGCAGCTCAGATAAGAACACACACATTGACAAAACAGGGTCGATGAGGAAGATCAGGGAGATAAAATGAGGTCAGATTGTCACCGACTAAGCTCATGGAGGGAGGTGGCAATTAGGTTGGTGTTGAAGTCTTCCCACTGAAAGCCCTGGCAGTCATCTGTAGTGGAACTGAGCCTCCCAGTAGCCAAGGCTTAGGTGAAAACATGATTGATTCTGGCATTCCTGGCACTCGGAGGCCACGTGGTAAGTCTCCCAAGAAGGGACAGCAGAGAGTACATCTGTGGCCATGTGGGGGAAGGGTCCACTACCAGGTCTAGGGGGCTTCCTGATGGGACAACACTCCAAGTATCCAGAGAAGAGGCCTCTGCAGATAGCATTTATTGTGTTTTGTGAGACCAGTCTCACTCTATAGCCCAGGCTGATGTGGAGCTCACTATGTAGCTCAGGCTGGCCCATAATTCACAGCTATTCCTAGCCTCAACCTCTCAAGAGCTGGGATTCCACAGCTGACCTGCACACAGATTTGAAGACAAGGTTTCAACAGAACAACTGGTCTCTGTGGGGCTTTGCAGAGCAGTCCGTGTGAGTGTGTGTGTGTGTGTGTGTGTGTGTGGGTGTGTGTGTGTGTGTGTGTGTGATGGGAGGAGGTCACACGGATGTTATCTGAGAAGTGACCACTTCAAAGTGAGACATGCTTGGAATAATTATTTCCTGATGGCTAACAGGTAAGCTGACACCAGTGTCTTGAGAGACAGCATGATGGACACCTCAGCCTTTGTCTGAGCAAGTTTTAGGGCTGCAGCAGGGGTGGCTCTGATTCCAGCTGCCTTGAGAGCCTGCAGATACCATGGTCCTTGGGCAGCTGTCATTCAGTGAGTGGGTGAAGAGGATTCCTTCATTATGGTTATTGATGCCGGCTGTCCATGAGAAGGGGGCTTGTGGACTCTGTCCCAGGGTGGCTACCATGCCCTTATGCATGCCAGCTGCTTCCCTCAGTGAGTCACCCAGATAGTAAAGAAGTCACAGGGTCTTTATGACCAAGTCCAGTGCCCAGGTCAGTTCTACTCCATGTGGAAAGGAGGCTATGGAGGATCGCCCAGGGAAGAGCACAGCAGTGGCAGACTTTTTGTTAAAATGAGCCAGTAGGAACCAATGTACATGGGACCCAGGGACCAGCTGAGGTTGCCATCAGCTTCCCATCACTGATGAGGACCCAGCTCTGAGAAGTTGAATGTAGATGGCCCAAGGTCATGTGGCAAGCTAGAGCTGGATTTGAACTGATGTCATCAAGAGCCCAGGGCCCATTCTCTTGACTGCATCTCTAGGCATGTAACTTCTCTTGTCCTCTCTGTTCAGGACATCAAGCCAAAGAGCCCAGACTTTGTCTGGAGAGGCCCTGTCCTGTGTGTGCCCTGCCCCGTTTCAGGTCTGCCAGCCAGCTGTGGAGGGCTTGCTCTTATCTTGAGGGGGTTTGAGGGCCCTGCTTCTCCATGATTTATGAGCACAGTGGACAAGGGGCACACCTGACTTTCATAGTTACTTCTGTACCCTTGCCCTCATCTATGCCATCAAAATGTAGGCTTCCTTTGTGCACACATGGCAGAGGCTGAACCAGGACTGACAGTTTGTGGTAAACCAAGGACCTTACCATTCTTTCAGCCAGCTGGCTGCCACAGCTCCTCCATTTCTCAAGAGCAGAGTGAATGGAGCCATGCATTAGCCAGCTACTAGAAGGAAGTGTCTCAGGTTATTAAACAAAGCACAGAGAAGTGGTTTATTTTGGCTCAAGGTTCTGGACCTCCCAGGCCATGATGGAGTAGTCCTGTGGCTCTGGGCCTGTGGCTGTGTAGAGGGTGGTACACAACTGTACTTCCCAGCACCATCATCTTTAGGCTTATGCCTTCAGCACTTGCTCCTGTGTGGGGCATCCTAGAACCAAACTACAGTAGCCTTGTGAGTCCAGTTTGGCCACTAAATTTAAATCTCCTCTTGACACAGCAGCTTCCTCACCGTTTCTAGTCTAAAGCCCTGTGGCTGGTCCCACTGCCTCAGAGTAGCTCTACCAGGCACTTACTCTAAAGCATCTTTACCCTGAGCCCCATGCTCCCTTCATGCCTGTTCATGTGTGCTTCACAGGCCTCCTTTAATGTTACCTTTCGCTTTTATGCCAGGGCTACACTTACTCATAGGCTTTCTAAAGAAAACCTATAATCCCAGAACTGAAGGGGCTGAGGTAGGAGGATTGTGGATTTGAGGCCAGCCTCCAAGGCATAGTAAGACCCTGTCTCCCAGTCAGTTAACCAATCAAAATTAAATGAGGTTCCCTTGCTCTTCTGTTGGTGACTTTATTGCCACTGGAAGTGTATTTGTCCCCACTAGATGGCCTGCCAAGGTAGGAATGTTAACAGACCTCGTGGGAGACATTGTGGCAATATGAACAGCCTCGGGATAGAACTCCAGCTCCTGGCCATGGCAGGCAGGGTATGGAATGACCTGGTCCCCACTGCCCATCACTCTCCCATTGCTCACTGAGCTCCACACTGAGCCTGGATTCTGGTCCTCAGTTGTGCCCAGCTGTTACCTCCTTAGGCCTATACACCCTTAATGCCTCTGCTGGGGTGGCTTGGCAGGTGGCTCTGTCCTTCTCTTGGGTCCTGCCTATCCCTATCTTGCTGACACTCACTGGTGCGTCTCTGCTGCAATATTTGACTATATCCTAGAGGCACTCAGCAATTTCAGAAGTCATCCTTGGGAAAGTTTGTTCCATCACATGTCCTTTGCCCTCCTAGAAAATCTCTGCACAAGCTAGAATCTGCTCATCTTGGCCGTTCTTGCATCCAAAGTGCCACACAATGAGGGCCTTTCATGGTTCTCACACAGATGCTGCAGGCAATTGTTCACATTTCCTGAGTGGGGAGTCTTGTTAGCATGGAGTGCACCATGTACAGTAATATCACAG
Source organism: Phodopus roborovskii (assembly GCF_943737965.1). Lineage (NCBI taxonomy): Eukaryota > Metazoa > Chordata > Mammalia > Rodentia > Cricetidae > Phodopus > Phodopus roborovskii. The sequence continues at coordinate 666,702 of NW_026126486.1, read as the reverse complement.
AGATGCCTGACTGCTTCATTGCTTGCCTTTCAGAGGGCAGCCTGTGTGTTTCGTTCTCCCCAGCACCTTGAAGAGAGATGCTGGAAGGGCCCTTTATTTGAATAGAATCTTCTAGGTATACTGTGCAAACCTTTGGGCTTGTCCTTGGGTGGGTGGGGTGCTGTGGAAGCTGGTATTGGAGCCAGCATTCTCAGTCTCAGGGTCTGGATGCTGAGAGTGCAAAGGCCACACTCACACACAGCAGACGTGTTGATGGAAACCAGGAGGACCTGCTTCCCATGCCAGGCATCAGAGGACTCGCCCAATATCATTCTGACACTTGAAAATTGCAAATTTGAAAGGTTCCTTCTCACCTGCCAGCTCTGCAGGCTGCCCTTGCATAGATGGATTCCAGACTTTGCCCCAGGGCTAGATTTCCCAGGGCCCCAGAATTAGCCAACCCAGGGATCTTCTTTCCCAACTATGCAGGAAACCCCTCATGTGTCCCAGGCCTGGAGTTTGCATTTCATTAGGACATTGACAGTTACAAGTGACTTTGTTACCTGATAATTCCTGGATTTGAGTCACTTCTGCTGGCTGTATGCAGGCTTCCAGGGTACTGTCTTTTCTTAGTCTGGTCTCCTAGAGATTCTCCATGTGATGGAGGTGGAACAAGGGGACCCCTGAACTTAGACTCATTTTCCTAAGTTAATCATGAACATTCAACTCACTTCATTCCTGTCACTCATTCTCCCTCAAATAAGCCAGGTACAGGCCTTAGGATGCTGGCACTGGCTTCTGTAAGAGCCTGGAAATACCCTCCCTTTCCTCCACAGCTGATGCTTGGTCCACCTCTCACAGGTTTTGTCCAAAATTTACCATCTCCCCTTAAAACTGCAATTTGCTTTTAGTGAAGTTACTGACTAACTCACTCTATCCAGTACTTATTCATTATTGCTATTTCTTCAAAACCCACTTAGACACCTGTTTGAGTCACTGGTAAATCCCAGAGTCCTATTGCATAGTCATAGCTCAATTTGTGGGACAAATGAATGAAGCAGACATTGGACACGTAACAGTGAAGGAAGCTAAAGGCCTCTGAGTATCTGTGTTTCACTTTCTAGTACAAAAGGAAGTGATCTATTCCATAAAGCTAGCAGAAGAAATCTGGACACCCAATGGATTTCCAGACAAGTCCACAAACACAGATGTGTGGGGGCTGACATCTGCTGGCCCCAAGAGCCCTGGCCTTGGAAAGGGCTGCAAGTTCTACACTATCAGTGGCTCTCACCATGCAGCCTGGAGAAGGTGCAATACTCTCCAGCTCCACTGTTACTACCAATACAAGCAATGCTTGTAAAATGGATACCCAATAAACAATTTAGAACAGTCAAAAAATAAAAATAAAAAGGTTTTGAAAGTGGTACTACCTGAGCTGCTGGCAGCAATACCTGCTAAACAGGCAAAGCAGAGCAGATGCTCACAGCCCAGAGACATCCACATTGCTCTGTCGTATTGGAAACAGAAGATAAGCACATTGCTATGGATGGCAGTGAAGCTTCACCCAGATTTGTTTGTAAGATGCCTCTGCTTTTATTTTCATTCCCTCTCAACTGGAGTGTGGGAGTCAGTGGGCAGCTCCTTGCCATCCCATCATTCCCCTGACATTTCCCACTCACATGACTTAAATGAAGAGAAATGCAGACTGACCACGAGCTGCTGGAGTCTGGAAGCTTCTCTTGGAGCCAACTGGTGTGTGGAGAGGCAGAACCTGGACCAATCACAGGAACTGATACACTCTGACATTAGTGTCTTTTTATTGACACAAGTGTTTTATCAAAATTCATCTCAAGGGCAGAATATCCATCTTCATATTGACTTAAAATACAAGGTAATGCCGGGTGAGCATCCCATCTGCGTGCTATGGACCTTTGCATGCAGCTGTAGATAAATAATCAATAGTTTATCCTCAAATTATGAGCTAGATTTCAATGTTTTGCAAGAAGAATCTGGAGATGCAGAGTGAAGCACAATAATTTTTTTTTTATATGCTAAGTGTCTTTTGCATGTCAATACTAGGCAAGCTCCTCTTGGCCATCCTGAGCAGGCAGCAGGTCCCCCATTGTCTAAAGAAGGATAGGGTGGAAGTAACAGTAGACCACACTTGGCTTTGCTGTCTGTTGGATGTTGTGCTGACTTGTTTTTTTATGTTGCCTTAACACAAGCTAGAGTCAATTAGGAAGAAGGACTCTCCAATGAGAAAATGTACTCATGAAACTGGTCTGTGGAGCATTTTCTTGACTGATGATTGATGTGGGAGGGTCCAGCTCACTGTGAGCAGTACCACCTCTGGGCAAGTCGTCATGGGTGGCATAAGGAAGCAGGATGGGCATACCATGAGATGAAAGCCAGCATTCCTCCATGGCTTCTGCTATAGGGTCCTACCCTGGCTTCCCTCAGTAATGGACTTATAAGCTGTAATGTGAAATAAACCCTTTCCTATTTAAGTTGCTTTTGGCCATGGTCTTGCATCACAGCAGTAGAAATCCTAACTAAGATAGTCAGACACACACTGTATGACCCACAGTGCTGGTGCCCCACCCAGGTCCTTGTTGATTTCCTGCCATCGCTTCTGCATAAATTTCTGCCAGTGTCACTGATCTTGAGCTGCTTGGAGACAGAATGGGGGTGGAGAGAGCAGCTCAGCTCCAGTGCTTTGCTCCCTCCCCCACCTCTCTGTCCTATTTCTACTCCCTGGAACATTCCCTTCAGGTGACACATGAAGCCTTATCACCAGATCTGCTACTGGGGGCATGGGCACACTGCTCATTCCATAAATATGGTACACCTGTTGCATGGCAGCCACAGAGGGAGAGGCAGGGATACAACAAAAATGAAAGTAGACATGACTGACCTGTGTCCAGTTGGGTCCCCCCATTTCACATAGAAAGGAAGTCAGGGAGCTCCAGGGCGAGGCCGGCTGCTCCAGCGCCTCAGACAGCAGCCACTGTTCATTGGAATATGGTGTGGGTTGCCTGTAGGCTACAATACTTTAGACATCACATCTGGATAACACAATGAGGAAGAGGCCAGCCTTTCTGTGGTGTTCTCTTTAAATCTGGGATACCGTTCCTCGAAGTCCTTAACTTCCGAGTAGTTACCTTTGCCTCACTGGTCTGAGAAAGCCCCACATTCCCTCTTGAGCCACCTTGGGGAGGGCTGGAGGGACCTTTGGGTCTGTGAAGTGCACCTGGGACCTATGGGTAGGGGTGGACTATCTTGTAGTTCTAGATACCCAATGCCACTGGCACTCTGCTAGGATGGGAGATGGTGATTGCAGCTGATGGGGAGCTCTGTCCCGGTCTACTGTCTGCCTCATCCTCTGCCTCTTCACTCCTCTATGGCTACATACCGTCTGTGATTTGATGTGGTCGGCTTCCTTCTGGTGTAACCCTGTCTGTTCCACTCACTATGGTTGCTGCAGGGACAACTATACTCGGTAACGATTTGATGAGTAAGTATATAGTGAAGGTGATGGGTACATGCATGCATGAATCTGTGTAGGATGGCACAGATTCACAAAAGGTTGGGGTGGGCCAGCTATCCTTTCACTGTCCTGTGAGGATAGCAGGGATGAGGGACCCTTCCTATCCAAGGAACCTAAAGATGGTAAGGGCAGCAGCTTGGGGCAGAAAAACTTTAGGTTTTCCCTGCTCTCTCATCTTAACTATTTTCTCTGGACCCAAGCACCAGACAGCTTTTTGACCACTGTCTATGTGAAGACACTGGGACTGTATGTGATCAAAGGACAGGTGTCAGGGAGATGTGAGGTTCCACCTCTGGGCAGAGCCTGCACTCCAAGCTAATCTTAGGAGTATATAAGCCTAACCTGTGTAGAGAGAGTACAGATCATTCCAGGTGAAAAACAGGCAGGCTTGGAGGCCCCATATGGAAGCCAGGCTTGCTTGAGGAAAGCAAGGTTAGCATGGCTGGCCCTTGGGGGTGGGGACACTGAATGAGAGGAGAAAAAGTCCACCTAGGGCCAGATGGAGGCAAGCTGCAAAGTCCACACACACCTAGGGTGTCGCTGCATATGGTGGGTGCCCTGTAATTGCATTTTAGGGGTCTGGATGGAGCGACAGCCTGAGCAAGAGACATTTATGCCACATCCGGCCAGATCAGGAAGGTAGCCTGGACTGCAGCAGAAACAGAGAAGTGGCCAGGTCTGAGAGCTCTTGGGCTGTAGACACAGTGGCTGGGGACAGCTAGGCATTCTGCTATTGTTGTGCTTCAAGGACAGTACTTGGTCCTGTCCTACCCCCTTGCTGAGCAAATAGACCAGTTTTCCTCAGCAAGGAGGATGCATTCCAGTCTCTGTAGAGGGAAGTCACTCTGGGCTCAGGGAATGGAGTAGGAATCGAGCATAATACAGTTAAGAAAGACCTTGCAATCAATCACATTGGCTTAAATTAAGTGCAGTGTCCAAGTGGGTTGCCTGGCAGTGTTCCACAGCAGAGACCAAGGCGGGTCACCACATCTAGGTGTTTACCATGCGAAGCTGAAAAAGCGTTCATGATTTTGGGAAGAATGGATGCTGTGTGTGTGCGTGGGGAGGGTATTAAGTGTTTGGGATCTAAGTTCTGTACAAGTATTGCTGAGAATAAACTGTAATGTCACAGTGGTTATGTGGCCTGGGATTGCCTTTGTTGCTCACTGGCTGTGTGACATCGTGGGTCTCTTACCCTCTGGCTCCTGTTTTCCTACCTAGAAGAGGGCACTCTCAACAGTTGTTCTTAGGGCTCCTGTGGGTTTAGATCAAAGTGTTTGTCAGCCTCAAAGCACATGCGAATGCTGGGACTAACAGGAAAGTTCCTGTTAAGCAAAAAGCCCCTCACTGGGTGATATTGTTGAATTAATATTTGTTTGGGGGGTGTCAGGCATGAGAATAGAATATCTTCAGAATATCTTCATCTTTAGGGGACACATGCTATGTAGGAATAAATGACAAAAATGTTAAAATGCTCCAATAGGTCAGAACAAGCAGCATTCCTTAGAGAGCCGGTGGCCTTCTATAGGTTCTTCTGTTTTAGAGAGAGAGAGAGAAAGAGAGAGAGAGAGAGAGAGAGAGAGAGAGGTTCTTCTGTAGATTCTTCTAGGCTGCTAGTTTTTATGTTGACTTGACATAAGCTACCTCAATTTAAAAATCACCCCCATCACAAGTCTGGGAAGCATTTTCTTGATTCACGATTGGTGTGGGAGGGCCCAGACCACTGTGGACAAGTGGTCCTGGGTTGTATAAGAAAGAAGACCAAGGGACTGGAGAGACTCAGCAGTTAAGAACACTGGCTGCTCTCCCTGAGGACTTGGGTTCAATTCCCAGGACACACATGGTGGCTCACAACCCTCTATAAGTTCAATTATAGGGAAGAATCTGATGCCTTCTCCTCTGGGTCTGTTTGAGCACTACATGTATGTGATATATTGGCATCCATGTTCCCCAAACATGCACACACAGAAAATAAAAATAATAGGTAAATCATTTTTTAAAAGCAATCAAGCCACGAGGGTCAGGCGGCACTCCTCCACTTCTGCTTCAGGTCCTACCGTGGTCTCACTCACTGATGGCATGTGACCTGAGAGCTGTAAGATCAAACCCTTTCCTTCCCAAGTTGCTCTGGTCATTGTGTTTATCACAGCAACAAAACCTAACTAGAGCATCCTCCACATCCCCCTTATTTCTCTCTGGAACTGGAACTCAGTCTACAATCTAAAGGAACCATGGTTAATCTGTGTATCTGTGTGCATATGTTAATCTCACCAATCAAGGATGAAACTACTAACACAACTTAAAGCCAAATTTGAAGCAAGCTTTAATTAAATACTAGCTCTGACCAGCTGTATACCCAGGTTCCTGGGAAGTGGCCCCAAACCATGGGTTGCAGCAGCTTAAGAGGAAAACCCATAACTGATTGCATTTCCCATCAGGTCCAACCAGGGGCAAGGGTACATCCTGACATACTTCCAGCCTACATCCAATCAGGGGCAAGCATATATATTGAAGTGCTTCCTGCCTGTGAACCTCCTACCCACATGTGATTAACCACACCCAGTGCAGATGGGTCAAACTTGTTTAGGGGAGTGAAAACATGTGACTTGTTATCTCCCATAAACAATAGCCTCCAGCAGTTCAGGAACTATATGTCCTTGGGCAAGGGGCTTATAGGCCAAAGACATCTTTGTTTCATGGATCCCTTAGGCATAGTAAATAAAATTTAAAATGTAACTTTGGCTTTTATACATACATATGTATGATTCATGTGTATGCATTCATGTCAGGTTTATTCCTCAATCACTCTCTACTTTATAGACAGGGTTTCTCACTGCTCCTGAAACCCACTAATTTTTTATGTGCAGGGCAGAAGCCCCAAGGATCCTTCTGTCTCCTCCTCAGTACAAGGATTGTAGATACATGCAGTTGCTGCTGCTTTTCTCTTCTTCTTCCTCTTCCTCCTGTCTTCTCTTCCTCCTGCTTCTCATAGGATCTGGGACTAAACTCAAGCCCTCAAGGTTTTGTGATATTTAACAGTTAGCTGAGGCATCTTCTCAGGCTTGGTGATGGTTAGTCTTGTCTACCTGACGGGATAGAGATGTGCAGGGCATTAGTGGTGCATGTCTGTGTGTGTGAGGAATTTCCAGAGGTGATTGGAACATGGGGGGGGGTTTCTAACATGATGGTGTTACTGGGAGGTGGTGGGAAGTAGGAGATGGGCCCTGTATACAGGAAGCAGGTCACTGGGGAATCCTTCCTGAATGTCCTCTTTCCAGCTTCCAGTCTACCACGATGCAAACGACTCCACTTCATCACACCTCCTCACCGTGAAGTACTGACACCTCTGAAACCAGGATTCAAGAGAAATCTTTACACATTTAAATTCTTTATTTTGTCACAGTGACAAGAAAAGGAATTACTACCAAGGGCAAGGGCAAGAATAAAACCCAGAGATAGCATCCTCTTCAGGCCTGGGGCAGGCAGCAGGCTAGGGAGAGGCAGAGAGCCAGCTGGAGAGGACTCTCCTTTAGTAGGGGATGGCAGACAGAGACTACAACACATCCAATTCCACAGCTTGCCCTATAGCTACATAGGAAGTTATCACATTGTAGCCAATCCCCTCCTTTGATGCAAAGTCAGGACAAGTTGGTCTTGGAAACTTCTTCAGTGATTGGAGGATGGTATGGAGATGCTGGTTGCTCCCTGTGACTTTCCAATATGACTACATAAGGATATGATGTTAGGGCTACTGTAACACCCTGTTTCCATGGTAGGTGGAAGGAAGGTCAGTGGGCTGGGGGCAGCCATCCAAGAGAACACTTAAGTCCATCTCCCATTTGGAGGCCCCTGGAGCAGAGGCTACTTCATTTCTGACCACCAGGATCTCCCATGCACAGTTAAAAACTGTGCACTTCCCTTCTGTCCAGATGCCAGGTGATTGATTTTGGATGCATGTTTGGCTTTTGGAGCAAACATGATCTGTCCTGCCAGACCACAGTACCTTTGATCTGCTCCATGCATGTACTCCCAGCCTCTTTGTGTGAGCATACAGATAGCTCCTCAGTGCACTGGGCATGGAGCTCAGGGTTGTGAGAGGCTAATCACATGGAATTCAAGTACCTCCCTCTACACCTTCATCCCAGCTTGCCATGCAATTTCTGCTCAATAGCTACCCCAGGTCAGGGTGAGCTTTTGGGTGTCCTCCAAGCTGTGCTCAGTGCTATTCCGGGAGCTCTGGAGAGGACGGAGGTGTGACATCATAAAAGTGGTTTGGGGACAAACATAAGGCTTCAAAGGACTTTGCAGTGAAATCCAGACCCCAGCATGTGCTGCCTTGAAGCTCTCAAGCTCCTCTTCAGGTGCACTCAGGGTCCAATTGCTCAGGCCCACTTTGGTTAGCTTCTGACTCTTGAACATTCATTTCCAAGCAGCTTCTTCCATCACTCACTCTAGGAGGGACCAGAGCCAAGTGCATATAGAAATGTGAAGTCTGTACCCCTGGATACTTGGTCCTGCTCTGTGCATTTTCTGCAGGGCCAGGAATCATGAAATAAACAAAGGGTCTGGGTGTTTGCAGGGACACGGGCTCATCTTTTCCAATGAAGCTCCTTTTCGAGTCCTCACCCTTTGCTGATGTGGGGATGTGTGGAGACCTGCAGCTTGGGGTATATACCACCAGGGTGACCTCAATCACTCACCTGAGTACATGGGCACTTTCCAGCCTGGCTATATGTGAGATTCACTCTAGAGTTCTTCCAAAGACAGACCTGTGCTTAGTGCTGTCCTCGGCTCACTTTCTGCCTGAGCATCTTAGGCACAGGCATGCTTCAAGCTCTGGGTGACTGCAGCATGCACACAGTACTTTGTAGGGAGGAGCCTAGCCTTTGTAGTTGAGAGCCACCAACTGGAAGGTCTTCCTTGGGAGCCACCTGTACTGAGGTCTTTCTGGGAGCCAATCAACTCGTTGTTAACCGAATAGTATAAATTCAGTTATTACCCAGAAAAATGCACCTTAACCAGGTCTGAACTTCCCCAAGGTGCAGATAGTCTAGGTAGAGAGTTTCAGAGTGCTCTCACTGACACTGATGTCCCGTACCTGCAAAACAGCTCCAAGTACAAGCTGAGCCTTTCTTTATGATGGCCACACCACTGGCCCAATTGCTTCCCTAATTAGGAAGGCTAAGTCTTACCAAAAATTCTTTGTTTGTTTAAGGGTCTAGCATTTAATACTTGGCATATAAGAAAACCATAACTCATTTGGTTCCATATAGGGAAAATACTTGTTTAATAAATGCTGTGTGCAATTTAAAAATCAGTTCTTTGGGGGTGGGTGATAGGCAAGTGCAACATTTATCTACTTCACAAGCAGTCTTGGAGCACTAGAAACCTTTCTTTCTGTGTGTAGTTGCACACTAAGAAGAAATGTCACCATTGCTGACTCATACCTGCCATCCACTATAGCTACCCTTCTGCTGCTTTTCCGTTTTGGTCATCATGTAGCCATTCCTCTGACAGGCCTATGGGTCTCAACCTGGCTCCTAAGAGCAGATCTTAGGACTCAAAACATTCTGGGCAGATGGGAAACCTCTGTCAAGAGATCCTGACTCAGCTGGCCTGAGGCGGGGCCTTGGTTCTGATGATTCTAATGTATGGATGGGTACAGCAACTACTTCCAATGTACCAGCTCTTGCCAGAAGTTGAGCAACATGGCCTCCTCCATCTGGTATCTCTAGTTTCTGCTCACGAGCCCACTGTGAGTCATATGCAGAATACACCTGCAAAGCACTTGGAACTCTGTAATGTACCATGATGCCATACCACCTCCTTCTGAACTGCCTAGACGCTCTGCACACAGCAAGGAGTCCTGGACTGTCAGTCCTATACAGTGGGGGTACTGTGGTACTCAGTCACCACGCTTCACCTGGGTCTGCCTCATTTTGTAAAGACAGTGCCACAGCACTTTAGTCAGTATGTTGAGAAGGCATAGTATGGGGGTCAGAAATGTATACCCACAGATCGTACTGTGATGCCAACTGATCGCCACAGAGAACGCTGGTCAGAATAAACATCCATTTCTTCCATGCGGGTCTCAGGGACACATTTAAATAGCTCTTTGCACAAAAAGCAGAAACCCAGAAGGCCATGCCTTCATTTGATGGGTCCTTCATGCACGCCAGCTTCTTGAGGCCTCCATGATGCAGGCACTGTTGTAGGCGAGTGGACACAACGCTGAGCTTGAGCAACATACACTGAATTTCATGGCACTGGGGTAGATGGCAGTGTGGAAGATGCTGAGAAGTGGGTTAGCGCACAGTATCTACCTTGGGCTGTAAAGTTTCAGTAAGAAGAGCCAAGTCTGCTGAGGACCTGGGCATGGACCCCTGATAGCAAGGGCTCCCTGGGGATGTGGTGGGGGCACTGAGGAGTGGGTTTCTAAGGACCCCAGGGAGCAGATGTGCAGGTGCAGGGGCAAGGTGAGCCTGACGGTGGAACAACCCCAAAACTGGGGGAAGGGTACTGTGAATGAAAAGTGGAAGCCAGTCTCCTCTCATCGGTATACCCTGGTTGAGTGTGGAAGGTTATGGTGACAGTGGAAAATGCAGCCATCAGTTTACTTAAACCAAATTGCTACCACAGAAGGGTGAACTTTCTTGTCTTGGGAAACCATCCACTGAGTTGTGTTTCACCTCATTCCACAGGTAAACAAAACAAAAACAAAACATCATATGTCAGTTTATGATGGGGTCACATCCCAATAAAACAGGGTAGGTTAAGGATATCCCAAGAATGCCTTGAGTACGTACGCTTACCCTACAGGACGCCTGGCTCCTATCTTACCTATGCTCTGAGAACTTCATTAGCCTAACGCTGAGGCAAGTTGTCCTACACAGAGCCTATTTTTAAGAAAGTGTTGAGTATCCCATGGCATTTACTGAAAGCATGTATCCAAAAGGCCCAGAACAGCCATGTGCCTTCATGGTTATATGGTTAACCAGGCTGTGGGCCCCTGCAACTGCTCACCATCATGAGGGAGGGCAGGGCTGTACACCAATCCAAGAAAAGATTAAACCCAAAGTACTTTCTACCTCGTGCTTCCCTTTCTCACCACTGTGAAACCTGAAATTCCAAGTAAAGCCATCCCACATTGCAGAAGCTACATATACAATAATTCCCTTTCCCTCTTTAATGGTAGAAGGAGACTTGGGTGCTGGGCCCAAACCTTCTCGTCCTAGATCTTCATTTTCACCCCCTTTCAGATGTTACTTCCCAAGCCCATCACTTATGCACCCCAGCCTCCTGTTGGGTTTTGTGGCTTACATTATGGGGATCACACTGTATACCTGTCTGTTCTGAACACACTGGAATGTCACCCTGAGGTCACAGGCTGCATTTACATTGTTTTCTGCTGTGTTCACCATAGCCTAAGGCATATGGAAGGTGCTCATCCATTATTTGTTAAATGAAATTGGAATAAACATCATTTGGTTTGGTGCATTCTTCTGGGCATTGAGGGCTGAAGGGGTCCCCAGTGTTCTTGGGCTCCTGTTCCCAAGCACACTCATGTCCTTTCTAATCTTTCTGCCTTAATCACTTTAAATGGGCTGACAAGCACAACTGACCAATTAATAGCACTTCTGCTCTTGTTACATCATTTGTAATCCATGATTCTCTTTCTATTTGCAATGGCCTTTCAATTTTTCATGACTCAAAATGGAGGACATGCATAATGAATACAAATAGCAAATTGATTGAATGTAACGCATGTCCTGCTGCTTGCTGGGTTTATGCCTGTTATTAATGACAGAAATCCAACAAATTCCCATGAAAACATACAACCTTAAATGCGAGATGTTGGAGCACTAGGGCCCTAAATTTTCCTAATTACTGAGCAACAGCAGACATTAATTTCTTAGACGGCAACCTCTGTAAATAAGAACATTGCCTTGGCTTCTTTGTCTGAGTTCTTGTTGCTGAGCACAAAATGCTATGCAGCCCACAGACTGTGTGTGTTTCAAAAACAAAACCAAGCCTCTCTTAAGGAACTGCCTATGAGTGGAGCAGAAAGGATGCCATTGTGTGGAATCAAATGTATTGTCTTCTATCAGGACTTTTTCCCCCAAAGCTAATCTGCTCTGATACAGTCACATAGCTTTCACTGGTGTCCTCTGTGTTAGATCATCCAAAGGTGATAACACGAAGCAAGGAAGGAGATACAGAAAGGACAGTGACCTAGCTGGATGTGTCACTTGGGATTTAGGGACAGGGTGGTGTGCTGGAAGAGGCTGCAAGGAGCACCCTTATTTTCTTAAGGTAATTTAAGGTGAAACTTAATTTACCCATTAGTGAGAAATGTGGGAGGTTAAGTGTTTCCTTAGGCTGGAATGGTGGCTGGCAAAGCTTCTGTTTGCTACACCTATAAATAGAAGAGATGGTAGCTCACCCTTATTATAATCCCAGAATTCAGCTGATTTGAAGAAGGAGAAGGTCTATGAGTTTGAGGTTTGCCTGAGATATACAACGAGTTCCAGACCAATTCTGAACTACAGAGTGAGCCCCTGTCTCAAGAAATCAAACCAAACCAAACCAACCAACTACCCACTGGGCCCACCATCCAGAAGAGAGAAAGCAGGTAGAGCAGTCCCTGGGGGCCTGCCCATGCTCATAAGCACACATTCATGCTCAGCATACCATGCTGAGCTCCCAGCCTCTCCATCAGCGAGTATGAACTGGCCATCCTGCACTGCAGTAGGACAATTGAGGAAGGGAGTGCATGGCCATGGCCCTAGTTCATTCCCCTAAAGGACTACATTCCAACAGCCATGCATTCACCAGGAGCTTAGCTCAGAATGTTTGCCTAGGTGTTTGCCAGAGCGTGTCTTGTCAACTCAGGGTGTACAGTGGTTTTGGTAAAACTAAACTTAGACTTCTGCTTTGGGACGTGTACAAACTGTCTTGGATTTGGAATCCCAAAAGAAATCTAGAACCAAGCATTTGAAGTGAGAGGAGAAGAGAGATAGGAATAGGAAGTGGACAGATAGTAAAGGGGGTCTCATTACATCTGCATGCAGTGAAGGCTGCTGCTGGATCACAGAGGGAAGGCTGGACAACTTCAAACTACATGTACCAGAATGCTGCAGCCCCACAGCAAGGGAGCTGGGATTCATACTCACCTCCCTGGCAGCGGCTGGTTCTGGCTGTCTGCAGAAGTGTGATTGCTAGGGGCTCCTAGCCACTCTATGGACAAAGGGTCCCAGAAGCCTGTATGACAAAAATGCAGTGAATGTGTGTGAGGTATCAACAAAGATGGCTCCCAAAGCCACCCAAGGTTGTGGAATCCCCTCTGCACACAAGTCCACCCTACCTCGCACTTTGAAGCCTTTGCTGTGCTCATGACAGATGTCTGATTGGTATGTGTGTCTTGTTGAACATGCCACTGAATACAGGTTGAAGGGAGCTGAGACTCTTGGGTGCTCCTTGCTACATTTCTGCTCTTTGGAGACAGCAAGACAGATTTCTTGTGAAAATTTAGGAAATATGCATGCTCTCCTCCCCCACTGTCATATGTCTATGTGAGAGAATAAAGAATTCACAAGTTAGATCTAAAAACAGCCAAATTAGGAAGAGAAATACATTTACAGACCATAGCATAAGAGAAAGCAACACACTGACAGAGACAGGAAGAAAGGAATGAGGATTTAAATTATTATGATTAAAAACACACATGAAAACTCTGGTACCTTGAAGCATCCTCCCCAGGTGAAGCAGAGGTGCATATGTCTGAACAGGAGCATCCTTACGCCATGGCATCTGATTGTCAGGTGGACCACATCCTATACTGGAATTCACTCTTTAAAGCCACTGAATTCCTCAACATCTCCACCTCTTTTGATATTTCAGTTGTAAAAATACTTTCTTAATGCCTAAAATGTAAAAATTCCACAATTTGGAATTTATTTTGTGTTGAGTATGGGTTGTTTTTATATGCATGAACTCTCTTAACTAGCCTGTGGGGATGTCTTGGTTTTCCTGGTTATGGGAGAGGGGGCTGGTGCAGAGAGAGGTTGAGCGACTAGCCTGGTATCACTTGAGAAGTAGAGCTGGGATTTGAGCCCAGGTGACCAGAACCTACCAGCTGTGTCCTGTGTGGCTTGGTTCTGGAAATCTGGCTGGGGGGACAAGGAAGTTAGGAAAGGACAAATACACAGACACAGACAAGCTGGGACCTGGTGAGCCAAGCCCGGCTGGAACAGCACTAATGACACAGAAACCTGCAGCCTCTCTGCATTGCTTTTTGCGGTGCAGGGAGGAGTTAGCCAGTCTCAGTTGGAGGTCTTCGGAGGTGACCAGTCTCAGGCTGCAGTTGCTGGGGTGGTTGCTGGTTTGTATATACACTGCCAACATTTGAACTCAGACCAGAGGAAGGCTTTCTCTGAGCCTCACCACAACAAACAACATCCTTATCCCTGTTGTCAGGGGCTGAGGCATCAGGTCCTTGACAGGGCTGTGCTCATGTCAACACACATTCATTCAGGGCTTCCTCAGCTCTCCATAAACATTCTATATTTCTGCATTACCTTTCTTCCATGATTCTTTCTTGATAATCAAATGTTTTTAAAAACATAATTGGTTGGGTGTGTCTTAATTGGTATGGCTCAAAGCAGGACAACAAAGGAACAACATTTGAAAACAAGAGCCTATTCAAGTGGCAAAAACACTAACTTCCCCAGGCATGTCCAGTCTGTGGTAGCAAGGCCGTGGAATTCTGACCTCAGATCAGTTTTAAAGACACCTGCTCTCTTAATCTGGAGAAAGTCACTGTGGGATCCAGGATACTGAATTTGTTTGACTGTCTGGGCACTAAGCAAGTCTGCTGGACTCCACACTGAGTAGTATACAACATGCGAATGGCACTGCCTCCTCATCAGCTTTCACTGGCATTTACTAAATAAAATAATGCATATGATCATAGATGGAAGTACTGCTTAGAAAGCACTCAAACAACTGCTTACATTCACATTATAGTGTGATCCTGAGCCTAAAAAAGAATTGACATTTTACCGTAAGCAAGCTTATCAACTCAGACTGGAGAAGCTGCTCATTCTCCTAACCATCTCCCCAGGCGGGACAAGAGAAGGAAGCCTAGGCCCATGGAGCTAAAAGCCTATGGTTTGCTTTTCCATGGTATTTCCATTACCACCTAGATGTGACAGAGCACATATGCACAGACATGCTCTTTGCTAAATTTAAAAGAGACATTCTTTCCTCTTCTCTTAGCTGAGGACTTATGAGATAATGACTGTCTGAAGAGGCAGAAAAACCCACCACTACACATGGATAAAAGATTCTCTGTTTTGCCATAGAACTGGTATGGCTTGCGTACCACAGTGGCTGTTAGATGACATGGTAGGGCTCAGCTTAAGAACAGCTTACCCACACCCATCATACTCCGGAGAGCTCTGGCAACTCAAAAGCAAGCATTCCAGAACCCCACCAGCTTGTCTCAGCTTGTTTCCCCCACATGTTCAGTAATAGCAGAAGCTTTGGCAATGTCAGGCCCCAATCAGTCAGGGAGATTCATTTAGAAATTGTGACCGGTCACAATGTACCTTTATTTAATCTCCACTCTCACAACGAGTCATTTTTATTACTCAGCTGCTGTTTGGTGGAGTGTGGCCTGCACAACTGAAGCCACCTCTTCAGATACCCACAGAGTCACTGCCATGGACACCTGCAGTGCCCTGACTCTCCACAGTGGGAGGCGGGGTATGTGTGTCTCGGAGGCCCTTTTGACAGTTGTCACATCTCCTGATGTGGCCCAGGACTGGTCTAGGTTGAGAGTAAGTCTAATGGTAACGATGAGATCTGGATTCTAGACTCACATGTCACATTTCCCTGTGAATCTGACAAACCCTCGGCTAGACACAGACATAAATAAATCCATTAGGATGTGCATGAAAGTCTCCCGGGAACAGCATCATCCAGCTCAAGACAACTGTTGTACTTTGGGTCTCTGTTGCTGTGATAAAATAACCATGACTAAAAGAAACTTGGGGGGAGAATTCATGTCCCAATTGCAGTCCATCATAAAGAAAAGTCAGAACGAAAACACAAGGCAGGAACCAAGGCATAAAACATGGACAAACGCTGCTTACAGGCCAGCTTGCTGTGGCTTGCTCTGCCTGCTTTCTTATGTTACTGAAGCCACCTGCCCAGGGGTGGCACACAGTGAGCTGGGCTCTCCCACATCAACCATCAATCACTAAAATGCACCAAAGGCATGTCCACATGCCTATTTGATGGGGATGCTTTCTCAAATGAGGTTCCCTCTTCCCAGATGACTCCAACTTGTGTTAAGTTGACATAAAACTAGCCAGCACAATGACTAAATTAAAAAAAAAAAAGTCAACATAAATTTCAAAAGCCCCTTAGCCAAGTCTTCTATTTACAAAACACAGCCAGACATGCACTTTTGATTAAACCATCTCAGTGGCTTATGCTCTTAATAGCTGAGCCATGAAATGTGAGCATGACAACAACCCAGGTAGATGATGCCAAATGAAAAATATCCAAACACTAATAATAAAGCAGACAAACTGAAAAATAGAAAAGGAATGGTAAATCAAGTTTGCCTCTAATAACTTGAGAATACTACAGAAAATAGGGGTGTTAGGTTGTAAGCTATACGAATAGTGTGAAATTATCCCAGGAAATAGCTCCAGCATAAGATGACCGCAGTGGGAAGAGTGCACTTTGAAGGCAGAATTTACAGTTGAATGGAAGAAAACCATAGGATTTAACTAAAAGTGAGATCCTAGCCAGGGAAGACATTTGCTGACCATGGCCCAGTGAGGTCAGCACAGAGGTGGTGCCACTGGTGGGCTGAGGCCCCGAAAGCAGCCAGGAGGGTTTCATTTCCCTCACCACTCAGTGGGCTTCTAACAACACAGCCTACTAACATCACCACTAACAACATGGTGGGTGACACATGTTTATAAAAGGGATTTTCCTCCTTGGAAAGTGCAGGCAGGATAAATGCTGAAAGATGGAGTAAACCACATCCTGAGCTCACATCAGCACTTACAGACCTCAGCAAAGGCGAGGGTCAGTTACAGCATTTCAGAACAGCCAGTTCTACCATCTTAACAATCTGAGGAGATACTATTATGACAGCACTTCATGGATAGGACAGCTAGGCGTGGTGAGCTTGAGCTTCTTCCCAAGAACACACAGCTAGCAGGAGCAGGGCTGAAGTCTCAGCAGTCAGGGTCCATGGCACCCAAATTCAGTGATGTGGCCTGTCTAAGCCAGGGGTGAGGCATATTTTGACTTCCTGATTTCTCTGCTTCTGAATCTTTGGAAGATTAAGTCAACATATGATTCAATTCTGCATGCTTTGGGAAAGGAAAAATAGTGAAGAAACTCAATCTTAAATGGATCCATTTTCTTTATAATTTATACATTGGACCTTAAGACTCCGTTTGAGAACTAAACTCCACAAAAATGAAACAAAAGGATAGATGGTTGGAAAGACATTTTTTCCTATCATTCCACAATAATTTTCACATGAGATCAGATTAGAAGGCAACTAGGACAAATCACCAAGAATAAACTCCTCCAAGTGACTTAGACTGATCCTAACAGAACAAGGCATGACAGCATTCTTGTGAAGTGTTCCCTGCCACAAAGGCAGGGTAGGCGCTAATGTTAACAGCTCCCAAAGAGCTGTAGCCTGAAAACAAGATGTTCTGTAGGGTAAACTGCCCTTCCCTTCATATTTCAGGAAACACACATTTATCTGTAGTCTCTGTTACCAATAAGGCAGCGCCACTCACTTGTTCACTCAATAAACATCTACTGAGCTCCAGTGATCCCCAAATAAGTAAGATGTGGTTTCTACTCCTCAAGAAGTCCACTTAGAGAATATGAGTTTAGATAAATAATTACAGTGGTGAACTGAGCATTAACAGTGTTTCCATAAGCAGTGGTATCTTAAAAAACAAAACAAAACAAAACAAAACATGGACA
Organism: Phodopus roborovskii; assembly: GCF_943737965.1. Lineage (NCBI taxonomy): Eukaryota > Metazoa > Chordata > Mammalia > Rodentia > Cricetidae > Phodopus > Phodopus roborovskii. The sequence goes on along the minus strand of NW_026126486.1, from coordinate 649,148 downwards.
ACAGTCTTCAGTACCCACTGAAACAATTACCGTGCAAAGCGAGGAAGGAGAAGGGTAGATGCATAAGAGAAATGAACCTGAATGGACCACAGATGTTCTCTCTCTCTCTCTCTCTCTCTCTCTCTCTCTCTCTCTCTCTCTCTCTCTCACACACACACACACACATACATACACACACACATCAAAAAACCCAAGCTAAATCACTAGAGAGACCATAACATCTAATATATATATATATATATATATATATATTAATTACATTGGAGATTACAGAAGGAAACATCAGTGAACCTGCTTCTGGTTATAGAAAGTATTAACAATGAAAGACAAGGGGAAGAGGATTTTATAAATCAGAGAGTATCATGGGCTGTGAGGTGACTCCTTGAGGTAAAAATAATGGCCCAAAATTCCAATTGTGACCAAATAATAAAATCACAGATTCATGAAGCACATCAGATAGGAAGCAAATTACAGTAAGGTATGCCATCACCAATTTGCCTAAAAGCAGTGAAAGAGTCAGTCTTTAAGTTTAAAAAAAAAAAATAAAGAAAGAAATGTAGATTTTGAGGCAGCAAAAAAACACCTGTGAGAAGACAATGGGGCCTTCTTCCTGCTTCTACTACATTTGTAGATACCAAGTAGATACCAAGAACTTAATGAAAGAGGCTATTTTTTAAAACACCCAAAAAAGTTAGGTATGAAATTTTACATGTCATTGTGAATTTCTGAGCCATAGAAATTAGAAATACACAGAGGATTCCCCAAAGTCCCCCCCCCCCCAAGAACAAACAGATCGCCTAACAAAGGGCTGAGAACTGCACTGGCAGTCTACACATAGAATGGGTTAAAACTGCCTGCCTTTGCATGGGTGTAGAAGAGCTGGCTCTGCCCCTCACCTGAGTGGGGGTGGCCCCAGTGGCCTGGAATAAGCAGCTCAGATACCACTCAGACTCATAGCTGGGCTTGGGGTGGGGCCACCCTAACTTCTACTCCATCTAGGACCTGTTGGTACTCTTGAAGGGACTGGCCTTGTGGAACCATAACTGCAGGATCTCCATGACTTGGGGTGGCCAAAGAGATATCCCAAAGGAGTTTTGGTGAGCATCCAGTGATAAGGGTGTACCAGAAACCAGAGGCCTTGAACCAGACCATTGACTCACTGCAATGTACATTTGCAACTAAAGCTGACTGAACAAAAGCGCATACCACATGACACACCAAGGCTTCCAATGCCCCAGGAGGAATGAAGAGGTGTTGGAGAGGCAGGAAAGATCAAGAGTGAAGAGATTTTTTGCTGTTTTGTTTTTCTCTTCATGTTTCTCTGTTTGCTTGTTTTGATTTTTAAGAAACTTTTGTTTTGGGGGAACACTACAGAGAGGCCTGGGAAGTAAGCAGAATTGGGGTTCATGATTTGAAATTTCCAAAGAATCATAAAGAATTATATTAAAAACAAAGAAGCAAAACCATCTGCCTTTGGGAATGTAACCAGAGGACAAGAGCCCTGGGCATTAGCCAATAATTTAAAAAAAATCCTACTTACATCATTTGTTGAAAGTAACTATAACATTCTTTAAAGACACAATGGGCACGTGCTGCCATGAGAGCCCAAAGCAAACAGAATGGATGCTGCACTTTTCCCATGTCCAGGCAGCCTAAATTACACGCCAGTGCTTGTGTCAGCTATAATCCAAACATGGATGCGTTCCACTGCCCTCCCCTGCTGACATGAGATGACTCAATGTACCATGTGCTCAGCTATGACATTCACCTCACCACAGGGGAGAGGGCAGTGCAGGTGGCTGACCATGGACTGGAGCCTCTGAAAACATAAACTAAAGTCATTCTTCCTTCCTCACCACAGAACGAGCGACACAAAGCTGACGAGGGAAGATACAACTTGATGTCAGAATTGCCAGGCAAATAGTCAGTGGGATTAGAGATTCCACGTACTCACTCCTAAACCAAGGGTTCCTGAGTCCACAGACATTCAATCCATTGTCTGCGCCATGTGCTTTCAAGTGTGGGAGACTGGATTCCCAAACTGGCTTTAGATGACACAACTGAGTCCTTTAGAAAGCAAGTGATTCCTCTCCATGTTCTCTTCCAAGCCCTTCTGTGGGCTGTTACATAACAGCACCTTTTGTTACTCAATATCCTGTTGAAACAAGGTCGCTTGCTCAGACTTCAGGTTAGGGCAGAGTATCCCACACCCTTGTAATTGTGAGTGCTCTGTGCCCTCTGTGAAACCACTTTCTGTTGTGGCAGTGATAAGCGTTAAACTTACCCTTTAAGTGAATTTATGATTAGAAGCAGGCAATTTAAGGAACTGGAGCAAACACTATGGGGGAGGGGCACATGGCATTTCGGCAGCCCTTGCTGAGGTGGTTTCCAAGCCCTATCATGTGGGGACATGGCCACCCGCAGCTCTATCTATGCTCACCGGCCCCATGCAGCTCCCAGCAGGACAGTGAAAGTGAGGAAAGTGTGGTCTGACTCAAACTTGGACACCTGAGCATTTTCTGGGTGAGAGACTGAACTTGCTCATGGATTTTAATAATCACCCAATTAAATGCAACTGCTGAGATATATCCCAATTTAAAGTGTACAATAAAACCTGGAATACAGCCCTGGGAGTCTGGAGCAATTTCTGAAAAGTAGACAGCAGGGAAATTGCTGAGCTAGGTTTTCTGTTCCCAAACACACACACACACACACACACACACACACACACACACACACACTGTCCTGTGTATAATGAATGAATGCATCATTTCTATACACCCTTTTTACATACAGACTTGCAGCCTGTAATCAAGACACACTGGCAAGAGAGGAGTTTGACACTTCTTGTGGCTTGAATATGGAATGTCCTCTTCAGACTCATGTGCTAAACACCTGGTCTCCAGCTGCTGGTGGTGTTTGGGAAAATTCTGGAAATGTTACCAGGTGAGTGCCTAACTGAAGGAAGTAGGCCACTGGGGATGGCCCTTAGACAGTACCTGATCTATGTCTTCCTCACTCTTGAGCTGTTTTCCTCCACAAGCTCCTGTGACCACCATGTTCTGCTTCACTGCTCTGCCACTGTGCTGAGGAAATGGGTGTTGATGACAGATACATTCCACGTCTGCACAAGAGAGATGCTCCCAGCACTCAGGCACTGCCCAGTCTCAGCTCTGAGCTTCAAATGAGCACAGCCACTTGGATGCTGCTCATGAAATGATCACCGTACCATATAGGTTCACAAGGCAATTCGGGTAAAGGAATAAGAATGGGAAGAATAAACCTAGATCAAACACATACCATAAATGAATTTAAAGCACAATACATGATCTAGGAGGTTAGGACATGCCCAGCAGACACGGGGTTACAATGCAGTACACACACACACCACAAATGCAGTGTACACACACCACAGATACCAACACCTCTACTTTATACCACACAGGTATCCCACATACACTGGAAGACACATGAGTGTGCACGTGCGCACACACACACACACACACGCAGGCACGCACACTGCATAACATCTGTAGATCAGTAGGGCAAATATCCCAAAAGAAACACTAGCAAAATGTCTGAACAGCCACACCACAGGAAGGAAGCCAATAAACATGAAAAGTGGTTCAATCTCTTTAGTAATAAGAGAAATGTATACTAAAGCAATGAGATGCTGTCTGGCACCTATGAAAGGAATAGACATTTTACTGTCTAGTAATATTAAGAGTTGGTGGGGATTCAGGGAAACAGGTGGGAATTGTATTCCCTGCAGGTGGAATATAGATGGAAACCTCCATTTTGGAGAGAAGTTTAACACAGCTGTCACTTTCTTGTATGGTAAGACATGCATGTTATATGACCCAGCAATTCCATCAGTGGGTAGATACATACCTGAGAAACACTCCTGAGCCCAAGGAAGCTACAGACTTCAGGGGTTCCTAACAGCAGAAACCAGGAGAGCGAATGGCCTGGAATGGGAGAAAAGCTAAGCAAACTACAGCATAGGCACACCATAAGAACCGATACAAATGCAGCAGATCTGGGCAGACTATCATGGCAGGAATGAAGAAAGCCAGACACACAAAGAGTATTCAGATAAAGAGGTTAGGACCTTTTAAGAACAGTTCCATCTAGTTGTTATTGATTTTCACACTGTGCCTGAGTGTATGAAAAATGGCTGAAGGCGCAGTGACCACTGAGAGGGTGAAGGATAGTGGAGACAGGAGGGGAATAGAAATTTGTCTTGGGGAGGAGCCTAAACGACGGAGTTCTCTGCAATGCTTTAGTTATTTTTCAAAGGGTTGGTATTTATGTATTATTGAATAATTTAAATCACACACCAGAGAGTTGAAGGGAACAGCACAAATGCTCTAAGAAGGGCAGAAGGACAGAGAGTGCCCCGCGGTACAGGGTCTATTACCTCACTGAATTCCTAAGAACAGCGACTGTCCCGAAGCCATCTTTGGGATTGTGGTCCCTTCTGCACAGTCCTTGGCAACTCTATAGGGCTCACAGGTATACCCTGCTTCTGTGGGGGGTGGGGTGGGGGTGAGGGAAGGGAGCATGTCTCCCTCTCTCCACCTCACTGGACTCCAGCTGCAGCCTGGGAACCCTGGTGGGAGGGTACGCACAGGGGGACACACATTGGGTAAATGACTCTTTATCTGCTCCTGGTTAATTGTTACAGTGGTCTTAGGGTAATATACTGCAAAACAAAACAAAATGGCAAGAACTCTGCTTTCTTAAGGTGGAGGTCTAAAACCTCCAGTTTTCATTAGGAGTTCCAACTTGCTAAAATGTGCAGCGTTAAGAGCAGACTTTCTTCCTAAATGCCTCGAAATTCATGTCCTTTTTAATTGCCCAGAATTCATGTAGCTTATGTGAAAAAGCTATAAACATACACAATCATAAAAACACACTTAGACATCATGCACAGAAATCAATGGCGTATTATTGTAGTTTATTATTCCTTGTGGAGTTCACACCAGTCTTCCTCCTTTGATATTTATTTATAAGGAAGAAGCGAAAGAGCATAAATGTCACACTTGGGACAACACTAATGCTAGAGCTGAATGGAATGCAGACAGTAGCTGCCTTAATTTAAGAAAGTATACCAGACTCCGTGAACCAACCTCCCATAATGGGGGACAAAGCTGAAGGTCACTGTATTATTCATTTAAAAAGACACCGATAAGAATGAAAATTGAGGTTCTTGAGATGTGAAGTACTGTTAACTTGCTTAAGTGACTAGTTCCTTCATGACTGGGTAGACAAGACAGCAGGGCTGAGGTGGGGATAATAAATCTGTGAGAAAGAATGGAGCCCCTGGCCCTGAGCTTTGTTATTTTTCTCTTTGAGAAAGTCTTCTCAACTTTACTGTTCCTATGGAAAAGTGGCCATGGCCTTCCCTTTAACAGAAAGGCTTGTAAAGAGCTGTCAGTGCAGAGGGAGTCCCTCTGGGGAAGCATCCCACACACACAGTAATGTCTGAGATCCTGTTAGTTCCAAGATGGTGAATAAACAGGGTGCACAGCTGGGCACAGGAGGCGATCAGGGCTATGTCCTGCCCTCAAGGCAGCCAGCCCCAATGGCAGGCCCACTCTGCCTGCTCGCTGACTCCTTTACATGCTAGGCCTGCAAGCTATTGCTTGGCAGGCTGAGCAGATTTTGTGGAGAGGGGAACAGTGAGTAGTTGTCTCATGGGTGAGGCTTTCAGCTCAGCCACCAGTGCATTGGAAGGGAGTTGGGGGAAGGGTGTGCTTGCTCTAGAGTGACCATTGAGACAAGGAGAAGGTGGTCCAGGCCCTGTTGTATGTGTGCTGGTCTTTCTCCTAATACAGCTGTGATGGTCAATGTCATTTTGGGGAAGACTCCATTCCCACCATCCTCCTTTTGTATTACTTTAGATGGTAACTACACTTCATTTTGAATAATGGTTTCTTCCTTAGTGTTGAAAAAAAAAATAGCAGTGAAAGTTGGGAGGAGGGTTCCCTGACTAACACCTGTCTAGTGCCTAGCTGAGCTGGAAAAATGGAAGCCTCATGCAAGGCTCCATGTTCCCTCCAGCCAGGAATTGTGCAAATCATATGACAAGATGCTTGGTAAAATTAAGGGTCCCCTTTCTCTATCAGAATGGTTACTACATAAAAAAAAAGATCACAACTGTTAGTGAGGTTGTAACAAAAGGACCCTTGCCTACTACTAGGGTGTGATGTGAACTAGTACAGCCATTATGGAAAGTAACAGTGAAAATTTCGGCAACTCCATGTCTTTGCTAAGGAATGGAAACCAGTACATCTAAGAGATATTCACACCAAGGTACAGAAGTGATCAGTATCCATCAACAAGTGAGTGCACATTAGACTGGACTCAGCCTTTAAGGGAGGGAACCCTGTCATTTGTGACTGAATGGATGAACCCAGGGGATATTGTATTAAGTGGTATAAACAAAGCACAGAAAAGCAAGAACTACACGATCTTGTTCACAGGAAGCTGAAAACTGAACTCAGAAGTAGAGCAAAGTGGTGGGAGCCAGAGGCCAGGACAATGGAGCCGAGACAAAGGGAAGCAGTGAGAATGAGGTACAAGATTTCAGCAAGGAGGAATGCTTTCAGTGTTTGTGACACAGAATCAGAACTGAGATGGTAGGCCAGAGTATACTCAAAGGCTGATAAAAAGTAGATCCGAAATTGTTTTAAGCCCTAAAAAATAAGCACCAGAGGCAATGCTTTGTTACTGTGGCTTAATCACATAGTATCACAGATATATTATATATACATTGTTAGCTGTTACTTAAGAGACAACAAGAAAAGAATGGCCACCAGCCTGAGACTAAATGCACACACCACCTGGGCTTCCACAGATCCCAAAGACTGGAGGGAGAAATGAAGCTAAACCTCTCTCTTCCCACCCCCCCCCAACACACACTCCCCAGGGTTTTTCTTCATTTTCCATTTATTGTGTTTGAAAGCACCAAGTTTAGGTGGCTGGAAACGTGCATTGGGGACCTATCTGTGAAAAATAGCCTGTATGGCTCAGCCATACCTAGCAATGCCGATTTCCTGAGTCACTGATGGCACAAAGGAACAATCAGTGATGGTAGCTGTGTCTTAACTAAAACACACTTTCCAGGGAGCACTAAATTTGTTTCTTCTCACTTATGATATAAAAGACACTGAATGGGCAGACACCGTCAGCTCTGGTGTGCTGTCTCTGTACTGGGGCACTGTTGGGATGCTCTGAGGAGTCACAGTTTGTCTATCTGCTGTAGCAATCCCATAAGCTCTGCACTATCACTGCCCATCTTACAGATAAGAAAACCAACAAGCAAGTTAAAGTGGTTTGTTATTTTCCACGTTGCAGGCAGCAGATTTGGGATTCAAGGCTGGTGAAGTGACTCTAGTCTGCTGTAATTTCAGTCTGAAGAGAGATGGTATTTAAAACACTTTTAAACATATGAAATTCATTTTCAGTGTAATTATAGATACCAGATCCCAATAACTTATTAAAAAATCTAAGAGGAAGAGCCATGAACAAACAACTGCAAAGAGCATGCAATGAAAGGCAAAATCAATTCTTGCTTTAAAATCTATTATAAGGCTTTTACCACTGTCAACATTTTATTATTTGATATCAAAAAATCATTACCTCCACAGCACAACATTTCACACCAACATAAAAATGAACTTTGTTCCTTAAGGGAATGCTATAAATATGTAAGAGGAAAGTTTTCCTTCAGAAATGGCAATCAACCAATAAATCAGGAAGTCATACATTAGTTCCATCTCTTCTAGAAGATTCCATAATATTTGTAATCAATTCAAGAAGAATCAGAGATGTCTTAGAGGTCATTATAAAATTCTTAAATACAAAACTTCACCATGACAAAATAATTCACAAAAAAGTTAAAAGTCAGCTGCAAATAGGGAGTAAACATTTGCTGTATAGCCAGTGAACAAGAGGGCTGACCATGGATTATATTGAGTCCCACAAATCAAACACACAGACCACTCAGTATACAAAGGAGTAGTGACATAGTCAGGGTTTCACAAGATCTGAAAATTCAGGTGTCCTACTGCTCAATAAAGAGCAATGAACCTCATTAATAAATAGGAGCACATAAATGGAAATCACACATCACCTATTTCAGCTAGGTCAATATTTGTTGGCTAGTAGGAGCTGTTGGTGTTGGTGGAAGGCAGGATGAAGGCTTCATACACTCATTGGTGGGTATCTAAATGGCACACAACTGGGAATGTTTGTTAGTACCCAGTATTATAGAAGATGATTACATTATGTGCTCTTCAGTTATCTTTTCAGAGGAGTATCTGTACAGATTCACCAGAGGCTACAGTCCCTTATCAAAACTAAAGTACAAAAAACTGGTGCACTCTAAATATTCATTACAAATGACTGGGTAATTAAATGTGGTATGTTCATGTAGAGTTCAGAAATGAGTGAACATGTAAAACAAAAATAGTGTTGCCATTCACACATAATAAAGACATCAGCATTTTATTTTCTTTACTTTTTTTTCTTATTTTTCTTGAGGCAGGGTCTCCCTTAGCCCAGGCTGGCTTCAAACTTGTAAGCAGCTAAGGACGATTCTGAACTCCAAGTTCTCCTACCTCAGAGTGATGGTTTTATAAGCTTGCACTTGATAGTGCAAATGCATATACACTTGAAAGAATTATTTAGAAAATGCTAGAAGCATATACTCCAAGTTTACACTACTGCCTACTTCTCATGAATAAAGGAACAGGTTGTATTTGGAGGCCAAACAGAGGACACTTGTCTTAATGTGCTTTTTTTGTAAAAAGAAAAAAATGTGTTCATTATCACTTGTAGCTCAAATTCTAATTGGTTTTAATAATAAAAACCCAGAGTCAGATATAGGGGTAAATGCTGAAAGATCAGAGAAGCAGAGCAGCCACTAGTTCTTACCTCTACTAAATTCTCAGACCAAAGGGGGATCCTGTCCCTATGACTCCTCAGACTGAAGGGCCATGAGATCCAGTCTTCTACTGCCTTATACTCCTCTCTCTGCCAGTCATGTCACTCCTGTCTCCACCTACCTAGTGTTGGCATTAAAGGCGTGTGATTCCAAGCACTGAGATCGAAGACGTGAGCTTTGTTTCTCTTAGACTGGATCAATCTCCTGTAACCCAGGGTGACCTTGAACTCACAGAGATCTGTCTGCCTCTGCCTCCCAAGAGCTGGGATTAAAGGTGTGGGCCACCACCTCTATGGCTAACTAGTGGCTGGCTCCACACTCTGATCTTTAGGCAAGCTTTATTTGCTAAAGCGTGAGCACACACACATACACACACCACCACCACCACCACCACATTTTCTCATTTTTGTCTAAAATAAGAAAAGATTATAACTAATATAAGAAAAACTATAAACAACAACTAGATACAATATATATAGGCATTAAATACATCAACAATGTCTAGTTCATTTGTATTTGACAAATTCAGAGAAAATACTACATATCTATTCCATCTTGGTGAGTTCAAATTCACTTTCTATTCTAATCTGCATTATCAAAATTTTCTTCTAATATCTCTCAACCTTATATACTTTATACCTCTTTATTGAGTTTCTTTTCTGAGTCTGGTAATCAAGGAAAACTGTAACCATAACTACCTAGTCTTCAACTCCATCAGAGACCCAAGAAGGAAATAATATTAACTGAGTAAGCAGGAAATGCAAGCAATCGACTTCCAAAAAATGTGGGAAGAGACAGAAACAGCTGACTTCCTGGACAGTTACTCAAAGTTTCTCTGTAATGTTGGGGCATCCATTTTTGGCCTACAGGCCTAGAATATTTGACATACTTTCTATGAAGCAGGATTTTTGAAGAACTGTTCCACCTTGTCTTGGCAAGCTGGCAGTCACTCTCTTTTGTGTCCCGCTTGTTCAATTTGGACAGCATACTGCAGCAGTTGAGGCAAGGGCACTTGCTTGCCCAGTGTCTTACTTTTCCCACAAAGAAAGTAAACTCCATGTGGAGTTTCTTTAATGCCCATCATCTCTGGTGTAGATTGGTGCTGCCAGGAGGAGACATGTCTCGTTGTCATCAAAAAGAAAAGAACCTACATTATTAAAACATCTTAAATGTCTTATTCTGTAGATCTCTGAAGTATTTGAAGATGACCTGTCTATCTAAAATATATCTGTTTGACCTTGAAAACATACCTAATATGATTACAAGTTTGATTGCAACAGGTGACTAATTGCATTTCCTTATTATCTTAAATAGTCGGTAATAATAAATTTCAAGAGCTAAAAATTTACATTACATTGCTAAATGAGTTGCAATCACTTGTATAACACACATACACACACACATACATATATTTTCTATATACATAAGGAAGAATATAACAGTGATTGTGAGTGTTGAGAATTTGTTTTACTGGCCTTCCTCTTTATTAAAAAATAAATTTATATATTTTTAATTTCTAAAATAAAAAGCAAGTTAGTTTGAAAATCAATAAAAATGTAGCTGGATATTTGCAGCAGTGCCTGCAATGCCATGCGCTAGCTACAATGATTAAACAATTTTTATTTTACACAATTATGCTGTTAAAAAAGGACAAATACTGAAGTTAGAACATGTTGTGCCTTCATTTCTTCCGACACAAAGGAGCACACATATGTGGGCAGCAGTTTTCCCGAGTGTCATTGTTTGATACAAGAATGGCGTAGTTCCTGAGTTATGGATGACAATGTTGGAGGACTCCAAGCTCATGGGTTCAAGCATTTCTTGAAATCCTGGAAACAGGTTGTATCTTTGGGTTTGAATGACAAAAACTGTAGTAATGCTTGAAAAATTCTGCTACTCTGCCAGTCATGTTTACAGAGCTCCAATGTAGCAGCCAGCTATGTGTTCTTGTTTAAATGTAAATTAGTTAAGACTCTAGTAATTAAATGTAAATGAAGTGACATTGAGAGCAACTAACCACATTTCAAGTGCTCAGTATTCACTTCTGGTAGAGGTACTGAGTGAACACGACAGACAAGGAACATACCTACCATCTCCCAAAGTCCTGCAGAGCACTGGGTTAAAGCTTGGTCCTGGAGCTGAACCCCATGGGACTCTGGCTCCAGTTGGGTAACCATGCCACTCTTGTTGGGTTGTTGTATGGATATGATTTAGTGAGTGCCTGTAGAGCTCTTATGAACACAGTGAACAACAACTAAGCAGTAAACTATTATTACCTTTTAGTTCTCTGATTGAAGGCAGCCAAGGGCCACTGGTCCTCCGCATTGCGCACTTCCAGAGCCACTGGACATGGGAGAGAAAGAAGGCATGCTCTGGTGGTGGGAAGAGAGCCTTATTCTCCTGTGCGCTCTGAATAATCATGTAACACTGGCTCATGGTTTAGTATTTTTCAGTTGAAGTTCAGAAAATTTTCATTCACTCACTCCATACTTAAGGAGCACCTATTCTGTGGTTTCCATACTTAAGATGCACTTACTCTGTGGTTTCCATTCATACACTCCATACTTACTTAACAGAGCACCTATGCTGTGCAGATAGTAGGGAAACTTCAGTGAACTAACGTGGTAAGGGTCCCTATCTTTGTGGAAGTCCCATCCTAGTGGAGAAGGCGCATGTATTGAGAATAAGTTTCCCATACCATGATGGGAGGTAAGAATGGGAACAGGCATCTGAGACGCTAGGAACCAGAAAGGTAATGCTTCTTGGGAAGGTGCTAGTGATTCTAGACTTGAAGGATGTGAGTGGGAACTGAGAATTCTAGAAGGAAGCTCATGGTTGGCACCATGAAGACCCTGAAATGGGCAGTTATAGGCTTGTGTAGCTCCAATAATTAAAACCCAGAGACAGATATTCAAGCTGAAGATCAGAAAAGCAAGGCAGCCAGCCACTAGAGAGTTCTTAACCCTTCCAAAGCTGGGGTGACCCTGTCCTCAGAGTGACTGCAGACTGGATATACTGCACTCCTGTCTCCACCAGGGAGATATTCCTGGGATTAAAGGTGTGCACCACTATTGCCTGGCAAGTATGGATGACTAGTGCGGCTAGCTTTGCACTCTAATCTTCAGGCAAGCTTTATCTGTTAGGTCATAAACAAAATATCAGCACAGGTTGGAGTGTAGTGGGTGAGGAAAGAGGCAGGAGAGAGCTGAGAGATGGGGGAGCCAGAAGCAAGTGGGGATGGATCTGGGCCCTGGGAAGGGCTTGGCCCTCACATCATAAAATGGAATCCTGTGGAGCCTTTTGAGTGTTAGAGTGACATGACTTGATTTAGTCTGAAGGGCAGTGGTAACTGCAGGGCTCAGAACACACCAGGGAGGTCCAAGGGCAGATGGCAGGCAGTGGCTAGAGAAGGCACTTCAATAACCCTGGGGCACACCATGTGTGTGAGAGGACACCACAAAGGAGGCATGAGGAACTATCAGGCCTCATTTTATTGTGTTGGTTTTGTTTCTGAGATAGGTCTCTATGCAGCCCAAGCTGGCTTGGGACTGGTGATCCTCCTGCCTCAGCTTCTCAAGCAAACCACGGGATTACAAGTCTATGCACCAAGCCCACTAGGCCTTGGCCTTTGAAGGTGTATTCTGACAGATCAGATGTGGTACATGAATCTGCAGATAGCTTTTTTGTTTTAGATAAAGTCTCACAATGAAGCCCAGGCTAGCCTAGAATTCACTTTCCTCTTGAGTGCTAGGATTACAGGTATGTGCCACCATGTTCAGACCTGCAAAAAACAAAACAAAACAAAAAACAAAAAACCCTAAAACCCTAAACTTGTTTGCTGTATTTAGCACCTTGAAACAGTCCCTACATCACAAATGTACATTTGCCACCAAAAGATAACTGCAAACTAAAGAAAGAAAATGTGTTCAGGTGTGTGTGTGTGTGTGTGTGGGTGCTGGAGGTGGTCAGTAAGTATCCTCTTTGTTCCTCTGCCTTAATGACTGTGCACGTCTCAGAGCCTCAGGGTAATAACATAAAGTGGTCAACAGTGAGACTAGTGAAATGCGTTTGCCATTTTCTTTCTTTTCTCAGGTATCCCCTACAGCAGGCTGTGTGTGGGCAGACCACCAACCATTATGTGTGAGGTTCAGTCCTTTCATTTTATTTAAATTTTTAGTAATTCCTTTTTCAACTTGGTGTGGTACTTTATAAAAACCAAAATATCCACATGACTGCAAAGTTAAATTAATAAAGCAAAGTATTGATGATATACTGAGATCTAACATTCCCTCATTCTCTTTTCCTATAAATAATCATTTAAAATATGGTTTATTCTTTTCCTTATTGTGCCAGGTGTGGTGATGCACACTGGAGGTGTAGTCACACAGGTGCTTCCAATCCCAGCATCCAGAAGGCAGAGGCGGGAGGATCAAGAGTTCTAGGTCTGCCTGGGCTACATTTGAGGCTACTGGGCTACGTGAAACCCTGTCTCAAAGAAAAGTGACTTATCCTTTCTACATAAGAACGTGTTCGTGTGCCTCTTCTTTTTTTTTTCCTTGATTAAAAAAGAACATCCTAGACATACTTGTTTTTATTTAATAAAATGTGGCAATCAGGCTGAGGTATGGATACATGCAGTGCAACCATGAGGAGTTTGGATGCCTAGTACAGGCTTTAAAAGCAGGAGAGCCAATAAAACATCAGTGTTAGTGGCAGGGGCCAGTAGAGCTATCTGAAGGCTGGCTGGTTATCAGTTATCCTGGCATCAAAATGATGAACGCCAGGATCAATGAGAGACCCTGTCTCATTAAGGCAGAGGAATAAAGGACCACAAACACATTCTTTAATTCCTTTGTCACTTTTGAAAAATACCAGAAAACAACTTATTATTTGGCAAATCATTCTGTAAAAGGAAATAAAAAGCACACACTCGATATTCAAAATGTAGAATCAAGAGGACAGAGGTTCTGATCCTCTCTCTGGTAAGATAAGGCCATGTGGAAATACTTAGATTAATAGAAGTGGGTTAATATTTAAGACAGAGCTAGCCAATAAGAAATGCTAGTAACAGGCTAACAGCTTTATATCTAATACAGAGTCTTTGTGTGATATTTGGGGCTGGTTCGGCTGTGGAACCAGTCTGGCGGAAAAACCTGCACGTAAAAAAATGTCGCCACAACATGGCTATTGAGAACTTTCACTTAAAACGTAACAAAAGCTTAAGGAAGGGTTTTAGAAACAAAAGAACAAGGGCAAGCAAGGCTTTTTGGTAACAGCATTTTTCTCAGTTGGACTCTGTTTTGCTAGAGACAAACAGAGATTTGCAAGGCTCCTTTAAGGGAGGTTTCCTGACTCAGCATAGGGGCAAAAAAACCACAAGGATTTTTAAAGAGCTCTGGAGCTCTGCTAGCAACTGTATGGTGTGTACTAGAGCTGGCAATGGCACTGATCACATCTCCAAGCCAGCAGCATGATGCTGGATGGTAGCAAAGACCAAGGCAGTGAGCACAGCTCTCAGTTCTGGTGGTAAACGTACCCCCCCCACACACACACCATCAGCTAATACAGCTGTGGCTTTCATTTTAGAAATGTTTACTAGATAAGACTTGTGGCCACAAAAAGATAAAGATATACAGTAAAGACAGATTCAGATTAAGAAAAACCTCTAAAGGTTTACAGTGTTTTTTAAAATATATGTAGGCTTGAAAGAGAAAAAGAAACAGGATAAAATGACTTAAAAGAGAATAATAAAAAGAGAGTAGCTGGGTGTGGTGGCACACACCTTTAATCCTAGCACTCAGGAGGCAGAGGCAAACAGATCTCTGTGATTTCAAAGTGAACTTGGTATACAGAGTTAATTCCAGAGCAGGCAAAAGTTACACAGAGAAGCCCTGCCTCAAAAAATGAAAAATAAAAACAAAAGAAATAGAGTAATAAAAAAAAAGCCACGTAAAGATGGAAAGCTCAGAAAAGAATCTGGATACTATATGCTGTTCTGTTATCTTTGTATTGTTTGACTGCTGAGGAAATAGCAACAACTGTTAAATGCTGCTGAATTAACCCAATTTAAATATTTTAAAAATGCTTTGACTTCAAAATTTAAGTTCAAGGACAGGTTACTGGGGAAAAGGATTTCTATTTTTGTTTCCACAGAAAATAAAAAGCTGTTGATTCCTTCCAGACTAACATGATTTGATCAAACAAGACACCCAAAGCAGTGTCCCAGGTGATCCAACATTCAAAACAGTTGGGACATGGCAACCTTGCAAACCACTACAGCCAGGATTTCTACATCTTCTTAGGTTTCCCCAAAGCAGTGCCCCTTATCAGCAGGAAGCAGTTTGGAAAGAACGATGCCCAATTTCCCAAATATTGTTTATAAATGTTTATTTTCACTTATATGGAGTTGGTTATAAATGGTTAATGACCACAACCAATCTCTCTTTAAAGGTAAAAGGGATTATGGTGTAGATATGAATACTTTGTTTTGGAATGGATTTTCATTTATTGATATAAATTTAAGGTCAATTTTGTGATATGTATATTTCTCTTCTTGTTTAGGTATTGTGTTTATATAGCTCATTTAGAAATGTAATGTATAATTTAATACAGATAATAGATATTTACCTATGATAATCAAAACTTAAGAATTGAGTTAAGTTAGGTTTTCAAGATATATTTGAGATGGATAGGCATTCTTCAAACCTTTCAAAGACCTACAGAATATGGAATTTAAAATGGTTTAGAGTTTTTCTTGACAGTGAGGCACAACTGCTCCTGGCAACACCACCTGTGTCAGAAAGGAAGACAAACATTGAAAAAACTCGTTATGAAGTTTGCTTTCAATATGGCAAGACAAGCCATTTGGGCAAGATACTGTTCTTGTCTGGACTGTTTGACTTGATGCTGTATAAACTGGGCATGCAGAACCCACAGGAAAATGACCTCTAATACAAGATGGACATTTCTACAGGGTTCCTGCTTCATGGAAGAGTCTGCCAGACATTCTGCAGGACACAGAAAAATGCCTGACAAACTGCCAACCCACGTGGGATAAAGTTTCCTGCTTTGCCGAGGAGTCTGCCAGACACACTATGGCCTATAAGTTGAAGATGGAATGTTAGAGAAGAACTTTGGGTGACTAACCAGGCAGTGAGTTGTCTCTGTCATTTCCAGAGTTTATATACTATCATTCTGTAGTCTCTGAAGGAGTTGAAGACAGATAGTTACGGTTATAGTTTCCTTAGTTAGGATTAAAGATAAGTTACATATAGGACTTTAGACTCACAAAGATAGGATAGATGATAAAATATTTTCTTTAAATCTTGCTAAATGTTAATGGACTAAACATTGTTAACTGTGGTTCTTATTTGATAACTATTTTGTTATATATTTTACTATGTTAAAATTAAAACCCTTCTTTTTATTTTGGACAGAAAAGAGGAGATGATGGGAGATGTCATTCTGTAAATGTTTTTCTTATTGGTTACTGAATAAAGTACTGTTGGCCAACAGGAAAGCAAGATGGGCAGGGCTAGGAGACAAGGAGGATAAAGGAAGAGGCAGGAGGAAATTCAAAATGTAGGACCAACAGGGTAGAACTCCAGATCCTCTTGCTGGTAAGGTAAGAACATGTGGAAATACTTAGATTGATAGAAATGGGTTAATATTTTAGACAGAGCTAGCCAATAAGAAATGCTAGCAACAGGATAAAAAAAAAAAAAAAAAAAAAAAAAGGCACACACTCACTCATCCTCTCCGGTGTCAACTTCTGATGGTGGCTGAAGGGGTAAAAAAGGGAGTGTTCTCTACAGAACATTATAGGTAGTAAGTTTATAGGTAGTAAGTGAAGAAAAAACTGACAGGGGAGTATGACCATTTTTAAAACTCCTAATACATAGGTGGATATATTATTATGAAAATAGAGATTGTAAGACATTGTAAACCATTTTTGTTTATTGTTTGTTAGTTCTTTATTGAGATAGGATCTTGTCTGGAGCCCAGGTTGGTTTCAAACTCTCCATCGTCCCACCTCAGCCTCCTGTGTGTTGGGCTGGCAGCCACTCCCAGATCCAGATGAACCATGAGGGATGGAGGTATAGAATCTTTTAAGAAACAATCATGTTGCCCCTTTTCCAAAGAACAACAGAATCTGAATCTCCAAGCAGAGTGAATTCAGAGGGAACAGAGATGCTAAGATAGGACCAGGGACAGGCCACTCGTCCACACTGGGAGGGGGACAGAGACAGTGACTTAAGAAACATGGTAATTAATATACAGGCCAATTTAGATCCCAACTCAAACAAACAGACAACAACAAGTAATTGGGTAAGGGTTAATCTGGAGGACAGAAACACTGAGCTGATTCCCAGTGAAGCTGAGTCATATTCAGTTCCCCCTAGTGATGCTGAGTCATCTGAGTCATGCTCAGCTTCCCACCAGTGCCTTCCCAGATAAAGCTTTAAGAAATGATGACACGATTATGGTTTCTGCTTTCTATGGTCCTGAGGTTGAGCCTACTATCTGCTAGGTGAACACCCCACTTCTGAGATAAACTGTAGCCCCTTGACTACTTTTCTTTTTGAGGCAGGGTCTTGCCCAGGCTAACTTTGAATTTGCTCTATAGCCCAAGTAAATCTTGAACTTGCAATCTTCCTGCCTCAGCTTCTTGGACAGCTGGAATTATAGGCCCATGCCACCAGGCCTGACTTAGTTGTTTTTTTGTTTTTTATTTTGTTTGTTTTGTTTTAAGAGTTATTTTGCTAGAAAGACTAAAATATTTACAGATGAAATTATAAGATGGGAGTAAGGTGCACAATGAGGGAAGGGCCATGCATACCTGAGTTGGCTGCTAGGAAATGCAAGCTGAAGTGTACAAGTCAATGCTGGACATTTGAGTGGTCTGAGTAAGGGAGCACTCTTGACAGAAATTTACATGCATGTATAAAACTCATTTAAAGGCAAGGTTCAACAAATTGCACAACAAAACAGTAACAAAAACAATCTTACATAGTGTGATGTTTAATCTTCATTGTCAGCCTGACTGAATTCAGTAATGCCATAAAAATACCCCTGGAGGGTTCTATGAAGATGCTTCTAGGAAGGTTTAACTAAGCAGGGAGGGCTCACCCTGTGTGTGGGTGACACTATTCCACAGTCTCAAGTCCCAGACTGAAAGGGAGAAAGCATGGGCACTGGCATTCATCTCTTTGCAATGTGACCAGATGCCTCATGGTTCTACTGCCATGACTTCTCCATGACAGAGTGTACCTTCAAACCTAAGCCAAATTAGTCTTCCTTCCTTCCTAATACAGATAAGAAATGGGGAAACACTCAAATAAATTTAAAAGCAGCTCATACTAACTTTATCCCTGCATTAAAAATATTTATCATACAATATTTGTAAACTGTTGACACAATAGAGAATAAAATGTATCTAAATACAATGGGGTTGGTTCCTGCCCTCATGGATCTCTCACAGTCTGGCAGGGAAGAAAGACATTAGGTAAATGCTGCAAAACAGCTGTTCTGGTGCCAACTAAGGCAGTCAGTCTTAGGGAGAGGTATAGGACAAAGTAGTCCAGAAACAAGACCTCAGAGAAGCTCCACTTGGAAACACAGAACAGTGAACAGAAGGTTCTTCTAAGTGAAGAGGTTGGAAGAGCTCACGCTTTCTTACAGTGGTCGGAAGGGTTAGGATCATGTAAGGAGAGCTAAGAACTCGGCCCAAGGGAATACTGGTGTCCACACAGAGGGTTAGGATCTTGTGAGAGAGCTAACTAAACTCAGCCCACTGGCTCCTGGCTCCTGGTAGCACCACTTCCTTGCTTGCCTGCAGTGAGTCTGCCGAGCCTGGGAGCTCAGAGCTTGCTCATGTACTGTGCTGTGATCAGTAATCAGGCCTGAGGAGGGACAGGGACATTGTGTGAAGAGGACCAACATGGCCCAAGCTGGTCCTATCAGGGCAAAGCACATGAGCAGCTTCTGAAGTGTGTCGGACCCACGTGGGAATCTCCATATGCTTGGGATGATATAGGAAACATGTGGTTTTTATGTTCTGGGTAAGTGTCAATCACATTCATTTCTTGGACACCTCCTTCTAACAAAAATATATAAGCAATCGATGTCTACAAATGCTATGACAGAAACCACACTAGGAATTTTAAGCACACCAGTAGATTCCTTCATCTAAATGCTTTCTAACATAATAAACCGAATTCTTAATGTTGGCAAGAGAGCTGTATATGTATAATTAACACTTATGGGGACAGAAGCTGCTTAAGAACAAGGTCCTTGGCTTGGCTGCCAAGGACGCAGCCCAGGCTTGCACTTTATAAATAGTTTTGTTTTCAGTGAGATGTAGCTTCTGCACTGCCAGCTGGCCCAAGGCTGGCCTGGACATCACAAGAGCAGCTGAGTACAAACTGTCTCAATATCCCATCCTCAGTCTGGGCATGGTAGTTGTGCTTGCAATCCTAGCTAATTGAGAGACTGAGGTGGGATAGGAAGATGGTAAATTCTAGACCTGCCTGGACAGCACAGTAAGATACTGTCTCAAAAATAAACAAACAAACAAATAAATTCTAGACCTGCCTGGACAGCACAGTAAGATACTGTCTCAAAAATAAACAAACAAACAAATAAATAAAATGCAAGCATCAGGTAAGCATGGGGGCACATACCTGTAATGCCAGCACTCAAGGGTCTGAGACAAAAGAGTCACACGTTCAAGGACAGCCTCTGATGCATATCAAGACTGTACTTCAAAAAAAAAAAAAAAATGGAGAGTCAGTACCCACCTGAACACCACTAGGACACAGTATCACAGCAGGTGGTCACATGGACCAAAACATCTTTTTTTCTGCCACACTGCTTAATATTGAGGGGTAGGGGTAGGAGTGGGTACACTCTTACTCTCTGCACTTTTTAAATTATCTGCTACTTTAAAATAAGAATTTTATTAATGATATTTTAAATAGGAAAAACAAAAACTTTTATCTAGATTTTTCATGTGTTATTATAATTGTACTAGTTTATGGGAAAATAGCTGGTGTCTATACTCTGTGAAGAACACATTATGCCCCAGAAGAAAATGGTGAAATGTGCCCAAGTATTCATCTCTAAAGCACAAGTAACTAAGTACTTCAAAAGGACTGAGTATGGGTCATTTGGGTCCTTTGTGGGCCTTAGATTTCTGTTAATGGCATGGGGCAGCTAATTTAATGATTGTTCTTACATCTGCCCCCTTTCTAAGGCTACGTACTAATAAAGAGGGGTTGAGTGACCACAGGAGGCCACATGGGTAAGACCAGATGGCGAGGGGATTTCTGCACCAAGATTTGGGAAGATTCTTGACACTGTATCTGCACAGGCCACACAGCTCACCCTTTCCTCACAGTCCTGGGAAAGAAAAAAAAATGTCCTGATTGATATCTGTTAACCTTTAATGGTGCAGGCTATTGAGATATACAACAGAATGCTCTAAATAGCAACCTAAGGGAAAAGAGTATGTCTTTAAATGTAGCACAGCATCAGAACACTTGAAGAATGCTGATCTTGTGGGCTGGGGTACTGAAAATATAAAGTGATACCCCAAAGGAGACACTGAATAAAAGAAAGCAACAAGCCTTAGTAGAGCATGCCTGTCTTGTGTTTGATTCCCCTGGTGGTAGCTTTCTCCTTTGGTCAGCATGCTTGTTACTTCAGTCATGGCCAGTAGGGCAGCCAGCATGTGCTCCCCGGCCTCTGAACCTCCAGGAGGGATTGAATCTTCAGCAGTGTCATAGGAAATGAAGGAGATCCACAATACCCACTCCTTTTGCTTTTACTCTGGGAGCTCCTTGGGGACTGTGCCCCCTTACCACAGTCCCTTCCACATACCACTGCAGCCCATGTCCAGATCTGGGAGCCAGGATTTCTCTTGAAATCACTGTCAAGCCTTGAGAGTGAGGCTTGTGGTTAGGGCTTCCAGGGTGGTCGCCCTGAAGCAGTGCCTGCCTGTTATGGGATTTCATGGTCTATGTGTCCTTGGGTAATATCACCTTTATTTAGGTCCTCCCTCGTCCAGTCCACCATTTAATTTGAACATTATGCTTTTGTTTTTATCTCTGCTAAGTTCTAGAATTGTGTTAAAGGGCACTCTTAATTAGGGATTAGGTACCCTGAAAGGAAGTTCTAGTAGACATTTGGCATGCTTTCTCTCTCTCTGGAGAGTCTCACTCTGCAGCCTAGCCCTTCCAGGTAAAAGGACTGGAGAGTGTCCCACTGTGTATACCAGCACCAGCCATTCTCTTTGCACTCTCTATTACTCATGGCCCAGCATCTGAACTGATCAGTCTGAGGACCTCCTTCCCTCATGGGTATTGATGGAGAGTGGAGACTAACAATCCCATGGAAGCCAGAGGCTCATTCTTTCACCTTTCTTGTAGCTCGGGCTCAGACATGAGTTGGACTCAACCATCAGGTGGCCTGAGTCTTGGCATGATTATAGGAAGGTGAGGAGCCCATGTTGACAACAAGGCAGCCCATGTCAGTGTCCAGAGGGAGTGACAGAGTTGAGTTTCAGGTTCATGAGTGAGTGACAGAGTATTATTTAGAGGTGGAAAATTTGGTCCTCTGAAAAGATTTCCGGTTTGGTTTCCTCCTCTGAGATACCAAAACCTTCTTGCTTTTCCACCTCAAATTAAGTCACAGCTGTTATACAGCTAGGAGCTAAGACCAGTGATATAAAGACCAAGCCTCGGGTCTGATATCCCAAAGCATAATGCAGTTAAAAATTAATCCTATTGTTTGCACTTCTCTTGAGTCTTCAGTTACTGTACTAGGTGTTACAACACTATGCAAGATGACAATCAACAGCTATAACCAACATGGCAAAATCCTGATGGGTCTTGGCATTTGGAGTTCAGACACAGGTATGCTCAGCGCTGTAGGGGTTTGCAATATTCCAGAGAGGCAGTGATCTGGGCAGAAGGAGGGCACAGGTGAGAACTGATGATGGGACTGTGTCAGAAAGAGAGTGGCTTTGGAGGGACAGGGAAGTGGAGGGCTCTGGAGGGGAGAGAGTGCCAAGGCTTAACCAGAGCTCAGGCGGCAAGGGAGCCAGCCACCAACTGGGCTCAGAAAACAGACTTTAAGGCAAGGGTGGGACTGGGGGGTAGAGGGAGTGGGAGGGGACATGGGCCACAGGACTGAGATTCGAAGCTCAGGTCTTAGATGAGGAAGAGTGCTGTGTCCTGCTGAGGTGGAGTGATGACAGGGTCCCAAGGTTTTCTGAAATTCTGGCAGGGAGTGTGTATGGAGCAATGTCTGGAACACATAAAGGAATAGGAGGGAAAAGCACACTGACTTCAGGCACACCTAGGTCCTTTCTAATGCCAGGGAAGTACTAAGACACTTATTTGATGAAGCTAGTATTTGTCTCTGACTATTGCTCCACTCAGAACCAGGAATTAAGTCCCTTCAAACGACACCTGCCGTTTATAGGCCATTTTATGTACATTGGGTTTATCACAGCCCCAAATTGCATGGCCATCTTGCATATTCCTAGGTTGGCAGCCAGAAACATGGGAGATAAACTCTTTAAATGATTTTCACACTGAAACTTTTTATGGGAAGGTCTCAATGTGCCTTGGTTTGGTTTACCTATGCTACCCACACTTGGCCTCCCCAGACTCTCAGGTCTCACTAGCTCTTTCCTTAGCCTTTAACTTGCTCTGTCCCATTCTTGGCCTTGACTTTTTCTGCCAAGCTTCACTCTCCTTATCCTTCATGGCAATAAACACGGAACTGAAGGTCTTGCTATATTTTCAGCTCTCTAAGAGCTCCGTTCTGAAAGATGCAGTAAACCACAACTTCCCAATGTATTCTTTTCATGTGAACTTGTAAACTTGAGCATGTATTTGGCTCGTCTGTGAGAATTCTAAGCCTTGTTCTGGAGAGCATTTGCCTTTGTTGTAGGAGTGAAGATTTGGTTAGCTTTCTGTGAAGTATCTGATAACATCTTAAACTCGATTTCAAAAAGTGATATCACTATGTACTCAGCAAAAGGAAGCCCTTAGACTTCACCTGTAAGTGATTTAGGAAGTTCTCAGCACAGAAGCTACTCATTTCTGAAAACAAAATGACTGGTTGCTTTACAGACGTTTTCTGAATATCAAATAACAATAGCTTTATCCCTCTACACCTAGGGAAACAAGAAGTGTAGTCCTTTACTTACTTTTGCTACATTCTGCTTTTTATTTGTTTGAGACAGACTCTCACTACATAAGCACAGGCTGGCCTCAAATTCACAATCTTTTTGTTTTAGATGCTGAAGTCACCGGATGCTGAGATTATAGGTGTGCACTGCCACATCTGTCTTATATTCACTTCATTTTTTAACAATCATCTATAAAATAAGTGTGATTCTCTGTTAGACCACAAGCTGCAAGGGCACAATCAGGCTCAAACCCACATCTAAACCCACAGCATATGGCACAATGCGAGCTATATGACTAGTTCAGATAAAAGTCAGTTGAAGAGTCAATGATCTGTGACAAGAGAGAAAGAGGGAGCAATCTCTGAGCTACCTGATTAGACAAGTGAAACTGTCTTGTCACTGGAGGCAGAGTTGATGACAACTGTCATGTATGGTGAACATTTCTCATTCATAAAAATACTGTCCTATCATAAGCAACATACTCATCAAACCTACACTGTCTTGGAGACTTGGAATCAGAGCTATGCTACATGAGCAATAAATTATGAAGGCTGCATGCATGAATCACACTTATTGACGTAAATTTTATGACAAAGTTAATCTGACACATATTTAATGGCATGCATAATCATTATTAGACAGCACTATAATCAGCATTAATAATAAGCAGTTCACCCCCAATGAGTGCAGGCCTCTTGCTTTTAGCTGAATGAACTGCTGGTACATTTTCTTCCTTTTTAGTTGCCAGTTATTCCCAGCTACAGCAACACCTGCAATGACAGGCTGCTTGGGAGACACAAAGACTAATTCTTTCCAGTGTGCTACTGCAGAAATCCTCCTCATTGAGGATGGTCTTGCACAGCAGGCTCTCTGCCCTACTCCTACCACCTCCACACCTGGAGGAAGCACATGGGAACAATGTCTACAGCCTTCAAACCTTGCTATCCATGGGCTCCTGCAACATCCACCTCTAGTCTCTAGATCTTGTCTGAAAGACTTTTGTAAAATTAAAGGAAGCCTGATGACCCACTATAAGCGCACTAGAATGAGAGAAAAATGACCCTTACCAGCTGCTGGGAACTTGTAGACAACTTCATCCAGCCTGCATCTCACACTCCCAGAGACCCTGAAGACTGCCTAACCTCACTAATGTCTCATGGCATCATCTCCCAAAGGGACTAGGTCCTGATCCTTACCTTTTTTTGGTTTCTGGGGACCAACATAAACTAGATATTGATGATATCTGATGGAGGAACTAAAGGTCTCAGAGGTTTCCTGAGCATTTCTCTGGCATTTACCAGCCTACAGTTTGAATCTGAGGTCAATTACAGACATGTGTTAGATGCTTGGTCCCCAGATGATGTCACTCTCTTGTAGGTGGGAGGCAGTGCCCACAAGAAGTAGGTCACTAGGGGTACATCTTTGTCTCTTCCTCTCTCTGCTTTTTGTCCACCATGATGCCATTGTTCCGCCATGCTCTATATGCCTGGCAGACTGAAAACTTTGAAGCTATGAGTTAAGCAGATCTTTTATCCTTTTAAGTCGTTTATGTTAGACATTTTGTTCCAGCAAGTGAAAAAGTTAACTAATACAGATATCACAAGTGCTTCCTATCCCACATTCATGGAGCATGTGATCACACACACACTAACTAAATATATGAACCTTAGTGGGGATGCCAGACAGTCACCTCTGGATTCTCTGAGTACCATATGGTTGCAGATGGCAGAAGAACAATAAGTCTGTAGCTGTTTCTGAGGAAAGCCAGATCACCATGCTACAGGACACAGGAAAAATGAGATCCAAGATGTGATTCCTAGGAAGATGAAAAATGTTCTCAGAAAAATTGGAAAGAGAAGAACAAGAATCCACCTGATTTAAACAGAGAGGGAGAGGGAGGCTGAGAGTTCACTGCTCAGCAAAGGATGCTCTGGATACCAGGTCTACATCAACTGCAGTGCAAGCACTTACAGGCAATGGGTCTCCGGTGGTACAACTTGTAGGTCAACGATTCCTAGCTCGTTCTTCTTGTCTAAGGAGCCAAGTAGTCCAGAGACCTTCACTCTGCAGTTGGAAGAAAGGAGTTAAGCACAAATAGCCTTGGGAAAGTCACGAAAGCACATTCAAGCTAAAGTGTAAATGACTCACAGATCATCTTCTATTTTTATGGTGGGGAGGCGCTTTAGAACACAAGGTACTAATGAACTAAAGGGTCTGGAGGTGTGTGCTTGATGTACAGAGATCAGAGAAGGGGGAAAGTAATGATGAACAAGACAAATTCTTTGTTTTCCACCTTGCCAGCCCTCTCTATTGTAGCGTAAGGTGGGAATGGGAACAAAGACAGGCCATGTATGGAGACATTATACTCCACCCCCTTGCTGCAGCGGTACATGGTGGAGAGAAGACACTGATCAACAAGATCCAGGGAGTGCTCACTCCAAACCAGAGACAGCATCTCCAGGCCATAAGGAAACGGTGGTGTTACTGGTTGGGAGGAAGGACCACTCCATGTACTGTCAAGACCAGATGATCCTAGTGCACTGCTCACTAGCCTACAACTTTGGGAGGGCCTCTGGAAGCCTCAAGGGCTTAGTTTTGCCATTTGCAATAGAGATAATATAACCTATCCTAAGTGTACTGTGAGGCTGGCAGGAAGGCTTATGTGGGCACAGCTGGGTTTGTGTGTTGTGACTAGCCATAGATACAGCCTCCAAAGTCAGAACACACTGGAATGTCTACTCAACACATCCCATGGGATGCAAGACAAATTATTTGTTCATTTCCTCATCTGCAAAATGAGGTAAATATACTTAGTTCATAAGATTATCCCTACAATTAATTGAAATAACACATGTAGAGAATTAAGCATGGTATTTATTGCATTAGCTACAAAAATCTGTAAGTAAAATATAGAGTATTTTGTGGGTATTTAACACACTGAAGAAATCTCTGCTGGCTGCAAGAGTCCAGAGCCCCATTGGATAACTATAACCCAGTTTTATCAGTGTAAACATGGTCACTTCCCTCTGCTCACATAGGGAGTACTCAATCTGATTAGGAACACTTAAACTTAGTGAATGACAAGCTGCCATGAGGCATAACCTTTAGTTCTAGTTCTCAATTATTTGTTTCTAATGGCATCTGAATCACCAGATTCTAGATTTTGTTGGTTGACAAAGTTTCCTTTATATTCCACAGAGAAGTCAAAACTGCTAGAGCTAAAACTGGTGTGCTGGCTGCAGAAATGCATTTTCAGGATATATTAAGTCCAAGAGTAACTACAATTTTGTGTGTTTGTACAGAATTCATAGAAAAATCAACTCTGTATGGCAAAGAAATACTGAGTGGGAGAAAAGCAGATTTCCAAATCATGTGGTATAAGAATACAAAGACCCTTTAGTCATTTTCTTTTGCTCTTGCTATTAATTCACTAAACAAGTGACTTGATATAGGCAAATGAACAGTAACATAAGCTACAAATTAAACAAAGACAGGTTATGACACTAACTATTGTGAAAAAGTATATTCATGGAACTTAAGGTGCCTGCCCTTCAGATCTCCAGAGCCCATGTAAATGCCAGGCAGAAGTGGTGGCTCACCTGTAATTCCAGCTCCTGGAAGATGGAGATAGACTCCCCAGAACAAGCAGGCTAGTGAGACCAGTCATATTGGTGAGATCTGGTTTTAAATGCGATTCCATCTCATGAATAAGGTCGAAATGATGAATGAAGAGTCCCACCATCAACCTTGGGTCTCCACATATATGAACCTGTGCACATACATGAAAACACTCCCACATATATGCCTACACACTAAACACATAACACAGGAGGGGAAAAGTATTCTCACTATGGTTGCTTCCCAGGGACATCCTTCTAGGCTAAGGTGCCTGCCAATACATGGAAATGGGATAAATGCATTTTTGTTTGCTTTAGTGGCAGTGCTGCTGACCAAACCCAAGCCTTCTACATGCTAGGCCAGCAGGCTACCACTGGCTACATCTCTAGTCCTTTAGTTCCTGAGACAGTGTTTGTGTAGCACAAGCTGGCTTGAAACTGTCATTCACCTGCCTCAGTCTTCCAAGTTCTGGGACTGAAAGTGTAAGTCAACATTCCTGGCTCCAGATGAATTTCAAAAAACAAAACAAGAGATAAAAAAGCAATTTTGTAAGCATCTTATATATCACTCATTTCTGGGTGTACAGTGGCCATAGAACACTTATTAAAACACCAGTCTTGCATACTGCACAAGGGGAACTCATATTCTTGGGACAATTCAAAAAATGTCACATTCATATCTTTGTCACTATAGAAAAGATATTAAAAGGCACAAAAGTAGTGGTGAGTGAAGAGGAGCAATAGAGACCTTTCTTTTAAAAACAGCAGTGCATCTCAACAAAAGGGAACTTAAAAATTAGAGATGCTAAATCTTTAAAATGGCAGGAAAACAGAGATGATCCACAAACTTACTAACTTGTCAAACCACGTTAAATCTCCAATTGGGAAGAGCAATGTGTTTGAGCATATATTTAAATTCAGTTGTTCACTTTGCACATTGAACGAGACAAGTTTCACTTTAATGAAGTTACCTGTCACTTTGTTACTAATATGCCTTATTAGTAACTTATCATATCCATCACTAAGCCTGGTATGAAGTAAGCAGACTTTCTCTATGTGAAAACAGGAAGGTTTTAACTACTAGAAAATCAAATTCCCTCTCATTACATTGTGGCCAGATCAAAGCTTCTGGATTCTGTCTTCAGGCAGGAAGAGATTAAAGCTGAGATATTAAAAGTAGTGTAAGATTAATAACACATCACCTCAGTTACCAAAACATCAGATGGCAAGAGTGTCGTATCACTGCTTTTAGTTTATTCCTGTGCCTTCTTTTTTTTTTTCCCTGTGCATCCCTGGAGAGAGAAAGAAAGAGAAAGGAAGAGAAAGGAAGAGAGAGAGAGAGAGAGAGAGAGAGAGAGAGAGAGAGAGAGAGAGAGAGAGAGAGAGAGAGAGAGAGAGAGAGAGAGAGAGAGAGAGAGAGAGAGAGAGAAAGAGGAGAGAGAGAGAGAATACATACTTTCAACTTTCCAAGTATTATAGGTTGCCTGGACAGTGGGTTTCAGGGACCCAACTGTCTCTACCTCCTCAATGTGTATCTCCAAGCCTGGTTGTTTTTTGTTCACTTGCTTGATTTTTAACCTATGCTTTGGGATTTGAACTCAGCTCTTTTTGCTTGCAAGGTAGGCACTTTCCAACTGAGCCATCTCCCCATTCCCCCAACCTCCACCAATTATAACTATTGTCATGTCACAGCTGTAGAAATGACTATAAGGTACAAACAAGCCAATAATCTGTCTCTGACAATGATATATAATGTTATACCATTTAGGGACAAATGAGAAGAAAACAGAAGGATTTATGATCTGTAAGAATTTACAAATTAAGCTGGGGGTAGCAACATGTACCTTTAGTACCAGCACTCAGGAGGCTGAGGCAGGTAGATCTCTGTGAGTTTAATGCCAGCTTGGTCTACAGAGTGAGTTTCAGGACAGCCAGGGCTATATAGTGAAACCCCATCTAAAAACAACAAAAAAAATTTCAAATTAAATGTTATTTCTTAGAAGAAAAAAGTATCACATTTAAGGGTAAGTCAGTGCCAGCCAAGACTTGAGCTTGACCTAGGGCTAGTTTCACAAGGGACAGTGCTACAAGAGAAAGCAAATAGGTTTTTAGAGGGAGGAGACAGACAATCACCTTGCCTCTGTAAGCCAAAAGCCTTGTGCAAGTATTACCTTAGCTTTACCACACTTACAGTTCCAGACACTGGTATTAATAAGTGCCCGAAGGACTTGTGTTGAGTGCATCTGTTTGTGGAAGGGATGCTAGTTTTCAGTAGCTAGCACTCTGTAAATGTAGGCAGTTGCACTGTTTTGCCAAATTTCAAATACACTACTTAATTCTCTCTAGGCATATATGTATGTTTAGGCTCTCTGACAGTGTCTTTTCAATGCATCCACAGTTTGTGAATAGGATCGATTTCTCACTGGAATTAATCTGACGCTTTTCTTAAAATATGTAATCTTGAGTCTACCCCACAAAATAATGCTTTGGTTAGAGCAGTGCTCATAAAAAAGGTTATCCTAGTTCCTCAGATGTTAAACATCATCCACAAAAGAGAAATGCTTTTCAAAGAAATGCTTGTGCTGGGAAGAAAAGATCTCTACTTCTAATTATGAATGATTTATTGGTGAAAGCAAACAAGGGCCTGAGAGGCACTTCCATGAGTATCCTCATGTGTGGTTTGCAAGGCTGAAAGGGATGGAGAAATGCCTAGATATTACCAGTGGATATTATGTGAATTCTATAACTATTAAAAGGAAACCCTCTCTTTCAGGTATCTAAGGAAACGGTATTAAAACACACATTTGCAGAGGTTTGTGTGGTGGACAGATACAGAACTATTAAAAAAAAAAAAGGTTAAAGGATACAATCCTAATCCAGGAGACTAACAAACCCTACCAGTGTTCTTCCAGAATTCCAGAAGCACTAACAGAAATACTGTACTTAATGCATCTTATTACCATGATTAATAATATCAAGTAGACTTCACGGGCAATCATTTGGAACTCATCTCAGGAACATAGGGCAATTTGATATAATTGAGACAATTCTGTGGGCAATGCCAATCATGAAGAGTTCCAAATAGTTCTCATTTCCTTAGACAACAGCAGACCTGTTTTCATTTAGAATGAGTAAGACAAACGAAACTGATTTAGGACTCCCTATTTATCTTCTAGCAAAAAATAAATAAATACGATTTTTAAAATGCAGTTCCATCTAGCAACAAAAGAGAAAAACTAAATTTGTAGTAGGGCCAGTTCTTGTGACTACCAAACAAACCTCATCTGCTTTTTTAGCTCCATCCTTTAGGTCTGAAATGAATCTCCCTAAAGCAGTGTCAGACTTTGTGCCAAGTGACTAGGATATAAACATCCTTTTGGTTGCTCAGCAAGACATATGCTCTAAAGAAAACTGGGCTCAAAACAGGCACGTGGGTTTCTATAGAATAAGGGCTCCATTTTGTGAGCCTTGTCTGAGTTTTTTGTCTCCGCCACAATGATGGCAATTGCTGTTCCCATGATCCTTCACATTAACAAACTGCTATAAATTTAGTTTGGCTGCTCCAGAGATTGCACTCAGCTTCTGGGCAATGCTGAGAATGCACCCTATATTCTAGCCTCACTTTTACAAGGTGTACTCAGCATTGTGGACAATTTCCTTGGGAGATTATTCTATTTAAAGAACTACACTTCCAGCATAATATGGCAAGCTCTATGTTTACACAAGCATAATGTCAAAGCTACCCTTCCACACTTGTGGAGGGGACAAGGCCAGGAGGGTCCATCAATAAGAAGGAAGAACAATACCTTGAAGTGCTCATGACAATGGGACATGGAAGATCACATACACTTAATAAGCATGAGGTCTCATATGGAAGCTGAGAGGTCAGATAGGCAAGGTGTGGTTCCCTGACTGAATAAAAATCAGGCTGAACTAGAGTAGCTGTCTCTATACATTCCGTTCCTGACCTTAAACAGGAGTACCACATTCACTTAATCAACTTTGTAAAATTATACTTCCCATAGATAGACAAAAGCCAGGAAACCACTCTAAAATGGCAGAATGTACAAATCCAATATCATAACTGCCTTCATCTTTAACTTTCAGGCAGCCAGACCTACAATCCTTGAAATTGCTTAACTTAAAAATAGAAATGACAACATAAAATTTATAATGCTGATTTTCCAATTAAATCCTCAGTTATAAATGGCAAAAAATTAAATGTCATCTACAGAACAGCCAAATCTTGGTTTGTAAAGTATCTCTTAAAGGATGCTTTAACTGAACAAAATAATATAGCTGTCATAATTGTGTAACAGTCTAGATTTGGTGGTCAGTCTGATATGCAAGATAAGGAAGAAGTTACCATTTGTGCCAGGGATAATACAAGGAGAAAACAGGGCAGCTACAAAATTCAGATACTTCCTAATACACTGGGCTTGTTTACTAACAAATGTCCCATCCTTACAGTAAAGAATATGTTATGTGGATGGTAGTCAATACACAGTGGTTGAATAAACATCGAAAAAGAAGATTTATAGTGTTTGTGAAACTGCCAGTTATGTACACATTGTTACTAAGTACACAGGTAGTCTTTGTTTTCATTTTGAAGGTCAAAGACTTTCTATTAAAACTGAAGAAAGACGTTGTCTGGACTTTCAAGAAAAGAAGAAAAGCTGACCAAGAGTGATTTCAACTCACCTGGCTTTAGGAGGTATGGAGCAAGCATGAGACAGCAGGGATGAACTTGGGGTCCTGGGGGTAGGGGCAGCTCTTAGCTATGGCTAGCCAACTGTGGATTCTTCCATTCCCTCTTCACAGTCAACCTCTTAGGTAAATAGTTGCTACTTATTGCAGAGAGGTAACAGCTGATCAGATGCCAGCCTAGTAGGTACAGGAAGGAGACTCAGTCTGCTCTTTTTCACATCCTGCTTCTGGAACATGACAGAGAAACAACTATGCAAGGCACTCTGACAGTGCACACTCTAGAGCTATCAGTAAGAATTAAGGTTCAGGCACCCAGAAGTTTTGCTTTTGCCTAAAATGGCTATAGAACCCTTATCTCAACACAACCCTAATATCTTGTGTAATGTCGGTGCATTACACATTGGTGGTACCAATTTCATAGTAATTGAGTAGGTTAAAAAACATTCAGGAAGTATTTTAATGTGGCATGAAAATGAGATAAGTTGTGGAACATCCATCTTATTTACATTTATTACAAGACAATATTAGGAATTTAGACAGCGTGTTCTTCTAGTCTGGGAACAGGAGCCGAGTAGTGTTGTCATTGTACTAGCCTTCGTGGCTGTGTTCTGATAGTTCATTTGTCAAAGGTTACTTTCCAATGGCTTTGTGTTTTCAGTTTTGGCAAAAACCAACCTCAAGTAATGTAAGCAGTAGTTATAAAATGCACAGTTAAGTTAAATGACTGATGAAAAGGATTCCCTCATAAGTATCTAACTATTGAAATATATTGTGTTGTGGCTTGCTTCCAATCTGTTACTTTAAAATATAAATCATCACCTATTTTATGTAATAACAACAAAATCCTTATTTGTTTAAACTAGGCACAGATAAAAGTTTACAAGCTTAAAAACTGAACAAGAATTGTTATGTTTTTCCAACAATGTAGATATTTTGGCAAGGTCTTCATAATTCAAATACTCAAGATAGCTTTATGACTTCCCAAGATATTAATACCTGTCTGTGCTGTGAGGACACACAAGCTTTACTATGGGAGTTCACACTGGCCAATTTAAGAAATATTTTTTAATATTTTCACTTTAATATTTTTAAAAAAACTGTATAATCTTAGTTTGTTAATTGGAAGTAAATAGCTTTGGCAATGTCATGTAGGTAATTTTAAATTTGTACTAAGTCGGCATTTAATTTATAGCCATTTTTTCTACAATTAGACAACTAATGGTCCTACAAAAGAATAAAGTATGTTAGATGTATTAGTTCTCAGGACACAAGATTTTATACTGATGCATGTTTGTGGGATTGTAGGAAGAAAGGAACTAAACTCATGTGAAATGGAGAGATTTTACCAAACAGGTGTTGGTAGGGTCAGAGCCCATTAGCTGATGCTGTCAGACCTCCTGGCCTTGGGCAGAAGATGGAAGAGTGTTCTCAGAGCACACTGGTGCTCTGAAGTGGAGACAGGGTCGATGGGTAGGGACTGATTATTGAAGGGAGACATCACAGCAGGATCTTCCAGTACCATTTTTTCCCACACCCTCTGGCTGCACTAGGAAGAGTGCAGGTAGATACCTCAGCTTCTTTCCCATCCATCTCCAATCTCTCATGGATCTTTCATTAGCCAGAACCAACTGAAAGTTGTAAGAGGTAAGCTGCCACAGCAAGAGCAGGGCAAGGGAGAATGGCTCAGTGGAGAGGAGCACACATAGGGAATCAATTGCTCATATAGTTGACTGACATGGAGTGGAAGACGGAGCATGGGCCTCCGACTTATCTGCAATAAGTCTGCTAGGAAATACCATTTGGAAATGCTTCTTTTTGAGAGGAATTAAAAAAAAATACAGTCTCTATCATCATGTTTCTATATTCTCCATCCTTAAAGATCTACTCAATTGTTTTCAGGTTCAACAATCTCTCTGGTTAGCAGCCTTCTCAAAGGTGCATCTGAGAGCTCTCTGAGCCATGGGGAATCTTCATCTAACTGTAGGTAAACATACAGTGCAGGGGTTTACCTAAGGCCCCACTGGAGGTAACTCTTCCAAAATGGCAATCCAGCCATCCACAGTGACAATACCCAACAGCTCTCTCACACATTCAATTTGAAGTATACATTCCAATCATTTGTTTGAAGTTCTCTGATTCATTAACTTCGTGTGCACTGTGTGTGTGTGTGTGTGTGTGTGTGTGTGTGTGTGTGTAGATTTTATCTATCTTCTGATTACAGGATAAAGGTAAACACAAAGAAGGAAGAGTCAAAGCTGCCATTTTCAGGAAGCCTGCTGAGCAGAGCTGGAGGCAAAGGTGAGAAATGGTGCACACTGCTGGCTTCTGTGCAACAGAGGCCTGATTTCACACACCGTTGGCACTCCATGAATGTCTGCTGAATTGGCTAAACCTTCATTTGTCTTCATAAGCAAGTATGGGAAACAGCAAATAATTATTTCTTGGGAAAAAGCCCAACTAGTGTTTGAGGTTGCACACACACACACACACACACACACACACACACACACACACACACACACCCACCCACCCCTACCTACCTGCAGGATTCCATTATGTTTTTTCCTTTGACCTTAAAGGAAATCTCACCTATCTGAAGAAAATCTTCACATGAAAAGCCTACCTGCACATGCTACAGCATACTTAATGCTTCATTCTGAAAACTTTCTTGTATCTTTTAATTCAGAAAACAGTCTTTCTATCTGAACATGGTAAGAAAATGTAAAGCCTGGTATAAGATCCAAGAGCAATTTATATGTATTCTTTTTTTTTTGTAATAAAAAAAATTAGAAAGCAAAATGTTGCAAACCTGGTCTTCACTAAACAAAAGGCTGAGTTTTATTAAAGGTGTCTAATTACGAAGTTAATTGTGAAGCATAACCTTTAGGACTGGAGAGCAACAATGTTCCATCAACTTGAGTCTGACCAGGCAACAGGAAGATAGGCTTCCGTGAAAGCCAAAAGACTATTTCACTGGAATAACTTATGATCAGACCCATGGTTTGTAGGATATCTGTCTCCCAGGCACTGAATTGAATGGCCTTTGATACCCTAAATGTAACACTTTTCAGAATAAAGCAGTCCCTCCCTTTTAATTTAGGAAGAAATGAACCCAAATCCCAGGGATCAGCATTGGCTGGGCCTTTGAACCAAGACTACAGAGACGAAATCCTGTTTGGTGTGGAAAATCCATTTTGATTTAACAAAATGATCCAGTCCTGTGAGAAAATACTGCCTTTCCTGGATGTGTCCTCTCATTCCCAGGCTATTCTTGGGTGGGGGTGAGTGTGGGGGGGAGCCTGGCTGCCAGTAGCAGAGGAGCACTGCTGCCAAGAGCAGGGGGAGCACAGCCTCCAGGGGCAGGATAACGCCCGTGGAGGCTGCTGATGTATTTCCTTCTTACTGCAGATAGAAATTCAGAACACAGCAAGAGGAAACTGCCTTTGAGCTCACCAAAAATGCAAGGCCATGCTTAAAGCCAGAGTAAGGGATAACAAAAACAGCTCAAATTCATTATGGGTAATCTGTAGCTCACTAAATCTTTCTACCACATTAATTTACAAGCCTCACTGAAGCAGTTTTGTAACACCTTATACCAGAAGGCCAAAACAAGTTAAAGCCCACAGATGCACATTTCAAAAACTACCAACTTTTTTTTATTGCTCCAACTCAATTTTTCATTTGTTCCTACCATTGGATGAATGTTAGGGAATTTTAGGTATCTATCTTCTGGAAACCTAAAAAATGAAACGATAAAAACTAATTCCAACAGTTTTGAAAAAATAAAACGTTACAATCAAATATTGATATTTATTTCATTCTACCATGTAAAGTGCATTTTGGCTTTAAGGCTAAATAAACCTCAAAAAAAAAAAAAAAAATCAGGGATAACTAGCAAGTGACTCAAACTGTCCCATATGAGAATGGTTCTGAGATTTTAACTTCAAGTATTGACAGAAGGGGACTGTTTCTTCCTAGGACTCAGGTGATAGTACCTTGTAAAGATTTATATTATATGAAAACAATCTGTATGAACATGCAGCCAAAACTAGAAAAGAGAGCCTAGTATCACAGCTCCAACCATGCTGGAATTAAGTGGTCAGACAACCCTAGGCATATGGCATTTATCAAGTAAAAATATGAACTGGTGCTGTCACCTGCCCCTAGAATAGCAGTCCTCAACCTGTGGGTCAAGACCCCTTCAAGGGTCCAGCAACACTTTCACAGAGGTTATATACAAGATATCCATATTATGATTCATAACAGTAGCATCTATAGTTATGAAGTAGCAATGGAATAATTTTATGGTTGGGGGTCAGCATAGCATGAGGAGCTTTAATAAAGGGTCACAGCATTAGGAAGGTTGAGAACCATTGGTCTAAAGGAATCCTGACTCTAAAAACCAGAGAAGCCTAAAAGAGTGATCGAGTCTCACATTTCTAATGACTTTTCTTTCTCATTTACATAGTATCCTTTAGTCATCACAACTCAGGGTCACATATACTATAAACATTACATAAACATTGATTTATTTTTAACAGTACACAGGAAAGGGATGAGGGAGCTAGGGGCATGATGGATTTGAAATCTTACATGGAGAGACGTGGAGGTCACAGGCCTTCACAGATGTCATCAAATGAAGGCATAGGCATAAAGAGGGTAAGGCAGGACGTGAGTCTTGACTTTGGGAATGGTACACCACCAGGTTCTGGCAAGTGACCCAAAGTGCAGCCTAATGAGGATGGCATAAACAGGACACAGGGATGGAAACAGGTCACACATGGGAGGTTCTTCCCCTGTTCGCTGAGACAGGAAAAGAAGCTTGGGTTTGAGGGCAGGAAAGAAAACAAAGGATGGCTCAGATAATGATGTCTGCAGAACATACATGCAAAGGCCTGCAGGCCTTTGAGAAGCACTGGTGTGGACCAGACAGAATACAATAGCCAGAATCCTTGACATCAGGGTGATAGTCCAGCAGTGGGCACTGTCACCAAAGCCTCATCGGAGGACACGATGAGCAGGCCCGCCTAGGTAAAGGCAATCTTACCTGTTTATGTGCTCCATGAAAACAGGATTATGACTCCCGTGTCTTGCCCGTGGTTGCACCTGAACTGGGCATCACTCAGCAGGTGCTAGGAGACACTGGAGTGGCCGACAATGTCGGCAGTGGCCAGGACACTGCAAGGCTAGGTTACTGCTCCTGTGGGTGTTTTCCAGCACCTTTCAAGGTTAGAGCTGCCGCCTCATTATCCAGCTCTCACCTTTTATTTCATGCCAGAGCATGAGCATGAGAACATTAGGCATCACCACAGCTAGCAATGCTTTCTGGGGATTTCTCAAACTATAGGAACTGGAAAAACTATCCGTTCACCTCTTTCCTCTTGCTCATGGGGCACTTACAGGCAGGCTACACAACAGAGGCAGAGGTCTGGTCTGCTATTGGGTTTCCTCCGTAACTCTTTAAATTGGTACCCCCTCCCCCAAAAAGGCTGAGGAAGTGGCAGGTGTGGCTGTCCCAGAATTCCGAGGCTAGCGAGGGAAAAGCTGTCAGCCTTCCCCTAAGGCCACCTTGGCACCAACAACTCAAGGCTTGCATCGCCGCACACAGCCACATTCCCGCTCCCGCGGCTGGTGGCCTCTTCTTCGCGCTCCGGCTGTGCGCAAGTACCAGCCCAGCCCGCTTCAGTCTGGATTCCACTCAAGATCCACAGCCCTCTGACCTCGGCCTACCTGTCTGCGTTCCTGCCTCGAGACGCGGGAGCGGCCCACCTCCGCAGTTCCTGTCCTTACATGGGCGAGGATGCCTTTTCATTTTGTTTTCGAATACGTATGTGGTTTATGTCTATAGGGACGGGGTGGGGGGCGGTGAAGGCACAAGGCACACGGGAAAGGCGCACAGCTCTTATGCGCGCGGACGCAAAACACGTTCCAAGAACCAAGGAGAAAACTACGGGCTCTCGCTTCGCGTCCGGGAGCGAGGCCCACCTATCTCGCCCGTACACCTGTCCTCGAGAGAACGAGTCCACGCGTGACCCCGGGTCGCACGGATGTCCTGCCCGAGCCACGTGCGCCCCCGGGCCGCCACGCAGGCCCCGCCCCGCACGTACGTGCCCTTAACCAGCCCGCGGCTGCTGCTGCCCCGCGAGCCCGCGCCCACGGGGGGGCGCTCCTGCCCTCGCTACCCCCCCTGCCCTCGCTACCCCCCACCCGCGCGGCACCTCTCGGCCAGAGAGATCCTGCACTCGCCACCCGCCGCTTGCCACCTCCTACCTGAGGGCCCGCCAACAGGGCGCGCGAGGAGGTCGAGGAGACTGCGGGCAACACGACCGCGGAGAAGGCTCGGGGAGAGCGGCTGCGGTGGGTGGACTGTCCGGGAACGCGCGCGCGCTCCCTCCCTCGCTCCCTCCGCCGACTCCCGGACGGAGCCCAGCCCCGCTGCCGCGCGCCGCCCGCCTCGCCGCGCCTAATAACAACGGCGCCCCGGTCAGGTGGCCGCGCGCGGACAGGGCAGCCATTGGCTCGGCGGGGAGCGCGGTGCGTCGCTATTGGCTGGGGGGAGGGGCCTCGACTGAGGAGGGGCGGGGCCGCTCGGGGAGGCCGGCTGGGAGGGGCGGGGGCGGGGCCAGGCTTGGTCCGCGCCTTTGTGCCCGGCGCGCGCTCTCTGCCCGCTCCGGCTGCAGCGCCCGCTGCATCAATAATTCAGAGCGGCGGCGGCGGCGGCAGCGGCGGCAGCGGCGAGTGCGGACGGGAGGCGGCGGCAACAGCGGGGACCAGGCAGCAGAGGCTATGCATCCAAGTGCGGCTGGGCGGCCGCGGCACCCCTGAGGCCCGGGCCGGGCTCCGGGTGCACCGCGAAAGGGGACGTTTGTCCTGGAGTCCGAGAGAGAGGCGTAGTGGCTCGGGAGGCGTCGGCGGAGCTGTGCACAGAGCTGAGGAGGGGGCTTCGGAGCAGGGCTGGGGAGGGGGGCAGCTGGCGCTGGCAGCCCCCGGGGTGGGGGGCGGGGTGGGCGCCGGCGGCGCGATGCTGGGCGTCGTGGAGCTGCTGCTGTTGGGGGCTGCGTGGCTGGCAGGCCCAGCCCGCGGGCAGAATGAGACAGAGCCCATCGTGCTGGAGGGCAAGTGTCTGGTGGTGTGTGACTCCAACCCCACGTCTGACCCTACTGGCACTGCTCTGGGCATCTCCGTGCGCTCGGGCAGCGCCAAGGTGGCTTTCTCTGCCATCAGGAGCACCAACCATGAGCCGTCCGAGATGAGTAATCGCACCATGATCATCTACTTCGATCAGGTGAGTTCCCCCATTCTCTTGCAGCATCCAGAACGGATTAGTGAGGGGATTGGCAGGGAGAGCGTGGAAATCAGATGTGGGGTCCTCTCCAAGGGCTCTGCGGAGGCTAGAGGACCACGCTCGGATGTATTCCGATCTACCCCCTTTCGTTCCAATCTCCTTATAGGTACTAGTGAACATCGGGAACAACTTTGACTCAGAACGGAGCACTTTCATCGCCCCGCGCAAAGGGATCTACAGTTTTAACTTCCACGTGGTGAAAGTCTACAACAGACAGACCATCCAGGTCAGCTGCCACCTGGGGGCCAGGCTCACAGTAGGGGTTTTGCGGCCGTAGGGGTCTGTCGGAGGCTCTGTGGGAGAGGGAGGCAGAAATCAGAGGCATACGCCCTGGCTGCTCCGAGGACCGGTAGCGGGGCCTCAGGGTTCTTTGGTGTGTACCGCCCCTTAAGCTGTCCAAGGTTCCTGAGACTCAGTTCCATCTCTAGAGACAATTTTCTGTCCTTCGCTTTCTGGGACCTTCTGTAAAGGTCCCTCGGTTTTCCTTAGGGGCTCCAGGGACTTCCTGTAAAGGTGATTAGCTCCACAGACAGCTACGGCTTTTATAATAAGATCTCCACGCCGGCTTTCTAGGCTCACCAATTCGCTGCAGCCCCAAAGCCTCTCTGGAAGCTTTTCCGATTTTCTTCAGCACCTTGGACAGAATCCCGTCCCCCTAAACCAACACCCTTCCTTTGCAGACTTGTTTTTTAAACTTAAGTCTGTCTCCAAGGGTGGGCAGATCAAAAGGACGAGGTGGGGATGGGAGCAATAGGGCTATTTCCTCCTGGTCCAGCCGTGTCCAGGCCAGCACTCAGCAGCTAGCCAGGCCCCCAAAGATGTCTGGGTTACCTTAGAGCTCCCGCAGAGGCAGAAAGCGCAACTGGGGACAGGGCGCCTGGCCCTAGGCCGACACTGCTTCTGCAAGGGCACAAAACCAGGCGATGGCGGGCGCAGCAGGATCTGGTGCGAGAATTGAGCGGGTGGCTTAGGGAGGGAGCTCTAGTGCAGTTTCGCAGGTCTCGGAATTCCGGACATCCACTCCTGGCCGCTTTTAATCTGCATCCCGCCGCCCCTCGCCTCCAGTGTTTTGGCCACAGACACCAGTTGAGGCCCCGGGTGTTTAGGGCGCGCAGGGAGCAGAGTTGCTCCGGTCAAACTGGCGAAAGGCCAAAGGTCTCAGGACATTACACCCACCTGCGGGTTTACTAATCTGCATTTTGCCCAGACGGGATTAGTTTGGCGCGCTCCTGCCGCTCTAGAGAGGTAGAACCTTCCGCTACCTAGATACAAAGTGGGTCGTCCTTAGAGCCTTCAGAGTGAGCAGCTAAGTCCGATTTCGCCCCTCTCGCCTCGTGCCGGATCGGTGCCCCCAGGCCTTTGGGGCAGCTAGCCAAGCACCTAGGTTGGCTCTGCCCGGTCGCTTGGGTACCCGCTTAGGCGGCGCGGCTGACGCAGGCCTTTCTCTTTCTCAGGTGAGCCTCATGTTGAACGGGTGGCCGGTGATTTCAGCTTTCGCCGGTGACCAAGACGTGACCCGTGAGGCCGCCAGCAACGGCGTCCTCATCCAGATGGAGAAAGGCGACCGAGCATACCTCAAGCTGGAGCGGGGGAACTTGATGGGGGGCTGGAAGTACTCAACCTTCTCTGGATTCCTCGTGTTTCCCCTTTGACTGGCTCGGTAACGGGAATGGAGGCAGGAGAAAGGCAGGAGGGGAGTGAAAAAGAGGCCGAAAATTACCAGGGCGAGGAAGCGGCGCCACCGGAAACTTCCTACGTGTTCCTAGCTACGACTGGGTACAAAGGTGCGCGCCGCCCGCGGTCCAACTTCGTTCGCTCCCTGTCTAAAGAGAAGTAAATCTCGCTTAGCTCTGCACACTCCCATTTCCAAAATTAAACTCGCCTCCCCCAAGCCAGTCGCGGTAATCGAGGAAGAGACTGCCTTGTCATTGTTCCTTACCCGTCCATGTCCCCAACAATTAACGAAGTAATGTGAAATGTTTCTCCCGACCCGACCCCCTTCTGAACCCTGCCACTTACTGAAACTTAGTATACCCCCTCCTCCCCAGTTTGAAGAGGGGGTCTGTTTGTTTTCTGTTTCTGTTTTTGAATGGGGCAGGTAGTTTTAATATAACAGGTTTTGCTCTTCAAACACCGCGCGAGTTAAGCTTGAGAGACTCGCCCTCAGCTGCTTGTTAGCAGAGGAAGGACTCGCCTTCGTGGTGACTGGTTTAACTATACATAAATATGTATATGTATCATTTGTACACGAAGAACTCTTACGGTGGACGCTGGCTGTATTCCGTATTTCTGTCCTGTTCGGAGTGATCGTGAAATCTAAGGCTGCTTGGTGTTTGTTTTCCGATGCTTGTCAATGCCCTGTGTTCTGTGGCTCCACCAACCGCCAAGAAGGTTCTTCGGGACGCTTCCTCTTCCTCTGTAACATACGTGTGAATAGCCAAAATTTAATTTTGCTTTAATCCAATAAAGTCAAAGTGGGACTTTTATTTTTCTGAAACAGCTTTCTAAACTTCGCATTTTCCGGGTTGCAAGGTTGAGGGCTTGGGTTGCCCAAGATGGGCGGAGAAGCAGGAGGCTTGGAAGATGCAACCA
The DNA here is from genome assembly GCF_943737965.1 of Phodopus roborovskii. Taxonomy (NCBI): domain Eukaryota; kingdom Metazoa; phylum Chordata; class Mammalia; order Rodentia; family Cricetidae; genus Phodopus; species Phodopus roborovskii. The sequence continues at coordinate 607,734 of NW_026126486.1, read as the reverse complement.
GAGAGGCCGGGCAAAAAGGCTTTTCTTCACAGAGCCGGTTTTGCGATTCCTTCCTCCTGCAGGCCGGTTCTCCATCCCTGTGCTCCCTGCTTTACTGGGACCTGAGAGATCTGACCCAGATCCTGCTAGGCGTGACTGAGGGCGTGAAAGCAGTTTGTTGTCCACCCTCAATTCCAAATGCATCAGGAATAACCTCCAATTCTAGGACCTGAACCCGCCTGCTCTTTGTGACAGTGTCTTCGCGCCTACTGTCCCTGGATGTCTCCAGCTCTGTCCACTCCGCAGCTCCCGAAGCACCTTTTATTTTGTACCAGCACCTCTGAACCTGAAATCCACCCGCCAAACAATCCCAGGCGCCCCGACCTGCGATTGCGCTCTTTGGCAGGACTTTAAAAGGGGTGCGTCCAGAAGTTTTGATTGTATCGAAACATAATGTGAAAGCAAAATTGAAATAAACGACTTCGTTTTAAGTCTGGAAAGCTGCCCCTGTGTTGGACGCGGGTGATACAACGCCAGAAGCGGGTGGAAACAGGGCCCAGGGCCGAGATCTGCGACCCGGGTGGGCTTCCGTGGTTCTGGGCTCTCCTCTTGGGTTGAGATTCAGATTCGAGTTTAAGTGGTTCTGGGGGGAGGGGAAGGGGACGGGGTTAATAACAGCTAGGGCAGGAAAATTACTGACATTTCTGCCTTCTGCTCTCCTGTTCGCTTCACAAACACCACTGGGCTGGGAACTTGAGTTCAGTTTCTCAACCACACAGTCTAAGATGCTGCAGCATCCTGTCCTTCACAGACCCAGGGGCCAGGGAACTGTGGGGGACAAGGGGCTTCCAGAGTGAGGCACAATGGAGTGCCTGTCTTTCCCATTCCTACAGTTCTCCCCCCTGCTTCAGTCCCATCGGAAGAGGGGCCTTACAGGAATTTAGTAGAAAAGCAATTCTTTTCTTTTTCTTCCATCCTTCTTTCCCTCCTTCTTCCTTCCTTTCTTTCTTTTCTTCTTTTTAGTAAGGGCTACTTTGTCTTCAAGCTTCACGCTGGGAAGGACAGGTCAAGGACAATGGGAGTCTGCCAGGGAACTACCTCCACCAACAACTCAGCTGTGCAGAGCCTACTGTAGAGGCCAGCTCCACCGCTCCTGGCTTACAGGCTGTGGGGGTTAAGCGCTTGCTACCGCAAACTGCTTCCAGAAGGAGCTTCCAGAATGCTGTCCATTCCTCCTCTTAAGAGCAGAACCATCCCAGTGCTGGGGAACCAACAGGCTGAGTTCCACCTGGATAACTTGGGCGATTCTCCCTGCGCTCAGGTTGCCCTTCTGTGTAAAGGCAGGGATCTCTGGGGTCCCTCCTCTGGGGACCCAACCATTCTCTGGTCTGGGACCAGGGGCCTATGGCTTCAGTGAGTGACTGGCACTACACTAACCTGGAAGGGGGCAGGGGCTGTGGATCTCAACTGGGGCCCAGATCAGAGCCAGTAAGTGAAGCTAGAGCCAGTGGACCCAGAGATAGAAGAGGGAAAGTTCTCTCTGATTCTGCTCCAGATCTACCTGGCCTCTGGTAGGATTGGGTCCATGCTCCCTAGGTTGGCATTGAAACCCGAGTTAGCATCTGGTTCTACATCCCTTCCTTCACCTGTCAGCCCTTCCCCGTGGCATTTGACTACTCCTCTCCCATTTTTCTCTGTGTACCTAGACATGCCACCTAAACCTTGAAGTTGAAACTATCATTCTTTCCTTAATTTTTCCAAAATCCCATTCTACAAGAGGACCTAAGCTGGCCTAAAAGTCTGCCTCTTCTTGGGGGCTGTCCCAACCCATAGAGCAGGTGATAGAAGGCTTTCTGCCCACTTGCTCCTTGCCCTCCAGGGAGGGCCCAGTGTGGTGTTAGCAGGGAAGGAACCACTTATTGCTTTAGGTTTCACATGGAATGACCACTCACATTTGCCTGAGCAGGGTGGTGGACACCTCCCTCATGTTCCCGGTGTGTGACAATTGGGCATCTTCTTTTCTGGGGTGAAGATGGAGGCTGAGTATTCCTTGGGTCAGAGACAGATGAGACAACCTATGCCTGAAAACTGGGTTCCCAGTTGGGGTCATGAGAGACTCTAAGTGACAGGCTGGAGATGGATGGAGAAGAAAGGCCCTAGCGAGCTGCAGTTCCCCGTGTACTTCCTTCCTGTCCCACCCAGAAGCTTGGGAGGTGGTGGGTGGGTGGGGTGATTTAAAAACCTACACCTTCCTTTGGTTCCCTTTAAGGCTTTGAAGCCTCTGATCCCTGGCAGATCTGGGCCGTGCCTCCTGCTTTCATCTAAAATAAGCTGCTTCAGATCCCAATCTGGAGGGGTTCCAGGACCACCCCGAATTTTGCCTTACCCTGGGTCTGAAAAGCTTCTCCCCCCAAGTTCCTGGTCGCCTTGCTTACTTCCTCCTGGTTAGTGTAGGTCCCCACTTCTAAACCCCAGGATAGCAGACTTGTCATCCTTTCTCTGCACCCTTCTATGGAGGTACCTAGTGCTATCTATCATAGCACACTGCTGCCTCTCGAGGGCAGAGGTTAAAGCATATTCTCCATGATGGTGACAGTCGGCATGCAGCAAGAAGCATAGAAGTGCGGTGAGGGGAACTCAGGAAAGCTTCATAGAGTACGCCTTTCCTAGAAATCCTGTGGGCCAGTGGGCAGGGCCGCCCATCCAAGGTCCCTGGAGCCACCAGGAGCTCGCAGCATTGGGGCAGCCCACAGGGGATTTCGTCTGAGCATGAGCAGCATGCTGCTGTGGATCAGCTCCTAATGAGAACATAATTACTCAGGTGGAGAGATAGCCTCACCCGCCTTAATGGGGTGGAAGAGGGGAGGGGCAGGCGCCAGCAGGTAGGGGGGGCACACTAGTGTTTTGGGGCCCAGACCTTAGGGGAAGGCCCCTCCCTCTCTGACTGTGATTTTACACTGCCCTCAGCACCATTTTGAGATGTATTTTCCTCAGCTCCAGAATGCTAAGGGTGGGCTCTCACTTCCCAGCACTCAGCCAGTTCCCTGTCAATGGATACTTCTGCTCCCATCACAGTCACAACAAACAATGAAGTCCTGAGTGACTGGGGGAGTATCCCTGGCCAGCAGGAATAATCGGGCGCACACCTGCCCTCCTGCCTTTGAACTAATACTGTGGGGGAAATAAGGTTCCCAGAAGTCATTACAAAGGTCTCTTGAGTTCTTTGCACAGGGGCCATCATAGAATACATCTCTCTCTTGAGCCTCGGTTCCTCATATTCCAAATGGAGGCAACAGTGTCTTCACTATGGTTAAAGATATTCTATCCTCCTCTCCAACTGACATATAGTAGGTACTGAATGAATGGTCATGACAATAAGGAGTATTAGACACCTTGTGCCACATTGTCACAGAGGTGGGGCATAAGGGAACATGCAGGAGGACTTCCATTTTGGTTACATTGGAAATCTGAAACCAGGTTTAAAATGAGCATACAGCAAGGGCATCGTGTGTTCAGGATAGGATCCAGTGGAGGTCCTCCACCATCACAGGCCCCCATGTCAGGGCCCAGCCCCCACCCCAGACATTCTTCTTCATTCCTGTTGCTTATTATATATTTGCATTTTTCAATGCTGATGAACAAACATTTTTGCGTGCAGGCCTATGTGCTCTTTACTAGCCCCCGGACACTGTTCCCTGCTGGCCTGTGTATGCCTTTGTAGGTGTGATTCCTTCCAAAGTACTATCTTCCTTTGTCCTCTCCTTCCTTGCCTCTGTGCGCATAGCACAGCACCTGGTGTAGGGCCAGTGTCTTGTGAAGATGTCATGATCCAGAGCAAATTGTGCCTGGCACACTGCAGGATATGAGCACAGCCAACAAATTGTTCTTTGGAGGATTTCCTGGAGCCCCCAGTCCATCATCCCTTACCCAGCACCCCCTATTTCCCCAGCAGGAACACTGATGTGGAAATACCCCCTGTCCTCCCTCCTAAAGTTGGGAAGATCTTCTGGCCCCCTCACTCACTCTCCTCATTTCACTAGAGGACAAGTCTGTCCCCAGGAAGTCCCAGTTGTGACTCTAGGATGGCAACAAGCAGGGACAACAAGGAGGAGGCTAAGAAAAGATGTGTGGGATGGTGTTCAGATCTGCTAGGTCTGGTCTGCTAGGTGCTTTGCTGTGCATAAATGAGACCACCTGCGAAGTTGTGAGGACACATTCCAGATTCCAAGCATGTCATCATTCTGAGGATATAGTGACAGTGTGGGATAACGGACAAGTGACACTTGCCTTGATATGAGCAGCCTCCAACCTGACCTCAGGACTCTACCTCAGCTCTAGAAAGCTTTCCCCAACTGCAATCCAGCATGTGCCCCCTCGACTCTCCATCTTACATCTTAGATTATACCAACCCACAGCAATACATAAGAAAAGTATCTTTTGGTGAACAGATGGATAGTTGTGGGTACTCTGGTATGGGGCTTATGGGACCATAAGAGTCTGAAGTACAGGCTCAGCATTAGGCACCTCCCTAAATCCTCACTGTGCTTCTGGACAGCCACATTTGTGTTAGCATGGAATTGCATTGCATCAGTTGCTTGTAGTTGACCTACAATTCATCTTTCCTGCTGCTTGCCCAAATCATGCTCAACATGCTGTGAGCACCATGTGTGCAGGGGCCAGGCTTTATTTTTCTTAAAGGACAAGAACAACATTGTCTTCCCTCTGGCATGAAATACCATGAGTTAGCACCAGTAAGATGACTCTCCAGCAAATGTGCTTGCCACACGAGCCTGTTGACTTGAGTTCAAATCCTAGACCGTACAGGAAAAGATCGACTCCCCAAAGAGGATATAGTATGCAACACACACAAGTAATACACAAAATTTTAAAGTCTTTAAAAAAACATCATGGTTTAGCATCAGTTGATTGTTTGTTTCAGGAATCTGGGATCAAGTAACTTTGTTAGCAGTAATGTGTAGGTATTGAAACACCAACTGCCAGTAATAGGTTACAGAGGCTTCACAGTGCCAGCGATCTGATGAAACCTGGTTGGTTGCCAGGCACAAAGAGCAGCCTTGGCCAGTGGAGGGTAAAGCAACTCCACTTGCAGTAGCCATATCATCTCTGAGATTTTTGTCCTAATTAACAGAGAATGGACTCTGAATTTACTTCACAGCTTTGGAATGCAAAGATCCTGAGGGGTGACATAGATTCTGCTGTCTCCTTATCCCCCCCCCCAATCAAGGATCCCCCAAGTCCTCTTGTAGAGTAAAAGGTCACTTCTGGATTAAAAATTCCACCAATCCCTGAGCTCAAAATCCCATTAATCTGTGTTTGCCCCAAACTCAGAACTTGAAATGCTACCAATTCCCCACCTTGGAAATCTGCACCCTAGAAAGCTCCACCCCCAAGAAACCATACACACACACACACACACACACACACACACACACACATACACACACATATATATATACATACACATATATATGTATATGTATATATGTATGTATATATATTCTGCCTCTTCTTCATTTCTCTGATACTTCTTGCTTAAGTAGAGGCAGCCACCCTCTTGTATCTTTCCCAATAAATCTCTGATGTGAGGTTTGGTGTGCGGTGTGACTTTGTCATATTCCATGGCTCCCAATTACTAGGATACCGTGTCTTTCAGAGTTGCAACACTTTTATAGGGGGAACCTTTCCCATCAGAGCTGTAACACTTATGCCCCCAACTTTCCTCAGCCCCAGTGTCCAACAGGGAACTAACTCTCTGCACTGTTCTGAAGGCCACTTAAAACCCGCTCATCAGATGACGCACCCAGAGCCCTTTCTTCCACAGTCAGAAATTACTCCAAGCTTTCAAAGAGGAAAGAGGGAATCACTAACTAACAAAAGAGAGGCAACTGGACATTTCTTCCTCCTCATTTGAAAGGAAGCTGTGTTCACGCTGCTCAGACCTTGTATTAAAGACTCTCCCTTGTATTTTAAGAGGCTCAAAAATAAACTCCCTATTGTATACTTTGCTGAGAGTTCAGATGAGTTTATAATGACCAAGTAGGTCCAAATATGGAGTGAAGATGCTGCTGCTCATAGCTTGCTGATGCTGCTAACTCATGGTGCTCACCTTAGCAATGCTCTCAACACTCTCCCTCTCATTCTGTCCTCTGGGATTAGTGCCTTTCAGATGATGGGTTATTCTGAAGTTATTGAGAGACAGGGCACACTCTCAGTACCAGCCAGGCTAAGGGTGCCTATTTGTGTGAGTTCCAAGGGCTGAGTAACTTTTCTTGCTTCTGGGGGCTTCTAAGGCTTCCTAGGTAGGAGGCGGCTCTGGAGGTTCACCAGCACCCAGACCTGTGGGGGTTAGGTGGGGGAAGCTCTGAGTGAAGTGTGTAAGGATCAGAGGAAGCCCTCAATGAGTGTGTGTTATTGACATGAGCTTGGCCATGCCAAAGACCCCCAACACTTAGACCCATGGAAATGGCAAAGCCTTACCCAGATCAGGCTCAGGGACATGGAACAATCTTCCCATGGATTATAAATGCTGATAGTGTTCCCAGAAGGCCTTCAATGTGACTCCCTCCTTGTGGATGTTCACAACCTCAGACTGCTCCCCTACAGAGGCCTTCTTCAGAGACTAGCTAAGGTCTCCCTCTGCTGAATGGACTAAACTCACTGAGTTTCCAGCCTACATCATAGGTACCTTTCATTAGAGTATGCACAACTCATCACATCCCAGATTTACTGTATGTACATGTCTTTTTCTTCATACCCATGTTGCCCCACTCAAATTTCCCATACCAAGATGTGCAAGACCAGGAACTGACCAAAATAACCTCCAGCATCACTGTGTGGCTGTGCAGTACTGTGAGACTGTGGTGTTTTCAGCTGCTTCCCTCCACAGCCTCTCCTGTTGTAAGAAGTGAGATCCACACTGGGTTCAGACTGAATCAGTGAGCTTCAAATTCAGGGAGAGACCCTGCCTCAAAAGATAACATGGAAAACATCTGAGGCAGTCACTTAGCATCAACCTCTGCTCTCTCTCTCTCTCTCTCTCTCTCTCTCTCTCTCACCCTTTGATGACAAAATAAAGTGGATTCCCTTTACTAACTTTTCTAGGAAGATATGACTTTGGCCTTTAGTACGTTCATCACCTTTTCACAGGGTGAGATTTAGAGACTGGCATGACACTTCCTTAGTGTCAATGAAAGGCTATGAGAATTTTGCCAAGATTTCTTGGATAGATTTGAAGCAAGGGCAATGAAAGGGCTGGGGATTCTGCAGCTCTCTTGGACTATGAGGAATGAAAATTGTTGAATGTGCCTTTTGAAGACAAAAGTCAGGACCAAGTTACATGACCTTTGGCTCTCATTCGTTCTTTCTTGTCTTGTAATTCCACAATGCATTTTCTTCTCAAGTAAAAAAAGAAATCCTAGCTGATCTTAAGATGATATATGCATGGGATATATCTATGTGGCTTGATGCCATTGCTACTAACCAAGGGTTTGTTAGAGCTGGAAATCTCCAGTCCTCAACCTGTATTTGAGGAATGAGAATTGGTATTTCAGAAAAATCTGCAAAGAATCTGGAGCCACAAATGAGCACCCATGGGCTTTTGCTCCTCTAGGGAAACAATGCATGTCTTTGGTGACATCACATCGCCAGGGCACATGGCACATGGCACATGGCACATGGCACAAGAAAGACTGTGTTGAGCACAACCAAGAAAGCTGTATGCTGTGCTCTCTGGGTACACAGCAACACAAAAGAAATGCCTCCTTTCACTGGTATGTGACTATCACAGTGGGAACAGCTATGAGAGAAGGCATTGAATCCAAGAACTAGGAAGCATCTCAAATGATTGACAAAGGTTACAACATTCCATAATGTCCAGGCCTTTGCTTTTGAGCTTTTGCAGAAATTCTAGTTCCCATGTTCATGGGTGTTATCTCGATGATCCTAAATAGAATTAGATTTCTTGCTCAATCTATCATATATGGGCTTGTGCATGTGCAGGTGTGTGTGTGTGTGTGTGTGTGTGTGTGTGTGTGTGTGTGATGTATCTTTCTGCCTCAGTCAATAGCAGCATTATACTTCTGGTGGCAGTATCAGGCTCTCTTGCATCAACCTGACTCTTCTTTCTCCCTTGTAACCACCATCGTATCCATCAGTTAATCTTGAAAGCATCACCTTCGAACTAAGCCCAAAGACTCATGTCCCTTGGATATGGGCAGCAGCCCAGCTGGTTCTGGCTTGTTCTTCGACTGTGCTGCATGGTTCCTCACTTGGATGGTAAGGATGGTCCCACTAAAAGATGAGTCAGGCCTTGATCCTCAGCTACTGCATCTCTGCTTGTTCAGAGTCCATGTAAACTAGGTGTCATGTCCCTCTGTCATCTGTTCCTTGCAGCTTCTTCACAGACCCTGAGACGTGCACCTGCTAGTTCCTGACCCTGAAGATTCTGATCTTATGAGTTTGAACCAGATGAGAGGCTTCTGCAGCATCACCTGGGCTAGAATGACTTGCTGTCTTGACCTTTTATAGACACTTGCCAGTTGCCAGTATCTGGCCTGGGCTGGAGGATAGGGGAGGGAGGCAGCATGGGCTGAGTCAGCAGCTCTGTGCAGGTGTGTGCTTACCAGGGCAACGTGGAAGCAGGAGAAGGCTCCTTCCCATAATGAAACATGATTACACAAAGGCTGTTACAGTGTCACCCGGAAGAGATCATCTGAGATGTGCAATTAGCTCTGTTTCCCAGGAGAGAGGCGTCTTGTCCATGTAGCCAGCAGGCTCCCCTCACACAGGATGCCAGGGAGGCGGCACTTCCTGCAGTTGCTCTGACAGCCCACTGCAGTGCTCCGTGTTCCTGTCTGGCTTCCATGCCGTAATGAAGGCAGCTTCACAAGGGCCCTTGTACCAGTCGCACCTGCTGGAGAGCCTGCCCACCGCAATCCTGTCAGTTTCACCTTGCTTGCGGTCGTTCCCTGCTCTCTATCATCCTTGGGCCTGCTCGTCTTCCAGTGTATGCATTCCTTATGTCCCCTAATTTCTGGGCAGGGCATGATTTCTGACATGACCTGGAAAGCCTGGGTCCGTCCTCACCACCTCTGCTGTTTTCGCCGTTATGCCTACCACACCCCTTTAATTTCCAAGTATAGAGAACTTGTCAGGGAATATGAAAGGGCCCAGCCTTCTGATTTGAGCCTCATCCTGGTGTTCTAGCTGGGCTCTGATAGAAAGGAACAGGAACTGGCTACTTTAAGCACAATGGGAATTGTTCCACTTCCCCTTGGGTAGCTCACAAAAACTTAAGAGAAGGACAAAGAAAGGCTTGAGCACAAAGGCGGGCTAATGCTGAGCTGAAGAGTCCAGGGATAGGAAATGGTTCCGGCCCCTTGGGTTCCACCTTTGGGGTACAGCTAGTCACTAAGCTGACATTCCACTCCCCCTGGAGAAAGGATGGGGTCCCTAGTTCCTTTTGTTTAAGGAAGGCCTGGATTTCTCATTATTTCCCATGATGAGACAGCAATGGAAGGAGTCATGTGTGCTCCTCAGGGAAGTGAAGGCAGGAAACACAGCCTCCTGGGGCTTGACTGGCCAGGCTCCCACTTGGTGCTTCTCTGAGCAGTTGGCAGCTTCCAGCAGCTGTTGTTCTTTTTAGCTTGGTCTGGGACTCAAGCTTCTCATCTGAAAATGGGGATAACCTGCAAGGCTGTGGTGAGGCTTGTTAAAGGACAGAGAGGCCGTCTATGAATGTGAGGCTAGTAGTAAGACAAAAGGCAGAGGGAGGGAGGGAGGCAGGGAGAGAGAGACAGATATCAAGTACTGTTGAATGGGTTTCTGCAAGTCCACTCCCCACTCCCTATTTCCCCTGTGGTTTGCTACCCTCCCCACTTGTGGCCATAAGAAGGGAGCCTCAGGACTTTCCTGGCTCCCAGGCCCCACAAACAGAGGAACACCAATGCAAGTGACCCATCAGCAGCATAAGCTTTGGAAGCAGCTAACTAACCCCATCCAATCCTAATTCTGCGGCAAATGGTTTTTATGATCCAGGTACACGGCAGAGTGGCACTGAGCTGTACAGGAAGTAAGGAAATAAAAACTAATTTCCTAGGGTTGACAGGAGGCTCTGGTGTCCAGGTATAAACCCATGAGCTCCTGCTCTAAGCTGCTTGCTGTTCTAGGGACCGGATTTACAAAGTAACTGGTTAGACCCTTGACCTGGCCTCAGGCTCACAGGCATACCACATGCTGGCATCCCCACAGAGATGCACAGTTACTATTAGATATTGAAGAAGGAGCTGGAAGGATGGCTCATCACTTAAGACAGTAATTTTCAACCTATAGGTTGCAGCTCCTCTAGGGTCAAACAACCCTTTCATAGGTGTTGCCAAAAACCATCCAAAACACAGATATTTACAATATGATTCATAACAGTAGCAAGATTACAGCTATGAAGTAGCAACAAAAATAATACTATGGTTGGGGGGGCACCACATGAGGAACTGTATTAAAGGGTCCCAGCATTAAGAAGGCTGAGAACCACTAACTGAAAAGCTCTTTCAGTAATTCCAATTCCCAGCACCCACATGATGACTCATAACTCCAGTTTCAGGGGATGGATACCCTCTTGTGGTGTTCTCAGACTTCTGCTGTGTACATAAACTCATGCAGGCAAACACATGTACATACAAAACAGATGCATAAATCTAAAGAACAGTTGCAGAAGACATGTTTTCATTTTCTGGAACCTTAGACCTGATAGGAACAGATCTTTAAGTCATGTATCAGCTCCCCAAGTTGGTGGAGGTAGGGTGCATTCCAGCCAGAAGGAAGCGTGTCCAGGGCTGGGAAACAGCCCCTTGAAACTCTGAAAGATGGAGGAAGAGAAGATGTCCTCCCAAAGTGGGCCAGGAAGGGAGGCCAAGGTGGGGCCGGCCAGGGAACGGGTTCCGACCTTCATTCCAAGAGTGCTGGGACCTGTGAGAGGAAGGAGTGAAAGCAGGAGATTCTGGGATGTCTTGCACAGAGCAGGCATCATGCTGGCTGCTGAGAAGGGAAAGGCCTGCAAGGAAAGTATAAGGACAGGCAGAAGGGGACAGGCTGCGACAGCAGCAGGCTGAGGGACACAGACAGGTGTCCTCAGGCAGTGAGCAGTGGTGAGGCTTGAGCATAGAAGATGGACAGCAGAGGGACTTGGCAGCCAATCCTGTGGACTGAGTGAAGATGGGGAGATGAGGGAGAGGTGTGGAAAGGTTGGCCTGCTCTTCCTGTGATCTCTGGTTGTGCCATAGGATGCACATGTGGCTGCTGGTCTGAGGGAGAAAATGGAACTGGGGGCAGAGGAACTGGTCAGCGGGGGAGAGGTAGCGTTTGAAGGTATTTTCAGCTATCCCATGTCTACATCAACTAGATGTTTAATAGATGTCCAGGTCTGGAGGCCAGAGCATGGGTCGGGGCTGGAGGAATAGCCTGGGGCCACAGCAGTGATGTGGTAGGTCTTGAAGCCCTGAGCAGAAACAAACTGGTGGGGAAACATGAGACTCATGAGGGGACACTTGGTGTGAGTGTGCTCCTACTGTTGCAAAGACTCAGAAGAGGTGCGTGCGTGCGTGCATGTGTGTGTGTGTGTGTGTGTGTGTGTGTGTGTCGTCTTGTCATCTAATAGAGCTTGGACTTCAGAAGAGGCAGTGCCACTCAGGCAGAAGGAGAGGGAAGAGGGCATGAGGTCTAGAAATGGGTCTGCTCACCTACACCCAAACACACAAACAATTCAAGCCTGACACTTTGATTGAACTTACTCTCCCCCTTTGTAATGCCTTCCTGGAAGAATTACGAGTTCAGTTTCTCCTGACAGCACCAGGGGGAGGACAGTATTGGTGATGGCATAAAAGTGGAGGAGAGAAGGGGTGGAGGTGGGGTAAGAGATGGAACATTCATCCCGAACTGTGTCCCAGTGCACCTTCCAAGTGAGACAGACAAGCCAAGGGCTTTAAAAATAGCAGTGCTTAGCTGCGCTGGGGAACAGCTATCCAGAGGAAAGCCCAGGCTCCCGATTCTAACCAGGCACAGGATCCGCAGGGCTGCAGAAAGGGTCCAGGTCCCTGGACTGGCAACAGAGGACAGCTGGGCAGGGCCAGGCAGGCCTGACTTGAACTCTGGTCCTGGGGCTTGGGCTTTGGGTGTGTAGAGTACTCTGGGGCTGTGAAGAGAGAGGCCAGTGTGTAGGAGACAGACAAGTTCCTTCTTGGGACAGCAGTATGCCTGGAGATGGTAACAGGCTATCTCAGGCTTACTGGGAATGTGTTCGTGTAAGTGCAGGTCCTGTTGTCAGAGCATGTGCTTCCTTTTTTATTCAGTGTGGGGGATGGGACTGAGGGAGGCTCAGGAGCAAGTAGGCTCAACACAGGCAGTAGCAATGAAGGGATGAAAGTCCTATGAGGCTTGGCAGAGGCAGGAGACTTCTCAACAGCCTTTGCTCTTTCAGGGAAACTCTAGCTTTGCAGAGAAATTAAAAAGGCGTCGGGAGTTCTCATGCACATCAGACACAGCAGTTTAAAGGCAGGGAAGGCTGACTTTGGGCTCCAGGGATCCGAGGGATTTCAGTTGGTCATAATGGGGAGGACACAGCTACAAGAGTGTATCTGTCCATGGTGGCTGCAGCATGAGGTGGGAACTCTTCATAGGGTGGGCCAGAGAACAGGGCTAGCAAAACCGAAAGCAGGGGCCAGGCAAATTTCAAAGTCCTGCCCCTGGAGATCTACTTCCAAAGCTTTCAAAATAGTGCCGGGATTCAAAACAGGAGCCTATGGGAAACAAAATGTAACCATGCCTTACACTGGTGTGATGTGTTTATCATGATTAACGAAACAGCTTTCTTTAGTTTTGCCTGGTGCCTGTTTCTCGCTCATTATCCCACCCAGGACACTATGATGCACTTGACCATCATGCTTCTCTGGACTCCTCTGTAGTGCAAGCATTTCTTGGACCTTTCCTTGTTTTGAACTGTCAAGTCTTCTGTAGGATTGGTGATTTGTCCAGTATTTTCCTCATGATTATACTGGGGCTAGTGACTAGAGTAGGGAGACCTCAAAAGTTAAAATGCTGTTTTGTCACATTGTAAAAGTGTATACCATGACCTATCACTGCTGGTACCAACCATTCTTGACTGCAGGAAGCGTTTGCTTGGTTTTCCATGGCTGGTCATCTCCACTCCCCTGCTGTCTGTATCTTCTTGTCTGTTAGGGTGTCACAACATGCAGTCTATCTGCAGGGAGTGAGAGGCAGACTTCTCTCCACTAGTGCTGAGCACATCAGTGACTGAAGCTTCTTTTGCCAGGGAGAACTGTGCCTTCTCCCCAGTTCTTTATGCAACATCTATGTCAATACCAACCTGTGGGTGTGGTTTTCATTGTGTTACAATGCTTCTAGCTTAGTCTCAGAGCTGTCTTCAATTGGCAGCTGTGTTCACTTGACACATCCCCTTCAGCTGGGTGTATATTTTTTTTTTAGAGATATTAACTTTGGACACATCAAGATACCACAGGCTCATCCCAAGAATTTTCCAAGTCAGTTTTAGAATTAGCCATTTCTCTGCTAAGAACTGGTTCTTTTCATTGGATAATGACATTGGAAATTGCTGTGGTGACCCCTTGTGGGAAACAACGTTTTTAGGTCATTGGAGACATGCCCTCAGAAAGGACTGGGGAGGACCCAAACACATCTCTTTTCTTTCAGACTTGAGATGTGTCTGCTACTCTTTGCTGCCTTCCACCATCCACCAGATGCTCTGCCAGCTGCCGCTGAGACTTCATCAGACCAGTACATCTCCAAAACAATAGTTTGTCTCAGGTGTTTTGTTGTGGTAATAAAAAGGTGAATAACACAGAAATCAAGTGTCATTGATTGTGGGACCTCTTAGTTGACAGAATAAGGAAGTGTGTGTGTGTGTGGTCTATAACACATATATGTATGTATATTGTGTATCAGTAAATATATCTATACACACATAAGCATCTTTACCTGCATTAAGCTGAAAATGAGCTCACAGTGATATTTCCAGTGTCACGGGGATTTTTCTAGTCTCCACTCTTTTTTTTTTTTCTTCTGAGACACAGTTTTGAAAAACTCTGGCTGTCTTGAAATTCATTCCGTAAACAAGGCTTGCCTTGAAGTCAGATCCACCTGCCTCTGCCTCCCAAGTGTTGGGATTAAAGGTGTGTGCCACCACCACAGGCCCGGCCTTCACTCTTGTCTGTAAACTTCCACTGTAACGATAAGAAAAATGGCTTGGACCATGCCACATCTATTTACCTAATGTTTCAATTGTGGCACGTGTAGTGGTTTCAGAGCTGGTCAGAGCCAGAGTGCCCACATGGGAATAATTTTACCAGCCAGGATGCATATGTCACCTTCTTTTGCCTCATTTCTAGTTATTTAGGTCAGTGTCTTTTCTTCCCATCTCTTTACCAAGGTTAGGTCTAAACATTCATAGAATCTCTGGTCATGGTTTGTGTTAAGTCTTAGGATTCTTCTACCTCCTAACTTTAAAAAACGTGCATATTTTAAAATATACTGTTTGTGCTGAAACCTCCTGTGAGTTCAAAACTGTACAATTCCACTCATCCACCATTACCATGCCATACATAAAAAATTTAATTGTCCTAAAAATACCTCACGCTTCACGTATTTACCCCTCTCTCCCTCTTTTCTCCTGAGCTCCCAGCAATCGCTGTCCTTTGAACTGTCTCCATGTTTATGTCATGTCTAGAATGTTGTACGATAGAACTTATGTGGCACGTAGCCTTCTCAGACTGGCTTCTCTTACTTGTTCTCTTGTCTCTTGTCATATGCCAGATCATTTATTTTTACTAGCATACATCAGAGGCAGCAACTTTCTTATCCTCAGCTATTGGAGGCCATGCTGAATGCTTACAGTTGGGGGCAATTGAGGTGATACCAGAAGCACTTGCCTGTAGGTTTTGTGTGGACATAAGTTTTCAGATTAGAGGCTTGGGAGATGACTCAGTAGGTAAAATGCTTGTCTTCCAAGCACAAGGCCCTGAGTTCAAACCCCCTTAGAAAAAAGTTCTAGTCATGATATTTCACACTTGTACTCTCAGCACTGGGGAGGAAAAGACAGAGACTTTGTCTTAAAAAAAAAAAAAATCTATGGACAGTGCTCTTGAAGAACACCACCTAAGGCTGTCCTCTGGCCTCCACAGACACACGATGAACGTGTACACACAAGCACACACATATATCATGAGAAACACTTTCAGATTGGTTTGGGAAATGCCCAAGAGCACACACAAATGATGGATTATAGTGAGAATGTATGTTGACATAAGAAACCAGGCATGTATGAATGTATTGTTCTTTATTTCCACCAGCATTGAGTGCTTTGGGGTTTTTGGATTTCAATTGCTTAAGTATATAGCAGTATCTCATTTTAAAAAAATCAGCACCTTACAAATTTCTTTTTTTATACATTTTTATTTAAATTAAAAACAATCTTATTTTACATACCAATCTCAATTCCCTCTCCCTCCCATCCTCCCATGTCTCCTACCAACCCCCATCCCACTCCCCACCCACTATCAAGGGAGGGTAAATCCTCCTATAGGGGATCAGTCTGTCACATCATTTGCAGCAGGGTCTAGCCCCCCCCCCATGTATCTAGGCTGAGAGAGTATTCCTCCATGGGGAATGGGCTCCCAAAGTCCATTCATGCACTAGGGATAAATACTGGTTCCATTGCCAGAGGCCCCATAGACTGCCCAGGCCTCACAACTGACACTCATGTTCAGAGGGCCTGGTTCGGGTCTATGCTGTTTCCCAGCTGTCAAACTGGAGTCCATGAACTCCCTCTTGTTCAGGTCAGCTGTTTCTGTGGATTTCTCTAGCACCATTTTGATCCCTTTGCTCATCACTCCTCCCTCTCTACAACTGGATTCCAGGAGTTTGGCTCAGTGCTTAGCTGTGCCAAATTTCAACGATATTATCTTTTAGCATTTATTTTACTATTTTTTTATTAGTGTGATATCTATTTGGATCCATTTAAAAACTGATTTCTTTGTCTTTTAAGTTCTTAATGGTCTTTGTCTACTTGGGATGTAATTTCTTTATTAGGTATATGTTTTAAGAATATTTCTCTCCCAGTCTGTGGCTCATCCTTTCATTCTGCAACACAGCACTCTTTTGTTGTTGCAGAAGTTTTAACTTTTAATAAAGTCCAGTTTGGTTTCTCATTCATAGGCCATGCTTTCGGTATTAGATCTCAAAGCCCATTGCCAAGCACACAGTCACCTGTATTTGCTTATGTTTCCGTTTAGAAGTTTCTTCGTTCTGCACTTGTCAGTCAGGACAATTTGAGGCAAGATTAGAAAAAGATGAAAACTCTGTGTGGGAACTGATTTTTTTTTTTAATATGGATGCATTTTTCATCACAGTGTTTTAGTTTCTCTGCATATAGAGACTGTGCATATTTTGTTAGATTTATATCTAAGTATTTGCTATTTTAGTTTGTTATAAATGGTGTTTTTGTTTTCATGCACTGCTGAAGTGAAGGACATTTTTGTCTAAATGTTCACTTGCTAACTAGCAGCCCTGCTGTAATCACTTGTAAGTTCCAGGACTTACTGTGTTGATTCTCTGGGATTTTCTACATAGGAAATCTCATCACCTGCAAACAAAGGCTGTTTCATTTCTTTCCACTCCACCCACTCTGTCATTTCCTTTCTTCTTACTGTACTAGCTAAGATGATGGTGGGCGGGACTGGTCAGGTTCCTTCCCCCATCCTGGGGCGGGGGAGCACCCAGTTTTTTACTTTTCTGTGTAGTGTTAGTGTAGGGTTTCTGGAGGTGTGCTTCATGAGACTGCAAAAGTTCTCTTTTATTCCTAGTTCTCTATGCCTTTATTTTAATCATGAGTGTCTGACAGGTTTTGTGAAATGTGTTTTCTCCATTGATTGATACGGTTATACCACTTTTCTCATTTCTTTTAACCTGTTGATGTGTGTTGCTTTGATCAGTTTGGATTCTGAGCCACCCTCTCATACATGAATAAACATGCTGCCTGGGTCATATTGTGTAATTCGTTTAGCACACTGTTGTATTGGACTCATTGGTATTTCTACTAAGGATTTTACATCTGTGTTCATGAGAGGTCTTGGCCAAGTCTTTATTCTTTGGATGCCTCTGTCTGGTTTTAGTATTACTCTAATCGAGAGACTTTGAAGTAGTCTTTCTGAGTCTGCTCTCTGGAAGGGACTACAGAGAGCCAGTCTCATTTACCCCTCAAGCCATTGGTAGACTTCACCAATGTAATCCCCTGGCCCTGCTGCTTTCTTTGGGGGACAGGATCTTGTTCTATAGCTCAGGCTGACCTCACACTCACTGTCCCTTTGCTTCAGCCTCTCTAGTGATGGGATTACAGGTGTGTGTCACCGTGACTACCTACTGGTTTTTGATCCAGTTTCTGTAATAGTGACTGCTGCAGTTTTTCCTTCAATTTATTTCTACATTAAGTTTTACGGTTTCTCTCTCTGCAGTTTTTTACCTCAGGAAATGTGGTAACTCTGTGGATAGCTGTATACATGTTAAAGATTAATGTATCTTTTTCCATTTTTTGTAAAAATTGACTCCTTTCTCATTATCTAATGCTCCTCTTTATCCATGATAGCTGTCCTCGTTTTGAATTGCTCAACTGCCCCAAATTTATATGGCTTCCTCAGTTTATCTACCTAAAAAATGTTAATTTTCCTAACTTTATGCAGGTAGAGTTAACAAATAAAAATTGTATATGTTTACACCATACCATGTGAAATCCTGGTAATCACACACATTGTGAAATAATTGCCACATTCAAGCTGCTCAGCACATCTACCACCTCATACCCCAACCCCCTCTGTGTGTATGTGTGTATATATATATATATATACATGTGTATATATGTGTGCATGTATATGTATGTTTGTATATATATGTGTGTGTATGTATGTGTGTATATATACATGTGTATATATGTGTGCATGTATATGTATATTTGTATATATATGTGTGTGTATGTATGTGTGTATATATACATGTGTATATATGTGTGCATGTATATGTATATTTGTATATATATGTGTGTGTATGTATGTGTGTATATATACATGTGTATATGTGTGCATGTATATGTATGTTTGTATACATATGTGTGTGTATGTATGTGTGTATATATACATGTGTATATATGTGTATATATGTGTGCATGTATATGTATGTTTGTGTGTGTGTGTGTGTGTGTGGTGAGAAACTCAAAATCTACTGTCTTAGCAAACTTACAGTATGCAGTGCACTATTTGCCTTGCTGTAATAAGACTGAGGCCTCTTCATGCATCTGTCTCATACTACAGACACTATGCACCCTTGTCACCCATTCCTCTACAGCCAAGCCCCCCCCCCCCCCCCGGAACCACATTCTATTCTCTGCCCTATGAGTCCAACATGTTTTTATTCTGTAACCGACCCGCCCACCTTAGTACTACCGAGTCCATGATGGAAATACAATGCAGGTCATAAAATTCAGCATGTAGACAGTACCACCTGATAAAACTAAAACAAATACCTAATCCATCAAAGTCCATAATTCTGACTAGGTCTCTAAATAGACTAACCTTGTTTTTTGGCTCCCATAGTTCTATTCTGGCTAACTGTATGTCAACCAGGATGGTCTTTGTACTTAAAAGCTTCACTGTGAGAAAGACTTGGGGCTACAGTAGAATCCAGAACACCCAGTGTAGTCCCTGGCTGGCTAATAAAAACTTTCTATTGGCTTAAACCCATGTCTGAGTAGTCTTTTTCAGTAGATACCTCCACAACAACTCCATGTATAAGTAATATTGACCACTTTTTATCATTCTGCATCTGGTTTATTGCATGGTGGAGCTCACTTTAGGTGCATAGATATTGTCACAATAACAGGCTTGCTTTTTCCTAAGGCTGATAGTGCATATTTTATTGACTTATCAGTTTATATACATTTATGATTCTAAAAGATCTCATTAACACACAATCATTGAACACATTTGTGAGTTATCAATGGGCTTTTGATATATTGATTCTGTAGACTGCTTTGAACAGCTTGGAAATTCTAGTATTAATTCTTTCTATCCATGAACATGGTATATCATTCCATTTACTGTCTTCATTAATTTATTTCATCAATGTCTTAAAGATTTTTAGAGTATAAATCTTTTACCTTGTAGGTCAAATATATTTCAAAATATTTTAGTATTTTCTTTTTTGTTTGTTTGTTTATTTGGGATGCATGGTTCTCTGTGTAGGTAACCTTGGCTGTCCCAAAACTCATTTTGTAGACAAGGCTGGCCTGGAACTCTGTGATCTGCCTGCCTCTGCACCACCACACCTGGATATTTAATTATTTTCAATGCTATTATAAAGATAATTTATTTCTTTACTTATTTTTCAAATAGTTTGTTAAAGAGGAGGAACATAACTTGTTTTTTGTACATCAACTTTGTTTCCTGTAATTTTACTAAATTCACTTGTTATGGTTTTTGTGGAGTCTTTAGGGTACTTCTCTGTGATGGACAGTTTTCTTCCCTTCTAATCTGGATGCCGCTCATCTCTTTTTCTTGGATAATTGCTTTGGCTAATACATACAGCATTATGTTGAATAGAAATGGTGAGACTTTGTTCCTAATTCTAGAGAAATGTTTTGGCTTTTACCAGTGAGTGTGATATTTGTGGTGGGCTTATCATATATGGCCTTCATTACATAGAAGCACATTTTATATTCTTAATGTGCTAAGAGTTTTAATGAATAAGAGATGCTGAATTTTGCCAAATGGATGTTCTATGTGGATTCGGGTAATTACATGAGTTTCAGCCTTTATTCTGCTCATATGGTTTACTGTTGCTATGGATTTGCACATTGAACCATTCTTACATGTTATGGAATAAACCCCATTTGCTCATGGTTTATAATTATTTTAATGTGATGTTGCATTGGGTTTGTTAGTATTGTTGGGGATTTTTGTATCTCTTTTCATCAGGGATAATGATCTGTGACTTTCTTTTCTTATGGCATCTTTGCCTTTAGTATCAGTCAGTTCATTTGCTTTTTGAAGAATTTTGACTTACTTTTGGTGTGAATTTATTTTTAGTTGAAAAATAATCATTGTATATATTTGTGGTATACAATTAGTATTTCAGTACATAAACACTGTGACTTTATTTTTAGTTGAAAAATAATCATTATATATATTTGTGGTATACAATTAGTATTTCAGTACATAAACACTGTGACTTGATGAATCAGTAATTAACCTATCACTTCAAGGATTTATCATTTGTAGTGAGAACATTTAAGTCCCTCCTGTCAGGTGTTTGAATATACAGTACACTTTTATTCCACATACACTTATATAGAAAGAGAGCTAATCTTGAAACATGCCATTTTGTGTATTTACATCATTCATATTTCAAGTATTTTTGATAACTATCTTGTTTGTAATTTTCTTTTCTTTTTTTCCTTGTTTTAAGAAACAGAATCTTGCCTGGTGTTGGTGGTGCATGCCTTTGCATTTGATCCCAGCACCCGGGAGGCAGAGGCAAACGCAGAAGCAGAAGCAGGCAGATCTCTGTGGGTTCAAAGCCAGCCCGGTCTATAGAGTGAGTTCCAGGACAGGCTCCAAAGCTACACAGAGAAACCCTGTCTCAAAAAACAATAAACAAAAACCAAAACAAACCAAAAAAAAAACCAAAACCACCAAACAAACCAATAAAACAGAATTTTGGTGTGTAGTCCTGGCTGTCTTGCAACTCACTGTGTAGGCCAGGCTAGTCTCAAACTCACAGGGATTACTTGCCTCTAGGAGTACTAGAATTAAAGGTCATGGCCACCCGAATTCAATGTTTTTGTTCATTGAACTTAGCCCACCATGCTTCTTCTTGTTCTCTGGTTTTGTTCAAGCATTGCACATTGTTCCATCTTCTACCTGCTCATTGTATAATTGCACAATACTTCATGGTGATGTATAGCTATGATCCTAGCCCTTGGGAGACTGAG
This sequence comes from Phodopus roborovskii, assembly GCF_943737965.1. NCBI lineage: Eukaryota > Metazoa > Chordata > Mammalia > Rodentia > Cricetidae > Phodopus > Phodopus roborovskii. The sequence goes on along the minus strand of NW_026126486.1, from coordinate 586,673 downwards.
GCAGGGAGATGGTAAGTTTGAGGCTATTCTATGCTATGTGGTGAGAACCTGTAACAACAAAAACAACACAGAAAGAAAAATATACTTTAGAAACTATTACCCTGGAGCTTGCTGCATACCTTTGCAGATAATCTAATCGTACTCTCAAATAACACCAATACTTCACAGAGTACAGGTGTCTTACATCAGGGTATTCCCAGTGCCCACATCTCTTGTGGAATTGCTTTCTTCATTTCATATGCTGAGATATCCATCTTATATGCTATCGGTCCATGTACTGTTACCCCAGAGAAGCTTGATGCTACTGTGGCTTTGAACAAGCATCTAGTCATAGGATGACTAATAACAGTAACAGTAAGAGATTTTGCCTTATCGCTATCTTTTCCTTTTATCACAGAAATATGAGTTTCTGACCTATGACCTTTCCCTATCCCTTTAGTTCTATTTCTAATAGTTTCTTAGAGGGAAATGGACTGGCTATGAATTCCCTCAGCTTTAGTCTGTGGAAACCTTTATTTTCGTTTGTCTGGGAGGATGGTTTTGCTGGCTATAGAGTTCTAGGCTCGTAGGCATTTCCTTTCCACACTTAGGTCCTTTCCCCCACCGTCTTGCTGCTTTCATGGCTTCCAGGAGACCTGCTGTGATTGTCATTCTCTCTTCATTGCCTGGCTTTCTGAGCTAGGGTCTGGTATTGTTCTGCTTGCTATCCCAGGGCTTATCAGATCTATACTCTGGTTCATATCATGAATTTTGGAACATTTTTGGTCATTATCACTTTAAGTATTTTTTCTGCCTATTCTTTCTTGTTTTTGGATGTTATTTTTTTTTAAATTAGTCTATAGTTCTGGAATTTTCTATTCCATTTACATTTTTGTATTTAATTCTTGGAAATTTCCATGGAGATTTCCTGAAGCTCACCGACTCTTGATCCATGTCTGTCCAGTGTGCTGATGAGCCCAGTCCAGGGTCTTTGTTTCCATTAAGGAGTTTTTGATTTTTAGCTTCTCTTTTGGTTTCTTTTTCGGGCTTCATTATTCTGTTTCCATTACCCATCTCTTTTTACATGTTGTCTACTTTTCCTATTAGAAATATTAACATAGAGTAAGGAATTGTACTTATTTTAGATATCTTGTAATTTTTTTTTATTTTAGTTGAAAACTGAACACATATATTTTGCAAGAGGAGCTTTGGTATCTAGGCCTTACCTAAGAGGTTTTATCTGAATCTGGTTAGCTGTAAGCCTGTATTGAAGGTTCGCTTTAACCATGGATGTTATCATGTGACTGGCATGGTTGGGTCCTAGAAACCTGACTAGGATCGACAGAGGAAAAGTAAAGTAAAGCTGGAATTGGATGAGCTGTTCAGAAGGCATAGTAGCTGATCTCAGTGCGGGTCTCAGTAGGAAGTCTCTGTTAGAGAGCAGTTGGGGCCATGATCATGGGTTTGGGAGGAGGCAGCTGCCCTTGGTACCTTTGTAGGTACTGATTTTAGGTAAAGTTCAATCAATCATTTGTCAACATCAGTACTTGGAATAGAGGAGGGTCTTGCTGTTAACAGGAGTCTGGGTCCTTGGTGGCCTTCACATGGCTGTGTTCATGGTAACAGTAAAACATTAACCCAGGACTTCATCAGCTATCCACAACATTAGTGGCTTCAAATTCCTCCAGTGTCCTTGCTTTTGTCTGTCATCATTGAGTTTTCTTACAGTTTTCTTTCTAAATAGGGCCTGAGGCTTGCAGCTCATTTGGCTTTAACTCCCTAACAGGGAGTCCTGTTAGGTTGGGGAGGAGAAGCAGTCCCTAAGATTATGATTAAATCTTAATGCTTTGGTGGGCCTGCCTTCTGAGCTATGGCCTTCCCAAGTGTTTCTTGCCTTTCTTCACAGCCCATTAGGTGAGACAGAGGCTGGAGGGGCTGCGGATGAGTAATTGCCCTCTGCCTCTACGAAGCAAGCTCTGATGAGGTCTTTTCACTGGAGAGCAGCCCATTGTCATGGAGAACACACTGGGCAAATTTCAGAATGGTTCCTCGTCCTCTCTTTTTGCCAGAGCATGAGGGAATGTTATTTTATTTTTGGCTTTTTACATGAGAAGCTGGTAGAATTTCAGGAGATAAAACCTGTGAAAGTTACTTGGAAGCCAGTCTACCTTCAATCTGCTGCTCACCCATTTTTGTATTTTGCTATTATACACCAAGGATTTTGCTCCAGGTAAGGAGACCTGGATTGCAGCTCCCCAGTTCTCTAATGGGTCCAAGAAAAGCCTCTGGTACTTAGTTTCCCCCCAGTTATCCTCATCAGGACAAGTGAAAACAGCTTCCAAGTTTTTTTCCATAGTATAACCAAAAGTAGTGGTCCAAGAGGAACCTTGCAGACTGGGTTTGGAAGGACAAGCATGGTTTCTCCAATAGAAAAATCCCCCTTCACCATTCCATCCCATTCTGAGATGGCTCTAAGATGAGGGCCAAGGACTTTGGCAGTCTAGACTCCTTTAGGTTTCCCATCTCCTTTAATGTCTTCATCTCAGGATGGATCTAGAACCTTATCCAGACTGGCCTCTGTCTAGCAATGTCTAGTTTTTGCTCCTTCAGGGGAATCATTCAGGAATTCACTTTCAAAAGGAAGCCAGGAAAACAGATGCTGGTTGTATTCGGGTCATTCACCCAGCCATTCGCTGTTCCCTTTCCCTTTTGAGGTGACCATCGACCTTCCACTGGAGAATTACCCTTACTTCCCACAGCAATCTACCGGCTGCAGGGAAGCCAATTCCTTTTCTGTCTCTAGGCATGTGACTCTGGTTTAGCTAATCAGAGTCTTGAGAACGCTTGCTATAGTGATGGGCTCAGAGATTCTGTGGGAACCAATTCGATATGAGAGAATGGTGTCCTGGAGCTGCTAGAGGGCATCATGCAAAGACTTGAAAGCCAACATAGTTCAACTCCTAGCTGAGTCTCAAAATGCTTCCACTTGTCCACTTTAAACTCACAGAATCTTTTTGCTTCAGAAGTTCCCTTTTAACTCAAAAATTCAAGTTATACAAAGTAACAAGTCTCATTGCAGCATTTCCAAACAGGTGTTGTTATTCTTCATTATTAGTAATTTTCTACCCTCCCCCATGCCCCTTCCAATCCTTTGGCTGGTTCTGTTCCTTCTTTCATGCCATGGCTTCCCTTAAGATCTCTTCCTACTTTCTCAGATCCCCTCTCTGTGCCCCCTCTCTCTCCTTTCTTCCCTTCCTCACCTCACTCTCTCTCCCCCCCACACACACTTTAAAATCTAAGTTGTGCATATCAAACAGGACTCCATTTTGGTTTAAGCCATATGGGCTGAGTTTACTGCCAACCTGAGCAAAATAAAAGCGTGTGGTCAATAAACTTCATTATGCCAGAACACAGTGCTATAATTAAAGAGGTGGGTGGCACTTTAATTGAAAGAATTGCAGAACTTATGAAGGAAGATATAATTTGTGTCCTACCAAAAATGTGCCCATACCCTGTGTGACTGTGGCCTGGTTTTGAGCACAGGGCATGTCTTTGTTTGCTTAGCTCTTTTTTTTTTTTAAACCACTTATAACCTCTTTCTTCAATGTTTACTGGGTATATACCCAAGTATAGATGTTCTTTCACTTAACATTTATTTATTGTGATAAATTCTCAGTAACCCAAAAGTATTCCCTTCAGATATATGGAGTGCACCTAACTGCTCACTACCCTCGATGAGGCAACAGCACAATATGGATTGTTGTGTGTTTCCCTTCCTGACTACATAGCTGCAAAATTTGCTATCATTGCCCAGCATCCTGAGACTATAGACTGAAGACTGCTACCCTGGGAAAAGAGGAAAGCCCAGCATTTGAAGTGGAATCCTACCAAAGCATATCGGTTCTGCAGCACTGTAAACTGGAATCATCCTAAATTGGGTGGGGGAATTTAGCTCAGTTGGTAGAATACTTGCTATGTGTACATGAAGCTTTGGGCCCCTTCCCTGAATCACATAAACCAGGTGTTGTGGAGCACATCTGCAACCCTAGCACTTGGAAGGTGGAGGAGGCAGGAGCATGAGAAGGTCAAGATCATTTTCAGCTATTTAGGAAGAATACACGAGGCCCTGTCTAAGAAAAAGATGCTAAGTTGAACCACTGTAGATTGAGGGCCCCTGAATTTTGTTCTGGGTGGCCTGTCTTTGTATGGATTTATGCAACAATTCCTTTCCTTGTGCACTGAATGGTGGTTAAGAAAGACACTCAGAAACTGGTCAAAGTGCACAAATTAAATGTCAGTGGAGTACTTAGCTACAAAGTGGGACATCTAATATCACATCCCCTCTCCAAGCTCAGGGACCATAATGGAAGAAGATTGTAAGAGCTGGAGACAGGGAAGACCAGGGTGAAACGTCATCTTCTGGACAGGATAGCATCACTCATTGCACTCATAAACTTACAGCAGCTGTGTTTGCCTGCACAACATCAAGCCAGTCAACATTCTAGCATAAGGAGGGGAGGAACTCATGAGCCTCACCTCTAACTAAGGTGCTATGGACAAACTGATGGCTTCAGGGAGACAGTCCACTTTTGCCTCAGTGGATAATGGATGTCACACCTGTAAGTATACGGACAGCATGCATTAAACTCCATGAGCTGTCTTTAAAAAAAGAGGACATGAAGTTGAGGGGGTGATAGTTAGAAAGCTATGGAAGGAGCTAAGGGGAAGAGGGAGGTAAATATGATCAAAATACATTGTATGAAATTCTCAAAGGTATATATATTTATGTATGTATATGTATGTGTGTATGTGTATGAAATATGAAGAAACTCCCTTGAAGATGAGCTCTTTCTTTGAACTTTTGTATCCTCGCTATCTGTAGATATCTACCTTCATTCAGCATTTGATAAAGTTATCAACTTGAAACAGCCTAGAATCACCTTGAAAAAGAATATCCTCATTTGAATAGTTGTTTCCATTAGGTTATATCTGTGAACATTCTTATGAAGGACTGTCTTAATTGCCTTAGTTAATATGTGAGGGCCCAGCCCACTGTGGGTGGTGCCATTTCCTGGGCAGGTGGTCCTGGGTTGTATAAGGAAGATGGCTGAGCATGGGCCAGAGAGCCAGCAAGTGACACTCTTCTGTGTTTGCCGCTTCAGATTCCTGCTTGAGTTCTGCTCTCAATTCCCTCAATGATGGACTGTGATCTGAAAGTATAAGCCAAATAAATCCTTCCTTCCCCAAGCTGTTTCTTTTCCTTTTTCTTTTTTTTGTTATAGTATGTATCACAGTGACAGAATGGTACTTAGAAAAACCTACCTCTAGCAATCTGGAGACACAATATGTTCATAGGCCTGCAAGGACATTGAAGCTGGTGAAGCAGTGTTGTTGTAGTGTGTGTGTGTGTGCACACGTGCGTGCGTGCGTGCGTGCGTGCGTGCGTGTGTGTGTGTGTGTGTGTGTGTGTGTGTGTTTTCTGTTGCAGCCATAGAGAGGGGGATTCTGCAAGATGATATAAGGACTTTAGGAATTCCACTGGCAGCTTGGCAATCATTCAACCTAGGGGTTGGCAAACATCAGGCTAAATCGAGCCTACCACCTGCTTTTTAAAACAGCTGAAAAAATGCTAAAAACAACAATTACATTTTGTAACTGGCAGAAATTATATATGAAATTATACTTCAGTGTTTGTAAATAAAATTTTATTGAAATAGTTGTGGTCATTCATGAACAAATTGCATGATTAGTCTCATTTGGTAATGGCAGCGTTAGATAGCTGTGAGAAAGACTGGATGGCTCACACAGTCAAACACATCTATTACTGGGTCTTCTGCAGAAAACACGTCAGCTGTTGGTAAAATAAGTAGTATTAACCTGGCTAAATCACAGCAAGCCAATGTTGAATGGTAAAGGCCAATTTCAAAGGTAGTGTTTATGTCAGACTAAAATGCAATTCTGAGATTGCATGTGATAGGTACAGCATAACACAGCAAGGCCACTATGGGATGAAAACAGGAGTGGCAATAATACACAGTGGTTTTCTGTGGCTGCTGCCTCTGGGATGGAGCGTGGAATATGAAATCCTCCACTTTATGTCTGAGAAAGAAAAGGAAAACTTGAAATAAATGATGCTGAGTAGGAACATCTGTTAAAGGCAAGGGTGGATCCATGTGTTCATTTTGCCACTCATTTTTGTATGCTTGCAATTTTTTTTTACAACTCAAGGAAAAAATGTACTAATTTAAAAACAAATTAACAACAATATTTATCAAATATAATGGGTTCTCCAGAAAGATATATTCAATTCTTAATCGCCAGTAGCTATGATGGGACTTTATTTATAAATAGGAATTTGTCAGTTTTATTTGAGCTAAGGATCATAAGACGATAGTGTCGGATTTAGAGTTGGCCTTAAAACCCATTCTCTGACATTAAAAGATGGGGAGACGATACAATAACACAAAAGGGAGACTAGGAAGTTTGTAATTTTTCTCTGAAAATTGGAATTAAAACCATTATATGCCATTATAAGCAATGCATTGCATTCACTATATAGAGTAAGTCAATATAACTGGTGTCTTAGTTAGGTTTTCTATTGCTTCAAGAAACACCATGACCAAATGACAAGTTGTGGAGGAAGGGTTTAATTAGCTTACACTTCCACAGCATTGTTCATCATCAAGGAAAGTCAGGACAGAAATTCAAGCAGGACAGAAACTTGGAGGCAGGAGCGGATGCAAAGGCCATGGTTTTCTCCTCATGGATTGCTTAGCTTGATTTCTTATATAATCCAGAACCAGGAGCCCAGGGTTGGCACCACCCACAATGAGTTGGGCCCTCCCCTATCGATCACTAATTAAGAAAACACTCTACAGGTTGGCCCAGAGCCCAATCTTACAGAGGCATTTTCTCAATCTTTTCCTACTCTCAGATGACTATAACTTGTTTCAAGCTGACATAAATCTAGCCAGGACAACTGGTGTTCCTGAAAGAAGTGACATGGGAGAGCATGCTATTGAAGGCAGAGGCAGGGCGGTGGCACATCACTGTCACAAGATGAGAAATACCAGTCAGCTGGGAGATGATGGCACATGCCTTTAATCCTAGCACTCGGGAGGCAGAGGCAGGTGGATGGATCTCTGTGAGTTGGAGGCCAGCCTGGTCTACAAGAGCTAGTTCCAGGACAGCTAGGACTACACAGAGAAACCCTGTCTCATAAAACGAGAGAGAGAGAGAGAGAGAGAGAGAGAGAGAGAGAGAGAGAGAGAGAGAGCAGGAGCCACTGGCACTGGAGAAGGCAGAGAGTGGGCCTTTTGCCAAGAGCTTCTAAAAGGAGCATGGCTGGGCTGCCATGTTGGTATCAGACTCCTGAAGCCAAGAACTGTGAGATGATAGCTTGATTGGTGTCACTCAGTGTCACCAGCTAGTGGGGACTTGCTGTGTCAGGCTATGATAGATTGTCAACTTGATGGTTAGATTAGTTACTTTCTCACTCCTGTGACCAAATATCTGATAGGAATCAACATGAGAGAGGGTTTCTTTTTTTATATATAATTTATTTATTCTTTTAAATTTCATTTTACCTTCTAACCACAGTTCTCTCTCCCATCCTCCCCCCAACCTCTCTCACTCCCCCCCCCAGCCCACCCTCAGTTCACCCCTCCTTTTGAGTAAGGGCTCCCATGAGGGGTCAACACAGTTTGGCATAATAGATTGGAGCAGGGCCAAGCCCTTCTCCCATGCATTAAGACTGAGCATGGCATCCCACCATAAAGAATGGGCTCCAACAGGCAAGCTCATGTACCAGGCTTGTATCCTGTTCCTACTGTCAGGGGCCCCTCAGATAGTCCAAGCTTTCCAACTGTCCCCCACATATGGAGGGCCTAGTTCAGTTCCCTGGAGTCTCCATAGCTGTTGGTCTAGAGTCCATGAGTTTCCATGAACTTGGTACAGCTAGCTGTCTCTGTAGATTTCTCCATCATGATCTTGACCTCCCTTGCTCATATATTCCTCCCTCTCTTTGACTGGATTCCCAGAGCTCAGCCTGGTGCTTGGTTGCGGATCTTTGTATCTGGTTCCATCAGTTACTGGGTGAAGGCTCTATGATGGTAGTTGGGATATTCACCAATCTGATTACAGGGGTGGGCCAGGTCGGGCATCAGAGAGAGGAAGGGTTTCTTTTCCTGCTCACTGCTCCAGGGGATCATTCCATAATTGTGGGCAATAGAAGGGGAAGACACTGTGGCAGGACCAGGAGATCAATTGATCACATTATATCTGTAGTCAATAAACAGCAAACTGGAAGTGGGCTTGCTCTGTAAAACCTCAAGGCCCACCCAGATTTCTTCCAGTGAGGCCCCACGTATTAAAGACTCCATACCCCTCCCAACCAGCCCTACAGGCGATCAATGTTCAAGCATGCGATAAGGGAGGGCATTTCACATCAAACCACAGGAAGGTCTGGAAACTCCAAGGAGACAGACACACTGTTGGGTGGTGAAGATGTTTCTAGAAAAGATTAACTGAGGAGGGAGAACCAACTTCAGAACGGTGGTGTTTGTTGGCATGACTAACCAACAAGCTAGTGTCAGATTGGCTACACTGACCCCCTCTATCAGTGAGCAAGCAGTGTTTTTTCCTTCCAGGAATATGTACATATTCTGGTAACAGGTAACAGGTTTGACTTTCTAGCATGTATTGCTTCTGCTCAAACTACCACCCATGGGCTTCCACAGTGGATCATCTTATCCACCGCTGTGGCATGCTACACAACATTCCTTCTGACTAAAGAACCCATTTCACAGGCAAGTGAATGTGGCAGTCGCAGTTGGTTAAAATTCATTTAATTCACTGGTCATACTCTGTCCTCCACTATTTTGAAACATATGACTTGGTGGAATACTGGAAGTGTCTTTTAAAGACACAGTTTTAGCACATTGGTGGCAGTGGCCTAGAGGGCTGTTTACCAGAAGGCTGGGTATACTCTGAATCTGGGTCTAATACATGGTACTGCTTTCCCATGCAACTTTTCCTGTGAAGATGTAAACTAGTGTCTACTCACCAAGATTAGGCACTGATGACAGACCAAGGGAGCAATTTTACTAAGTCTAGCTTAGTGAGCCAGTGTATTTATTGGGGTTCTAACAAGAGCATGGGTGAGGGGCTACTTTGGAAGCATGATGAGTCAGAGTCAATGGAGTCAGGAAGAACAGTCCAGAGTCCAAGAGATCCACGGGACAGGGCATCTCTTAGTGAATCAGAGCTCATGCCTTTAATCCTAGGTTATGTGAGAGGTATATAAAGAATCAAAGGCTCTCATGTGAGATTTAGTTTCCAGACAGGGAAGGCATAGAATTGCAGTCTGAGGCTTGGTGGAGAGCAGTACAATCAGCGTTGTGCTCTGAGGATTTGTGGAGTCAGAGTCATCCATTTTGGTCTGAGGTAGAAGTAAGAGCTAATGGCCAGCTCCTTTGCTTCTCTGATCATGAGCTTGAAGCTTGAACCCAAATATGTGTCTTTGTGGTTTTTATTAATCATCTTATAGTCATATAGCAGATAGTCATATAGCAAAATACAATTCTGAACAGTAGCAAACTTACAGTTATGAAGTTTTATGATCGGGGTCACCACAACATAAGGAATTGTCTGAAAAGGTCATAGCATTAGGAAGGTAGAGAACCAATGGTATATAGGATATTGCACCAACTTACAGTTCTGGGAAGGAGTGACCTTAGAGCCATTGGAACATAGTTTAATCGAAGACTACCTATTAAAGACCTGATACTGACCATGATGTGTTATATAATATTGGACAACTGCCCCCTTACCTCAGTTTCCCTATTTGTACAATAGAAAGGTTGATCTCCAGGGATGCTGGGAATAAATGTCATTAACAGTTGGAAAAGTGTTTTAGACAGAAAGTAATATAAAATCAATTCAAGGTGCTATTATTTTAAGGTGCAAGATCAGAACTTATAAAAATCAGGCATAAAAAATGTCCTCTTGGATATATTTTCATTCTGTGGAAAATTAATGGCTGCATCTTGGACTTGGATTTTCCATAGAGTCAGTCCCAGGCTGCTGACAGGGGACAATCCCTTAGAGATATGTATCTCTACCCATCCTGAAGGGCTCTCTTTTGTTCAGAGGGAGAAAGGACTTCTTCAGTCACAAAGCAATGCTTTCTTTCCTATTTTAGTCTTTCCACTCATGGGGATGATAGGACAGACGGCTGTCATTTGTGAGACATCTCTGAGCAATACCTGGGGCTTGTGACTTGCCTTAGCCTGTGGGCCATAGCCCTGTGCCTCTTAAGCCTCAGAGGGAATCCCCTTCACAACTGGCCTCAGCTCTTCAGCGCTATAGACTGGCTCAAACTGGAAACTGCGGTTGCGCTGGTCTTTTCCCCACTGTGGGATGGATCCTGTACAGTGTGGCTTGGTTTGCTTTGAGTGCAGAGGTAATTGCGATATATTGAGGTTTGGTATTGTAATAAAAATAGGGGCCATTACAGCTACCATTTATGTCATTAGTATTTAGTGGCGGTGTGCTGCAGCTTTTTTACTGCTCATAAAACTGTCGCTGCTTGCAGATATGTCACGGTGCTGATATAAATTTAAAGGGTTGGAAATCCATAAGTCATAAAAACTAGATAGTAAATAGCAACAGAACAGGATGGACAGGAACTGTTGCATTAGGCATGCAAATGCTTATGGATTTGCATGTCTAGTGCTCTATTCGCATAATGAGAACCGCATTTACATTACAGATGGACTTGATAAACTAAGCCCTTGTAAATAAAGTCCACTCAGCATAAATAGGGGGTGTTTGAGTCTCCGAGAAGGGATTGTTGCAAAACCCAAAGGGCAAGTAGAGTAATTTCTTGTTTGGGCCCCCTCCGGAGGGTATCGATTTAGAAGAAAAATCTTCAGAATTGTTCAGATGGGAATGGATTTGGATGGGAATGGATTTGATGTAACAGTAATGGCTACCATGCACCAAGTGCTCCCTATAAACCAGCCACTATTTAAACATTTACACATATTAGCTCACTTACTCCTTGCACAGCTCTGTTATTGTTCTTCTCCAGATGGGAAGCTGAAATACAGAGATGACAAGGGAACTTATCAAAGTCCAATCATTGAAGAGTGAGAGGATCTGATGTGACCACATGATGGGGTGCCATGACTGGATGCCTGTCAACACTTGTTTTGAGAGTGTGGAGCTAGTCCTTATTAAGCATATCCTACGTGTCAGGCAAAGGGTATAAACACAATTAAGCAAGTGCTTTCTTCTTTAAAAGCCTAGGTCTGAGGAGAAATGAAGAAGGCAAACATTCACACATTGTACTCAGAAAGACAATCCCTCAGAAAGGTGGGTCAAAGAAGGCTGCTTGGAGGAGGGGCCCTTAAACAGACTTGGCTATGTGGGAGCACTCCTTTAGGGAACACTGAGCACAAAGTGATGGAATGGGGGCACCCTGCCAAATGAAGAGCTGTCTTTCCACATGGGAGCCCTGAGCACACAGGAATAGGGGCCAGGGAGCAGTAGGGAGAGGGCTGTTCCTGAGGATCTCAGCACATGGGAAGACTGAAGAGGCCAGCCTGTCATCTGGTCCTTCAGCCCTCTCCAAACAGATCAGGCAGTAGGATTAGCATCTCAAATGTCAGCTCCTCCTTAGACATGCCTGGACCCAGTGCTTCCTCTGTCATTTCATCGAGTCTTGAATTTCCCGGGCCATTGCAACTGATCCTTTTATAGTGCAGGAGTCCTTCCCCTGCATCATTTACCCGATGGGTTGCAGGATTCCACCCGAGGGCAGAAAAAGAGCATAAATTCGGAGTGGTGCCCACTCCGAATTGAGCCCACAGATTACCCAGTATCCCAGAGTACGCATGTCGATGTGTATCTGGTACAGGGGTTCTTCTTTCGGTAATAGCACCCAATAGTAAACATACTACTCATCTCAGATGTGTACACACGCATGTGTGTGAATTCACCTATGTGTGTATGTATTTGGAAGCCGGTGGTTGATGTCTGGTGTCTTCCTCTATTGCTCTCCATTTTATTTTTTGAGACACTGTCTCTCATTGAACCTCTATCTCATTATCTACTAAGCTGGCCAGCCAATCAACTTTAGAGACACACCTGTCTCTATCCACCCCCAGTGCTGGGGTTACAGATGTGCATTGTTGCCCCCAGCTTTGTCCACAAGTGTTGGGGCTCTAAGCATGGGCCCATGTGCTTTTGCAACAAGCTCTTTACCTATTGAACCATCTCCCCACCCCTCGAGGAACATTTGGATGTAAGCCTTGTGTGTGTGTTTTGTACGGTGGCAGACAAAATGAGGAGACATGGGGGAGTTCCTGATTGCTGACATTCTTGTCATCACTCCAGGGAGCCCAGGTGGGCATGGTTCCCACGGCAGGCTTGCTTTCCCATCAGTGTGCAGCATCTGAAGCAGACCAGGGATCCTGGCATCCCGCTCAGCTCCTCCACTGCTTGGAAGCTACTCCTTCCTTGACAGTACTCTGGGAATGTCACTGAACAGCTAGAAGTTGTCACGTAGTCTGTAGCAGGTGCCACATGAGAATATTGGTCCTGGGGCTGATGTGAGAGATGACACAAAGGCATGTGGGGACAAGGAGCCATGAATGACTTAAGTTCAGCAGATAGGGAAGAAATACAGTAGCAATTTCACATTTAGAGCTTTCTTGCATATAAGACAGAAGGCCTGACCTTGTCCCTGGAGAACTCTAGACGCAGTCTGTCTGAGGTCCCTCTAGTATCACTCAGGTGTACAGTTAAGATGAATTTTGCTATTCTCTTGGCCAGCCTTGATCTGCCAAGAATTCTTCTCAAATTCCTTTATACAGAGACAGGAAACCTGGGTTTGGAAACAAGGGCTGTAAGAAGCAGAGAGAGCCCCTGCACAGTTGCCTTCCAGCAACAGAGGCCCCTGAGGCCAGGTTGCTTCCATAGGGTATCTGATAGGTGGATCTTCTCAGCAGCCACAGGACACTATTCCCCTGGTTACCCTTCTCTTTTCCACATTGGCCATTGACAACACTTCCAGGGTTGACTTGGAAACTAAATTTGAGTCTAGAGATGGCTTCCTAGATTCTCTAGTTCTTAAAGACACCTAACATGTTCATGCATCTAGAAACTGGTTCATGGATATATAGTTCATAAGAAGATAAGAGCACACACATCTGGAATCACTGAAGACTATTAAGCAGGTGTTTATTACAGGTTAAAAGCTGATGCTATAGTTTCTTCCTTGGACTTTCAGAGTTTTGAAGAAAACAATTCTACACGAGGTGGCAGCTTGAGTGCACCTGGGCTATAATCACTTATGTTACCCCAGGGCATTGCCCCAAGCAGTTTTCCTGGCTCGATAATTTGGAAGATGATAGAATCTTTAGGGAGGCATGGGAAATGTTGGGGGGCTATAGCTGGAGGAAGTAGGGTTCAGTCTTTCTTTCTCTGTAGCTTTCCTTCTCACCAACTCTAAGCTAGGGATGTGGAGTGAAGGGGAGATCATTACCACAGCAAGTCCCCCTTGAGCTACATCTCACATATGTGAACTTAGGGTTCTCACCATAGACTCAGGGGATCATTAGTACCAATTTCTAAATGCAAGCCTGAAGATGGTACTTTCAAGCAACTTTCCAGGTTTGGCTTCAAATGCTAGGCTGTTACACACCAAGTTAGGGACGAGCCACCTAGCCTGGAGAGCTCTTGTTCTCCATGACCAGAGATAAGTCTTGGCCAGAAGACTAGCTCAGGGAAGGCCAGCCTAGGATAGACTAGCCTAGAGAAAGCTAGCCAGGGAAGGCTATCCCAGGGAAGCTTTGGGCTCCATTATTCTCCTCTTACATTCTCATTCTTTTTTTTATTTATTTACTTATTTTTATTACATATACAGTGTTCTGTCTGCATATTTGCCTGCACACCAGATCTCATGATAGATGGTTGTGAGCCACCATGTGGTTGCTGGGAACTGAACTCAGGACCTATGGAAGAGCAGTCAATGCTCTTAACCTCTGAGCCATCTCTCAAGCCCAAAGGTGTCTACCACTATGTTTAGAACTTGTTCCCCCACCACTATACCAGCCCTCAGTTTAGCTTCAGACTTGACTGTGGTGTTGACATGCTCTCTACTCTCTATACTGTTTTCCATATTGAGCAAACTAATCAGTGTTGATTGAGTGTATCTACTAATGAACTTGAGGGCAGAGTACAGGGACCGAAAGTACACTTTAAGTCCATGAAAGCAAATCTCTCTTAAGACACAGAAGAAATAGACTATCTTACATCACACAGCTACCAAGATGGTATATTCTGCCAACTTCTGGTTTTATATAGTTAAATTTTTTTTTTCTTTTAGCAATGCTGGGTATTAAACTTAGGACTTCATATACAGTAGGCAAGTGCTCTACCACTGAGCTATTCTCCAATCCCTAATTTTACAGTTAATTTTTAATATAAGATGGATGAGTGGCCCAGGAATTGTGGGGGCAGTGGTAGAGATGGTTTGACTTTTCTTTTGGGTCTGTGTATGGGAGCAGAGGCAACTTTCTTGGTGTTGGAAAAGGAGTTGTCCAAAATTGAGTTCAACATGGCTGCTGGCTTCCTCTCTCTTGGAGACTTTCTGGTTTGATGTTTTGAATATAACTTTATTGTAACAAACTCACAAATAAAACACCACACAGCTAAACTATGATAGCCATTCAAACACTTGCCATGGACTCTATACATCTCATCTATGTATCATTTATGTAGCCCTGAAGCTATGGAGCTTCAGTTTGGGTCTTATATGTTCACTATCAATTACATTTTAATGCAATTATCTACCATGGAAAGGGAAGAAACTATGACAGAGTAGAAACTAGAGAAAATTAGCTTTATACCTTTTTAAAACCAGGACTTATTTTGCCTACATTCTGGATGTCCTTCCTCATCACCTAATGCTACCCTTTCTTGTTCTCCTTTCTAAATGTCCTACTTATTTACATGTAAACACATACGCAATATAGACTAGGAGCCACACATATGGAAGAATATATGTTTTTTTCTCTCTCTCTGATCTTACTTAATATTATATATTCTAAGCCCACCCATTTTCTAAAAATATTGTGTGTTCATTTTCCTTTAGAGCTGAATAATATTCCATTTTTTATATTTGCCAGACCTTCATTATTTATTCATCTGTTGATGGATATCTATGTTTGTTCCATTTCCTTTTAATAATAAATGGAGCGGCAATAACCATGGATGTGCAAATACAGTAAGATACAGAGTTGTCCGGGTATTTACACAGGAGTAGGGTATCATGTGGGAGTCGTTTTAAATTTCTTAAAGAGAGACTTTCTGAGTACATAAAAAGCCCACAATATGAGATGTAACCTCTTGCACAAATCTAAGAGAACTCAGAAGTGTTAGTAACCCAAGAACCAACATTCTTTCAAAGGTAAGATACAGAAAAAGAAGAGATGACATGATTGTAGCATTTGGGCTAAATATTTGGTATCATTCCTTGACTAGACAACTATAGGTGGAAGGCAAGTCTAAGATACAGAAAAGATGAAAAGCAGGTAAGATTTAGTCATTACTCATGGGCTGAGCACTCCACATATCCCACTGGCTCCCAAGAGCCCTACAGTGGCAGTCCTGAACACATTTAAGCAAACATGGGATGTACCTGGTTAGGGATAGCCTTGATTCATTTCCTCATTGGAGCTCCTTTAAATGCATGGCTGAATTAGCAAGCATCCACAGACCTAATCTCAGGGAGGGGATGCTGGGGGCACCTTGCAACATGCCTTTCCTGATGAGGTCTCTGAATTTTTACCAGGCTTTAAGGAGCTCAAGGACACCATATGGCTCATTGCACAATCATTCCCAATGTTTTCCCGTTTTCAAAGAAACTCATGAGCTGCTTAAAATGAATTTTCAGATGCATGGTTAGACTGAATTTACATCTGAGTCGCTGCATAGTAAATGCTGATTATTAAAAGCATTTGCATGGTGCTTTACAGCGATAGATTATGTATCTGTTACCTAAGTCTCAGTGAAGGCTTTATTAATTCATTATTATTTTATCAACATACAATAAACTGTTCTATTAAATCTAAATTAGACAGATATTTGGGGAGGGATCATCTAAAAGGACCTCAGCCGAGACTATCCCCAGGGAAGGACTTAATGAAGTTTCAAACAGTTAATAACCCTTAGTTCATAAATAAACCATGGGTATTTAAAGACCTGCAAAATACTAAAATAAGACATTGAACTCTGCAAAGAAGGTATGCAAAAGCACTCTTGGAATAGCCCTCCTAGAGCTCCCCATATGCCCTCCCCCCATCTATAGCCAATATTTATGGGCTCTGGGAATATATGGCTTCCCCCAGATGAACTGACCTGATCCCAAATTCCCTGAGGAAAAGGGGAAAAAAGCAGCCTGGAAACTACCTTCTCTTGTCAGATAATCCAGTTTTGACTTACTGGTGTTCTGGTGTGAGATGAACCAGGAGGAGTGAGATTCTACTGTGATGCAAGATTCTGAAGGTAAATTTTATTTCTGATGGCTAATCCTGTCAGTTTGACAGACTTGACAGATGCCTAGGAGATCAGGGAAGCACACCCCTGGGAGTGTCTGTGAGGGTGTTTCCATGTGAGACAGTACCTGAAGGGAAGGACTCACCCTGCATGTGGACAGCACCATCCAAAAGGCTGGGAGCTGGGACAGAGTGGAAGTGGAGGACAAAGCCAGCCAGTGAGGATGAAGCAGAGCTTATGGCTGATTTCACAGCCTGTGGACATCAGATGCCAGCTGCTTCTGCCCTCTACATAGACTCAGTACCAGCAGCCATCCAGGGAGCTTTTAGGCCTTAGCTTTAGGCTAGGACTCATCTTTGGCCACCATTTTTTTCTGAGCTTCCCAGATTCTTGGGTTGAGTAGTTACCATACACACTCTCTCTCTAGTATACAGGTAGTCATTATTAGACTACTCAGACTCCAATTATCTAGGATAGTCCAAAAGAAGTCCCTCTTATAATTGTGTATATATGTGTTCGCACATACAACACACACACACACACACACACACACACACACTATACATGACTACATTATATGCAGAGTCCAGTGCCAAATGAAAGCAGAGCCCTTCCAAGTGTAAAAGTATAGTGGGATTGCACAGGTGGAGGGTTAATATGGACAGGCCCTGGGGTTGGGAAGTGCTATTTTTTCCATCTGAAGATGAAGATGGGGCAAGGCATTCCAGAGGAACAATTGCAGGGAGATTGGCAAGGCAGTGTGGTGATAAGTCTGAAAAGCTCACAGAGCCAGGCTAAGGAGACAAGGTTGTTCAGGGCAGAGGGTGATGACCTACAATCTCAGGCCCCACTGGTGGCCCCAGGACAAGGGAGGCTATCATTGGGTAGGGTGTGATCTGTTCCATCAAAGTTGCTCAGTTTTGGGACTTGACTGGGAAGATACCACTAGCTTTTCTTTCCTTTTCAGCTTGAAACTCCTGTGGACACTTGGTGCCCTGGATGATGACTAAAACTAACTGAAAGGAAGTTGAACATTTCTTAATTTGGCTTCCTGTGAAAGAAGAGGCTGAGGCACAGAGCTGGATGTAAATGGTTTAATTATGGGTTGTGATATTTTGTTTGTGCCCTAACAAATGAAGCTTGCCTGAGGATCAGAGAGTGGAGCTAGCCACTAGTTAACCATAGAGGCCAGGCAGTGATGGCATACACCTTTGATCCCAACCCTTGGGAGATGGAGACAGGAAGTGATATGGCTGGGCAGAGAGAGGAATATAATAATGTGAGTGTAGACAGAAGCTCAGCCTTTCCATCTGAGAATTTCGTACAGGTGAGAACTTTATTGGCTGGATGCTTTACTTCTCTGATTTTTTTTTCAGATTTCACCCCCTTATATCTGACTCTGGGCTTTTATTATTAAGGCCAATTAGATTTGTGTTACAATAGGTGGCCACATATCTAGAGTGAGGAAGCAGAAAAAGTGAGAGAAAGAAAAATATCAGCCAAACAAACAAGAGAGGACCCTGGGGTTCCTCTGAGGAACTTGTAAACTGTATCACAGAGCTGTTGCCTCAGGGAACTGGGGGTTGTCTTCCAGAGGGTAGGAGGAGAGCACCCTTCATGAATATTGTTTGGGTATACTTTGGGCTTCCCCAGCTAGTGCTTGAAGGTCAGTGTGCATTTGATAGCATGTTTAGACAGACAAGTTGGAGATATGCTAAAACACCCATGAAGTAGGATGCTCGTTGGTGTTTAGGGTTCCCACAGAAGCCCGGAAATCAAGTAGGCCTATGATATATGACACTGAACACTCAAAGTATTTGTAAAGCATCTGTAGGATTTTGTGTGGTCTTACCCACACAGGGCTTAATCTACAGGAACACAAGGACAGTTGGAGATGTTTGGGAGAAGTAGTGAGCTATTTCTAGTACTGACTGCGTGAGGGGAAAGAATATGTCCTAGCTGAGGACAACCTAAAACATAAGCAGAGCAAAAAGCCACCTTGGATTGTTCACAGATTCCCATCAATTTCCTTTCTCTTACATTCTTGGGATTTTACTCCTGATTTCTTTGTTTGGGGATGGCATTTTAGACTGACCCTTCAGTTGGAATGACAACTCAGCCAATGGGTTTTTGGCATCGCAGGTGGAGTGAAGCACACAGCTCTGCCAAAGATCAGCTTCCAGTCAAGCCTGGAACCATCTTAAGCATTCGGACTTTGGAGAGGGACAGCTCTGGCTTTGAGTCTGGGCTCTGCCATTTGTCAGTTGTGGGATCTTGTGTGGCTCATCTAGACAAAGGGAGATGAGCTGAGCAGTCCCTGGGTATTGTTTCTGTTGCAGGCCTGGAACAAGCAGACATGAAACCTCCAGGCCAGAAAGAGAGAAGGATGATAAAGGAAGGAAGGAATTGTAGTATGTGCAAGATGAAGGGTCATGTCGAGGGGTCATGGGTGAGATGAGGAGAAAACACGTGATCGGGGTAGCAAATCTCAGCTTTTGAGGCCGGGGGATGGGAAGAAAACCACTGTGGGAAGCGTGTGGTTGAGAGTAGAGCAGTCCAGGCAGGAGTGTCATGGAGCAAGGGCAGAGGCAATGAGAGAGCTGACTGTGGGGTGGGGAAGAGCGCCAGGACAAACAGCACACAAGAGCAAGGTGTGCTGGGCAGTGGGACCGGTTTTGAAAGCAGAGAATGTGAGCAGATGTATTTATTTTTTTTATTAAGAAAGATCAATCTTGGCACTGGAAAGAGTGATTAATTTGGAAGATGGGAAAGAATAGCCATGAGGAGATCATGACCCTAAGGGATTCTGCGGGAGCAGAGGGGGTAGTTTAGTGGTAGAGCACTTTTTCTAGCACAGGCAAAGCGGAGGACTCACCCTCAGCAAGGGGAGAAAAGATGGGGCCTCTGCCATATTTCAGGTGACTGCATTATAGCAGGGTTGGAGAGAGACAGGTAGGATTATGGTGTATCTGGGAAGTAGTCACGTAGTCTGGCTAGTCAGTTGGACATAGAGGTGAAGAGAAAGGGAGCAGAGTGGCATACCAGAAAGACAGATGCTATTTCTTGAGGTAAGACATGAGGTAAGAATGGGGAGGCATATACCTGTGGGAGATGAGACAGATGGATGTGGGTTTGAGAGCCCTTCATGGTTCACAGCAAGAGATGGTCCTTAAGCAGTGGCCGGAGTCTACTTAGGGGAGTTTCTGGCATAGAGCTGCTGTTGCAAAGCATGATAAACAGTGGCCTGTGTAGAGGAGACCAGGTCTGTCTGCAGGGTCAGATGTTACATGTTAGAAAAGCACATTCCTACCCCCTTCACTCTGTTCTTATCTATTCTTTCATCATGGGATCTGGAAGATGAACCCCTTGGAGGTTTGTCCAAAAGCTGATGAGGGGCTGTCCTCATGGATAGTTGCAGTACTCTTTCTACTTAGCCTCAACACCAGGCCCATCTCTCATTTCTGAGAAACATGATGCACTGGGTTGTCCTCAAGATGGACATGGTCTGTTGACACTGAATCATTCTCAAGACAGAGGCCATCTTGACCCATCTCCCCTTCAGTGCATTGAGCTGATGAGGAGAGGCAGGCCTTGGTGTCAGGAACTGAGAGGCCCCCATACAAAGCAACCATGACTCATTTCATGTTGGAATGACAAAAGGCTTTGGTTGCTAGGAAGGTGATTGGAGAGGCGACACATAGGCTGTTTTCCAGGAAGGATTAAATGTATGTTGAAATATGAATCATTGGAGACTTTAAAGACTGCCACCTGACATACAGAAATCACATTTCTCCAGTTTCTACCAGTAGAAAATGGTAGCAGGCATCAATTGTTAGGGGACATGGCATGAATGTCAGGCCTTGTTCTGGGCTTTGCTCCATGCATACATTTCTGTTGCACAATGGGAGCCCTGCACAGTGTCTGCAAATTCAATGTTCAACACACACACACACACACACACACACACACACACACACGCAGAGCACACATTCATACACCACACACACATATATACCACACCACACATACACGCAAACGCACACACACACACATACACACACCACACCACTCATACATACACCACACACACACATCACACATAGGCAAATACACACCACACACCCATACACACACCGCACATGTGTACACCCCATATCCCACATACATACACCACACACACACACACCACACACACACACATACACACCACACATACACACGCACCACACACCACATACACACCACACATATGTACACTACACACACACATATATTCAGCACTTATTCACATACCACACACACACTATATACATATATCATACACACAAACACACACCACATACACACACCACACACACACACACACACAAACACACACACATACATACACACCACTTGTTCATTATAGATAGCTTAGTGTTTCCTTGTATCTTGTCTTTGGGAGAAGATCCAGAGACCTCAAACTGCAAAATGTGTCTACAGCTGAAGAAATTTCAAGCAAAGACAACATCAGTTTTGATTACAGCATCCTGAGGTTGCATTAAGAATCCAGCTCCTGACTCACACAGAGCTGGGTCTGAATTCTGTCTCTGCCACTGTGACCTCAGGTGTACCCTTTATTTTCCTGCATCTCCGTGTGTATGAAATGGAAGTGATACACACCACCAGTCTGAATGGAGTAAGTGGGAATGCTAAGAGTTAATGTCCATCGAGCATCTGTTTACAGCTGATGCTGTAGGAAGCCCCAGGTAATGCTGCCTTGCCCCTGTTCTCCAAACCCCAACTTTCAGATGAGTTGAGGGAGGTTGTTAGGGATAAGGCACACCATCAAGGTCGCACAACTGCTGTGGGGTGAGACCGAATGTTTCTATCTACCCCAAATCCATGGATTAAATCCTTAACCCCCAGTGCAATGCTCTTTGGAAAGAACATATTAGGAGACAATGGAGATAGATGTCCTGACAGTGTGGCCTTCATGATCTAATTTGTGGCCTTTATGATCAGAGAGTGACATTGCCATTAGTGTATTGAGGAAAGACCATATTGTAGACATGGGAAGGGGTCTTCATGTTACCAAGAAAGACCTGAGCAGACACAGAATTGGCTAGTACCATGACCATGGACTACCAGCCCCCAAACCCTTGAGAAGTAAGCCCCCATGTTTTTAAACCACCTAGTCTATAGTATCTTGTTATGGAGCTGACTAGGTTATATCGGTCCAAACTCACATTCAGTTGACTTTCAGGATATTGGAACATAGGTGCAAATCTCAGATGAGTGCCAGGGATGGGCACAAAGTACCAAGAAAGTAAAGGGAATCAGGAGTTGACCTGTGCTTTCTTCCCTCTAGCCTTTTGTTCTGTCTCCATGGGGTTTGAGTTGATATATATATATATATATATATATATATATATATATATATATATATATCTGACCAAATCTGATTGTCTACATAAGTATTCTCGAGTGTTGCCATTTAACTCACTCAACATTTATTCAATACACTTAAAAATTCACTTTTAATTTTAACACACATCAGTCATCTTTAAATTGCTGAATTCTACTGAACACCTACTGTGTGTGGGATCTTAGGGAAAGAAGTGTGATCGCCGTAATCAAAGTTCCCATGTGTGGTGTTTTGAAAGAAAATGACCCCCAAGAGCTCTCAAGGAATGGCTCTATTAGGAGGTGTGGCTTTGCTGGAGTGGGTGTGGCTTTGTTGGTGGAAATGTGTCACTGAGGGTGGGCTTTGAGGTCTCTGATGCTCAAGCCTGGCCAGTGTGTCCCGGTCTTTTCCTGCTGCTCGTAGATCCAGATGTAGAACTCTCAGCTCCTTCTCCAGCACCATGTCTGCCTGCATGCTGCCATGCTTCTCACCATAATAAAAATGGACTAAACCTCTGAACTGTAAGACAGCAGCAATTAAATATTTTCCTTTATAAAACTTGTCATTGTCATGGTGTCCCTTCACAGCAACAGAAATCCTAACTAAGATACCATGGCTTTTGAGTTCCTCTGCAGCATGTTCAGGGGATGGGTGTGCCTCCTCACCTTTGCCTTGGAGTCCTACACCATGTCTACACCAGATTACTCCCTTCCTGTTATCTGGTTCCATCTCAGACTTTGGGACTCTCTGTATTTATTACTTGTTTCACAGATTTAGTAGTCTGAAACAACAGAGCTGTCTCTTTACCTTCCCGGTCTCATAGATGTTACTTCCTCTCTTCTTTAGCTCACAAACATACCGATTATTTACAGAGCAATAGGATCTAATTTCGGATTTCTCTGTAGTCACAGAACCCTTGAGACTATCAGGAAAGGATCTCAGCTTCTGGGGTCCATTTGGATAATCTCTGTACTTCAAAATGCCCAACTTGAGCCACATCTGCATGATCCCTTTTGTCATGTGAGGAGATGCACTGCCTGTCAAGGTCCCTCACTGGTCCCCAAGCAGAGCCAGCACCTGATGGATTTAGAGCATCTGTCGCTGGACTCTGGCATGAGTGCAGGCGAACTTTATGTCCTAAGCTAAGAACAGCAATAAGTGGGAGCTCAGCTTTGGTGCAATGGACAGGGGCTCTCCAGTCAATCAAATTATAGTTCAATCAGTTCATTTTAATCACTCCTCTGGAGAGAAGTAAAACCCTGTGTTGAGGAATACGCAGCAATTTTATTGATGACAAGTTTAATTGTTTCATTTTTCCTCACCATCTCCAACACAGCCGACTTTTAATCAGTGGGAGCTGAAGTTCTAATGAAGTAAAGTCCACTTTTCTGCAGTTCACAACTAGCTGGAAATAATTGGGCTGAGACTCCCATCCAGACTCTGCAGAGCCGCTGGCATCTTCCTGAAAACTGGCCTTAATTGCTTTGCTGATGTTGTTAAGTAGTCCTGAGGGGTTGGAAGCAGTAATGCTGCCCACATATGCTGGGAAACAATACCCCAAAATGTCTTCAAAGGGTCCTCAAAGTCTGTCCAGTCAGTAGTGGGGAAGACAACATAAAATGGAGTGTTTTCTGTTGCCACGACCCTTGGGGGAGCATGAGGGAACTGTAACACATTGCAGCCTGAGAGGGGCAGTGCCAGCGTCCACACCAACAAACCCTTTCCTTCCTTTGAAAGCAGGATCAAGAGCAGATGTCAGTGTGCTGAGCATGAGTGTGCCAATGTCTGTCCCCCGGGTGTAATTTTTAAGGAGTGTTAAGTCTTTAGGGGCAGGTGGCTGGCTCCAATCTATGACAGGAGGGTGCATGGTGGAAGAGTTGAATAGATGCCATCTCATACCTAAGGGAATGTAGATACTGGCAGCTGCCATAGAAGAGTCTAAGAGGCTTAGAAGCAACAGAGCGATTCCGTCTTTATTTTCTCCTATCCCCACACAATTTTTACCTCTCGTCATGAGGCTGAGGCTAACAATAGCAATCAGTGGTAATCAGGAGTGGCAGCTGGGGCTTGTTCGCTTATTGTGTAGATACTTGGACTAAGTACTTTAAGAATGTTCTGTTATTCCTCATAAGACCCGATAAATTAGGTGCTATTATTATCCCTCATTACAAATAAAGAAAACAAGTCGGTGAGCAGGAGATTTCTTGCTTGTGGTAAGAGCTGCCAAAACTATCTAGCAGTGGGAAGCTCCTGGGAGGGGTGGTCAGGCAAGGCCTCTGAGACAAGGGATGAGGTTTGAATTATTTTCAGGAGCCAACCAGGAAGGCACGGGGGAGAGAGGTGCTTTTCAGAACAGCTAACAAATAATACGAAGATGTTGAGGCAGGAGTGAGCTCACCCTAAGCAAAAAGGCCAGTAGGGCGGCACAGGGCAAATTAAAGAGGGCAATTCAGGGCTATTGGCTGTGAGTGTCCCCCACTTTGACTCTTACATTGAAACCTAAGTCCCCATGTGGTGTGAAGGTGTTAGAAGGTGAGGCCTCTAGGAGGTGATTAAGTCTTGGGGTGGCCTTGGAAGCAAGACAGGAAGGGGTCTGTTTTCCCTTCTAACACGAGAGGCTGCCTAGAAATCACAATTTATGAGGAACAAGTCCTGCTGCACACTAACCTTGGACTTCCCAGCCCCTAGAACCAACTGAAAGACATACATTTATGTTGTTGAAAAGCTACCTGGTCTATGGCATGGTGTTCTAATAGCAGAAGCAGACCCAGGGAAGACATAGGGTGGGAGGGAGGTAAGTGCCGTCCTTCGGGATCCCAAGGAGTAGACTGAGGCCTGGGACAGCACTCTCAACCCAACACAATCCATCCCCGGGCTCTAAACATGATCTCTGTTTTATCTCCTTAATGCCATTTTGAGGCCTAAGTTAAGGAGATGAACTGGGAGGTTCCCACTGTAGGCATACTGGGATCTCCCAAATTCCCTGTAGTAATGATTGTCCTTCTGAAAGAAGTTAGTGCCCGTGGAGAGACACAGTTAAATTTACAAGTAGCAAGAAATGTGGCCAGTCTGACAGAGAAATACCATCTCTCACCCAGGACAAGAAGGTAATCTACACAATCTCATGTATATGTATGAAATAAACATTTTTATAAGAAACAGTCAAAAAGAAAAAGAAAAAAAATGTGGCCAGTCATGTGAGAAGTAAAACCAGAATTTTGAGAGTGAGTTTCCCTGGAATCGTCATGTCCTTTAACAAGTAAAGAAATAGCCAGTGTGGAAACAGGTCAGACAGCCGGTGAGACGAGGTCATGAGACAACTGACACATGAACTGCAGCTTGCTGGCCGGAGCCACAGCTAAGAGGGGCCTTGAGTGTGGACGCACTACCCAGAAGGCGTTGCCCACATCTCTGAGTGAGGAAGAAGAAATGGATAGGTGTGTGAAGGTTGTGTGAGCTGAGAGTACATTTGTGAGTTTGTGGTATGTGGGCACACGCATGTGTATCAGGAAAATTCTTTCACTTCAGCCCAAGCCATAGAAATGTCTTTTGAAACATTCCTGTGCCTTGTGTATTACAAGGAAAATTAAAATACAATAAAAACATTATAGGTGGGGAAAAAAGTCACAAAAAGAATGACATTCTCCTGGTATTTGTTTCAAGGCCGCAGAACACAGTAAAGAATGGCAGTGTTGAGAGATTCCTCTCGTAAAGCTGGGTGTCAAAACGTGTGCTTCATTTACGCAAATCAATATCTTTAATTTGGGCCTGTAGCTCTGGATTTAGAGCTGGATTTCCAGGGAAATGAAGAAGGAGTCAAGCCTCATAACTTTGCATAGTGTCCATGAAAAGGAAGAGAAAGGAGCATCGAGGACAAAATGGGTACTTGTACAATTTGATGTCCTTTAACTTCTTGGAAGAAATCATTGGATATGGGGAAAAAATGAAAAGAAGAGGAGTTTTGAGGGTGGAGTCTATGATTATAACTGCTCTGAGTGGTGACACCTGAGTAAGGATATGAGGAAGATGAGGCAGGGAACAGGGAAAGTGCATGCTTGTGTGCACATAGGGTTGGTGGGTGGATCCCAGGCAGGGAGCATAGAGCAGGCGAAGGCCCTGAGCCTTGCCGAGGCTTGACATGTTGGAAGAGGAGTTGAGTATGGCTGGTGTCGTGGGACAAAGAGTGGCCAGTGGTGACAGCATCCAGGACTCACAGGGCTTTGTGGATCATTTCAAGGACTTTTGCTTGTCCTTGAATGTTCTGAGTGAGATAGGAAGCTCTCAGAGGATTCTGAGTCCACAAGTGACATAAGTCACTCTGCACATGAGCCCTCTCTGATCTGTGGTTTAAGAACCTGAAGGAAGCAAGACAAGAAGAATTAGAGGGGTCATTACAAGTTTTCAGCAGATGTTCTGAGAAATAGAGGACATACAAAATGATTGGAAACTCAGTAAGTTGGATATAGACTCTAAGAGAAATAATACAATCATTGGTGATTCCAAATTTAAAATTGTCAAAAGGATAAAGTAGCCATAAACTGATAATGCAGGATAGTGAGGTGTGGGTCAGCAGAGGTCAGAGGTTCAGGGTATAGTAAGTGTGAGCCATCAGAAGAATGTTGCAAAGGCAGTTAGATGTGGGTCAGACTCAGCATAGATGTCCAGGTGGGAGATCCAGATCTTGGAGACATCAGCATCAGGATAATGCATGCTGTGGGATCAGATGAGCTCAGTGGAGGCATGAGGGCAGGCATTAAGAGCCTGGCTTGAAAAGTGGGCTAACAACCCTCCAGCTTTGGAGCTTTGCTGCAGTGATTATGTTGGGTTAGGCAATGGAAGATGAGGGAATGACTGGAAGGAACTGCTGGTCAATGCTGTCTTACTGGGTTTTGTATTTCTGCAGGCATCTCAAATGTTTTTCAGAGCACTCAGCTAGGGATTTATCTATCTGTCTCTCCCATCCACCTTGCCACCTATCATGCCTCTCTTGCATGGCATATGTGAAAGAATGTTGAGCATTCTACCAAAGAGAATTCACAAACAAGCTCTGTTTTAAGTTATTCATCTACACAGCTGACTTCCTTGGCCTCAATTTCCCCAGTAGTCTAAGAAGAGTGTGACTCTGAGATGAAGAGGATGCCTCTGCTATGATAGATATTTCGTGATCTTTAAGAATGCAGAAACAAACTCGGGATTCTTCGTGGAACTCATCTAATGTGGAAGCTGCTGGGAAGTGTGACAAGGCTTGCTCTTTGCTTCCCACAGCACTCAGGGAGGCACATTTACAAACCTTTGTCTCTCAGACCCCTTGAACGTGGGTCTCAGTTAGAAGGCCTGGGCAGTCTAAGAGACCTCAGACAGTGAAACCAGGATATGTCCCTGGTGCACAAAGGGACTTTGGGAGCACATTCCCTTAACCTAGAGGCAGGAGGGAGGACTCAATCCCTCCTCCAAAGGACTTGACAGATTTTGATGATCCCTCCTGGAAGATATCACCCTCCCTGTGAAGTGGGGGGGGGGAGTGAGACAGGAGGGGGTCAGGGAACATGAGAGGGAGGGTGGGAGGGAGAGGGAACTGGAGTTGATATGTAAAATATGAAAAAATAATACACACACACACACACACACACACACACACACACATCCTTTGTCTCCAAGTTCTCAGGCTCATCATTCTCCAGATTCTTTGAGCTTTCCTTTGCTCTGAAGATGACTTTGCCATGTGGAGGTACTGACATTCAGATGTTGGGAGGATGCTGAGCAGGCAGTTTGGGGATCAGAGTGTCACATTGTCCGGGGGTGGAGCGTGAGTAGTTCTCTCTGGGACCACTTGCTAATGGATGCTTGCCAGTTGGCTCAGCCCTTCCTGTGATATTATTATTTTAGGGACAAGGAAAGGCCATCAGGTTTTTAAAAAAATGTGAATCTTAGAAGTCTTCTTTGTCATCAGTCAAGTGGCGACAGTTCTTATCCATATGCATGGTGTAACATCAAGTTGTTTTTCAGTTTGACCTCTGAGGTGTCTCCTTTAAAAAGAAAAAAAAAAAAAGCTGGATCTTCTACAAGTAGATATCAAAGACCTTTTTACATACTCTGTCTCAAATACCTGACTGGGCCCTAAGGTTTGGACCTTGGGAGTAGGATTATTCTTGGGTCACTTATATCTTTTCCTGCTTCACCCCATCATGGAGCACCTCATATTTCTACATCAACCATCTTCTGTCCTTCAAGCCATGTTACTCATTGCTAGCAGAAATCCTTAAAGTAAATGGCCACACCCAGGACATGTCTAGATAAATCTTAGCCCTGGGTCACCTTGGGGCTGTAGCTGCTGGTAATGGTTTGGAGTTTGGCACGGGCCAGGAAAGGAATGCCTAAGTGTGTCTGTTGGCTCCTAGGCAGAAGCTGGGCCTCTGGCCACAAACTTCTTTATTTATGATCTTCCTTTCAACCTCCCTCAGGCGAAGCAGTTGTCATAATAGAGTAGGTACAATTTATTTTGGTCTTGGCAAAGGAATGTCCCCCTCTCCCAGGCTTTCATCGCCTCTTTCTCTCTTTCTTTGACATTATTTGTCAAATGATCTGAAGGTAATTTTTAATACCTTTACATTACACTGAAGCAAAGTTGTGCTGGGTTATAAATGATTAAATATCTTCTAGTCATCCACCTGCACCGCCTGTAACAAATTATCCCAAAAAGAGATTAATTCCTTTATGACTTTGAATAAGAAGATGGCAGGAGCATGCCCTGCAGCCCCCACAACTTCAGGGGTGCACTAAAACCCTCTCAGAGATCAGCAAAATTGTTGGTTTTATGGAAAGCGTTTGAATATCTCCTTCAAAGACCATTTAGCAGGAATTTAATGGGGTCCTTATGGGATGCTGGCCCTGTGTGTGGCAATGAGACTCAGTGCTCAGAAGCACACCAGAAGCCTGACAGAAATGCAGCTATCAGTTCCACTCAGACCTACCGAGTCATGGATTCCATGGGTGGAACCCAAAAGCAGGCATTTTAATTGTTAAAGACATGTTAATTTGCATACATATATATTAATTGCACAAAATAATGTCTCCGAAAGCGAGATTTTCTTATGTGTTTATAACGTACTTTGTTTGTCTTTTTTCTATATGTCTACTGGTCCCTTCCTTTCTTCTTTCTCTTCTACTTTCACATCTTTAAAAATAAAGTTTAGATTCTACTCTGAGACACAATATGCAATACTTATCTTTCTGAGTCTGGCTTATTCTGTTTATCATGACGACCTCTAGCCCTTTCTATTTTCCTGCAGATAACATATTTTTGTTCTATATGGCTGAGCAAAACCCCACATTGTCTTTATTCACAGAATAGCCACTGTGAAAAAACAAAACAAAACAAAACAAAACAAAACAAAAACCCAAAGAACAAAAACCTTCCCAAGCACTTCTGATGCAGCCACTCCACAGGACTATTCTATAATCTGTGCTGTGGAGAATTTAGGAGAGGTTGGCCCTTTCCAAAGGCTCTCAGTCCCCAGTAGTCCTAGGATTTACTAGGATGCACCATCGAGCGTTGACACTTGTTAGATCACACCATGCTCCCTGCAGCTTTGAAGGTCAGAGCATACAGACCCATGCAGAAACAAAGCAAGCCCAGCCCCTTCCTCATCACTGCTGCAAGATAAAGATTCAATTCTACCAGTACCAGGTTTCTTGGCATGTTCACATGATGTGGAACATTCCTCCAGCTCAGGAAAACCAATAGAAGTCAGAAAATCCCCACCCATGGTGGCCATCTCTTCCTTCAAGGACTCTTTATAGTAAAGCACCTGCTTGGGTTTTGAAGGCAAGCCACCCACTCTCCTTTAAAGCCCCAGCACGTTGTCTCTGCTCTTATGCTCTATCCCTCCCAATTGCTCTTCTACTTAAGACCTATCCATAGACCTCCTTCCTCTGTGGTCAAGAAGTATCCATCTCTTCATAAAGTTTGTACAGTCTCAGCTCCCTTCTCCACAAACCAACCTGCCACTCTGACCTGCAAATATTTTATAACAATAGCCATGTCTGTTTGGGGAGGAATGTGCTTATTTTTTACTGAGTTATGAAATTGTGTTTTGAAAATATAACATTATAAATAAGACTCCAACAGCTTAGGAAATAAGATCAACAACTGACAAATAGGACCTCACGAAATGAAAAATCTTCTGTTCAGCAAAGGATGCCATCAATAGAAGAGGCAGCCTACGGGATGGAGAAAATGCTTGCCAGCTTTGCAATGGGCAGAGGATTAATATCTAGAATATACAGAGGACTGCAAAAAGTAAACAGCATGAACACAACCCAATTTAAAACAGTCTTTGGGGGCTGGCAAGCTGACTCATGTTTGACAGTGTTTGCAAAACCAAGGCTGATGATCTGGGTTCTAGCCCTGAAACCTGCATGAAAGAAGGAGAGAACTGACTTCTGCAACTTGACCTCTGATCTTCATATGTGTGTCATAACATGTATGTGCCCATACACATACACACATAATAAACAAGTTAAAATATGTCAAAAGTGAGCTATGATGGACTAAGCAAAGAGTTCTCAAAAAAATAAATAAATAAATAAAGGAAGGAAGGAAGAAATACAATAGTTAACAAATACTTTAGAAACCATCCCCTATCATCAATTATCAGGGAAATGTAAATTAAAACTTCTCCAGGAGTCTGTGCTTACCCCAGTATAAATGGCTAATATCAAGAAACAAAAGAAAACAAATTCCTGACAAAGGAGTTAGGGACAGGGGAGTATAACCCATACAGCAACAGTGGAAATCACTGTTCTCAGAAAGTTAAAAACAGAACTACACTATGACCCATCCACTCCTGGGCATTTACCCCAGATATTCCACCCCTCATTCAATGCCTCCGTATTTGTAATAGGTAGGAAATGGAATCAGCCTCTATGTCTATAAACTGGTGAATGGACAGTAAAAGTGCAACACACAATGGCATTCTATTAAGCACTTGAGAAGAATAAAATTATAAGGTGAGATTGCTGAACAGTTACAAGCAGATAGCACTCTTGTAGGAGACCTGAGTTCAGTTCCCGGTACCCACACTAGGAGGCTCACAACCACCTGTAAGTACAGGTCCAGGGGACCCAGTGTTCTCTTCTGGCTTCTATGGACACCTGCACTCATTTGTACACACCCACATGCACATGAAGACACACATATACTCATAACTGAAAATAAAATGAAGTCTCAAAAAGAAATTTGCAGTAAAATGGGTGGAAAATATTATACTTAGGAAATCTAGAGCTACACAGAGAAATGTTCTCTCTTACATGTGGATCCTAACCTTGAACTTCTTAAATTTCTGTGTTGAAATGAGTGCTTGTAGAGGCCAGTGAGCAAGAATGAGGCTGTGGAATATGGTGGAGTGAGAGAGGGTGAAGAGCAAACATGACACATTGGTTTGAGACCAGAGGGGGCTGGAAAGGTTTGAATGGGGATGCAGCAGGGATAGGGGAAAGGTCGGAGAAGAAGTACAACCAAAACCAAGGATGTGTGAAACACCATATGGATACCTATTTCTGTATATACTAGCCGAAACTGTATTATTTTAGAGAGTTTGAGAACTCTGTTATCGCAGTTTAATAAGGATCAGGATAAACCATTAGGCCGAACAGATGTTTATTCAGGGAGAAATAACTCACAACATAGACAGGTGAACACCAACAGGTTCCTGCTTCCAAGAATTCCTCCGGAAGTCCTCCTGTCCCCTGCGGCTTACAAGAGAGCACTCTCCTGTGCCTCCTTGACTTAGTTCCCCAGGTCACTTCCGCCTCTGGCTCCACCCCCAATGGGTGTGGTCAGTGCCACAGAAGGAGACAAAGTGAATATCCCACTACACTCTATGTAAGTTGATAATGCTGTCCCAAGAAGCTGTATGCTTTTAAGGGAAAAAGCCTAGTTCCAGAAGTGGGTACCTCCTGAAGAGGCTATACAAACAGCAAAGCTATTGTCATTGTTCTTAGATGCTCACCAGAGCTAGATGGCTTTAGATCCTATTGCTAAATACACTTTACTCATTGGATACACTACGTACTTTGGACACAGGAAAATCAAGTCAGACGTGAGCTAGAAGCTTTCTTCTCTGCTAGCTAGCTATCACAGTGATGAAAGGTACTACGAAGGCAAATGTGGGAATAAAGTTATCAATAGTTTGTCCCAGCTGTAGACCCTGAATACCAGCCTTTTAGGCAAGATATGGTCACTGGTGTAGTAGTGGCAAGACAGTGTGGGGGTAACCAATTGTTTTGTGATTGGATCTGAGCCAGCTCCATGGGAGAGAAGTCAAGCCCAGAACTGTAAACATGATCAAAAGCTTTGGCTAGGGAAGTCACAGGCTCCAGGGGAGAATGTACTATATTGATATTTTGTCAATCAGACATGTAGTCAAACTACCTCCTAAACATGTATGTTTCTACCCATAAAGTAATAGGTCAGAGAAATTTCTTATTGTTGATGGCAACAGTTAATGCATAGACTCACAACCAGCCAAAGAACTGACAATAAGTGACTGTTGAATGCTCAGCTCTATCCTCCCCTCCAGTCTAGGCAACATTACTGAAGAGGAGGCAGAAAGACTGTAAGAGCTGGAAGATGGGGAGCTATGAAATTCTCTTGCTTGGATATAACATGGTCATTACAATCATGAACACACAGTAGCTGTGATTACCTAAGCACAAGAACACACACACACAGAAGCAGAGGAGGGATACTAGTTGGGAAGAAGAAAGTCAGCAGGAGTGGAAGAAAAATAAGAGAGAGTAATGGGGGGGGTGGAGGTAAACATGCAAATATGACCAAATACATTCTACACGTGTGTGAAATTGTTACAGAAGGGGAAACATTCACAGAACTACTGCTATGTTATTAAATTCCTACCAAAAACTATGCACCAACATGTTACGTTGCATTTTAAATATTAAAGTATCTCTCAAAAGGGCTGTTCTATGAAGAAGGAAGACTTGGGTTATGAGGATATAGGTGAAGAATGAATCTGTCATTTAAGTAGGTGGGGAGTTAAGGGTAGGTACACCTGGACATACTAACTGGAGGAATGCAGCCTCATCTAATGTTATCAGACTGTTCCACTGAGTTTCTCCAGTGCTGACTTAGTCGTGTGACTTTACTGGTCACTACCAGTGATCTTTCCAGTGTACGTCATATGATAAAGGTCCAGGCAGTCCATGCTGAGACCCACTTCACTTTGCTAGCTGTTTGGCTTTGAATAAGTCTTTCTTCCTCTCTATGTCTCACTTTTCCCATCAGTGAGGGAGGAGTCTGGATGACCTCTAAAACCACTTCCTGATTCAACTCTCTAGGACACATGAGCCCACTTCCTGTCTTTGAAAGGGCAGTCTAGTGGCTACAGTGGACCAGGGAACCTTCAGTCCTCATCCTGAATATGAGTTTCTGTTTCTTAAGGACTGAGGTGAGGAAAGTACAGGTACTTTGGTTGTGCTGGTTTTGAGACCAACTATATCCTTTTATCAAAAGTGGGTGTAAGGAGCAAAAATCTCGGGTGACATTATAATGTATCTTATTCATGACAACCGATAGTTACGGAGAAAGAAGGGTACTTTAGAAGGCTTTGTTGAGTTTCGTTATTTAGCAAGCTCCATGCTTTCTCAAAATAACTCATAACCCCTACATTGGATTGCTCCTGCAATTTTGTGTGTTTTAGCCTTGCTTTCCTCATTAAATCAAGTAGATAAGAGGTGGGAACTAGCAAGCATCCCTTGAGCTACCCAGACTGATGAGGCAGGGTAGTTGGTGATAGGAAGATTAGAGTTGGACTTCCAGCCATATTTTTTCAGGGTTTTCTCTATGAATGATGCCTAGCATCCAGTCAATCTCTTTGGTCCACTACATAACAATAGAAAAGATCAGACCGCAACTACTACTTGCCACTTAAGCCTGCATACTTCACACTTGTGACTCATAGGCCACAGTGTTTGCCTAGAATCTGTCCCCGCTGTACATCATGCTGGTCATTAAATGCTCATGGATGCTCTGTGTCCTAAGTAGTCCTCTCTCTAACATCGCCATGCTGTTGATGAAAGCACCAGGATTTTAGCCACTTCTTTCAGAAATGAAATTTGGAGATACTAGTGCATTTTTGGAGACCCCAGAGCAATTAGGAGGTGAGGAGATGATGGAAACACAAGCCTCTTCTGGTACTGGACTCTCTCTTCTGCTGCTACCCCTTGGTTGGACTGGTGAACATGTGACACCTTCAGACTGACCCAGAACAGTTTGAGGCAGGCAGGTCAGCACTTGTGTTTGTCTGTCCTACAATCTTGTGCTTGACACTGACCATTTAGTCCCTTGAATGGTAAGTATCTGAGGAGCTGGATGATTGCCATCCAACTGGGAGCCTGACCATGAAGTCAGGAAGGGTTCTGTGGAGGTGTTTGTACCTCTTCTCTCCCCACAGCATCGCCACTGAGTTAACTGAAGGTACTCACAGAATTCATAAGAACCACAACATCGGCTCTGAAACCCAGAGATAGAACAGTCACTCCATAAGCAGGAATCAAAAGATTGTGGTGTGTGTTCAGAAAGGGACTTGGGTGGCAAAAAAGAGTGACACTTTTTTTTTTTTAAAGAAATAAGACAATAAAACTTACAGGGAAGTTATCCTTTTTCCTATAGAACTAATCTAATTATCTAAAGAAAATTCTACTTACTAAGGATCTATTATTCTAAGGAGCTAGTTATGTCACTATCTTTGTTTCCCAAATGATAGTAATAGCACCATATTATGGGAGGGAAACCAGCTGTGGATACTAAGAGGCAGTGAGATGCTCCTAGCCCTTGCTTTCCAGCAGGCCTCTCTGATCTAAACATATACACATGCAAGCCCTTTTGGACAGGCTTCTCCAAAGATGACAGACACCTCAGTGACTGCCAGATCAATGAACAATGCTTTAGCTATCATGTGCTTGATGGGAAGTTATTGGTAATCTTTTTGGAACTCAGTTTCCAGAAATCAGATGGAATAGTGTAAGGACATAGTGGCTTTGTTTCGAGCACATTTATATATAAATTTGAGGATTCCAAGCAAATGCAAATTAGAAAATGTCTCCTTCGAATCATCTGATTATATTCACAGGGACACAAACACCTCAAATCTGTGAGGTTTTGCTTGCTCTGTGTTTGCCACTGAAATGAATATTAGACCAACTGCATCTCGGCAGCTTGAAAAATGCACCAGGCTTGTTTTTGCATTCAAGACAAACAGTGTCTCTTTTGTTTTGCATTTAAATTAGGAACAGTACATCAATAACCCCAGTCTAACCTCACTCAGCATCTGCAGAGGGACCAGAGACGGGGGAGGTCAGCATAATTGAGTATGTGACGTCAGCTCCCAATAAAGGACAAGGGCAAAATATGGCTTCATCCTTGAGAGGGGTTTGTAGGAGAATGCTGTTGTGAAGGATGATGCAGTGTTTGGTTGGATGCTGTAACTTCCTGACACATGCCAACAATGCAGCAGATAGACTTGAAGCCATGGTAACAGCAGAGAGGCTGAGGATGTGTCACCTGCATGGCTTTGTGCTACACAGCATCTCTATGTCCTTGTGACAGCACTGTTGGGGAGAAGTAAAGTAGGTTAAAATTCCTTCCCAGCTTGTGGAGGTAGGTTCAGAGTGGGGAAAGAACCCGATTACAGGCATCTCCAGCCTGTTGTGGGGAGGGCGTGGTTTGGTAGGGGATTCTGAATCAAAGCTTGAGGCTCATGGGAATGGTTGCCTTACTTTCTTTTCCTACCAAAGCTAAATTCCCCCAATTTCTAATACCTTTGATGAAATGTGATTAAGTAGGATGGAGCCTTGAAAGCCTAAGTCCAAGTATACTGTTTCAGGCCTTTAATTGTAGCGTTTGGAAGGTCAAGATGGGAGGACCTTAGTTTAAGAGTGCTGCATAGGGAGATCCTGTCAAAAAAAATGAATATGCATACATACACACATACATACATACACACATCACTTTCATACATAATACATACATATATAGTACACATTCATACATACACACATGCATACCTACATGCATATATGCATATACACGGATACATACACACATACATACATTTAGAGGCTTAGACTATGGCTTTAGAATCAGACAGAACTAGGTTTGTCTCTCATGTGAGCCAAGAAAAGATTTAACTGCTCTGACTTTGGCACCTTTGCCATTGAAACAGAGATGGTAGCATGCATCTTGTACAAAATGTAATGTGTTACCTGTACAGTAGGTGTCCACTCAAAATCCCAGCTCCCTATTTGCTTTGGATGGTTTAATCCAAAGAGATTGAATGGAAGATGAGAAGTGAAGGCAATTTGGGACAATTTTGGGCTATTGAAATGCTAATTTTGTATCTTATAGGAAGCTCCTTCTTGCCTCCCCAATTGAAACTTGGAAAGAGAATTGCATGGTAGAAAAGATCGATGGGAAACCCATTGCATTGTTTTGAGACCCAAAGATAGGAAGGGGAGTTTGCTATGGCCTGAATATAATCTTCAGGAGCTCTTGTGTTGGAGGCCTTGTCCTTAGTATGACAATGTTGAGAGTTGGTGTGGAAGCATTAAGGAATTAGGTCTAGCAGCAGGTCTATGGGTCATTAAGGGGGCTCCCATCAGAAGAGGTGAATGTAGTTCTTGGAAAAACATAGTCTCTTGAGAGGTGGTTAGAGAGCTTGGCCACTCCCTACTCACTGGCTCCCTAACTCAGCCTGTGGTCACCCCATTTTACATACATTTCTGCCATGTGATACCAGTACCATTGGATCTGTTGCTTTTTTTCACTGCAGTGGTCCAGTTTCAGAAAGGACCCAAGAGAGGAGGGACTCATTTTGGCTCACAACTTCAGAAGATTCAGTTCATGGTCACTTGGCCTCATGTACTTGAATAGAAATACCACAGAAGCAGGAACATGCGCTAAAAGACAGTTGTTGACTTCATGATTGATAAGCAAAGAGAAAGAGGTGTATAGAAAGGGGCTAGGGCAAGATGCAGCCTCAAGTCACCAGTGAGATACCTCCTCCAGCACGTGAGTGGTTGGTGAGGTCTTTGAAGTATCCTTCTAGGAAAGTTGGCTTGGATTCTGGCCCTGCTGGGGTGGCATATATGCAATGTTTGGATTCCATTCTGCTTATAAGGTTGCTGTGGGATCAAATGAAACAAGAAAGGTCAAGGCACATTGTGGAATACTGAGGCTTCTGTGCCTGGTCTTAGGGTTTCATCTTTCTATTCATATGGGTGCTAGATCACTAATGAGCTAGTGAATGGCATTGAACAGTTGCAGAGTGACTTGCATATGGAGAAAGGGGGAAATGCTTATTTATTTACAAACTTCAGGAGTTTGAGAGCAGTGTTGTCTTCATCTTTATTTTTCAGCTGCTCCTGTCTTTTGGACCCCTCCCTCAAGCAGGCCCACCATGGCTGGTGGCCTTGGTTGTGTGTTACACAAGGTTGGCACCTAATTTAAGGAAAAGTCCCATGATAAACTTTTATTGAATCAGTGATGGTCACATGTCTTGTCTGAACCCATTCCTGTGTGCAGAATAGTTGGACATATTTGGTTTGAGGTGGGTGATGTTTGACTTTCTGGAATGGACAGAAACATTTTGTATTTATATCATAGCATCACATACCTCTCTCTCTCTCTCTCTCTCTCTCTCTCTCTCTCTGTGTGTGTGTATGTATAATTAATTTCTTAAATGTTAAATATCTGCTGAACTTTGTTTTGCTCTGTTTTTTGAGGCAGGGTTTCTCTATGTAGCCCATGCTGACCTCAGACTCACTATGTAGCTCAGGGTGATTTTGAACTTGTGTTCCTCTTGACTGTACCTCCCAAAGACCAAAATTAGAGCAATGTAACTCCACAGTTTACAAAATGTTTTCCTTCCTTCCTTCCTTTCTTTCTTTCTTCCTTCCTTTCTTTTCTTCTTTCCTTCCTTCCTTCCTTCTGACAGAGTATCTATGTGTAATCTTGGCTGTCTTGGAACTGGCTCTATAGACCAGGCTGGCTCCAAACTCAGAGATTTGCCTGCCTCTGACTCCTGAGTGTTAGAATTAAAGCCACCTGCCACCAGAACCTGGCTTAAAAATTTTTTAAGTTTTTAATGAGCTAAAATTTTCCAAAGAAAACCATCCTTATTGACTAGATAATCAAGCAGAAGACAGACAACCAATGTCTAATAAGAGTCCCCTCACAGGTTAGCTTCTGCTCCAATAGACACAGCTCCCATGCTGTCACTCAGGTTTCTTCCATTCACTTAGCTTTTTCCTTCTCCTGACAGGCTCTTGGATAAGGATAGGAATGGTTGCTAAGGCAGGTACTGCCTGTCTCTACCAGACTCTAGGACATCCATGGGTGATCTTGTATAGTTGATCAGGGAGACTTTTAAGTGAAACATTGAAGGTACAGCCTGGAGTTTCTTGTCCAAGAGGAAAGAAAATTTGATGTCTAATTTGTTATCAGAAAGAATTTTAGAGCATGAAGATGTGCAAAATTTTGAGTTTGTCCATCTTTCCAAAGCTAAGGAGGTGTGTTTAGAAGGGGGCAACCAAGGAGATGTGACCAGACAGCTCTTAGCCAAAGTAATTAGATGGGTGTTGTATGGCATCAACCACCTGGCAGACATGCTACCAACTTGGGCTGAAGGAACAGAAAGGATGGATGAAAGGATACTATTTATTGGTCTTCTGATTCTACAGTTCACTGAAGAATACATCTCATTCATTCATCTACTGTCACCAATCTGTCTTCTAGCTACTGCGATGTCTTTCCTGGAGGACTTCAGGGACCTCATTAAGTTCTTCATACTGTACTTACACCTTGTCTCCACATACCCCAATCCATTAGCAGCCAGAATGATTGTTCACAATGCCAATCACACCACACCATACTTCTGCCTAATGAGTGTCTTCTCACTATCCTAGCATGACTGCGACCTGGAAGTTCATGCACAAGAACTCCCAGCTCCATCCCTGGTATTATCGCCACAGGGCTTCCCAAACCATTAGTCTGCTCCAGTCCCACCCCAGCCACCAGCCTTTGTGGTTATGTTTTCAAATAAGCCAGGCTTTGTTCTGCCTTTCTCTTGTACTTTCTGTTTCCTTTGCCTGGAGAAAGGGCAGAGGAAACTTCTCCTTTTCACTCCCCTCAAAATCAGATGTAAGTTTGAACTTCATTTCCATGGACAAGGATTCCTGGATCATTAGCTATTGTTCATCTTATTTGACGATAGGGGAAGAAAAAAATGTGAAAGATTAACAATTCATTTGAGTCCCTAGAACCACAGTGCAGAAGATTGGAAATGAGAATGCGGTTACAGTGTCTTAGCTCTGAGACTCCTTTACCGGAATGCATTGAATAGAAACATAAACACCAGTTTTCCCTCACCCTGGGAAAGGTGAGCATTACTTAAGCCTTCCTCTTATCTGTCTCTCTCACTAGGGAAGACCCCCAACTCCAAGCAAAATCAGTAGGATGCTCTTTGTATTCTTCCTCTATCCATCTCGATTTGGTTATTATGTGATGAGCACCCGGCTCTTGAAAGATTACAGCTCAGCTTGGGTGAGCAAGAGTGAGAGACAGAGTTTGGAAGAGCATCCTGAGTGCTATCCAGACATCAAAACAGCCTCTGAGAGGGAGGCAGCCTGAGTCACTCTTTCTTGGTTATAAAGCAGACACAGACACACACTCTGAAGGTGGCATATACACCACACAGCCTGCTGGTCTGCTTGAAAGCATCCTTTCTCCATGGGGCACTAGCTGGCTTCCTTGTTGTCCTTAGAGCAAAGCAAAGGATGGTGACAATAATCTGCTAGTCACTGAGGCAAGCCTGGACCAATCACTGCCTCAAACAGGGCAGGCTGGGAAGCCCTCCTCCCCTTCTTTCCTCCTCTCCTGCCTAGGTTCTACCTGCTCCTGTGGCAGCCCCTCAGCCCAAGTTTCATTCTGTGCTGCACTAAAAAGATATAACCAAAAGCAAGTTGTTGGAGGAAGGGTTTATTGGACTTATACTTCCAGGTCACACTTGGTCCCTGAGTAAAGTCAGGGCAGGAGCCTTGAGGCAGGAACCATGGAGGAGTGCTGCTTGCTGATTCACACTCTGGCTCACTTTCAGGCTCAAACTTAGCTAGATTTGTTTTTATTGTTTTTTAAATCTTATTTTTTTAATTTTTCTGAGAATTCCATACAAGTACACATGTCTACATCACTTTCCTCTCCTTTATCTCCAACTCTTCCCATGTGTCTCCTAGGTTTATGGTCTCTTAAAATTATATTGTTACATGTATGTACATAGCACATGCCATTTATACATTTAATAATAATGTACACATACACACACACACACGCACACGTGCGCGCGTGCGCGCACACACACACACACACACACACAGCCTACTGAGTTCATTTGGTGTTGCTTTCGTGTATTTGTTTCCAGGGATGACCACTTGGACTTAGACAGCCTGTGTTATCTAATCACTGGAAGAAACTCATTTCCCCTCTTCCAGCTGGCATTGACAACCTGTAGGTCTTCATCTAGGGGTGAAACGATGTGGAACTTCCACTGTCCATGTTGGCCTGTCAACTGATGTCATTATTCCAGGCTTGTTCAGGCAAACATATTGTTAAGATTCCATGGATGCATTTTCCTTGTTATGCCTAGTGGGCATAACTAACTTTCTAACTAATAGGCATTCTGAACCTCTGATTATTATCATCTTTCCACTGGAGCTTCCATGGGTTTCCCTGAGGTTTAGGTTTAGAGGTTGTATTGCAGGTGCATTATTAGTGATTGTCCCCACTTTTCAGTTCCTTATTCTCTTTATTTTGACCAGTTGTGAAAGTCTGAAATAGTCTCCATCTGTTGCAAAAATAAGCTTCTTTTTTTCAAGGTCATTAAGGTAAAGCAGGATCAAACTCTTCTGTTTGTTTTTATTGAAAGAAAATTTATTTCATACAACATATTCTGATAATGCTTTTTCTCTTCCCAGATTCTCCCCACCTCCAACTTTAAGCCTTTTTTCTCTACTTCAGAAACAAACAAACAAACAAAAAATAAAAACAGAATAAACAAACAAACAAACAGGACACACACACACATACACACACACACACTCAAAACTCTGTAGATTGTTACATTTGGGTTTATCATCACTATGACTAATAAAAAACTGTCGTGATAGTAAGATCAATTTAAGTAACCATGACTAGAGAAGTTATTTTTAAGCCATGTATATCTTACTTCGAGAAGCTTTTCTTCTGATAGCTTTAATATAGTGTATTTTCTAATAAACGTATTTCTAGTTGCTAACAGACCAAACTCTACATTTTTTAGCTCGCAAGATGGCTTAGTGGGTAAAAGTTCTTATTTTCAAGTTTGCAGACCTGAGTTACACCTTGGGGGCTTAGATGGTAGAAGGTAAGAGAAGGCAAGAACTGACTACTGAAAGTTGTCCTCTGATACCCAGTAACTAAATTTGATAATTTAAAAATAACATAGATTATTTTTAGCTACTAAAATCAAAGAAAATATGTACTATTTGTGATTTTGCTGCTGCTTCATAGAATATAAATTGTTGTAAATATAAAAAGAATATAGAATATATTCTTCATAGAATATAAAAAGTTGTAAAAATAAGCTTCTTTGATAAGGAGAGCCACACTTACCTATAGGGTTAAATACATGTATTTAGAATACAGCTGAAAAGTTACATGCTTTAGGAAAACAGGAGTAGTAGGTTCTTCTCTCAGGTCCAGTGGTGCACCAGCTATGGGTAATTGGCTAGTTTTACTGTACTAGGCTTGATTTTCCTCCTACTGGGTGACCGCTGTTGACTACCCCCAAAGCAGTACTGCTATACTATTGTATATATTTTTCCAGTCCAAGCATTTCTCATAGTTCATAGGCTTCATGCGTAAATAGGCTTTATGATGGCTCTACTCTTTGGAAGCTTGCATAGCACCTTCTGATACTATGAGAACCAGTTCTCAGGGGGAAGGCTTCCAGGCCAGTTCCAGCTAGATCCCTCCAAGTCTTATGTCCCAAAGTCCCAAAATGTGTGGTGTCTTTACCAATGAGGCTTTATCTTTAAGTTCTGGGAGGCAACCAAGAGCACTGGTGATAGGTCATATTACTTTGGGGAACTCTTAGACTTCTCTCACCAAAAACTTGACAGGAGGTTTCTCATGCTAAGCACTAGGGTTTTTGTTAGCTAGTACATGGCTCTTGGGAAGGGACATCATCACCTCAGGTAGTTTAACTCCATTAAAATATGCATGCACCAAGACAGACACATATGTATGTATAAAGCAAATTTATAAAACAATATGGTCCCTTATGTTTTTAAAAACATTCTTAGGGTTATCTATCTCTCCTCTCTCCTACCCTGCATTATTCTTCTTTCCTCCTCCCTTTAGCTAGCTTTCCTATACAACCCAAGACCACTTGCCTAGGGATGGTACCATCCACAGTAGGCTGGACCCTCTTATATTAAGTACTAATAAGACAATCCCTCACAGACAAACCTGATCTTGTCAATTACTTATCTGAGACTCTTGTTCACGTGACTCTAATCTGTGTCCGGTTGATAAATAATGCTAACCGGGATGCCAACCAAGTCCCACCTACTTTACAGATGCTCGGTGTGAGAAACTTGACTATGGATTCTCACTTACCCATGTTCTTGCTCCTTTCTTGTCCCGCTGGCATCATCATGTACTTGGTACACTTCACTGCTCTGCAGTGCTGGAGGCTGGCAGCAGGTCTTGCACATACAACTGTAGATGAACTGGCAAAGCTGTTGGGATTTGTGGGAAAAGGCACAAATAACAAGCAATATCTTGCCCTGGATCCTGGATATGGAAAGTACACTAAGAAGTTTACCTGCTGTACTGGCTAGTTTTGTGTATCTGCTTGATACAGGCTGGAGTCATTAGAGAAAGGAAACTCAGTGGAGGAAATGACTCCTTGAAATCAAGCTGTTAAGGTATTTTCTTAATTAGTGATCAATAGGGGAGGGCTCTTGGTGGATGGTGTCACACCTGGGCTGGTTCTGTAAAAAGCAGGCTGAGCAAGCCACTAGAAGCAAGCCAGTGAGCTTCACCCTTCCTGCCTCTGTATCAGCTCCTGCCTCCAGGTTCCTGCCCTGTATGAGTTTCTGTCCTGTTTATCAACGCTGAAGTGTAAGCCAAATAAACACTTTTCTTTCCAATTTGCTTTTTGGTCATGGAGTTTCTTTAGGTCAATAGAAACCCTAACTAAGACAGCTGTTTTGATGTTTGGCTCAGAGTAAGCAAAGAACAGGAGTTTCATCTCCATTTCACCCATATCTGTGTTCTCTTCCACACCCCTACCACAAGCCACTTGTCTAAAATCTCACTTAGCAGCCAGAAATGATGGAATTGTTCAATATCATAGATTCCAAGGGCAATGACCAAAGCAATCATCTTGCACGGCTGGGCTGTTGCTCATTGCTGTCCTTAGTGAGCTGAAGAATAAACAGGGCTGCCAAAGTGCAGGAGAGACAAGATAAGTGCTTCTGAGAAGGCATCTCCAATATTGCTGTGGCCATGCCTGCCCCATCAACTGCCCTGGGAGGCCTTGAGGGCCATGAAGTATACCTAATAGATCTGATGCCACGGATGAGTTCACCCATTCACCAGTGCCCCTGCCCATACACTTATTCCCTCTCTCATTTATTCTTTTCTCTTTTTTATTCTTGAAGGCTCTGATATAGGACTGTCACTGTGGCAGGCTCTGGTGATGAGCAAAAACCAGGATTTCTGTGTGTTTGTATGGGACACGGTGATGGGTAGACAATACAATGTATCGCTCTCTTCTCTACTAAAAACTGAATGTCACCCTCTTGCTGTCTTTGATGTATTCACATGACATTTAGGATAATCTCCAAATTATACTCCGGGCTCAACACCCCACTCTTAGCTTGCCCTTTAAGACCTGAACATTTGTAGCTCTTTCTTGTCACAGCTTTGCCTATGTAGTTTCCTCCTAGAATGGTCTTTTCAGCACTTTGTAACCTGGATGATCTTTACACATTCTTTAGGTTCCAGATGTATGAAATTTCTTCAGGGACAACTTTCAACTACTTTATTAACCAGATGACATGGCCTTCATCATATGTAAAATGTGCTCATTTTTACTGTTCCTTGTGCCTCCAACAAGACTCCAAGCTCTCAACAAGCCTATTCTGTTCACTTCTGCATCTCAGCACAATGTGTGCCTTAGGGAAAAGCACTCAACACAGGTTTGTTGAATGAATGAGTGATACCAATGGTTCATTCAATAACTGGATGAGTCCTGTTGCTGGATGTCTGGCACCACCTGCTTCTGGTGTTGTTATTTTTTTACTGCTCTCTGGGCACATTGTCAGCCAACTCTATCTTCCCCTGCTTGTTTCAAAGGTATATTCAAATCCCAAGACACTGACTTGTTCCCCTTTATCATCTGTCCCTTGCTGAATAATAGTCAATCCCCTTGAGTGGCAAGAACAACTTTCCTCCCCAGTAATTTTAT
Organism: Phodopus roborovskii; assembly: GCF_943737965.1. Taxonomy (NCBI): domain Eukaryota; kingdom Metazoa; phylum Chordata; class Mammalia; order Rodentia; family Cricetidae; genus Phodopus; species Phodopus roborovskii. The sequence goes on along the minus strand of NW_026126486.1, from coordinate 542,159 downwards.
TTTGAGGTTATAATTACTGCATTTCTCCCTTCCCTTCCCCCCCAAATCCTCCTTATATACACATTCTTGCTATCTGCTCTCTTTCAAATTCATGGCTCCTTCTTTCATTGTTATTGCATGTATTTATGTTTCTACATATTTATTTCTGAATACAACCTGTTCAGCCCATATAATATTACTAGTATGTACTCATATTTTGAGGACTAATCATTTGGCCCTAGACAACCAATTGGAGTGTTCTTCCCAGGGAGGACCACCTCTCCCACTCCCAGCTTTCCTCAGTTGCCTATAGTTCTATGTATACAATGGGGACAGTTCTTTGACATTTTATTCTTCTTTTGAGAATGCTCTGTTCAGGTCTCAGGGCTGTTTTTGAATGGGTCATTTGTATTTTTGATTCTTTGCTTTTTGGTTTCTTTACATATTCTGATATTAATCCTCTGTCATATGAGGAACTGACAATGATTATCCTCCACTTTGTGAATTTCCTCTGCCCTGGTTGATTGCTTCTTGACTGGTGCAGATACCTTTTAGTTTCACGAAGCCCACTTGTCAATTGTTGCTCTTAATTCTTTAGAGTCTATTCAGAAAGATCTTTCCTGCATCTATATGGTGTATCTACTTTTTCTTCTAGAAGTTTCAATTCAGGCTTTATATATATGTCTTTGATCCATTTGGAGTTAGTTTTTGTGCAAAGTGGTAGATACAGGTCTTAACATTCTCTGGCATGTGGACATCCAGTTTTCCCACACCTTTTGTCAAGGATGCTTTCTTTCCTCCAGCTTCTGGTTTAGGCATCTTTGTCAAATATCAAATCGCTGAAGTTACATTTACTCATGTTTGGGTCTTCGATTTTTTCCAATGATATACATGCCTTTTTTGGTGTTAATGCAATATTGCTTTTATTTTTTATTATGTTCTGCAACATATATTAAGATCTGGAATGGCAATCCTTACACCATTTGTTTTCCAAGATTGTTTTAGCTGTCTGAGGTCTTTTGTGGTTCCATATAAATCTTAGGATTTTTTTTGTATGTCCTTGAAGAATGAGGTAGGAATTTTGATTGGGACCACAATGACTCTGTAAACAGCTTTGGGCAAAATGGTCATTTCATGACATTAATTCTACCAGTCCGTGGGCTTTTGCTGTCTCTTTCTTTTTAGTTTAAGGTTTTCACTGTACAGGTCCTTTACTTCCTTGGTTAGATTTATTCTTGGATATTTCATTTTCTCTGAGGGTATTGTGAATGAGAATGTGTCCATGATCTCTTCTCTGTATGTTTCTTGGTGGTGTATAGAAAAGCTAGTGATCTGTAGGAATTGATTCTGTTTCCTGCCACATTTTTGCATTTGATTATCATTTCTACAAGTTTTCTGGGAGAATTTTTGGGAACCACAATGTATAATTTTATGTCGTCTGTAAATAGGGATAGTCTGACTTCTTTCCTATCTATATCCTTTTAATTTTCTTGTTTTATTGCTCCAGCTAGTGCTAGGGCACACTGTTGAAAAGGAATAGGAACAGTGGAGGGCTGGCTCATTCCTGACTTCAGTGGGACTACTTCAAGCTTTTCTTCATGTAGGATGACGTTGGCTGTGGGTTTATATAGCTTTTATTATACTGATTTATGGTACCTCTAGCCTGATATTCTCTAAGACGTTTATCATAAAGATTTGTTGGGTTTTGTCAATGGTTTTTTTCTGCTTCTGTTGAGATGATCATGTGGTTTTTGTCTTTAAGACTATTTACATGGTTTATTACATTTTTAAACTTGTGTATGTTGAGCCATCCCTGTATTTCAGGATGGAGCAAAGTTGGTCATGGTGGGTAATCTTTTTTGATGTATATCTGTATTCTGCTTGCAAGTATTTTATTGAGATTTTTTGAGTCTGTGTTTATCAGGAATACTGGACTGTAGCTTTTTTTTTTTTTTAATTGTGTCTTTGCCTGGTTTTGGTGTTACAGAGACCCTGGCTTTGCAGAGGAAATTAGAAGATGATAGAATTGTGAATTCTGCTGTGGTTCCCCCCTGGCCCTGAACATTCTTCTGGTTGGAAGGCTTTATTTATTTATTTATTTATTTATTTATTTATTTATTTATATTTATTATTTATTTATTTATTTATTTTTGACCATTTCGTCTATATGGGTCTGTTCAGGTTATGGATTTCTTGGTTTAATTTTGGTGGTTTGGATTAATCTAGATATTCTTCCATTTCTTTTAGGTTTTCTGGTTTCATGAGCACAGGTTTTTAAAGCAGTCTCTGATAATATTCTATATTTCTTTGCTCTCTGTTATAATATGTCCCTGCTCATCTCTGATTCTGTTCAGTTGTGTCCTCTATTTCTTTAGCTAGTTGGGACAAGGGTCTGTCAATCTTGTTAATCTTATCAAAGAATCCTGTTTTGGATTTGTTGATTCTTGTCTTTGTTTTCATTTTGTTGATTTCTGCTCTGATTTTTATTATGTTGTTTGGTTTCTAATTGGTTCTCTTTCTGATTTTTTTTTTAGATTTATTTATTTATTATGTATATAGCTTTCTGGTATATAGGCATGTCAGAAGAGGGCACCAAATCACATTATAGGTGATAGTAAGCCACCATGTGGTTGCTGGGAAATGAATTCCGGACTTCTGGAAAAGCAGTCAGTGCTCTTATTAACCTCTGAGCCATCTCTCCAGACACCCTGATTAATTTTTTTTCTTAAAGATTTATTTATTTATTATGTATACAGTGTTCTGTCTGCACACCAGAAGAGGGCATCGGATCTCATTATAGATGGTTGAGAGCCATCATGTGGGTGCTGGGAATTGAACTCAGGACCTCTGGAAGAGCAGTTAATGCTCTTAACCTCTGAGCTAATGTAGGTACTTAGACCTCTTAATTTCCCTTGTAGGGCTGCTTTTGGTGAGACCCAAGGTTTTGTTGTGTTGTGTTTTCATTTTCATTTAGTTCTAGGAAGTTTTGTTTGTTTCTTGGTTTCTTTTTTGATCCTCTCATGATTAATCTTCACGAGTTTTTATATTTACTAGAGATTTGTTTATGGTCAATTTAAAATTTTTATTGCATTGTTGTCAGGTAGGATACAGAGAGTGATTTCAATCTTTTTGAATTCGTAGAAAATTGTTTGGTTCCCAGGATGTGATCTATTTTAGAAAAGCTTTCATGTATGGCTGAGTAGAATGTGTATTGTTCAGTGTTTGATGGAATATTCTCTAGCTATCTGTTAAGTCCATTTGATGTAGGATATCAATTAATTTTGGTGTCTATTTTTTTTCCAGATGACCTGTCTATTAGAGAAAGCAGGCATTGAAATCGTTTAATATTGATGGATTGACATTAATATGTCATTAACTCAAGTGATACACTTTTTTTTTTCTGAAACTGAGTGCCCAGGCAGTTTTGTGCATATATATTGAGTATAGTACCGCTGTCTTAGTTAAATGTTCCTTTGGTTAGAATGGGGCATCCCTCTTCATCTTGTCTGATTGGGTTGAGTTCAAAGTCTATTTTGTCAGATGTTATGATAGCGATGTCTGCCTGTTTCCTGATCTCATTTGACTGGATAACTTTGGCTCAGTTTTTACTCTAAGGTGTTTCCTATTTTTTAAACCAAGATGTGTTTCTTGAAGGCAATAGATAGATTTTGTTTCTAGACTATTTTATCAGCCTGTGTATTTTGATTGGAGAATTGAAATTGAGGCTGTTGATATTTAAAGTTATTGTTGAAATGGGTGTTAATGACAATTATTGTGTTGTTGATTTTTGTTTTGCAGTTTGTGTTCTCAGTGGTACCTCATGTTTTAATAATTAAGGTGCCAAAGTTCTTTGCATAGTCTCCCTGCATGCTGATTCCACCCTTCAGCCCAAAAAGTTGCTTCCTGTGTTTTCTTTATGTTTATTTGTTAGATATACAATTTTTAAGGTTGTTTGTGTCATGCAGTTTTATTTCTCCTTTAATTATGGCAGACAGTTTTATTGGGTGTATTACTCTAGGTTGGCCATCATAGTCTTTTAGGACTTGGAGTATATTGTTCCAGGATCTTCTGGCTTTCAAAGGTTCCATTGCAAAATCAGCTGTAGATGGATATTTCTGTCCTGCTTAATCCCACAGCTGTTTATCCCAAATAAACATAGAAAGGCTTATATTAATTATAAACTGCTTAGCTTATTATTGCTCAGACTTCCTATTAGCTAGTTCTCTCATGATTATTAACCCATTTCTATTAATCTGTATGTCTCTATCTTGTCTTGGTTTACTGGTGATACCCAGGTGTCTTTCTTGCTTCCTTGGCAGCTACATGGTGTCTCTCTGACTCTACCTATTACCTTTTTCTCTCCCTGTTTGAATTTCCACCTAGCTAAATTCTACCTGTCCATTGGCCAAAACAGCTTTAGTCATCAACCAATTAGAGAAACATACATCACAGCATACAGAAGGACATCCCCCATCATCTCCTTTCTGTCTAAATAAAAATAAAAAGTAAGGTTTGGAGCAAGCCCCAGCCACACCTTACCTCCTTAGCATCTCAGCAGATATGAAAGTGAGTTCCTGTTTCTTCCTACTTATATCCTCTCTCTGCCCAGTCATCTAACTTCCTGTCCATCTGTACAGATCTCAAGACCTCGGTAGTTAGCTAGTGGCAAGTTCCATTCTCTAATCTTCAGACACTTTATTTGTTCAAGCAAGATATCACCATGATTAGTTGTTATTTGGTGGGTTTTCCTTTATATATGACTTGTGTTTTTCTCTTGCAGCTTTCAATGTGTCTTTGTTATCTATACCTAATGTTTTAACAATGGTATTCCATGGGGATTTTCTTTTCTGGTCTTGTCTATTTGGTGTCCTGTGTGCTGCTTTGTTTTCCTTTCTTCCTCCTCCTCCTTTTTTTTTTTTTTTGATAGTGTTTTTCTATGTAGCTCTGGCTATCCTAGAACTTGCTCTGTAGACCATGCTGACCTAAACTCAGAGATTATCCTGCCTCTGCCTCCCAAGTCCTGGGAATAAAAATATGCACCACCATGCATGGCTGGCTGTTCTGTGTGCTTTTTGCATCTGCATGGCAATGTCTTCCTTAATTCAGCCATATTTTCTTCAGTGATCTCATTGAATATCATTGACTTGGGATTTTTCTCCTTCATCTATGCCTGTAATTCAAGAGTTTGAGCTTTTCATGATGTCCCACACTTCTTATATGTTCTTTTTCTGTTTTATTTTTCATATTCCTTACATATTTGATCCAGATTCTCTAGTTTATCTTCAAGCCATGATGTTCTATCTTTTGCTTGATTTATTCTACTTGTAAAGCTTTCTTTGACTTTGAGAGTTGAGTTATTGAATTTTTAAAGTCCATCTCCATTTTGCCTCTTGAATGTTTATATATCCTTATTGAGTTTTCATGTCTTGGATCATCTTCATCATCTCTCTCGGCCTTCTGTTGGTGTTTTCCTGACCACTCAGACATTTATTGTCTGTAAGTATTTTCTGCTTAATTTCATTAGCTGTCTTTGTGTTTTCTTTAAATTCTTTGATTCTATTGATGAAATTTATGTTTTTTCTTTTAAATTCTGTGTCCTGGGGTTAATCTACAAAATTGGTAAGTTTTGAATATTTGAATATTTGAATATTGTTGCTATTCTGTGATATTATCTAAGAATGTGGAGATCCTTTGTTCTTTTGTAAGTCAGATTTGGACAGAGGTGGTTGGGGCTTATAAATTAGACACTGTTTGGATATAATGAAGGCAGATAGAAAAAGAGCAGTTGTAAAGGATGGGACTCTTAGTCAAGCCTGGATTGTGGGAATTGGCATGATTGGATAGAAAGGTTCACTGTGTCATGGAAGGTGCCTGTGGGCTGGAGGATAGGTAGGAGGGTCATGAAAGAAGCCTAGAGATTGGTTGTGGTTCAGACAGGGGAGGTCACTCTAGGTCAGGACACTAGATGAGACCTGGGCCAGATCTGCTGGGTTGGGAGAAAGTATAGACAGGGAAGTCAGAGAGATTCATTGGCTGATCCTTAGAAAAGTAAGTGGGAGATCTAGTTGGGTGGAGATTCAGGTACACTATAAAAGGGACCTGTGGGTGGTGGCAGGTGGGGTGGGTCCTGGGGGGATATCTAGAGGTAAGTTGATACACAGAGCTAGGTTGCAGCACAGGCAGGGCCTATGCAGAGTAGGCTGGGGCATTAACTATGGGACCTGGTATAGAACTGGTGGGCTGGAAGATGTGGAGGTCAGTGAGACTCACTAGCTGGATGATGGAGAAGGAAATGGAAAGTTTGGCTCATAATTCCTTTTTCTGATAAATAGTTTTCAAAAGAGTCACATGTGGTGCAGCCAAGCTGAGGATAAAGAATAGTTGGGCTGTCTAATCACTTCCGGATATGTATTTACCTTATTTACAAATAATAGTGTTATCAATTTGTGTGTGTGTGTATATATATATGTATATATACACATGTATATATATACATATTTAGATATACACAATACAACATGCATGTGTGTACTCATGTATGGAGATACATGTGTATATACATTGATATGGAGACCAAAGGTCTCCTCCTCTGGTAGTATCTACCTTGGTTTTTGAGACAGTACACTTTGCTAACTTAGCCATCTCTCTGGCTCTCAGTGTTACCAGTTTTGATTAGTCAACCCATTCATTTCTTCACTTAATTTCTCCAAAAGTTAATATGTTAAAGTTAAAGTGTACAGAGTAGGACATCAAAGTAGATAGCAGCCTCACTTGAATAATGGTAATGTTAATTCTGAAATTTACCAGAAAAAGAAGTTCCACCATTTTGGCCAAATTTAATCAAGATTTTTAAATACTGACCAAGATGGAATTTGGTCAGGGCTATAACGTGGAAACTCTCAGAGTGAGTGGCCTCAAGACGCTTGTTGGTGGAGCTTATATGGGCGAAACCCATAGGCCAGTGAACTTTCTCATGAGGCTTTGTAGTTCATTTCTGAGAATTCCAACTCTCAGAATCCCAGGAAGTGACCTGGTGCTTTGGCAGGTGGGGATTATAGGTTAACTTAGGGCCTAACAGTAAGATGTCAGAAAATGAAGATCTTTTGAGTATTTGTAAACATTTTGTAACATACTCTTACTACAGAAAATTAGAAACAATCAGTAAGCAATAATAGAAAGTAAAAACCACCTAGAAGACACTGACAGGTTTCAATATACATTTAAAAAAATAATGTTTTACTATATTTTTTGTGTTTTAGAGAATATTTTATTTGACTAACAGTTAAAAGTATCTATTTGGTACTGTTCTGGTTAGCCTGTGGCAGCACATGCAGGTAGGATTTGGTGATGGAGGTAGAGGATTGAAAGTTCCTTATCAGCTGGGGCTGAAGAATCAGCTGTGATTATCAAGAGACCAGCATCGCTGACTGAAATCTGGAAGTTACTTCTCCAGGATGAGGATATTGAAGCTGTGGTCCAAAAGGCCAAGGCTGCATCTCAAACTGGTAGCTGAGGTTGGTAATGTGTTAAGAATCACTCACGTGGTTCTGGTTTGGAAGACATGAAAGATGCAAGGCTGAGGCATCAAGACAGCAATGAGGCATCGTGTGGCAGAGTTGGAGGACCTGAAGAGAATCTAGGAGGCCCTTGGTGATGGCTCAGTTTCAGTTTCAGGAGACTCCAGGACACTTGAGATCCCAGCTCCATGCATGGGTTATCTGCCAAGCCAGAGGCAAGTGTGGAGTAGAACTGGAATGAGTCTAGGAGACAAGCCACCAGTGACCAAGCTGGAGAGGTGGGACCACTTAAGTCCCCTGGAGACCAAATAGCAGACGCTGGGCTACAGAATTCGGGTTTATACTGTTAGTTTTTGGGTTTACTTTGATCACATTGTTCCTGTTCCCTGTTCTTCCCCTTTAGAATAAGAATTATGTAATTTGTTTTTGATGTTACAGGAGCCCTCAGTTAAAGGACATTGAACTTCAAAAGTTTTAAGTGTTTTTAAAGACTATGAGCCTTTTTAAGTTATACTGTATTTCATATTACAATATTGGCATGTGATCTGGAGGACAAACATGAAAAAGAAGATAATTTAAGAGTGATATGCTTATGTGTGTCATTGACAAGGGGTGGGAGTTAGCTTTGATTGTCAACACAACCTATAGTTAACTGGGAAGAAACAACCTCATTGAAGAATTTCTTCAGGCCGGTGGCCATGTCTGTGAGAGATTGTCTTAATTAATTGATATAAGAGGGTCTAGCATACTGTAGACAGCACCATTCTTAAGCTAGTGGACCTAGGCTATGTAAGAAAGCTAGCTAAGTGACCCAAAGTATGAGCTGGCAAATAGCATTCCTCCATGGTTTCTGCTTCAACTACTGTTTGAGTTTCTTCTTGAGTTTGCTTAGTGGTGGATTGTGATCTAGAAGTGTAAGCCAGAGAATCCCTTTCCTCCTACTGTTGCTCTGGATCAAGACATTTTATCACAGCAACAGAAAAGGCAACTCAGACAGGCTCTGATCCTGTCCCAAGCCCTGCCAGTTTCACATACATTGTCTCATCTAAGTATCTAAGCATGCGAAGGGAGTTTGGCTCTTTCCAATGCTGGCCCAGGGAGATTAATGCATCTAAAAGCTATGATAGTAAGTGACTACCCCAGACTCTATGCCTAGCGGTGACAATTCCATACTCACAGACTCCTTCCTTGGCTGTTCCCATGATTGTCCAGGGCCCATTTGGGCTCTCTCTGGGTTTTACAACTGCCTTTCCTCCAGGTCTGGAGTGGCCAGGATCGAGGGGACTTGCTCAACTATGATCTACATCACATAGTAGAAGTGGTCTATGGAAATGATGCCTGGATGACTTTTCAGTCAGAGTTAAGACAGCGCTTTGGTGAGTGTTCCAGTTTTAATCACATTCCTGGGGTCACAGCCTGGGTACTTAGCCTGGAGCGAAACTTACACCCTACACTATACATTAAAATTTAATGTGCCTTTCTTATTTACACCTAAATGAGGTTTTTAATGGCTTAATTAGCAAAATATATCAGTTTGCATCCTTAAAACTTGCATCTTGGAGGTAAGGTTTCTAGTCATTTCCAGTGTTTAATAAAAGATGAAAAACTTCATTTCTTTCTTGCTAAGGAGGTCTGTGGTTGCCTCCATCTGATTAGCACAGACATCGGGGTGCCATGGAGAAGTCGCAATCAGCAGAACATGAGTTCTGCTGCCCAGGAATATTTGCCACCAGTTATCCATATTCATTTGACCCCGAAATGAAATGACTAATAGGAAGGCCAAACAAATCTGTGGCTGACCAAGAGCCTGTTCCTGGCTTTGAGTGGCCTTAGGGAAGTTTAGCCTGGCTCCTGCCAGAGCCCCCTCTGCTCTGCTCCTCACTGAGTGCTCCATACCACAACACTGGTGCTTTGTACTTTAAGTCACTGGGCTTTTTGTTTGTTTGTTTGTTTGTTTTCCTTGATGTAGCCAGAAACTTGAGAAAAAGACATTTTCAATGACTCTAAGCTTTGCAGCAGGATATTTTTGTGTTACAACACTGCAGAAAAATTTAAATAGCAGCTATTTAGAACAACTGCCCACAGGTGTTTTGTCTAATCAAATCAGGGTTTTCATTTGCATTTGTTATATGGTAACCTTGGTCTCTTCCGCATGCTTACCTAATTTATAAATATTTGCAATGATGGTGAAGATGGTGTTTTATATCTTTATGTGGCATGCTAGCTGTTTTTTAATTTCACAAGGAACTTTATTTTTCCCCATTGTATACCCCCTCCGCTCCTTTTCTCAGCTCCCTCTTCCCACCCAGAGGGAAACAATCAGTGCTAACTGCTGTCACATACTTTCAGGTCTTTCTCTCTGCCTGTGTGGACAATTATAGATATATTTACTTTTTCTGTGGTATTTCTCCTTGCAATGGGCTCTTAATGCCCACATTTCCTCTACCTTGCTTCCTCCTTATTTAATACACTGTGCACAATGGAGAGGTAACTTGGTGTTCAGTATTCAGCATTTTTACGTTTAGGCTGTCGCTGAGTTGGAGTGTCTTGGAAATCATGCTGAATGTAGGTGTCATTCTGTAGATACCTTCCAGGCACATCGTCAATCATCTCAGCCCATCTGTTAATCAGTGCATCCTAATAATTTCTTCATCTACCCCCACCTTCTCTGGTCCCTGAAGAAAGTGCTTCGTTTGGCTTGGGCCTCTCAGCGCCTGAAGTGTGAATGTTTCCTGGGTGTAGGCTTTTGTTTGGCTTCTGAAGTCCAAGAGCTGGACATTTGGTCTGGCTCTATCTCCTGCCTATCTTCCAGAGAATCACAGAAGCCCCTAGAGGTCAGGTTGTAGGGGTCAGAGTGGCACTAAATGGAAAACCCAACATCAGGGTTCAGCTGGATCTGAGTTGAAATCTCATATTTGACACGTTTAAACTCTGAGACTTTGGGAAAATGGCTTAAATTCTTGAGTTTTAGTTTCTTCATCTGAGGAGCAGATATTTTGATATCTGGACTATTAGTGACTTTTACACAGTCACCGAGAACAATGTAAATAGTTAAAAGGACAATGTAACAATGTAAGCAGAGGGAAGCTTTCTTTGGGTTCATAAATTCACAGCGTTTAGTTCATCATTGTGGGCAGAGCAACTTGCCTCTTGATGGCCAGGGGAGGAAGGGAGGGATAATGAATATATCAAAAGGGTCCCAGAAGGACATGTACCCAGTAACCTACTTCCTCCAAATGCCTACTTTTTCCCACTAATACTATCATATTATGATTCTATCAGTGGATTAATCCACACAGTCAGAGTACACAAGATTTACTTCCCAGAAGCCCATGAGCAATAGCTGGGCATGGTGGTGCATGTCTTTAATTCTGGCACTCAGGAGCCTGAGGCAGGTGGACCTGTGAGTTCAAGGTCAGCCTGGTCTACAAATTGAGTTCCATGACAGCCAGGGCCCACAGAGAAACCGTGTCTTAAAAAATCTAAAACCAAAAAGCCAAAACAAAACAAAATCCTAATTCACAGGAGACTGTGAGAGACATTTTGTATCCAAGCCGTAACTCATTGCAGGAGTATTGTAAGTACTAGAAGAGACACAGTCCGCCCTTAATGAATGACCATGACTTTAGGAGGTATCACTAGGATCTTCACCGGCTTTACATTAGTAAATAAATCTATTTAATCCCAAAAGACATTTGACTTAGATAAGCAAGTAAATAAACAACAAATTAAGTGGTGTAGTCTCTTAAGCCAAGTTGTGCAGGTGGCATGTCAGTGACTCTGAGTGGGACACCACACATCTCTGTACCTTCTACACCTTCTGCAGAAGGGTGACGGGTCTCAGCTGTGTGCAGAATGTATCCCTTCAGCTTCTCTGTGGGGTTTCCCAGTCATCTCCACTCTACCAGGTCTCCAGCAGCTTTTGTTTTTTATGGCTGCAAAAGAATTGACTCCCTTTCTCCCCCATTTGTGTGTGTGTGTGTGTGTGTGTGTGTGTAGCAAGACTCTGGCTCCTCGAGGGCAGACAGCAGGCTTCTTGTGGATCATTGTATACAGCTGATGCTCAGTCTTTGGGGGCAAAGTTGATGTCTGTGTTTTCTAGACCTCAGCTAACATGGGAATGACATTCTTCTACTTTCCTTCCACCACCATCCCATGGCCATGGCAGATACCTCTTGTGGATGACAGAATTCTTTTGACTGAGTTGTTCCCTCCACCCTTCTTAAAGCTGATTTTAATGGGTGGAGCTGACTCATGCATAAGTCCTTCTGGTCATCCCTGACTTCCAAGAGTGTGTTCATTACAACATACTATTGGATCTGATGAAATGTCCAGGACAGGGTACTCCATAGTCATCTGCTCTTTCCCAAATGGATGCTGTGTCTCGGGGACAGTCCATACCAGAAGGCCTGTGTGGGGAGGCAGTAGAGAGTCCAGCCTACCTACCAGCTTCAGGCTTTCTTCCTTACTTCATGAAATAGTAAGAGTCTGAAGCTGCCTCTTACCTGTGTAATTGCATTCTGGAGAGGCTTGTCTCTTGTTTTCAGGGGCACTGTCCTCACTCAGAATGGCATGAGCTAAGCGCTGCTTCAGCAAAACCCGCCAGACTGTTAATCTTTAGATAGCAAATGGAGAGGTGTGAAGCCCAAGAGCTATAGTGACACTTGTGAGGCAAGGTGACAATTTACTTACTCTGTTGGGGAGGAAGGGCTGGGTCTGACCTGGGTAGAGAGGAATATGCATTACTGGGGAGAAGGCTCCAATCCATACCATTTTGTTTAGCTTCAGAAACCCCAAGCAAGCATGGAGCCACACTTATCCTGGGCACTGTGGAACCAGTTAGTCACTCTGCAGCACCAAGTGTCTCTGATGGGCCAGTTAGCAGACAAAACATGGGATCCCTCATAAACAAAAGAGCTTTGTTGGCAAAATACTTATATTCTCTCTGTATAGACAAACAATAAGAAAATATAAATGAACATGGGACCAGGCACATGGGCTAGTTATATTTTAATGACAAACTAGAAGCCTTAGTGATGTGTAGTAACAGACACTCTAAGTTCACTGCAGGTCCAGTGGCTCAAAGAGAGATGCTGACTCAGATATACATGTCATGCTGATGCTGTGTGTGACACCTCCAAGAAGACATGCACCCAAGCTGCCCAGAGCAGAAGAATGCACAGAGAACCGTACAATTGTCTCCCGATATTATTACTTAGAAGTGACAGATGTTAACTTCCACTCATGTCTATATACAACAGAAGATGAAGTTGTCATTTATAAGAAAATGGAGGCAACTAGAGATTATCATATTAAGTGAATTAAGACAGTCTCAGACAAGTATGCTTTGTGCCACTGTGGAGTCTATGTTTTATATAAATATAAATGAAAGTAGAAATGAAACTAAGGAAACAATGGGGACTAATTGGAAGGGACAAGCAAGGGAAGAGCAGTAGGGTGTGGAACAATATGCTCAAATCATCTTATATACTTGTGTGAAATGGCTTTATATAACCCAGCATGTTAATGGCAATAACAACAAGAGCAATAAAGTAAGTCTTAAGATTCTCTTAACCATGGGAGGCAGGAGGTCCAGCTCTCTGTGTCTGAGATGGAAGAAGATCAGAAGCAGGGAGCAGCAGTGGGCTGACCCCAAAGGTGTGCTTACAAATGGAGTAGAGTGCATGAAGAAGGGAACAGAATTCTGAGACAGTTTGAGTTTGTTCTGCTGCCAAAACACAGTGCCACAGGCAGAGAGTATGAGCAGCAGGAACTCACTTCCTAAGTTCTGGCAGGCTAGAAAACCAAGGCCAAAGTTGGGGTGGACTTCAGCTGATGGGGGCTCTTTCCTTAACTTGTAGATGACCATCTCTCTGTGTCCTACATGTGGGTGCCCATCCCTGGTGTCCTTCTAAGTGTCTGTATTTCTTCTCCTTGTGAAAATACAACCAAAGGGGGCCAGACCACCTAACAGCCTTGTTTTGACTCATCTGCCTCCTCAAAAGCCCCGTCCCCAAAGGCGGTCATGCTTGAAACCCAGCATGACTTCACTGAGGTTAAGAATGAGTCTGAGGGGCTGGAGAGATGGCTCTGTGGTTAAGGGCACTGACTGCTCTTCTAGAGGACCTGGGTTCAATTCCCTGCATCCACATGGCAGCTCACAACTGTCTGGAATTCATGCAGGCAAAACACCAATGCACATAAAATAAGAATAGAAATTATATATAAAAATGAGCCCGATGAGGTCCTGTTCTGTGTCCTGGTGCTTTAGAATCTTGCTGGGTGAAGTCAGGGCTCACTGGGAACCAGCAACTAGCACTTAAGGTCGGGCTCTCTTCTGCTTCATGGACTATAGGGGTTCTTGGCAGGGGCTCTACTGGCTTCTGATAGGCCCTCTTCCGCCCAGAGGGAGATTGGTTCTCCCTGCACCTGTGCTTTCTGTTACCTGAGCCCACGCTTGGGCTGAGTATGCCTCGAAGCATGGTCCAGGAAGGGAGGTGGGAAGGGGGTTGGTAGAAAGGTAGAGGAGCCTCTGTAGGATCTGGTGAGCATCAACCAGAAACAGAGGCATATCTTCAAAAAGCTTACTTGGAAAAAATGAAGGCAATGTAAGAGGCTGGGATGAGGGCTTGCAGTGGCCACAGGGGTTAATAGGTGATGCTAGTTACACATCTGGCATTTATTAGGCATTGGCAGTTTGCCCAGGGGGAGCAGTAGTTTCTCATGTGAGGCTTGCATTCTAGTATGGAAGACAGAAAATAAACAAATGAAGAGAGATGATAGAAAGGGGCTTGAAGGGATCAAGGCAGGCATAAGTGGTGAACACCAGGGCTGGGAAGCTGTGTAGGATAGTGCGCTCAGATATACTTTCTCCAGGGAGGAACATGGAAGAATCAGATACTGGAGAATGGTTTGAGAATGTTCTAGGCTGGGCAAGGTCAGTATCCTGCAAGCTAGGCCAAGCCTGGAGTAGGAGATGGTAGGAGGGAACTATGGAGAGGTGTGTCACTGTGCACAGGAACCGTAGGGGCTTGTAAGATGACAGACATGAATACCCAGAACTTTTAATAAATGATATGAAATGCCACTGAGCAAAGATTGGAAGCCAGTGCAGCAGTAGCAGGGGTGGGTGAGGTGCAGGAGCAGGGGTGAGTGAGGACATTACTACAATTACCCAGGGAGGTTGTTGGGATGAATTGCACAGGGAACTTGTAATCCATTTGAAGACCTCCCTGATCTCTCAAGCTCAGCTGCCTTGTAGGAATTGCCTACCCCAGGGGTTCCTGCCCTGGGGTGCTAGCCAGAGATGTGGTTGGAGTTTGGAGACAGGGCAGGCCTGAGAATAGCAGCCAAGAGCCTTCGGGTGAGGCTGGTGTTGGCCATTTTTAGTTCAGCCAAGACCGGGTGATATATCTCCAGCAGCTGGTGACTTGCTGTGTCATGATGGAAGACAAGGCATCCTCCACACAGAAGAAGGCATAATTTGGAGACTACATAGCCTGCACCTCATGCTTGGGGTCCTGGGCCCCACTGAGCCATCAAGAGGGGTGCTAGCACCAGCAGAACCACCCGTAGTGTCCCTCTGTGTCCCAGCATTGTCCTGGCCTTTTTCCAGGGAGCAAAGCAGCAGGAGGTAAAGAGATGTCCATTTCCTGTTCTCTGTCCTGCAGTGCAGCCTTCAGCCCACCTAGGAAGCCCAGGGCATAGAGGAGGAGATGAGGTTCCTGTCAGCATTGTCACTGGTGTAGCTGAGTGCATACTCTGTGGCAGGAACCAAGCTGTAGATTTTACAGATCTCTCTTGGTTCCAGGAACATTCCTGTAGAGTACTTACTGTTGTACCCCCCTCCTCCATTGAGTGAGTAAGTCAGCATCATTTCCCTTTGATGATCAGTTGCCTGGGTGTCTTGGCGGGTCCATTGGCCCTGTATCTCAATGGCTCTTCATTCTGGACTAATTCTGCTTTGTCTCTTATTCATCCCTCAACCTTGAATGTGACCACCCACCCACTCTTTCCTGCAGAATTGGCCTCTGAGTCAGCCTAAGTGCTATTTGCAGCTGCTGGCAATTTGTAAGTTAATGCAGTCCAAACCCAGGTTGAGGCTGGGGAAAGTAGCTATGGCAGCCAGCTGTCAAGGACAAATGGAGTTCAACCTCAATTCATGGTTTCTTGAACATGCATTCTTGCCATAGTTCAAGTGTGGAGGTCAGAGGACAATTTGAAGGAATAGGTTCTCTCCTTCTACTATGTGAGTTCTGGGAATCAAACTCCAGGGCATTGGGCTTGGTGGCAAGCACTTTTACTTACTGAGCCATCTCACCAGCCCACTGAATGGTTCCAATGGGCATAACAACAATTTAGTGAACATGTTCAAAATGACCAAGGTGCCTGGTGAACCGAAAGTCATTATCAAATAATCATTATGGGGACTATGTTTGGGATGATCATTAGAAAGGATTTGATTTTTATCATTTTTAAAACTCCTTGGAAATAAAGATGTAGGTCTTATTAGTAAAATTCTAGAGAGCCATCGAGGTACAGGACCTCGGAATAGGAAAGGACTGTGTCTAAACCCTACCCAAAGGACAGCTCCACAGCCAACCCCTAGCAGGGCATCATGGAGGCTTGCTTGCCCACCTCTAGCACTGAGCCTTGGGTTGTAGACTTCCTGTCTGTTATTGCCAGAATGCTATTGGGTGTGAGCCGGAGACTCAGATTCTAAGTTCAGATTCCGTTCTCCCATTGGCTTGAACTTCTAAGTTCAGTCTCCTGTGTTTTGGGGGGAAGCCATTGTGTTGCTTCTTCTCAAGTCCTTGTGGGTCCCACACACCAAGCCCTGCTGTTCTGCTTCCTATAGGGCATGGTGTCACTAAGCCTTTTCTGAGAATGCTATTAGTTCCCTTGCCTATCTTCTGCCAGAGCAGCCTCAGTTGTATTTTTTCCACATTTGGTGTGCGCTGGCACTTTAATTCTGAAGGAAGGTTCCGAAGCTGAAGTTTTTTTTGTTTGTTTGTTTGCTTTTTGTATTTTTACAACTATTGTTTTTGCTCAACTCATTTGTAGATGAAGAACAGGATGTGTAGAGAGGAAAAGGGACTTATGTTCCCCAGGCCAGGTTTAGCTGTAAGCATACAGGATGCCCCGTGAATTTGAATGTCTGGTAAACAAATTGTTTTGTTATATCCCAAAAGGGGCATGAGGCATATTGTTTACCTGTATTTCAGATTCTGTGTTCTCTCTGCAGTGCAGCCTTTTCTCTAGGTCACATGATAAGGGGATTCCAGAGATAGAGCTGGACTCGGGAGCCCTGCATCTCATGCTCTTCCCTTAGGACCAGGGGTAAAAAACATAAGGTCTGTATGCTTCCAGGTCTTTCTTCCTGGACAGCAGTAGACTATATGAATCAATCGAGGAGTCTTTCCCTCCTGAGCTCCATCATACTCTAAGACCTCTGAAATCCACTGACCATCCTGTCAATGGGCAGTACCATTTGATCCCTTGGAGTTCCATGTACTGTCAGCCTCTGCCCTCCCAGTCTTGTCCAGTGGTGGTTTTGCTTACATCTTCCCTATCCCTGCTGTGCTCATGTACCTGCACCCTAAGAAAGGTGTCCTCAAAGTTAGACAAATGAGCATGTACAGGGGCGGGTGAGCCAGTGAAGAGAAGGTTCAGATGTACCTGGGGTAGATAGGGGAGGTTGAAATAGGCCTCCTCTTTTGTGGTGGTCCCACACATCTGCCTACAGGTCTAGGATGGAATGGAGGTGGAGTGGGTCAGGTAGGGTGAGGACACACAGGAAATGTGTCCTCCGTCTGCTGTCTTCTGGGAAGGTGAACTAAGGATTGCCAGACACTCTCATGTTTGCTAACAACAGAAATCCAGATGATTATAAGAAACCTGCTTTGTAAATATTAATAAAGGCATCATATTTTCCCAAGAACACCACACAGGTCACAAGCAAGACTGCAGTGGCATCCAACCACAGAGAGAGGTAGACTTTGGTCCCTGCTCAAGATCCCTATGGGGAGTGGAACCCAGCTGCTAGTCATTCTAGGTCGCATACCTACAGGGGCTTCCTCTTGGTCCTCTGCAGAAGGCTGGGAGGAGAGGGCTCTCACCTCACTCAGAACGACAAAGCAGAGAGATTAATAAAGATCCCAGCCTTTCCAATCTATCATCTTCTGGCACTGAATCACACACGTATCTCATTATCATTACGGAGCTTTTGGGTTAATTGCAAATCAGGGAGTTAAGATTATTAATGAAAGTAGAACCTTTGGGTGTGAGGGGAATGCTCTGGCTCATCTGGCTTATATCCCACCCCTGGCTATACTGTCCTCTGGACACCTGGTGACCCCCTAGTCACTCCCATGTCAGTGCTGTTCCCAAGCTCCCTGCAGTTGACTTGTGCACGTGCTTTCGAACCATTTCCCAGGAACTCTGTGCAGCAGGAGCATTAAAGCAAATGTGCTCATTATACCTGATGGTGCACAATCCTTGCAGAGGAAATTAGGAATGATTAGGCGTCATTAGAGGAAGATGTCTCTCTTCACCCAAAATATTGACGGCCAAAAACCCAGCCGTGCAGATAACAAATGAATAAGACTTAGAAACACAAAGCACTGTGGGGATGATCAATGTTGTCCCGACTGCACCCCAGACAGCTCCAAAACAGCGTTAGCAGCTGCTGCAAAAAGCCTTTGGAAGTGAGTCCTGCCTACTCTCCGTCTCCTTCTCCCCAGGACATGGAGGGGATTGAATATCTGGATTCTATAGATTTGGGGGGAGGCAGAGGTCTACCTTTGGCTGTAATTTATTTAGATCACACATGCTCCAACAAACAAAACAAAACAAAATGATAAATCAAGGGAGCTAGGCAGTGTGCTTCAGCCTTCTGGCACCCCAATTCAGCTTTTCCAGAGAAGCAGATTATATAGCATATATCGGCAGTGTGTGGCGCTGAGAGTCAACCCTCTCCTTAGATGCATAGCTGTTTACTACTGTTCCATCCACTCTCTGTCCTTTCCCAACAATATTCTGGAGTAGCGTAGCCATTTATTGCAGCAAGCTTGGTAAGCCTGGGTGTCTTCCATACAATGCCTACCTCAGGGAGTATTGGAGATTGTCATCTCTGCTCAGAGTTACTGTTCGCTGTAAGACAACTCAATTGAGCTGTGCTCATCATTTCCTTGAAATCCTTAGAGTCCTTTGCTGGTCACAAGCCTTCCCACTACCTCACCTCCACACATCTGTGGGATAAAGTCCAGTTGCCTATCTGAAGCCCAATGTGCCCTTCGTTATCTGTTGGAGTGCGTCTAAATTTGGATCTCCAGCCACTCTGGCCTGACCCAACGTAGACATACTAGAGCCTCTGCTCGCCCAGGGCTTCACAGCAGTCACTATAGCCTACAAGGATTTACCCCTTGTCGATTCTGATCAGATGCTGTCTCCCATCTCCACCTTCTATTCTCTTCCCTTAATTAGCACAGCCTCTAGAGCCTGCTGGCTCCCCATCCTGGTGCCTCAGTTACTCTCACACCTGTTTCTAGGCCTCCCTTGCCCAGAGTACCATGAGCGCCCAGAGTGTGGCTCTCTCTCCTCTGCAGCCACCTCCACAGGGTCCAGTAGCTCTGTACTCAGTGAGGACTGGGTAGAGCTCCACTGGGAAGATCCAGCTGGCACCAAACTAATTTCCTTTTCCTCACACAGTGTGCAAGTTTTAATTGAGTTCCTAGATTTTGCTAATGTTCTGGAAGAGCATTAATTCTCACCAAGTGCTTTAATTAGGTCTGGTGATCTTGTCCAGTGCCTGTCAACCATAGGAGTCTAACGATATCCCACCCATCCTTACTCTAATGTGACTGCTTTCTTCTAGACTGGCTGTTTCCCAGGTCACAACTTCTGGAGTGTCTTCCATCTTTCCAGCAAATAGATTAAATGTTAAGTATGTCTTGAAGCTTAATGGAATTGCTTATGAAGAAAGGCCTGACATAGCTGGACTCCATCACTCAGAATCTATGGAATACTACTCAGTGACAAAAGCCTTAAGCACAGTATGCTTGTCACACATGGAAAGGGGTGGATTTAAGACTATGTGCCATTTACTGTTACCCAGCTCAAGAATCAAAGCACAGCAGCACGACATTCCAGACATTCCAGAGTCCTGCTGCCCTTCTGGTCACTGATGCATACTTCTCCACATGGCATATTTGACGGAAGGGGTTGGTTTTCTCTATGGTTACTTTTTTCTTTTCTTTTCTTTTCTATTTTTCTTTCTTTCTTTCTTTTTTTTTTTTTTTTTTTTTTTTTCCTTTTGAGACAGGGTTCTTCTGTGTAGCTTTGGAACCTGTGCTGAAACTCAGTTTGTAGACCAGGCTGGCCTCAAACCCATGGAAAGCCTGCCTCTGCCTCCTGAGTGCTGGGATTAAAGGTGTGCACCGCCACTGCCCTGCTCTCTCTATGGTTTCTATCAACAGAGTCAGGGTCTGTTTACTTTCTTTAATTTCCCTTATCTAGACTGGAACTATGAGCTGTGCACATGCTTATGTGTAGTTGCAGGTCATAGGCTCTCATAGCTATTTGCATACTTGAGCTATATACGAATCAGTGGCCCTGAGATCTCACTCCCAGGAGTATATCTAACAGAAACACACATACATGTTTACTGAAAGATAAAAGATGTGAGCTAGAATGCTCGTGGCAGCCCAAACTCGGGTGGGGTCATGGCCCAAATATTCATCAGGAAGAGCTTGCTTAGATGAATGGTGATGTAGTAATAGTCAGTGTCTCTTTGGAAGTAGAACAGACACAGTTACTTAGGATGAGCTTTGAGAGAAAGCTAAAGTGATTGTGTTCTCTTGGTCTGTGTCCACCATCTGAGTAGGTGTGAACCTGCTTCCCAGGACAGGGAAGATTGGGGAGAAGCCAGGGCAAGGATGACCAACACTGGAAGGCTTGAGAGGATAAAGGAATGGGATGGAGGACCGTGGAGACATCTGCCCAGAGGAGGGGAGAGCAGAGGGTGACTTGTGTGAGAGTCTCAGGCCAGAGCCTGAAATGGTTCTCACTATCTGAGAGACCAGGCCCTGTGAACTCAGCTCAGCCCCGTAGGGCTTGATCTGTGATGGGAAAAAAGTATTGGGAGAGATGTGACCAGTAATTCTTCCCACGCAGTTAGAAATAGCCACCCAAGAGTGAGCAATGCTATGATTTAATAACAAACAACATGTCTTCGTGATGCAGTCTGACTAACAGGAGCGATTAATAGCCACACACTGCAGCTGTGACTCATTCACGGTGATGGCACAGCCATGGCTTTTGTTTCCCTAATCTGTGACATTGAGGTCTAGACTTTAGGACTTGATGCCATCCTTGGCAAGACTCATGGGATACACACCCAATTTATGCACACACACACACACACACACACACACACACACAGAGACACACACACACACACACACACACACACACACACACACACACACTTCAGCTCTTAGTAGGATGTGGTGAATAACAGTCAAGATTTCTCAGTTCTAGCCAGTTTGTTTCTTCCATTTGACATGAGTCAAGTTGACACCTCCTCTCTGCCTCACTCATTCCTCAATCCTCTCAGAAAATATTTAGTATTTATTAAGGGTCAACTGCATATCAGGAAATGTGCAGGTGACCACAACCCCCCCCCCCACACACACACACTCAGGCCTCTGGGATCAGGGTCTAGTGGACCCAGCAGGAGCTCAAATTCTCACCGCTCAGTGAACTTGGTGAATGAGATGGCCTCCCAGTTAAAGTTAAATGTAGGTATTGGAATCTAAAAACTATTCCTGAAGGCTTTTAAGTAAATTTCCTTAAAATTTCCATTAATCTTTTCTGACAATATTTTCTCCTATAAGCTTCAAACCTGACCAGAATGCATCATGAAGCAAATGAAATCCCCTTATAAATATCTCGTGTGTGTGTGTGTGTGTGTGTGTGTGTGTGTGTGTGTGTGTGTGTGAAGGTTTCTATTGTATTCAATAGTTCTTTGAGCTAGGTGTTATTTACATTTAGCATTCCCTGAGCTAGGATGTATCTCACCATTTTTACTAGCAGGCAGCAGGCATCCTGGGATTGCAAGCTGGTGTGTGTGGTACCAAAGCTTACAGCCTGAAAAAAAATTTTGATGATAGAAAAGAAACATTGTTTTAGTAAATTCTGTGTCACTATTCCTCTTGACAGCAAAGGAGATAACACCGTGTGGAAAAACAGAGACACTGTATTTTAGAGATGACAAAGAATTCAACAAGATTAGAAGCATAAACCTAACAGGGCTCATGAATACTTTAACCTATTTGTAAAGTTCATTACATGCATCCAAAAGTTAACATTTTATTTTCTTATCCAAATATTCATGAAACAGTGGTGCTTTTAATAATTATAAAACAAAATTTATTTTTCTTTCTTTCTTCCTTACTCCCTCCCTCCTTCCTCCTTCCCTTCCTTCCTTCCTTCCTTCCTTCCTTCCTTCCTTCCTTCCTTCCTTCCTTCCTTCCTTCCTTAATGGACCTCCTAGAACTCACTCTGTAAACCAGGCTGGCCTCAAATTCAGAGATCTGTCTGCCTCTGCCTCCTGAGTGCTGACATTGAAGTTGTGTGCCACCCACTGCCTAGCATAAAACAAAATTTCCAGATGATAGAAAACAGTGTTTTAAACTAGGAATGCAAAGCCGGTTTACCAGAATCAATCAATTAATTAAACAGACAAAAATAACAAAAACAAAAAATAATCAAGAGGATACTAAGTTAGCATTGGAGAATTTCAACTTATTTCTGATTCTCACCTGACAGCGGGTAGAATATTCTTGTAAAAGATACCTTTCAAAATCCTCCAGCTGTGGGCTCTATGTTTTTAAAGATTCTATTTGTAAGTGAAGTTATGCTGTGTTTGTGTAAGGACTGGTGGCTGGAGAAGGAAGACATCAGAGCAAGGACCCAAACCTTCCACTGTGTGATGGAAAGTGCCAGGAGACTTAGCAGTGACTACAGATCACAGAAAAGGCATGGTGCACTTGAGATTTGCTGCCATGACACAGGTTCTTTCTGGGACAGCAGTGGTGAGAACATAAGGGAAGGATATATTATTTAGCTCGAGTGTGGCAGTCATTTCACAGTGTTCTATTGTCATTTATACCACTGTGAGGCTTTGAAAATGCCAAAGAACTTTTATGAAAGAGAAAGATTCAAATATAGTACTCAATAATAAGTGAAAAACTTGTACATTGCATTTTGAAGTTCTACAATCCCAATTGTTTTCATAAGCTATGTTTTCTCTTTAATTTCTCCATTGTTGCATTTCCAGTTTGTACTGATGCTTAGCAAAAAATGGTTTAAATATAACCTGGCTTTACATACAGAATTGTCAGAAGGAAACCTGGAAAAGCCTATTCAGTATGCATATATAATTGTTATTGTAAATAAATAAAGTGCTAGTCTGGGTTAAACTACGAGCAAAACATAAAACCCTCAGGTAATATCATATACGATGATGCAGTGCTGCACACAGCCCACTAAGCCTGGACTGTGCTCCCACTGCTATTTGGTATAGGTCCGAGCTGTCGCAATGAGGCAAGAAAAATAAAATAGAAATTAGAAATGAAGATATTAAGCTTAGCTATTTGCAAATGACATAATTACTTACATAGAAAATCAGAGGAGTCTGTAAAAATACTACTAAAACTAATAAATGAATTTGGGAAGGTTGCAAAGCTAATCTACAAAAATCAAATGTATGTTTACATATAATATATTTACATACACCATGTCCTCTGTACGCAGGTTTGCATCTGCACTCAATGAGCTACTGGACAGGCACAGACCTGTTTCTCTAGCAGTATCCTCTAGAAAACACAACACAAAGCCATTTACAGAGCATTTACATTGTATTAGGCATCACAAGTGATCTGGAGAGTTAACGTACACAGGAGAATGTGGAGGTTATGTACAAACACCGTGCCATCTTCTGAGAGACTTGAGCGCCTAAGATTCCAGACTTTGCAGGGGCCAGGAATAACCTTCTGGATGCTGAGAGTCACTGAACTAGTTGCAAACAATTACAAAAAGAAAAACTTGAAATTCTACTTAAAATAGTACCCAGAACATCAAACATTTAAGAGTACATTTCATGAATACATGCAAGAACTTTGCACTAGAAACTACAAAACCTTGCTGAGGGAAATTAGAGACCTTCCAGAGAAATAGCAACCTGCAGAAACACATTGGAAAATCTATACGGAAATGCAAATGGCTAAAATATAAAAGAAAATTATCTAGGGAGAGAAGAACAAATGTAGAAGACTTCAAGGCATACCCTAAAACTACAAAAAAGACAGCACAGTGCTGAGATAAGGATTGATAAACAGGTAAGTGAAACAGGGCAGAGAGCTCACAGACATGCTATCAATTACTTTCATCAAGCAGAGACAGGCAGTCAACTGGACCAAATAGAACCTTCCCATCAATTGTATTAAAAGGACTCTTTGTCCTTATTATGCACTCAGATCATCAAAATTTCTACTTCATACCTTATACAAACATTGGCTCAAGATGTGTTTAGATGTAAATGCAAGAATTAAAGTCACAGAAGCTTCTGGAGACAGCACAGCTTTTATAAGGTCACAGGAAGAAAAAGATTATTAGAGTTCACCGGAATGAACACTGCTTAAGAAAGGGCAAGCGTGAAAAATGAATGTGCGGGTCACCGATCAGAAGAAAATATTGCCAAAACAGGTCTGGAAAGCCACTGGTTTCCAGGATATGTAAATCATTCCTATTTCTCAACAATAACAAGACAAACAACCCAATTAAAAGTGAACAAAAGATCTGAATAGACATTTCACAAAAGAAGACATATGAGTGGCTGGTAAACACGCGAAGAATGGGCAGCATCATTAGTCGTTAGGGAAACACAAATCCAAACCATAGGGAGTCACCACTTTACTCCAGTCGGAAGGGCTGGGACTGTAAGCAGCTTAGGTCCTCATATCTTCTTGTTGGGGATGTAAAATAACCTAACATTTCTTGAAAAAGACCGGATGATTTGCTGAATTAATAAGATAGCCATCATCCTGTGATTCCATTTGCAAGTAATATTCCGAGGAAACACTCTTGTCATGCACAGGAATGCTCCTTGTAGCTTAATGCACAGGAGCCAAGAACCTTAGCCATGGGCAGGAGAATGGATAAGCAAGATGGTGTGAGTGTCACTGCTCAGACATGAACAGAGCAGGTTAACTCCACACTGGCATGGATGGCCTGCCACCATCATTTGAATGCAGTGAGACTCATGAATGTAGACACTGGTGTCACTCAGCACGGGTTCCGGAGGACAAGCCAAGTTACAGTGGTGATGGCTCTGGGGATGAGGAAAGAACTGTCTGGGGGTGATGGGCAGTGTCTCTGTATCTTAGGGACTTGGTTTCTATCCACATTTGTTTCAATGCAGAATGCACTAGAATTGTGCATTTTGCAGTGTTTTTTGCTGTGATTAACAGTTTAATTGTACACACATGGGGTTCAGTGTAATTATTCAACACATGATACAACATCACTATCCAAATTCATATCCCCTTTGCTCCCTTCTGACCTCAACCTCTAGCAAGCAGAAGTCCACATTTAGGATGGACTTCTAGTTTCTGTGTGGGGAATGTTTAGCACTGGTCTGCATGTAGCTTACACTTGATGTCCTCCAGCTCCTTCCACTTGGCTGCAAATGTCAGCATTTCTTTCTTCATTGTGACTGAATGACACTCCGTGTCTATATATACTGCATATCCTTTATCCAGTGACCCACTGATGGTTGGTTCCACACCTTATCTATTTGAGTAATGTGTACCTATTCCATTATGTGTATATTTTTACATCAAAACAAGGAAGATGAAACTGCTGCTGAAGTTCAGCTAATGCAATCTATGCAGAACTCTTTAAGGGTAAATGTATAATCTCTTCAATTTACTATGACTTATCCTGAAGTAATAGAGATTAATGTGTGGAAGAAACATGAATAGATGTATAAATATTTGATAAATTATGCATAATAAAATGCTAATGGTAGAACTTCTCACACAGAAATCCACAGTGAAGTCCCTTTACTGTATGCTTCAATGTGTTCATTAAAATATTAGTTATAAAATAAATGTAGTAAAAAGCTTTTCTTTTTAAGATGATATAAGTTTCGTATCATACCTGCAATTCACATCTGGGGAGTCTGAAAGGCAGTGGGTCCAGCATGTTTGATAGCATTATGCAAACCCTGAAACTCCGAGTGCTGGACCTGTGCTCTGCAGTGTAAGTACCAGAAGCCTGCAGCATTGCCTGCCCATCCTCCACCCCCGCACTCCCAGAACAGCTTTGATGACCACATAAAATAACCAAACAGCACACGCAGGCGGCACTTTACAGAACACGGCTTAAAAACTCCCCGATTACATATTTACTCCAACCCGTCAGAAAGTAGATGGCTGCAGGTCTGTAATGAGGGCTGTTTGAAAGTCAAGTGTTCAGCAAATTTGGCCAGTGGGCATTTAGGGAGTTCCACCCACAGAATTACGGGTGCAGGAGTGCCTGCACCATAAAAGCACTCTCAGCATCAGCAACCTTGCCCATGGAGGCGACCCCCTCCTCAAAACCCCATCTCCCAGGCAGGGTAGTCCACAAAAATGAGCATGGTGGGCTAGGCACTGGGAAGAGAGCTTCTGGACAGCAGAGTCTGCCCTCTAAGAGCTTCTAGGTATTTTCATGGAAGTATTGACTTGCTGGGGCACTGAAGACAGTCCCTTTCTGCTGGAACCAGGGGTGGTGAGGCAGTTCTGTGAGGGACAAAGACCCACAGCCAGACCTTCCTGTCTACTGGTTGGGGCAAAATGAAGTTGCTTAGATTCCTTCAATCACTTTCCAACAGTAGTCCTTGGAAATAGAACTGCAGCATTCCCTCACACCTAAGACTCTGATGGACAGATGTATCCTGGGGCAGTATGGTTGACAACCCAGCATTGCTGCATCTGGACTGGGTCTGCTCAGCAAGCTAAGGAACTCTTTGGCATCCACAAAGCCTACCTTCTGATTGGCAGTTACAGATGCCTTCTTTGAAAGAATTCTTTGGTACCATCCACACCTTACAGAACAGGACAGCTGATGTAGAATGCTTGAAGAGAGATAGGCTCTGCTCAACACTTGGAACAGGGTATCTCTTGTCATTAAATTTCCATTTTGCAGAGAAGCCAATGGCCAGGAAGGGGCTTGTTCTTTGCACAGGCCACACAGCTGATAAGGAACCAGGGCCAGGCCTGTGTGCTTCTCCAGCTTCCAGTGTTACAAAATCAACCCCAACACCCAAACACGGCTATTCTTAAAGTCTTGACACATGTGTATCACACCTCTGCAGCTAAAGGCATATACACTGTGTATATCTTTTATCAACTAGAATGTGAAAATGAATTGCTAGCAGATGCTACTTGGTTAAAACAAAAAATACCAGCAGAATAACCAAAGGTATGTCCACAAGGAGCTCATTCACCTGGACAGAGGCCACAGGACACACTGGCTACTCCCTGCAGCTCCTGCTGGCCCAGAGTCGTGGCTCCAACCATAAAGGCTGGAGAGGGCTGTTTTCAAACAATGGTTGACCTTAATTCTTCTCCAAGGACCACTGCTTTATTCCTAGATTATGTTCAGTGGCTCTTTAAATTACCAAATTGCTTTTCTCCACATTGTATCAAGTCACGTCAAAGAAAAAAAATTCTCTGTGTGTCCTTAAATGCCAAGTTTAGTTCTGTGCAGGTTTTTATGGCCGTTATAAACCCTCCACCTCAGGCTTACAGCACTGGTGGATCTTTAGTGCGGTTACACAAACACGGCTGCCATAATAACGCACGTCTTATTTGATATTATATTGTATCAGAAGCATTAAATACACATTAAAGGGATGTTTTAAGGCTCTTTGCAGTAAGTGGCAGATGTTATGAATAATAACCTACAAAATCCTTCTGAATTCTAAAAAGGTGTGTTCCATAAAGCTTCCATATAAATCTTTAATAGAGCAGAAGCACATTGAGCAGTGATTAGAGGAAGCCTTTAATCGTGTTAAGCCATTACAAATAACCAAGAAAGGATTGGAAACCTCAAAAATAAAATAAAATAGAGCAAGAAAACAAACAAATCATGCATGAACCTGAAGGGTTTTCTGCCCATGTTTCCTGACAGCCCTTCACTGGAGGGAGCTGGACAGGTCTGGGTAATACATACAGATAGACATGCAGTTGTAAACTCAAGCTGCCAATAATTCACTGAAATTTATGTAAATGAATATGCATTCTTTTATATGAAAATGGGCAACATCTGCATGCCATTTAACCACCCTGATTTAATGGGGTCATCAACAGATATAGAGGGGGACAGGAAGGGGGCAACCTCATCCACCCTCCCCTTAGAGTGTCTTGAAAAACAAATAAAATAAAATATAGGTTATAGACCAACTAAATAGCATTGAAAATACTGTCCCAGAGGACTCCAGCTTCCTCAGAAGCTAGTGTTTAAAGACAGGCAAGAGCCAGCTGCAATAAACCCAGGCTCAATAAAACTTAATTAACCCCTTGGGGGGTCTTTGCAAGGAAGCTTGTCAGAAAGCCAGCATGGGATCCCAGTGCTGGGTACTAAGGGGTTAAGTTTACAGGTGGAAGGGGGTATCCCAGCAAAAGGAACTAGTGGCTGCTTATGCAGCACATGCATGCACACTTGTGTTTGCTACATGCCAAACTTGGCCATGCATGACTCTTACCTAGCATTAGGAGGAAGGGTTAATTAGTCTCACATCCAGGAGTTTCAAAGTCAAGCCTTTGATAGTTACAATGTACTTGTGAGCAACCTCTTCCAAACCCCTATCTGAGCAAGGGGCCTCTTGGGCCTCTATGGAATACTCTCATTCTTCTCCATGGTTAAGGTTCCACCTCCACACCAGTTACACCTCCCTGGCCCCTCCTGAGTACCAGCCACAGCCTGCTTTTATTCCAAGGCCCCATGCTTTCATTTTTGAAGGGAGCCTTTATAATGAATCAAATCAAGTTTAGTGCTTATTATTATTATTATTATTATTATTATTATTATTATTATTATTATTAATATTGACTCCTGTCCATCAGGCTCTGACTGGGTATTTTGATACAAATTCCCAGGCTTGAATGGATATTAAAGGTTGTAAAAAGTTTTCAGTGTCATGAAGAACAAAATACATGTTCATAAACATATGTAGAGTATTGATGGCCCCAAGACCTGGCAATGACGGGAAGCCACAAGAAATGACATCTACTGGGAGAAGAGATGGGCAGGCGGCATGCAAGAAGCTCTCTTCTGTTTTAGTCCCTGGTAGCTCATGTGAGGCAGGTACCAGCTTTGAGAGCTGTGGTCTCACAGTCTGTACAGTCCTTTTTCATCCTCCTCACTGTGCCAAGGAGAAAAATGTCATTTCGGTGCTAGTCCATCTTGACATTTCCACAGAAAACTAGACTTCAAGCTAGGGCACGCAGCAAACAAAATCTGGCTAAGATTTGCCAAGTACTGTTCTTTTTTTTCTTACATTGAATTTAAAGCAAGCATCATCTACGTTTTCTTGTTTTTGTCATAGAAGTGCTTTCTTGTGAAATACATTTCAGCTTGATATGTTGAATTAGTTTGAAGGATAAGATCTGAGACTTCATATAGGTACAGGGTGACAGTGGGGATTGTGGTATCCAGGAACCTGAGGTCTGGGAGCACCTAGGGTCATGGAGAGCTTCATGATGAAATAATGGTTCTCTTTTCTCAGCTTTTCAAAATTCTGCAGGAGCTGATGCTATCTGCAGAGAAGAGCCAAATGACTGCCCCAGGCTAGGCTCTTCTTTCTGAGCTGGCTCCATGAAGTGTGTGGGCAAGCTGGAGCTGGACAGAGGTTGGACTCTGCAGCTCCCAAAGCCCAGCAGATCAAAGGTTTATGGCCAAGCTCCCAGAGGGCATCTGGCTCAGGGCAATAAGAATGAACTAATATTATCTTGCACCACGCAGGTTTTCCTGAGCACAGCAGATCTGCAACCACAGCTCACCTGGGTTGCTTTGCAGCTGAGGGCCCATCTTAGCACCCTGGGGAGTTGGCAGCTGCTCCAACAGGCTTGGCCTCTTGTGTGTGGGGGGGTATTAAAAAAGGGAACAAAGGGAAGGGCTGTCAATTACTCAACCTTATTCCCATCCCCTCAATCTCTGACCCATCCTTACTTTGGGGCAGGCCACTTGCTTTCCATGTGTTCTGCTTGCCACGGGCAAGAGGTAGATTACTAAGGCTGCAATTATCTTGAGCATATTGATTAATCTGTTGGTGAAAGGGCCTATTCAGCTTCCTGTGCAGCTCAGAAATGGTGATCTTTTTGGGTGGTTCCGTACCAAAATTCCTGGCCGTGTCTCCTCATCACTGTGACAGGAAGTCACTCAGCATGCTCACAGACAACAGGAGTGTTCAGAGTCCTGGGAGAAACTGGCTTTCTTTGGTTTGGACTTTTGGGTTTTCAGGACAGAGACTGCATTTGCTTTCTTCTGCCTCACGAAGTCTGCTACCACATCTGTTTCAATTTCCTTTCCATTGTTCAAGGAGATGGAGCAGAACTCTTGTGGTTAGCTTGCTCACAAGTCTGGTTGGCATTTGGGGAAGGCTTCATAGAAGTGCTGTTTGATTTGGGTTTGTGGGAACATGGGAGTCATTACTGTGTCTGTATAGTTCTTGATCTAATACTTTTCACTTCATTTGAGAGGAAGGGTTCAACAGAAGTCTTGTATTCTCACCAGTATCTGTAAGAAAAAGCCATGCATAGGGACTGATGGCGAAGACTAGCTGCTTGGGTTTTGCTGGGCCAACATCCCTATGATAGAATTGCTCCTAAGACTTCCTATGACTAGTGAATTCTGGGAATACTGTAGATTTGTCTCTGTGGTTGGTCCAGAAAGCCTTGCTTTGCTAAATGGTCTTGCTTTGATCTAGCACAAATGTCATACACAGAGTAGTTCTATCTCTTCCATGAGCTAATATCATCCCATTGGCACCTCTGATATTAAAGGTTATTTCTTACAGTCATCTGAATAGGTTCAAATCTTCTACTGTTTGCCCTGCACACATTCCATCTCCTGGTGTGTGCAATCACTTACTCCTTACCAACACATTTCCTAGCAAGATAACTGTCTATCTTGGTGAGTAACCTTATATAGGTCACTTGTCCTATCAGAGCTATAGTTTTCTCATCTTTAAAGAAAGTTGACTTCAAAAGTTGGCCTCTCCTGGCCCTGAAGGTCACTTTAATATTTCCTCATTTATCCAGAAGAAATTAAACTCTGGTTTCCACTTCTTTTATAGTAAGTGGTTGAGTTGTGGGGGGGCTTTGGGCATCCCTGACACATCCCTCCCAAATGGGGCTCCTGAGAAGGTTGAGAGTCTGCATACAACCCTAGTGAAGTAATTCTCCAGAGTAAGCCTCTCCTCTCCTGCTAACATCCATCATTTGGCATACTGAGGATGGGACTGGCAACTCCAGAAGTGCCTCTGCCCCACAGAGAGCTAGGAAATGATGGTACCCCACCCAGAGCATTGCTCGCCTCTGATTATCATGAGGCATCCTGAGCAACCTACACTTGCTCCCAAGTACACAGTACTGCAGTGCCCTGAACAGTTCAGTGAGCTCAACCCATCTTTTGATGTGGGGTGAGCCGAGAGGTGTAGAAGGAGGGAAAAAGAATGTGGGTAGAGGGGCAGCAAAGTTCAACTTTAATAACATCCTGCTGTTTGGTCCTGGCTGGTCACCAACCTTCCTGCTCTTCGAATCCCGGCTTATAAGACAAGACGGCAGGGTTAATAACGCCTGCCTTTGTGATTTCTCATGAGCATCAATTGAGATAATGTGTGTGCATGTAAATTGTTAGGTGGTATGTGCATGTAAGGGATTTTGTTCTTTGTAAGAGTGGGAGGATGGCACCAGCTGGGGTCCCTGAGCCCCACAGCCTCCTGAGCAGATCAGGCTCATTCTATAACATCCCGACACATGGAAAAACACGTGAGCTTGACAGCTAATAACCAGATCCAAAACAACAGGCTTGAGGAGGGAGGACAACCTGGGAAATGTGTTATGAGCTGATCAGAAAGGAGAAAAGAAATAAAGTCATTAGCTTAATTAAGGGGCAAGAGGGAATGATGAAACACATCTCTAGCAAAAGCAAATTACACATTTAGAAGATATTAAAAATGCATTTGAACTCCACTGGTGCTACAGTTCTCATAACATTTCTAGAGCCTCAGTTGGTGATCGGGTCAGCGTGAAATCAAGAAAAGGTACAATTTCTCCTGCCTCACTTCCCCACAACCCAGACCTCTCCCAGGCACCTCTACTGACTTCCTGTCTGCTCTAGGGTTGTTTTTACAACTGCCTTTCCACAGGTCTCCAGGGTCAAAGGGTCCCTGCTGCACACACTATTTGGAAAGCTTGGCTTTGGGCCTGTGCCTCAGCATCTTGGCTTCCTTTAATTTTGTGTTGTCTTTTTAAAAGAGAATTATAAATAACATGATTCTATTTGGGATCATGGATCGAATCTTGTGTAGATTCCTGCTGTGCGATACCTGTCTGGGTTTGTACTTAGTGCTCATGATCCCGTGAAGTTGAAAACCAGGAGTGCTGCTAACAGAAATACAAGCAAAAGAAACAGAGACAGTATGATGAATGTAGCCTAAGTCATTAATGTTGACTTTTGGGGAATGGTTTAGCAAAGAAGGAATACAAGCTAGTTTTCTGTTCCTGTCTCCAAGTTCCTGCCTTGAGTTTCTGCCTTGGCTTTCTTTGGTCACTTTCATCCCCTAAGTTGCTTTTGGTCAGTATTTCATCAACCAACATTGAAGAAAACTAGAGCACAGATAAAAGGGGGCGTTATTCCATTAAGACAATAGAATGTACAGCATTGTTAGAGTCTGATGAAAATAGAGTTGAGGCAGCCTCATATGAGAAAATGTGTATCTTTGTAGGAATCTTGGTAGAAGAAAGTGGCAGAGGCAGATATTAAAATGGATAGTAACAGACTCCACAAATTACTGCCCCACAAATGGCGCCACCTTTTCATAATCCACCAGTTAGACCTGTTAGCTCTGTTTCTAAAAAGACTGAATCCACTACTCTGTTCATCGTTTTGAGACCGCCCTAATCAGATGACTCAGGGAACTGCCCTGGTCTGACATCTAAGCTGGGACTAGAGGTGTCCCTGGGGGACTTTGGGGTACCGAAGATGTATGAGCAAGGTGTGGAGAGAGGGCAACATGTTAGTGAGGGAGAGTATCAAGCCTCCAGATCCTGACCCAGCTACTTGAGAAATGATATTTGGCTTCAGACATAAAAGTCTGATTGATATTTCTGGTGACCCAAGCTTGGCTCCTTTCCATGTTCAGCCTTGGTTTCCTTATGTTAGCCTTGCTCCAAGGCAGACCCTCTCCTCAAGGTGTCTCCTGGTAACACCGGCTTCATGCTGTCCCCACTAAGTAACCAAAGTGCAAACCTTTTCCTTTTCCAGTGGTTCTCATGTCTGGATTTGGCCAATTTACCTGCCCCAAAAGTCACTTTCTCTAGAGCACATCCAAGACCCAAGAGGATGCAGTGTTCTGACAAGCCAGGACTGAATCACAGTTTGCACGAACTAACAGGCTACACAGGAAGGGGGTTGTTCCTCCTAAAGGTACTTGGAGGATTTCATCACTAGCAAAAGGAAGATCAGGGCTAGGAAGCAAATGGCATTTGTCACTATCATGGCAGCCGGTCACAATGCCACTGATAGCTCAGCAAGTGCTTGAAACTATTTTCTGGCACAAGTAGTATGTGAGGTTGTGCTCTGAAGGCCAAGGGAAATGCCAAACACAACCCCAGGGAGATAAGTTAGGACAGAAGTGCCACCCGGCAGAGTAGGCTGTGTGCCCCACACTCAGCAAATGAAACCCAACTTAATTGCTTGCATTCTTGGACCAGCTTCTAACTCTTCACCCCTAGGAGAGGAAAAATTGCAGATACAACTTGCTTTCTGTCCTTGGCATGCTGAGCCTGGACAAAGTTATTTACCCATCCTCAGCAATGATTCCCAGCTGTGTAAATGGGTGACAGTCTTTGTCTACATTGCAGGCAAGAGTTGTGAGAGAGGCCCTCCAGGGTGTGGCCAGGCAGCTTTTCAGAATTGTGGCATCAGGACTTTGGGGTCTTCTCTGTCCCATTATTAGAAAGGTTTAAGCAAGACAACCTTCCTCCTGGCTCTCAAAATGATTGCTGATGCTGTCTCTTGCTTCTGGTGCTACAGGGAAAATGAAATTTGCTGAATACATTCTCTCTCCACTGGCATCTGTGTTTTCTATGTGTTTGCTCAAATCCTGAAAGCAATGGAAGACCTAAGAACAACCTCAAATTGATGGGGCTATCATAAGGCAGAGGGAGGGGAGAGGGAAGGGAGAATGAACAATCATAGTTAGTTCTAGAACAGAAGTTGGCAAGCTAAAGCCCATGCATGAAACTGGGTGTACTGACTGCTCAGATTATAGTGTGCTACACACTAAGTATGGTATTTATGTAGTTTTTATTTATAACTTTGATAATTTCATACATGAACTGCACTTGCATCATTTCTACCCTTCCTCCCTAACTTTCATTTTCCATAGTGTGCCCTTCTACTCCCTCTCAAAGTCATGACATCTTTAGTTATCTTCACACACACACACACACACCTATAGCTGGCTGAATTAGTGTTGCTCATATGTGCATGCATTTAGGTCTGAGGCTCAGGGTACATTGCAGAAAGAGGAGATGAGGAGGTATTAGGAACAAGAGAACCTGGCCATTTTCTGCGAAATAGTGTCTTCTATAGATGACAGGGACGCTGTGCCCATAAAAATCTCAAAATCATGGTGGCCCAAATAGAACCTGAATAGTGACAGCACCGGTTGACATGTCATTGCAGACTGAAGAAATATCACAAGGTCCCATTCCTAGATGAGGAGCTATAACCAATTAATGGCTGCTGAGGGAGACTGGATATTAATTTGTGTGTGTGTGTGCATGCGTGTGTGCATGCGTGCGTGCTTGTGTGTGTGTGTGTGTGTGTGTGTGTGTGTGTGTTTGGTATTTTCAAGACAGGGACTCATCATACAGCTGTGGCTGTCCTAGAACTCACTGTGTAGATTGTAGTGTTTGGAGCTGCCCTATCCTAAAGGGGCTAAGATGAGGGCATAGACTTAGAGGGTTGCATAAGGACAGAGAGATTAAGCAGTGAAGTTGGAACTTTTCTAATTTTTGGTCAAGAACCTGAAAAAAAATAAATATGTATTACTACTAGTGTGTATATAATAGAGGGTTTTGTTGCAACATTTTCATATATGGGTGTAAGATATTCCATTCCTATTTACCCCTCCATTACCCGTATTTATGCCCCTCCCCCTCACTGTTTCCCCTCCTAGTCTACAATAGTCTTCCAACCACTTTTGTATTTAATGAGAGAAAACATGAACCTTGTCTGGTTTATTTTGCTTGACATCATGGTCTCCAGCTCCACCCTGTCTCTATAACTGAGCTGGGATTTTAAGCTGAGTCTGACTAGGTTCTTAGATCCTGTGCTTTCTGGCACTCTCCTTGCAATGTTCACAAAGTATAAAGTGACTAGACAGGTCCTGGGTGTTGACTAGACAGGTCCTGGGTGTTGACTAGACAGGTCCTGGGTGTCCTGCTAAGGAACCCTTGCCATTCTTACACGTAATGGCCTATCATTTAAAGTGGGAATGGGAATGTGGCGTGATGGGAGCCAAGGCTATAGGAGCAGATTGTCAGTGGTGGGAAGGGCAGCTGGGGGAAGAGAGCAGCCTTTTCCATCAGAGTGGTGCTAATGAGGATAGAGGCGGTTGGGAATGGGAGGCATTGTGAGAGAAGGAATGGAAGGCCCAGTGCGACTGGAGGGTGAGATTCCACACCTGCTCCATAGGGGTCCCCAGGACAGAGCTCTAGCTGACTGCCCAGCCCACAGTTTAGCTGCTTGGACCTTGGACAACAACAGCTGGGCAGAGAGGCAGGAAAAAAAAATCTCTGGAGGTACATGGTGTGGCTGTGAGGGGAAGGAGTTTCAGGGGGAAGGCATTGAGATGCAGGGCAAAGGTGCTGAGCTTATAGAACACTTAGCTGTGGATGCTAAGAGTTGGCATCCCTCAGTGTGAGGAGGGGGGAACTGGGGCCCAGCTAAAGTAGGAAGCCAGAGAATGACTGAAGAGGAGGAGAGAGCATATCTTTGAGCAGTCTTTTGATGTTTAAACATTGTCAAGAAGCCCAGTTGAGAGAGATATACAGAAGAAGCTCATCAAGCATGCCTGGGGCTGGGTCTAGCCTCAGATCAGCACTCTGCAGTCTCTCCCCTAAGAAGCCCTAAAAATCTGAAACTTTATAGTTAGCCTCTTTGCAGATCCTCCTGACTATTCCCTTGAGGTCCCCCCAGCTGTCCCCAAGTTCTTCCTCTGGGCCCAGCTCAACTGTGCTTGTGCCCAGGATAGCCTGGGGCTAAGATGAAAAGACAATAAAGGCTAGAAGAAGCAAACATTTAATCACAAAAATATCAAAAAAAAAAAAAAAAAAAAAAAAAAAAAAGGTAAAAAGGAGAGAAGAAAGGAGAAAAAAGAAAAAAGTCCACTGGGAACACTGGCTATTCTCCTGGCTCTCTGAAATACCTCTGACAATATCCAGAGTTTGGAGGATGTCTGGCTGGGTTAGAAAGAAAAATGACAGTGGAATTCTGAAGATGTCTGAGGGTCCAGCATCTGGTCCTTATCTAGTTGCTGCTGATTACAAGCCAGGCTTGGGGAAAGTCAGCATGGGCTGTTCCCTGGAACTTCTGTGAGAGTTCTGATTCTGGGAGAAAGAGTCTTGTCCTTAGATATGATCTGGGCAGGTGTGCCTCCTAACTAGAGCTTTTCTGGATTGCCAAGCAAATGTTAGACAAGGGCTCCTCAAATACTATCTTTCCTGTAGTTTCACACATTCAGCAAACCTTTGGAGAATGTCTGTTCAGTCCAGACTTTGATTGCAGGTTGCTAACCATGTGAGTTGAGGAAGAGGTGTATAGGAAGAGAGGTGTGGGCTCACACACACACACACACACACACACACACACACACACACACACTTCAGTCTGTGTCTAGGGATTGTGGAAGCAGAGTCCAGTCCAGCCTGGGCTGGGGACTTGGAGGGGTTCTTTGTTGGGAGGATACCACAAAGATCTGGGAAGAGGTGGAGATGTCTACCTGAGAAAATCCAAGCTGTTTCAAGATGACATCACAGAGCAAGCATATTTGCTCTTCAAATATGCCCCAGGCTCATGTCTCCTGATGTTGTTTCATGGTCTTTTAAGTGAATAAGCGAAGGGCCAAGCCACTGTCTGGTCCTGAGAATAGCAGGCAGGGTGTGGAGCCACAGAAGATCTAAGAGATCGAGGAGAAACGACATGGTCAAGTTCGAGCATCAGTGCAAAAATACTGAAAGGGTGTTAGGGAACAGTGAGGAACTGGGGAGAACTAAGGATTTAGTGAGGGCAACAGGACCACAGGTGCAGCCTACAGGCTCCAAAGCTTTAGTTGCAATTCCAGGGCAGTAACTTAGCGGAGACATGAGTTTCAGAAAGTTAACCTGCTTGCTGGCATACCTCTCCCTGTAATACCTATGGATGTAGCTGTGCTGGGAACGCTCAAAATATCACTGCACTTCACCAATGCAAATCGTTGCTATTTTTCTGATGCCTTTCTCAGCAATAGATCTGGGCAACCTTCAGAATCATGCCACAGTATTTTGGCCCGTTTGTCTGTGAAACCTGTCTTGGAGTTAATCCCAGCCTGGCTTTGCCAGGACTCAGGAGATAGCTGTGTGCAAAGTTTCCTAACTTTTGTGTTCAGGGGTGTCCTGTTATGGTTTGAATTTGGTCATACTGGGGCTAGATGAATGGATATACATAGAGAGGTGAAAGCTACCCACAGCCCTGCTCACCAATCTGTTGTTCATCATTTATTAGCATCCCACACAAATGGGCCTCAGAGGGCAGCCAAACTCTCTTGAGGGCAGGCAGCCTGGGCTCTCTGAATGGGCAGTGGTTATAACAGTAACCATGCTGCTGCTGTTGGCATCAAAGCCTTTCGTATTTGCAAAGCTGTTCTGATACTGATAGCCTGCCAGCTCAAGGGGTGAAAGAATGCTGAGAAGGCTGGGAGAGCTGTTAGAGGTGGCGACATCCTTTGGGAAGAAGTCACTTATTAAGAAGTGACGCTTTTAAGGAAAATTGTTAACTTCAAATTTTCTACTTTTTAAAAAAATGTACTTGCTGTTATTTCAACAACTAACCCCACGGCCAGCCTTCCTGTGTCTGGCACTAAGATTTGGCACGAGCAGAGCACAGATAAAGAATGCCACAGAGTCCCCATTAAGGCTTAAAAACAAGTGGCACCTGACCACGTCTTGGGCCAGATGGAACAGGCTCTGTCCACATGCCCTCTTCAAAGCCAAATGCTTCAGGCCCCAGTTGCTGGGAATGTCACCTGCTTTGACTCACAGCTGCATCCCATGCTGGAAGCTGCCCTTGGGGTGGAGAGCCTTCCCAGGGGCTAATTCATAGCCTCAAGTGGCCGAAGCAGAATGAGAGCACATTGTCTTGATTTAGAGGAACTCTAAAAGCAACCCCAGTTTCAGAATTCCCATGTGAGGACTGGCTGGGTCCTCTTCTGGCCCACTGTGAACCAGCCTTTGCTTCTGTTCTTAAAAAAAAAAATCCTTCCTTACTTTCTTACAGGTATGTCCTCAAGAGTGTTCTCCAATACACCTTCTGTCCACAGTTCTCTGTATCTTCTGTTTCAGTGACATCTAGTTTAAGACACACAAGCTCCATTCACTGTCTCATCTCACAGAGAATGTGCGTGTCTGCCCCTTGTCATTGTTTTCAGAGAGAAGCATATTTGTCAGGCACACATCCTGTGCTCCAGTCCCTCCAGGTGACCTTGCTTTTGAACTTACATGAAGAGTGTCCAATAGAGTTTCATTTCTGAGGACTTGGGACTGAGAAGATATACTGCCAATAGTGAATGCCAATGGATTACAGAGAGAGGAAGGGGATTTTTGGAGGGGTACCCTTTGAGTCCATCACTCAGATGTGTAGGGTTTGTGCAGAGATGTGGACAAGCACATCCCAAAGGACACGCTGGGCATGGTCACCAGCTGAAATGTTTCCATGCTGTATCTCACAGATTAATTTCAGTTTCCTTTCTGCCACAGCTCTTTGGGCTTCCATGGAGTTGAATTGTTTTGTTAGAGTGGGATGGCATATCCCTCACTCAGCCATAAGAATAAAGCTGTGAGTGGGGCGTTGGTGAAGTACACCTTTAATCCCAGCACTCGGGAGGCAGAGGCTGGTGGATCTCTGTGAGTTTAAGGCCAGCCCTGTCTACAGAGCTAGTTCCAGGACAGGCTCCCAAGCAATAGAGAGAAACCCAGTCTTGAAAAAACAAACAAAAGAATAAAGCTATGACTCAGACCTGGTCAGTCAGTTTTTAATCCCAGTCCATCCCAGGAATGGATGGATATATAATGTAACTGGTTTTTGGTGGATCCAGCACTTTCACTAGAATCATGTTGACATTGCTAGGCTACAATCATTAATCCATAAGCTTCCATGCACTAAACACAGGAAAGCCAATCATAGCTGGAGGAAGGACTGGCCGATGATAATGCTTGAGTCCTGTCTACTTTTTGCAATTGCATGAAATTCAACCAAAACTTATTTCTGTGCTTAAGCCAATTTGATTTAGACAATCCATCACTTGTAACAATGATCACCTAACAAATGTCACGAAAGCAGAGTTCAAATTTAGTTCGATGTAGACAGCTCCACTCTTACAACTTGTGAGTACAATTCAGAGATACACCACCAAATTTGCCATGAGCAGGAGGCTTGCTAGAGAGGCTAGGCCTCCAGTTCAGCCCGGAGGAGTTTTTGAGGGCATCTCTCTGGCCATACCCTGTGAACATATGCATTCACTTGTAATCTGTGACTTTAAGACACTGTCAGTTCATCTTCATTGATTAGCCATTTCCCTGAAACTTTCTACAGAACCTCAACATTTTAGTAAATTGCTTTCAGAAGCAGCTTATAATCATCTTGTTTTCAGTTAATTCTACAAACCCAATGCTTACATGAATGATCCTTTAGGAGAGTTTGAAATGTCTCATTCAAAACTGGTTCTCAACTTGAATGAGGAGCGAATGAGAAATCATGCCTTGGAATGCCCCCCGCCCCAATTTTGTCTGTGATGTGTGCACCAACGGGCATTGTGTGCAGAGGAATCTGACCCACCCTGTACATCCCCTCCAGGATTTCAGTGACTTTGATAATTTCTCTCTCAGCTTTTATATTTCTAGAACAAAGTGTCCCATTTTGATCTCCCCTTGAATGGCATTCCTGTCCCCCACCTCCTTGATCATTCTCCATGTCCTCCTCCTCACTTCTCCAGCTTCTTTATGTCTTTTAAAGGCTTGCCCAGAACTACACACAATATTTCCACAGATCAGAGAATCAGCCTTTTATCTCTGCCCATTGATGTTAAAAATTTGATCATGATAAAATGAATCATCCTGAGGAATCTGCATTGGAATATCAGCCCAAAGTAATTTCTCCTTTCGTCCTGCTGCTTGTGCCAGGCTGGGCTAGGCCTTTTGGGGGTGCCAAACAGAATGGAAGTTACCCTCTTTCCTGAAGAATGTCATAGTGCCAATAACATCCATTGGACTGTAGGTACACGTATGCTTTCTTTAAGAACCGTGCACCAAACACAAGTCTGGTTTGGTTCCCCTACCAGCTACATTTTCCTAACAAGGGCCCAGAGGCAAGTGGGGAAACTCAAGGCATTTTGATTTATCTGAATCAGCCTTCTCCGTGTGCATGCTTTGCTCCAAGACTCCTGGAGTTTCCCCCCTGGAAATACACATTCCAAGACTCAACAATTTAAACTCTCAGGTGAGTTACACTTTGAGATAAATATGAGAATAAGATGCTACCAGAATATGAATGCTGCC
This sequence comes from Phodopus roborovskii, assembly GCF_943737965.1. Classification (NCBI taxonomy): domain Eukaryota; kingdom Metazoa; phylum Chordata; class Mammalia; order Rodentia; family Cricetidae; genus Phodopus; species Phodopus roborovskii. Next base: position 501,514 of record NW_026126486.1, on the reverse strand, counting down.
GTGGCTGAGAAAATCTTCCCCATAGTCCTTTGTAAAGGGTTATCCCCAGGGGTGATGCTGTCAGGAAGTGGTTGAACTTTTGAAAGGGAGGCTTTTGGGAGATCCTTAAGGCCATTGAGGACAAGCTCTCTAACCTACTGTGAGACCCTCATGCCTTCCTCTCTTGGCTTTTGTCTTTTTTGTTTGTTTAGTTTGGTTCTTTGAGATAGGGTCTCACTATGTAGCTCTGGCCATCTTGACAGACAGGGATGGCCTAGAACTCACAGAGGTCCACCTGCCTCTGCCTCTGCCTCTGAGGGCTGCGGTGTGTACTACCCACTACATCTGGCTTGGCTTTTGTCTTCAAGTAGTACTCTTACCGGAGTTCCAAGTGATGCCACTTGATCATGAATTAAAACTTCCCAAACAATGAACAAAATTTAAAAAAATAAATAAATAAGTGACTCATCATAGGCTTTTGTTACATTGTAGGGAACTGGCTAATGCAAGTGTCTATAGAAGGCAGACTTGGGGAATAGTACTCTCTGGGGCTAGGGTGTTTGAGGATCTTCTTAGTGGATCTAGAACAGGCTGGGTTGGCTTACTTCTTAATTCAGACCACCCTGTGAGAACTCTTCTTCCACAGTTTTGCTTACCATAATCAAGGCTTTCTCCAAACAATTATAACAATTCAGTTTTGGTTGACAACTTTTTGCTCTCCCAGTCTCTGTTCAAATTGGAATGTCTCTAGACCCACCAGCACCAAGGATAGACTAATGTACTGACCTTGTCCCCTTGAATAGTTGTTTTCCTGTGGAGCCAGGGATATGGTTCATCTGAGACAACAAAGATTGTTCTCTTTTCTGGAGAAGCTGAAAATGGTAAATTCTTTTCTGGTTCTCTGGGCTGGTAGGAGGAACATGTTGTTGCTGTTGTCTCTTGAATCTAAGTAGGAATGGGGGATTGAGAGAAGTCACTCAGAGGAAGGCAAAATGTGGGGTGGAGCCAGGTTGCTGGTGCTCTATTAGGTCTGAACCAATTTTCTCATAGTTTTATAACGTTTCTATAGGGTGGGCTCTTATTTCCCCTCAGTGTCCCCCAGTCTTGTCTTTCCTTGCCCATGATTCGTGCAGATCTTTTTCGAGTTCACTAAACTCAGAGGTCCTCATCTGCTTTGTTTGGACTTAACACCAAGAGTGTGAAATCCACCAATATGAGGAGGTCACTGCTCTTTTTTCAGAAAATGGGAGGCTGGGGGCCAGCTTCACACTGTCAAGTCACTACCTAATGTAGTAGTAGCTCAGGTGACTTAGTTAAAAAAAAAAAGTTCAACCAGCCAAAATGTTACAAATGATTCATCTTTCTCTAACCTATTTCCTGACTTAGACACAATTCATACATTCTTTCTTAAATTATTTTTCTTTGCCATGTGCTTTCTCCATGTGATACTCTGCAGCTGAGGCATTGAGCCCTTTGATATTGTCCCTAATTGTACAGCTAAGTAAGCTTTTGTTCTTTATTTTTCTCCTTGTTGTTCAGACTGGAGACTTAAAGACTCCTCTCAGATTTGCTGACTCTGGGCTTTGCAAACTATATCGGACACATTAAGCGACATTTTTTTATTTTGTGTGTCATAGTTTTTACCTGGAATGTTTCTTGTTTTCTGAAGGTCCCATTTCTTCACTGAGACTTTCCATCTTTTGCCCCTTGGAGTGCTTTTGTTGCCCTCCCTGGAGTGTTATTGTAATGATGCACTCCTTAAACATCACCACTGTTTTGCTTAGTGTCTGCTGGTTGTCCTTTGTTTTCAAGATGCTGAGAAAGTTTTCATCCTGTGTTTGGCTAAGAGTTTGGAACACATCCCAGACATTTTGAATACCACACTACCATGCTTTATGACTTTGGATCTTGTTTTTAATACAAAGGTAGTTTTTTGATGTTTTGTTTTGTTTTATAGCAAAACAATCATCTCAGCTACATTTGGGCCACAACCAACATTTCATGGGCTGTGGTTTCCATGTCAACTTACTTTCAATGCTTTTGCAGTGCAGTCCAAATCTATTTGTCCCATGGTTAGCCCCGAATGCCTCCAGTGTGCTTTTATGAATCAGAGGCATTCATACACAGTTTGGGGATGGTCTCTAAACCCACATTCTTTCAACTGCTTTCTCCTTTGTTCAATTTTCTAGTACTCCGTTTCCCAAATTTCTATGTATTTGTCCTTATGCTAGAAGGCTAGGGTTTCGGTTTCTCTGTCCCACTGCACAGTTCCTATGAAGATCTTCCCCATGGCCAGATGTCAGAAAGCTGAAGAGAGACAAAAGAAAAAAAAAGTTTTCTGTCTTGTTTGGGTGACAACTACTCTAGCTGGAGAGAGGATTTTTTTCTTGTAGTGTTAGGTATCAGTTGGCACCCACCACCACACTGGCCCTGTCCCACTTAGCTGCTGCCCGTCTCCCACTGTGTTACAACTTTGGGTCTGGGCATAACAAGGGACTGGGATGGGAGAGAGAACATCAGAAAAGCAAACACAAAGGCATTCCCTCCCCTTTTCCTATTCTGTATCTTCTCTTATAATGACTAGAAATTAATGGCTATTTTTGAAGCCCCCTCTGCCTAGACCTTATGGGAGATTCCAGCCCTGGGGAATAGCTGACCCTGATGGTAGGTAAGCCCACTAAGTGCTTGGCCTTTGGAAATCTTTTTGGTTATTGCTTTTGCAACCTCCACCCCATTCCTTCCCTAGTGCGCCTACTACTACTGTGTGCTTTCTAGTCCTCAGGTGGTGATTCCATGAGCTGTATCTAGGTTCACAGTCACTCTTGGTGGAGCATGCTCCATTCCTTTCCTCTATACATTAACAACATCACTTTGTGCATCCATCATCTTCCTGAGCTATATGCTGCAGCCAGGCTTTGAGGTTGGAACACACAGGATTTCCTCTTCTCTGTACCTTTGGAGGCATCTATCACTATTTCTACATTAAATATCTTAAATAAATCTAAAACAAAGTTAAGTAATTCACTCAAGAGTCAACCCTGAGCAGATGGATGAGAGTTCTCACTCAGACCTTACATACCTTTTAGTTTGGTTTCATTATGACCCAGGAAGATAAGGGCTTTCAGAGACAGCACAGTTCAGGTCCAAACCTCAGGATTAAAAGCTAAGCTCCTGATAAAGTTTCCATAGGATTTTACATGGTTGGGGGTGGGGGTGAGGGGGAAAGGGGTTTGCAATAAATAATTATTGTCAAATAAGAGTTTCTTTAAGGGAAACTATGCCTCAACCTAAAGGAATTTTAATGACAACGGGGAAAATCGGGTTAATGTTTTATTTCTCCACATCCCTGCACAGTAACTCAATTCTGTCTTTCATCTCTACACAGATATTGCCCCTCTTCTCTTTATTCCATTGATTACAGTGTGCTGATTTTTGTATCCCCAAGAGTAAAGCGAGTGAAACCAAATTACTAACTGGCTATTGTCCTATTGTCCTGACGACTCCATATTTCCCATTCGAAGTGTGTGGAGGTTCAGTTCCACACCACATGTGAGGATGGAGGTTCGGTTCCACACCACATGTGAGGAGTGCTGTCCCCCAGCACAGAGGACACACAGCGAGCCCACAGCCAGCGTGCTGCTCTCATCAGAGCAGGGCAGAGAACTACACCGGGAACGTTCCCAAGCTGCTGTGGCAACCCATTCCCCATGGCCTTCAAGTCCTTCAGATAGAACGAGAATAGCACTATAATGACAGTTTATGAAATGAAAGCAAATATAGTGTCCTTGCATCAGAGACTTTCTATAGCAGAGACGATAATAATAAAGACAGAAAGTGCATGGTGACCCCCGTCTTGCTGTATTTCCATAACAACGCAGCTCTGCAGCTCCACTGGGGCAAGGAATCAGGCGAGAGAGTTATGGATGTTTCCTTTGTGTACAGATTCTTCAGTGTCAGAGAAGGGGGAGGGGCTCTTCCGAGGTGTGTTTTCTTGGGTCATTGATAAAAGATAAACTCATTAAACTGAATATTTGGATTTTTTTTCCCTATTTGATTCTCAAACACTCTTGCTAATAAAAGAAAAACTGAGAGCTTTGGGTGGCTGGAATCAAGCTCCTTACAAGACTTCTGGGGTGCCCCAGACATCTTCTGTGCCCTGCCACCAGGTCCTTCTTTTTATCGCCTTTCTTCAGAGATCTTTATTTTGTGAGTACAGAGGACATTCAGATGTGCATAACCACTTTAGTGTCTGCTCCGAAGACAGAAACACCTGCACGGTGTACACATTGCTGCAGCCTCTTGTGGAAGGAAACGTTCAGAATTTTGTAACACAGCTTTGGAGCTAATCCCTGCAAGGCTGGAGAGAACTGGATTTTCATCCAGTTAAATACCATATGGTCAGGAAGGTTTTCTTTTACAGTTTGAGAGAGATTCCTAGGGTAGTGTCTTGGTCAGGATTACTATTGCTGTGATGAAATACCATGACTAAAAGCAGCTTGGGGAGGAAAGGGTTTATTTGGCTTATACTTCCATATCACTGCTCATCACCAGAGGAAATCAGGGCAGGAACTCAAACTGGTCAGGGTCCTGGAGGCAGGAGTTGAAGCAGAGGCCATGGAGAGGAGCTGCTTCTCTTCATGGCTTGCTTAGCCTGCTTTCTTATAGATCCCAGGACCACCAGCCCAGGAATGGCACCTCCCACAATGGACTGGGCCCTCCCTCATCAATCGCTAATTAAGAAAATGCCCAACAGGCGTTTGCCTACAGCTGGATTTTCTTAATTGAAGCTCCCTCTTCTCAGATGACTTTAGCTTATGTCAAGTTGACATAAAACTATGCAGCACAGCTAGAAGGAAATGGGACCCATATCCACTGTCCATCAAGTAACAGTTCTGCATTTCTCTCAGACAAGGCAGCACTATGGCACCTGGGACAATGACATTGTTTTCTTGGGCATTTGTTTACTTTATACAAGGCTGAGGGCTCTTTAAAAAAGAAGTTTTGTAAGAGGAAAAAAAAATGCACCAGTAACAATTACAAAACCCAGCACTTCATCCCACTGGGTTTTATAGATTCTAGTTGCAGGTGGTGAGCACACAGGCACAGAGAGCCAAGTAACCAACTGAGCAAAGAACCTGCCAGTGCCAGAGACCCACACTGTTGGGTTGAAAGAAAACCACAAACACAAACCCAAGAAGTCCCACCAAGCCAGGCGTCCACGGTACTAAGAACTGGAGCCCAGCTAAGACTAGGTTCAGTTGTTGACGTCCTCACGGGGCAAGGCCCAGAGACAGAGCAGAATGCCAACGTGCCATAGGGTGACAGGAACCTTAAACTGTTCCAGATGATATTCACTTCTGTTTTGTAATTTACCCCTAACTCTAATTTGCTTCATATATATTTCATCAGGAGTTTTTGAGGAAGATCATATGGACAAACACAAAATACAACTTTGCAAAGAGAAAGCTAAAATAATTCGAAATGCAGACTATTCCTTTGATTTCTAGTTTTTCCTTTCCCTCCCACTTTGACATTCTTGCTGAGTTGCTGGGTATGCTATTAGACCCATTGTTCTTAACAATGATTCAGCAGCATTGTAAGCTGTAGACTCAACTCACATTCACACCTATTTCTAATAATATCTTCTGAGTGTTTGTTTTGTGTCTGGGTCTAATTTGAAGACAACTGACAAGCACCTTTTGTCCCCTGAAGAATTTATCATTTATAAGAATGGAAACAGAGTGAAAAGAAATAAACAGGACAGAGTAAAATATAATAAATGCCATAGATATTTCTGTAAGTGACATTCTGCTTAATAATTCAAATTTCTTTTTTTTAAACTTTTAAGTTACATTTGTGTGTGCAGGGGCAGTTGGAGGATGCTTGTTCCATGGGGTGGGCATGGAAGGCAGAAGACAGTGTGCAGAAGTTAGTTCTAACTCTCCACAGTGTGGGTCCCTTCATGCTGCCAGGCTGGGCAGCAAACACTTTTACCCACCCATATTTCTTATAGCCCATGGCTATGTTTTTTGTTTGTTTGGTTGGTTTTTTTGTTGTTTTTGGTTTTGGTTTTGTTTTGTTTTGGTTTTGGTTTTTGAGACAGGGTTTCTCTGTGTAGCTTTGGAGCCTGTCTGGAAACTTGTTTTCTGCACTAGGCTGGGCTTAAACTCATAGAAATCCACCTGTCTCTGCCTCCCCAGTGCTGGGATTAAAAGCATGTACCACCACCACCTGGCTCTATGGCTGGCTTTTTGAGATGGAGTCTTGCTCAGTAATACAGGCTGGCCTCAAAGTTATGCCTCCACTTCCAGAGTTCTAGGATTCCAGGTGCAAGCCACCATGCTTGGCTCCCCAACTTTTAAGTACAGTGTCCATGGGGAGTAGATGCTCTCAGGTGTAGGGAAGAATTCACAAGCGAATAAAGTAATGTATCTTTGGATGAGAACCCCAGGCAACTGAGAGGAAATATGTTGTTTAAAAGGGACCAAAGAAGACATGACCTGAAGGGTTGCCATCTGACCTGGGACTCCTGAGTTGGAGTATTTGGAGGGGAAAGGAAGGGCTTCTCAGGACACAGGAATAGCATGAGCACACACAGCAGTAGGGTAATAGACAGCAGAGCAGTATGTAAACCATCATTTCTGCTGAGCAGCTATCACCGTCTACTCCAAAATACATTGGAACACAAAGAAAACTAAATAAGGCAAGCACTTGCTGGATTAGCAGAATGTGGGACAAAGCCCCAGGAGGAATGACTTGCCATCTGAAGCAAGTCATATTCTGGTCCTTGAAACATTGAAGTCAGTTAAAATGGCACTAAAGATGGGCAAGGGCTCTCTGAATTCCAGTGTCTTGAGCAATGGCATTAACAATGCCTACATGGAGAGGCTGCCTTGAGGATAATGAGAGGTCCATTCTAAAAGTTAGCTGGCATGTAACAGACACTTGAAATGTGTTGATAAGTTTGGTTCATAATAACAACAATAATAAAGCAGATATTATTTAGCCAGATGTGACAAGACATCACAATGAAGGCCCCATTCATCGGCATTCTACTAAGCTGCTGTAATTAAGATAATAAGACAACTAAGGACTGGCCCATTAGTTCACTCTCAATTTGTGATTTACCTCAGGCGTGGATCTGCTGCTGCATCTGCTGATGTAAAATGCTGTCTTCACCGGGGATTTAGTGCATTTCATGTAGATGAGCATAAAACACTGAAGAAGAAGACAGGCAGGCAGGCAAGAGGCTGCTGGGGAAGGGGACACAGTTTGGAGTCAAGTCTCAATCGGAATGCTTGTTTAACCACTTATTATCTCTGTGGCCTTGGATGAGTTTCTCAGCCACTCCTCATGTCCTTGTAGCAGAGAAGGGGTAATGATGATGGTAGTGACAAGCAACAGCAGCCAACAGCAGAAGAGCTGTAGCGGTGGCACCTACCTTGTGGTCTTTGTTCAAGCAGTGTGTCTGGCACATAAGCATTATTGTGTTTTATTGATGACTGATTTCTCTTTCTATGTTCTTCAAAGAAGTCTCAACTCCAGGCCATCAGCCCTTGTGGGAAGGAAGTGAGAATGTTTGCTTGGTAGTTATAAAACCTCAACCTGTCCCCAGCTCTGCCACCAGCTCGCTGTGTGTGACTGATTTAAAAAAAAAAAAAGAAAAAGAAATGCTTCTTACATAATTCCAGATTGTCAACTTTCCTTATTAAATGTAGAAATTAGTTGTGTAAGTTCCATCTTTGAGGTCTGACCCATCTGGACTCTATGCCTCTCTTCTATGAGGTTCACCACTAAACCCAAGTCTGTGAGTATATGGCAGAAATCAAATTGGAAGATCATGCAAAACCAGCATGCTGTTTAACTCACACTTCTCATTAAAGAAATGCAGGGCCACTGAAATGGAAGAGGCCATGCTTGTTACCTGTGCATAGCTATGGCAGAACACCTGTGGAAGCAACTTCACCAGGGAAAGGCTGGCTTTGGCTGCTGGTTTCAGCTCACCCTGGTGGGGAAGGCAGCTCAGCTCACAGTGGTGGGAGTTGTGATGGAGTATGTTCCATCATGGCAGAGCAGATATGGGAAAGAGCATGGCCAGAGTCATGGCCGAGCTTTAACTTCCAGAAGTATCCTCTAGTGGCTTACTTACATCAGCAAGGTTGCACCTCCTAAAGGTCCCACAGCTTCCCAAAATAGTACTACCAGCTGGGGACAGGAATTCAAATCAAGAGCTTGTAGAGGATATTTCAGACTCAAATGGAAACAGAAGTTTCACTTCATGCTGGCTGTCACAGAAGGACCCTATAGGCCTCCCTTTAATGCAGGTAGCTGTAAAGGCTGTGTTGTGTAGGGCAGCATTCAGTGGGAGGGTTTTAACTGGTCTAGATTTTTTGGCAACACGAGTAGAGGCCATTCAGATTATTTAGTGATGTTTTGACTTGTTAATGAGTCTACATGGTTTTGGGTAGACCCAGAATAACTCAAGAACTGCTAGCTCTCAGGATTGAAAGCCATCCCAGAGACATTTGAAGATGCTGGATATTATTTACAGAGACAATTTGGAGAGCACATCTTATAATGGGCCCACAGAGTTGGAGGTGTGTATTTTTAGACTTCCCTGAGTACCCAATACTGCACAGCACCTGTTTTTCTGAAACCAAACAGTAGAGACACTTTCTGTCTGGTTTCCTTGGCACATTTTGGAGTACATCCTGGACCCTGTGGTGTGCTACATTCCCCAGCTGCATGGAAACAAGGATTATGGAACTCTGAGGCTGCACGTGGCCAAAGAAACCAAAGACACAGACTTTGTAAACTGAATCTTGGACCTTGGTCTGTGCCCTCTTTCAGAACCACGGACAGCTCCACAACACAGCCTCCTGCATTGCCTTAGATTTGCAGGCATGGAGTTCAACCTCCGATGTGGAAACCAAATCCTTGGGCTTGCTGCTGAGAGCGTCTCTTTACATTGTGTGCCAGGGTGCCTTGTTTGGATCATCCCATTTTTACCCTTTCACTTCATCATTCAGTAAGCAAACAAGCTAACAAAATAAAGCCTCCCTCGAGGGGTCTCATTTCTCCAGGGAACAGCAAGTCAAGGTGAATGGAGTCACTAGGCATTGATGGAATCATTAACAATTTGGGCACATGTTCAGGAAACTCGTGTGTGTGTGTGTGTGTGTGTGTGTGTGTGTGTGTGTGTGTGTGTGTGTGACACTCAGGAGGATGAAGTTTTATAACACCCCACTTCATTTTAAGTCCCACTGCTGCAGACACATTTGTGCTGTTGTTTACTATTAACAGTTCTTAACAAGAAAACAGGTGGGTGTTCCACATTGACCAGGTAGTTAAATAAACAACTGTGTGCTGTGTGATAGCCACAGCCACTGTCTTAGTTACTCTGTCAGTGGGACCACACAGTGGTCCCCTGACAGAAACAACTGAAGTGAGGAAGGTTTACTGGCTCACAGTCAGAAGGTTTTAGCTTATCATGGCAGGGAAGGCATGGTGAGAAACTCAGCTCAGGGTGGTGGCTCACAGTGGAGGCTGCTCAAATCAAGGTGGACCAGAGCAAGACAGGATTGGGCAAGGACACCACCCTTCCCAGCAACCTACTTCTAGCTAGGCTCCACCTCCCAGACTTACCAGAGCTTCTCAAAATAGTGCTATGAGCAGGCAGATCTACTTCTGTAAACCCCTGAATCTAGTGGCCTTTTACATTTGCATTTAATGAATATGATCTGGAAAAAAATCTCAGAGCTGGACTGAGAAGGAGGGACTGGAGGTAGGAAGACCAGCTAGAAGATGCTGCTGATGCTCAAGCAAAGAACACAAAAAAGCTGATACCAAGCCCCAAACAGGCTCGAGGAAGAAGGCATGCTAAAGAGAAAACAGAATGAAGAAGTAAGAGGTTTAGATTTTAAGGAGCAGAGAATTTCTTTTGGGTTAGTTTTGTAGTTTAGTGTCTATGTGTTTAGTCATTGTTCTGGGGGCAAACCAGGAGGCTTGTCTTGGTGGGCGGAGACTGATCTCTAGGCATGCTTATAGGCTTTACGGAGTCATGGAACTCCATCTCATGAGACAGTTCCCTCATTTTGAAATGCAAAGCAACTTCAAAGTTGCAGAAGTGGGATAGCTAAACATCGGGCCAGCTGTGGCTTTGCAGGCCTGCTCTCTGGCTCAGAAAATGAAGGTGCTGGTTCAGATTATCTTCTACCCTTCTGCATTGCATGTTCTTCAACCCTTCTGAGAATTTAAAAGTCTAAATTCCACAGAGGCAAGGTAAGTTTCTAACCAAGCACATTTGGAGTGTTATTTGAGGTGGATATATTTGTTGTTGTGATATGAAACTCGACATAAACAATTTTAGGGAAAAATATTTGTTTTGGTTCAAACGGTTCAGTCTATAGTACTTGACTGCTGCTTCTGGACCCAGGGTGAGGTAGCATGTCATGGCAGCAGGAGCTTGTAGCTGTAGCTATTCACCTCATGGCAGACGTCTAGGAACTGTAGAGGGCAGTTACAGCAAGGGGCAGTACAAAAAATACAGCCTCCAAAGACATAGCCATTGTCCCACTACTCCTTCTGGGCCTTTTACACTGTATTATTCCTCAGCAGTATACTCTAGTTTGAGTCCATCGGTGGACCAATCCATCCTGAAGGCAGAGCAGAGAGGATCCTGGAGTCTGAGCTGTGGGAGTGGGGAGTGGGAGGTGAGGGGGTGGGAGGGTGCGGGGCATTTGCACACACGGGCAACTTTGAGTCTCTGAAGCCACCAGGAAGCAATTCTGTCTACTCTCCCAAACCTCAGGGCAATCAGGCCTCTGCTGCTTCCAGCAGCCATTTCCTTTCCTCAGCATGGCCTTCAGCCCTGCTTCTAGCCTTCCTCTCACCCCTTCCTTTCCTCTTTCCAGGTCTGAGTCCCACATAGCCTGCCTGCCTGGGCTCATGCTGCCTTTCAGGGGAAAGCAAGCAGAGACACAAACCTGCTGCTGCAGATCTTCCTTTTGCTGGGGATGCACCCCAGGGCCTGGTGCACCCTGGGTAAGCATGATGCCACCTAGGGACACATCACAGCAGAGTCTTCCAATTTTAAGGAACCCTGGAAACAGGGTTGATTTGTAAATGGGGAAATTAATTAAGAAACATCATGATGCTGTCCAGTCAGTCATGATACAACTGTTACTCATTCCTGCCCCCAGAAACCATGGGGGTGCAAGTTTTTCTCCATAGAAAGTTTTACAAGCTCTAGGCCTTGGGGCTTTGGTTGTATAAACGCTGAAGCTGATCAGATGAAGAAAAGGAAACTGCATCTATGACTTTCCTCTCTCCAGCAAAAAAAATAAAACAAAAATTATTAATTTTTAAATTTGTTTTTAATGTTATTTATAGCCATATTGTCAAATAAAAACAGAATATATGATTAGCTGCCAGGGTTTTGACACTCATGTCACTGTGAGACGGTGACCACACCGGCTACCAGCCTGTTCACTTCACATGGTGCTGTCTCCTTGCTCTCTGTGGAGAACATTTGAGAGCATTTTCTCAACCAGCTCCAAGAATGTGGATATCACTGCTCTCTCTTCACAGCTGCAGGCTTCACATGAGACACTAGAATATTCACCAGGTACCAAAAATGTGTGCCCTTTGACCCTCATTTCCTGGCTTTGGGGGAACCATCATGCTACTTTCTACTTCTAAAGTTTGACTTTTTTAAAAAAACACAATTCTTTATTGATTCTTTGGGAATTTCACATCATTCACCCCAATCCTGTTCATCTCTCAGTCCCTCCATATCTGCCCCTTGCCCCTGCAGCATGCACCACCCCAAAACTAGCTAAAAACAAAACAAACTGACCTCACTCCTGTGCCCTTCTAACACCTCTTTCTTCGTTGGCCCCAGTGGTATCAAGAACTGCGGTGTGTCATGCAGTACACCCACCTGCAAAACGCTCATTGCAATGAGTCTGGGTCAAGGTCTCTGACACAACATAACCACTGGACCCTCATCAAACTCTTCTCGGATATCCTGCTGCTGTTGCCCCAAGTCAGGGAAATCCTGTGATTGTTATTCTGCAGGACCAGTCCCTTCACACACTCCAGCGGGTCATAGGTTAGATAGATGTTAGGGTAGGTCAACCCAAGGCCCAGGATGTAGGTCTGGGTGGTAGCTGTCTGGGCCACTGGGACCACCTCCTCACAAGAGAGTCAGAGCCAGCTTTCCTAGGCCCATGCCATCAGGGCCAGCTTTCCCACACTCTTGGTGAGGGGTGAGATCATCTCTCCTGAGTGCTAGGGGCCAGTTCTCCTGCTGCAATGTCCAGTGAGGGGCAAGTCCAGCTATCCCAGGGCCAGTGAGGAGTGGGATTGGCTCAGCACAGTCTTTGCATTTTAACAAGCATGGTTCCTGTTACCCTCTGTGCTAACACAGGCCTTGAACATCATCATAGACCCAGACATGCCCTTGGCAGCAGCTTGGGCTCAAATCACCATGGCCCCGGTGGCAGCACAGCCCCCTCCCCCATCAGTATAGCCCTAGTGTCAGCAAGGTCCTCAAATACCAACATGGTCTCAGATGGCTATCCAGACCCCAGACATCAGCTCAGCACCAGGTGGCAACAACAGGAGCCATGGACATCAACCCAGACCCTGGCTACTGCTGTGCCAAGGACCCAGACATGACCATGGCAGCAGCCTGAGCTTGGATGACATTATGGCATCTTGTGACAGTACAGGGCACTCAATTCTGTATGGCCCTGGTTTGTAGCATGACCTTCAGATCACCCACCTTCACCTGGCCTCAAGCGATGGCCTAGACCCCAGGTATTTGCATGGCCTTTGCTCGTATCAGGAGCCATGGGTATCAATCCAGCCTCTGGCTGTGGCAGGGCCATGGACCCAGATATGTCCTTACACTGCAGCCCAGGTTTGGATGTCACCATGGCCCTGGGTGGCAGGAGAGGTCATCCAGATTAACATGGTCCCAGCAGCAGTGTGGCCCTCAGACACTGACATGGACTGAGGTGTAAAACCAGACTTTGATCATCTGCATGGCCTTCAGTGGTTGGTGAAACCATGGATTTCAACAGACTCTGGCTGCCTCAAGGACACAGACCCAGACAATGCTCTCAGCAGTAGCCAGGCCTGAATATAATTATGTCCCCAGTGGCAGCACAGGCCACTCATATCAACATGGTCCCAGTAGCAGCATGGCCTTCAGACACCAAAATGGCCATTGGAGGCAGCCCAGACCCCAGGCATCCCTGTAGCCTTGGTGATGAGTCATGGATGTCAACCAGACTCTGGCTGCGGTAGGACCAGAGACCCAGACACAGCCCTAGGCAGCAGCCCAGGCCCAGATGCCACCCTGGTCCTGGGTAGCAACAAACAGCTACCACCAGCCCATTCCTCACCACACTCCTTTCTTCACAACTGCCTCTTCCATGTCTCTTTCTGTCCCATTTTCCCATTATATACTTGCTCGTCATAATGGCACCCACCCACTCGGGCAGAACTGTGGATGATCTTGCAGAGAGCCCAAGTTCAGTTCCTAGAACCCAGGCCAGGAGGCTCACAGTCATCTATAACTCCAGTTCTAGGGGATCCAATGTCCTACTTTGGTCTCTTTGGACACCACACATGCACATATCCACTTACAGACACTCTAACACACATGCACAAACATGGCTAAAAACTAATACATATTAATTAATTAATTAAAATTAACAAACACACGTGTGTGTATGTGTGTGTGTGTGTGTGTGTGTGTGTGTGTGTGTGTGTGTGTGTGTCATTTGCCTTTCTGTACTCCTTATCCACCAGCTTGTCACAAATGGAAGGTTCTTTTCTGTTTTTATGGCTGAATAATATTCCTGTGTGTTGAAACTCATGAGTGCCTTACACAGTTTGATATGAGCCCTGTGTCAGGTGGATGGGTGGTGTTTTTCTTTCCACACACTGACTCTGCAACTACTGTGCCCTCTGCTGTGCATCAGAGTTTAGTTTGATCTGGTGCCACCTGTTCATTTTAGCTTTTATTCTTGCAATCTTGTGGTCAGGTGCTAAAAATCCTCATAAGTGATTTCTTCCCCATTCTTTTTTTCTTCTAAGCATTTTATGGTTTCACATATTAACATCTTAGAAATCTAAGTCCATAATCCATTTCAAGTTAATTTTTTTTTTGAGTGGTGTAAGAGGTTCAGTTTCATCCCATTGTTGGTGTCTAGACATAAACCTGGTTTTGTTTATTTTTGTTGAGTTTGTTTCCAGGATTTAGTTTTGACAGCTTTTTGTTGGTCTTTAGATTTCTTTGTATCCGGTCATGTCACACACAAACAGAGGTGACTTCACATCTTCTTTTCATGTCTTGTTCTTGCTTGGTTGCTTTCACTGGAACTCCCAGGGTGGTGCTACACAGAGTGGTGAGCCTGCTCCTGACCTCACAGAAGCCTGGGGCTTCCCACCATGCAGGGCAGTGCTAACTGGGTGTGTGCTGTGACCAGTAGTGTACTGTGGTGCATTACTTCTATGCCCTGGTTTGGAGCATTTCCACAGAGGTGTCAAACTCTTTCTTGCAGCTACTGGGATGAGAGTTTGGCTTACTCTTAGTCTGCTAGTATATGTCATCTATGTTACTCTGCACATGTTGACCTGTCCTTACATCCCATAGCTAACTCCTATTTGCTCTGGTACCATTTATTGGTACTTTGCTAAGAGTTTTTTCAACCACATTCTTCAGCAGTGTTGGCTTATAATTTTCCCGCAGTATCCTTACGTGGATGAAGCTCCCCATCTGAGTCTTATCTGTGCAGAATGGGTTCAGAAGGGTCACCTCTCCTTCAGTTTTTGAAAGAACACCAGGAGGCTCTGTTTAATCCTTTGGCAGAAATTTTCAGAAACTGTTAGGTCTTGGGCCTTTTGAGGTAACAGGCTTTGAGTTGCTGGACCAGTCTCTTTTCTCATGATTGCCTTGACCAGACTCTGTCCATTAAAGTTTCAGTCTTTATAGGTTGAGTATGACTAAGGACTTACCCATACAGGTTGTGGCTTGTGGTCATTCCATTCCTGTGGCATTTGCTCCAATTGCTTGCAAAGTCTCCTCTCTTGTTTAGACTTACTTAGTTAATTTGTTACCTCCTTCTTGATTAGTATACCTAAAGGTTTGTTGATTTTACTTGTGTTTTCAAACAGCAAATCTTGTTTTATTAAATATGTTCATTGCATTTCTGCCTCTATTTCATTGACTTTTTCTTAACAGCTTTCTTTGCTGTTTGGAGAGTCTGTCTGTAGGCTTAGATGTTCTTGTTCTTTGCAGTATAAAGTTGGGCAGCTTATTTAAGGTCTCAGCTCCCTAAATCAGCCATTTACAGTCACAGACTTTCCTCTTCCAGCTTCTACCAGGCCTCTGATGCTAGTCCTTGACTGCTGGTAGCTTATATTTTTTATTCATGGCTTCCCATGTATTTTTAACCTTCCTTTCTGATTTCTTCTTTGTGCATTGGTTTTTTAGGAGGGTGTTACTTACTTTCTGTATCTTTGTGACTTTCTCAACTGTCCTGTTACTGCTTGCTTGTTTCATAGTAAATCCTGTTTTCAGAAATGACACTGAGTGACTCCAATCTTCTGGCATTGTTAGCATTTGTTTTGTGGCTGAACCCACAGTCCGTCCTGGAGAACAGTCTGTCCTCTTGAAAATATCATGTGTCCTGTTGCCTTTGGATAGGACACACTGTGTACCCCTGTTAGGCTCCTTGATCTACAGTGCTGTCCACACCTGCTGTTTTCTTATTGACTCTGTGTGACCAGTCATTGCTGAGAGGGAAGCTTGGACATTCTTCCTATGACTGTATTGCTTTTTGAGTTTGCCTTTCTGTGTTGGTGGTGTTTGCTTTATATATTGGGGTGCTTCAATGTTGGGTGTGTAAATATTTACAATTTTTATGTTTTATTAACCATTTGACCTGATTGAGAACATATTTAGAACAGCATATAAGTTACGATTTGACTCCATGCATAGAATCTCATGCCATTCATCTTTTGTTTGATCTCAAGAGCATTCACAAGAAATATATAGCTTAACACACAACTGTATCATCTGCAGACTGCAGAATGAGTAAGTGTTCATGAACCTGAGTAGAAAAACCCAGTGTGGGTGTTGGGAACCTTTTCTATGAGACTTTGGGTC
Organism: Phodopus roborovskii; assembly: GCF_943737965.1. NCBI lineage: Eukaryota > Metazoa > Chordata > Mammalia > Rodentia > Cricetidae > Phodopus > Phodopus roborovskii. The sequence goes on along the minus strand of NW_026126486.1, from coordinate 485,352 downwards.
TGGTGCAGAGATCAAGCCACTGAGCTGTTGTCATTGTCTCGGGCCATGACTACTTCAAAGAGTAAAAAATATGCAGCTAGTGCCTGAGTCTTCAATGCCTGTGTCCCTTGGGAGTGTCTTGCTTGGTCATGTGTATCTAAGCACACAACCTTGGTTACCCAGGAAACCAAGGCCAAGTGGGTCTGGATGCGTTTTCTCTGTTTCTCCTGTTCAGCAGAGTTGCTGCCAGAGCAGTTCAACAGTGAGCATCCCATAGACGAGGGATTCACACAGATTCCTTCACAGATGTGATGAATGTCAGCAGGGGCAATTTGTGGTGACAAACACCACTAAACACAAATACATTGCGATTCCTCCAAAAGGCTTGTGTCTGGTACACAAAATGAAGCAAACACTCATTCAGTTGCGGATTTATTAAATGTCAGCTCTGTGACAGACAGGGTGCTGGGATATGAGAAACGGTAGATGAGACAGACACGGTCCCTGGTCTCATGACTTCATAGTTAATTAATCTAACAAATAAATAAACAAGACAAGTTCAGTTACTAATAAGGGCTAGGAAGAAAATAACATGTGGAAAGGAGGTGCCTGCCATGTATTGGAAAGGACAGGCAAAAAGCCACCTAATCAAGAGAAGGCAGGGGAACCCCTCTGAGATGGCATTAGATCAAGAAGATCATGGTGCCCGCAGAGAGGCAGCCACACTGACATCTGCAGGAGGTCTCTTCCCAGGGGAAGGGGTGTGAGACTGCAGGGTAATAGTCAGGACTCCTAAAGTGTTTCCACTTTACACAGATATACCTTGTACCCAAGGCCAGGGGAGGTGGAATAAAGAGGGATTCAGTGCAGAATGGTTGCTAGAAAGATCCCTGGGCCAGAGAAAATCCCTAGGTGCTGGTGTTGGGTCTGCCCATTGCCAGCTGAGCAGCCTTGAATATGCTACTTTCACTGGACCTCAGCTTCTCCATCTACATCCCAATGTCCACATCTGGAAAACAAGATCTAAGGATGTGGTTTCCTTTTGTGATTTTTGCTTTTGAACCATTCCTGTAAAGCAAGTTCCATCTGTTAGTGCATATACAAAACAAGGACAATACAGTGTCATCAACCATCACTGGGTGGAGTGGTGGCTGAGGACCCCTTGTCCCTAGAGCCCTGGAGTTCTAGAACTGCAAGGGTCATGGTCCCAGATCTAAGAGTAACTTAGCTTGTCTCTGCAAAGTCTACCCATCTAGCTGTGGACCCAAGGCAATTCATCTGAGGCATTGCTTCCTATATACCTGGGCACTTTGTCCTGCTTGGGTGCTAGCAGGAAGGTGGCTGAGAGGACTGCTAAGTCAGACTGAGAAGGCCCAGGAGGCAACACAGGAAGGTTATGGCTCTTCTAACACTACAGGAAGTCTGGGACTCAACACTACAGGCAGGCAGGATTTGAGTCCCATAGACAAACCTAGATTAAACCCTGAGATGGGAGCAGGCACCATTTTCTGAGTCACATGTAGGACACATACAGTGAAGAATGTTCTATGCTCATTCTACTGGACACTCAAGATGGCAGAGGTGGACTGGAACCTCTTCGCATTATGGTGTGCAGCCTTCTGTCCTCCCTTCTTTCCTCTGGCTTTGTCTGTGCCAAGGAGAATGGGCTGCAGGCTGCAGGCTGCACAGAGCAGGGCTGTGGCTGTACTTCGTGGGCAGCTTCACTCTGTAAAAACCAGGGAGACACATCCTCATCACTCCCCAGACCTGCAATAAAATGTCCATAAATGCTTTCCTGTAAAGTAGGGGAAGGAGGTGGAGAGGGCAGGGGGAAACTGGTTGCCTAAGTCCCTGGCACACAGGGAAATTCCCACCAACCTCAGTCCCTCAGGCTCTGCTTCAGATTCACCTTGTAAAGAATAAAGAAACAGCAGATTTCCTTAAGTGACTTTTTATTTGTTTGTTTGTTTACTTATGAGACAGGGTCTCACAATGTAGTCTTAGCTGGTCTGGAACTCACAGAGATCCTCCTCCCTTCCCCTCTCTAGTGCTGGGATTAAAGGCATGTGCCCTACTATTTTTTGTTTGTTTGTTTGTTTTTGTAAACGTGCATGTGAGAGAAAACAGAGCACAGCGCGGCTGGTGCCAGCCTTTGCTCAAGGCTGTATCCAGGTCTCAGAGCCCATTCCTGGCCTATCCCTTTGTAATCTAGTTGAGATCTTTATTTTTCCAGGTCTTAGTGTCTGACTCAGTCAGGGCCATTAACCTCTCCAGCTCCTGGGAACAGTGAAGACAGGGTGAGGTGCCATACAGAACAAAGCTATTCAGGTGTGATGTTACCATTACCTGCCATTACAGAAAGGAAGGGCCATTATTTAGAAGCTGTGTAACATTTTGACATTGCAAAAGCATCCAAATGTTCCATCAGGTGACTCAGCTTGTTCAATGGGTGCTGGAGCCATTTGGGTATTGTCAAGTTCACGATGGACCAGAAATAAAGCTAACAAAACAACTGGCCCTTTGTCACAAATGCTTAAAAAACACAAGGACTTTTGCTTTGAGAAGCCTCTCTAATAGCAGTATCTGTAACTGAGGCAGGGTATAAAGTAGCTGATCAAGAAAGAATGGACAGAAGCTGGTGGCCTTAGCTGTGTTATGTGTGCTCTGTGACCTTGGGTAGGATACTGTCTTCTCTGGGACTGATATGATACACAGGCTACACCTGGACAGTTTTCTTTTTGCTGAAGGTGCTGGTGTGAGGACCAGCTAGCAAAACTAGCTGTAGGCCAGGCAGTGGTGGCACACACCTTTAATCCCAGCATTTGGGAGGCAGAGGTAGGCAGATATCTGTGAGTTTGAGGCTAGCCTGGTATACAGAGTGAGTTCCAGGGCAGCCAGAGCTACACAAAGAAACCCTATGTCAAAAAAAACAAAACAAAAACCTAAAAAAAGTATCTGTAGTTGTCAGGGTTCTCTAGAGGAACAAAATTTGTATATTGGATGTATAGTAATAGATAGATAGGATATACATACATACATACATACATACATACATATATATATATATATATATATATGAATAGATGGGATTTAGTAAACTGGCTTAATGACTGCGGTCCATCTAATCCAACAATGGCTGTCTACCAACCAAAGGTCTAAGAATTCATCCTACAAGGCTGGATGTCTCAGCTGGTCTTTAGTACATACATGCTGGAATCCCGAAGAAGTAGGCTCTAACGCCAGTGAAGGAATGGACTTGTGAGAGCAAGAGCTATCAGGCAAAGAGCTTCCTTCTTCCATGTCCTTTAAATACACTGCCACCAAAAAGTGTGACCCAGATTAAAGGTGGATCTTGCCACCTCAAAAGATCCAGATTAAAAGTAGGTCTTCCCACATCAAATGAGTTAATTAAGAAAAATCCTTCTAGGTGTGAAGAGACACCATGACTATAGCAACTCTTATAAGGAAAACATTTAACTGAGGGGCCTTACTTACAGTTTCAGAGGTTTAGCCCATTGTCATCATGGCATGCATGGCATGGGGTGCATGGTGGCATGCAGGCAGATGTGGTGCTGGAGGAAGGGCTGAGAGTCTACACCTTGCAGGCAACAGGAAGTCAAATGACAGTCAACTGAGGGATGCTTGGGCAAAAGAAAGCAAACCACAAAGCCTACCTCCCACAGTGACATACTTCTGTCTTTAACAAGGTCTTGCCTACTCCAACAAGGCCACACTTCCTAATAGTGTTACTCCCTGTGGGATGATGGGGCCCAACTACATTCAAACTACCACAGGTGTACCTAGCCATTTGGGTTTTAATTAATTCCAGATGTTGTCAAATTGACAACTAAGAATAGCCATTGTACTGGCTAATATGGGCAGCCTGCGGCTGTGAAGCTGAGTGAAGGCTCTGAACTGCAAGCCTTCGACCCACTCTCTAGAGCTGAGCTACCATATGTGAGACCACCCTCAAATCCTAGGTCCCAGAGGACTTGCCAGCAAGCTCAGCTAAGACTACAAGAATCGTCTATGGATTTAAATGGTGGACATGTAAGATAAATGAATCTGTGTCCGGGACTGTTTCTTACAAAGCAGAAGCAAATTAAACTCTATATAAAGTGTGATGCTACTGTTACTGGGTGTATCAGCTAGGCTCCAGGTGGGGCCATTTGATTTGACTATCCCCTTACTTTGTAAAATTAATTCATGTTAATTTCCATGGTTGGTTTAAAAAAAAAACTCAAATAGCTCAGCTATATCCACAATACTTGCCAATTAAAAAATAATAATATAAAAAACTCTTATCAGTTTAAGCAAAAAAAAAAAAAAAAAAGAGCAGTAATCCATTAAAAACATATATGGCTTAGAACTGACACCCAGGCACCCTCATGCACCTGTCAACTCCCTTGACAGCTGTGTGAAGTGTGTGGCAGGACCCAGAACAAGGGCTTTCATGGCAAATAGAATGGGTCCCAGTTCAAGGTTGGTGGTGTCCAAGGTCACTGGTGAGGAATGGGCAGCAGTGGACTGTGATGCCACTGCAGACAATGGCTCCTCAGACTCATGGTATGGTGCTGTCGGTACTGGCTGTGGAATGTGTAGGGCAGGCCCATGTGACTGCAAGGACAGCACAAGAGGAGTGAGGCTGAGGTCAAGAGATGAGAATCCCTCCCCAGGGTTGGGCCCCATTGCCAGAGAGGAGTCCGGGAGCCTCAGTGATATTTTAAGTTAACCTCATTTAAAAAAGTCTCACCATTAATTGCACCTACAATTAATACATATATCTCCTCTTTTTCCTCTTCCCAAAAAAGGTTGGGTTCTCGATGTCTTTCACACGGTACAAACTTAGAATGATTTACACTTCATCTTAAATATGCCAGTCTATACCTTTTACAGAAATCCACAATTGTTAAATTTATTTTTAGAACAACCAAAAAGATGAGCCTAATTTGGAGACTGGGTGTTCTTCAAACAAATGCATTCATTGAGCACCCTCTAAGTGTAGTGTCCTGTGCTGGGTGTGGGACTGGAGAGACAGGTGGAGACATCCTGGAAATGGCCTCATGCTTCTAGACACTTTGCCAAAGGTGTTATACAGTTGGCACTGTGTCTGTGTGTACACAACAAAGGGAGCCAAACTCAAGGAAGTCAGGGGGTGAGGAACACCCAGGGTGAGCCTGTTCCTGGAGTCCTGCCCTTTCCACCACAGGGGAGCAGTCACTCATTTTGCATCCACTCTCTCCTGACCCAAGGGAAGGTGCACAAAGGGGCCTGCAGTGTGCTGTGAGGTGGCCACTTGCTCTCCCCTTGCTGTTCTGTCTTTCCCACTCAGCTATGAGCTCCTCAAAAGCAGACACATCTTCACCTTCTAAGGCCCACATGGCATATGGCCAGGACTACGTATGGGGCGGAACACTACAGAGCAAAAAAAAAAAAAAAAAAAAAAAAAAGCTGTTTGCAGAGGGCGGTGCTGGAAGGGTCTTCAGAGATGTGTGTTTGGGAGGTGGTCACGTCCCATGAGTGCTAAGCTCAATAACACTAACCATCAAGGACGCTGTGATTCTCAGGCACTGAGCATAGCACTAGGAATGCAGCAAGTAAGCAGAGCAGCAAGCTCTTGTTACCATGCCTATTGCTGCTGCTGCTGTTGTGGTGTGTGTGTGTGTGTGTGTGTGTGTGTGTGTGTGTGTGTGTGTGTGTGTGTGTGTGGCGCACACCCTGTATAAGCCAGGAGTTGGCAGCAGGTTATCTTTCCCAATCATGTTTCCACCTTATTTTTGAGACAAGGTCTGTCATGGACCCTAGAACTTTCCTGTTGCTGGCAGTGTACCCTTGGGGCCTTCTGGTCTCTGCCTCCTCAGTTCTTGGATTATAAGTATACTACTGAGTCTGGTCTTTAAGGTAGGTACTGGTGACCCAAACTCAGGTCCCCATGCCAGCCATCTCCATAGCCCTTGCTATATTGTTGCCATAATATTATCCCTTCAGGAAGGAGCAGTTTGAATAAGAGGCTTTTGTTTTGGTTTTGAGTTGAGCTATCACTCACTATGTTGACCAGGCTGGCGCAATCCTCAGACCTCAGTCTTAGCCTACTGGGAATTCACTGCATGCGCCAGAAAACCCAGCAAATGAGAATGCTCTATGGAGGAGTCTGAAGCCCTGACAGGTACAGCCCTTCCTTGATTTCTATGATCCAGAGAGCTGCCCCACCCTTACTTTATTCCAACAGAGAGATTCCTGATCTATAGCCAAGAAAAAAAAATGTGCTAGAGGATAGCCTTGCCCACACTGTACTAGTCAGGGGGACTCTGGCCTCCAATAAGCAATTTTTTTTTTCTCTTCAAGGATTCAAGGTAACAGAGCTTATGTCTGCCCTGTTGCCATGGCTCCATTGGATTGTTTGGCATTCGGTGAGAGCATTTCCAACCGCAGACCCCTGGTGTTTAAGAAGTGTTCTATTATCTACTTGGGAACTGGAGAGGAGGCCACGGCTGAGCACTGAGAGCCCCAGTGAATGGAGTGAACAGATAGGGGGATGCCCATCTGAGGCCAGCACACAGCTCATTTGTGTACTTGGATTCTGATCCTACAGTTCAATTTCTTATGGGCTGTGTCGTCAATTTATAGTTCGGTTTCCAATGAGGCCAAGGGTGAAATTAGTTCCTCACACAAGTGTAGGAATGAATTGTGTCTTAGTTAAGAATCTTTGGATTAGAAATAACATAAACCAACTCAAGAATAGAAAAAGGAATTTGCTGGAAGGATGATGACAATGTCTTTTGAAAAAGGCTGTAGCAGGGTCTCTCTGGCCATGCTGAGTGTCTCTGATTTTAGCTGCCCAGCATTAATCACCCTTTATACCATTACTCCAATTTCCTCCTGAAATAGCAGTATTTTCCTTTGACTCTAACATACTCTGGTAGAGTTGTAGAGGGGGCCCTACACCCACCTGATGGGAGATGCCAAAAACCTTACTCCTTACACCCACCAGTTAAGGGAAACCACATCACCCCACAAAGGCCAACTTGATATTTTCTCCCTAAGATATGAGTCTTGATCGGAATTTTAGGTAGTCACGACCCATGTTTTCTGGCATCAGCTCCCACACCAGTTTGATACTGCTTTAAGATGAACCTTACCATTTCTAAAAGTTCCAAGGCCACCCTAGTTCTACAGTTTTCAAGTGTGGCTGGGTTTTTGTTTTGTTTTTATTTCCAACAAATTTTCATGGTGTTCATATGGGACAAGCACTAATTCTAGTAAATAACTGCAGGTTGATTTTTGCTGAGCCCCATAGGCCACCCTCTAGGAAGCTAGCCCCCTTCAGCATGGATTAGCCATGGTATACACCTACAGTCAAAGCTTTCAGAAGGGAGAATCTGACAGGTCATGGACTGGGGGATCTCCTACTAGAGGCTAATGCCCCCTCACCCAGGGGAAGATGGGTGGTTAAGGCAGTTTTTCAAAAATAAAATTAAAGAATCAGCATAGTGTACTGTACTACAGACAGAAGCCCTCTGCCAACCAGGAAACATAGCAAGTCCTGTTGAAGCAGGTCTATGGCTGGAGCTAGGTGTGGGCATGTGTCCTCATGAGGTGGCTTAGATTAAAGAAGGTCAGGTGGTCACATTGGCTGAATGTGGGCTTGGACTAAACCACCCTCCTGGTTCTGGTGGGAGACACACTTTGCCGTAATAAGAACCATTTATCTACCCTCAGTCAGCCTTCAGGAACCCAGTGTTCAAGTGCACATCAGCTTGGAGTGATGACCAAGTGTCAGATTTCAGAACTGTGCTTTCTTTCCTACTGTGGCTCTGTGCCTTTCCTATGTGCAGCCAGCCATATGACAGCAAATATGAATTACCTAGACATTTATTTTGTTCAATTCTGTTATTTACATGAGAATAGATACCAGTTATTTTCTTCCAATGGCTTTCATTTCCCCACTCATTGTTGGGATTATTATTACCGGAAGGAACCTTGAAAGCCAAAATTCCCAGTATGTTTGCCTGTTCACATTTGTTTCACCCAAATATTTGTTCTCACCCTCTAACAAATAAAGATCTGTGGCATGTTTGGCTCACACATTTTTAAGAAGCTAAAATTCTAATATCTTCACACTTACAGGGCACAGAACAGCTATTCAGAACTGGGAGTCCCATGTGCCTCTGAGGGCACTTCCTTCGTCTGGTTCGTCTGGTTGGAACAGAACTGCCCAACCCCTCTGTTTTGCCCAGATCAGCACTCACAATGTGCAACATACAATCTCAGAGTCGGTTTTTGACTCTTACTTTCTCTAAAGGATCAGCTTGAGCTCATATCAGGGCTTGGTGGCTGCAGGTGGTTCATGTGGTACTCTGGGGGCCCCAATTCCCTGGATTTCTAGTTCTATTGATTAAGAAACAGGACTCCTTTTGGGTTGTGCACAATGCATGAACAATCCTTAGGCCTGGGTTAGCTCAGTGGTAGAGCATGCCTAGCATGCAGGAGGCCCCACAGCCCCCCTCAGATATGAAGCTTAACTTTTAAACATCCTTAATATTATACTCACAGTTTTACATAGATGAATCAAGCAACCAACAATGTCCTATGGCTACTCCATGGGTGTGAGAGAGATAAGGAGGTACTGACATAGGACGTCCTTCTGTACGCTGTGAATATGTGTTGCTCTCATTGGTTGATAAATAAAGCTGCTTTGGCCTGTGGCAAGGCAGCATACAGCCAGGTGGGAATGCCAAGCAAAGATGTGGGAGAAGGTCAGCATCTGAGAGACACCAGCCAGCCACTGAGGAGGCAAGACAAGTAAGAAATGAGATGAAACACCATGGCTATGTAGCATGTAGATTAATAGAAACAGTTAGATTTAAATGTAAGAGCTAGCTAGTATTAAGCCTGAGCCATCAGCCAAGCATTTATAAGTAATATTAAGCTTCTGAGCCAATTCGGGAATTGGCAGGTTGAAGAGAAACCGCTGGTTACATAATGGCACCCAGTGTCTGGCATGGATCCACAGAAGACCTGACAACGCTTTTAAAAAGGTTTTGAACACAATGAAACAGAGACTCACTGGGTTTCTTAGTCTCATAGTCTCATGCCAGGGGTCTCACAGAGACCACATGTCTCCCAACAGCTGCCTGCAAAATGGAGTCAGCCACAAGCCACCTCAGTACAGAGAGGCTAATCAGCCATGTGCTGTGTGGCGGATTTAGCTTTTGCTCATACAGACAAAAAAGGCTAAAAGATGTTCACAGTCAAAAGAGATCCAGACAGAAAAACCTATAAATAGGTCCCAATGTGTTTTACAATGTGCATAGGCTTAAGAGAGAAATAAAAAGGGTATCAACAGTTATAGAAAGGAATAAATGGCTTAAAATAATATAATAAAGTCTTTAAAGAGAGAAATAAAGTAATAAAAATGAATAAGCTGCATAGAGATGGGAAATATACAAGTATAGATCCTATATGTTATTGTGTTGATTCTGGAATTTTTGATGGCTGATGGGCAAAGGACAGCTGCTGGGAGACATGGGATGGAAAGAGAAACTAATAAAATATACCAATCTAAACATTTTAAAAATGCCTTAACTTTAAAACAGAAGTCAAAAATATATTTGTAAAATGGAGCTTAAAGGATGCATTGCTTTTGGGAAGCCGTTTTGCTTTTGTTTCCACAGGAAACAAGAGGCCATGGATTCATTCCAGGTAAGATGGATCAGCTTTGATCAAGGGAGACCTCCTGAAACTTAACAGGTGATATCTATCAACAAAGGTTACAGCTGGTCTTCCCTGGACTTGCCCATTATTTCAAATTTTCTCTGGGACCCTATGGATACTTCATCCACAGACAGCAGAAAGCAGTTTGGAGAAAATGACATCCACATTTCCAAGAGTTGGTGGGTATGGACAGTCTTTGGTTATTTGGTGGGTTATGAATGTTTGTTATATTTAGTGGAATATAGGAATATGGGATAAAAAGACAACTATTAATCTCAGATATTTTTCAGTGGCATGAATTTTAGTATAGTGATATAAATTTAAGGTTAATTTTGTTACTCTGTATATGTTTCTATTCTTGTTTAAAGGATTTTTGTATATTGATACAAAGTTAAGATTATTTTTATTGCAACATATTGTAGATATGTTTCTACCCTTGTTTGAGGTATTGTACCTATGCTGTTAATTTAAAATATAAGTTCTATTTTTTTGAAAGCTATTATTATAAATTATTAAGATAATCAACAATATAGGTTAGTAGTCATTGTAACAATCAAATATGTAGATATGTTGGGTATGTTTTCAAGATCATATAGATATATATTTTAGATAGATGATCCTCAAACACTTCAAAGATCCACAGAATATGGCATTTAAAATGTTTTGTTAACCTAAGATTTTTCATGACAATGAGACACATCTGCTCCTGGCAGCACCAATTACTTCAAAGATGATGGGCATTGAAGAAACTCCTTATGGAGTTTGCTTTTAATGTGGCAAGATTAGCCGTTTGGGCAAGTAACTGCTTTTTCCTGGACTGCTTGACCTTGGCAAGGTGTTGTATAAACTGTACATGCAGGACCCACAGGAAAAATGGCTGCTAAACTTTAACAAAATAAGGCAGAATGTTTTTTTCAGGTTCCTGCTTTACAAAAGAAACTGTCAGACATTCTGCAGGACACAGAAGAAAGCAACTGATGAACTTTGCCAAAATTGATAGGACAGTTCTTCAAATTTCTTGCTTCATCAAAAAGTCTGCAGGATACTCTAGGCTTATATGCTGAAGATAGATACCCCAACATTACAGAAGAACTTTGGGTGAATGTCCAGGCAGCCAGATGTCTCTGTCACTGTTTTAGAAGTTGCTTGAAACTCAGGAAATATTATATCCTTCTGGGTTCTTTGATGGAGTTGAAGACTAGATAGTTATAATTATAGTTTTTCTTTGTTAAGATAAAAGATAAATTAGATATGAAACTTTAGACTCACAAAGATAGGATAGATGATAGAAAATTTTCCTTAATACAAATAGACTAAATATTGTAACTGTGATTCTTACTTGATAACTATTTTTGTTATATGTAGGTTCACTATGTTAAAGTTATAACCTTCCTTCTTGATTAGACAGAAAGGGGGGAATAATGTGGGATGTCCTTCTGTGCACTGTGAATATGTGTTGCTCTCATTCATAGATTAATAAAGCTGCTTTGGCCTATGGCAAGGCAGGATAGAGCCAGGTTGGAAACCCAGGCAGAGATACAGGAGAATAAAGTTGGAGTCTGAGAGATGCCATCTAGCTGTCAAAGAAGCAAGACATGTAAAAATTGAGGTAACACCATGACCACATTGTAATACATAGGTTAATAGAAATGGTTTTATTTAAATGTAAGAGCTAGCTAATAATTAGACTGAGCCAATGGCCAAACATTTATAAATAATATTAAGTCTCTGAGTGGTTATTTGGGAACTAGTGGGTGGGAGAGAAACCTACTATCGCAAGCTTCAGAGCTATCACTCTCATCACAACCATCTGTGTAGCATTTACTATGGTGGGTTCTTCTGTGTTCACCCTGTGTGAGCACTGTGGCTTGACTCAGTCATGTTCCACTTACTGTGAAGAAATTGAGGCTCAGAAGTCCATTAACACATAAGGGCCCAGGCTCCAATGGCCAAGTTTATGCTTTTCTGGAAACACAAGAAACAGCTTGAATAAGGTAGGTGGCTCAGGGAATCTAGGGTGGGGTAGATGTAGAACAGGAGAGGTGGAGGAGGACAAAGAATCCCTGAGTCTGCTAGGAAGGGCGTGAAGGCTGGGGTATCATAGAGGAAGAACAGGCTTTCTGAGGAGGAAGTAGAGATATCTGTCTCTTTTTTCTTTTTCTTTGGAAAAATAAAACATAATTGACAACACTTGCAAGTAAGACATCAATAATATATGGGCCGATGACTATGTCTTAGCCCATTTTGGGGGCTATTACAAAATATGTCAGCCTTGGTAGCTCATAAATAAGCTTTGAAGGCTGGGGAGTTGGATCTAAGTGCCCGCAGTGCAGGGAAGATTCTGAACTTCAACCTGAGCTTGGAGCAGGAGGCAGACATTCAGATTCTAGCAGTCATTAAATATGCTTGCACGGAAACACAAACATGCATGCACATACTTGCACATTCATTCACATATGTGATATATTCACATATATGTACACATACATGCAAACACACACACACACACACACACACACACATCATACACACACTCTTACCTCTACGTGGTGACAATTTGTTGCCCTTAGTGGAAATTCTTGCTTGGATGGAGTGGCCATTAGAGCTCTTGATAGATTAATGGCCTAATAAGAGAGGCATCAGTGAGGGGCCTGGCCCTTTCATCTCTTCAGCTGGTAACAAACACGGTCCATACTTTTTGGCCCTTGTCATTCAACCATGTGAGGACAAGGCCAGAGGGTGACAACTTAGAAGCAGAGAGCAGCCCTCACTATACACCAAGTCTGATAGTACCTCCATGTTGATCTTCTCTGTCTCCACAGCTGGGACAAGGAATGTTCCTAGTGAACTGCATAATCTCCACCATTTTGTTATCAGTCTGATGCTTTGTTATAGCAGCAGAAACAGACTAGGAGGTGAGTGGCATCAGTTGGTGAGGGACAACATGGCAGCTTTTGCCTCTGGCTAGAGGAATTCCTTACCTCAAGCAAGAATATCTGAATGGCTACTTCAAGGACAGACCAAGGTCAAATAGGCCAAGATGAATGACCTTCAATTATTATGCAAGAAATCAAGCATATACCAGCCTGAAACTCTTATTTTGGTAACAAAATTGGGTGTCATGGATTTGCCTGTGTGAATTTGGCCACCTGACCTGCTGTCCAATAACAGCAGTATAGCAAGCCCACCATAATTATCAGAGTAACGATCAGAGTCTCAGCCATTCTTTCCTGAGCACTTATGACATGTTGGCCTGGCTTAATGACTTGCATAAATATTAGCTTATTTTGTAAATTAGGCTAAGAGATATAGCTGGGAAATTTCAGAGATAAAACCAGACCCAACTTGGAGTCCTTAGTTCATGCCTTTAAAATGATATAAGCTCACTTCCAGTATGTGGGCCACCGCATCTCACACCAGAACTAGCTAAAACAGCTTTGCTAAAATAGCAGCTCTGGACGCTATCCTAGGTCAACATCTCTGTAGATCCACTGGGATTCCTCAATGCTCAGCAAGTTTGAGCTTCCGGGTACTTGTGCCTCTACCCACATGCACCTTGTCTTTGTGTGTGTGTGTGTGTGTGTGTGTGTGTGTGTGACGGGGGCAGTCCTGCTCCTGGCTCCTCTCAGGCTGGGCTCTACAGATTGACAAATTACTGACTTTGTTTTGTAAGATTAGAAGGGAACTTCTTGAACATGACATTCATCTCCTTGTTTGTTAGGGGGTGGAAGACTGAGGCTCACGGACAGTGTCTGGAAGGCTGAGGCTCAGGGACAATGTCAACTAGACCCAGAGCCTGAAACCCTCCACCAGTGTGTCTTAGTCTTGTGCTCTGTCTCCAGTGTGGAGGGACCTTACTTCCTTCTTCCGGTCCTTTCCCCTGCCCTGGACTACCTGTGCTTCCTCATCACAGCATGGTGGACTGAGCCCAGCTTTGGGGTCACGTGGGAGGACAGGAGAATGCCCACAACTGGACAACGTGACATGCATTTTCAAAGGCAGCACAGCCACCTGGAACACAGGCAACCATACAGTTTGTTTTGGGGACTGATGGGAACAAACTCCCTCTCCATCTGAAAATGGAGAATTTCACCCACTGAACCTCCCTTCTGTGCATCCATGGGAGATGCCTGGGCTCTGCCATCTTTATATTCTTAGCCACCCATGTTGTAAACCTTCACACACCAACAATCTCCAGGTGTCACCTCCTCCTGGCTTTGTGGTTGTTTGCCTCCCCCCACCCCCACCCCCCATTTTTTTCAGCCATCTTTACAATAGCAATGAGAAACCTCTATTTGCCTCTGACAGCATGATCTCCCAGTGTGCCCTGCCTTATGTCTTCTGTCCTTGATCAATAGATTCAAATGCCAGGCCTCCATCACCACTGCTGACTTTGGATCTCCAAATTGTCCTGGACCAACAATATTGTGAGGCTGAGAAATGTCATGGGAAGGGAGGGCTGCGGGCCTCTGTCAGTGTGCAGGGGGGTTGGTGATAGCTAACTCAAACACTCTTCAGACACTCTGTGAGCCAGAAGGAAACCCAAGCTGGAACTCCTTCCTACCCTGGTTTGCTTGCAGTACAAGACAAGCCCATCACAGTGCAGGCACAGAATGAGGTCTCCCCCAAGAGCCCAGGCAACCAAGTTCATTAATCTGTGTGCCTGAAACCCCCAAGGAAATCATTAACACTCATGGAGAATCCCAACATGCCTTTGGGAACTTGGATCAACAGGGGCAGTCACCCACAGTATATCTTTTGGCTTCTGATCTGTTAGATGTGTCCTTTAAGGCTGGAATCTGGAGGCTATGTGCCTGGGCTGGCCTCTAGAAGGTGGTACAACAGATGTGAGACTCTGCAATGCATCCTTGGGTTGTTAGAGGTGTGCCCTTGGGTCACCCCAACAATTTTTTTTTGTTTGTTTGCTTCCTGGCTAATGAGATGAGAGATCTGTTGGCCACACACACTACAATACACTACGGTAGAGATCCAAAGCCATGGAGTTGCTTCGTCGCTTAAAACCATGAACTGAAATATACCTTTTTCCCTTATAAATTGCCTTGAGTATTCATGTCAATAGCTGAAAGCTGACTAGCATGCTGTCAGTCACCTTGTCATAGCCTCAGATTCCACTGCTCTACTGCGGCAAGCCACCCTCACAGTCAGAGACTATGAAGAGCTTTAGGAAGCCCGTCCTAAGAGCTCTGCCTGGGCCACTCCCAGCCTCACTGGAGCCAGCAGCAGTTCTGTCCTTGTACCTGAGTTGACTCTCTGTAGAGACCAAATCTGAGCTGTGCTATTTGCAGAGCAATTCTCACTTGCTAATATACTGCAAAACTTAAAATTACAGGTAGATATGGGAGCAAGGGGCACTGAGCTGCTGCTAACTTATTCAAAAACACTCGCTCAACAGTGAGGTCCATAGGCCTCACTTCTGCTGCTCACATGTAGGTCCAAAGCTTTTGTCCCCAAGAGCTTCCTACTGACAAGCAGTCCAGGACCAGGAAGGATTGTGGTGATTTTGCTTTTCTTTGCTTGAGATGTAGGTGCCTTTACTCCATTTCCTCTGCTAAACAGAGTGTTGGCTCTCAGCTGGTGGAGACTGCCACTTCTATTCAAATTTTGTTAGAGTAAAACCCCTCAACCAAAAGTTCTGATGCCCAGGATGGCATCACAGACTGGAATATGAGGCTGTCTCTCTTTTTATTTTTTACTTAGCACATAGCTCTCTATACCTGTATCTTAGCAAGGGTTCTGCTGCTGTAATGAAACACAATAAGAAAAAGCAACTTGGGGAGGGAAGAGTTTATTTAGCTTATATATTCTAGGTCAAAGTTCCTTGAAGGAAACCAAAGAAGGAACCTGGAGGCAGGAAATGAAGCAAAAGCCTTGAAGGGATGCTTCTTACAAGTCTGCTCCTTATGGCTTGCTCAGATTGCTTTCTTATACAACCCAGAGCTTCCAGCCCAGGGATGGCACCACCAGAGTGGGCGGGTCCCTCCCATATCAAGCATTATTTGAGAAAACACCCTACAGGCTTGCCTATAGGCCAGTCTTGTGAAGACATTTTCTGGATTTAGAGCCTCTCTTCCCAAATGACTCTAGCTTATGTCAAATTGACATAATACTAACCAGCACCACTGCCCGCTGTGAACTTGAAATAAATATTGCTTTTTGTTTATCCACATCAATATCACTATCACAAGATAAAGCATCCCAGCTTTTAAAAGTCCCAGTCTTTAAACTTTCTAACAGCTTAAACGTACTGTCTCTTTAAAAGTCCAAAGTCCCTCTAATTCTCCAAAACTTCTTAACTGTGGGATCCCCTAAGTATTAAACAAACAAACAACAACAACAAAAAACCTCAAAAACCAAAACAACAAAAAACAAGTTAAATATTTTCTTTTCAAGATGGAAGAACAATGCACAATTATAATCAAACCCAAACAAATCCAGAGTCCAACAGTGTCAAGTAAAGCTCAGTGTCAGACATCTGGGACTTGTGACCTACTGGGTAACAAAGGACCTGGGCAGCTCTGATTCTCCAGTTCTACCACACACAGCAAGCACAGCCAGTCTCCTCAGCTCAGGGGGCCTCCATGCCCCACCTGTTGCTGTCCTTGGTACTGGTACTCCACTATGCTGGGGTCTCTATGGTAACTGAGGCTGCATCCTTACCAGTGGCTTCTTCCAAGGACCCTGACCTGGCCACGTGGTGTCAGGCCTTAACTTCTCTTCATGACTCCTTCAATCCAGAGGTTTCTACTGCAGTGAAGGTTACATCTTCACTAATAGCCTCTCCTGGGCCCTCACAGCTTCAAGTCTTAAGTCATTCTTTGTGATTCCTTCATGCTTCCAAAACCACATATTACTACATATTACCAAGTTTGTCTGCCAGCACCAGGTATAGTATTGGTCCCCTATGCACCATAGCTTCTGTGTGTGTGCTGACCCTGAGGAAAAAATTTCCAGAAGATTTGGCTAAAAGAGGCTGGTCTTTTCTTTTCTTTTTTTTTTTCCTGACAGCTGCTTCTTCAGCCCAAACTGACCAATATCTATCATGCTAGCAAGGCAAAGGTTTCATTTTAGTGGTTCTGGTTGCTTATTAATCACAGCCGTTCTTCATCTCCAGCTAGCCAGACCACAGAGTCTTTGTTCAAATTATAGCATAAATGCCCTTGATAACACTTTTGCTTCCCTATAAAACCTCACAAGCCAGGCCTCTGTCCTCTGTTCTGCTTCTGGCATTATTCTCCAAGTTATGGCCCATCAAGCTCTGATCAATCAATGCCATTTCTAACCAGATCCAAATTCCTTTCACAGCCCTCCCCAAAGCAACATAGTCAGGGTTATCATAGCTACGGCCCATTCTCTGGTACCACTCTCTGTTCTAGTTAGATTTCTAAAGCACCATGGCCAGAAGCAGCCTGAGGAGCAAAGGGTTTATTTGGCTTACACATCCCATGCCACAATTTATTGAGTGAAGCCAAGGAAGGAACCGGAGGGCAGGAGCTGAGGCAGAAGCCATGGATGAGTGCTGCTTACTGGCCTCCTCAGCTTGTTTTCTTATGCAACCCAAGGCTACCAGGCCAGAGGTGGCACCACCTCAAGCAAATGCCTGACAGACTTGTGTACAGTCATCTTTCAGAGTAATTTTCTCCAAATGACTTTAGTGTGTGCCAAGTTGTCATCAAACTGCCAGCACAGTCTGCTTGTGGTCAGAGCTACACAGTGGGCTATGTCTAAGGACCACTCCTTCCTGCCCCCAGTGTAAGGGACCTGGTGATAGTGAGTAGGCATCTGGATTGGCAGGTTTGCTCTGCATCACAGTGTCCCCAGAGTCCCAGTGCATTGCTGTCATAGTGATTTAGCCAAGAACTGTTAGGTCTCCTGATATTCTAAGAGAGGATCAGAAGATGAGTTCTGATGTTACAGTAACCAAGCTTCTGAAAACTCAAATGGAGGGTCAAGAGCACTTGTTGCTCTTGCAGAGGACCCAAGTTCTGTCCCCTGCACCCACCTGGTGGCTCAAAATTGTCCCTAAGTTTGAGCTCCAGGTAAAGAACTAGGCATGATAGCATATGTCTTTACTCTCAGTGTAGGGAAGGCAGGCAGGTGGGTCCTTGCTGGCCAGCCAGCCTAGCCTGTGAGAAATTCTGTCTCAAAAACATGGTGAACCATTCCTGAAGATTGACATCTGAGGCTGACCTCTGACCTACATAGACATACACACATGCACGCACACTCAAACATACACACAAAGAAATACTAAAGCCCAGAATTTAATCTTTAAATGACAAGTCAATTGTCTTACACACAGACAGTGAACCTCCAATCTGGGTTTGTGGCTCTGTGACATGAAGCATGGCCTTTACTGGCGACAGAAGAGTGTCCAGGGCTTCGTTGACTGACCTTCATCTCTAGAACCTAACGCAGGGGAGAGACTGTAACCCTGAAAAGAGCTGGGTTGAGAGGCTGAATTTTTTTTTTTTTTTTTTTTTTTTTTTGTCACCCAAGAGTTGCTGCAAACATAGACAAGCTTATCTGTTCTGTCCCTCGTGACCACAAAGGCAAGAGCATTCAGAAGGGGCAGAGCCTTGGCAGAGCTGGAAGAAAAGTCACTACTCTGGCTGTGGAGGCTACAGGGTTGTGCTATGGTTCTCAGGACACAAACTGGGGATCTCATTTCCTCAACCAAGTGTGTCATTGGAGGCAGAACAATGAAGTGAGGGCCACACCTCCTCTGCCCTCTCTTAGCCCTAGGTCTCCACCCTCCCCTCCCTCTCTCCTACCCTGGGACTCTCTGTCAGTACTTTTCTGTTTGTTTTCACATTCATTAATGCGAACATGCTAATTGTTCTGCATGTACTGCAGCGCTTCCAAGCAACATCCTGTTCCCAAGCTGGTTTTTTGTTTGTTTGTTTGTTTTTGTTTTTGTTTCTCTGCTCCTTGCTCTGTTTTCAAGAAATCTTGCTGGCTTCTCTAAGCCCAGGTGGTGTTTCAGGAGCCCCAGATGCCTTAGCTCAGATGAGCTCGGCTTTCCTCTGTGACTGGTTAGCCCTGGTTGTACCACCTGGCTCACTACCTGGCAAGGACCTGCCTGCCAGGGTATTCCCCCTGATGGAGGGAGCCTTTCTGGATACATCTTCAGAGCTCCTGTCACTGAGCCCTACCCCAGACCCAGGACTGGAGTTGACAGTGCTATGCAGATTATTCTGTTTCATGTGGCTGGTGAAGACATATAACGTAATCCCTTTACCCACCCAGGCCTTGGTGTCTTGCCTTGGTGAGTTTCCTGTCCAAGAGGAACTAAGGGATACCCCTGCTGTGTGCCTCAGCACCCCAGAAGCTGGACCCTGACTAACTGGTATAATTTATCTTCCTAATTTACAGCTTACTCATTCATTCTGGGCCATCTTAGGAATCTACCAGTCAGAGCTGACAAAACATTCTTCTCTTTGGGCAAAGGCTTCCAAACTTGGAGTTTCTTGATCCTTTCGCAGCTTTATAATCACTTGAGGATCTTGTTAAAGTTGAGATTCCTAGCACCACACCTTGTTTGGGATTTAACTACTTGTCCCTGTCTCTACTGTCGTGGGTTCCATTGCACTCTACTTTTTTCTTCCAAACAGAATCAAATTTTCTGCACATAAATTATACAGTGTTTCCCAAATAATGCTTACCCTCATCCTGGAGAGCTGATTAAAACTGCAGATATCAGGGGTGAGATGGGGGTGGGGGTGGGGGTGGGTGGGAGGAAGTCAATTGCTTTTCAGGCCTGAGACCCTATCCAAGTTCCTTGTAAAAAGACTGGAATCTATGTAAAAAGATCAGATGCACAGGGCTGGAGAGATGGCTCCAGCTGGCAAGTGAGAACACTGCCCTTGCAGGGGACCTGGGTTCAGTTCCCAGCACCTACATAGCAGCTTAAAACTCACATAGTGGCTTACAGCCATCCTCAACTCCAGTTTCAGGGGATCCAGTGCTGTCTTCTGGCTTCTCCAAGCAACAAACATGCATACTGCACGTACACACAGGCAAGACAAGAATGAATAATTTTTTTAAGTCAGATGCAATGAACACATCTGTATTGCTGAGAGTTTCCAGAACCTTATAGGCCCAGCTTGCACACCACCAGCACAGCAGGACAACAGCAGAGATAAGAAGTAGATGGAAGGAGAGAGCCATGTCCTGAGAAGCAGCCCTCCACACATGCTGTGGCATTGTGGTGTGCATTTTAAATGCACACAGGCTAAGCCCGGCCAGCTCAGCTGAATCTGAGTCCACACAGAGCTTCTGGACCTTACGTTTGTGGGAACAGAATTCCCATCAGCAAAGCCCAGGACACACAAGCCTTTCCCTTTACATATTCTTATGAGGATTTTCAAACCTACAAAAATCTTTGGAGTTTTCAAGGAAGATGAACTTAGCAGCCAGCATCTGCCTTTATTGTGCCATTACACTGGGTACCACATCCCATTCCATAACCACTCCTCTCTCTACCATTAATACTCCTAGTTTTGTGGGGAACTTGAATATAAATTGTGGATATTTATACATTTTCCTTAAGGCAACCAGCACAGATGCCCTTCCCTGAGGTTCAGTGAGGATGCTGTTCACTGGGGTTCAGAGAGGATGCTGTTCACTGGGGCTCAGTGGAGATTCTGTTCACTGGGATTCAGTAGGGATGCTGTTCCCTAAAGTTCAGTCTTTCTTCTTGAATGACTAAATTTACACTGAGTGAAAGGCATAGGTCCTCTTTTGCCACTGAAGTAGTTTTGACAAGTGTACACACCTACATAATCCTAAGACTTCTCAAGATACGGTGATTTTCTCCCTAGAAGTTCCCCTTCTGAAGTAACATTTGCCCCCACGGATCAGAGGTAATTTTCTGGTTTTCCCTCCTCAGTTTCACTTTTGCCTTAATAAGAATAGTCTTTGAAAGGCAGCAAAATGAAAACTCTCCCCAACTAATCCGTATTGCCAGCACTTTATTTATTAAAGATTTTTATTACCTTGCAAATAATGGGATTGTGTTTTGTCATTTTTTCGAGCATTGTGTCCCCTGTCCTGCCATCCCTGTCAGCCCCGTCCCTGCCTGTGCTCCCCTTCTTCCGGTAGTCTCCTCCTACTTTCAAGTCCTGTGTGACCTTTGCCACCCCCACCCTCCACCCACCTATCTGCTTTCAAAGTCCACACTCCCAATAAAAAGAAAACATTAAAAAATTAGGATCCACACATTAAGAACCTGTGATTTGGCCTGAGACTGGACCACCTCACTTCCTATAATACCTTCTACTTTACCCACTTACCTGCAAATCTCTCAGTTTCATTTTTAACAGCTGAGAATTTTACTCAGTATTTTAATTCATAGAATGGGATGAGGGCTGATGCCTGAGGACCTTGGGTAGCCTGCAGTGTCTCTGTTACGCTGCACTCCAAGAAAAGCCCCTTGGAGTGATTGTCTTGTGGTCCTGCTTTGGCCATTAGGAAGCTGCTTCAGTCTGGGAAATTTGCTTTCTCTGTAAAAATGAAAAGTATTATAGGTTCTGAACTACCATTAACTAAAAGAAAAAAAAATAACCTCAGTTATTGTTTTTTTTTCTTCCTCCCTCCGCCCCCACCCTGGTGGATGGAGGTTGTTCAAATCAGACATATGGTTAGTCCAGTTTCATCTCACAATTCTCAATAAACCTACCAGATTCTGATTGTCTCAGCAACCTCTGGCTACTTCTCCTGCACGAGGCCTGTAATATAAGTCTGTAATTTTCACCATGCAGCAGGGGCAAGCTTTATAGGCTGAGGGGACACCAACAGTTTCTTCTTACTGCCTGGTTGCCACAGGCTGCTGGCCTGGAACAGAGCTCACTGCAAAATGTCAGAAAGACTGAGAGACCTGCTCTCAACCTGAGGAGGAGCCAGTGGTCCCCAGCGATTGGGGCTGTGAGCCTCCTACTCGAGCTGTCTATCAGGGCAGCTGCACAACTCATTTCAGCCTGCCAGATCCCTTAGACACTCAGACAATCAGCTGCTGCCTGGGGTCCTAGGACGAATGAAGCCTTCCAGCACAGCTTCTCTCCTGGTTTTGTACTCCCAAAGTTGCTTCTGCAAAATATGCTGCTAAGTCACAGATGAACACTGAAGAGCAGGGGGAGCAAGCTAGACCCATGCTAAAGCCAGGAAGGATTGGGGTTAAAACCAAACCAATTCTGAGTATGTAAGGGGCTGGAACAATATTATGGTGATATGTAAATAATTACTATGCTGATGTAATTGCAAATTTGGGACAGAGTGTCACTCTATCTGGGAGCTGGAAGATGTGACCAGATCCTAGTCAGCCTAGGATTCTGATCCTGTTTTGATTTTATTGGTTCATCTCTTCTTAATTAACGAGCCTGGGGCTTGTCTTCAACTTCTGGCTATATGAGTAAGATCTAATTTGTCAGTGGGAGAAGGAAGCTGCCAAAGTTGTGCTTAGAATAACTCAGAAGTGAAGGCAACTTAGAATCTAGCCTCAGTTCACATTTTATTAGTTGTGACATTCTAAGAAAGACATTAAACCTCCATGAGGCTCAGTTTCCACATTCCTAATATGGAGGTGATTGGACACCCATGCCACAGAATTGTAAGAGGGACCAATGAGATCCTATGCACTGGTACTTGGCAGTGAGTTAGGGTACAGTAATTGCCTCTGATACATTGTGATGCCAACCCCTTGTGTCCCTCTGTGCATCTCCGTACGATGCTATCTCCTCTCCTGCTTTCCTAGTGCTCTATACAAAGCAAGTTCTCTGTATTCATTTTCAGTAGATTCATTATGACCTTGTTTCCAAATAGTCCCCTTCTACACCCTGAACCAGAGCACCGCCATTAGTTTCAGGCAGCCAGTTATTGCTCCCAGAACTTACGCTGATGCTGTCTTGACTTTAACCAGTCACAATAGAAGTCATTACCACCCTAAGCAAATGGCTGTCTCCTTTCAGACAGTGGGTTGCTCATCAATGTGGACATGTGGCAAGAGCCAGGGATGGATCAAGGTCCCCTTCTCTGCTATGAATAATGCTTTTTGTTAGGTTAAGGCATAGACTATAATTATAATTACCCATCTGTAGAAGTATTGACTAAGCTTGAGTCTGTGCCGTGAAATCCAAGTGTATTTGCTGCAATTCAAAGACATTGTGTAGGCATGAGACTCAGTCCACAGGTGGCTGAGTGCAGAAACTGTCCGTCCTTCATTTGGTTTGAATCCAGAGCTCCTGCCCCACTAGGCTAACTTGGATTCAGTGTCCACCAAGACAGGATGTATGCCCCACCCTGCAGAGTCTGCTGAGCCATTGACACTTCACTCAGTGAAACACTCTCTGTTATTGTTTCCTGGATACTCTGTTCCTCCCTCATCTTTCAGGACCACAATGTGATGTTACTTCCTGAGTCTCTTCTGGTTGAGTGACAACTTAAATAACACAAATGGGAAGGTAGACAGCAATGGCTGTCAGGGAGTCTTAGGTGGGAGCAATGGTTCTACAGGAAGGGTTCTGAGACTCTGTGCCTTTTGTTCGTCCGCACCCAGTCCCACGCTACCGTCTCACCACAAGAACGATGCTGCACACTCAGGATCCTTCTGCAGTAAAGCTTTAATGTATCTTGAGAGGGAGAGCATAAGCTTACAGAACGGAGACCCCAAACATCCAAAACCCAACCCTTATATAGGTTTACAACCTTCACCTCAGACGTGTCACCTCCTGATTGGCTGCAGCCCATCGGCCCTTATGACGCCACGGGAGAGGCAGAGGCCAAGGGAGGGAAAATCACCCTGCACCTGCGCACTGACTTGTTTACTCTCAACGCCAGCTGGATGCAGGCGCCATCTTGTAATGGAGAATGCAGGGAGGGCTCCCTACAGCACCCTACTTCCTTTCTCCTGGAACACAGGATCTTATGCATACTGGATAAATATTCTACCACTGGCTGAGTTCACTACATCTCCAGTCCAGAATCTAAGCCAGTCTGAGTTTTGGTCCCAGAGACAAAACCCAGCAGCTTCACATGGAAAGCAAAGGCTGTAGGATGGAGCAGGAAGTTGTGGTACAGAGGGGACAATTAAAGCACTGGCCCTACAATCACCTTCGGGGGCGGGGCTTGGACAAGTCACTTAGCACACTGGAGTGCTGGTTTTCTCTGAAGAAGGGAATTGAAAACTAAGTGAGAGCCCTATAAAGCTCCCTGAAAAGCACCTGCAGGCAGCTGGTTGTAGCCCCTCACATGTCCTGAGGGCAGGTGGCATTGGGCTCTAGACAACTGATACTTCTCCTCAACATCTGCCAAGTTCTCCACAGAGATATGTCAGCACACAGAACCAAGTAAGACATTTGCTGGAAAGGAGGCCGGCAGCTGCAGAAAACACACTGGTTCTCAGAGTCAGGTTTGTTATTTCAATGAACCGCTAAATGTCAAGCGAATGTTTTCCTCCGGCTTTTCGACCTCACCAAGATCATCTCTCTGTAATCCCAGGGAGAAGGATTTGGCAGTCTTGACTCACAGGCTGCACACAAAAACTTGGGGGAGGGGAGTTAAAGCCAACCAGTCCTGTGTTAAGTGTTAAGACAGACTCAAATCTCTAGCCTGGGAGAATGGAATGGATTACTTTAATAAAATATGTATATGCATGCATGTATTCATCCATCCATCCATCCATCCATTCATTCATTCATTCATTCATTCAGGTATTTATCAAGTTCATGAAATTCTCCAGGTACTGTTCCAGAATCTAAGGACACCTGGATAAACAAAGGAGGTAAGTAGCCTATCCTGGGAATTTACATGTAGAGAGGGCACAGAGGAGGGTGGTAAATAATAAGATGGACAGCAGCATATGGGGAAGAGAAGGACTGAAGCCTGAGAGAGGATCAAAAGCCATGGAAGTGAGGCTAAATGTTAGGTAGGGCAATCTGTGACAAGAAAACTTTCAAGTATTACTCCACAAATAAAGATGAATGGTCATCATACAGGCCAGGAAGTGCAAGTAAAACGTGCATTTTTTTTTTTTAACATCACTTCTATTGATAGAACCCAGTGAGACTGTGACAAAGGTCCCAGGATTTGGGTACAGGGAGAAGCTCCCCTCTTGTGCTCACCATTTTGCCCAGAGAAACAGGGATTGGGATTCTGGCACCTAGCCAAAATAGGGAGAGAAGCAGAAGTGTCCGTGTTCACACAATTGTGTCACCCTGTGGAAACTTGAAGTGTGTCTCCCAGGAGTTGCTAACAGCATTTGTTTCTGGTAAACACCTTTGTTCCTCAGATTGACTATTTTTAAACTTTTCAAGCTGAGCCAACTTCAGGTGTGACATTTCAAAGCAGTTGCCCAGTTTCCTATTAGATGAGTAAGGGGGAGGGAACAAGTTAGAAATGTGAGAAGTGAGTCTTTAAAGCTGATGGCCTGGTAAGCTGGAGTTTGGGTTGGCGTGTCAGACACCCTAGCATTCCTCCAGGAAGACTTAGGTACAACAGAGAGAGAAAGGTGGATGAAGTGGAGGGTGGTACCTTCCAGCTCTTCTTTTCTCAATCCGTGACCACTCAAGTGCCTACTGGATGCAGACCCACCAAGATGCACATTGCGCCACTGGGTTGATACTTTAGGATGTATAATCATTGCATACACATTTCAGTTTCCTGTTACATTATGAGTCCCAAAGATGACTCTCTGAGAGGAGGCCTCAGCTGGATTTTTAAGAAGCATATTTTTAAAACCCAGACATTGCCTCACTTACACATCAAGAGCCAGGCTAGCTACTGTGGACCCTGGAGATCCACTATGGGTACAGAAATTTCTGGAGCAGATGTGAAGATGGTTATCTGGAAGGAAGTGACAGACACATTCCTGGGAAGGTCACACAAGCAGAGAGACAAGAGTTGGATGTTCCTTATGTCTACAGAGACATGGCTGGTTGGGAGTGCTCCCTCAAGTTTGGAACACCTCTGAGTGAAGGAACTTACTTCTCTTACCTTGGGATATAGTTCGGAAAATGTTATGAGCTCCTGAAAAAAAAGCCCTTATATGAAACATTTTTCACAGGCCTTGGCTTGGACCAGGGATGGAGATGATGTCACCAACACCTCTCCAGTGTCCTTGACTGGTTTTTGAGTTGCATGGTGGAGATCCCTAGAGCTCAGGTGGAGCTGTGTCAGCTGGGAGCAGGGACATTCTTTACCACCATGAATGTGTCAGAATGTGGTCACTCTAAAGCCAAAAGGCCGGAAGCCTTCCAGGTCAAGTCAACCTATTATCTGCTTCATCAACTCTATCTTCACAGGGGCCCACCACTGACCTCAGCATCGAGTGTTAAGGAACCCTGAGGTGCTGAGGTGTTTGTTATGAGGTTTAAATTGGAACATCTCATGACCATTTGTCAGTATGGGACTGGTAGGAAACTCTACTACAAAATAGCTGAGGTTTCCTTTTTTATACATCTGAGGAAAACTGCAGAGTTGCTCTTATTCTTTAATTGGGGAGGGGATTCAGACATGAATTTTTTTTCTTTTAAAAAGGCAAGACAGGAAAAAATGGTAGGTCCCAAATGAGTGGGGTGTAGCAGCCAATAGGTATGTGGAGAGGTTAGGGTTAGATGTCTATGGAAGTCCTTGTGTTTCATGAGCTGAAGATGGGGTCTCCAAAGAGGAAGACTCAGTGTCCAGATGATGAGCAGGAGAGTAGAAAAGTCACACCCCACCTTCAGCTTCATAGCTGGATATTTCTACCATAGTTCATTGTGAGAATCAAATGCTATATGATACCAAGAAAGTGCTGAGGGCAGTTTAGACAAATCCAAGAGAGCTGTGCTCTTAGTTCAAGGCCAGCCTGGTTTACAGAGTGAATTCCAGGACTGCCAGGAACATACAAAGAAAGCCTGTCTCAGAAAATAAAATCCTTCGGCGGGTCTAGGCATCAGACATGCCTTTCAGCACTCTCCTCCCTATCCATGAAGAGGTCTTCCTCAATGGCTAGTCTCTGTGCTGGCCATAGAAGAGACCTGGAATGGGTGCTCTGACACTCACTTCTGGTGTCACATGGTCACCAGAGATCGTCTTCTTCCCACCAAAGCACTTGGCACAGTGGAGGCAAGGCAAGGGCTTGGGCCGGAGTGCTAAGGTGTACTGAAGAGGCTGCCATATGGAGAAATGCTATGAAGGACCCTCCTCCTGATCTGTGAGTGGTGTGGGGGACAGCTCTGTCCGGGTGGTTTTTACAGTTCTATTCCAGAAAGAAATAGAGTCATGCTCTGAGAACCTTTGACTCTTAGAGAAAAAAAACTCCCCCTCCCCCGGAAGCATAATGGCCTCACTCCCTTGATGCTGAGGGGTACAGAGTAAAATCATGGTTCCCCACAAGTCAGAAGAGGAGATCAGAAAGAGGAGTTCTTGTCATCATTTTACAAATTACAGCATGTCAAAACCTGAAAGATCGACTTAGCCACATTGCAGTCACCCCCAGAAGTAAATACTATTTTCTGGTATCTGTGCCCCATTTATCACATGCATTGCAGGCACAGTACAGCTTGCCTTTTAAGATCCTCACAACTCTGTCCATCTACAGAGAGGGTTCCCAAGAAATGTATGTGCACTTTTCTGGTGTCTCTGCTATGCAAGGTATAAACAAAGGCAGATAACCAGCTCATGTGTTTTTAAGTTTGCTGTTTTTACTTTAAGTGAATTGCTTTCAGTGTGAATTCAGGTTCAGTTAGACTCTACTCCAGGAAGAATCACCTCCCACCCTGCTCCATTTGTATGTTCAAGTCCTGACTCCTAGTACCTCAGAATGTAGTGCTATTTGGAGCAGAATCCCTAGGGCAATTCAGTTAAACAGCAAACTGGCCCTACTCCAGGATATTCAATGCCTTTACAAAACTTATCCAAAGTCTTGTGATGTTCAGGCCATCATAGAATTATCCAAAGGGAAGACATTGTTGTAAAACATACACCTCTCATCTTAAAGGGAATAAAAGATTGATCTTGGCCCAAGAGCACAGATTTAAGTTACCTTAAATACCATGTTCCAACGTGGAAGCAGCTTCATGAAATTTTATGGTTTAACTGAACAAAGAAAGTCACAAAACAAAGCAAGTTTAAAATATACTAGTGGGTGCACCAGAGAGACAGTCACAGCCAGATGGGAGAAATATTCCTAGGGGACCTCAGAGGCTGTCTAATGGCTTAGCTTTGGGGTTGGTGGAAGCTAGCGGTCTATTGAGTTAATTGATTTCAAAAGGGTTTTAATCTGTTAGTTGCAAACTATTAGTTCTGACCCAGAGGTGGGTAAGGAATTCGGGGAAGGGGGAGTCTACCGCCTGGGGCCTCCAACATTTCAATCTCTCTACCCATTGCTGCAATTCTCAACAGTCACCAGCTCCTGCAGAGCCAGCTTCTTTCTGGGAGTTCTTCACAACATGAAGATATGGGGTACAGATAAACATCCATAAGCCTCGAGAGCCTGGAGCAACTCCCTTCCTGGTTTTGAATGCCTTGATCCCAGCCTTCCAGGGTCCTGGAACTGTGAGAATACTTTCCCTTGTTTTGTCCATCCACTCTAGTGCTTTGTGACCCCAGTCTGGGCAAGTGAGCTCCATCCCCCAGCAACCCCACCTGCGCTCTCCATTTGGTGGCTTCTCCATTTGGTAGTGGGTTTCCTTGAAGGAAGTTACAACATCTTTAAATACTGACTTCTTTTGGTGGGGTTTAGGCTGAACACAGATCACTGGAGAATGACTTTTAAAGTTAGGGAACCTTACAAGTGTCACCAGATTCTTGAGATGAGTACATACCTCGCCTGAAATGAATGACCACTCCAAGTCAGCAAGATCCAAAAAGCCTCCGCCCCATCTTCTAGCCCCTTCTCAGCCTGGGTCTGACTGCTCTGCCCGGGGCTGTGCTCATGCATAACGGGAAGCCCATCCTTGCCCAGAGGAAACACTTGTGGCTACATCAGCCAGGCTGTGATGTTATGCCATTCTTCATGAGGTACCTGCAGGGATTTGCCTGAAATTCTAACATGTCATGATTTAAAGGAAACATCTGGATCTGTTCCACCTAATGAAAATCCAGGGAGGTCAGTAAGGCTTTGATTTGCTTACAGCAAAAATGAACCCCTAGCCCACGCTCTGAGAGTGGAATAAAATGACAAGGGACGAGACGGTATTCTGTGTGCCTGCAGCCTGCCAACAACTAGCAGAATTGGCAGGAAAACTAAACATGCTCCTGGTTCCAGGATATTTAAGATGCTCAGAGGAAAAGGTAGCGTGTGGTCCCTTTGGGAAACATTTTTGAGGCACCATGTATAATGGTGAAAATTGGAAATACCCTGAGTGCCCACAGAAAAAGATCTTTAAGAGAGGAATTTATTAGATTAAGCAAACTGCTGCATACTTATGCCAATACAGCTATTAGGAACGATGTGGAAAGATGTTGAAAAGTGAAGCAAAGTGGCTTGCAGGAAAAGGTCACTTCTTTTAAGTAACTGGGACTCCATTTCTCCTGTAAAATATTTAGAAGGCAAAGTGTAAGTGCTTGGAAAAGTGATAGCTGGGTCTCTGGGTGGCAGGCTTATATACTGTTTTCTTCTTATTTCTGCTAGTGTGGTACCTGTAAGTAACAATACATAAATTCTATAATATCATAATTGCATATGTCATAGAGAGCGGTTTGCTCACTCTAGACTTTAGTCCGTCACCTAGTGAGAAGATTTACACAGTTTTTAGTTTTTCTATCAGGTGTAAGTTTCCAAGATGGTGATTCTGACAACTGGGGTAGCAGTGGGGTTTGCTCACATAAAATACGGATCCTGGAAGAACATTCACATGGTTAAAAATGAAGATGCCAGCTAGTGTGATGGCGAGCTCCATTAGTCCCAGCACTTTGGGAGGCAAAGCTGGAGGATCATGAGTGAGTTCCAGCCTAGCTTGGGCTACATAGCAAGACCCAGCCTCAAACCCAGACAAATGAAAGGTGGTCGGAGAGCCTGGAGCTGGCTGGGGCATATACAGTCTTTCATCATGCCATTGCTGCTTAGGTGATAATTGATACCATGACGATAATTCACAGCTGCTAAATACCTTACACACTTGCTTCTAGGATGTTTTAAGGAATTGCTCATTTAACTCTCATGATTAGCTTATCCGGCAGGCACCATCATCTTCTACCCCTTTCCAGTGAGGAGGCTGTGACTACAGAAGTTGTTGGTGCCAAAGTTAGTAACCAGAGGAGAGCAGCCAGTGTATTGAAACTCCAAGACAAGAACTGATTGGCAGCTTGTATCTTCCTCTCTGCTGCCCTCCATGGAATACTTCTCTCTGCTTTGAGGGGCCCAGGGCTACCCCCTTCTAACACCCCAGAAGGTAAAGGGAGGCTTCGAGTTGGTGAGCATGAGTGGAGAATGACAGCATGAACCTCACAAAACTCAGTGCTGAGCTTGATTTAAAAGGAGCCTGAAGCCCTGTCTCAGAGAAAATCCAATGTATTTCCCCTTCATGACGGTTCAAGAGACTAGTGTTCAAAGAAGAATCTCGGAACAGAGAAAGGACAAGAGTAGAAGCTATGCCTAGGTGTTTGCATTTCCTTAAAAGTGTTATGTAAAGATTCACGTTGGAGATGAGTGAGTGAATCATGCCACACAGCTTTGGGAACATTCCACACTAAAACTGGGCAGTGATTTCCGTACCAGCCCTGATCTGCCCTGCTCTGCTCTGCCCTCCTCTCCATGCCTAGGCAGGGGGTTCTAGTTGGCTCCTACCTAACTTAGGCTCAGCCAAAGGCAGCACTCAGGAAAAATCAGCTGCTGGAGGAAGAGGGAAGCCCTATCCGTCCCTCACAGCAGCTAGAAGTATCAGTGCTAACAAGTCATGCCTTCACCTGCTCTATTCCCCGCTTCTGCCAAGGCCATCCAAGGTCCTGTGGTAACCTCATGTGCCCCATGTCTTTCCCTCTGGGGGCAGTGTGGCTTCTTGTCATTGCTGAACTTTAGCTAGCCTGATGTCCTTAGCCAGATTTCTCTGTTCCTCCACTGCGTTGGTGATTAAGTGATTAAGATGTCGGATCCCAAAGGAACTTTTCGTGACTGGATTCTGCTTGACATGTCTCCTTAGTAATATATTTCTAATAATGCAAGAAATGGGGTAGGGTGTAGCACAAGGGAGCTTCCAGGAAGTTCCTCTGTGACAGCATAGAGATGAGTGACATTAACTCCAACTGGGAGTATCAAGTATGACCTTGACTTTGTCATTAAAAACCAAGGGAACTTCAATAGGTACAGGGTAAAACTGTATAACCTTCTAATGTCCTGTGGCAACATGGAAGATAACCTATTAAATGTCTTAAAATAGCTAGCATATAAGACTTTAAATGCTCCCAATGCAAAGACACAATCAATGTCTGAGGTTATACATGATCAGATCATCACATGTATGCTCATATTGCAATATCACTCTGTACTCTAAGTATGTACAGTTAGTTACTATGCATTAAATGAAAACACATTTCAAGGAAGAGACAAGAAAAGGCAAGCAGAAGCTGGAGGGGAGAAGAATGTTGTAGATGAGAGAGTCTGAATAAATGAAGGCATAATCAAAAAGAATTTGTGAGTGATGTGTGGGCCAAAAATGATCAGAAGGAAGGTGTTAAACATTGTGCTTACTTTCTTTGCTTTTTTTGAGATTTAGTGTGTGTTGTGTGTGTGTGTGTGTGTGTGTGTGTGTGTGTGTGTGTGTGTGTGGTTGTTTTGTCATGTGTCCATGCACTGAATGAGTGATGTGCCCTAGGAAGCTTCAGAAAAGAGCACTGGATGTCCTGGAACTCAAGTCACAGGTGGTTGTGAGGTGCCATGTCACAAACCCAGGTCCTCTGCAAGGGCAGCCAGTTCTCTTAATTGCTGAGCTATTTCTTTGTTAAGGTATATGAAGAGATGGGGCTGTACATGGAGTAGTGGACATGTCTGGAAAGAGCCAGAAGGGGTAACACAAGAGGGCACAGTGAGGTGTGACTAGGTAGCAGAAGTGGGCTTCATTGTAAGGTCACTTCCTCATCACCGACTCCCCATGCCTACGACAGAGATGCTGTTCAGTTACCAGTGTTGAATAAGGGAACTCTTGAAAGTGGTGGTAAAGGGAAAGGTTTACTGCAAACCTGTGCTGTCTCGCTGCTCTGGGTGACCCTATTGACTGACTCGGAGTGGACAGAGGAAGGTCCAATTAGAAGGCTATAATAAGCCATTGTGTGTTTTAGAAAGAGTTAGTGTTGTAAGCTATCCAAAGCTGGAATTTCAGAGAAAGGGTAACATAAAAATGTCTGTGAGGCTCAACATCCAATAAATCGCATGATAGAAACACTGCCATGTTTGGCCATAGTGGTACCCACCTGTGATTAGCATCGTGGAAGCTGAGGCAAGATGGCATTGGGTTCGAAGCCAGCCTAGGCTACACAGCAAGACTCTGTCTCAAAACACAATTAAAAAAAAAAAAAGAGGAAAAGAGAGAAAACCTCTGTGAGCACATCCATTCCCATCAAGCAAGGACCAAGATGGGTGTGAATGAGGAGTGGGATTGGATGCATATTTAGTGCAGAAAATTATTTAATAACCACCCTTGCATTTTCTGGCCCTTTCTCCTTGTTATTGTAAAGACATTCATTCCTCTTCAAACCCAATAAATTATTCTCTGTCAGCAAGCTGGGGAGGGAGGAGTGAAGAAGGAGCTGCGTTTGCTCTTGGCTTTGCCTCTGTCTAGTCCAAACACTGGAAATGTCAAGTTTGCTCACTAATTAAACATGTCTGTCTTGGACTGCACTTGTATCTTTCACTGAGAAGGTGTAGATTTCCAGGGAGACATTACACATTCATGTTTCCAAATACAGCATTTTGAAATCTTCCCGTGTGACACAAATACCAACTTGGTGGAACTGTCTCCGGGGAAGACAGACGCCTGAGTCAGGCAGTCCGGGGTTGGGGAGAGAGCAGGGATAGGGCTGGTGCGTGCCCTTTCATTATTTGCTGGAAGAGCTGCAGTGTAGGACCAGGCGGGGCCTTCCTGGATTTCCCAAAGTCTTGTTCCCCAGCTGAGTTGCAACAGTCCCTGTCACTGTCCTTGTATCTGGATGACAAGAAACATACAGTTTGCAAGCTCATCTGTGCTGATAATGTTGCAAAGCCTTCTGGGATCTTGTCCTTCTTTTCATAAAGAAGAGACTGGTGTTTGGGTTAGAAATCTTCGTAGAATAAGAGTCACTCTTTCTGTATTTTCTAGTAAATGCCATCCAGATTGGCACTGACTTTGTCCATAGGGAGTTTAAGTAGGGTGAGGAACATGTAGAAATTCAAATATTGGGGTGTCATAGGTTTAGGAACACTTCTAGGGACATGTTACTGCTGGATAAGAGCCAGATCAGGCCCACTTGACTTCATGTCTCTGGCTCATATGGGAAGCAAAGTATAGACCTTAAAAATGTGACCTAGGGGCTGGAGAGATACCTCAGTGGTTAAGAGCACTGACTGCTCTTCCAGAGGATCCAGGTTCAATTCATAACGCCCACATAGCAGCTCACAACTGTCTGTAATTCTAGTTCCCAGGTGATATAACTCCCTAACGCAGATATAAATGCAGGCAAAACACTAGTACACATGAAATAAAAATAAATTAATTTTTAAAATGTAATCTAGGTCTGGAAATGTTGCTCAGTGGTAGAGCACTTGCCTAAGGTGTAAGTTCAAACCCCAACTAGCATGGTGGTGGGGGTCAGGGGTCAAGGGGAAGTAGCCTGGTGATTCTGTGTGTAAGAACCTTCTCTATTGTTTCCAGTGCTCCAGGCCAGTGGCCTGCTTGTAGAAGGCAAGCCAGGCAACTTTCCCCCAGGCCTCCAATAGCTAAGTCAGAAGTTCATTTTCAACCAACTTTGCTGAACGTATTATAATCAGAGTTCCCCTCCAAACATGACCGTTTTGACAAGTCATTCATTAGTTGAGCCGTTGTCACTTTTTTGACATCCCATGGACCAGTAATATTTTTTAAGGCAAGTAAATGTGGAGTTTAAGTTAGGGCATTGAATTGTGAAAATGTGTTTAAGTTACATCTTAGTGCATTTTGTGTTGTTATACTGTAATACCTGGTGCTGGGTAACAAATAAAGAAAAGAGGCTTTTGTGATTTAGCTCAGGATTCTGGTGGCTCTTAAAGTTCAAACCTCTCTGATGAAGGGGTCTTGTCATGTTCTAACATGCTGAGACAAAGGGGGAAAGTGGCCACACCCCTAAGAAAACTGACTCTTCCTTCTTCCAAAGTCAGGAACTACCCATAGTTTCTCGTGG
This sequence comes from Phodopus roborovskii, assembly GCF_943737965.1. Classification (NCBI taxonomy): domain Eukaryota; kingdom Metazoa; phylum Chordata; class Mammalia; order Rodentia; family Cricetidae; genus Phodopus; species Phodopus roborovskii. The sequence goes on along the minus strand of NW_026126486.1, from coordinate 451,317 downwards.
ACACACCCCCACAACTACTGAGGTCATTAGTACACTGGTCCTGTCATGGGCAGCTGACATACTCCGGTCTTCCCACCTCCATTTTCAAGGTGGTCCTGAGCCTCTGGAAGAGTAGGTGTGGTATAGATGTCTTGTTTGTGACTGTGCATTGCATCAACACTTACTCTCTGTATTGTCTTTAACCAGTAGTCAGTTTCTGCATTCAGAGACTTCTGAGGTCTGAGGACCACACTAGTCTATGAACAGAGTGATATGAGTTAAGAGAGAGGTTGGCACTGTGTCCATTTAGCAGCACACTGATAGGGAGAAAGTAACACTTGTACCTCCATTGCATCTGTTGGCATATCCTGCTACCTGGTCATTGTCACGATCACAGGATTCACAGCTGGGTGAGACTGCTCTAACTTCCTCTCCAGCAGCCTGCACAGTCTCCCTGTATGATAAAAGCTAGCTAGCGGGGAAGAAGCTTTCTGGTCAGAACCAATTTGATTTCTCCATGATCTGTGATCAAAGCGTGTGGTGTCTTCAGCAATAGGGTCTTACTATCAAGTTCTGGTGGGAAATCCATGGAAGATCAAGCATCCTCCAGGGGATGACTCCACATCTATGCATATATGGGCAACTGAAATCCAACTGGAGAGAGAGAGAGAGAGAGAGAGAGAGAGAGAGAGAGAACTGAGGGAAGAGAGAGACATGAAGCTGAGAGGGGTAAAGTGAAGGATGGGGTGTGGATCTGAGGGGAGTTAGGGAGAAGGGTAGGGATGCACATGATCAAAACACATTGTCCGAATGCATGAAAGAAGTCTCAACGAATTGATAAAAATATTTAAAATAAATACATAATAACTTCAATAGAACCAGTTAAGGAAAACAAAGAAGGGGATAGGCACGCTGTGGAAAACACTAACAATGTGAAGTGGGCAGCCTCTCTTTAAAACCACCTGTCCTTTCGAGACCAACCCCACCCATAGGTGTGAACCCACCCCCATGACCTACCCACCTTCAACTAGGTCCCTCCCACTCTTTAAGGCTCTACACTGCCATTTCAACACTGCCAGGCCAGGGGCCAAACTTCCGGCCTATCTCCGTCTGGGTGATACGTTCAGACCGCCTCAAATCACAACAGACACTGAATACACTTCCAGGAAAGCTATGCTGTGTACAAAAACCATCTTTCATTAAAGAAAAGCATTCTTTCACATTAAGGTGAAAAGACACAAAATCAAAAACAACTCTGAATTACCTTAGCTGTTAAAAAAAATTATGACTTGTTGTCATATCCCTCATTTTGCTGCAGACTGAAAAAAAAAAATAAAGAAAAAGAAATCACACCATGGATGATCCCCGTCTTTGGAACCAGGCCTAGCAGCTGGGAAGGATGGCCCCTGGGCCCCTTTCAACTGTATAAGTTCTCTGTGTGAACGTCCACTTGGCAGGCTGGGATCTGGAGCTATTCTCCTTGGAAGCTGGCGAGGCCTGGCTCTGTGCCATCCTCGGGTGGCATCTGGAGGCCTTTGCCTGCCTGCGGTCATGGAGTTGGTAGCATCCTGTCAGGGAAAGCTTCCTCCAAATCTTGCCATATGGGGGCTACACTTCCGCTGGGTCTGGCAGCACTTCTGCTCAGAACATCAGTCCCCACTGATAGAATCGTCCCTGTCACACTATTTACTGAAACTAGGCCACTTAATTAAAAGCAAAGCTTTTGCACAAACTCCAACAGTGAGTGGCTTTCTAAATTCCAAGCATTGTAGAGGGACCAGATGGAAGAATGGGGTAATTAACATGGGGCCCAGTGTTCCCACCCTTTCCACGGTGCCCCTTAATTTTGGAGGCGCTTGCTGTCCTTGGGGAGTGAGCATGTTGTTCCCCTTGTCAGCCCAGCATGAACATGGGAAGAGCCAAGCCTAGCACAATGGATTTTTATCAGTCAATGGGTCAAACAGCACTGTTAGACAGACTTGGAGCCAAATTATTGTGGGAAGGAGCGGGCTGAATGGGGCTGTGCCTGAAATGGGCACTTGAGGCAGGCGCACCAGGGAACTAGGTCAGCTTTCAGACAGTTATGGGGGAAGCCCTGGAGTCAGGCAGCAGTGTTGGGGCTGGAACTGTGTCCCACTGCTCCCAGTGGGACCCCTGTAAGGAGACTGCTTGGCTTCTCCAAACCAATTCTCCGTCTTGCACGCTGCTCCAAGCCCCTGTGTTGGTCATCATGAATGGCGTTATCAGATTCCCTTGCCTCCAGCTTCTGGAGAGCCGCCAGTGAGACAGGAGAAGCCAGGCTTTATTGCCTAGTTCCTGCCCCATATTTCACTGTGGGTTGGCCCTGCAGGGTCATAGCTCCCTCCAGGTGGTCCTCCCTGTATCCTTGCACCCACTCTGGAATGTTCCTTCAGCTTTGCCGGTTGGGTGAGGACATTGGCTCCATGCTGGGGCTGGCCCTGGGCACTGCATTGTCCTTCTACAGCCCTTTTCCTTTTCTGTTTATTTTTGAGACCGGGTCTTAATTTGTAGTCCAGATTGAGTTCATGATCCTCAGTTTCCAGAGCCCTGGGGATTATGATTACACACAAACATGCTCAACTCAACAGCTTCCTTTAACCTTGTAAATTAATCCCTTTGTTAACACTCCCCGAAGCGTCTAGCCTGAGTGAGCCTCCAGGCCCCAGCCGAGGCAAGAGTCCTTAGGATGTCAGAGATGGGTAACACACAGCACTTCTCTCTGGGAGCTGACAGTGGATGAAGGAATACAAAGCACAAACAGGAAAGGAACAGGTTGCCCTACCAAGCAACTCTGCTATGAGGCCAACTGTGGTGTTTCTCTCCAGAGAAAGGGACAAAACAGACCGGAGCATCATGGAGGAGGATTAGTTACTCTTTAAGCAAGTATCTGACAGACAACATAAGGGCAGGAGAAGTGATTTCAGCTCTCAGTTTAGAAGGGACTGTCTCTCATGACAGCTGGAGTGTTCATTCTGTGGTGGTAAAAGCTTTTAGCAGAGCTTGTTCACATCTTGAAGGCCCAGGAAAAGAGAAAGTCCCGGAGAACCAAAAACATCACCTTCAAGACTCGCTCTCAGCAATCTGCTTCTTCTAGCTAGGTCATATTCCCCAGTGTTCTATAACAGCCTAAAACAGCACCACTGTCTCAGACCAAGTGCTCAAGTACACGAGCCTGTGGGGAGCATTTTCCATCCACATGACATCAAGAAATTTCTCCAAAACTGGCTTGAATTGGATCGCAGTATGGCTGGTGTTCCGGAAGCAGGGAAGAGAGATAACATGCTAGGGTGGAAGACTTGGGCTTAAGCAAAGAAGAAGGTTTGGGCCACTGGGCCCTGAGACTTGAACCCTGAGCCAACCAGACAGTAAAGAGGATGAGACAGAAGGGAACTTGAGAGTGATGCAGACTCACAGTCAGCCTGGGACTTAGAAAGAATCTACCCAGGGTCTCTTCATATCTCTCCCCGACATCTATCCAAGACTTCTTCTTCTCTTAGGTATATTGTCTGAAAGGACTGATGAGCATGGAAGACACAAATATCAAAGAGCCCATCTTTGGAGAAGGCTTTGGTGGTACTAGGCCTCCTTGCACTCCAATGGTCCCGATGACACTCACTTCTTTGTGTCCACAGTCTTATGTGGGCCTTTCTTACTGGGGGAGACAGGGTTGAGTGGCTAGGTAAGGTGGCATGCTGTCCTCTAGATGTGACATAGCCATTGCCGTTATTAGCAACTATGATAACCTCCTTGAGATATGCACAAGATTGAACCCAGTAATGTTCCATCAAGGGGTGGGGTTCGTGAGGCTCTGCCCTCATGTGGGTCATATAGGCAATTAACAATTGCTGAGGAATTACCTCTTCTTTGGTGGTAAGCTACCCACTCTCCCCTAAGTGAACATTTATGCATATTCCCAGTTTACTCATTCACCAAGCTAGATTTGGGTGGCTTCGTTTCTTTGGTCTATTGGTGCCCTACCTGCAGTAAATAAACTTTCATTCATTTTTCCAGGAAAAATTCACACAAGCTTGGGTGCCTAAGGAATAGAATTTTGTGCATATGTAGATGCACCTCAGTTAGCTGAGGCAAATTGGTATACGTGCCTCCACAGATTCCCCTGGGCTGGAGGAAGCCAGAGCCCTTGTGGGGACTCTAGCCATCCTGTGGAGAGTCTTTCCTAGCAGGGAGCTGGACTTGCAGGATGGTTGCTGCATTAGGAGCTCATCCTCAGGTGGTTCCAGTGGGCTCAGTGGGTGAAGCCCAGCTGTCAGCTGGATGGCAGTCTGTTGGCTGGACTTTCCAGAGCCCTGACACACAGGACCCAAGAGACAAGTATCTGTGGGTGCAAACTTGTTACTCCAAGTAGACAACCAACCCAGTTCCTCTGACCACAAAACTACAGGAGCATGTCTGCTCTGTAACCACCTTTTCCAATGCTATCATGCCCAGCCCAGCCCTGGCCTGCGAAGTCCCACTTCAAATGACTCGTGTCATCTCTGCAGTCTTCTTCTGTCCCACTGTGTCCCTCATTGCTTTTTGGACATAGGGCATGTGAGGCATGGGCTATCATCCTTTCTTTTTAGAACATTCTTTCCCAGATATGGGCATAGTGTGCTTTCTTTCTTCCTTCATGCATTTCTTTTCACCAGTTTGTTTCCTGTAAAACCTTTTTGTGAGTGTTATGTGCATTATCCCCCAGCTCTATCACACCCATTGCTGGTTTATTATATTTTTGCATAGCATGTGTCAACACCTGGTACAATACATATTTCAAACATTTAATAGTACATATCCATTGCATAAAGTAAGGATTTCACTAGAACACATATATATATGTATATTTATTTTATCTATACACTCAAACACTCTCTTTTCTTTCTTCCCTGCTTTCCTCTTTCCTTTCTTTGGCCCCAAGATTTTCCCCTTTCATTTCATAGCCTTCCCTGCCACACATCCCCACCCATCTAGTCTTGGCTTTCTTTCCCATATAAGAGGAAATGTGCAGTATTTGTTTTGTAGAACTACCTTATTTCGTTTAACATCATGATTTCCAGTTCTGGCCATTCCACAAATGTCAGACTTGTGTTTTCCTTTGTGGCTAAATAAAACTCTCATCTATATTTGCATATAAATGTATATATGCAAATGTATGCATATATGCATGTGTGTGTGTGCACACACTCGGGCGCGCATACACAATTCCTTTATGCCTTCATTTCATTGGTATCTTTTTCTTAAAAAATATAAGCTCTCAGAGGCCAGGGACTTTGGTCTGTTTTGTTGACTGTACTATAGTCAGCCGCTGGTACTAAACAGGTCCACATGGTTATAGTATGGCTATTTAGGTTATTCAGGATGATCAAATGGACATAACACACTTTTAAGCCCTTGAAAGAGTGGTGGGCAGGAAAGTCAGATCTTGAGAAGGAGCTGGCAAGGGGCAGGGGCTACAAAAGTAAGAGTACAGGCAGCCCTCCCCCCTCCAAAAAAAAAAGAAAGATAGAAGAAAGTTGTCAGTTAGAGAGAAATAGGAGCTCCATCATCTGTCAAACACTGGGCTCTGTACGGTCTCAATGAGCTGAACTCTTCAAAAGAGCCAACTAGCTGACATCTTGATTTTGGCCCATGTGAGTCTGAACAGGTGAACCCTTCTAGACCTGTCGCCCACAGGACTGTGGAATGATAGGTGTTTCAAGTGGTTAAATTTATGGCTATGTGTTATGATAGCAATGTAAATAGAGGCCTTTTAACAGTGAGACTGTTTGTCTGTTTAGTGTGAGCAAAGAGCTGCTAGCTTCTTGCAGCACCCATGTGTGCGAGTGATGGAGGTGTGCTGATTGACCACTGTGCAAACGATTAATACACGGGCTTCCACTTTTCAGTAGGATGGAGCATCAGCTGGCTGGCCTGCAGAGCCAGTGGTCTGAAACTGGTCAGAGGCAGAACCAGTTGCATCCAGACACTACAGGCTGATCCCGGGGCCTCAGATAAAGCTGCAGGAGCTCCTAGCTCTATGTGCAGTATTTTTTCCCCACCACCCAGAAGTTGACCTGACTATACTAGACAGAACCACAAGGCAGAGAAAAACCCAGACAAGATTGCACAAGCAGTTTGCCATGGGGTAAAAAGACATCACTCTCTGAACCCCAGTTTCCTTATCTGTTAAATGGGAACAATCACAGCACCTACCTCTTGAGATTTCCTAGTGAAGATCACTGAGACCACAAGTAAAGGATTTCTCATTCAGTAGGTGCTCCATAAATGCTTGCTACTTCTTTCCTTGATAAGTGTGATGTTTTGGTGTTTTCCAGGGGAAAGCTCTTGGTGCATATCCAAAGAGAATTCTCTTTGTGATAAATACAAATCTGATCAGTGGCCTTGCCTTGCTTCCACTGTAACCTACCAATCCTAGCCTAACTGAGCCCCTGCTTCACCTTCCCCCAAACAGCTCTGGCTCTTCAAGCCGCATCACCCAGTGGCCAGATTTACACCAAGCAAATGTAACTGATACTGATGAGGCATCATACTTAGATGGCAAGTGGAGGGTGCTGCTTTGGAAATGACAGAAATAAATAACTACTATGCACACCACCCAACACACACACACACACACACACACACACACACACACACACACAGCTCTGAAAAGGTTAGACAGTTAAGCTATCGTGGGAACAGACACAAAAATATTGCATGGGGAGTTAGAGGCAAGAAACACACAGAGACATAATGTACTGCAAATTAAAGTCATTTATAAAGAGCAACAGGCACCCCATAGAAAGAAAATGATTAGTCAGCAGAAGTGGGTGTCCTGTTCCCTATTCACAGGGTGTTTCCACAGGACAAGAGAGACTGTGTTTATTAAGGACTTGCTGATGTACAAATATATTAATGCCAGGCACTGAGGACACTAGACTAAATTGTTTGCCTGAAAATAATTTTGTGTGTTTGCTCATAGCCCTGTGGTCCCCTCTGGTGTTCTTTAGCAAGTGTGCCCTCCCACAAGATAGAATCCTCAGCTCTGGGGCTGCCCTTGCTGTCTCTGGGGACACACAGGGCAGGGAAGCTTTCTTGACGAGGTCACCACAGTTCCCTGGAGCTCACACAGCACAACCACCTCTGCTTCACAGTGCTAATAGGGTCTCTGTGTTGTGCTTGGCCTTGCCTGTTCATGATGGCTGAGATTTCCATGTGTGAGAAGCCCAGGAAGCTTGGGGTGTTCCATCTGTCTCTTAATCCTATAGAAAGGGGTAGGCATCAGCAAGGAAACCTTTGCTGATGCTGAATGGATGGATGAATCTGAAAAGAAAAGTGGACAAAGGAGCTGAGAAGGTATTAGACAAGATGAGGGCTCAGTGGGGAAATGTGAACAGTGTGCATGCAGTGTGGGCAGAGAGGGATGGAGGGAGAGACAGGGACCATCCTGGCTCATAGTGCAGACAGCACGTGGGAAGTATCAAGGGGTATAGTCAGACGATGTGCAAGACATTCAACAAGGTACCTCGCACCAAAAAACACTTCATCACTAAGAAGTTAGTTATTGCTACCATTGTATTATGAGAAGTAGTAACCATTTGTACACTTTGGTGGTCACTTTTCATTATCTAGTCAGCTTTTCTGCATTTTAGAAACATTTAGAAAGCTTGTTATCACTAAGAGCACGCTTCTTGAAACTACAGTATCAGTTAAAAAAAAAATATAAGCACCCAGCCAAGCTTCCTAGGAGGAACCACGACAGCACACTGAAATCACTGGTCGCCCTGAGGTCAGGCACAACCTGATCCTGGGGAATTTGAAAGTGACTTTGCCTAAGCCTCCCCCATACAATAAGGTCATGACATCTGTATCCCAGCACAGGGCAAGCTGCTTCTGAACTTTGCCGTGGGTGATAACAGTACATCTCTGGGAAGTATCTGAGGCTCCAGAGGCAATTACATAGCAAACCCATAGAAAAATGAGAAATGGTTTGCCTGAGTCCCTAGAAATGATTAAACTTAGAAGGAGGTACCAGATTCAAGCTCTCCAAATCCTAAACACAATGGCATCTTTTCCTTTCCTTTCCTTTCCCTTCCCTTTTCTCTCCTCTCCTCTCCTCTTCCTTCCTTCCTTCCTTCCTTCCTTCCTTTCTTTCTTTCTTTCTTTCTTTCTTTCTTTCTTTCTTTCTTTCTGTCTTCCTTCCTTCCTTCCTGTCTGTCTGTCTGTCTGTCTTCCTTCCTTTCTTTCCTTCTTTCTTTCTTTCTTTCTTTCTTTCTTTCTTTCTTTCTTTCTTTCTCCCCTCTCTGCTCACAGCATTGCCTACCATTCCTTTCAGGGGCACATGTTTTTTCATTTCTAGATCATATGTTTCAAATGCATCTGTCAGCTCCCAGCCCAGAGCAAAGCATGGGACCTGGGCCTGCTCTGTTGGCGCTGGCTACAAAAAGGATGGAAGAAAATACGTCTCAAGGAGAAGCAGGAAGATTCAGGTATGGGATCCTGCTGAAACTGAAATTGATAGTCTCACTTTCTATGTTTTCTGGCAGCTACCAGAGAGAGATCCTGCTTGGGGGAGGTCTTACTTAGGTGTTGACTGAGTCAGTGTAAGGTCAGGGTCTCATTTTGTCATTCAAGATTCCTGGATCAAGCAGACCTTGAAACCAGTCATTCTAATGGAGCAAGATATGGTAGAGAGGTAGACAGTAGCTAAATGGGTAAACACAGATATGGATGGAAGTAGGAGATAGATGATAAGGAAGAATGACAGATACAGACAGACAAGAGATGGATACAGATTTATAAATTAATAGATAATGACAGCAATACAGAGATACAGATATAGAAATAAATAATTGGGACGGAAAAGGAGGGGAGCTGGATGACAGACAGATACACAGACACAAAGATAACTAGATGGATAGCTTAAGCCAGCTTGAGTTGGGTAGATGTCAACAACTAAACTATCTGTCCTCTTCCTGTTGCCCTTTGAGAAAGCAACCAAGAGTGGTGATTGCTAAGTTCCCGAGCTCTTCTTCTCCAGGTGCATCCTCCATGTTAATCCAGCAGGGAGCTCTGAGGCAAATCTGTTGAGGTGCCCTGGCTCTGTACAGACCTGGCTTTCGGAAAGAGGAAGAGTGACAGGGAAGAAGGCAGAGTGTGCCTGAGTCAATAACGAGCAGAGCCTCTTAGTGGCGTGGGAGCTTAGCTCCCCAGTTCAATGTGAATTTCACCACAGCAACCTGTACGGAAAAGGCATGTTCACAGTGAGATACTTTTGGAAGGGCTGTTAGTGATGTGGCTTCTATGCAGAGGGGATGTGGCTTGCGAGACAGGAATAAAGGAATCAAAAGTGGGATCCCAGTATTGACTGATGTTTTCTTACGAGGGCCTTGTAAAATTCCATACACACACATCCCCAATCTGTAAAGTAGGAATAAATATGCCTTCATACTTTTTGGAGCTTTCCAAGGCTCAACGGTGATTAGTGAGTCATAAAATGACACTCCTTGCTTATTAATGTGTTTGGCTCCATACTCAGCACCTGCCTATCTTCCCTTGAGGAAAGTCTCTGAGAGGTAGGTGCTATTATGCACATTGTCAAAGAGACAGCAGAGCCCAAAGAAGTTCAGTGAGTTTCTTGATTTCTCATAGCATATGAGTGGCAGAGGCAGAATTGAACTTGTTGTGTGATTCAGGGTTGCACACACACCATTTAGGCAACCAAAAGGCAAATAGTTGAAGCATGCTGGTCTCTGGGAATTTAACTTGTTATATATTTCTCCAGGTAAAAGCCGTTTCCAAAAGCCTTGGTTGGCACCATTGGATAATGTACTCTCTTAGTCCAGGCAAGTAAATGTTTTAATAAATAATTTTGAATCCCAGTGACACAACACATTAGAACTACACTGCCCAACACTACCCACTCATAGAATATTCTTAAGGTGTTTGGTTGGCCTTCCCGAAGTGATCCAGAGTCCCAGGATCTTTATAGTTTGCAATGTTACCATTCCCTGGGGCTCAGGAGTACCTTGCTGCCTCCTTTATGTACACATGGAAGCCAAAAGAAGAGAGGTAGGGTTGCACATGGAAGTTTCTGTGGCTCAAGACCAGAACTCAGTAACTACACTTTAGACATTTTCCTTTGCCAATACTGAGCCACCCCACACCCTGAAAATGAGAAGGAGGATGCAATCCCACCACTACTCAAAGAAAACAGGTTTTCTGAACACCCAGGAGCCCTTCCCCCATCAAATTATCTAGGATTTCCTGGCTTACTCTTAAGTGATCTAACTGAATTCTGAATTCATTTCTGCCTGGGAGTGCCCAGGAAACCGAAGCAAAAAAAGGAAAAAAAAAAGTCTCCAGATAGATACTTTGAATATGACATGATATATGAGAAAGAGGAAAATAACTCATCTACCAGGCACCTGATAATCATGTGATAAGATTATAGGACCAACACACCCATACTCCCTACCCCTGCTTTTGTCATCACCTGGCAGATAACGGTGCTTTCCTAGCACTATGAAGACAAATGTCACACTCAAGATCATGACCTCTTCATAGGACAGCTACCAGACAATGACTTGGTAGTGTGCAAGAATAAAGACTCAACTCTCTTGACTCAAGGTTGATCCCGGCTGCAGAACTCCTGCGGGAATCCATGGAGATGTTATAACTATTGAAATTCAAACCATCCTTTTTGTACAACCCTCATCCTTCCCTTCTCAACAGATATGGTCCTGAAGACACTCTTCAATCAACTTCCTCTGGGCAAACTTCATCCCAGAGTCTGTTTCCTTGGAAACCAACCTAAGGAAATTGGTGCCAAGAGTGGTTTAAAGAAGCAGACTCCAATGTGGGGCTCTCAGGCTGGACCACCTGCTAAGTGGCTGATAATGCAAACACCACCCTGGTTGTTATAGAGAATGAATAACCCTCCAGATGTGGTAGCAATTCAATCATTAATCTTAATCAGTGGTGGTCAAGAGTTGGGGTGGCCGTGGAAGAAACAGGGTGGGGATGGCATTCTCTCTGGCCCTTTATAAGTATGATGAGGTGGTAATTGTAAGGACTTTGGAGTCAGAAGGCTCTGTGGCAATCCACATACTAGGGAAAAAAATAGTGTGTGGCTGTGGGTGTTTAGTTATACTTTAAAGCTTAATTGAATGCCATATGGCATCTTTGGCTATGCATAAGTCTCATATTTTTTTGCAGGCAAAAGACAGAACAATACCAAGGACCAGGCCCCATATTTAATTATGAAGGCTATAGGTATCTGACTCTTCTGCCTTGGAATATCCAAGTTGAACCCACAAATTCCTTTGGCACAGCACTCACCAAATATACTCAGTGTATATATTCCCCCAGTGTTCTACTTCTTCTGTTACAGGCTAGTGCTTTCATGATACCAAAACCCATCTTGGTTCAAGCTTTCATAGACTGGGTGTATGGAGGGATTTTTCTCAGTTATGAAGGCTGGAATTCCATTACAGTGTCAGCACCCCTGGGTTCTGATCAGGGCTCTTTTCTCCTTTTATAGATTGCCACCTTCTCACCATGTTCTCACCTGGAAAAGAGAGAATAGGAGGAGGAGAGAAGAAAAGGGTAGGGTGTGTGTGAGAGGGAGACAGAGCCCTGAGCACTGTCTAAAATCTCCATCACTATAACAATCATAATACAATAGGTTTTCAGCATACATGTTTAGATGACATAATTTAGTCCATAGCACCCCTTCCTTGGTGACTATATAAAGCCCTCTGCTTTTCATGAATATATACATTGCCCCTGTCACCTTATCTCCTTGACACCAAGTAAGTGACTAAGGTTTGGTTACAAATGAACTGGAAACCCTAGGCCTCCAAGAGAGGGTAGGCACTTATCCTGAAGGTGCTGTGGGCCACCACATATGTCCTGTAAGAGACTGGATGGGAGGTCCTGGACTAATGGCACAGTCAGATAAGATGAGGGAGAACAATATGAGGTCATGGAGGATGGTAACACACTGATAGGGCGGCTCTCAGGAGCATGAACAAAATCGTGATCCAAGTTAGGTAAAAAAACAGTAGGATTTCTAGTACAACTTCAAATGAAGAGACTAAAAGACTTGGAAGCTGCATTACAGGAAGCCAAAACCTGTTAGCCAACTATGTTCTGCAGTTGGGACTGGGGGACTCTATTTATCAAAGAAGTGAGTCACAGATGGTGAGTAGGGAATGGACATTGCTGGGAGTACAATGATGGCCAACCTCCATGGCCAGGGATATTGACAGAAAACACTATTTTAAATGGGGCTCCTTGATAGCAGTGGGAATGGCAGTCTCCAAATGACAGAGGTGGGATTGCAGTTCTCGGCCAACCAGAAGCAAGATAGATGTGGTTCCTATAAAAGGAGGCAAGGTCAGAGTGGCAGCTAAGGGGGGCTGGTACTCAAGGAATTCAAAGCTTAATGGAATCTAGCATGACTGAGGTGAGCTAGGATAGTCAATGATGATCTCTGACAACCTAAAAAAAAGGGGGGGGTATCAACAGTGAAAGGGACAATCAGAATGCTGGAGCAGTTGTCCCAATAAACAGTTACAGTTCATAGAACAGGTTTATATCTGCCCAGCTTATAGATCCATCCATCTATATAAGAAGAGTCAATGTTTGTAGCAAAAAGGATTCTACACTGTGTGTAGCAAATGCATATGGAATAATTTGTCCAGATCTTCTATAAAGAAACCTGTAGCCACTTAATAGTATGTTGAAGAAAAAGTAATATCAAATATTGAGGCTGTGGTTCCATGTACCATCATGAGCTCCCGATTAAACTGGGAGAGCTGGGTGATCAGGTATTATATGGATTCCTAACCTAGTTGTATTTTATTAGGCCTACTGGGTTCACAGTCTTACACAAAAGTCATTTTCCCACCCAACCCAAATATACTAGGAACCAGGATGTTTGCTAAGAGAAACTACCATATATGTATTCCCAGGCTTGTAAGCAAGAGTTGTCATAATGTAAGACCAGTGGAAGTTTCTAGAATATTCCTCTACCTGCCACACAAGACTATAAATCAGCAGTTCTCAGCTGGTGGTTCATGTCTCCTTTAAGGGGTCAAATGACCCTTTCACAGGGGTCACCTAAGACCATCAGAAAACATAGTAGTGATCTCTGTCAGAGGAAAAGCTCATGGAGCATCTTAGCCAAAACAGGTCTACTTCAGACCCAGACCAACGTGGATTTACCAAATGAGCATACCCTTCTCCATCTTAGTGAGAAGAATTGGACATAGTGCCTGTTCACCTAGACTGAGAACAGTTTGCCATGCCATCTTCCCCAGGGTCATGTTGTCATATCACTGAAAGGTTATGGATTATCAGGAACCCTTGGGGAACAATCTAGAGGTATGCTATTAATGGCATAGGTGAACAGGACATGGCAACTGTGTTAGAGGTACAAGCACTAAGAAGGATGGGAATTAATACCACAAAGACATACAAACTATACTAACATTGAAAAACATGAGGGACCCTGAGGCTTGAAGCAGACTGGGAGAGCCACCCTGTCAACAACAACAACAAAAACATCATACCTACCCTCCACTTCTTACCATGAAGAAGAAAACACGGATCCTAGGTTGTTCTCTGGGTCTTGAGCAAAGCCTGTTCCCTACTGGGCGTGATGATATGACTCATCTGTCAGGTGACATGGAAGATTGCTGACTGTGAGTGGAGCCAAGTCCAGGAAATGGTTCTTAGGCAGCTCCAGACTGCAGTGTGAGGAGTCCTGCTGCTTGAGCCATATGGCCTAGCAGACCCTAAGGTACTAGAACTATTGGTAGTGACTACTAGTATTTCTGGGGTGGGGTGGTAGGCCATATTCTTAGATTTCTAGAGTTCTAGAACAACACTGCTTAAGGTACCTATAGCAGAGAAGCGCCATCCAAAAAGTCCTGGCATGCTGCCAACGTTAGTTAGGGATGGAGTACCCGGCTGTAGGATCTAAAATGAGCATGAGGCCAGGATGGATAACCATGAACTCGGTTGTCATACCCACAAATATAAGGTGGGGCTGCAAGGGATTGGTCCAGTATTTCCTCATTCCCTTCCCTGTATTTTGGAATGCTAATGTGGTATCCTGTGCTATTATATGTTGGAAATGTGTGTTCTGCGTTTTAATTTTGATTTTTACAGGGGTTTAGAGCATGAGACTCTTAATATCAGGGTCCTGGGTTAATGCCCCATGTTGGATGCCAACAATTAAGAGATTACTGTGGGTCTCAGAAAAGACTTTAGAGTTGGGACTTTGAAACAACTTTTAGACTATTATAGACTATAGGGACTTTTGAAATTGGGCTGAATGCATTTTTTTGGCATTATAATATGGGTATATGCTTTTAGGGGGCCAGGAAATGGAATGTGGTAGTTTGGAGGTGTGGCCTTGTTGGAGGAAGTGTGTCATTGTGGGGTAGGCTTTAAGGTCTCTTTTGCTCAAATTTCCTCCATTGTAATGATCAGTCTACTTCTTATTGCCTGCAAGCTACTCCTCTGCTACCACATCTGCCTGCACACTATCATGCTCCCCACCATGATGATAATGGACTGAATCTCTGAAACTGTAAGCAAGGCCCCTAATTCACTGTTTTCTTTGCAAGAGTTACCGTGGTCATGGTGTATCATTAAACCAATAGAAAACTCAACCTAAGAGGAATTGTCCACATCAGCTTGGCTTATGGGCCTATTTATTGAGCATTGACTTGATTGTCAATTGATACAGGAAGGTCTAGTTCACTGTAGGTGGCACCACACCTGAGCAGGTGGATCTGGGCTGTATAAGAGAAATAGCTGAACAAACCAGAGGAAACAAGCCAGGAAGTAGTAGTCTACTATGTTCTATGCTTCAAGTTCTGCCTCCAGGTTCCTACCTTGAGTTCCTGCCTTGGCTTCCCTCCATGATGGACTATAAGCAAAATAAACATTTCTTTACTCAATGTGCTTTTGGTTTGTGTTGAATCACAGCAACAGAGAAGCAAATTATGGCAGATTGGTTCATGGATGTCCTTACTTAGTGGGTCAGCTTGAGTCCAGATGATTGTTGCTAAAGTACAGACCCATTTATGAGTGTTTGTATGAGACAGACATGAGGGGAATATTGAACCTCTCGTTGGGCTGTCCTCTTAGTGTAAAAAGAGAAGTGATTTGAATTAAGAATGGATATGTGCATATATACTTTGGTGTTTTATATGGACTCAGTGGCAGATAGTTTTGTTGGGAAGCTTGAATCACAATGATTTTTTAAAAATGGGTCAAGAAAGTTGAGGAAGAAGAAATGTGAGTGGAAGATGTAAATATGGAGTGTGAAGTTTATCATCTCTCATGTTAAAGCTAGTCAGAGAGTATCTACACTAAATCACACAGGACCTGTCCATCAGCAGTTTGGCCAGTCTTATCCTGAGGCAGGGCAACTCTGAAGAGCTAACCTGTTCCACAGCTCCATGGAGGGATTCAGTCCCTCATCCTGTACAACCCTGTTGCCTGAAGGAGCTGGTCCTGAGGCAAAACCCAGTCAGGCAGCTTGCTGTACACATTTCTCTACATCAGCCTCAGTCTGTGGTTGAGGAACCTGACCCTGGTTCAGCTGCTATCCAGTTTTGTGAAACTCACTGTCTGGGAGTGGGGTGGGGTGTCATATCATGGCATTCCTCCCAGCATTTAAGTGGATACTTCTCTTCCAATAACATTGCCCTCAGCATGTGAGTGGTCCCTTCCTTCCCTTTCCTTTTCTTTCCTTTCCTTTTCTTTCTCTCTCTTCCCTCTCTCTCTCTCTGCCTCCCTTCTTTCTTACCTTCCTTCCTTCCTTCTTCTTTTTTTTCTTTGAAACAAGTTGTCATTATGTATCTCAGGCTGTCATGAAACACACTCTGTAGACCAGACTGGCCTTGAATCAGAGATCTGCCTGCCTCTGCCTCAAGGAATTCTGGGATTAAAGGTGAGCACCACCATGCCTGGCCAGACCCTTCTATTTTCATTCTGTGAGCTCAGCAGCACACTCAGAGGTGTAGGCATTCCTGATAATCTGGACATAAAAACGTCTCTTGACTCTTTCTCCTGTGTCTAACACCAACTGAAAGAACTGAAAAAATTCCTCACATCTAACATATCAACCAAAGAAAGGAGGAAGACACATTTTCAAAGTGAAAAAAATGCATAATATTAGCTAGAGAGTGGCAGAGTGGCAAGTAATGTTAACTTCTGGAGTCTACATGAATAATAAAAAGATTGGGCACAAAATTTGATTTACCCTAATCCATAATCTTCCAATCCCACTTCTGATGGAATATTATCTCTGTATGTTCTGATTTGAGCTTTGTTGCAAAGATAATTATTTTAGTTTTGAGACCAACCTTTTCTCCATGGGGTAGCAAGCTGGGATTTAGCATAGGTACAGTCACCCAGAAGACCATGACTTAGTTAAGGTTTCTATTGCTATGATTAAACACTACCAAAAACAAGTTGAGGAGAAACCATTTAGTTTACAATTCCATATCACAGTCAGTCATTGAGGAAAGTCGGGGCAGGAATCTAGAAGCAGGAACTAATGCAGGGATCATTCTCCCTTGGCTTGTTCAGCCTGCTTTCTTATACCATCCAGGATCACCTGTCCACAGTGGACTGGGCCCTTCCACATTAATCACTAACCAAGTAAATCTTCCATAGACTTGCCTACAGGTCAGTCTTATGGCATTTTCTCAATTGTAAAATCCTTCTTTCCAGATGACTCTAGCTTGTGTTAGATTAATATAAAATAAGCAGTACAACCTGTCTGTTCATCTGTCTGTCTGTCTAACTGTATCTATCATCTACCAATCATCTCTTAATCTATCATCTACCTGTCTATCATCTGTTATCTATCTATCTATCTATCTATCTATCTATCTATCTATCTATTATATATTAATAATCTATGGTTCTATTCCCTGTCCCCTGCTTCTTTGTCAGACTGAGATAATAAGTTATACAATGGCTTTGTTCTGGAAAAGATGCTATCCAGAGGAAATTGTGTCTTTGTGTCCTGACAGGTTTAAAGACCCTCTGTTCTCTGTTCATAGAGAATATATTCCACAGTATTACTTGATACTTAGTGAATCTTTGAAGTTAGAAAAAACTGAGTAAACCTACTGACCCTTTGGGCATCATAATCCCCATAGGACAGTTTCAGAACTGCTCTTGGGGTTCATATTGGTCTAACCAGGAAGAGTAGAAGAACTGTAGAAGCATAGACCCGATGTTCCTCTGTCCATCTTCTCTCCACACAGTAACAGACCCTAGTGGTGAAGACAGCCTCCCATTCAGGCACAGGGGTCATCAGGCCCTGTGTGGGCTGTTATGGCGCTCTGCAGTGTAGTAAGATAGACAGTGGACATATCTTCATTTTATTTGTGCCTTAGTTAATATTTTTAATATGAAAGGGAAATCATGCCCTGTGTGACTGTGAGGTCTAGAACACAGGCTAAGCAGAGGCCAGAGCTTGGGACTTAAGTAACATCATTAGGAAGGACTCTCTCCTTTCTCCTTCCCTTCTGTTTTAACACTGCTTAAATCTACCTAGGCTCTATCCCCAGGCAAGAAGCCTCCCCAAACTGGAGGCAAGAGTTGCCCTGGGAAATCTTGCTGGCAAGATTCATGGTGTCCAAGATTCCCCTCTCTCTGTCATTGCCCCCATTCAGCGCCCTGGCTCCTTTTGGAGAGCTACCATCTTGT
The DNA here is from genome assembly GCF_943737965.1 of Phodopus roborovskii. Lineage (NCBI taxonomy): Eukaryota > Metazoa > Chordata > Mammalia > Rodentia > Cricetidae > Phodopus > Phodopus roborovskii. The sequence continues at coordinate 433,596 of NW_026126486.1, read as the reverse complement.
TCTTTCCCATCCCAGCTCTCAGAATCTCCCTGGATCTTCTTGATGTAACCAGTGGCTTTTGGTCTGTGTCAGATATGGCTCTGGGTCTCAGTTGAATTTATACACCTTAGATTGGACAAGGTACCTTGATGAAGATGGTTGTTCCTCCCTGCAGAGAATCCCATCTTAACCAGAGGGCAGTGTCTGCAGAGGAGGTGGGAGATGCATCTTCAGGTAGAAGGAGGCTGGCTCTGCACAGGTGTTGCCCTGGGCTTTGCTCTCCGGCAGCATGCCCTTTCTGGCATGAAAGGACTCCTTGTCTGCTGGTTGGCAGATCAATGGGTGACATTGTGCTGGCATTGGTATTTGTCTAGAAAAATCTCCCCGACTGACCCAATTCCTGTAATGCATAAAAAAATGACAGAAGTAATATTTTTGTTCTTGTTTCACTTTCATTCATTTTATTTGATCAGGGCTGAACAAAACTGACATCTCATCAAACTCCAAAGTGTGTTTCAGCACCAGGTTCATCGGAGGGTGGCATTTAAAACACAGACGTGGCAGGAACAAATGTATTTGCCAATCCCGTCCAGCCATGTAAACCTGACCTTTCTCCTGTAGATTTATTGACATGGGCCTGTTTTGTATCATATTTCATTATTGTGCGTGGAAGGATTGAAAGTTCTTCTCTTGGAAAACAACTCAGTTGGGGCCAGAGTGGCCCATAAACCTTTCCTAGGTAGAGAGAAAGGGGGAATTAGAAAGTCAGGTACTGGCAGGATTAGCACAAATCCTCAAAGAGTGTCTTTAATTAAAAATACCTGGTACCAACAGCAGAGGCATCTGGCATCTATTGGGATTGAGAAACTGCATCCAAGGTAGCTGTAGTTTACTTCCTGTGCAGTCTGCAACCCCCACGCAGCACTGAACCCATCTCTGATGGATACACATGGTGTCTGTGATGTGACACACTTGACATGCTCATGTCAGAAGTCCACCATCGTACAAGCTTCATGAAGGCAGGACTCATCTGCTGGCACGCTTGTACAACAAAATATCGGAGTCTTTGGAATCTCTTGAGCACCAGGGACATGGCACTGAACAGGAAAAGGAAGATTCCAGTTTCCTGGGCATTTCAGGCATCAAAGAGCAACTTAGCCTATAAGTTAAGAATTAAGTCAATGCAATAATGTTAGGAATTGAAGACAATTTGATACTTTGTCTAACAGGAAATAGAGGATGCATGTGAGGGGTTGGCGTGATAGCTGTTGCTGTACACAGGCCCCCTCAGTGGGTGGGGAGGATTTGAGTTGTCCATCTTATTACTGAGATGGAGCTAAGTGTGAGACCTGGAGCAGAGACCAGTTCAGGAAGCGCCCTTGTGAGTACAATGGCTCTGAAAGAGGAATGCATGCTGTGTGTTATTGCGGTTTAATAAGGATCAGGATAAACCATTAGGCCGAACAGATGTTTATTCAGGGAGAAATAACTCACAACATAGACAGGTGAACACCAACAGGTTCCTGCTTCCAAGAATTCCTCCGGAAGTCCTCCTGTCCCTGTGTGGCTTGCAAGAGAGGGCTCTCCCATGCCTCCTCAGACTTAGTTCCCAGGTCTCTTCAGCCCCTGGCTCCACCCCCCCAATGGGTGTGGTCAGTGCCACAGAAGGAGACAAAGTGAATATCCCACTACAGTGTGTTCAGGGAATAGAAAGGGAGTTCCACAGGTATGTGCCAGGAGCTTCAAATTGAGGAGATGTGTACTCCATCAGAGCCCAGGGGATATGGGGGTGACCCTACCTTGGCAGATCCGAATGACTGCTGTGGGGCTGTGGGGAGGAAGGGAAGGAAGAGGTTTGCTCAGCTGCAGGGTGGGGAAAGTTGTGTCACAGTTAGATCTAACAAGGGTTTATAGCAGCTAGGCCTCTCCTGTGCGGCACTGAGCCAAGAATCTGTGTTTGTGTAAGCCATTCAACCTCCTCCATCACCACCTTCCTCAGCACCTGAGGCTCAGGATTGACCAACAATACTCATGAGTCTCTGTTTTTGTCTGTCCTATGGCCCACTCCCTCTTTTTCCTGTGACAAGGTTTCCAGTCCCCCTTACCATGTCCTCTTCCTCCCCTGGCTTTGTCTAGCTCCCATGTCTCTCCTTCAGCAAAGGCACACATTGAAGCAAGATGCCTTGTGGAGGTAGCGCTTTACACCCGAGACCTGCCTGGGAGAAGTTCCCTTAAGCCCCAGGCCTCTGGTAGCCTGGACTCTGCCCAGTTGAGAAGCCCAGGCCCTATTGTCCCCTGTGGTGATACAGGGTTGCATGGCCTTCTGAACCAGCAGGAGGCTAGGGGACTAGCAGGAATGCTTCAGCCAGAGTCTCTGTTTTGTTGCTAATTCAATTAGAAATGCAGAGTCCTGGGAGTTTCTGCAGGAGAATAAACTTGTTCCTTGCCCCCTGGATCAAGCAATGTCTGAAGTCTAAATCTGGATAATCAGGTGGAATGATGGATTCCAACTCTTCGTGCTTATATTATTGGGTTAGGTTTTTCTGCCATGCTATCAAGACTCCTGCCAATCAGCAGGGCTCTTGGGGGCTCACAGAAACTGAAGTGGCACCAGGGAGCCTGCATGGGTCTCTGCTAGTCTCTCTGCAAACATGCTGTGGTCCTTTAGCTACGGGACTTTGTAGAATGCCTAACCGTGGGAATGGGGGTGTCTCTGACTCTTTTGCCCTCTTTTGGGGCTCTTTTCCTCCTACTGGGTTACCTCACCCAGCCTACTCCTTATGCATCCGGTTATGCTGCATTCTGCTGTTATCGCTGGGAGGCCTGCTCTATTCTGAAGTCAAACTGAGGAGCAGTGGATCTGGGGGAGAGGGAAGGTAGGAGATGGTGGGGAGATGAGGAGGGGAGGATGGGAGGCTGAGGTTGGAAAGTATTGTATGAGAGAATAAAATAATAATAATAATAATAATAATAATAATAATAATAAATGGGTGCAAAAACTGCAAATAAACATTCCTAGCTATACACGCAAACAAAACAAAAAACAATATACCAAAGACTCTTACTAGATGAACTAGTGCTGGCCAGTGTGTCACCACACCTTGCAGCCTTGAGCTGTCAGTTGTGTCAATGTCTGCAGTGTCTCTTGTCTGAATAACAACAGCTAAGGAGTTGGCCTTTTCTGTCGGGAGTTTCCACCTCCATTGTTCTCTGAGGCACCTCTGAAGGTCTACAGAAAACCTATCTGTGAATTTGGTATTACTAGATATCACCTTGCACTTGACACTGATCTATTTTTGTCTGAGATGTAAATTCCTGGAAACCCCCTATTACAGCTCATTTGGGGGAAACAAGACAAAGAACCAATAGAATCTAACAAAACCAAGTCTGGTCATTGCCCAACACACCAGTTTGGCTTCCTAATGGATCAAGACAGGGGACAGGAAACTTAAGTGCTCCCCCTGCTGCAGTTCCCAGTGTCTAGAAAAGCCCCATTAAACACACAGTACAGCCAATCAGGCCATGTCCCGGGTGTGGTTTCTGCAGCTTACCTGAGTGAAATTAGAGAACTTGGAAGCTCAAGAAGCAGCCTTAACCATGAGGAAAACAGATTTCTGGTATGGCTCTCAGCCTCGAGAGAACTTGGGCTAAGGAAAAAAGACACCAATTCACTGACTTTTTACCATAGGCATGCGTTAATGACCATTGGTGCTAGGGAGTGGCTCACAGCATTCCAGGTTGAAAAACCAAGCTCCTGGTGGCTGCTAGTCCCATTAGAGAAACTGAGATCTAGAGAGGGATAGAAACTTCTCTTGTGTGTCCACTAAGATAGTGCCTGAGTGGTTCTGGGTTACAGCCACAGACTTCAGTTACTCTAACCATTTCTCTTCTTAGCTCTTGGGGGGCAGGGAAGCAGGGAGTTAGGAGCTTTGGGTTCAGCTTCTTGCCATGTGGGGGGATATCTAATCATGCCATGGTTTCCTGGGCAGGTGGCAGGACCATCCCAGGGGTGAGGAGGTTTCACATTCACACAGGGGACCCTGAAGACAAGTTCCAGAGTGCGGTGAAGAGCAGCATGTGGCTTCTAGTTCGGCCCTCTCCCCTTGATACCACCATTCATTGAGCTGTGCATTCAAAAACAGCATTGCCAACTTCATCTTCCCATCTGCAAAATGCACATAACTAATGATCATCCACCTAATGTTCCTCTACCACATGGAGTGTGTGCTCCTTTAGTCCCCTGACCTCTCTGGGAAGCCTGAGCCATTGTCACCGATGAGGACCCAGGCAGGTAAGGGGTAGAGTAACTCAACCAGAACACAATCTACCTGCATCCAGAATCTATTCTTATTTGCTAATTACTATCAAAAGATAGCACCAATTCATAGTAGAATGAAGTTGACAGTTCATCTAGGAATGGTAGTGCACACCTGTCATTTGTGCACTCAAGACTGAAGCAGGAGGATTTTGAGTGTTTTGTTTTGAGACAGTCTTACCATGTAGCCAAGGCTGACTTAGAATTCTCTACGTAGACCAGGATGGTCACAGATCACAGATATCTGCATGTCTTTTCCTCCCAAGTGCTAAGATTAAAGGTGCATGCCACAAGGCCCAGCTAGAGGTTTATTAGCTTGAGGTGCTAGACTTCAAAATAAGACGCTTACTCAAAGAAGTTTAAAATAAACTATAAGCTGTAAAGAAGGAACTCTCACAGCATTCTGATCAAAACTCAGTGGATCTTCATATCAATACCAACCGGGGTCTTTTATTTTCTGTCGTGTGGTGTTTTGATATTGTGAGGTCACAGATTAGCTAACTCCAAAAATGTGAACAACTCAATAGCGAAGGGTGTATTCATACCCCATTCTCCTTAATGTCTGTCTGTCTTCCTCCCTCCCTCCCTCCCTCCCTCCCTCCCTCCCTTCCTTTCTTTCTTCCTTTTTTCCTTTCTTTCTTTCCTTCCTTGCTTCCTTTCTTCTTCCTTCCTTTCTATCTTTCCTTTCTTTCTCTCTCCCTCTCTTTTATTTTTACTTATTTATTTTGTATGTATGTATGCATGTGTGTGTGCACCATGGCATGAATGTAGAGGTCAGAGGATAACATGTGGGAGTCAGTTCTCTCCTTCTATCACATGTGTTCTGGAGACTGGACTCAGTTCCCCATGCTTGGCAACAAGTGCATTCACCATCTCAGTGGCCAGCCACCTACCTTCTTTATCAGACCTAAACCCTTGAATCACTTCTAACCTATCACCCAGGACTGAATACCAGGCTAGTAAGGGCTAAGTACCAGAACTAAGGCCCATGCCTCAGAGTCTGCTGACACTGTTAACATCTTAGTTCTAAACTATTGATCTCACTTTGCCTTTTCCAGCTGTGGAGTCCTCAAGACTCTTTGATGAGGGACAACCTTCTATATGCTGTGAATATATGTTTCTCTTATTGGTTGATGAATAAAGCTGTTTCAGTCAATGGTTCAAGCTTCTTATCGGTTAGGTCTCTCTTAATTATTAACCCATTTACATTAATCTGTTTATCTCCACAAAGTTTAAACTTACTGGTGATGCCTGGGTCTCTTGCTTCCTTGGCAGCTACATGGCATCTCACTGGCAACTCACTCTCTGTGTTCCTCTTCCCAGCATTCTTGTAGTCTGGTAGCTCTGCCTACGCTTCCTGCTGGCTACTTCCTGCCTGTCCATTGGCTGAAACAGCTATATTCATCAACCAATAAGATAGACATATATCCACAGCATACAGAAGGACATACCCCATCAGCTCTTGTCACAGATTCCCTCCTTTCTCTGCCTCCTGACCCATGGGACCCCTTTCCATGCCAGCTAATATCATAGTGTAGCTCCTTCCTCTTAGGAACAATAACAAATGTTTTTCCAATGCTGCCCTTGTGATGAATCAAAATTTCTATTAGCAGAAGATAAGAGGTAACTGTTTGCATAATTAATAGTAAACAAACACAAGTTATTACCCTTCTCCATGAGCAAAGAAATAATACACATTGTGTGGCTGTATTTTTACTTAACCCTGCCTGTTTTTACTATAAAGGGTGGGCACTGCACTTCTCATCTTTATAGGTAGGACTCAAAAGATTCCAGAAGTTTGTCGGAGTTGCAGTTGGCACATGTCATTTTCTGAGCTTCATTTCTGATCTTAAATTCTCTCTTTTGCCTTTTTCCCAAGAATGACTGGAGAGACCATTTCATTAGGAACTCCATTCTAGAAGGGATGGGAGAACAAAAAATTCAAAGGCACAGTTCTCCCTTTCTTTTCGGCCATGCTGCCTCCACTTCCTACTGTGTCTCAAGATTTCTTCTCTATCAATCTTTTTAGTCATATTAATTCATTCCCAGATCCCTTTTAATATAGAGAGGAAGATCTGGCCTTTAAATGACACTACTTTCATTCTGCTGTGGCCTGGGTCAATATTTCTACTTGTTCCAAATGTAACTTGTCCTCTGTTATCTTCCCTGTCGCCTTTGAACCCATCTCACTGCAGTTGACAGAGGCAGCTTGTCGGGCTTAGATGGGACTCCTGGGTCAGGGTTTGCCTATGGTAGAGGCACACCCCACGAACTGGGACTGCCCCTCAGTAAATGACTCAAGTAGAGTGGAGAACAAGTATGATGGGTGCTCGGGGTGGCAATGTTTCAGGGAGCAGAAGGCATGCTGCCATCAGCAGAGGCACACAGAAGGATGTGCTTGAGCATGGGGAAAGGCCTTGGGTCTCCAGAATAGCGTAAAGGCTGCTGTGTCACATTGTCCAAACTATTGCCACCCACACAATAGCAGCGCAATATTTAGTGCCAGAAGGTAATGCCAGAGTGGTTGATGGTGTTGTATGTTCTAGGTCTTCTTAGTGGATTCAGCAGCCTACGCTTAGGTTCTAGTGGGGTTGATGTCATCCCCCTCCCAGTGTCAGACTGAGTAACTCAACTACTAGTCCAATATCTTAGGGTTGGGACACAGACAAGTTAAGCTAATGAGGATTATCGCTATGATTATAAATGGAGTCACTAGGAAATCAGTGCCTGTACACTGGGGAGGCTCAGCTGGTGACAAGGTGCCCTGGGCTTGCTGGTGGCCAAATTGGCAGCGCCTGAAAACAAAGCAGCTGGGAACTGAGAGCAGAGGGGAGAGGGGAGACAACCACTCTGTGCCCTAGTTAACACCCACATAAAGTGAGCCTCAAATTAGATCCAACTAGACTCCCAGCTGTGTGAGCTAGTGTTATCTCTTCCTGCCCTCAGGCAGACCCTGCCTTTGCTCCACTGCATGGGCCCTGTTTTCCTTTGCTCTCTCTTATTTCTCAAAGCTGCCTTGACTAGGAATGTTTTTTTCCTCTTCTATTCTGCCTGGATGAATTCTATTCACTTTCTAGAGCTCAGCTTGGACACTGGGCTCACCAGACCCTCCTATTATTGAACACTACAATAATAACACAGTCCCCCCATTTATTGTTCATGACACACCCCAGACTTTCATTCTTGGCCCTTAGAACAACCTGTAATAACATGTATATTTAAAAATTTTCTGATTTATTACTTGCCCCATTGGATCGGCAGCCCCATGATAGCAGAAAGCAGGGTTTGCTATTCACTAGATTCTCACCATAGTGACTGACACATGGGGCTTGATCAATCTTTTTGAAGAAACTGGAGATACTGACTAAGTGTTTTGGCTCTCTGTGTCTATGTTTAAATATTTATCTCTTACCATGCAGACACAAAAGGCTTGAGATAACATCTGAGTAGTGACAGAGGCAACAGGCAGTGCCAAGGCAAGGGTGGTTTAACTTTTAGGTCCCAATGGAAAGAAGTAGAACTTAGGCGTGCGGGAACCACCACGTCAAATACCCAAAGCAGGGCCCTTTTAGTGACACATCTTGTTTCTATCTTTCCACTAAATAGGTCTTCCTGTAACAGAGACAGATGCAAGGCAGGAGGCATTGACTCTGCATATGCAATGTCTTAGTCTATTTTGTGTGGCTATGATTTCCCAAGAAGTTACTGGAGTCTGGTAATGCGACGGCAAGGTTCTGGCATCTTCTGATGAGGCCCTTGTTGTGCCATTTCCCAGAAGGAAGTGATGGTGAGAGTGAGAGACAAGAGTACCAGATTGCATCTTTAAGCTCTTTTATTTTTATTTTTTTAATATTTTTATTTTTGAAAATCCCATGGTTTGCATAATGTATTTTGGTCTTATCTACCCACTACCACCTCCCTTCAGCTCCCACCACCCTCCAAACTTCATGCCCCTCATTCTTCTTGTTTTTAATAACACTATGAATCTAATTAGTGCTGCCCATTTGTACATGGTCATGGTGCTAACCACATTGGTAACCTAAGGGGGAGGGCAGGTCCCCAAAGGAGAGTGACTCACCCTCCCTCAGCAATCATCAACTATGAATAACTCATCAGCTCACCTCCACTCATGCTAGAAGTTGAACTGCCAAGCCCTTTTATAATCAGTATCAATAAAGAAGGCAATGGCACCCATTAGGCGCTGCCTCCTCCTCCTCACTTCTGCATGGAAAGTGTTATGGTTTGGATTCTAAACACACTAAGAACTTAGTTTTCTGCTAACACCACTCTGGGGTGGGACTAGAGCCTTTAGGAGGTGGTGCCTAGTGGAAAGGAGTTAGGTCACAGGGGGACTGTCCTTGAAAGCCCCTGATATGCTCACTATTCCCTGGTTACCATGGAGTGATCAGGTTTCTTCTCTCCTAAATTCCCAATCCCTGGTGTTCTTTCTGCCTTGCCATAGGCCTGAAGACAATGGGGCCAAGCTACTCTTGGCTCTGAAACTGTGAGCCAAATATTTTTTCTTTTCCTCTCTAAGATGATTGTCTAAGGTATTTTGTCACAGAAATGGAAATCTCACTAACCCTGGGGTTAAGTTTCCAATATACAAACTTTGGAATATATGCAAATTAGAGCCTTTGGCCTCTGGCCCCTCAAATCCATGTACTTCTTAACTGAAAACCATTAATTTCACCCTTAAATGTCCCCAAACTTGTTCCAGTATCAATTCAAAAGCCGAAAGTCCCATCGGAATAAAACAGGAGAGTGGCTCAAGTTCAACCTGAGGTTGGGCAGTCCTGGAATCGTTATTGCCCTTCCAAAGGGAGGAGTGGGCACGAGAGGACTAACTGGTCCTAGAGAAGTCTAAGACCCAAGAACTGGCTGATAAAGGCAGAGAACAATCTCATTGCTAGGTCATTCACAACATCCTTTGAGATCCAGATGGATGTTACCATACCTTCACCACACTTGGATTTGACACCTGCTGACATGGATACTTGTGCCTTCCATAGCAGTGAGTTGACTTGTACTGGACTCACTTGAGTTGTACTGCGACCAAGGAAATCTGTGATGGAATTCAGAGGGCAGAGTCCCCGGGCATTTCTAGACTATAAATGCTGACATTTCTCTGGTGTCTTTCTAGGAAGCACACCCTCATGATCTCAGCCTCCAAAACTTTAGGGTCTTTCTCCCATTGTCACAATGAACAAAACCTGACTTTGTCCTCCCCATACCAATCTCTTTAACAACCTTCATTTGACTCTGCCTGTAGTATTCCCCCTCAAACATGCTTTCCCCTCTTTTTATGTATCCAGATGAAGTTTCCCAGATCTCTCAGTTCAGCGTGTCTTTAATTGTAACTCCATCCTGATAACGCATCGTGGATGCTTTGGTGTACAGCAGGTTCTCCTAGGGTATTCCCTCTGCCTTCCCCAAAGTCCTAAATCACAAATACCACCTTAGAAAGATACCAGCAACAGATGGGAGATGAGCTGTGCCCAGCTCCAGCAGAAGCCTCTTTACTTGCTGTAGAAGTCACAACAGCCCTCTTGTTGCTGTCTTCTGCCACTTCCATCATGACCATTGAGGTAATCCATAAGAAGGGCTACAGTCTTTCTGGGACTTTTGCCTTTTCCTGAGTCCTCCCCAGAGTGCTGTTAACCTACACTTGTAGCAACAAGGGCTTTTTGTGAACTTGTCCTTTCCAACTGTCTGGTGTGACTCATGGCCAGGTCCTCAGCTACCTCTGCATTTTCTGGTATGTGTTCTGGGTACCAATTTCTCTTAGTCCATTTTCTGCTGCTGCAATAGAACACTTGGAGGGGGTAACTGATAAAGAAGTTGTCCTTGCCACTTTAGAGGCTGGGAAGCCTAAGAGCAAGCCTCTTTCCTGAAGGGTCTTCTTTCTGTATGATCCTATGGAAGTAGGGAGGACCATCATGGAGGGGGGAGGAGGGCTGAAGGATGAAGGGGAGAGGAGAGGAGGTAAAAATGAGAGCAGAGGCGATTTTACCTCTGGTTTCCAGCCCTTTTATAATCCACTATTCATTAACATTAATATACTCATAAGGGTGGAATCTTCCTAACTGAAATATCTTCTACCAGGCTCCACTTTCCAGCCTGGATTAAAAATCTAATACATGAGTAGGGCAGGATGATGAACACCTTTAATCCAGCACTCTAGAGACAGAGACCAGCAGATCTCTGAGTTCAAGGCCAGCCTAGCCTACAGAGAGAGTTCTGGGACAGTCAGGGCTACACAGAGAAACCTTGCCTTAATCATCATCATCATCATCATTATCATCATCACCATCTCCTATATGAACTTTGAAGGAATAACTGGTAGTCAGCTAAGAGCGATCTCTGAAGATGGTTTCTATATCATTTTATATGTGAATACTTATTACAATTCTTACATTGTTGGGTTGTATCGGCTGTTGCTGTATTTGAAGATGCTAAATCATGAATGTAGATTCTTTACTTCATGTGATTGTGTAGAGATCCAGCTGTGCCTTCCTCTTTTTCAGAGCAGGACCCCAAGGGCCCTCTGCAGGGGCAGGCCCTTGATGAGGACCCACACACAACCTCAGCACAGGTTCTGTTTTACTCTTCCCTTGAGATCCTCGTCTTCTGAGGAACTTGGAGCTGTATTTTCTTGGCCTTCTGCCTGCCTCCCCTTAGTCTACTAGCCACAGTGAGTCTATATCCATCTCATACTATTCAGAAATGGGGTCTTTGAGGAGGCATTGTTGGTAAATAAAGATGGGCTGCTGGCAAACCAACAAGTATCTTGGCTTCCACTAGGACCTTGCTACTTCCAACACAGATGACTCCAATGAGATAAATTACATCCCTGCCAGTATAAACACGACTGCAATCAATACAGTCAGTAAATAACACGACTTTTCGAAGAAGAGAAAATGCCAATATTAAATATGTTTCTATTGACACACAGCCAAATTGGTCTGAGGAATATAAGTGCATACACCCAGTCCTGTAGCCCTGGGAGAGAGAGTCTGTAGTTGATTAGCTGCCTGTGCCCCTGTATGGCTCTACTTTGGCAGAGACACTGGGGAAAAAAGTGAGATCATGCCAAGGAGACTTAGCTTCTCATTGAAAGATCTTCTTCAGGGGTGTCAGCTCTTTTTCTGTTGGACAGTTGAGTTCCATCCCTGCCTTTCTAGGGTTGTGAAGTCTTCTCTCAAGCATTTTGCTTCTCTGGGTTTCATTTGCATCCTCTTTGAAGGGAATGCTTCTAGAGACACCTCCTAAGTAGAGCTGTATGGCCCTAATGGCAACATTTGGCTGGCTTTGGGCATCACAAGGAGCCTTCCTGCGAAGTGGTCTCTTGCCTCCTTCGTTTTCTTTTTCCTTTGGTTTTTGTGAAAGGAAATTAAGTCTTGGACTTGCACATGCTGAGCAAATGTTGTACCATGGTGCCACACCCCAAGCCTCTCATTCTCACTATATAACATTGCTACAGTAGAGGGGCCTCCAGTTTAAGTGTGCCGTGAACCCCTTGGAATTAGATTTGGCCAAAGTAGAAACTGCAAAATGAGGGTGGCTAGAGGAATAGGATATAATAGCATCAACACTATTAAATATTTATTAAGTACTCATTATAGACTGGCCTTGTGTTAGGCATTTTATATCAATTACTTCATTTAATTCTTACAGCCATTATGTTCTATTAAGATCCCTAATGCACAGATGAATAAACAAGGGCCACACTGGGTAGAAGACAGCAGACAGGGTTCTTTTAGAAGGATGGAACTGGGAAAGCCTTACTTAAAAAAAAAAAAAGAACAAAAAACTATATTTCAACAAAGAAGTAGTGCTGAACTGTGGTGGAAGGCATGGGAGAAAGTGTACTCCAAGTTAAGGTGGAGCGTGTTCAGAGGCTGGGCTGGGGTCAGAAGCTTCTTGGTGTGTTTGACATACACTACAAGGCAGTGTTCCTGCAAAGGTATGGGGGCAGGGAAGAGGACTTCGGAAATAGGTAAGAGAATGTTGTTTAAGATCCCAGGAACTATGGAGAAAAATTTGATTTAAGAGTGAAGGGTGGGTCTACAGTGGTTTGTGAAATGCAAAGTATTAAACTGTTAATTCTGATTGACAGCTTGAATGGACTAAGAAACATCTAAGGAGTTAATTAACACACCTCTTGGTGTGTCTGTGAGGACCTCTCTGTGAACCATAGGTCATAAGGGCTCAGATGTAAGTAACAAAATGATCCATTGATGGATTTATGATATGGGAGGTGTGAAAAGTAGGGGGTGGGCCTGATTGGAGGATGCAGTTCATTGAGGTGTGGCCTGGAGCTGGTTCTCGCATTTGCCTTTTCCTGCATGTTCTTCTCTGCTTCCTGACTATATGAGATGAAGAGCTTCCTCCACACAGGCTCCTACCACTGTGATGCTCTGTACAAGCACATAGGGCCAAGTGATGGTGGAGTGAACACTTTGAAACCCAAGTTGTTCATGTGGGGTGATTTTAATCACAATAATGAGAATAGCAACTAACATGAGTCCTTTTAACACGTTATTCATTCAGACTTCCCCAGAGTTGGTCCACATCCTCCGTCTGTGCTTTATTTGAGGAGATCAGATGAGACAGTGTCTCTGTTTCCTGTTCATGAATCAGCTCTGTCTTCCAAAGAGTTGTATGTTAAGAACTGATCAGGCAAATGAAGCCCAGATCAAAGCCATGCCCAGGCATCATCTCTGATTTTGCCCTCCATGAACCTGACACTGAAGGGAAAACTTCTTCCTTGCATGGTGAATGTGTAATGTGCCATGGCAAGATGAGCCATGACCACTCTGAAGATGAGCTTGGAGGATTCCAGGGAGAAAGGCTCACTTCAAATTACCCGTCCTGAGGGGAAATTACATTAAATATCCCTCCCTTGAACCAAAGGGAAAATATCTAACACAGAATTCCAAAGCTCGCTTGGCCCCAAGTTGTTTTGTAGGCCTTGAATCAGGAATCACTCTGTGAATATATACAAGAGATAAAACAGTAAGAACACACAGATACATGATATGACTTACAGATGGTGTGCTCAGCATGGCCTAGCTATGATGAAATTGTTGGGCAGCCCCCTGATTCCGGAATCTTCTGTACTTTAAAAAGTGGAGATGAGAGAGAACATACTGTTATTCCTGTTGGTGTGAGGCTTCTGAATCTTTGAGCATTGGACTTAGATTGTCTGGAGTGAATTATGACCCTGCCATTTCATTCTGGACTGGGTCACCTTGTAGAGATCATTGAAAACATTGGTGAGTCTCAGCTGAGTCTAAGGAAAGAACTGGATTCTTAAACTATGTTGAGACTGTCAAAGACTATGGGACTTCAAATTGGACCAAACACATTTTGCATTATGATGTTGTTATAAGCCTATGGGGGCCAGGGGATAGAGTGTGGTGTTTTAGATGAGAATGGCCCCCATCAGGTCACATGTCTGAATACTTGGTTTCTAGTTGGTGGAACTATTTGGGAAGAATTAAGAGGTGTGGCTTTGTGGAGAAGGTATATTATTGGGTACAGGCTTTCAAGTTTCAAAAACCCATGACATTCCCAGTTAGCTCTCTCTGCTTCCTACTTGTGGATAAAGATGGAATCTCTCAGCTACTGCTCCAAGGCCATGCCTGCCCACTTCTGTCAGGATCCCTATTATGACGGTCATGATCTCTAACCCTCTGGAACTGTAAGCCTCAAATTAAATGTTTTCTTTTATAATTTGCTTTGGTCATAGTGTCATATTATAGCAATAGAAAAATAACTATTGAAAGTAGAGGGGGAACCCAGACCACTCTACCCAAAGACACTTCAGAGTCACAGTTCTCCACTGTGTCTTCAAAGATGCTCCTAACATCAGGTTGTCCTGGCTCTACCATGGGAAGCGTAGTTGGAGGTCTTTCTGGGTCCTACATTGCCCCTCTATAAAATGGGCCATTCACAATTATCTTCTCCAGCTCTGTCGCTTCAGTGTGTTCAGTGTTGATATGGAGGGGCCCTCCATCCCCGTCAAAGGAGCATATGGACAATGCAATCCAGGACAAGTATCTGGGGGCTTACTGAAGGGGAAGAGTGCCCTCGTCTCACTATGCATTAGAATAGTCAGGGCTGAAGTGGTGTCTTTTGGGGGATTCTAGATAGAAATTCCCAGGTCATAGCCCAGACCAACAAGTAGAATCCCTCCAGATGACCTCAAGGTGACCTAGCAACTTCCTGGGCAGCAGACTTGCTTTGGTTTCTGGGTACTGGATCGAGACAAGGCAGAACAGAGGTCTCTAAGAGGACAACCCCAAGGAGAAAGACTCATGTTTGCAGGTTTCCCACCCAGAGGACTCACCAAAGAGGACTGCCTCAGGCGGGCCCAGAAGTCTACTGAGCTGAACAGAGTTTGCACTGCTGAAGTAATGAAATGTGAGACAGGGTAGCTGCAGAGAAAAGAGTCCCCAGCAACCAGAGTGGGCATGTCCTGTGGCAACTTGGTTAAAGATTGGCAGAGCCATTGCTATGGGAAGACCAGACACCTCAGGTCTGTGAGGATGGAGAAGTGCTGGTGGACACCTCAGTCAAACTGCAGAAGGACCAGAAGTGGCTCAGTGGTATATATGTAGTTCTGGATGTGATTCCCAGATGGATTAAAATAACACAAAAAAAAGAGGAAGGTGGGGTGAAGGAGAGAGGGGAGAAAGAGAGGGAGGGAGGGGGCAGAGGGGAAGGCAGAGCTGGGTATGCTGCACACACCTATAATTCTAGTACTCCAGGGGCTGAGACATGAAGAGCAGAAGTTTGCAGCAGGCCAGATCTACATAGAAAGATCTTATCTCTTCTCCCCACTCCAAATAAAAATGGCAGCCCAAAGACTGTGCATTAGGAGTAAGGACTATGCTCAGAGGCAAGATGTCCCCCTTCCCACTAGGCTTCTTAAACTTAGCACTGTAGGCAATTGGCAGATAATTGCTTGGTTGGGGTGGAGGTGTTCTGTGCTTTGCAGCAGATGAGCTTCAGCCCTATGCTCTACTCATTTGTTACCAACAGCACTTGTCTCCTTTTAGGACAGCTAAGGTATCCAAACCTTGTAAAATGCCATAGGAGGTGGCAAGTCACCTTCAGTTGCAAGCCACTGCTGAGAATCAGGGTCATAGCTTATGACCAGTGATGAATCTGAAATAGATGAGTCCTAGAAAAAAAAAAAGTCATAATAGGATTGTGAATAGGCAGCAGCATTTTAGATGACCACAAAAGCAAAACTTACAGCTTTTAAAGGAAAACAACATGATACAAACTCCCTGCCAGGTATCATTCACAATACCCACCCCAGCATAAAACACCGCCAGACAACCGAAGCAGGAAATGTGACCCGTAATCTAGACAGCAGTAGTCAACAAGCAGGTGCTCAGGTGGTACAGACACCAGAATTAACAAAAGACCCCTAAAATAGCTATTACAAACGTGCTCAAGGACTCACAAGAGCAGAGAGGCATGATGGGAAAGGGCAGGGGGAATTCCAGTGGAGAGATGGAAACCACAAAAAGGAATCAAATGGAAATGGTGAAACCGAAATTACACCACCATGAGGAAGACCTTATAGCTGGGGTGAATGACAGGCTGGAATCCACAGTCAAGGGTCAGCAAACATGAAGATGATCAATAGAAAATATCCAACCAAGGGATCAGGGGGAAAGGGAGGTTTTTTGTTTGTTTGTTTGTTGTTGTTGTTGTTGTTTGTTTTTGCTTTTTGTTGTCGTTTTGTTTTTAATATGTGCAACAACCACTGTTTAGACAGTTAATTGACTTTAGACTAATGTGTAAGATTTTCACTGGGGGTAGGAATGCTTGTTAGCACATGGTACAGAAACAAGCAGATGTGATGTGGGAAAAAAAAAGACAAAACAACTTCACTCTATAAAATTTAAAACCACAAGGATCCCGGGGGGGGGGGCAAAAATGAAGCCAACATGATTTGGGTATGTTGGGGTTCTTAAATGGGTCACAAACTACATCGGAAGTGTGATAAGCTGGGCACTATCAAAATGAGAAGGTTTGATCGTTCAAAGGCACCATTTAAAAAGGAGTGAAAAAGCAAAACCATAGGAAAGAATTTTAAAGCACATATTTCACAAAAGAGTGGTAGCCAAATATAAAAGAACTGACTACAACTTGGTTGCTTAAAACAGAAAAGCCAAAGTTTTAGTTAAGTGATTTTAAAGGATGTTTTATGAAAGGAGATACATAATGAGCCAGTTAGTACATGAAGCATGCTCGCCATTAAAAATCAAAACTATGATATGTACAAATACCTCAAGGAAGGAGTGTACTGGCATTCAATTTTGGAAGCATATAGAGTACCAGGGACTCATATATAACTGATTAGTAATAATGTAAAATAGAAATGTTATAGTAACTTTGTAAAAAAGTTTCAGAAATTTCTTGTGAAATTTTAAAAAACAAAAAACAAACAAGCAAACAAAAAACAAGCCATTTGTTCTGTGACTAAACAATTCTACTCCTAAATATTTAACCATGGAATGAAAACTAATAGTCATATACCAAGATTCATAGCAGCCTGATTGACAGTATCTCCAAATGTAAAGAGCCCCGATGTCATTAATGGCTCAAACCAACCCTCCAATGAACACCTCTCTATTACGAGTTTAAATTTGCTCAGCAACAAGAGCACAAGCTTCTGTTACTTGTAACATTATGGATAACTTTCAAAAAGCATTAAGCTAACTGAAGGTGGTGTTGAATGCAAGAAGAAAAGCAAGAAAATTATTAAGGGGACATGGAAAACAAAAGGAGATACTCACTCCCAAGTTCTTTAAAGGCCTTTTTCAGATGAGAATCAAGAATTCCAGCTCACAAGAGTGAGAGACCTTGGAACACTCAGTCCTCAAGGTTGAGGGAGAAGAGGATGAAAGATTTTTAAGAGTCAGAGGGGATGTATGACTGTAGTTGGATTTTTCTTTGGGCTGCCAGTTCACAAATAATGACACAAAGACTTACTAATTGTGCAAGCTTGGCCTTAGCTTAGGCTTGTTTCTAACTAGCTCTTTTAACTTGAATTGATCCATTTCTACTAATCTATGCTCTGTCATGTACCACCATCCTGCTTCCTCCGGTTCTCCTCTCATCTCTCATGGGCCCAGATTCCTCTTGCTCTTCTCTCTCCCCAGAGATCCTGCCTACACCTCTTGCCTACCTACTGGCCATTCAGCTTTTTATTTCATCAGTCACAGCAAATACATCTTCAGATAATGTACAAATATCTCACAACATATGACAGCAAGCAAACAGTGTCCTCCAGACACAACAGGATTAACATGAACTCACAGGGCCTATGCAGGTTCAAGTCAATCGGGATCCTAGTGCTAAGTGAGGGTGTGGTCATGGATTCCCACTCCTAACCAACAAATTATATGCAATTGATACCCACTTGCAAAGGACAAATTCTCTGTTGCAGTCTCTGTGGGTGTATTTAGCCACACTTCAGAGCAGACCCCATGCTCAGCAGTAGAAGGCCAATACAAAATGAACTCAGTGCCTTCTCCCTTTGGTTTGATTATATTTATTTATTTATTTATTTATTTATTTATTTATTTATTTATCGTCTAACTGGTCTTTTGTTTATATGCTTTGGTTTCTGGTTTGTTTTCAGGTTTTGTAGCTTTGTTTGTTTGTTTAGTATGTGTGTTTGAGAGAGAGTGTTTAGTGGGTTTTTGTGTGTATATTTGTTTGGTTGGTTTTTAAAAAGAGAAAGAAAGAAAGGGTGTAGAATTGAGGCGGTAGAGAGGATCTGGGATGAGTTGGGGGAAGGAAAACTCATGAATAGAATATATTGTATGAAAAATAATTCAATTAAAAAAAAGAATTTCAGCACAATTAGTATTCACCATGATGATAGCTGCATAGAGATAATACTCCCTTTGTGTGGAGATATTTTGAATATCCAGAAACCAGTGCTTAAGGCCTGAGTAAGTATGATCTTGGACTGTGACCTTACTCCTTTCCCTGATATGAACCTGTAATAAGACAATGCCCATTTAGTTATCGTAAGAGCACGTTAGCTTCTCATGCTATCCCTGTGACCTGGGACCTGGTTTCCTCACGGGTCACCCTTTCCAATGCACCTCAGGAACTACCCTGTGATCCCATCTACAAAAAAGGAGAACGTTTCACTTTTTAAAAAAGCAGACAAAATTATATGTGTGGCCATTGTAGAGACACTTAAGCTCAACTCTCTCTTGAGAAGCCTATACCCACCATTGGGTAAGCTCAACTGTTTCTCAAGAAGCCTACATCCACCATTGTGTGTATGGTATTTTTCCCCTGAACATTCTGTTACCCACTAAAATCAAAAAATGCACAATAAATATAGAAAAACTTACAGGAAACAACATGGAAAATTATATTTAAGAACAATATCATGTGAAAGACATGAAGCAACACATTTTACATAAAATACAACCTTTACATTAAAGGTCATCAAGTGTTCTTGAGATAAATTGAAGATTTAAGTAGATGGAGATATACAATGTTCATAAACTTGGAATGTTTAAATCTATCACTCTGTCTGTCTGTCTATCTATCTCATGTAGCCCACACTGGTCTTAAACTCATTATACAGTTGAGGACAACCTTGAAATTCTGATCCTTCTGGGATGACAGGCATGGGCCACCAAGTCCAGTTTAGATCCTCTGGGTTAACCCAGAGCTTCATGTGCTAGGCTGATCTTGTTAAATAGGGCTAGTTACTGAATCATCAAACCTTTGTGGAATAACTGAAGGCTCTAAATGTACAGCCAAGAGAAAGCCAGAGTATGAAAGACCCTAGTCTGCAAAGAAACAAAGGATAAGAAATTTCTCACAGGTCTTGGCCCACCACAAGGAAATAAGCCCCCAACACTAGAACAAACTATTCCAGATGACCAGCCCTGTCTGGGTCACACCTGGCCAATGGACAGTCTTGGGTCTTTCCAAGTCATTCTGTGGTTTTTCCTTTAAAGAACAGGCCACACCTGGGTGATCTCTCAAACATGAGATCATACTTTGTAATCAATCTCCTTGTGCCCCATGCATGTATGCTGATTTGCGGTCTTCTCTATAAAAAGAGCCTGAACTCTTTGGGGGTGTGCAACTTTCCCCGAGATTGCTGACACCTGAGCATGCACTAGTTCAATAAACACCTCTTGCTTGTTGCATCTCCTGGTTTTGGTGTTTGTGTCTCGGGGCTCTCCCATCGGCCCATCAGAACCCTGGAATTAGGGTCTTACACATGCATTACCTAAGCCTCTATCAACAGAGGTGTAGCCCAAGCCCTGCAAGACTCAATATTCTTAACAGGGACAATTTGACGTATATATTAAACTGAAACCCAACAAAAATAGCAACTTCTTTATGGAATTAGTAATTTCATCCTGAAATACATATGACAATGCAAAAGATCAATAGAGTTAAAAACAACTTTTTAAAAAAAAAGTTGGAGGGCTCATACTAACTAATTTAGAGATTTACTACAAAGCTAAAAAGTCAAGACAGTCACATTAGCATAAGGACAGATATGTAGAACATTTAATATAATTATGAATTTACATATTCAAGGTTAACTGATTTTTTTTTTATGTGTCTCAAGAAAATTCAATGTGGCAACAGAGACTTCAACAAATGGTGTTAGGACAGCTAGATAACTCTGTGGGGAGACTCTAATTCAGTCCTACCTCTCACTGTACAGGATTCAATCTGTGTAAGACCCAGGGAGGCCTAAATGTAAACACTAAAACTCTTGAGCTCAGGGCTACCTTCACAGTTCTGAGCTGGGAGGAGATTCTTGGACAGGATCTTGGAAGCACAAATCACCAAAACTTGATAGATTCTATTCTAAAAGTCAAAAGATATTAAAAAAAAAAAAAAAAAAAAAAAGGAAGAAAGCCACATACTGAGAAGACATTAACTCAATAATTCAAAGAACTGCCCCTCCCATGAACAAAAGACTCAAAAATGACACATCATAAAGGGAGTTACACAAAGAAACCCGTGCAAAGGTGTTCAGCATCATTTGTTATCAGAGAAACTCAAATTCCAGTGATGGCAAGAGCCTACTTCACACCCACTGAAATGGCTAACATTAAAAACGAGTCATCACTAAATGTCAAAAACAACGTGGAGCAATGGGAACTGTCATGCTTCGCTGGTGGGAGTGTAAATGTTACCAGCACTTGGGAAAACTCTGGCAGTTTCTTATGAAATTAACCATATGACCCAGCGTCCTACCCCAGAGATAGCTCATGATATCATGAAACAGCAAAGAATATGCCATCATCCCAGAATACAGTTGTGGCCCCACGATGTTTGTGACATCTTTGCAAGGCGGCTGTGGTGGCGGCTGCCTTTAGTTTTATCAGTCAGGAGCCCCGGAGGCCTGGAGTGTTTCTGAAGCAGCCTCACCTCTGCTACAGTCACTGCAGATGTTAAAGCAGTGCTTTACTGGATGGCTGAATGGAAAGGGATAGATGAAGAGGGAAGAAAAGATTAGAAGTCAATGGGCTCAAAGCCATAGCTCAGAGAAAGCATGCAGACAAGACGTGGAGGCACACACCTGTAATGCAACAAGCACTCAGGGGCAGAACCAGGAGCAGCCCGAATTTGAGGGGGAAGTTCCAGGTCTGTGTCAGCCACATTAGCAAGACCCTTCTTACCTCTAAGAGCAAAAGGAAAAAAACAAACATACACAACAACAAGGAGTGAAGGAAGGAGCAAGAGAGCAAGCAAGCAAATGAGTAAACCACCCAACGTGGGATTCTATTGACTGGCATTTCGGAGGAAGGAGGCAGGAGGTGGAGGCTTTCCTAGGGCGTGTGAGCTGCGAACTGGTCCAAAGATCAGTGAACCAGACTGGCAGGATGGAGACTCTGATCGGGAGGGGAATATGATGCAGGGAGGAGGCTTTGATATAGCCAGGCTGTGCTCATTCGGGCACAATTAGTGTGGACAGGCGGCATAGAAAGCAGTTGTAGGACAAAATGGGACAAGAAAGTCTCAATGAAGCTGCCAAGTGCCACCACATCCTGTGTGTACTCAACCTCTGTGTCACAGCAGGCTCTCTAATCAAGCTAAGATTATTGTTGCTACAGTCTGGCTTTGGGGGGGGTTGCAGAGAGTGAATGCCCTTGGCTAAGCACAGACCTTGGTGGAGGGCCTTGGAGTGGGGGGATCAGGTGGGAGGCAGGTGGGACAGAGAACAAGACTAAATCCAGACTAGATGAGCTAATCAGTTTAACCCTGAAAAAGGAAACCAAAACCAAACCAAACAAACAAAACTCACTCAATCCTAAATCCAACCTAAAACTATCATTTTCTAAAGAGAGAGGAGGAGTCTTTTAAGCCAGAGGCCTTTGTGAGGACATGTGAAATGTCCTATGCCAGGCCCAGAAGGTCAGACACTACACAGTGTCACTAAGTGTACTTTAAAAAAAACCTCTGGAGGGGAAGTGTTGGGAACAGACTGTAACTTCATTTGACTTTTTTTTTTTTAAAAAACGTCTAAACCTAAAGCTGTGTACAAATCTAAGCACCAACACACCACACACTCTTGCATTTTACTTTTCTGAATATGCGCACACATCTTTTTAACTGTATCAATCTGAGATCCAATTATTCATCATTAGCACATCAAACTGAAATATTAAAAACCTGCAGTCACATCCAGTTTTAGATCCTGCAGTCACGTCCAGTTTTAGATCCCATGTGTGTGAGGATAAAAGCATACTAAAATGATGAGTATCCCAGGTTCACAGATAAACACCACACACCTGCCAATAACATTGTCTCCTCTGGTTGAAGCTCACATGGGTTCTTACTGATCTTGTATAAGGTTTTTACCACATGGTTAAGAGCAATGGCTGCTCTTCCAGAAGATTGAGATTCAATTCCCAGCGCCCACATAGTGCTCACAAATACCTGTAACTCCAGTTCCAGAGGGATCTCATCACAATGCCCTCTTCTGGTCTCCATGGGCACTGCAACCACATGGTGCAGGCATACATTCATAAAATAAACTGAAAACACTTTAAACCTAAAGTAAATTACCACTGGCATGGCCATTACCTTTCAATGTCCCCTTAAAACTCTTCTGGAAGT
This sequence comes from Phodopus roborovskii, assembly GCF_943737965.1. Classification (NCBI taxonomy): domain Eukaryota; kingdom Metazoa; phylum Chordata; class Mammalia; order Rodentia; family Cricetidae; genus Phodopus; species Phodopus roborovskii. The sequence continues at coordinate 411,155 of NW_026126486.1, read as the reverse complement.
TTCCTAATTGTCCCTTCTCTCTACCACTAGCTGTAACCTATTTCCACAGCCTCCAATTACTTTGGACCTATGCTTTAGCATATAGACATCCTCTGCCCAGCTCTCTTGTTCTGGTATCCTGTCATCCTCCAGGCTCTTTTTCAGAAAGCTCACAGAAGCAGCACCAGTGGTCAGGCAGTGACTTCTTGCCATACAGTAGGTTCCCAGGGCTCCAGGTCCCCCACCATTAGCCCTCTCCTGCAGTGGTGACGGTCCAGGCTGTCCTCATTGGGACCCCAATGAGGCTGTCCTCACCGGATACCACGCTCTTCTAGGCTGATCTGAGAGGTGGTTGAAGCCTGGCCTGGGAACTAGGAAACCAGGCCTCAAGCCCTATTCTACTTCCCCTTTCCTCTCTATAAAATATGGCTGGTGGTTTAGACGGGTGGTCCTTTGGGCATACATACAAACAGTATACAGTGGATTTGGGGGCAGGGTGCTTAGAAATCTTCAATATTCCAGGGCAGCCCTGGGGTTCTTGAGAATGAACCGCTGATACAGGGTCACGACCTCTGTGTTTTTCCTTTGTTCACCCTTCCTTTCTCTTTCTAGTTCTCACCAGGCACATAGATGAGGGGCATCGAAGGAAGACCTCCCCCACAAAAACTAAAAAAACAACAAAAACAAAAAAACAAACAACAACAACAAAAAACCCCGTCAGGTGTAAATGACTGTCACCAGCAAGCAGGCTATGCAGCCATGATGTCAGGAGCCCCATGTACCCAGAGTGGTCAGCACAGCAGTTTCTGTAGTCTTCATGGTGTTACCATGGGGTTGGGCTAATAGCACCCACATTTTCAGAGGGGAGGATCAATAAAAGGAGTTTAAGCATCTTTCCTAAGACCATCAGTCAAAGGACATGAATCTTGACTAATGTGAAGTGCCCAGATAAAGAGATGCCCAGGGTGACAGTCATAGACAAGAATTTTATCCACTGGAGGAAATATGAAAGTGATGCCAGGACTGAGGCAGACAGCTAGACACATCCAATCCTGGTGTGTGTGTGTGTGTGTGTGTGTGTGTGTGTGTGTGTGTGTGTACATGCATGCATGTACCCACATACCTTTGCATGTGTGCATCTATGTGTGTGCAAGTGGGTGGGTAAGGTTCTCAATGAACGCTACCCAGGCCTCTTCTCTTTGCGTGTGCACATAGGAGAAGGAAATAGAAAAAAAGCTACCCCCAAAGAGCCTTGATCTGACTTGTGCATGAGACACACATGGCCAGACACAGATACACAGGCATACCAATGCATGTGTGTGTGTGTTTGGGGGAAAGAAGATCCTCAATGAATGTTCCACAGTTTCTTTTCTTTCCACACATACACACACACACACACACACACACACACACCTTAAAATGGGGAAATAGAAACAAATGACCCCAAAGAGCCTCAAACACATAAATGATTAATCCCCCACCACACACACACTTGTGCGGATATGCATACACACAAATATATACATTCACATATGCACACACATGCACACAGATATCCACATGCAAGACATGCACTTGCCTGTGCTTCTTGACTGAAGATCCTTGGCCTGGGGCTAGAACAGGGGACTGTGGCATCTAGAGAAAACTGAGCAAAGTCAGGTAGAGAAGCTAAGCTGGGGTGATGCTGGGCTGAGCTTGCAAAAGGGGAAGACACACAGATGAGAGAGGTCTGAGTGACCTTCCAGGCTGGAGTGACAGCCTGGCAGAGGAACTTCGGGGCAGAGGAAGCCTTTGTCACTTCAGTCAATCAAATAGTTCTGGAGCCCTTCCCCCATGAGTCTGTGAGTTCTGTTAGTCTGGTGTGAGGGTCCCACCCTCAAGTTGCTCAGTCTGCTGAGGACATGGGACATCAGCCAAATGTTTAGAGAGCACAGAGCCATGGGTACAGTGGCTGGGACCCAGGCTGTACTCCGAGGCTCAGGCAGTGAGGACCATTGGCCCCTGGTTTCAGATCCAAGGTCTTCTCCTTACTGACGGTCTGTTGAGCCTGTGACATCACCACTCAGCCTCATTTATAAGACCCAGATGGTCACGGAGTCTGCCTTTGCAGAGGGGTTGGAAGCATGAGGTGAACCTACAGAACACTTGATGGAGAGCAGGCCAAGGAGATGCTTTCAGCAACTGGTGGTGGCTGGGTTCACCTTTGCCATCCCTTTGCAACAGTCCTGAAGTTATCGGCATGCCACCAGCCTGTGCTGTCATCCCCTGGCAGCTCCCTGGGCAATTCCTTCAATAGAGGGGAAAAAAGTGGTTTTGATTCAGGAAGGACAAGGAAGGCCGAGAGTCACACATTCTTAGAAGGGAGACAACGTGCAAATAAATCACACCACTCAGAGAGCTGGGCACCTGATTGCGACAACTCAGGAACCACCCTGACAGGTGAAATTGAACACTTAGAACAGAACATTTCATCTGATTCCTTTCAAGCAGAGACAGCCACGCCTTGACTGGGCCCTTAATTGGTCACACTTTAGAAGCATGCTGTTTACACTTGACCCAGAGTTAATAAACAGCCAGTCTTCGCTTTCCCAAGGCACACGTTTAGGAAGAGGTTTGCTGGGTGCCTGCAACTATTTGCTGGGACTTTAGAGTAAATTGCCCATCCACCAACGTCTCCTTTGCTAGGAGGTGTGTCAGGCCTGGGGTGCTGTGCTAGCATAAACAAATAAAAATCTTCACTTTCCCCAAAGGCCCCCAGCTGCTTCCATTTTCTTGCCTCCATCTCTTTCCCAAGTCAGTCTCCTTCTGCCTTGCCTGGCACCATGCTGTATAGTCTCCTCTCTGCCCCCTCCATCCCTTCCTCCCCATCTTCAGTCAAAAACTGATGATTCTGAAGTCTCTCTCCACACCATTCCCCCTGCCCTGGACTGCACAGCGCACTAATGAGACACCTGTTATTGTCTCCCAACTGTTCCTCCTGCCAGCATCCTCACTCCCTTTCAAGCTCTTCTCCAAGTAGCTGCAGAAGTGAGCCTTCTAAAATGCAAATTCGATCCCACCATGCTCCTGATTAAAACTTTCCAGAGACTCCCAGTTAACTTTGGAATAAAGCACCCAGAGATCTTCAAGATTCCAAGACTGCCCATTCACCTCTCCATCCTGTCTCCTACCTCCTAACTTCTTCCTTTCTGCTTGCTCTCTTCTATATCCAGGCTCTGGGGTTGCTGCCTAGCACCTGGACTCTGGCAAGACCAAAGCAGCTAAGGCTTTAGCAGACTCTCCATCCAGCCTAGCTGCACAAACGTGTGGCCTCCATCCCAACACATCCTCCAATCCTTATAAACTGGGGAATGTGCACCTTCCCCTCCTCTGATGCTCAGCTGCGTGCATGAAGTTTCCTCAGCTCTTCATGGGGAATTTTCTCCTGAAATAGCTTAAGTATATTTCAATGGTTGAATGCATCTCATTGGAGGAAATTCCCAGTGTTGATACCTATTCTCTATTTCCAACTGGGAACAAGTTGATATCAGGGTCTTGACAAGAAAGCCTAAATGTCAGGAGCAGGGAATGCTTTCTCCTAACTGTCACAATGCTTGACTGAAACAATGCACCCCCCCACTCCCATCTGCTCTTCAGGGAGGGTAAGACACTAAGTCTGTCCATCATCTAGTTGAGACAGGACCAAGGCACCTCTCCACCCCCCCACCCCTGTGTCTATGCTGAGCAAGGTGTCTCTCCATACAGAATGGGCTCCACTAGGTCAGTTTGTGCATTAGAGTTAGATCTTGGACCCACTGCCAGTGACACCAGTCACACCATTGTCGTCTATATTAAGGGAGTCTAGTTCAGTCTTATGCAGGTTCCCCATTTGTCAGACCAGAGTCAGTGATCTCTCACCAGCTCAGGTCAGCTGTTTCTGTGGGTTTCCCCATCATGGTCTTGACTCCTTTGTTCATATTATCTCTCCCCCCTCACTTCAATTGTACTCCAGGAGCTCAGCCCAATGGTTACTTGTGGATTTCTGCATCTGCTTCCATCTGTTTTTGGAAGAGGGTTCTAGCTTCTCTGGGGTTGTGGATTGTAGGCTGGGTTTTTTGGTTTTTGTTTTGTTTGTTTGTTTTTTGCTTTATGCCTGGTATCCACTTATGAGTGAGTACACACTATATTTGTCTTTCTGATTTTGGGTTACTTCACTTAGGTTGCCTTTTTTACTTCTGCTATTCACATGTGAATTTTAGGATATCATTGTTTCTTACCTCTGAGTAGTATTATTGTATAAATATACCACATTTTCTTTATCCATTCTTCAGTTGAGGGCATCTAGGTTGTTTCTAAGACCTGGCTATTACAAATCATGTTGCTATGAACATAGTTGAGCAAATGTCCTTGTGGTATGGGTATGTGCTCAACAGTGGTATTGAAGGGTCTTGAAGTAGGTTGATCCCCAATTTTCTGAGAAATCACCATACTGATTTCCACAGTGGCTGTACAAGTTTGCACCCCCACCAGCAATGGAGGAGTGTTCGGAGGAGGGGTTTCTTTGACTCAGTTTCAGAAAGTCTGAGTGTGTTACGGTGGGTGAGACATGGCGGAATGGCTCACACCTCAGTTAAGGCCAGACTAAGAGCCAGAGAGAGAGCTGGGCTAGATCCAGAAGCCTGCTCCCAGTGACCCACTTCAGCCAGCTGTGTTCCACTGTTTAAAGGTTCCACAGCTTCCCAGAATAGGGCTGGAGTTGAGAAACTTCAAAACTCCAGCCTGTGGGACATTTCAGATTCAGGCCCCAATAGCATATGCCATGGGGACAGTTTCGATTTACCAACATGTCTGAATGAGGTAAGCACCATTACTGTCCCTGTTTTTGTTGAGAAGGAAATAAGCTCTCAGCTTGTGCACCAAGTCCTAGGTCATACAATGTCATAAATAGGCTTGACCTCAGTTATAATTGACTCGAGCTGTCTGAGGTCCTCAAGAAGAATTTTCTGCACCGAATGTTGGCCACATGCTTATCCTTTTGAATAACCACCTGTTCCCATCCTGAGATGTGTGCTGTTATATTTCACCTGTTTTCTTCTGCTGTAAAGGAATACCCAGGATTGGATTATTTATGAAGAGTCATTTTTTTTCTCAACGTTCTGGGGGCAAAGGAAGTTTCCAAGGTGGAGAGATTGACACATTGTAGGGTTTATTGCTCCAGCCCATGGTAAAAAGTAGAAGAATAAAGATGTCACACAGAGAGAGAATAAGAGAGAGAGAGAGAGAGAGAGCACCAAGCCCACCACCATTTCCACTCTGGGGAAATAGACCCACTCTCACACTAACCCTACAGATGATTCACCAGGGCTCTGACCCCTGTTGCCCCAGGAATTCCATGCCTAGCACAGGAACTCTGGAGGCAGACACACTGAAAATGCAGCAGAATGGCACCTAAGGGAGCCCATGAAAGTGTTCAGACAAGTGCTCGCTGCCTTAAGGAATTGGCCTTTGAAGCTATTTTAAAGCAGAACTCCCTAGGAATCAGCATCAGGGGCAAGTGAAGTTAGACAGCTACCCCCTTTCTCTGAGTTTCAGGTGCTAGCTGCTGGTGGCATATCAAGGGACCACATCTTCTCTGACACCAGCAGCAGGCAAACATCTCTGCACTGAGGGCTGATTAAGGAGTGTGGGGCTGTGAAGTCCACCAATACCAGGCAGCTAAGACCTAGATCCTGTGTGAGTCTAAGATTGAGTGGCCTTGAGCTAAAATTTTATTCTGGGTCCACTGACAATGTATAAGATGGTCCCAAGAGTTCTAAGAAGGCAACAAAGAGGTCAAACCAGCAGGAAGCTCTAGCATCCTTGAGCACTGCTCCCATCAACCACCCCCTCCCCCCCCCTCCCTTCCCACCCCTTCCTTTCCAGCACTGGAAGAGTTAACTCGAAACTGCTTCCATGATGAATGGCTCTAATACTGTCTACGTAATGGGTTTCCTATTTAAATTTTGTGAGGATTTAATCAGTTGGGCGCAGCTGTGCAAGATGCACCATAAACTATGTTGAAAAATATGTAGACATATACATTTATCTGCTACAAATTAAGCTCACTTAGAGGTGGTCTTAATGGCCCATGTAGCCATCATTACAAGCATAAATTCTAAACTGTCTGTTTCCAGTGAATTTGCTTTGAGAAAAAAAATTAATGCTCACCCTTAGTGGAGCATGGTAATAAATGAAAGGACCCTTAATTTGCAAAGCACTAATAGCCCGGCCATTTTTCATTAGGCACCCCACACTGGATCATCAGTGGCAGGTGCTTTCGTGGGGATTCCAGTGCCCAGCTCCAGAGGACAAATGCTGGTTTCCTGAACCCTCTGTGGTTTACCAGATCTCCTCAGGGGACTTGTAAGATCCCTTCCCAAAGCTTGAAGGTACACCTGCCTGTCCTTGGGTTTAGGCCACACCTTTTTGTCCTGAGACACACTGAGCTATGCATGGTCGTTGTGGCAAACTCACGGAGCACTTGGACATGGAGGCGACTAAGCCTCTTGCTGTTCATAGGAGCTCACGGCTACAGCAGAAAAGAACACTGGGTCTGAGTTTCAGCCTGCTGTTGTGTCACCTCCCTTTGTCGGGGGAGCAAGGGGCCAGCAGCTTGTAGATATTCTTGTGTGTATCTCCTCCATCTCAGGGAATTCCACCACGACAGCTCTATGAGGCAGGTGCAGTGTGGGGTGCGGCTGGATCTAAGGAGAAGCAAATAGGCACCTTGAATGCAAAATTAAAGGAGGTACTCATTCCTGAGGTCAAGCAAGTGTCAGTTCCACATATGCATGACATCAACAGCGGAAACCTCCAATAGTTCTCTTCCCATCATGGCTCGGATGGCGCACCTTAGTCAACACCAAAAATATCAGGTATTTTCCCATGGGTATTAGGCTAAAACAGGCCCCCCCCCCCCCCCCCCCCGGGGGTCAGTTTGAGTAGAAAAGATTGACTTCGTCCAGTTCAAATTGATCATTTACTATGACTTGAGCTATGGCAGAACTTCAGATATGAGCTCTCATTTTATATATAGCTAACATCTTTTACTTTCAAGAATATCATCAGTTCGTTTATTATATTTGTAGTCTGTAAACCCCACTGGATATTGACTACTTTATTTGGTGGCTAGAACAGTGCATGGTACTAAGTAAATTTTTACTGAAAAAAAAGGATCTTTGTCAATAGGCAGTGAAATGAGAAGGCATATGGGCATGCTTGGGTTCCCATGCCTGCTCTCATGCACCCAAGAATGGACTTGATTTGATTAAAGGGCTTGATGCATTCCCATACCTATGGATACCACATGTTTTTGCAACTTAGCCATCCCAAGAGCAGGAACAGAAGCTGGAAAAGTCAATCCGACAAATCTTAAAATCAGAAATGCTGAAAGAGTTTTACAAAGACCCTGATGGCAAGAGTTAGGGTGTGCTAGAAGGTGGTAGAAAGAGAAAAAGATGGGAAAGTAGAACCCTTAAAAGCAATCAATAATCCCAACACTCAGGAGGCAGAGGCAGACAGATCTCTGAGTTCAAGGCCAGCCTGGTATGCGGAGCAAGTTCCAGAACAGCCGGGGTGACACAAAGAAACTCTGTCTTGCAAAAACAAAAATGGAACAAAACCAAACAAACAGAAAAAAAAAAAAAAGTCTTTCAAACCTGATCAGTTGCAAAGGCACCACAGGTTGCCAGACTAACCTGGGAATCTCTCAGGAAGCATGTGACATCATTTCCAGGTCTTGAGACACGATTCCAGACCACTTTCCCTCTGTATCCTCCCCATTCAAAACATTCCCTACTACCCACCCTTCCTTCAGGTTAGCAAAGTACACTTCCCCTAGACAACCTTCTCTGTTGTTCTACCCTGCAGGCTCGCCGGTGTGTCCCAATGCTATTCTCGGAGCACCCTGTCTGTAGAATTCTGCCTTCCAGCCTGCAGCATACAGGCTGTAATGCCTCATTGGTTGCTAACTCTTCTCCCAAGCTCAGCTGTCAGGATGAAGGAGCTGGCATCAGGGAATCAGTAGTCTACTTGAGGGCATCTCAAAACCCATGGTATGTAAGAATACTGGGGAAGCCCAAGCCGTGACCATGCAGATTCTAGCCCAACAATCTGGGTATTTGTTTTTGTACCAAGTTTTGAGGACAGGTCTATGCTGCTGGTCTTGGGACCACACTTTAAACAGTGAAAGTCTGTTACTGTATCAGACAGGAGCACAGACCAGCCCTTAATGCGGTGAGGTAGTCAGGCAGCCTGGTGTCTTGTTCACACTCATAATTTCTTCAAAGCACATGGGCAGGCAATGAGCAGACTAGCTCTAAAGTAGCAGCATTTTGCTAGATGCACTATGTACGTGGTAAGTTATACCTCTCGAGGTTGCCAGTTAAAACATTCCTCGTGCACAGTGGAGCCAGGCTGCCCTGAACAGGAGAACAGCATGGTCCTGCCGCAACACCCCTGAGCCAGCTCACATGGTTCTACCTACTAACTTTCCACAAACAACCTGGGGGCCTTGAGACAGATATTCAACCTCCCTATGGCTCTGATGCCACATCTTTAACACGGAGATGATTTTAATACTCATCCAGGAGTGCAGTAAGGGCTTCGTGAAAGCTGCTCTGGGGGAGTCCTGGGCCCTGGATCAATGTCAGCTAACTTTGTCTCTCTGTGTTTACATCTATCCCTCTTCTCTCTCTCTGTCTCTGTCTCTCTCTGTGTTTGTCTGTCTGTGTCTGTGTGTGTGGTATATGTATATGTGGTATATGCATGTGAGTATATGGGCTTGAGCTACAAGGCATACCCATGTAGAGGCTAAAGAAAGACATCAAATGTCTTCTACTATTGCTCTCTGCCTTGAGACATGTCTTTCATTGAGCAGGAAACTAGCCAGCTAGCTCTTGGGATCCATGTGTCTCATCCACCAATCCTGAGGTTACCGTCCCTTACAGCCACACTTGGCTTTTTACACGGGTATTGGGGATTTGAACTCAAGTCTTCAGGTCCTCATGCTGCAGAGCAAGTGTTCTTACCCATTACGAAGTCTCCCCATCCCATCAGCTGTTATTTAATAGTAGCTTAATGCTACACATGTGGTGTGTGTTCCTATACTTCAGCACTAAGAAAGCAGAGGTAAGAGGCCCATGTGTTCAAGGGTAGCCAGGACCACATAGCCAGACTTTATCTCAGGAAAAAATAAAATAGAGCTATGCCTCAGCTTGGACTCAACCTGGAGCAGTAAAATAATTCCAGAGCAATTGTTTGCTCAAAGCCACATTAGAGGTTCAGATGGCTAAGAAAGATCTGCCACCCAGGTTTTATGGAACAGTGATCTGTCTATAATAAAATAATTTAAACAAAATGTCTACTCACTTGTAGACATATAAAAATGTGAGTCTGAGTTGCAAACCCCTCTGAGCCCCAATGTCATGGCCCCGGTGACTGTGTAGGCTCAGTGATGGTCCTGGAGCCCCGGGCCTCCACTTCTCATCATGGCATCCCGTCACCCCACAGGCTCTGCTCCCTGCGCCTAGCAAAGTGGCAGACTTCTTGATCCAGTGTTGCCAGTGGCCAGCGACAGTGCAAAGCAAAGCTGATGTGTTCTTAACAGAGACATGCCAAAGTCACACTGAACTAGATGCCACCAGGTCAGCCTTGGATCAAATGCAGCATCTTGCTTGACCTTTGGGAAATTTCCTTCCCTATCCTCTGAGGGAAGGGCCCTGCCGCTCTACAGCACCATGGCCCCATTAGCTTCCCATTCCCAACCCTGGGCTCTCCTGTGCTTCACTGTCTGGCTTCCCCTCACCCCCATGCCTGGAGCATCATGTGAATGCTGGATTTCCAGAGAGGAGCTGATGCCTGGACCCAAGAATGGAGCTCCTGTCCTCCTAATCCCTGATTCATGCACCAGCTTCCATTTCTGCGCTTGCTTTTGCTTGTTTTTGTCTCTCTGCCACACACGTGGCAGGTATCATGAGGGCGGGGCCACGCTTGTGTCACTTGATGCTCTGACTGTGGCAGGCTTGGGGGCAGAGTCCTGCTATGTTGCCCAGGCTGCCTTTGAACTGTCAGTCTTCCTTTCTGCACCTCCCAGGTGTTGAGAATATAGGCCTGCGTGACAGCAACTGGCTTGTAGTCTACTCTTTGAGGAATTATCTTTGCTATGTTGTCTCTCCTCTTCTCCTGTGAGGTTTTAGTATTAAACGTAGTTCTCTAGATAAAATAAAACAAACCAGAAACAGCCAGTACCCCTTTCTGAGCACTCAGGAAGTAGGTTCATGAACCTATTCATTTTGGATAGAACTCATAGCTGGCCAGGTTTGGATACTGCACTGCCACACCTATGTCCAAAGTTCAGGTTTATATGAAAGAATGATTCCATGGAAGTCCATCCAACTCAGCTAACTCAATGCTCACTGGGTCCTTTGCAGAGGGTCTGGGGGCCGTACCCCTTGGGAGTTCCTGGTGGCTATGGCAACAGTAGCCTTTCTGTGAATAAAATCCCCAACCTCCTTGTTTCTCTCCCACGTGTCAATTAACTCTTCAGCTCCCCTGGGACGCTAGGCTCTCAAACAAGATGGACATGTATACCGTGAGATGGGTAAGAGGGTCTTGGAGCCAAAAAAAAAGTGAGACATGTCCCTAAGGTGGAATAAAAAGGTTGGCTGGACCCCCTGTTTGGCTCTGGTGCACCCACACACCGCAGCGACCATTTCAGGTTCTTTAATGATGTACACTTCCCTCCGCACACCCTCGAGGACACTGTCCAGTGCAGGAAGGCAGGGCTTGTCTGTAGTGGCTCAGCCAGGCAGAGGCCAAGAAAGGACCCTCAGCCAAAAACAGCACACAGGAATCTTCCTTATGTCACCCCACAACGGCAAGGTACTGCTTCTACCAGAGGAAAAGGTCACTAACTACAAAAAAAGCTGTCACCCATGGCAGGCTAGAAATAAGCTCAAGTGCACATCGCTGCTCAGACGGCCACAGACTTTAGTCAGCTTTGAAGCCCATCACATAGTAGGGAACACTGCCTCGTCATATACACAGACTAAATGCCCTAATGCTTTACTTTTGTATAAAGTCACTTTAAAATCTAAATACAATTATTCAAATGTATGAAAAATACAGTAATTTAAAAATACTCATTAAAAACTCTAAGTGGAAAATAAGTACTATATTAGGTGGAATATTAACTATAAACACAATGAAAACAAGGCAATGTAATTAAATTAAAAGCAGATATTGTCACTGATCCTCAGCCAGGGGCTCTCTGTATTTACTAGGCAGGGGGATAGATTAAACAGGAGTGAATAGAGCTGGTCAGGGTCATGTCCTCACTGGACAGCTGCCTGTAATACTGTGTGATGCCGTGGGTCACCTGAAGCCACCTGATGTCACCCACAGGTCATGAAACGACAGTCTTAGAGATGATGGGCAGAGTTTTACATCTTCCCAGCCCCACTTGCTGAACTGAGGCATCTCTTCTCTGGGCCTTGGTTTCCCCATCTGAAAAATACAGGGTTAGAGGAAAATGTAGTGAGTATGGGACATTTCAGAAAACCTAACTCAATCCAGCAAACCATTACCCATGGAAACAGGCCATGTGCCCTGTGTGTGAGCGTGTGCCCTGTGTGAGCCAGTGCCCTGTGAAAGTAACCCAAATATACACCTGCTCCACAAGGGGCTCACTCCTGGGCTAACACCAAGTTTCACTACTTTCTGGAAAAATGTCCCCCCATTGGCAGAGGACATTTAGACAGCGAAAGAGGACCAGGGCTGAGGCTGAGAAGGACTCAGCAAATAAAAGTTCATTCAATTCTAGAAAACCAGCTTCAGTGGGCAATAGGATAGCTCACTTTGGTTAGACTATTTTGTAACCAGTGAGATTATCTGCAAAGCTAAAATTCACAGCTCCCAGCCTTCAAATAAAGAAGTCCCCAGGAGGGTATTGATGGCATCATTGTTGTGGGAAAGAGAAAGAAAGAGTGGCCTGGAGATCCCATTGTGTAGGGAATAAAAGGGCTGGGGAAACAGGTCTATTTTTGTATTAGCTGGCTGCAGACCGGTACACCCCCAGATGGACGCATTCTTAGGCCATATCAGCTCCCCTCCAGGAAGCCAGGATGTGATTCCAGCAAACAAACATAGGCCTGGACACCCTCTGACCAAGGGCCGAATTTAGGGGCACAAAAAATGCAGGTGCCCAGAGCTCATTCTCCACACACCTGAGCCCACTGGGGACTGCCCCTGCCCTCAGTTTCTCTGCTGCAGCAGCAAATGGCCCCCCCACCTCTCTGGTCTGCCCATCAAATCATCTCTGGTCACCACGAGGTGCACAGTGAACTAAGGAACAGTTCTTGGTTGAGGAATGGTTCGGGGGCCTCAAAGTCAGCTATTTTGTCCTCCAGAACCAACAATTGCTTGTTTGTGATTTTAAAGTGAACAGGAGGAGCACAAGGCTCAAGGGGAGAGAGTCTCATGAGGATTTTCAACATGACAGCTTCTGGGCAGCTTTCACATCAGGCACTCTTTAGTCTAAGTGTATGATATATGCTGAAGACCAATACAACCCCCACCCCAGCAGCAGCCACCATTGTGGGGCTGATGCCACTATCATCTCATTTATCACACGTGAAAACCAACGCACAAAAATGTAAAATGATTTCCCCAAGATGGATGAGCCAGAAGTGCCAGAGACAGGATTTAAGCCTTGGCTGCCCTGCTAGTCTGGGTTCCTTAACACTGTGCAAGCCTTGGCCTGTGGTAGACCGCTGCAAGGAGGAGGCAAGCTTGGCACAGGAAAGCCAACATCCTCAATTTGAACTGGTTTTCTCATCTGTGAAATAGAAAAAAAGAATGTAAAGAATAAACTAGATAAAATCTGCCCTTCCGCAGGAAATGCTGACCAAGCACTTGATATTTCCTGCCTAAGAAGATGGACCGTGATTTTGCACTCCCCAAGCCTTTGACTCTTCTTGGAATCTCCACCATAGGAGTCTCACTTCTCTCTCTCTCTCTCTCTCTCTCTCTCTCTCTCTCTCTCTCTCTCTCTCTCTCTCTCTCTCTCCCTCTCTCTCTCTCTCTGTGTGTGTGTGTGTGTGTATGGTCGAGGGTGAAATCAATGGTCTTGTACATGTTGTGCAACTTCTCTATCCCTGCCCTTGTGTTTTTGAGACAAGACTCTGCATGTAGCCTGTTCTGGCCTTGAGATTGTGATTCTCCTGCCTGGGATTCCTGATGCGCATCTCCAACTTCACCTGGACAGTCTTAGGTAATCAGTGCCTGTGGTGTGGTTTTGATCTTCAATTGCTCCAAAGGTCCAAGCACTGAAGCAGCCTGGGGCAATACTGAACCTTGGCAGAACCTTTAGGGGAAATTAAGTCTTAATGGGGGAAGTTAGGTCACTGGGGCTGTGTGTGCCCTTGGAGGAGATTTTGAGAACCTAATCCCTTCTTTCCTTTCTGTTTCCCCACTCCTGGGGAGGTAGGCAGCTCTACTCTACCATGGGCCTCCTGACAGGATGTTCTGCCTCCAGGCCCAAAGCAATGGGACAAAGAAATCATGGTCTGGAGTCTGTGAAGTCGTGACTCCATAAAGCTTTCTTCCTCAAAGCTGACTGTCCCAGATGTTTTGTCAGAGTGGTGGGAAAGCTGACGGACAGTTCTGGAAATGACAGCAGGGTCCCTTTGGTCAGTTTGCAGATGAGCCTAGAATGGGCAAGAGCTGCCCAACCTCACCAGATGAATGATTCTGATGTCAGTGTGAAGCCTGCACCTGTGCCTGTGCTTACTGTACCCACCAGAACTTTCTTAGGCCCCACTTCACTCGGAGCCTCCTGGGGCTCACACTGTCCTCTAACATGGCTCACTGGCAGGACCAGCCCTGGTCTGGAAGGAGGTAGCTGGGCCCATAACTCAGTTGTGTCCCCTGACTGTACAGGAACATACCAGCAGGTCAGTTGGAGCCATCTCTCCTTTCTCTAGCAGATCCAAAGGCTTAGGCACAGCCATCACTGTGTGAGTGACATCAGGCAAATCTGATGGATCGATCCTCGCTCTGGGAGCCTGCCCTTCCCTGACCCGATAGTCAACCCCACTCATGGCCATGTTTAAGACCAAAGTTAGGCCAGACATGGAAGTCCCTACAGAAAATGAACAGACTCACCCTATTGACAGGTAAATCAGGGCCATTCCCCTCACTGAGGCAATCCTCACCTCTTTAGGTCATAGACCCTCAACCCTGGGGAGCAGACCCAGGAGGGAGAGATTAGAAGCCCAAGATCAGGGCTTGGGAGTTCTAAGAAAAAAAAAATTCTAGGTTTTCTCATGCACAGCCTGGGTTTAATGGCTAAAAAGGAAAAGCCTGGCTTGTGAAGTGGATGTGAACTCCTTTTACAAGCCCTGGCCAACTGCCCTCCAGAGTGCAGTACTCTCCCAGACCTTGCATGAGGCTCTGAAGTAAACCTGGGCTCCCCTGATTTTGGTCATGTGTGATGATGTGACCCTCAGGGGAGCAGCAAGGGTACCCATGCCTCTTTCTGCAATTGGCCATAAAGGTCCTGGCCTGCTGGTTATTGAAGGAATGAAATGAGGTGCTAGGTCTACAACTCCTTGGAGCTGTGCCAGGTACCAGGCACACAGTAGTACTAGGTGATGCTCTGCCTGCATCTCAGCATGCTCCGATATCCCCATTTCTCCAGAGTCAACTACTGGAGAAGAGCAGAATGGGTCACGCTTCTGGGTATTTATCTGCAGGGACAGCCCTCTGGAGTTTTGAAACAGTTTATTGGCTTGTACTCATAATGCCTCACAGCTGTGTGCGTTCTTTCCAGGCTGGAATATGAAGGTATGCATATGTATATATTAGTCTAAAGCATTCTTTTCAAACCTAGGGTCACTGAAAAATGAGTTGCTTTGTGGTGATCTTGCTCCAGCAAGTGGTGAGAGACAGTGGATTTTTCTCATTACTGTTGCCATTTTCCTCTGCATGAGTGGAAGACACAGTACATACTGGAGAGGCTGTGGGGAGAAGTTGCTGAGATAGAAAGTCGATCTCCCCTTGGAAGGCAGTGAGGGTCATTGGCTGAAGGTAGGAGACATGAACAGCGGAGCCTAACGACCCATCACATACTCACTGCTGCCCACTTTGCCAGCACAGGCCCTGGCATGTGGTTAATTGCCCACTTTCCCAACATGATACCTGGAATCCTTCCCAGCCTGCACATCTGTCAGAGCTGGCCAGTGCCTCTTCAGAGGAGGAGCCAGGAGGAGGGTAAGAGGTGGACAGGTGAACTCTCTCCTGCACCTCCCCGATGCCACCACAAACACCTGGGCTGCCTCTGCCTGACCTTTGTCTCCTCCTGAGCCATCTGGACCAGGACCATCTGTGGGACTGGAGCAGGGGCTGGGCTGAAGCCCTGCAGCTCTTTGTCTGTTGGATGCTGGGATGCACACTTGGATTAGCTATGGGGCTCCCAAAGACCTCAGGCTCCCACAGAAGTAATATAAAACCTTGTTCAGTCACATTTGAGAGCAAGGACAAGTCTGACATTCTCTCAGGAGACAAGAAGGAAGATCTCAAATGGTGTGGTTTACGGGCTTCTGTTGGTTTTCTTGGGCTATAGCTACAAAGTACCAACAACAGGATGACTTAAGGAATAGAAGTGTTGAGTCTATCCTGGCAGATAGAAGGAAGAGAGCCGCAGAGGGACTCAGAAGTTTCTGATGCAGGCTTCTTGTCCCCTTGACTACTCCTTCTCATCACATTAACTTTCTTCCATAAATATGTCTTCGTGTCCAAATTTCCTCTTTCAAAAGAACACCATACATATTGGCTAAGGGCCACCCACCCCCTAGCATGACATCATCCTAACTTTGGGACTTTAATAAACAAGCTTCGGGAGGGAACACACCCTCCCCACAGCAGAACTAAACATGGCTGTGCTATATACAAGCCTGCATTCCAGCCTGTGCTCAGATAACTATCAATCCTGCTAAGCCATGGTCTCCTCCTCTGTAAAACAAGGTGATAATAGGCCCAGACCAAAAGGACAAGCTGAAATAATGTCTGTGGTGCCTTGAGGCTATGGCCAGAAGATAAGTGGTTGGCAGAAAGCAGTTGCTGTGGGCCTGGAAAAGCTGTCCATGCTATTCAATGGCCAGGCCTTCTGAGTCAAGGCAATTGAGGAATGAGAGGTCAGTCTCTATCTCCAAGCCTGAGCAACTCTCATATAGCCTAAGGCTTTAGGAAACACTTTGGAAATAGAACAAAGACTTCCATTGCAATTCAAATTCCTTTAGTAAAGAAGCAAAAGACTCCTGGGAACAAAGAGTATGAAGCTGAATTAACCTTTCGGATAATAGCTATGCCTGTTATTTTATATTTTAAACAGAAGCCAGCTTTTGGAAAGTATTCTCTTCCTTGCATCTTGGTTTCTTTTGTCTTTGGAGGAAGCCAAAAGCTCAGAAATGGAGTTCTGGAAGCTTGGAACCTTTTCTCTAGGAATTTCCCTCCCATTTCACAGTCATTTTCAAATATTATAAGGAACCAAAAGGAAGCAGATTCCTGCTTAAATGTGTCTTCCGTCTTCCAAACCTAAAAGGTCTCCTGTCTGCAACAGAACATCACCACAATAGCCATGTTCCTATCCAATTAGAGCCTGCGCTGATAAAATATGTCCTGCCAAGAATAGCAATGAGAAAGAAAGAGGGAGAGAGGGAGAGATAGAGAGAGATTTTCTTCCTCAAAAGTATGGGGAAAGGGGGCTTTTAATCAGAAAAACATATCTTTCTTTTTATTACCAAGGATAATACGATATGAATTTCTCCTCCAAACTATACATAATGAAGGTAAAATGAATCATGGGAAATTCTCTTCAGAGCTGTGAGATTCCAATGAGGATGGGAGCTTAGGGTGCTTCTGTTACTTCGTCTGAATCATTATCTACTTTTTCTCAATAGAGAATATTTTCTTTTTATTCAAGGAACATCCTGGATGCCAGAGGCAGACTGTGCCAAGTCCCCCAAGTACGTGGACGCCCTAGTCCCTTTGATGGTTATCTTACTGTCAGACTGCTAGACTGTCCTATCTTCCAGTTTGTTTTGGGTGTGGGGGAAGGGGTTGTTTGTTTTTTGTTTTGTTTTGATTTATTTTTTTCTGCTTTGTCAAATACTAGTCTGGGTAGTAGAACAATGTGACTCATTTATGGGGGTAAACTTTGAACAAAGCAGCTTATGTCTGTCCCTGTATGATCCTTAGGTCCACAACAAATCAGTCAAAGGCCTTTCCAAAAGAAAATGAAATCTACTGAAGAGAAGGACTTTGCCTTCGGAAGATACAGATGCAGGACAGCATCAACACAGTTGGGGCTTCTGCCTGCTAGTTTGCCCTGCAGACTTATGGCTTGTCCTTCTCCTCAGTCAAGTAAGCCAGTCCTTAGAATGCTGTTCTGTCTGTCCCCATGCCCTGCCCTCCAAACCCATCCTATCGGTTTTGCTTCTCTAGGTCTTGATTAGAATGAGTGGGAAAGGGGTTTTGTAGATGAAAATAGAAGACCTTGAGATGGGGAGGTGGTCCTGGGTATCAGGAGCCTCGTGCCAGCACAGTGGCCCTCCAGGAAGGTGGTGTGAGGACAACAGAGCTTGAAGCTGTGGTGCACCCTGAATGCGTATAAGAGGTCACAACTCAAGGTTATCCAGCTTCTGCTAGAGAAGTCTAGAAGACACACTTATCTTGGAAGCCTCAAGAGGGACCCAGGTCTGTACCATCTCAGCTCAAGACTTCTATCTGGTCCTCAGATTTGAAAGGAAGTTTGTGTTCTTCTAAGCCCCTGAGCTCATGATTTTTAAAACAGCAAAAAATGGGACATGAACCTGGTAGGTAAAAATTACCAAAGGGAACATGGGTGTGAACTGGGGGGTGCTTTGAGAATCCCACGTTTTTCTGTGTGTACAATTACCACTGAAGTTTATAATCCTTCCTCCTAAGATGTCCAGAGGCGGACACCCACCACAAAGTGTGTCTGCAAAGCTGGGCCGCATGGCAGCGCTCTTTTTTAATCCCAGCATTTGGGAGGCAGAGAGTGGTGGATTTCTGTGAGTTCAAGGCCAGCCTAGTCTACAAAACAAGTTCCAGGACAGCCAAAGCTACAAAACTAAACAGAGAAACCCTGTCTGGAAAACACACACACACACACACACACACACACACACACACACACACACACGTGACATTCCTGCCACCATCACCTAATATACACCTTGAGCAATGCCACCCATGGAGGAAAGTTCTGTGGTGAGGCAATGCTTCAAGTGTGGCTGGTGGAAATGTAGACAAAAATGACCACTTGGAAAATTATTTGGAAGTTTTATTACCCATTTAGCCACATGTCATTTTTGGGGATGCAGTCTAAGGAACAAATTGTCTGTGGGCCAAGATGAGTGAACAGGCATGCACCATAGACTGCAATATGAAACAGGCATGTGCTGTAGACTGCAATGATGAAAAGATTGAGTCGTCATCATCAATATCACAATGAGAAGGGAACGGAGTAGATGGTGTGCCAAGTATTTCAACACTTCTGTAGCGCAGTAACGTCAGCAAAAATGCTAAGTGAAAATGTCTAAAAGTCTACTTCTGTGTAAAGCAATGATAAATTAGCAAAATTGGACAGAATCTACTTGTAGCACTTGAACTATAAACAAAATCTTGCAGCAATCCAAGGAAAGTGTTTCCAGAAAATAGCTGTGCAGTGGCAAGTGACTTGGAAATTTAGTTGACATTAATGCTTTCCCCTCAGCTCAGAACTAGAAAGCAAGTCCCCCATTCTCTGCCCAGAAGCAGCCTCAATAATCCTAATTATCAGTTTAAAATGACCTAATTCTGAGGACACCTGCTCAAATGAGCCATCTTCACCTCATCTAACTCTAGACTCAATAGCCACACTCAGCATTTCTTGAAATACAGGCAAGTGTTTTAGCTGCTGATGCCTGAGGCAATAAGTGATAGCTGGGAATATATACACACATACAAACATACATACATACATCCTTTTTTTCCCCCTTTCTTTCACCAAAAGCTGGGGAGGAGAAGCTAGAGACTGAGGAGTTTTGGAGAATAGTGTTTGAAAGCCTGTAACCTGCCTCTGAGAATCTTGACAGCCATGTCTGTTTCTAGGACACAGCCTTGGGGAAGAAATAAGCAAGTCCTAAAGCTTTCATTTCTGAATGATCTTGGAATTCTGTATAATCAGAGGAAGGAAGGCCAAAGCCATGTGTAAACTGTTTGTCTGGTTGGTGAAGGCATACCCAATAGACACAAACCTCAAAGACCAGAAGATATTTTGGTTTCAGGCTTTCAACAAATTCTCTGCTCAGTTATTAGCTGATCACTAAGCCAATGGACACAGAGGCTGCACATCACAAAGAACACAGACCTCACAGAATTGTTTATAAATGTTACCAAATGAACAAGTACAATAAGCTGCATCACACCCGCTTGGTCTCTGGAGTTGCTGCATTATATTCAAAATGCACAATTATTAAATCCAAGATCACATGGCATACAGCATGACCCACACAGACAAACAAAAGAAACCACTGATTCAAAAAAACAACACAAGCAGCTTGCATTAGAAAAAAAAAATCTAAGTATAAGCTATCTATGGAGACTTAACTTAGATTAAAAGATACAGGGGGAAAGTAAGAGGAGGGGAAGAGAGTGAGTGAGAGAAAAAGAGGGTGGGTGAAACACCCTTCAGATGAAAAGCCCTGAGCTTGATTCCTAATACCAACTGTAAACACACACACACACACTCATACACATACTCACCTACACACACGCCACACACACCTACACACACCACACACACACACTCACACACTCATACACACACACCACACACACTCACCTACACACTCACACACACCACACACACTCACACACTCACCTACACACACACCACACACACACACCATACACACTCACCTACACACACACCACACACACACTCATACACACACCACACACACACCACACACACACCACACACACACCCATACACACACACCACACACACACCACACACACACCACACACACACACCCATACACACACACCACACACACACCACACACACTCACCTACACACCACACACACACACACATATACCACACACACACTCATACACACACACCACACACACTCACATACTATACACACACTCACCTACACACACACCACACACACTCACTACACACTCACATATACTCACACACACTCACACTCACCACACACACTCACACACACTATGTGTCTTGGGCAGACTTACAAGAATAAGAGCAAACCAATTTTTCCTTAAGACAAAAAGTCTTCTAAGACGCAATGCAAAAAGTATGCAGTGATCAGCCAATCCAGCAAGAATACACCACAATCACACACACATATGCACTCACAATGGAACTCCAAAATAGAGGACCGAAGCACTGACAGGACAGGGCAGAAGTAGATGGTCCCACTAGGATAGTTGGAGATACAGACACCTCACTCCCAGTGACAGGTAGGATGAATGGACGGAAGACCAGCAAGCGATCTGAAGCTTCAACAACACAATAAATCAACCTCAAATGCTCCATAAGTCAAAATGTGATTATGTCCTTAAGAGTCTACCATAGGTTGAACTTAGTTTAAATTTAAGAATGCATTTTAGGGGCTAGAGAAGTAGCTCAGTTGGTAGAGTGCTTGCCCAGCCTGCACAGCACCTTAGCTTTGGACCCCAGTAACTCATTAAACTAGGCCTAGTGGCACACACTTGTCACCCCAGCACTAGGGGTGAAGGCTGGAGGATCAGGAGTCCAAGGTTTAGGGCCAGCCTGAGCTACATGAACCCCTATCTAAAAAAGAAAGGAAGGAAGGAAGGAAGGAAGGAAGGAAGGAGGAAGGAAGGAAGGAAAGAAGGAAGTGTATTGATTGCATTTGACCTGGCAAATCCCTCCACTTAGTCTAGCCTGCTGTAAGTATCCTTGGAGCACCTATTAGCACATAACTGAGCAAAATTACCCAACTCAAAGCCCATTTTGAAACAGTTTCAAATCTAACATGTAGTTTATTACATGTCACACTGAAAACAAAAACTAAGATTGTTTTCTGTGCTACCTTCCTGACAAAAGCTCAGGATTTACAACATGGTGTCTACTTAATGCACAATATTTTTATACCATCATAGATAAAATAAAAGCTTTTTAAGTTAAGCCATGATAAATCAGGGACAGGCTATAGCCCTAAGACATAGTGCACAGAATACCCCACCCTACAGCAGTAGAATATGCATTTTTACATGTACATGGAATAAAAGTAAAATTATATTTTAAAAGATTTTGTATACATTTGTACATGAAATTTAAAGAATATACTTAAAACAGTTTGAAATGGTGAAATCCTGCTGTCTTAGTTATTTCTCATTGCTATGATAAAATACGGTACTGGTTACTTTTTGCTGCTATGATAAAAAACATAGGGGTCAAGTTCAGCTCAGAGTCGCAGAGAGAGACTCTGAATTGGTGGGAAGTGTGGCTGCAGCAGCACGAACAGGAAGCCAAGAGACCATTCAGCTTTAGCTGCACACTTAAGGCACGTGAACTGTAAGCAGGACAGCAGGACAGACAGCAGGACAAAGCTGTGGGTCTCAAACCTTGCCCCCAGTAACATACTGCCTCCAGCATAGCTGCACACCTCCCTGAACAATGCCACTAACTGGGAACAAGTGTTCAAAGCCAGCTTAAAGAGCACGGTCTGTTTTAGCAGGCAAGGCATGGCGGTGGGAACAGGGGCCTGGTTGGTGACACCAAACCCACACCCGGGAAGCCTAGTGGGAACACATAGTGAGACCATGCTTTAAAACCCCAATACCCATCCCAGTGACCAACTTCCTACAGCAGGGCTCCACCTTTTAAAGGTCCCTGACCTTCACAAACCAGCTGGGGACAAAGTGGTCAAACACACAGACCAGTGAGGGCATTTCACATACAAACCCCAGCACACGGGAAATATCTCCTCTGCAAGAATGAAATTCAGCTGAAATCCCAAAGTAGAGTGTAAATTTAAAAATTCACAAGACTGGAAACAAAAAGATGCATTCTGGAATAACCAAAGGGCCAACGAAAAACCACAAGGGAAACTGAAATTAACAAAATGAAAGTGCAAGATACCAAAATTATAAAAATAAAAATGCAAGATAGCACAACTATGAGATGTAGTGAAAGTTGTTTTAGAAGGAAATTCTTAGCTGTATATTACTGTCATAAATAATAACTCAGCAATTATTTCAAAATCACTTGAAGACTAGATTGTAAATATTTTACCACAACAAAGGATAGTTATGTAAAATAATGGATTTTCTGGTTAACTTAATAATTTCACAAGTAAAAAATGCATTAAAGCACACCATGTGGTTATTCTGTCAATTACAAATAAGAAATGAAGAATTTAAAAATATCTACAGTAAAGAGGAGATATCATGAGTAAATAACTTAAACTTCAACTTTAAGAGAGTAGAGAAATAATAGCAAACTAAACCCAAAGTGGAACTATAAAGATTAGGATGGAGAGATCAAGCATAGTATGCAAAAATGGTACAGAAAATGAAAACAAAAGCTGTCACTTAGAAAAGATTATTGACCTTTCACAGTAAAGGTCACGAAGTCAATGTCATTATGATCCCTGCTCCACAGATGAGCAAGCCAGGGCAGAGCAGAATCCATTCATCCACTGACAGACAAGAGGCTCTAGAAGGCAGGGCAGTGGTGAACAAGGCACAAACTCAAGTAGCCCATTCCAGGGCATGCAAGCACACTGGTAAGAGAGCTGGCCTGCGGAGACGCCACAGAAGGGAAATTCTGATGGAGAGAAGGTCCTGTACATGAGCAGGTGGTGACAAACTGGACCCGATGGCAGAGGTCTATCCACAGTAGGCATGCAGAAGCCAGCTCAACATCACTGGGTCCTACCAGCTTACCACACAGGTTCCTTCCCCGGCCTCTGCTCTCCATACTAACGCCCTTTCTCCTTTTCCCTGACCGTTTGGCAAAGGTGGTGGAGAGAAAATGTCCCCTCTTTACCCAAGGTCCTGGGCCCTTTGGAGGGGTCTGCTTACGGGGCAGGGGCAGGCTCTGTACTGGGCATGAAGTCTGGTGAACTCCCAGCTACAGCCGATGCCAGGAGGGTGGGGATGAGGTAATTTCTGACTCAGGGTCACAGCCTTGAGACACCAGGTCTCTTTACTTAACGACCTAGTGGCCAGACACACAAACCACACCCATTTCTCTGTCTGTACAAAACTGGGGTCAAAGCTGGATCTGGGCCACCAGTTGCTGGGAGATCTATGTTCTCCTGGTTCCATGGCTACTACTTCTGGGCCCCAGAGTAAGTCACTCAAGCTACTTAGAATCATTTACATCTTTACCGAGGAGGTAATAAGAATACTGTGTCCCTTATCCACAGAGGACTATTGCTGGATTTCTTATGGATATGAAATGTTTAGATGCTCAAGTCCTTTATATAAAATGATATAGTAGTATCTTTAACTTGTGAACATCCTCCTCTGCAGCTTATATACCTCTAAGCTACTTCTAATACCTAATAAAAATGTAAACACTATATAAATAGTTGCCATGCTATGTTATTTAGGAAATAGTGACACACACACAAATCTGTCTATTTAATAGAGATATATTATGTACAGATATTTTTAATCTGTAGTTGGTTTCATCTGTGCATGTGGCACTTCTGGATATGAAAGACCAACTGCATTTATTTCTACAGAGAGTTTGAGGCCAAATGAGGTAATATATTTCAAATGCTAAGGGTGGTAGACAATAAATATTATCCACTTAAAAAATCGGTACAATTGACAAACTACATTGACCAAAAAGAAGATAAAATTCAAATTACTGAAGTCGGATATGGACACAAGAACAGTTATTGATCTTGCGGGGAAAGGATTCTGGGAGAAGTCATGAGTGACAACATGCCAAAAACTTAGCAGCAGAAATGAGCAAATTCCTAGAAATGCAGATTACAACGGAACAAGAAATAGAAAATCTGAGCATAGTCATAACAAGAAATTGAGTAAGCAATTTAAAGATCTTTCAACAAAGGAAATTCCAGAACTGACACTTACAGGAGAATCCACACATTGTTCACAACTTATTTCAAAATGCCGAGGAAAGAACTCTGCCTAACGCGTCCTATGAAACTGACACTACTGTCGTACATGGGTATCACGAGAAGCCTACAGACACTCTAATGGATGTACCCTCAAACACCCTCAGCAAAATATTACATAAACTATATGAAAAAATGCTCAGCAAAATGCTAGCAGACAAGCATCATTTATATGCCCAAGGTAGAGTTATCCAGGAATAACCGCAAAAGTCAGTCCAAGCACACGGCACCCATGGAGAGAAAAGCCACATGATGGTCATGACTGATACAGAGAAAGCATTTATATGAGTTCAGTTTTGGAAGGTCTGGCCCATGGCTAGTTGGTCTGGTTGCTTGGGAGCCTGTCATGGTGCACATTATACTGGTGGGGGGGGAGTGTATGGATAAGCAAATCCACTGGGAAGTGACAGAAAGAGAGAGGAGTTGAACCTATAATCAATCTCCTTTGAGGGCATTCCCCCCACCCCACCCCGGTGACCTAAAGTCCAGGGACCACTCCTTTGATATAAGCCTTTGTGTAGCATGGTTTGATTCAAACTACAGCAGTTGTCCAATATCATACGGCCTTTCACAATGATCCCCCAAATCCCGATTTTTGTTACCTAATAGACAGCTAGATAACTGTGGGCCATCACGTGACTTCTGCCCTCAGTGCTGTCATTTGAGGTGAAGCAGAGAAAACAGGGGTCCTACTGTGTGGCCAAGGTGTGGACAATTGAGGTGCCATGGAAACCAACTCACAGAATCACACACAGTAGGTCACAAACAATCAGTCTGCTTTGAATGAAATGTTGGCTGCTGTCTGGCCTCTGAAACTCATGCCTGAATTTAATCCCTTATGAGATACAGAGAACAGGGATGGATGGGGCTTTATTTTTTTATGACTTACTTCTAATTTAAATTTAAAAATAATATGAAACATTTAAACCGATTGAAAATGATGTATAATCTTATAACAGACATCGGGACATTTGACGTCATACTATAACAAGTATATTCCATCAGATTATTTGCTTCACTTTTTTGTTATCCCTTATTGATACTTTTTGAAATTGTGCCATTCTCTCCTTCCTCTTCCTCCCTTCAAATCCTCCCCTATACCCCTCCTTGGTCTCATTCAAATTCGTGGTCCCTAGTTTTCATTAATTGTTGTTACATGCATATGTGTATATTCCTAAATATAACCTGATCAGTCCATACGATGTCACTGAATTTGCTATTGGACAACCAGTTGGTGTGCTCTTCCCTGGGAACATGGTGCCTCTCACTTCAGCATGACTGTTATTGTCCTTGTTCAGCCCATGCTTGGGCTGCCATGCTAGTGAGACTTTATGGGTGTAGCTTCTGATATTACTAGGAGACAGCAAACTCCCTGATCCTTTGGCTCTTATAGTCCTTCTCCCCACCCCACCCCCATTGGGGTGGGGCTCCATGACTCGGCATTGTGATGGGTTATGGTTTTCTGCAATGGAAGGTTCTGGAAGGGAAATTTTCTTGAGAAGGGGTGAGAACTCCATTTATCTGTGGCTATAAAGACAAGTATTTACAATGTAGTTAGGGATTATGCTGGTTTAGTAGAGCGGTGGTTGTAGGTTCTCCTTCAAGATTACATTACTTCAGCAGTCTGGAGTACTTAGCTAGGTTTCTGGTACAGGTATTATTTTCACCTTGTTTACCGCCAAGGTGTGTGTGATACTACTGCACCCTTAGTGTCATCAGTTTGTACCAGACTTTCTCTTTTGGGCCACCAACCAGCTCCCAAATCATGGCACAGAGACTTAGTATTATTTTTGAATGCCTGGTCTTGGCTTATGCTCCTTTCTAGCTAGATTGTTTTTTTTTTCTTTAACTAAAATTAACCTGTTTCTCTTCACCTATATTTGCCTCAGGGCTTTTTACCTTTTCTTTCTGTGTATCTTACTCTGTGTCTTCTGGCTGGCCCCAGGCCTCACCCTTTCTTTCTCCTCTCTTCCTTTTCCCCTTATTCTTGTCTTTTCTCCTATTTATTGTCTCTGCCCACCAGTCCCACCTGTCCCTTTCCTGCCTAGCTATTGACCAATCAGATCAATCTGGCGCCTCAGGCTGGCAAGGTGAAACAAATGCAACACAGCTTTACATAGTTAAACAAATGCAGCAGAAACAAATAAACACACTTTTACACAGTTAAAGGAATATTCCGCAGCATGAACAATGTAACACGTCTTTGCCTAGTTAAAATGATATTCCATAACATCAGTCCATGCTGGTTGTTGCTGTGGTTCACAGGTGTTAGGTAGGACTATTGGTTGCTTCATTCCTTTGGTAGCTGGCATGGGGTCTTCTAGTACCATGAAAGCTAGTCCTCGGGCAGGAGGCTTTCAGATCAGGAACTTCTAATAGACAGACAGATGGATGGGTTAATGGGTGGTTCAAGAAGGGCTCTTCCATAAAAAGCAGTGGAGTATGGCTGAGTCTCCAACACCTGGGAACATGTAATGACTTGTGCTGTCTTAGGGCCCTAATGCCAAGAAGGACATTCTCAAGCCAGGTGTGGCTCCTCAACCCTGAGCCAGTACAACGAGTCCAAATAAACTCTCCAGTCTCTGAATTGTGTCATTAGCAACAACCCTCCATTTCTTTCACATGCAAAAGTACAACTCAGGTTACACTCGCCTCAGGCAAACCATTCCAAATTTGCCTTCGGATTTGTATGCTTGCGTCCTAGCCAAAATGGCTCCTCCCCCCAACAGACACATTCTTACATTAATCCATTAACAGGTTAATCACATAGAGTGTTGGTCCATTCATGAAGGCACAGTTGTAATTACCTCTTAAAGGTCCCATTGCTGCCACTGATGGGAGATGTCATTTTGTATATGTGAAGATGGAAGATTACAGAAAAACTTCAGGTCATTGACAAGGCAAGATGTCTCTGTCATTTCTAGAGTTTATATACTATCCTTCTGTGGCCTTTGAGGGAGTTGAAGACAGATAGTTATGGTTATAGTTTTCCTTAATATTAAATATAAGTTACTTAGACTTTAGACACAAAGAAAGAATAGATGATGGGATATTTTCTTAAATCTTGCTAAATGTTAATGGGCTAAATATTGTTAACTGTAATTCTTATTTGATAATTGTTATGTTATATATTTTGCTATGTTAAGGTTAAAACCCTTCTTTATATTTTAGACAGAAAAGAGGAGATGATGGGAGATGTCATTCTGTATATGTTTCTCATACTGGTTAATGAAAAATGCACTGTTGGCCAATAGGAAAGCTAGATAGGTGGGATTAGGAGATGAGGAGGAAAGAGGAAGTAGGAAGGAGGGTCAAGATGAAGAGACCGGGAAGACCAGATGCCTGCCCCACTCCCCGGTAAGGAAACCACGTGGAAATACATAGAAATGGGTTAATAATTAAGACAGAGCTAGCCGATAAGAAACAAGTAACTGGCCAACAAAATTGTATCTAATAGAGTCTCGGTGTGTTAATTGGGGCTGGCGCAGCAACCAGACCAGCAGTGGAAGGAAAAACCTTACTCCCTACATGCCACCTCTTCTTATCTCATAATGGGGATTCACTAACGGGAGAGGAAGAGGCAAACCATATTCAAACTGGATTAGTCATCTTTCTTCTTGTTATGACAAAATATCTGATGGAAGTTACTTAAAGGAGGACGAATTTGCTTTGGTTGCTGATTTCAGAAAGTTGCAGTCCATTTTAGTGGGGAAGGTTTGAGGGGGTTAGCTCCACTGTGGCAGGAACAGGGGGTATACTGCAGCTAGGGGCAGACACAACTTTCACTCTTAGGTACCTACTTCTTCCAGGCTAAGCCCAACTCCTAAAGGCTTCAGAGCATCTAAAAGCACCACTGCACAAAACGTGAGCCTGTTGAGAACATTCTGGCATCAAGCTGGAACAAATAACAGCAGCAAGAAGCAACTTTCCATATAGCACAGGCTGACTGTCCGGGGACGTCTGAAATTACAAGGTCTCTTCCAGTGCCCACACATTAAAATAGTTGTTTGCTGATGTTTTGGGTTTGATGGGCTTCAATGTTCTCATGAAAAGCAAAGAAGGCCCTGTGGTGTAACAGGAAAGGAAGGACAGTCACACATCACAGGCACGGGATGCAGGGTCAGAGAACTGGCTCAAAGGGCTGGGGTGAAGGGCTTCCCCATAGCCACCCTGCAGTGTGGGAGAGATGGAGGCTCTGTGCTGTCCTGGGCATTTATAAGATCTAATATGCTTGCATAGTCAAAAAAACTTTCAGTGTACTGTACCTGGATGATATTCTATTTATTTGTTTGTTTATTTACTTATGTATTTATTTTGGCTTTTCAAGACAGGATTTTTCTGTGTGTTGCCTTGACTATTCTAGAACTTTCTCTGTAGACCAGGCCACCTGCCTCTGCCTCCCAAGTGCTGAGATTAAAGATGTGTGCCACCACTGCCCGGTTCTGAATGATATTCTTGCCTATTGCATCTCTAAAAAGCAGTTCCTGACTCCTCTTCTTAGCCTTAGAGAGAAACCGGCTGAGCATCTCCTACATGTTCCTATTGATTTTATTTGATAAAATGTTATCAGATCTCTCTAGGAAAATTGAAATACTATGCCTACCATGTACATGTTTGCCATTTACAGATCCAGAGGATTCTAAGTTATGGAAAATATTTGAGTATCATGCGTTCTAGTTTTAATTAGAAATGTTAATTAAACACATATGCTAACCTGAAGCTGCCAGAAGGAAGAAATATTTGTAAAGGAGTTATGCAGTGTATTGCTGTGTAGTTTTGCACAGGTGTGGACATTCTCACTTGAAGCTCCTGCTTGGTAGCAAACACCTCAGGCTTGGAGCTTAGGGGTGTGAGCTCTTGCTCTAACAATATTGATGTGTAGGCACATAAGTCTGCAGGTGGATTTTTCTGTCCCACCTGACAGCTCCCAAATAACCACACAGAGACTTATTTATTATGAATGCTTGCCCAATAGTTTAGGCTTGTTCCTGACTAGCTCTTAAATTAATCCATATATTTTGTTTGTTTGTGTATCTTGTTTTTTCAGACAGGGTTTCTCTGTGTAGCTTTGTAAACCAGGCTAGCCTCGAACTCACAGAGATCTGCCTGCCTTTGCCTCCTGAGTACTGGGATTAAAGGTGTGCGTCATCACCACCAGGCTAACCCACATCTTTTAATCTACCTGGCTTAATTACTTTTACTTTGTAATGCCCATTAGGCTTGCTCTGCATCCTGCATCCCTGGCATCTCCAGACATCTCCTCCCTTCTTCTTCCCAGCACCCTCTGTGCCTGGAAATCCCGCCTAGCTATTGGTTGTTCAGTTTTTATTAAACCAAAATGAGTGACATCTCTTCATAGTGTATAGTACAAAAAGATTATTCCACAACCCAAGTCACTGTTCCAAACCTGCCTGGGTTTCCTCTTTTTTGAAAACAGCAGAGGTATAATCCCAGTATGGTTTTTGAGAGATCAATAAAAGCCCTGTATTTTGTGAAGTCTGAGGCATGGTCTGGCTGCTTGGCCACAGTGTCCCTGCCCTTCTGCTTCTCAGATGGAGCTGTGCTCACAGGTCACCAGGAAGGGATGAAGAGTTTGCCCTCTCCAGCTCTGAATGTATAAGCAAATAACACACAGCAGGCCTGAGGACTCCAAACACTAAAACTCCTTTCCTGTTTGTCCCTCCTCTCGAGTGCTTGGCAATAATGTAAGGCAAATATCAGGAGCCCAGGGGGGAATTACTGTTAAAAAAATTAAAAATGCTAGTGTGCTCTGGTGTAATTAAGCAATATAATTAAAGTTCTCCTGTTGAAGTCAGCTGGCAGGGGATGCAGGTCACTGTTTCAGATGTAGCCAGGGCACCAGTGTTTGTTTGTTTCTTCCAAGGTTTATCCATATTTTATGGTTTTGCCTCATTCTGATTGTGTCAGAAACATAGGGAAATGTGTACACGTGTGAATCAGCCCCATAAGTCTATAACTTCCTTGAGAGAAGGGGTTGTACCTTGATCACCTGTATTTCCCTGAGGACCAGGGAGTTTATCCAGGGAGTCCCCCCTAACACTGACTGGTGTGCTGCATATCTTCCCAGTCAGAACTTTATTCTGGAAAGTCTCACTTCCACCTCTCTGTGATGATCAAATGAAGTCCTGAGGTTATAATTTTAAATGAAATTAGTTGATTACATGGCACAATAGTTCCTGGCAACAGGAACTTCTGAAATGCCCCTGAGGTCCACTGTGCCTTTGCTCACTCATTTCTTCAACAAATGTTTACTCAGAGTCTTCCATATGCCAGTCGGAGTGTTGGATACACAGGATAGAGTGGTGGATAAGTCTGTCAGCTCCAAGCTCTGAGGAGGCTTACACTCTAGAGAAGGACACAAAGGGCAAAGAGGGAAGCTTGTGCCATCCGTTGGCAGTGGGTGGCATTGTGAAGAGGACACTAAAGA
The DNA here is from genome assembly GCF_943737965.1 of Phodopus roborovskii. Taxonomy (NCBI): domain Eukaryota; kingdom Metazoa; phylum Chordata; class Mammalia; order Rodentia; family Cricetidae; genus Phodopus; species Phodopus roborovskii. The sequence goes on along the minus strand of NW_026126486.1, from coordinate 380,493 downwards.
GGGAGCAGATGGTGGCAGGAACAGGCCCATCTAAGGAACAGAGGAGACTTAGAAGAGCCAGGGAGGATGCCCAGTGAAGGAAAATGGCATGCCTCAAAAGTTTGGGGTGTAGTTGGACATGGACCTGCGGTAGAATTGGAATAGAGAAAAGGCCTATTTTATAGAACACAAATCAGGGGCAGAGTGATGGAAGATAATGTCAGAGAGATGGAGAAATCACACCAAGAGGGCATTGTGGACCATGACACAGAAGCGGAGTTTTGTCATGAGAAAGAGGAAACCCTGGAGATCTTGAGGAGGGAGAGGCCTCGCGACTGTGTGGCAGTGACCACAGGAAGGTACAAGCAGATGCAGGCACATGACTTGGGAGGCTGCTTTCAGAAACAAGTGACAGACTCTTGGACCAGACTGTAGAAGTGAAAAGGGAAATAAAGGAGGGGAACTGAGAGGGGCAGATGATCAGAGCTCCATCATGTCACTCTTGAGGGCCCTCACCACCACCCAATGCCCAGAGCATCATCATCTACCATGGCCACCTTCCCACATGAGCAAAGGCACCAAGCAAATGTACATGTCCCAGCTCTGGCACAAGAAAATCTGAACTGTCAATATCTAGGCTCATGACCCTGGAAAGGGGCCATGTGCAAGACCCACATCCTGGGTTCTGAAGCATGCAGAAGAGTTGCCTGAGTGGAAGTTGGGTGGCTTTGATACTGAGGACTTCAGCAGTAACACATACCCCATTTCTTGTGTCATGTTTTAGGGCCCCCCTCTGCAAAGACCGCCACACATTGGTGACGTTTTCAAGTATAACCAGAAGCCTTCAGAGACCTGTAAATGGATAATGGACATGGTGAGCAAGCAGCACCCTTGGTTTAGAATGGACCATAATCTCATGGGAACAGATGGATACCATTTTGGTTGACCTTTCAACGGGCCCCCCAAATCCATATTACTGTTGTGTAAACAAAGCCTATGGCAAGGACATTGCCAAGGCTCACAACTGGGCCTGTTTGTATGCCAGATTCAAGATTGCAGAGACAAATGCTGAGGTCATGCCTGCCCGGTGAGAGTCCAAATGGGACCAAATTCCAAATAGGACCCTGTGAATGTGAATGTATCCACACTGGAGATTGTCTCTGGGTAGCCCGATTTATCTTTTAACTGAGTATGTGAAAACTTGGAATGCTAACAATCTTGATGGTAAACCCATTCCTAGAGACTGGAAAAGAGCAGGCAGCCACTCCAAAGCACCCAGGTTATGTGGGAGGAGAATGATCTGAAGTGCATTGAGGAAGCATGCATAAACTAAATAAGCAGTACCATGTTCATGCTTGCGATCCCTAAGGGTCCCTGAGCAGTGCTCCATGAAACCACTAACATCAATGCTTTTTTGCTATTTTTGCCAACCACAGAGTTAGCATCTGCACTTCCTGGACTGTCAACAGGAGAAGGATTACCTTGAAGACCTATGCCCTTCTACCCATTGCAACCCCTTTGCAGTGACGGAGGCCATTATTTTCCCAATGAGACTGAGGAACTCTTCCAGAGAAGGAGGAGGAGGAGAAGAAGAGGACCAGACAACCATGCCCTTGCCGGCTTTTCATCCTACTCCAGCTCCTCCCATTCCAGTTGTCCTAATTGTCTCCATTATAACTCAGTGGTTGAACTCTCAACGTCTTTTTCCCACTAAGAAATAAAGAAAGGAAAGGAAGTAAAAGAATACCAAGTGGACCTCTGTCCTAGGTGACAGAGGTTGGAGTGGGTGCCTTCCCAGGGCCCCAAAGACCTATGTGTCTAGGCTTTTACTATTTCAAACATGTAGAATTTCATGGACACATCCCAATAGCGGCCTGGTGGCTGGTCTGACCATGGTTTTCAGAGCAGCATCTTACAGAGATAAAACCTCATGATGCCTTCCCATCCCAAACCTCAAACCAGTCTCTTCCTGCAGTAGGTAGTCACATCAGAATACTACTTCATGTGGGCAAGGAATATGTCATTATTTACCTGTCACTGAACAGGACAAAAAGAATTATGGAACCCTGACTGTGTAGCAAGGGGAATGGATAGAGCTACAGTTCCTGTCACTAGCTTTGGGACACACTGCATTATGAAAGGTAAGCCCACTGTAATCTTGAAGTCTTTCAAAGTGGAAGCAATAGGGGACAGAGAGATGGCTCAGCAGTTCAGAGTGCTTCCTGCACCATCATGAGACCAGAGGTTGAAGCTTGAATCCTGGTACTCATATTACAAGCTGAGCATTCCACACACTCTAGTGTGGAGCCCAGCTTCAAGGGGAGCCAAAGACAGGAGGATTGTCAGGTTTGTCTGGCTTCCAGCCTAGCCAAGAAAACACAAGGCCACAGATCTGGGAGAGACCTTGCCTCAAAGGAAAAGATGGAGAATAATAAAGGAGGATGACTTCTTCTGGCCTCTGTGCGTGAGGCATGAGCTAGGTGTCCATTACTCATAGAACACACACACAAATACATCTCAAAAAGTGAAAGAAGTTTTAAAAAGCAGTGTAACAATGTAAGAAGCTAAAGTAATACAGTTCTTTTATAGTTGTCTTTAAAGAAGGAGGAAGGAGCCACAACTCTAGGCATGGGGTTGGTGGGGGGATGTGGCAGAGGAGAAGCTGGAAAAGGTTGGGATACAGACTCTGTAGTAGAAAGTAGAATCTTTGGAAGCAATGAAGCACTGCAGACTTCATGACTCCCACCAGTGTGAAGCTGTGGACACTGTGACTCCCACCAGTGTGAAGCTGCAGACACTGTGACTCCCACCAGTGTGAAGCTGCAGACACTGTAACTCTCACCAGTGTGAACCTGCAGACACTGTAACTCTCACCAGTGTGAATCTGCAGACACTGACTCTCACCAGTGTGAAGCTGCAGACACTGACTCTCACCAGTGTGAAGCTGCAGACACTGTGACTCTCACCAGTGTGAAGCTGCAGACATGTGACTCTCACCAGTGTGAAGCTGCAGACACTGTAATTCTCACCAGTGTGAAGCTGCAGACACTGTAACTCTCACCAGTGTGAATCTGCAGACACTGTGACTCTCACCAAAGTGAAGCTGCAGGGTTGGCATGGGGTTGGTGGGGGGATGTGGGAGAGGAGAAGCTGGAAAAGGTTGGGATACAGACTCTGTAGTAGAAAGTAGAATCTTTGGAAGCAATGAAGCACTGCAGACTTCATGACTCCCACCAGTGTGAAGCTGTGGACACTGTGACTCCCACCAGTGTGAACCTGCAGACACTGTAACTCTCACCAGTGTGAACCTGCAGACACTGTAACTCTCACCAGTGTGAATCTGCAGACACTGACTCTCACCAGTGTGAAGCTGCAGACACTGACTCTCACCAGTGTGAAGCTGCAGACACTGTGACTCTCACCAGTGTGAAGCTGCAGACACTGTAATTCTCACCAGTGTGAAGCTGCAGACACTGTAACTCTCACCAGTGTGAAGCTGCAGACACTGTGATTTTCACCAGTGTGAATCTGCAGACACTGACTCTCACCAGTTTGAAGCTGCAGACATTGTGACTCTCACCAGTTTGAATCTACAGACATGTGACTCTCACCAGTGTGAAGCTGCAGACACTGTGACTCTCACCAGTGTGAAGCTGCAGACATGTGACTCTCACCAGTGTGAAGCTGCAGACACTGTGACTCTCACCAGTGTGAAGCTGCAGACATGTGACTCTCACCAGTGTGAAGCTGCAGACACTGTGACTCTCACCAAAGTGAAGCTGCAGACACTGTGACTCTCACCAGTGTGAAGCTGCAGACATGTGACTCTCACCAGTGTGAAGCTGCAGACACTGACTCCCACCAGTGTGAAGCTGCAGACACTGACTCCCACCAGTGTGAAGCTGCAGACACTGTAATTCTCACCAGTGTGAATCTGCAGACACTGTGACTCTCACCAGTGTGAAGCTGCAGACACTGTGATTTTCACCAGTGTGAATCTGCAGACACTGACTCTCACCAGTTTGAAGCTGCAGACATTGTGACTCTCACCAGTTTGAATCTACAGACATGTGACTCTCACCAGTGTGAAGCTGCAGACACTGTGACTCTCACCAGTGTGAAGCTGCAGACATGTGACTCTCACCAGTGTGAAGCTGCAGACACTGTGACTCTCACCAGTGTGAAGCTGCAGACATGTGACTCTCACCAGTGTGAAGCTGCAGACACTGTGACTCTCACCAAAGTGAAGCTGCAGACACTGTGACTCTCACCAGTGTGAAGCTGCAGACATGTGACTCTCACCAGTGTGAAGCTGCAGACACTGACTCCCACCAGTGTGGCTGCAGACACTGACTCCCACCAGTGTGAAGCTGCAGACACTGTAATTCTCACCAGTGTGAATCTGCAGACACTGTGACTCTCACCAGTGTGAAGCTGCAGACACTGACTCCCACCAGTGTGAAGCTGCAGACACTGTGACTCTCACCAAAGTGAAGCTGCAGACACTGTGACTCTCACCAGTGTGAAGCTGCAGACATGTGACTCTCACCAGTGTGAAGCTGCAGACACTGACTCTCACCAGTGTGAAGCTGCAGACACTGTAATTCTCACCAGTGTGAAGCTGCAGACACTGTGACTCTCACCAAAGTGAAGCTGCAGACACTGTGACTCTCACCAGTGTGAAGCTGCAGACACTGTGACTCCCACCAGTGTGAATCTGCAGACACTGACTCTCACCAGTTTGAAGCTGCAGACATTGTGACTCTCACCAGTTTGAATCTACAGACATGTGACTCTCACCAGTGTGAAGCTGCAGACAGGGTAACTCTCATTAGTGTGACAGGAACACTCAGGAAAGAGGGCCTGGGCACCCATGGGTGTGGAGAGTCTGGGAGGGGCTTCCCCAGCACCCCTACTGCTCACTTTCAGCAGTTGCCCTAGGAAAACCCAACTGAATATGTTAGCTACCAGGAAAATGTAAACAAAATGAGATTTTACCTCATCCCAGTCAGAATGGCTGTTAACAAAATGCAAGCTGAAGCAAATACTGGGAGCATTGAGCAAAAATGAAAAGAACCAATGTCCACCTCTGCTGGGAGGTAACCTGGTGTGATTGATGACTGTGGAAAATACGTATAGTGGTTCCTCAAAAGCCTGGACCCAGAACTCTGCAGTGCCAGCTAAGCTACTTCTGGGTACACTACAGAGATAATTGCAAATTCCTGCTTATTGATCCACCACTCAAAATAGACTAAATATGGATTTGTTGGGGGATCTGAAAAAGAATAGCTTTCCAACCCCATCTTTCATTAAAGGACAAAAATTCATGGGCAGTTCAATCCTGACCACAGCCACTGTAACTTACACTTGGCGATTTCTACCCCAAGAGGACACACACCTGGCATTTGGACTATGCATGCAGCCTGATACTCCATTGGGTATAAATAACCAAGAGGGTCTTCCATAGGTCACGTGAGATTAGATGTGGGTAAATGACATTTCCATTCAAGTGCTCAATTCAAAGACCATACAGCCCAGCCACGGGGTTTCCTCTCGCTTAGCACTTCCTCAAAATATAGTTTGAGAGCCGCCAGGAAAAAAAAAAGGAGCACCACACTTTCCCGCCCAGAGGCTCATCTCTGACTCAGCCTTAACCTTCAATAAAAGCTACAATTCACAGCGGGTCCTGCTCCTTCCGGCTTCTAGTCTTGCTTCTGTTCCGTGTGCCTTTAAGTACGTTTGCTTCATTAAAAGCTTATGTGGACATTCACTTCATTAAAAGCTTACTTGAAAGTTGCCTCCTCTTTGCCTGGGAAGGCATCCTCATCTCAGCCACCTCACCCAAGGACAGAGGTATTGTTCTGATTTGTCAGTAACAGAGCTGTTAGATGCAGCTACCAGATGAATGGCTCCAGAAGCTGTAGTATGCAGACACAATGGGATATTCAGCCACAAAGAATGAGAGTCTGTCACTTGCAGCAAAAAGGATGGAGCTGGGGGATGGGGTGCTAAGCGAAGGGAGTGGGACACAGAAAGAGGAGCACCCCAAGTTCTTACTCCCATATGGAAATAAGGACCTGGGATGGGTGGACAGTTACTAGAGACTGGGAAGGTGCTGGGCTGGAGGTATCAGTGCAAGGTGTGTGTCAAAGCATCACTGAGAGTCCTGTCCATTCATAGAACTAATACACGTAAATAATTACAGTCACAGAGCTTTGCAGCAAGGCTACAGGCCAGGCCTCTTGGACAGCTGCCCAAAGTTATCGGGAAGGCCACAAAGGCCGCCAACCACTACTTGTCCCTCTGTGGGGCTGTTGCTTCTCAATCAGTGGGTGCTGCTCAGGCAAGCAGGGAGCTTGATGCTCCCCACAAACCACCACCTGTCAGAAGCTAAACTCATCAGCATAATGAATTCGGCCTCCTTGATGCTGTAGACAAATGCAGGGCCTCTAGCTGTGGCCACCACTTATCAGTACCCTAAGGAAACACAGCCTTCCAGACAGCAGACAAGGCCCACTTAGTGAGAAACCAAGGTAGCTCCAGGGAAGTCTTAGGAAGAACCAGACAGTGTACAGGTTCCTCCATCTTTTATTCTTGTTGAGGCCATTTTAGGTTTAACTAGAATTTGATCTCCTGGATGGAGAATCCTGTGGAAAATCACCCAACCCTGTTGTAGGAACCTGAGGTCAAGATGCCCCAGCTAACTTCTGTTAAAATGCCTGCCTGAGCAAACCTCCCTATACTGTTGCCACACAGTATACCAGGATGTGGTTTTGCCTTTAAAAACTTTTTACCCTAAACTCCCAGAGCTTCATTTAGGTCCGAAATACCTGAGTGTAGTCCCAGCCGGCAGGAATACAGACTTTCAATTGGCTGTAAACTGTGCCTGAGTGGTCATCTCTGGTGGGCTCCTTGTAACAACTCAGGGCATTTGCAGGGGAGGGTGTCCTAGGAGAAATGCAGGTGAACATGGGGTCTGTGACCCTAGCCCAGGGTGAGTATCCCTGCTCATCCCAGCAGCAGGTCCCAGGGGCCTTTCTCCACACTTCATGCTGCTGGCTAGCTTGTCACCCCCTCATTTGACCGAGCTTTAGCTAGTTAGTGCTGGGAGCCTTAAAAGGGGGAAGATTATGGGGAAGCAACAACTAAACCCTGTCTGACACAGCCCCTGCTGCATTCATCCAATGGCATTTAAGGCTCATTAAATTTTGAATCCTGTGTCACACGCCTTAGGCTCAAAATAGTCCTGTGTGCCTTTTGTTTCCCAACTCTATTTTAATGGAAATTGTCTCCATTCACCTCTCTGTTCCCTTCTTCCTGCTAGTGATAGCAGATCTTTAATAATCTCCAATGCAGAATTACTCACTCTCTGAACCTGTCGCCTGGGGGAATACACTGGACCTTGCCGGGTGTAAACAGTTGGTGGCAGAGACGGGAGGCACAGCATTAGAACACACCTCCCACTGGCTTTGGCCTGCTCTGACTGTATGTTGGGACCAGTGGCCGAACACCTAAGATTGCACCCACTGTTAGCTTTATCACAGCCACCAGGACCCAGCACACAAGTCACCCCAGAAAATTCCAGACTCTAACACAGGAGAAGCACATGCCTCTTGTAAGGCAGCCGGGTGCCAGCCCTATAAGTAAGTCTGACATGGCACTGAACACATGACAGGTACTGACCTGAGTGCTTCTGACTGGATGACATCAGGACTTTCTTCACACCGGGAGACTAAGCACAGAGAAGCTAAGTAACCGCCCAGCATCACAGAGCCAATAAGCTGTGTCGCTTGGCTTCAGGCACAGGCCACCCAGAGTTGGAAGCTGTATCCTAGTCACTCTTGTGAGCACTCTGCCCGGCTCTAACTGAGTGCTACCTCACAGCATGCCTGGCTGGCTACCATCACCAAGTCAGGGCTAATTTTGTTTGTTTTCAGAAGCATTAGCGATCTGAATGTGTATATGAAATGTGCTAATGTTTTAAACTGACCAATGAAACCATCACAAAATATGTCTGTGAGTGGGGACTGGTGTCTGTGCTGCCTCTCTGAGACCGCTGACTCCGACTAACCCTTTAAGGAAAATGAAGAACCTCCACTTTAACCTTTCCACATTAGTGGGAAGCCTCCTTCAGAGGCAGGCACAGGGCCCAAAGAGCAGGTGGCATTCAGTCCCAGGTTCCAGGCTGTGACAACCTGAATGTCACCCTGCAGATAGAGCAGGCAGCTTCCCCAGTTGGGACCTCACAGCTGCCTTAAAGAAGTGTTTGAGGGAGATTGCTCTGTGGCTAGGGGATACCTGCCCTGCCATAATTCAGCCCAGCAAGTGTAGCAAGCAGAACAAGAAATGTCAGCTCTCATTAGCCTGCATATAAATCTGCCACTGTGAGAAGTGGGACTGAGGGACGACGGGAAAATGCCAGGAAGTGGAAACATATGTTGTTCACACAAAAAGCATTTCCACAATGGGCGTCCTTCTCCAGTGTGAGGCACCAGGAACCAGGAAGGAGGCATTGTTGCACCTTGTGTAGCTACCTCCTCCTCCCCTCCCTCCCCCTCTTCTGTAACAGGAAGCTGAGACTTCATCATCCTTGGTAGGAGGGTCTGCTAAGTGTTCGCTGACACAGCTGAACAGTCACAGAATGTCATAAAGAGTAAATGACTTGATAATGCAAAACAGTAATTAGGATGTGGTGCATGTTGATGCTATTTACATATTTTAACACCCTGATATTAACGAGTCTTCCCTTAGTACACAAATGAGCCAGGCTTTATGCGGTTCATCCCTGATGGCCCCAACAGGCAGGCCTCAGAAGAAGCATGGCCCACCCCATCTTCTCTCCTCACTGAGTATCTGCACACCTGGAAGGCCCTGGGGAGGGTGGTTAGATGGGTAGTGCAATTCCTTCCTAGAGTGAGGTGTGGCTGTCACTGGAGGGAACTGGGATGAAGAGCATTCTTCACTGCTGGCTGTGTAAAGGGTGAGGATAATGGTCTGTTGCTAAATGTGTATCAAGATGCTCCTAAGATGATAGATGGGTGGATGCAGACAGATACGTATCTGTGGCACTTGGCAGTTTCCATGGAGAAAGCACTCCTTCCATGGCCAAGCTTTCAATGTCACTTCACTGAACAGGGTTGGGAGGAGGTGCATATGTTGGTCCCCAGGTCCATTCTGTCCCGTGCACCTTTAATTAAGTTGCAGGTCATTATTTATTTGGCCTCAGTCACTGCCTTAACTCCCATCTGCACACAAAGAAAGAAGGCGGGGCTACTCCTCCATAACTATTCTTTGTTGCAGACAATTTTCCGAGTTGCTAGGACCCAGATCTTTCATTGTGCAAAAGCATCTGACTGAAGAGCTGGCAAGAGATCAATGAATCTACTGCCCTCAGTATGCAAATGGAAAGGCTGCAGCCCAGAGTGGGGAATGATCTGCACAAGAATGCACAGCAATCTGGCAGAGTCTGGGACCTGGAACTCAATTCTCATTTCTAACACAATGCTTTTTGCACCATGACCCTTTCCTGGGCATTTCCCCCTGATTTTGCCCAACAGGCAGTTCTTTACACCTGCAGATCTCTCCCACTTCCTGCCTTCCTGTGTGTGTGTGTGTCTGTGTGTGGGTTTGTGTGTGTCTGTGTGTGTTGGAAGGCAGGCCAGCAGGCTTCTAAGCCCTGTGTGGTATGGTGGTGGTGGTTGCCAGGTAACAGGAAGACATCATGGCAGGGCGCCTGCTTTGGCAGTTATGGACAAATGGGCACAGCAGGGAATGGAAGAAAGGATGGTGCTGCCTGGCATGAGGGTCCTGAGTCAGAAATGGGGGTTCAACCTGAGGGAGACAGAAGAGATGTTATAGCCCAAAGGAATCTTGAAGAAGTGACAGCCCATGCTCTCGTGTACATAGTAGGGAAACTAAGATCACAAACCTGCTTAACGACAGTCATCCCATCAGCTGCTGGTGGAGCCAGGGCTGCTGGAAGTGAGGGTGGAGGACCTGGGATTCCCACTGAACCCCACTGGGTGTGACAGCAGCCTCCTCAGGCAGAAGCAGCCCGAAGGCCGAGTGCAGAGAGTGACCAGCCACCTCTATGGCCCTGTCTGCAGAGAGCTCTGTGGAGCTGGCCCTACTTACCAGAGCCACTCCCCTCTCCCCATCAAGCAGCCTGGGGAGGGCCAAGGAGGGACAGAGAAACCGATGAGGAGGAATGAGGCTGACGTCACAGGGTCACTTGGTTGAACAGATGGCACACAGATATTGGTTTTAACTCACACATGGTTGAGCAAATAATGTTTAAGTTTTTCTTGCCAGCCTGGGGAGCCGAGCAGATCGCGCGGGGTAGAGGTACCTCCACCTCCTGCCCGCTTCATCTGCTGTTCCCAGGGTTTTCATTTCCTACCCTGTTTGTGCTTTAGAGCATGGCTGGCTGGTCAGGAAGCTGGTGCCCTCGGAGGCAGGAGTATGTGCAGAAAGAAGAGGGAGGGGGTGGGGAGCCGGCTGGTACAATAGAGCAGTATTGCAGTGTGTGCCTGGGCGGCATCTGCCAGGCACAGTCACTGTCAAGGATGCCACAGGCATCTCACCTAGAAAGCTGGTGGAATTTTAATCCTTGGTAGCAAAAAGCTTCATAAGACAGCACACCCCTTGGTCTGCCTGTCAATAAGATTACTTATTGGTTGGTCCACTGATCAAAGTTCTGGATCAAAGTCCTGAACTCAGACAGACAAAGGAGGTGCTGGGTTCCTGAGTGCTGATCCTGACTAGGTTTCCCATTGACACTGAGCGCTTCCCCTAATGGCCCAAGCCTCAATTTCCCCATTAGGATGATGTTGGTATTGGCCTGGCTTTCTTCACAGGGAAGAGTGTATGGATGAGTGATTTCTGCATGGATGGGAGCTGGAAGTTGGGGGAAAGAATGGTGGTGGGTGGAGATGAAGGTACAGGGCAATGGAAACACTCAGAGGCCATTTCCCATCCTTGGTTGACTAACCCTCTTGATACAGAAAGAAACAGGGCTCAGGGGCCACATCGAAGAGTTGTAGGTGGAGGGAACAGAGAAGGGAGTATAATTACAGGGGTGGCTGAGGTAGGGACAAGAGTGGGCTCTGGGGGTGAGACTGTTTCCCTTCATCTTCTCTAGATACAAAGCTGGATTTGTAACCTCTGGGTCTCAGTTTCTTCATTCTGTCAAATGGGCATTATAACAGCTACTTCTCTGGGATGCAGTGGAAGTAAATTCGAGGTCATGGCGGCTTGGCTCACCCTAAAGACTCAACACCATTGTTTGAAGTGCATTGCTACAACATCATGGTTAACTAGTGTTGTGCCCAAGAAGCTGGCAGAACACAGACAAAACGACCTATCCCAGACTAAGGGCAAGGCCATGGAGAGAATTCTGGGCTGAACCTTAAAGAACAAATTAAGAGACAAGTCAGAAAAATCCAATTATTTCCATAAGTATGTATGGAATGCAGTCCTGGGTTAAGAAGGAAGTATCTATCAGGTGGGGCTCCACTGCTGACACCTGTCCTCAGAAGCGTCTAGCTGTCAACATCCAAGGCCTTGCAGGTTCTGACCCTGTGATACCATGGTCCGTGAAGAAGTGCTCATGGCTACACTTCCGCAAAGCCTCATCTCTGAGCACTGCATCCCGACAGGACATCATTGTCCCATGTCACAAAATAGGACTTTTCTCTTTTTTCAAAGATTTGTTTTTATTACTTTCTGTGTCTGAGTCTGTGTACCATATATGTGCTTGGAGCCTGAGGAGGAGGCGAACCTCCATGTGAGTACTGGGAATTGAACTCATGTCTTTCATAACAATAAGAACTAACCTTAACTACTGAGCCAACTCACCAGCCTTCTTTTTGGTTTTGTTTTTTGTTTTTTGTTTTTGTTGTTGTTGTTTTGTTTTGCTTTGTTTTTTTCAGCTTTTAAACAAGTAGAAACCATTCTGAGCTCTTGGTTCATACAAAACTAGAAAGAAGACTGGACTTGATCTTTGGCCACGGGTGACCATTGCAGGTAACAACAGAAGCAGGGAGCTCAGAGTGATGGCAGATGCCTAGACACAGTCTCTGGGGACGGCGACACAATCCTGAGCACACAGATGTACAATGACAGGGGTGCTTAGTGAGGAGGTAAATTCTGACTTGAAATTGGCATGAACAGATAAAATTGAGTATTTCTAAGCCTACACAGACCAAGGACTCATGCAAAGGTGGGCTTTAGCCTAGGAACACTGAGAACAGAAAGACAGCCATATTCTGAAGCTCGGTAGCAGAGAGGAACTGTCTGGAAGAGAGGAGGCCCATCCAGAGGCATGTACAGTGAAAGCTTGGCTTCACATGGGACCTACAAGTGATTAATTCCCTATCTGTGGAACTGACCTTGGTTTGATTGAAGGGAAATATGTGAAAAGGGATTCACTATGTAAATGCCTTTTGTGATTCCTTTTAACGTGTAGGGACAAAAGGAGGGAATGCATCAATGCGCGCTGAAATGCCAACTCCCGGGCTTTATTATCTCCCGAGTGTAACGAGTCTGTCTTCTCAAAGGACAGGGCGGGAGCTTCTCTGGCATGAAATTCCATGTACAGTGCATGCTTTCTCCCATGCTTGTGAGGAGCTGCTTCTTAACGCTAGGCAACCACAGCCCCCCATGTACTGAGTCCTCTAACATCTGCCTTTGACGAGGGTGTCAGCAAAGCGGAGTCATGGAGGGGATTGGACAAAAGGGAAAGGTCCAAGTGGGGAGTCTGGAGGACAGGGGTGGCATGGACCCTGGTGCCTTCACTGTGGGTCACCTCACTGACTAGACGCTTTCGTGGGCATGAGAATTCAATGAGACAAAACTTGTACAGAGCCAAATACAGTGTAGAAACTAAGGCAGATGTATCTAGAGTTCAATACCAACCTGAACCTATAGCAAGACCTTGTTACACACACACACACACACACACACACACACACACACACACACACACACGTTTTTTAAAAAGCTGTCAAAAGGGTCTTTTCCTGATATTGCTGGGCAGATGACTCAATTTGTCCGCATAAGAATCTTGATTCTGAGCTGAGAAATATGAGACCCATCTCTTCCCGACACAGCCCTTATGCCCTGCACACACAAATTCCACATTCGGGGCACACATGCTACACCACATACACAGACATTCACATCCACATAACACATGAAACATGCATAACAAAACATAGATCACACTCAGCATGCATGCAACTCAGAAGCACACCAGCACCCACAGGTTCTTGTGGCTGGGACTGTCCACAGCCACCCTGTCTTCACTGGAGAGTTCATCCTGGGCTGTTTCTTTGCTGTTCTGCAGCAGGTGCCAGCTGCCTAATTTCAATCAATTAACTTCTACTTAAAAACATTAACTTTGTTAATGCTGCTGCACCAGAGCAACTGTACAGTAAATTGTGAATGTAAAGAAGACGACGAATCACTCAAAGTTGCCTTGCCGAGGAACAAAGCCCCCATTAGGGTAGCATTGTCTCCGGCATAGAGCCCATCAAAAGGAAAGAACATTTGTTTATCTCAGAGACTGGGGTGGGGGTGCCAGCGTGACTTTCTGCTTTCTGTGCAGCATGGTGGGCTTGGTCAGCTGGAGGGAGATAAGGCGGATTTTGGAAAGGAGGCCCCAGAGAAACAAAGGAGATGACACAGGCAAGACTCCTGGTGGGAGGAAGGGAGGGAGGGAGGGAGGGAGGGAGGGATGCTGATAGAAGTCTTGGGGGAAGGGCTATGTGGAGGCCCCTAGGGGCTCTGTTCTTCAGGCAGGACCTAGCCTTAGGTTGGTCAATAAATGGGTCTTTATACTTCATCTCATTGCCTCCCCTGCTCTGTGGGGCCCCACCCTCTGCCTTGTTCATGGGCTGGCCACACTGGATTTGGGGGCTATCCTGGATTTATGTTCATCCTCTCCTGCCTTAGGGCTATCTGGGCCTGGTGTTCTCTGCACCAATTATCCTGCTGACTCTTCACCAGCCAAGACCCACTCAGCCCTCTAGGGAGTCGGCACCCAACTCCCTGTATCATCATCGTCTCACTCCTGTTCTCACTTCTTATCTACAGCTAAAAGTTCACATCCCATCTGTCTGTGAACCCCCAGTGTCTGAAACAGTGCCCTGCACATAGTAGGTGTCATCCATGTTTGCTGGCATACACTTCTTTAATCAGTTATCTGTGTCCGAAGTGTAAAACATTCTCCCACTTCTTGTCCTCTTTGCTGAGAACTTCACTGCATGTCTCTCGTGTCTTCTGGTTCTCGTGCTTCAGTCCTCGAACATGGGCTGCCTGTGCCTGCTCTGAGCCTGCCTGTGTCTGCTCTGAGCCTGCCTGTGCCTGCTAAGAGCCTTCATGCCTATCATTCCTATGCCACCATCCACAACGCACCCTCCAGGGTACACCCTCAGGCTCCAGTATCTCCTTGTAGGAACCCTTCCCTGGCCTCCTCACCCTTCAGGAATGACTTCTTTGGAGCATCGGTGACTTGGACACTTCTCTAAGAGGCTCCCAAGTCAACTGGTCTCTGGAATTCCTGAGGATCCACTCAGGAGCCCCGAGCAACAGCTTTCCAGATCTGGAAGCCAGATGGGTTCTGCATGAGGTCTAAGTATGGCAGTTGAAGGTTTGGGCCTGAGTCCTTCCTCGGTTTAGACTCCCAGTAAGCATCAGCAACTGGAAAGCCATCTCTGCTGTTTCATACATGACATGTTCAAACAAGTAAGCCTGACAAATGCCACTTAAGATTCAGGGTCCTGGGGAGTCAGGAGGGGCTTGCTGAGTGCCAGGAGCAGAGGCAGACATAATGACTGGAGTTGGATAGATGGACCTGGGCTGCAGATTCTTAGCCGTTACTAACATGGCCTCCTTAAGCATGGCTCCCTCCCACAGCTTCATCGCTGCACCACAGTGGAGTAATTAGCATCCACCTCCCAGGACTGTGGGGAAGGGGCAGTGCCATGGAGGATAGTGCTTGGCTTGGCCTCAAAGGCAGTGAGTGCTCAGTGGATGAGAATATATTTTCTGTACCTAAAGCAATACTTTTCGAAAGAGTCAGGGAGTGGCCACCCTTCCCTCCTCTACACCTGACCCAGCAGCAGCAAGGGGCTGCCCTTTTCTCTCCTCTCCACCTCCCCTCTTCCCACTCACTCCTCCAAACATGACCCAGGTTGGGGGTCCATGCAGGCAGCTGCAGAAGTGTGTGCTCCACCTGCATTCCCTTGCAGGCTTCCACCCCAACTCATCCTGCCAATCATGCCACATGGCTGTCCTCCCCACCTGAGGATCCTGGCTGTGCAGCAGCCTCACAGCACATGCAGGGCTCACACATGCTCACCTGGTAGCCTGGCACGCAAGTCTGTGGCCTGCCATGGCCAAGTGCCCACTCCCGGGCACAGTAAGGCCAGTGTGTAGTCCAGCAGATGGCAGAAGGTGGGGCCCAGGAGGGGGCCAGAGCGCCTGCTGATGCTAGAGGTGAGGGCTAGGTGGAGGGAAGGAAGCTTGGCAGGCAGGCAAGAGATGCTGTAATGATTTGTCTGTGGAGTCCTGCACTGTGGGTCCTGGATGGGCTTTCCCCCAGCCCGAGTCATGACATTGAGGCTGTCAAAGGCTTTACCGATGCTAGCAGAGGAAGATGGCGCTAAGATTGAGAGTGCAGAGATGCTACCTTCTGCTCCCAGGCCTGAAATCCATCTCCACCCCAATAGACTCCATCCAATTCCATGTGTATTCTGCTGTCCCTAGAGCTAATGGTATTCCATTGGAAAGCTGAATGGAAACCCGGAGCCCTAGGGGCTGGTCCCAGCCCTGCCATAGGACCAGCTTGCTTCCTCCTACCAGAGGCTGATGCACTGGAGTGAGAGGGACAGTTACAGTGGTGGCATTGTGGTAGTGGTTAAGATAATTCACAGATGTGCCTGGCCTTAACCAACTGCAGGGTGTTTGGGAAATAAATGGTGAGACCAGCCATGGGTCCTCGGGGACAGGAAAGAGGGAACGAAATGAGCAGAGCTTGGGGATTCCAATGATGGAAGGAGAGAATTCTTGAGGCCAACTGATCTCCTAATCCCCAGCAGTGGGGCGGTTAGTAAGTCTGGGTCCTGGAAAAATGGAGCCAGAAGAGTGAGTTCTAAGCCTCAGGCCCCGGCATTGGCATGAGACCAGCAGCCCAGTTGCTCTAAGATGTTTCACAGCTGTCATCACCCCAAGGGACTGCAGAAACACTACCATCCTCAGGACACTGCCCTAGTGTGAGACACAGCCAGGGTCCAGAGCTGAGATTAATGTTTGCCACTCTATGTTGGCCCTAAGAATTCTCTCTTGCGTTAGGAAGGGTGGGTATACTGTGATTTCCCCTCCACTGATTAAAAAATAGTAACAATGGAGCCCAAGCTTTAGCAGGTTCCAAAGACCGCCCGTCCTGAAGTTTGAACACTGACTCAAGGGCCCTCACTGAACTCCCCACCCCCCACAGGGGGGCTGTTCTTAGGCATGCCTCACCAGCACCAGCCCAACACTGGCAGGAGAGGACTGGCACCCAGCCAGGACGACCTCCTACCTGACACCTGCCTCTTCTCTGGTGTGGTCCCTAGTTTGTGCTTCTCTAGTTCCCTGGCCTCTTTGCTGTCACTCAAACTCCAAACTCACTTCTAGCTCCTCCTAACTTTTGTTCTTGGCATATATTCCCATCACTGTGACCACAATGAACCCACAGGGCAGCACTCTTTATTATGGCTCATGGTTTCAGAGATCTCCATCCATGGTCACTTGGCTCCATATAGTCGGACAGAGCCCCACGGCCGTGGGAACCTATGGTAGGTATCATTATTTGCTTCTTGGCAGACACAGAGCAGACAGGGAAGGATGCTAGTGTTTGTGTAAAGTTTTGTGTCCCTTTTTAATTTTACGTGGACTATAAGCTCATGGGATGAATCTAGCTCCTGTTAGTTCTCTATGGAAAGACCCTGGTGGACACACTTACAGGCATGTCGGTTCCCAGGTGATTATAAATCCAGTCACACTGGCAATCAAAGCCAACCATCTCACTGTCCCTCCTACCTTGTAGATCTGCAGCATCTCACGGATAACTCATCTGCCAGCTCTTTATTGCTCCCTCCCCTGGCAACCCCCACCTGGAGTGCCTCAACTACGCTGCTTTCTTCCTTAGAGCAGCAGAAAGGGCCTGGCTGGTCTACTCCCTTGCTTTCTGACTGTCTATACGAAACACGAGGCCAGCCCGGGGGTAGAGGGCTCCTGTGGATGCTTTTCCCAGCACTTGATATGGTGTTTGGCCAGAACCCTTTTTGAGACACTTAAGGTACAGAGGAGAGGCACCCCACCTTTGGCCTAGCTCAGGCTCCCCGGAAACAGAAAGGAACCTTCTAGAAGCCGGTTACCAGCCCTGCTGCTTCCTGCCTTCTCTGACAACAGTGGAGCACATGCTGGGTCAGTGCGACCGACCATGGCAGCAAGCTCTCTTCCAATTTCAGCTATCATCGAATCCCTGTTTGTCCTCAGCAGAGTGCCCCAAACTCCAGGAACAAAGTCTCCCAATGCCATGGCACTGCCTGAGCAAGTAGGAAGGTCCACCACTAATGTTTCCAATGTCTACCACCATCCCCAGGCTCCATGCCTGCCTCTTTGGAAGCAGAACAAGGGGTCTTGGAGATGTAGGAGTCATGGAGAAAAGGCTTCCTTAATCTCCTAAGTATCCTACCCCCACAGCAAGACAAGTCTGATGTGGGCAGCTTGGGCCTGCCTGTTCTAACTGTATCTTACGTGCCCTAACCATGGCTGCCCTGAGTCTCTGACCCAGGAACCACATTTTGTTCTATTCTGAATGCTTTCTGCTTCCTTTGATTCTCTACCCTCCATGCCTCCCCTCTGTTTCAGAATAGCCCTGCTATAAAGCATAGGTGTGATGACTGGCTGTGTGACATTAGATGTGTCACTTAACCTCAGTTTTCCTTACTGTTAAGTGGAAACGGTAACATCTACCTAGCTCACAGGCCTGTGATGACTTCGTGTGACAATGGACAACGTCTGTGAACTAACAGGCAGCGCCTAACACAGAAAAGGAACCTGTCACATTCCTGTGGTTGTTATTGCTACTTTCAATGAGGAAATTTGGGGATAAGTTAATCCCCAAATCCCAGTGGCTAAGACAGGAAAGGTGTACTTCTTGGTCACGTCCCTGTTCCTTGCTGGTGTATTTTCATGGTGACTGGGAGATCCAGCTTCCTTCTACCATCTCAGAATCTCATTACTCATTTGCTAAAAGAAGAAAAAAATTAAAAAGGAGCCAGGTCTGGACTGCCTTTCACACCCACCCTTACTCTCGGTTTGCTGGAGCTCTGTCACATGGGCTTGTTCAACTACAGAGAATTCTGGGAAACATAGTCCAGCTACTTGCTGAGGTGGGGTGGTGAATAATTTCTTTCAGTTCATTACCATCACCCCTATCCCTTTAAAAAACAAACAAACAAAACAAAAAATGTTTTTGCTCATGGTATCTCCTTCAAAGGCCCAGTGAGCTCACTTTCTCCTACTAGGCCAAACCTCCTCAAGGTTCCACCATCTCCCAATAGTGCTCCAGGCTGGGAGATGTCGGGGCCTGATGGGGACTGTGGTAAACTCAGGAACTGACTAAAAAGGCAGCAGTTACTCCAATCCTAGCTAATCCAGGGGCCAATGTGACCCAAGCTGGAAGGGTTTTTACAAAGCAACAGACTGGAATTTTTATGTGCATTTTCCCAGCTCCTTCTGTGTAAGGTTAGCATTGCCTAAGACACAGCAAGCTAAAAACAAACAAACAAAACAACCCATGTAAACACCAAGTTGGAGAAAGCCCACAGAGTGGGCAAAACAGAACACTATTGAGTGATGCCAACTCAAAGTTCTCAGCTTTGTTTACAGGGGCAGCCGAAAAGGTGGCATAACCATTTCATCAACTCCAGCCTCTGAGCCAAACACCTAGGAATTGTCAGATGCAAAGGACAAATATTTCTTTTAGTTGCTACTAAAGTTCCTTTTACCCTCCAATTCATACCAAGCGGGACTGGATTAGTCCGAGAAAATGTGTGTTTGTGTGTTGTTTGGTTGGTTGGTTTGCTTTGTTTTGTTGGGTTTCTGTTTTTGTTTTTTTGGAAGTGGGAAGGAAGCAGGGAGCTGGGGACTGACTGCTGTGGTTATAGAGGTTATGGAGTACAGGCTCTGTAGTCAGCACACCAGGAACTGAGACCCAGTGTCTCCGGCTAGCCGGAAAGCCAAGCCAGCAGGCTCAAGAGCCAAGGAGAGCTGGTATTCACAAGGCCAGAAAACAGCTGAAGATGGGTGGGTGGAGGGTTCCTTTTATTCATTGTTCTTGTTTACTACTTGCCCACTGATCACTTGAGGCTATCCAGATTACTGAGGACTGTGGGCTTTGCTCAACCCACCAGCTCAAGCGTGGTTAGTCACCAAGTCCATCCAAGATAAACCCAGAATAACTTGACTAGACGTCTAGATGTCTAGAAACTCACAGCCTGTCCAGTTGACACAGGAGCTAACCATCTCAAAGATTTTGCCTTCTAGACCTCTGAAGATGGAGACTGTGTTTCAACCTAGTGTTCTGAACTCTAGTCTCCAGTTGCCACTGTGACCCCCTAATTCAGTTCCCCGTTGTCCTCAGCCATGAGGTGAGTGAACTCAATCCCATGACCATATGGTCTATTCCCACTTAGCAGTTCCTGCCTTGGAACCAGAAAGGTCCACAGTTACCAGACTCATCGCTATGACTTTATTGAGTAATTTGTACAAAACCTCCAAGAATAATTTATTCACCCAGTGGTGTGAGACGAGGGCGAAAATCAATAGCACAGTGTCTCAGTCATTTTTAATTTTCTAAACCATGAAGGCATCATATTCCATTTCAGAGTACTTGCAGA
Source organism: Phodopus roborovskii (assembly GCF_943737965.1). Classification (NCBI taxonomy): domain Eukaryota; kingdom Metazoa; phylum Chordata; class Mammalia; order Rodentia; family Cricetidae; genus Phodopus; species Phodopus roborovskii. Next base: position 360,565 of record NW_026126486.1, on the reverse strand, counting down.
CAATTCAGTCTGCCCTGGGTCTCTGTGACCGACATTCAAGAGGGCCTGAAGAGATTCGCTTGGGGCCCAGAAAACCCTCACCTCCCCAGAAACTGCAGAAAGGGGGCCTCCTAAGGAGCCCACAGGTCCGGGCTTCTCCTGACTGCTGGCAGAGGCTTTGGGAGGAAAGCAGCATTCTGCCCTCTATCAGCCCTAAGTCATGTCTAAAAGGAATTTAAAGGTCCCTTCTCCCCAATTCAATTGCCACCTCTTCAGCAACCCAAAGCTGTGATGGCCCCTTCTCCTCCATCAACGCACAGGCCGATGCCTCCCTCAGCTGTCTGTGCTGGCAGGAAGGAATGTGCAGAGACTGTCATATGTCACCAAGCCTGGAGAAGAAATTTGGTTGCTGTTTTCTGTCTCCAGCAGGCTAGGTGGGAGGCAAATGGAAAGGCCTTTCACTAAAGAGGCAAGGCTCAGCCCTCGTACTCACAAGCAGGTTGGAGCAGGAGCCCTTTCAAATCTCAGTGAGTTCATCTGTACAATGGGTCAAGCTTTATCTACTTCCTGAGTGGAGGTCAAGGGTCTCATAAACTAAAAATCTCTGGGGTTGTGAGCAACAGGAATCAACTTTGGCTGCCTTGAAAAACATCAGTCCATTGGAAGCTTACAGTCCACAGTCTGGCACCAAGACCAGACAAAGCAAAGCCAGTCTAGACAGGGCAGAGGCAGTCTAGACTGGGCAGAAGTGAGCTAGACATGGTAGAACCAGGCTATCCAAGGTAGAGCCAGGCTATTCAGGGCAGAGGAAGGCTTGGACCTAATCAGTAGATTGATCCTTTGATAGGTTTATACAATTACGGCATTATTGTGAGGTGGTAAAAGAGGGAGGTAGTCTAAGCAGAGGATGTAGGTCACTAAGGGCATATCTATGGCCTGTTTCTTGTCCTGGCCTTTTCCTGTGCTTCCTTTTCTCTGTTTCTGGGCAAACATGATATCTCTGAGGTAGCATGCCTTCCCTGCCAGGAATGTGCTGAACGAACCCTCTGAAACCATGAGCCAAAGAGAGTCTTTCTTCCTTTCAAGTGTTGGCATTGGAAATTTTGTCATGGCAATGAGAAAGATACTTAATACAACCACCTTTCCTGAACACTGAGCTATAGCCATTCTTCCCAAGGGAAGCTGCTGTGTGAGTCTAAGGTATCCATACCTATTCTTTGGGAGATGAGAGAGAGAGAGAGAGAGAGAGAGAGAGAGAGAGAGAGAGAGAGAGAGAGAGAGAGAGCGTATCTTGAACAGCTTCACGGTGACTTCTGACTCCAAATACAGAGAGGAAATCCACAATCTCTGGTGGGTGATTATGTGTTATTAGGAGAAAAAATCAGATATCAAAATAGCACAAAGACGGCCATCCTATTGCAAGCAATCTGATGTGGATCTCAGAATGGTGCCTGTTAGGTGATTTACAGCAGTTGTCCCCTAGGTGGTGAGATTATAGACTATTTTTATTTCCATCATTTTCTTATCTGCATTGTCTCAGTGTTCTCCAGTAAGCATGTATCACTGTGGTAATAAGATTCTTAAGGATATATATATATATATATATGTATATATATATATATATATATATATAAACAATACTAGCACCTTGCAATCACATAGTGCCTTGCCAGGTCTCACGTCTCTAATTTAATTTTCTATCTGTGAGGTCAGAAGGGCAGGTATTTTTATCCCTGCTTTATATATGGGGCCTCTAAGGAGCAGAAGATGTGAGATGTGGCATACCCAAGGTCTGACAGCAACCCTGAGATCAGAACTCAGGCAAGGTTGCAGCTCTCGGCTCTGATGGTCTTGCTCAGGCCTGAAACAAGCCTGCTGTGTATGGCAATGCTAAAGAAGGATCCAAAAACTCAGTCTTTGCAGGGCCATAGGAACAAACCTTTAAAGAGAAGGGGGCCCTGAGGCTCAGCAGGTAGTTCCTAGTCAAGGTGATGGCCTTATGTAAAGGGAGCCTAAGGTGTAAGCTGCAAAATGTCATTAGGGAATATAGCTACACTGTCACCTAAGTGGGGAAAAACCAGAGACATCTTCCCCTTTGGTCTATCTGTCTCTTAGGAAAGGCAGGCAGGAATGTCATCCTTCTCCAATTCCATGTTGTGGTGACTTTGAAACTATGCCCCTATCTTCTGGTCCAACATGCTCACAAACAGTGGGCTCTCTCCTAAAGAACCACTTCAGAGACACCTGCAGTTGCTATTTTGCTCCAGAAGCATCCTGAGGCAACATCTCCTAAAGATTACAGGAAACGAGTCTAACTACACTAATTAACTCCCAGAGATTTAGCAAACCTGGCCTCCCAACCCTGAAGCCACTCAAAGTCCTGAGCCATCCTGTGGCTGATGTGGGAAGGCAAGGTAGGAACAGTTCAAGGCTAAGTTCTGATAGGATGGGCATGAACAGGAGATCGAGGAGGTGCCTGATTGGCTGCAGTTTAATTAGAAGTTGCTATATTGTAAACAAGAGAAAGCCAAGACAAACCCACTGGAGCAGAAAGGGCAATGTCTGAGAAGGATGGGGACATCACCTCCAACTCCAGTGATCAGGAGCTCACAGCTGGGTCTTAGGGCCAACTGGACTAGAACAAGGCACCATTTCCAGCCTTGTTTCCCTTTCTCTCCACACCTTCCCTTCAGTATGTTTTGCTTTGTCTTTTGGCTTTATTTTTTCTTGCTGTAGAGCAGCTTCTGCTGGGGCTCATGATTCTTAGAGTCTTGGCTCCTGCCACCAGGGAAAGACTCAACTGTTCTCCTTAGACCCAATGTTTGAGAACCATTCCAGTAAGGAACATGACTAGATGACCTGGAATCTGATGTTCAACCCTAGACGGCTCAGCAAAGCCAGGATGGAGGAGCAGCATTGTTTGTTTAACTCGAATCACATGTCTGAAAACCAGCTTTGGTTCTAATCTCTGCTGAGCTCATCTTCTGCAGGATCTGTTTTCCTTCACAACCTTATGCAATGGACCCTCATTATCAAAAGAGAAGGTTTAGACCCTGACGGTAAGTAAGTTGTTCAAGTCATGTAGCCAGCACCTGATGGATGTAAATCCATTTCTGGCTAGCTTCAAAGCACATTTACTTTCTTACACCACATTGTGTCTTCATTTAAGAGACACAATGTGTGCAAAATCCTGGAAAGACTGTCTAGTGGCTTCTTGGGATAGTCTTCCTCATCCTTAAGAAAGACTATAAGCAGCAAGAGAGCTATGCATTGGGTACAGCATCCTTGCATGCTGACTGTGTTAAACTATGTGCTAAACATTTCACATTGACCCTCCAGGCTTGTCCCGTGTGATTCCACAGCTGTTAGGGTGACTATTTACACTTAAATTAATTAAAATGGATGAACAACCTAAAACCAGTCACATTGTAAGTGCTTGTAATTCCATGTGGTGACTAGTTGTCATGGCTCTGGCCCAGAAGTTCCAGACAGCATACCCAGATTTTGTTTTCTGCTCTCCATTCCGTGCTCTGCAATACCTACCAGAGACCAAGTAGGATCTCAACAGCGAAATGAACAAATAAATGACTGGATGAATGAACATCTTCACCGATAAGTTGGACAACATTATATATTCAAGTAGAGGTTCCTGCAAAATGCACAAAGTATAAGAGGCAGTGTGTGATGGCTGGTCCCCCTGAAGGTAGCACGTGTTTAGGTACAGTTGACATAGAGGAGGGACAGAGCCACGGAGTAACCGCCTGCCGTGGGCACCTGTTCTTTTCACCCAAATTTATACTTTTGAACACTCAGCAACCTTAGAAAGAGAGATCATTAACCTCATTTTATGGACAAGGAAATAGAATTTTAAAAGGCTAAGCTAGCCGCCTACAACCACATTGCAAGTACATTTCGGAACCTCCTCTGCCCATGTCATGCCATCCTTCAGCCAAGGCTGCCTTGCCACCCCCCCACACACACACACTTCCCCCATGCTGTGCTTCTGGCTGGCATAGTCTTCAGACTTGGGGTGAACCCAACTCTCTTTCTTCAAACAGGCAGATGTCAGTTTCCACAAGGCCAAGTAACTAAATCATCTATTCGCCAGCCAGCCACACCTGGCCTAAAGGTGAGTCATCTCACAGGTCTGCAGCGCCTTGAAGAGGAAAATGATGACTCTTCTGTGCCCCCTTGTGGCCAGGTGAGGCATGGGTAGAGAGAAACAGGGCAGCCCTTTGGTGACTGCAACCTCCTGGTGGTCTTGCTGTGCAATTCTACCCCTGTAGCACACAGAACTTGGAGCAGTGATGAGCTTGTTGAGTAGCCCTGTTTTGGGGGCCTTTTCGGCTCATTACCTAAGTGTGTGCTTTCACCCAAATCACCTTTCCCCCGAGGGCTCTCACCTTTAAGTTCTAGAGTGCTGCTTTGTCTAACAGCACTTCCTTTACTTGCTTGTTGCCTATATTTGATTAAAGCATATTATGTTATATTATATTATCTTATCAGGAGGTTCCCCTCCCCCCAAAGGTCACTTTCCACAGGCTCAATTTAATTAGTGAGTGCTGACTTGAAGATGAGAAGTAGAAACAAAAAGTCTCCCTTATCCAATCCAAGCCTAAATAAAATCATATTAACATTTCACCTTCTGTTCTCAGGTAAGAAAAGCCTTTGGTGTGTTGTATCAAAAGCTATTGAAATCATTATGAAGGAAAGAGAAAAAAGGAGGAGACAGTAGTGTCCATGAGTTGGGACCCACCCTCCTCGACCCAATAGGAAAGAAAGAAGAAGAGAAAGGAAAGAGAGGGGAGGGGAAGAAGAGGGAAGTTCAGAACACAGTTCTAGACTTTAAAGTCAGTAGGGGAAGGAGCCCGGGCTGGATGCCTTCTGCAGCATCGTGGCCTGGCTGCCTATCTGCCCCCCCCCCACTGCCCCTGGAAAGACACCTGGTTCACGGCAGCGATTCATCAAGGGTTTGTCAAGCGTTAATATCAACCCAAGCAATCGGACTCTTGTGACTCTTTCCTTAGTGCAGTCTGGATGCTGCTGCAGTCACTGCTCCTCCTGTGTGACCCCGAGCAGCTTCATCTGCAAGCAGGAGGACAAGGTGCCTTCCCTGCTTCCCTGGCAGGGAGCTTTGAGGACAAGAATGCAAACGTTGGAACACCCACCCATGAGAACTCCTTCCGAATGCCCGGCACCCACTGGTGCCCTTCACCAACACAGACGAAAAGCCAGATAAATGAAAGCAAGCAAGCAAGGACACTATCTTCACTTGTGCCGAGGAAGGGGAGAGGGAAAGAGGAACCCAGGCATAAGAAGCAACACTATTTCTATTATCTGAAGGGGAAATGTGGCTGGGTTGTGTACTTTAACATCCTTATGGCTGGGAATAAACAGCATGCGACACAGGAGACACTCCCCACCCCGCACCCCCCTCCTCCCCGCAGAGGGTAAAGGTCACCAGGTGTGAGTGCTGCAGGAAGAGTTTATTAAAGCCCTGGCAGGTGAACCTCCCCATAGACTCGGGCTTGTCAACAGTCCCCACCTCAGTGCTCTGCCCAGGCAGCGACAGCCTGTGCAGGCCCTCCTCCCCCAGTCCTACTAGAGACAGCAGAGGCTAATTACAATGCCTGCAAGAGGGACATGAAGTGCTTTCCTAAGGTCCCATGTGACAGTGTCTACAGGATGGGAAAGCTGACTTCCCCTGCCTAGGAGATAGCTAGGAAGCCTCAACAGCCCTCCAGACTGTTCTGCTCCCCCACCCCCCAGAGTGGCTGAGCAAAGCTCAGATGGTCCCAGGTTCCTTTCTCTTAAGGTCACCACCAGCTTCCACATAGATTATTTGGTCCAAATCCAGGAATAGACAATCTATGCTTGCTTAAGACAAATACTTCCTCTACCATTGCTGTGTCGGGCCAATGGCAACCAGCCTGGTGTTTCTCTACCTTAATAAGCACAAGAGTGTGAGGTCAGGAGACTGAAGGCTGGTCCTGGGGGCTTCTCCACATGCTTCCCAATGCTCTTTGCTCTTCCTCTGACTCAACAGCTCACAGCAGCCTTCATTCCCCATCCTCTCTCCCACCATAGTCATTTCTATTTGCGATCAGTATTCTGACAGGCAGGGTTAAGCAAGGCAGTCTGCAGTTTTGCTTTGTTTGTATGAAGACTTGATTTTCTTTTTCTTAGCCTATGTTAATGTCACAAAGTAACTGGTTTCCTTACGGCCCTTCCATCCATACAATCAACATGCTCCTTCTTACTTGCCAATCACTGACTCTCCAGAGCCTCTTCCTCCTCTCACTAATTCCTCTTCTGGTTTAATTTTTGTTGTTGTCTTGTTTGCTTTAATCTAGACTCCACATATGAGAGAAAACACCGCCCCTCTGAGTCTGGCCTACTCTGCTCACCAGGACACGCTTCAGTGCATGGAAAAGCAATGTTCAAGATGTTAGAGAGTGAAGGAACACAAATGAAAACCACACTGGAATTCTGTCACCTCAGTCAGAATGACTCTCCTCAAAAGGAGCGTTCAGGAGGACAAGGGGGAAGAGGAACCTTGCACACCAGCACTGGGAACAGAAACTGGTGCAGCCAGTATGGAGTCAGTATGGAAAATGCTTAAAGACTGACCAGTGGAAATGCTGCATGACCCGGCTCTGCCACGCTACGGGGATACACCCAGTCAGCAGAGACACTAACACTGCACCATGCTCTTTGTGACACTGTTCTCAACAGCCAAGATGTAGCATCAGCCTAGATGCCATGGTTTGCACATTTGGGGAGGTTGGTTGCCTCTGAATACAAACATGATGATTCAGATGGAAGCTTCCATTCTCTGGGCCAGAGACCTAAGTTTCTTGTCGGAGAATTTGATCTCTGTTGCAGAGGACTAGAGCAAGGACAAAGCAAGGAGTATGAGGCATTGCTTGTGCTTTGTGTATTCGGTAAATATTTAACTTTTTGAAATTAAAATATAGTTAACATCATTTCCCATTTTTCTTTCCTCTCTCCAATCCTTCCCTACAATCCTGCATTACACCATGCTCTCCTTCAAATTCATGGCCTCTGTTTCTTTAATTGTTGTTACACACACACACACACACACACACACACACACACACACACACATATTTCTAAATACATAGACACAACCCGCTCATTCCAAATAATGTGTGTACATTGTTAGGGCTGGTCATCTGATACTACACAGCCAACTGGTATGCTCTTCCCCAGAGAGGACTATTTCTCCCTTTTCTGCATTCCTTGGTTGCCTACACTTTTGCCTGAGTTGAGGCTTCACGAGATCTTCCCCTGCCATGTTAGCATGTCTAAGTATTGCCATTGTTCAGGTTCTGTTTAGATAGCTATGTTAATGAGACTTCATGGGTGTAGCTTCTCTGACATTTCTAGGAGATATAATCTCATAGCAAACTTCCTGTTCCTCTAGCTCTTATATTCAGCCACTTCCCCTGGCTCTTGGGTGCAGGAGTTGTGTTGTAGAGGTATCAGTTGGGGCTAGGAACCACAAAGTCATTTTTTTCTCACGTTTTGATTGATTGTGGTTTTCTGTAATAGTCTCCAACTCTTGCAAGGAGGCATTATTTTTTGATGAAGATTAAGAACTATACTTATCATCAAATACAAGGACAAGTATTCAGAATGCAGTTAGTAATTATAGTGACTTAGTAAAGTGGTGGCTGTGCACCCTCCTCTTAGACCCATGTCTTCAGTAGCCACAGGTTTTGTACCAGACATGATTTCCATCTTACTGAGCAGGTCTTAAGTCCAATTAGAGAGCTGTTGGTTACTGACAAGGTATGTGTGCCACTGTTGCACCCTTAGGGATACCCTATTAGGCTAGTCATTGTTTTAGTTCATAGGCTACATAGCTAGGTAGAACTATTGGTGCCTTCCTTACCTTGAATGCTTGTATGGAGCCTTCTGGCACCATAAAAGCTATTCTCCATAGAGGAGGCTTTCAGGTCAGATAAGCTCAGAATCTCCAGGTTCTATTTCTGAAGTACATGTTATCTTCAGCAGACAACCAAGGGCAACAACAGCCTATATTTTAGGAGTCTCTTGACCAACCCTGACTAATGACACGAGAGCGGTGTTGTCACCTGTCACTTACAGTGAGAAACCCTTAAAGCTGTGAGTGAGAATCCCTGATGACCATTTGGCAGCTGGCTACAGACTTTCTGCTATGTCAGGGGCCTGAGCTTGCTTGCCCCTCAGCATGACTTAGTCTATTTTAAATATGGTGGATTGACAGAACGGCCTTGGGAGGTGATGCCTAGATTAGAGCTTGGGATCCGGGACTGGTTCTCAGATTGTATGGCCCCTACCAGGAATGGACTCGTTCTCCAGAGAGATCATGCTGTTACAGAGTAGGCTGATGCCTTCCTTGGGCCTTTCTTGCACACCTCTCCTTGGCTGCCCACCATTCCTGCCATGAGATGCTATCTGCCATGTTAGGGTGTAGCATGAGGTCTTGACCAGATGCAGTACATGACCTTGACTATTCCTAGCCCAAGAACCATGAACCAAGGCCAAATAACCTTCTTAACGCATATTTCCTATTCCCAATTGTTCTGTTACAGCCACAGGAAATGGGCTGAAACATCTGACAAAGGGCTATGGTAGAGAGCTACCCACTCACCCCACTCCTGGGAACCGGCAGAACCTTCTTGTTGTTTGTATGCTTTGTGGTCCCTTCCTCACTCCCAGCCAGCCCAGGCTAGCTCTAGTTCTGAGTCAGCCAGAGTCTCACGTGGTGTCTTCTACCCAATGTGCTATAGAGGGGAACCACAACAGACCCATTCAACAGAGGCAGAAACTGAGGCACAGATGTCCAATAACAGAGCTAGAGTGACCTGAGAAGATTCAGGATGAAAGGTCAAGGCCAAGCCTTCCAGGCCCTTGTTTTCATGTTTGGGAGGAGCTGAGAAGTAGGGATGCTCTTAATTAAAGGCCACATGTTCTTTTTCCTTTGGCCCTCAGGCAACCCATCACCTACACTGACTGCAGTTAGGTCCAAGAAAGGGGTGCTGGCATGTCCTGGGGGTCTTTTCCACCTCCACCTCTCCTGTTTTACTCCCTGCATTGGCCCAGGCACACCTGCCCTATGGCATCTCCCACTAACAGGCCAGGCTGCCCACCCACTGCTGCACACAGTATCTCCTGCCTGAAAAGCTCTGGCTGTCCCTTGTTACCATATTGGACCTTGACATATGTCACCTCCTCAGGGTGGTCTCCTCTGACTCCCCAGTCAGGTTTCCTAGTACCGGCTCTCACACCTCCTATGACACCCTAGGGTCTGCAAGGCATGCACTCCCCTGGGTGGCCATTCTTTCCTTCTGAGCTCTCAGCACCTCCAGGGGAAGGTTTTGCCTCTCAGGGTTTTGAACATTAACAAGCCACACTAAACATCTGTGAGCAGTATGAATACATTGTCAAAAGCTGTACAAAAGGAAGGGACTTTGTCTGCCTACATGAAATGGCAATTCTGCCATCTCCAGCTTAGGTGGATTTCACAGATCCCCTCACTGTTGGGGCTTGATTGCATTTTAAATAAAAAGCCCCAGTCCCCAGACACCATGGCAGCCCACATTAGAACATTTCCCCCGTAATGAACTTCCCTGAACATTATTGCAGCTTTAAATTGTGTTAATCAAATGGGAAGTGGTAAGCGGTTTCCCTCCCGTGTAATCCTCCCTGAGCCGAACACCCTCGGTGGGGAAATAAGAAGGCTGACAGAGCAGAATACAGGACGGATCAAAGAATGGCAACAGTTTTGATTTGTGTTAATTTTGCATGTACAAGAACAAGCCTTCCTCGGTCCTCTTTTATTAAAAAGAGGCAGAAGCAGGACAATGATGCTGGGTTTGCGGAGGGACAATCAAAAGCAGAGCATTTTGTGCAGACACTACAAAGGCCAAGGGAGAAGAGAGGCTCAGATATGATGCCCCCCACTCTGTCCAAACTTCCCTTTGTCGCATCCCCGTTTTCAAGGGTGTGGAGTGGACCACAGCCTCACTTTCTCTGCAAGATGCGGCCCTTGGTTTGGGGCTCAAACCATCCTTTCTCCCCCCTGCAGTCATAGTTCCTTCTGAGCATGGGAAGGGCTGTGATCATGGAGGAAGGCCTCAATGCCAGGGGAGAGCTAGGGCACTAGAAGAGCTAGGCAAGGTCTGTCGATGCCCACTGTTCCCACAGTCCTACTGCACAGTTTTTCTGGACACAGCAGGGTCCTGGATGGATCTAAGAACAGCAATGATTTTTGGCCTATGCTAATTTTGCACGTGAAAGAAAACAATGGTCAAGGACAATGACTCCCTGAGCATTCTCCCCCTGGTCAAGGGATCATCCAGTTCGTTGGCCCTTGAGGAATTTCCACAAACATAGCATATTGCTTTTGTCATCACTGTGACCTGGCAGGAGCTATTTAAAGGAGCAAGGATCTAATTTGGCTCACTGTTTCAGAGACATAGTCCATCTTGGTGGGGAAGGCATGGTGGGGTTTGTGCAACAGAGCATGTGGAGGAGGCTCCTCACACATCGGGAAGCCACACAGCAAAGGCCTTGGGGAAGGACCAGAAGCAGCTCTGACCTTCAAGGGCGATGCCAGTGCTACCAGCTGGGGACCAAGCGATGAAATACAGTATTCCATAGGGGACATTTCATTCATTTAGCAATGCTAAGCATCCTACAGTAACTCCTGTGTCCATCTTTGCTTGGTTCCAAGCACATGCATACCCTGCAGAGAAAATCTGAAGTGGGCTGAAGACACTAACGCTAGCTTTCATTCCAGAAGTTCAGCTGGGACAGCTCATCTATCTGAGGGGCTCTTGACAAGACACGGGCTGGGCATTGGCTAGGAAGAAGAAAAGTAAGAGAAACATGGCAGGCAAGTAAAGCAGCAGGGAGGGTGGAGTTCACCCCAACTCCAGCAGAGCCTCCTGCCATACTATGGGACACTCAGGAGGGGACTGTGAGTATTAGTGCCAAAAGGACAGGATGGTCATGTGACAAAGCCCTATCCCTGAGCCCTTCTCTCTTATCTGTACTGCCATGATTAGCACACCTACCTCCACAATGCAGGGAAGTGATGCCCAGACGTTCAGAAACCGGCCTTGTTTCACTGTGACCCATCACCAGATCACCAGATGGGACCAGTGGAGCCCACTGAAGCTTTCTATCTAAGAGCACTTCCGGTACTTACTGAGTCTGCATGTTCAAGAGTGGCAACATGCGATGGATCCCGTTGTCCAGGGTTTTTTATAAGTATTTCTATTTTTCAGACTTTGAGGTGCTATGGCAGACAGCACCCTCTAGCCTTTGGGAATGTAACCACTGCCAAGTGTGATGGCCTTCCATACTGTGCTGGTAAACTTTACCAGTGGTTCTCAATAAAGGTATCTGGGGTGGAATAGTTCTCCTCAAATGCTGCTACATTCACAGCACACTTGTAAATCGCCGGTGAGTCCAAAGGAAAGCTCAAGGGAAATTAGAGAGTAGTTGAGCAAAGAATTAAATAAATATAAAATACCGCATGTCAAATACATAAAATATAGTTAAAAATCATCAGACAGGGATTATGAAAATAAATATCTATATTTTAAAAACCAGTAGCTTCATATCAAAAGCATAGCATTTTTACTTTAAACAAAAATACTAAAGAAGAGAAAAATAAACCCAAAGCAAACAGAAAAAAAAAAGAAAAGACTGGAAATCAATGATATTAAAAACAGAAAAATGGAGAAATCAATGAAAACAGAAGTTAGTCCTTTGAAAAGATCAATAAGATTGATAAGTCTTTAGCTAGACTTTCACAGAAGTAGAAGATACACAAATTAGCATTATTTGGAAAGAAAGGGTGTATTTTTGGTTTTTGTTTTTAATGTCTTGTTTTTGTTTTGTTCGTTTTTACAGATCACAATGACAGTAACCGTTAAGGAGGAGAAATCATACACCATCCACACACACACATCCAACAGCTTAAGTGAAACCATTTCCTTGAAACTCTAAAACTAGTAAATGACCTACTAGATAGCCTAAATAGTCCTCACCCCTTATGGTAGGAAATTACAGCCAAGACTTCTGAAAAAGGAAGCTGCAGGCTCAGATGAACCCTTGGGAAATTCTTCCACACATTTATAGACGGCATTCTATCTAGATTATGACAGGAAACACAGGGAAACACTCATTAACTCTTTAAGGCCAACATTTCATTGCCAGCAAATCCAGGGGGAAAAATTACAAAGACCAGTGCCTTTCATGAAAATAGACACAAAAATCCTTATCAAGATATGAGTGGAATCTGAGAACATTTACAAATATGATGAATTCTAGCCAGAATCTGAGAATTACAGCCATGTTGTTTACCCCAGGAATGCAAGGCTGGTTCAGCATTTGAGAATGAGTATTGTAATCTTAATTAACAAAGTGGAGAAGAAATCATGTGGCCCTATCAGGCACATTAAATACATTTTTAAAATTTAGTATCAATCTATGATTTAACAAAAAAAAAAAAAAAAAAAAAAAGAAAGAAAGAAAGAAAAAAGTAAGCTTTGTTAAGCTAGTGATAGAGGGAATGTCCTTAAGCTGATTTTAAAAACACCCGCAAAAGTCCTACAAATAATGTCATGTTTTGCAGGTTTTTGTTTTGCTTTGTTTTGTTTTGTTGTTGTTTTGTTTTTTTCCTGTTTGCTTTGTTTTGCCTTAAAGCTTTAAGTGGGGAACAAGGAGAGGACATAAACACACCAGATGAAAGAGGTTTCTTTTCCTATATGTCACTTTCTTTTCAAATTAAACAATTTAATTCATTCTTCATCTCATCCCAGAATAGTCTTCCACACTATTGGTCCCTCAGGACACTACTGTACAAAGCATAACACACAGAAACTGGATTTTTCTCCCCATAACTAAATTTCTCCTTTAATCCCAACTATATTTTAATTATAAAACCTTTGCTTTCCCATCTTGAAGTGAATCAGGTTACCTTGTAGGTAAGTCCCCCTCAAACTCCTCCTGCCTGGTTTGGCTGCCAGCTCCATACCAGTTGACAGTTTGTGGTTACAAACACCAGCCTTCCCCAAATGATATAGAGATTTAAGGACCTCATAGCAGTGCAAGTTCAGAGTGCCCAGTCCTCAGTTTTGTGTGCTTACCCATGTATCCAGGGCTCTCTTGAGTGACAGAAACCAGAGGTGGTGTGCTAGGCAGCCAGTACCTCTGTGGTGAATGTGTGGTCTCGTTCTTCTGCTTTGCCTACCTCCCAATAAATTATCATTTGCTTGCAGTAACCTGCTGTGTTTTGTGGCTTGTAAACAAGTATACTAACTGACTTTCTGGCCTGATGAGGAACTGGTGCCTTTTGGAACGGAAGTCCCTTGGAATCAGGCGCATGTCTGATTGCTCACCACTGCACTACATGTCCAACACCTAGGCTAGCACCTTTGCCTTCAGCAAAACATATAAAAACCTTGATTGTGAGCTGGGTGTGGTAGTGCACATGTGTAATCCCCTCACTATGTGCTTTAGGCAGGAGGATGCTGGATTTAAGCTACATGGCAGGGCGCTATGTCACATAGATCCCACCTACCTAGCAAAAGACGACACACCTTTGTTTGTTTGATTGCTGAACTTCCAGAGCCCCAGAAAGGTGTCTAGCACCTGATTGGCATCCACTCATATTGCTTAAGCAAATACACATTTTGGATGCGTGCAGTGGCCTGGCTTTCTACAGGAGTCTAGAAATCCAGCTATAAAACAAGCTTAACTCCCAAGGGGCATTTGGAACACACAAATAATTAGCCTTAAGCTAGCTTCTAACAATCACTTGGGAAGAACAGAGAACATTCGTCTGAAAATTCAAGGGCAAAGCAGGCCACTGTCCTCAGCATTGATCTGCCCTTTCTTACTGCCATCTGCTCCCTTCAGGGTCTGCCTGCAGAAACCAAAAAAAAAAAAAAAAAAAAAAAAAAAAGGGAGAAGAAGAAACCAAATAAGATTAAAGATGTCACCATATGCTCCAGTCTCAGTAGCTGGGTGAACATTCATTGTTTCTGGGAGGCTAAGGACATCAGGAAGGGACAGAAGACATACATTTCTCTGGTCATAGTCTTGGAGGAAAGGACTCACAACCTCCAGTGAAGGTCACAGAACCCCAGCTTGGAGCACCCCATTGGAGGTCACTCCAGCTTGGAGCACCCCAGTGGAGGTCACAGCACCCCAGCTTGGAGCACTGGAGAGCATGCTTGCTGTTCTGAAACTGCAGAGATGGTACCTCTTCTCCATCCTACTCCACCTCTTGGCTTCCTAAAGCCACACTCTGTGTCTGCTATATCTCTGGTCCCATCCAGTTAATAGATATCCATAGAACATCCCACCTGGAGGCACAGGAAATATTCCCAAGTCCTCAAGTCTAGGAGTGATCTTAGACTCCTACTCTATCACGAGCATCCTGCCTGCCTGTTCACCCAACACTGTTGGGGCAATCAATGTTCCTAATCCTGGTGTGTGTCACAGTTCACTCTATACTTCAAACTATAAATTGAAGATACTCCATGCTCTCATTTTTATGCGGTCTCCATCTCCTGCCTACCGTGAGTCATCTACCTTAGCCTCTGCAGGCCGCTGCTTCATGCCTTACAGTCTGAGCACTGGAACTGCCTCATCACTCTCCCATGAGTCCCCTTTCCAATGGATCTGTCCTGTCCAGCAACTCCTCATGCAATCCAAGACCTGTGCTTGGGGACAACTCTGATTCTATCACTTCTTTGCTCCAAAACTGAACGGTCCTTTCTCTTCCTTTTCAGGGTAGCAAGGGCCATCCCAATCTGGGCCACTTTCTAATTTCATCCACCCATAGTTGCCCATTTCTCCTCTTTCTTTTCTTCCCCACCCACCCGTGACTCTTACCATATTTGGCTCATTAGAGTACAAATAACATTATCTAACAGCTGTTCACGTGTCTCCTTCCCTGGGCTGGGACTCTTGCTACAGGGGTTGTAACTGTTTTGTATACTTTCTCTTTCCAGATGCATGCTTCCCAGAGCAAAGTGTCCTAGAGAGGTGAGCTACTTTCACAGTCTTCCCATTTGGTTTTACTCCCAGCTCTACTCAATGGCCACTACTAGTGTGTCCCCAGGCCCCAATATTCTTTGTTCCCGACACCTGAGCCCATACATTTCACAAAGCCCACCTCATGGAGGAAGCATTCCATAAGAAGCCTGCTCTTTCCAGTGTGCTCCATGTGGTCAGGTACCCCCACTGCTTAGGACAATATATATGTCATCAAAGAATATGTAAAAATAAAAGGAAGGAAAGAAGAACAGGAAGGAAGGAGAGGAGGGCAGAGGGAGGAAAAAAGCAGAGAAACAGGCAGGCAGGCTGGCCTCCCAGCACTGGGGTGCTGCGTCTGACTCTTTGTACTTCATTTTGGCTGATGTGCTTGTCTGGTCTGTGTTACATAAGAACTCAGAGGAGGGAGAAAAACTGTCATTGCTTGATGTAACCAGAGCTGGTTTCTGGCCACTGTCAGGACTGACCATGCAGATAGCAATTCAACAAACTTATTGAACCTTCCTCAACGTGTTGGATACTGTGTCTAATAATAATCAGGTCATACATCTAGCCAAGTCCAGTCATAACTGAGGCACACATCTGGATGTTGACATGTATAAGGTTAAAACTGAGCCAGCAAGAATGCAAAGTTGAGGGAGGTTTGGCAGGTTAGACATGCAGCCATTGTCTGGTAGAGTTGGATGGATTGTTGCTAAGATATTAAAACGAGCCCATACTCATTTTGAAATAGTTTTTAACTTCAGTCCCCTCAAGGGTCCTTCTGGAACCTCCGATGCCTTGTGCTATCTTCTGAAAGTCCCAGAACTTGCTACAGCCAAACAACTAGAGAGTTTACATGTGGACAGCAGGCCCCGAGCCACAACTAACTGGTACTCATTCTAAATCCATAGCATCTTCACCGTACTGTATTAATTAATTTGGATGATACTTCCAGAAGAGGGAAATTTGGATGTCAGAGTGAGCTAAGCCAGAGTGGTTTGACTCCAAGCTCATGGGTTCCAAACCAAAACAGGGTTTCCAACATTCTGTCACTTTTACCAACATGTTGTCCCTTAGTGTAGTAATTATCTTTCTTGCAGTTTTGACAAAATACTTGGTAGCAGCCACCTAAGGGAGGATAGGTTCCTTTTGGCTGTGGATTACAGAGTTTTTGTGGAGAGGGCATGGTGGGGAAATCCATGACAGTGAGAATGGCTCCGTCAGAGTCAGCAGCAGTCATCCCAAATCCCATTCCTGGTGACTCACTTCTGCTAGATTGGACAGTGCTAAAGGTTCCAACATCTAGTGTTTAAGAAAAGAACCTGTGGACATAGCTCACAACCAAACTGTCATATTCTGCCCTGGTCCTTAAGCAGAGTCTCCCCCCCCCCAGGTTCCTTTACTATTGCCCCAGTG
Source organism: Phodopus roborovskii (assembly GCF_943737965.1). Taxonomy (NCBI): domain Eukaryota; kingdom Metazoa; phylum Chordata; class Mammalia; order Rodentia; family Cricetidae; genus Phodopus; species Phodopus roborovskii. The sequence goes on along the minus strand of NW_026126486.1, from coordinate 344,104 downwards.
GGGGAATGAATAGCCACCTCATAATGCAAAAGCCACAGTCCAATTTTAAGAGTTTCCATAGTTTTAACAAGCCCAACACTGTTCAAAAGCCCAAAGTCTCTTCTCAGATTAAAGGCAGACTCATAAAATGCAAAAAGAAGAAGTTCTAACTCTTTCCATATATAATGGCACCAGTAGCAAAGACTCATTTCAAAAACAGAATGGGATGGTAGCATGGAGTGAGTGAGACGGTAGCAAGGACTGGGAGAGTAGCAAGGAGTGAGATGGTAGCGAGTTATGGCAGGCTCAAAACTAGACAAAAGCCAAGCACGGTGAACAACAGACCCTGCAGTTGCATATTTAGCCTTGGGGCTTGCTGTGGCATTGCATGAGACCCTCCAGGGGCCCTGTTGATATGGCCCTTCAGCCTGTCACACACTTGTCCCTCTCTCTTGGGCCTTCTCCATGCATTGCTTGCAGCTTCATTGAGCAGACATTTCACAATGCTTGTGTCATTAAAGTCCTGGCAGTCTCCATGGAAACTTAAGCTCTATCCTTAGAGCTTCACATGACCTCTCAGGGCCTCTCTTCAGGGAACTGGGTCCAGCTACACCTGCCCTCGCTGGCTTTTGTTCTTGACCCATGATGTAAGTCTCAGTAACCTGTTACCCTTGTATTCCTCATCCTGAAAACATCAATTCCATAAGGATGATGCCAAATTCTTCTGTTAGTTCAAGATAGATCAAGCCCCTGCCAACCACCTTTTACTATAGTCGTGTGGCTTGTTTGCCTGGCTGAACCTGGGAAAACATTTACCCGAAGGCCAGGTTCCAACAGGGTATTCCTGTAGTGGTGTGCTCAGTCCAGACCCCTCCCCACTTTTTTTTTTTCCCCAAACATACTTCTATTAAATAACAGTTTTCCCCAGTGAGTTTGCATTTTTAGGCCCTGGAGTCTTTGATGGGTTGGGTCTTTCTTGCCCTTGAGACATTTTTTCCTATTGTCCTATATGGCTTGTTCACACTGGCACTGGTCCCTTGACAATTATAGCCACTCACTGAAAGCTCTGCACCTTCTTTGTTGGCAACTTTAACTGCCCACACTCCTTTTCTTGTCAAACTGCATCTGCATGGTTTTCTTTTTCTTTTTTTTTTTTTTTTTCATTATCTTCCTACTCTACCTTTTGTTCTGAATTATTGATATAAAACTATATAAGTTTATTGAGCAACAACCCTGCCACAGCCTGAATGCTATACTATGTAGAAATTCCTTTCACCAAACAATTTAGTCCATTTCTTTTTAATTCAGCTTCACTCAGAGTTTTAGGATGCAGACTTTTTTTGTAGCTAGGTTCTTAGCTGGAACATAACATGAAGAGTTTCGAGAATACTTTCCCATAAGTTCTTGTTCTCCTGTGAAATCTCATGGCCAAGACATTCGCTGTCCACATCTCCATTTGCATGCCAGTTTTCTGTGTTCTCTGTGGCCTACTGAGCTCTGCTTCCAGCCTCCTAGGCCTTTGGTAGTCAATAGTACCAAATATCACCATGCAGTCCCAGGCTCACGGATCATGGGATTAGGTTCCTCATGGCCTCAAGTCCACTTCTCCACACCAAGTTTGTGTGTTAATGTTTTTCTCGTTGTCATGAACAGACACCCTACAAAGCAACTGTAAGTGAGGATTTACTTCAGTTCATGGTTCTAGAAGTTTGGTCCATCATGCCAGGGAAGGCATGCGGGCAAGAACAGCTTGGTTTAGGGCAGTAGGAGCCTCCAGCACAGCTGCTCACATCCCATCAGACCAAGAAGCAAAGAGAGACAGCACTAGAACCAGAAGAGGACATGAGCTTCAAAACCTCCCTCTGCAACCTACTCTGCTAAGGCACAATCCTGAAGAGCCATTTCCCTCAAAACAGTGCTCCTGGCTGAGACCACATGTTCAAACATAGGAGTCATTGGGGACATTCCACAACAAAACCATAACATTCAATGCAGCCTGTTTGGTCACATCCTAGATAGCTCACATGGGTTTGTTTCCAAGTTTGAGTGACGTTTCTTGGCAATTTTGACAGTTTGGTTTTGTGATAAGTCATTTCACCTTTGTATTATGGCTTCTTGGATGGAGATAACACAAACAACATAGGAAAAAAAAATCTAAACTTGAGAGTTTTACTTAACTTGTATCACCACCAATACCCTGCATGTGCTATTACCTAATATGTTGTCACTGGGGGAAGTCATGCACAGGGCACACATGATTCCTCTGGCTCATTTGTTACAATGTCTGTGAACCTACAATCACCTCAAAAATCATTTCAATCAAAAAAACAAAAACAAAAAAGAAAAACTTAAGCCCAAGTTTTTCCTCACACACTGAGCACCTGGTGGAAGTCTGGAAGGTTCTTGATATGTTTAGAGGAGGAAGAAGATAGAGCTGACCCAAAGTCTCCCACTAACAGTCAAAGGGACTATTGATAACTTCTACAGTATCCCTTAACTAAAGGCTCCAGCAACCCAGACGAAATTGTCAGGGCTGAGGTCTCACATGTTAGGACCACAGCTCTATGGAATCCTCACTTATTCTTTGGGCCTGCAAAGGACACCAGTACCTTTATAACTACCTTCTAACCTTCAATCGCAATGTCCTTCATCTGGAGAACTCACTAGTCCCATCACATAGGCTTCAGCAGCAGCCACAAACCACACTATCCTCCTTGGTGGGCTAAACAACAGTCACAGGCACAGGCCTCACTACTCACTGCCTCTTTCCCCACAGACAACTCTCAAACGCCTCAGGATGGCTGCATGAGGAGAGATCAGCCAATCAGTGCCATTCATGGGTTTCCTTTTTCTCCAATCTGGCCAGAGACATGCTCTTTCCTTCCATGTTGCTGGGTTACAGGATACTAAGCCTAGAGCTAAATAAGACAATGCCATTTCTCTCAGACATGCAAGGAAAGAGACCACCAGTGAATGGCAAGAGAACTTGAAGCTAGTATGCAGAGAATGGAAGAGATGAGAGAATAGGGAAAGGTATGGAGATAGAGAGACCACAACTTCATTCAAATCTCTCTGAAGGCCTCTCTGGCCTCCAGTTTTAGGATACAGAGCATTGTTGCATCAAAGCTGGGTCAGGTTGGATTTCTGTCACTCACCCATGACTTAACCCTTTAAGAAGAAGGCTGTGACCGTCTGCTGTCATCCCAAGCTTGCCTGATTAGCCCCAGTAAAAGCATTGAATTCCTTCTCCAAGCCCCAGTACTAAAGCCATGTTTTAAACAGTCCCAAGGATGACAAATGGAATAAGGCTGCAGAGGGGCCATGCCAGGCCACAATGCAGCAGCCTGCTCATCTGTACACACAGATCCTGAGCTGAGATCTTTGCAGTCCCTCTGCTGAGGCAGCTGCCTCTTCCAAAAGATTAATATTGTTTACATGAGCTATTAGTCTCAATGCAGGGAAAGATGAGCCCAGCAGAGAGAAGGCTTGATATAAACAACTCCATCTCTATCTCAGGGTGTGAGTTACCACTCCAGACACTCAGTTCAGACACAGCTTGCCCAAGTCCTACTAAGCATCCAGGTGTGGCACTCATACCTATAACCCTACATTTAGAAGGCTGAAGCAAGAGAGTCACAAGGTCAAGGCCAGCCTGGACTATACAGCAAGACCCTCCCAGAAATGAAAATAAAACCAAATAACAGAAATACCTAGGCACCATGGGAAAGAGAGGAGCGACCAAGGTCCTTCCTCCAGGAACTTAGGCTGATGAGCATGAAGAATAGATGAAATTAAGGTGCATTTGTGGAACCAGAATATCTGTTCAAAATCTCCACTTGACCAATCTTTCAATATTCAGGAGCCAGAGGGACAGCATCTGTCTGTGTTTGCTTCTTGAGCAGGCAGCCTAACTTGTATGGCCTTTGTGCTCCGGTTTTTTCTCACAAAGTAAGAATAATGACAGGGCTTAGCTATGGCAGAGTGAGGACTGAATCAGGGTATAAAACTCCTGGCAGAGAGTATATGGTTGGTGAATTACAAGTGCACTGTCATCAGCATCGATCATTATTGCCATTGTTCAACAAAGACTTCAGAATAACCACAGAAGAGGTCAAAACCCAAAGTTCTCTGGGAATGTGGGGAAAGAGCTTAACCACGGTTGCTAAAAGGCTTTCTTGAGCAAATCAAGGATGAGTGGGACCTTGATGGAGGCAGAAGTTAATAGGCATAAATAGCTAGACCCAGCTCTACTGTCTAATGACTCAGACTCATAGAGATGAGAAAGCTGCCCACATGCTGAGAAGTCAAGGTCTGAGGTGTGCATAGCATATGACCCTGGCCTTGTAGTTATGTCTACAACTTGATCCTGGAGCCTGGGAGATCTCAGCTTACTGAAGTAGGCAATCTACCATTTCCTCTTTCCATCCTGAACTTCAAGTCCAAGAAACCTGATTTCCAAGTCTCCTGCCCAAGCCTGTTCTCCAGAGTTGTCACTACCATTGTGGGCAGCCACAGCACTGTGCAACCTTCACCTCGATGCATTGTATTGCCTGGTGTCAAGCAAGGTCTTGGCACACACATAAGTAACTTGTCTGAGATTGCTCTCATCTCAGTTAACCTTGAAGTTCAGCCTCTGTGACTGATTATGATAAGTGACATGCTGATTTTACACCAACTAGCCATGGCTAGTTAGTCCAAAGAGGGATTCCACTCAGGCCTATGCCGGAACTGAAATACTGAGTCAGCATATCTGATCACTTTTATGTAGGCTCCTCTCTATGGTAAACGTACTGTTTATAAAGAGTAAATAGAAAATCTTTTTCCTGTTACTGGCTCCCTGGCAGCAACATCAGGAGGTGGCTTCAAATCTACCTAGAGAAACTCCTCACTTCACATCTGCCCAGAAGAGGCTCTGTTCTGATTCTATTCAGCCTGGGAACCCTAGGGAATATTCAGAGCCCTGGAGATAGAAACAATATAAGACAGTCATTTCTCTCTGAAACAACAATTTGTATTTTCATATGTTTGATACACAGCCTAATACCTGAATCAATAGGCCAATGGAGATTTGCCCAGTGCAAGTTTAATAAGGAAAAGAGTTTTTTTTAAAAAAAATGATGTGCAAAGCTAGCGCTATCACCTGCAGGTGCGTTAGATTGTGGGGGTGGGGTACGTGGGCTCTTTCTGTTTTCCCCAGAGTAATGAAGCAAAAGCTAAACCTGAGTTGATTAGAATCATATAGGAATTGGAGCTCCTGGCTGTTTTGCACTCCCCCTTACCCCTCCTACCCTGGCCCCAATCAATACAACGAGTTTCATCTTCTCTGATGAAAACTTGACTTCCTGGCTGTTTTTGCAATCTGAGTTTTTCAAGCCCAGTCTGGCTTTGCACACAGGCAAACCACCTTCTAAAGTGCGGTATGGGTTTGGCAATCCAAAGCAAAGTAAGGTAGGTGGGAAATGGATAAAAACAAAATCTGTGAAGTAGAAAAGCCTGGCAAGGTTAAGGTTCAGCAGATAGGGGTCTTGCTCAAGCAAAAGGCCTAGCCTCACCCACAGCATGTGTGGTCCTGGCCAGAGCCAGGACTCTGCTGCCACCAAGGTCAAGTTCGGCTCAAAGCAAAGGTCCCAGTTCCTTTTTAAAAAGGGGGTGTGGTCAGGAAGCTTTCACATCAGTGTTCTGAGTGGAGCATCTGCCTCACAGGCTTTGTCTGTCCATTCACTAAATAGAGTAGCAACTGTGTGCTCAGCACTATACTGGGTCCTGGGGAATTCAACTTATATCCTAGTAGGAGGAAGCAGAAAATTGAGCAAGTACACATACTACCACACAATAAAGGGCCACAAGCAAAGTTTCTCAAGGGCTTCTAGAGTTTGAAATTGTATTTAAGCAAAAGAAGAGAGTTGGGGTACAAGGCTGAGATTTAAGTGAAAGAGAAAGCAGCTCGGTTATGTAGCGATCTGAGGGAGCCACTCAATGTGGAGGAACCTGCAAATACCTAGGTCCCTAGGTAGAAGCAAATTTGGTTAGGAGAATAGAGAAGATAGTATGTGGGACCAGAGTGTAGTGAGTTATAGGAGTGTGCTGTTGACATGGGTAAAGAGTGTGGTGTGAGCTGGGGAGTGTGTGTAGAAACTCGCAGTTTTGAAACGAGACACTGGTGGGAGTCACTGCTTTGGTTTGTGTTGTGAAAGATTGTTCTGGCTGCTGCACACACAAAGGACTGTCAGGGTGGGTGATGTGGCAGTGTAGCAGCTGAGATGACCCTCAGAAGGCCATGCTGCAGCCCAGGTGAGATGACTGACAGCTGGAAGAGGGTGGGGCAGAGAGCCTATATCAAGTGCATGGACCTGGGATAGATTACGAAGAGAAAGTTAACGGGATCAGATGTTAGGTCAGGAAAGGGAAAAATAGAAAGATTTGAAGATGTGCATGGGTTTTCACTTGGATGGTTGACTGCTGGATGCCTTGTCCAACCTTGATGTAAGGAAGGTTGGAAAGGAATTGAGTCTTTTTTCGGGATGCTGAATTACCTGACACCCTGGCAGAGATATCGGGGACATTTAGTAGAAGATCCAAGAGCCTGGCTGTAGGGTCCTAAGTTTTTGGAAGCTATTTCTGACCACTGGTGTCTAAGAACGTGTCTTCCACCTGGTCAGGCCTCACTTACCCAGCAGTATTTCCAAGGGTCTGCTGCACTCCCAAGTCTGAGGCCAGTGTTTGAGTCACACAGCGATGTGAACCGTTGTCAAGGTCAGGCTGGTGGGTTCCAGCTCTTGGGCACGTGGTAGGAACATCTAAATCCAGTTTCCAGCTAAACTGCCATTTCATTAAGTTTACATACTCCTGGTTTGGTATGGGGGACACTCAGTTGGCTGTTCCTGGTGTTCACTTGAGGAAACATCTGAAGAGTCATAATTCATACCTTCTCTATGCATTTTCCCAGAACACACTTGAGCATCCCCAGTGATGTGGATCTTACTTCCTGGGCTCCCTGAAGCTCACCATCTGTGCTCCCTGAAGCTCACTGTTTGTGCTCACTCAAGTGTTTGGGTAGGTCTTTACAATTGCACTCTCAGAGGAACCTAGAAGGCATGGCGTCAAATTGCTGAACTTTGGGCACTAAGTGGTAAATCTGGGGACGGCAAGAAAGCAGCAGCAGCTTTTAAAGGTTTCTTGGAGTCTGTGGCAGGATTACAAAGTGTCCCTCAAGGGCATTCACTCTGGCCAGCCCATAGCTAGCTCCAGCCAGTGCCTCTGTGGAGGGCAACAGGGTAGAGGTGATTTTCTATTGGAGACAAACGTGGGATCTGAGAGGTGGCCCTTGGTTAAGATTTGCTAGCCCCCTGAGACTCAGAGCCACACACAATACCCACAAGCGTTACTGATGAACTCTCTTACCTGGCCAGAAATAAATAAATAAATAAATAAATAAATAAATAAATAAAAAGACACCCTCCCTCCTTGCTGGTTGAAGAGAGGGAAGTCTGTCCTCAGAGCTGCCTCTCAGGCTCCTGGGAGGCACACTGCTCCTGTCATCATCCCCACCCCCCCTTGTCACCTGCTTGCTGCCCCACCCCCAGTCTGCCTCTAATCCTCTCCTCCCTGCTGTCAGGGCCTCAGCTCTCCTGAGTCACTAGAGCTTTAATTTGGGCTAATCTTCATTCCTGACTCAGGTGGGTGTGGTGATGATAAATCAAAATGAGGCCACAAGCTGTCAGTAATGAAACCAGAGAGACTTGACAGGCTAATCAACTTTATTAGCCTCGAATCTCCAGCGAGTCTCCAGCAACTTTTCCCTCTCCTTGGCACTTCCCTTCTGTCTTTGTAAGTCCCCAGTAAAGCAGGTGCAGCCACACCGGAGACAGACTAGCTGGGTGGCCCTGTGCTGTGGGTCGGTGCCAAAGCTCTGGGCATGGGGACATGATCATTGCTCTTGATGTTGAGAACTTGAAGGCAGCCTCTCCGTGTAACTAGGTCAGGTGTCATGGCCCACCCTTCTTGCAGCATCATAGTAGCTCAGCCACTAGGCCCTGATGGGGGTGGGTGGTAGGCAGAGGCTTTTCCCACCTGCAATCTGAGGGTCTGCTCTGCAGGCACCTCAAGGTAGAGAGAAGGAGAGGGAGAGAGAATGCACTTGATTGGTTCCTGGTGACATCACAGCTCTTGCTTCTAGATGTGACACCTTTGGTGGCCCCTTTCCAGGACAGGGCTCTTATGATGTCACTTTTCTGTGGAGAAGATGGGCAGAGCACCTTGGTGAGGCTCAGGGAAAACTCTGATTGCAGACGAAACGGTATGTACTGAGTATAAAATGGCATGTTTCATAACTTTTGAAGTCAACAGTGCTTTGGCTGCAAGAAACAGAGTTGTACTCAAAGTACGTCTGCAGAAAAAGACACATCTGAGAACACAAGGCTGAGACCCCAAGGTGCATGCCATGACCAAGGCAAGAGCTGTGACGTCAGAGGAATAAGCATTGTGTTAATTTTTGTCATTGCCTTTTAAAGTTTTCTTATTTATTATGTCTTATTTCATAGCTGTGTCACTATGCTCAGCAAGCTAACAAAAACAGTTTAGGATTCCTGGCTCAAGGTCTCAAACGTTTTTTTTTTTTTTTTTTTTTTTTTTTTTTTTTTAGTGCATGGCTGAACACTGCATGGCAGAAGGCAGTGGCTGTTCCCCTCATAACAGGCTAGAGAGCAGACAGGACCAAAGGGCTGCCTAGGGACACACTTCCACCAGACAGCTCTCAGACCTTCTTAAAGGCCCCAAAGCCTGGAACCGGTGTTCAAACCGGAGCCCATGGAGGACACTCCAGGCTGAAGCACAGCAGTTGTGTCTAACTGTAGTTGTTCTGAGAGGATTGCAGTTGTCTCTGTTTCCCCACCGAGCCCATCCGCACATGGATTCTCAGCTGAGCCATAGACAGAGGAGGGGGCTCTGGGGAAGGGCACACAGCTGTGGCACCCGAGGATTGGTGGTAGCCTGGGCTAAAAGGCTGGCCAAGAAAATAAGTCCCGGTTTGCAGACAGGAGCTGCTCTGCCCTCTTTCCAGCGCAGACATGCTCATTCCCTCTGGTCCTCACTTTGGGCTGAAGCCAAATGAGCTCCAGCACTTTCTCTGTTTAGCAGCTGTATTACTGAGATGGCAAGAGCCACCCACTCAATAAAGCAACGCAAACTCCCACAAACCCACACACAGCTCTGTGTGTCCCGGCCCTGATTTTATTTCCTAATTAACAAGTCGTTCTCAGCCAGTCTGATGATTTGCTTGTCATCTTATTTGGATTTGTGGGCAAACAAATCATCCCCAGTCCTTGGGTGATAGCTCAACAGAAGGGAGGAGGGAAACCTGGGATGGCCTCATCTCTCCTCCCTGCTCACCCTGCCTGTCTACAGGAAGCTAATAGGCTTGCAGGTCTGTGTTTGGGTTGTCACGGCCAAGGTGGCTGTGCTAAATGTGGGAAGGCCCTTGTATCTGCAACTCTCCAGCCACTATTTCCTGTGCTGTGGGTCAATGCCAAAGCTCTGGGCATGGGGACATGACAATTGCTACTGGTGCTGAGAACATGAAGGCAGCCTCTCCATGTAACTAGGTCAGGTGTCATGGCCCACCACCCTTCTTGAAGTATAATGGCTCAGTAATAAAGCTCCAAGATCCACTGGAAAGGTAGACAGAATGCATTGAGACATTCCTCTCTCATTCAAATGACTGTCTGTAGCTGCATCACTGGGCAAGCCATGCTCACATCAGGGCTTTTCTCTCCCCATCCATGCGAAGAAGCAAGAAGTAGCCTGAAATCTGCCAGGAGAGGTTCTAACCAAGCCTGGCCAGCACCTGTGTTCTGAGAACTCTGCCTGGTGCTTAGTCTTGTCTTGTGATATCTGGACTGGCTGTCTCCTCAGAAAACAGGGAGAGTCCAGGCTTTTTGAGAAACATAAGAACTGATGCCACTGGATCCACGTGTAACTGGACCTTTCCTGTCCTGACCACCCAGTCCCAAATAACCAACTTAGAGGCTGACCGTGAATTATATATGCTCAGCTGATAGCTCAGGCTTGTTACTAGCTAACTCTTACACCTAAATTAACCCATAATTCTTATCTGTGCTTAGTCACGTGGCTTGGTACCTTTTCCCAGTATGGCGTTCTCATCTTGCTTCTCTGTGCTTGTGGGTGACTCTCTGACTCTGCCCTTCTTCTTCCCAGAATTCTCCTAGTCTGACTCTAGCACTCAATCTCTTCCTGCCCAGCTATCAGCCATTCAGCTTCTTACTAGGCAATGAGAGTAATAAATATTCATAGTGTACAAAATATTGTTCCACAGCATCCACACACTCTGTGACAACCAGGAGCTGCCAGTAGACATGACTGGAGAAGAGGAGAGGAGCAGGTACCCCCAGTTCCCCACAGCCCTGTAGGCTATTTGTGAAACACTGATCACTGTTAGCCTCTCTCAGATGCTGGCATGCCTCTTGTTTAGTGTGCTGTGGCTTTAATCATACACAGCTTGACCCTTCTGAACCTTGCCAGCCCATTCCAGGGGTGTCTGCTGAGTGCTCCCACTATTCTGCTGAGCACCATGAAATGCATGGATGGGGTGCAGGAAATGTGGTCTGTAGCTTCAAAAACTCAGGACTCCGTTCTGGGGGTGTGCAGACTGTCTGGGTGAGAATTCATGACCTCAGAGGCAGCCCATGTGAGAAAAGATGAGCTAAGCCATTTGCCCTGCACAACCGTGAAGCTTGTGTTCCCTTTTCTGCAATATGATAAATAAAAGATCCAGAGATTGATATTGGGGTTCAAGATTCAAGCTAAATATCAGAGAAGCAAAGCAGCCAGCTAAGAGCTCTTACTTCTACCTCAGCTCAGACCAGTGGTGATCTTCACTGCTCCTCAGATTCACTCAGATTGCTATGCTCTCCTCATCGTGGCTAGGGACTAACTCTCAGACTGAATGCCAGCTCTGAGAGCCTGCTCCTGCTTATACACCTCCGTAGTGCTGGGATTAAAGGCATATGATCCCAGGTGCTGAGATAACCTTTGTGTGAACTGTTTCTTTTAGGACTGGATCAATTTCGTGTAGTCAGTGTGGCCTTGAACTAACAGAGATCTGGCTACCTCTTAATCCTGAGTCCTTGGATTAAAGGTGTGTATCACCACTGCCTGATCTCTATAGCTTGAGGCTGGATTTGCTTTCTGAATCCTCAGGCAAGCTTTAATAAATCATAAATAATATATCACCACACTTTTCCTGTCATATCTTTCAGTCCTTGCCATAACCTAAGAGGATGATATTTCCAGATATTCACAGAGGCCAAGGAACTTCTGCTGTTCTGTTGGTTGTATTTTTAACATTCAAAAAGATTCAACAAAGTATCATTTTAAAGCTTGGCATATGCCCTTTTGGATGCATGTACTACTTAGCCACGGTCACTGGTCCCTGTGCCTTAGGAAACAGCCCCGATTCAAGGCCTAAAGGGATGTTCAAGACTAACTCAGCTAAGGACACAGCAGAGATCCCCTTGGATCTCTACAACTCTTAGTACAAGTCTATTATGTGAGTTAGTCTCACCAGTCAGTACTGAGATCAAGAACCTGTCCTGTCTCCTTGTTACCCTGTGGTCCAGTGGGCATCCTACTTTTGACCTTGTATTACTCGGAAATATGTAGGCTAGGAATGTTCCTTATTTCCTTGCTCACCAGAACTGGCCTGGCATTGTTTCCCTGAAGCTTGTTGCCAAACCTCTTCTATGAGCAATCCTATATTCCTGCTGTAGATCTCAAAATTATAGATTAGTCCAAGTGGTTTCTGCCATGAATATAAGGCCATCTACCACCATGCTTATCTTTATAGGGCAATGACTGTCCATCTGTACCTCGGGGCTGGCCAGAGTCATTTTGAATGCTGGCCTTCCAGTGCTACAGAATCATCAGGCTGATCCTAACAAACTGCCATGTGCAGATTTGGATCTGGGTCTGTATATCTAACAGTCCCCACCCCTGAGAACAAGACCCTGCTTTCCTTTGGGACTCCACACCAGGGGCCAGAAGCCTGTCCACCTCTGGTGACTGTGACACAAAGGCTTTGATAAGGATGTGACTGATGGCCCAGCTGGCTGCCAAGGACATGAGGTGATCCCACACCATCTCACAGGCAAGCATGATGCTCCTCCTGTAGTGAGAGTCACCCTGGCTAAAAGCAATAAATCTTCTCTACTTCTGCACCCTGCTGTCCAGTCGCTCCCCTTGGCTTTAGCATAAAGAGGAAATGTAAACCCAGAACAACTGGAGTAAGACGAATTCATCAGATTCAGAGGCTGGGATCTTCCAGCTGGCCAGGACCAGGAGCCAGACCATGCTGGAGACCCCTGGCCACTCAGCTCCTGGAAGGTGTGGCTAAGCTAGAGCTGGGTCACCTTTACCCATGCTGCTGACCCATTCTTCACTCCTGACACATGCTCCTACTTCCACTTAGGTGTGTGGCCCCAGGGCCACCCAGCTGACCAGCTGAGCTATTGTCCTCAGTGCCTCAGCACCAGGCCTTTTTCCTCTTCTCTCCATCCAGGTGACTGGGCCCCTTCCGAAGTCAGTCTCACACACAGGTGGTGGCTGCATCAGATTAGGTAGACTTTACTGTACATAAAACCACGCTCTCCCCATCATCTCTTACACTTCCCATACAATACGGACCTAGAACTGGTCATCTAGGGTACCCCATCCAGACAGGCTGAAGTAAGGTAAGATGGGGAAGGTCTAAGCTGGGGACTGGAGAGACAGTAGGGAGTATAAGGCTGGAGCTCTTGCCCAGTGTGTCCTGAATGCCCTCTTTTTCTTTTGTTTTTGTGGTTGGTGTTTGTTTTTATTTGTTTTGGTTCTCACTAGGTAACCATGGCTGATCTCAAACTCACTGTTTTCCTGACTTCATCTCCCAAACACCAAGATTCCAGATGTGTGCAACAGCAGGGCATGGTGTGTTCTACTGAATGGCTGAAGAAAAAAAAAAAAAAAAACAAATGAATTCAGGGCATCACATCCCATGGCAGCATAGTGGGAGCGCTGGTCCAGTGGTCTGGGGGAGAAATACAACAACCAGCATCAGGACCCACACTGGTAAATGCTGTCATGGATAGTATGTTGACTTGGAAGAAAAACATCCCCCATGGGCTCTTGTATTTGCACACATGATCCCCGTCTTGTGGTACTATCTGAGGAGGCTATTGGACCTTTATGGGGTACGGTCTTACTGGAGGAAGCGCAGCACTGGGGCAGGCTTTGCGCTTGTAGCTCTGCCCTACTTCCTGCGCTCTCTGCTTCCTGTATATAGTTGAGATGTGATCTCTCCTGCTGACATGCCATGGCTATGATCATAGACTTTATTCTCCTGGAACTGTAAGCTAAAACAAACCCTTTCTTCACTGAGTGGATTTTGGTCATGGTATTTTATCCCAGCAACAGAAAAGCAGCTAATACAGATATGGAACATCCATGTCCCTTTCTTCTACATGTCCTCCTTTCCACGTGTGTCCTTCCTTCCCCGGGTCTTCCCTTCCACGTGACCTCCCTTTGATGTTCACACCCTTTCATGTGCCCTCCTCTCCACGTGTGCTAGCTCCAATGTGCCTATTGTATCACATGCCCTCTCTTCCACAGGCCTTCCCTCCAATGTACCCTTCTCTCTCTCTGTGCCCTCCTTTACTGTCCCCTCTTTCCCGTGTCCTTCCTCCTTTTGTACTTTCTTCCATGTTATCTCTCGTCTATATACTCTCCATTTGCTATTCTCTTTTCCATTTGTCCTTCCTTACCAGAGTCCTTTCCTTCCATCCATGTGTCTTGTCTTTCATGTGTCATCTTCCCTGTGCCCATTCTCCCCATGGATCAGGCTTCTGTTTGCCTTTAATGTACTGGCTCTTCCTCTCCTCCTTCCTCACTTGCTGCATCCCGGTGAGAATGCTGCCCAGGATGATTCTGGCAGATGACCCCAGGCATCTCTTGTATTATGATAGCAGGGGCCTTGAGGGACACAATAGCCACAGCTACTCTGTCTAATGGACACTCCGTGCCCTTGTTTCTTCACCCAGCAGATCAGTTTGGGTTTCACTCCACCAAGTTTGTGGAGGAGCTCTTCTGATGAGCAATCCCATATCCTTATCCTATCTTTTACAATTTATGTAACTTCTGTCACTGGCAGTCAGATATCCCTTGTAAGATTCGAGGTCAAGCAATTGAGTTACAGGGTTTCCCTGATACCTCCCCAGCAACTGTGGCTTGGCGCGTCTTTGTTGGGCTCTGGTGTATGGAATATGCCTGGTCTTTGAGACCCGGAGACCCTGGACACCACCAGGTCTGACCTGGAGTGCTAGTCACATTTGCTGAGTCATTGGGAGCTCTCTTTTAGGTGCTTGTGTCCGTAGTCGCACACTTGCTCCTGGGGGTGGGGCTGCGGCAAAGCTGCGGCAAAGCCGCCTTGCTGCAGGACTGAAAAGGAAAAAAAGACAGGTGGACAGTTAGACGTTTGCTGCATTTCTGTACAAAATTGACAGGTGGGAATCTGACACTGCTTGGCAGATCTCTCCTGGAAGTTCTCTCATTGTGGCTTTCTTTTTGTCAAGTAGAATCTACTCATCCCAATGTCAGACAGCCTTTTTAAGGGGCATGTTACTTCGGTGTTTCGCTCTGGGCAGTTCTGAAGTCTCATTTGAGAGAATGAGAAGGACGGAGAAGAAGTGAAGATCAGAAGTAGAGAAGAGCAGGTGACAGGAAGCAGGGATGCTGGGTGGCAGGCCAGGTCCCTTCTGAAGGTGCTTGGGCTGGGAAAGTCTGGGGGATGACTCAGGTGGACGGTCACTGAGTGAGCTGACGTCATTATGGAGTGAGAATCTTCAAAGTATATGCATGTGGGGTTTGGGCTCCCAGAGCCAGGAGCGTCTCTGACCCTTTGTCTTCCAGGTCACATGGGGTCGGTGTTAGAGGACACAGCAGAGTAGACAAGCTGGCCACCCTACTACTGGGCCCAAGTCAGACGGAGGCCGGTAGGGGCAACTAGTACATGTTCCTCTTTGTCCTCCTGTACCAGCACTGCCAGGCATCTCTCCCCAGCAGGCCGACTCACCTGTTTTCTCTCTTCCCTCCTTCATGGCAGCCACCACCCCTCACCTTTACCTTACATCTGCATGCCTCTGAGCTTCCCTCAGTGGTCCCTCACCTCAGACAGCCCCGCCCCCTTTCCTGACTCTGTATCACAGGTTCAGTTCTCAAGCGAGGTCTAGGTGGACCAGCAACTGTCCTGCAATGTCGAAGCCCCAGTAAAGACATGGGCACAAGGCTTTTCTGTGGCTGCTGGGGGATCACTAGAAGGAAGTCCTCCAGACAGAGGTGATGTGGGCTACACAGTGGAACCACCTTCTGCTGGTCCCACAATGACTTCTAAAGGTTTCATCTAGGGGAAATCTCTTGGGAACACTAAGAACCTTGAAGAGGCAACTAGCAACCATTTACCAACAGTAGTTTGAACACCAGTGGGGGCTGAACCCCTGAGATGTCCAGAGGGCCAAGACTGTCCCATTGATCCACAGAGAGTCGGCATCCTGTGGACCCAGAAGCAGGACGTCTCCAGGATGGAGGGCCTGCTCTGGGGCCTGTATCCCTCCAAACTCTACACTGTCTCTGCAATGGGGGAATGATAGTACTGGCTGCATGGAGACTTGGAGGGGAAGCAAAGCAGAGCATTATGGGGTCAGGCTCAGGGTCTGGCCCGTAGTGATGCTTCTCTGCTTAGCCTTCTGAAGATAATTCTTGGCCATATTAAGATGGTTTTTAAAGATTAAAATAGTTTTCCACATTTATGATATTTGTTAAGATGGTGACTATCCCATGTCCAGCTGCTCCTCCCAGAGGGACTGATCTGAGCAGGAGGAGGAGTAGCTCTGAGAAGCAGCAGGGTTCCCCACATTTTTTACCCATTCCCCCCTACATACACCTTTGCTTTTCAATAGATTATGGCTTATGTGGGCCATGCCGGCTTCAAACACAGGATTCTCCTGCCTCAGCTTCCCAGTGCTGGGATGTTCATTCATAACACTATCATGCCTGGTTGAATCTTACTAAACCCATACACCGAATTTCGATCATTTTCACTTCCTATTGCCTTTAATATGTATGTATGAAACATATGTGCTTGTTTGTTTATTCTGTGGTTCTGGGGGTGGAAGGCAAACATTGTGGGACTGAGCTCCACTCTCAGACCCTGTCCACTCTTTTGCATGCACAGATCCATCTAGGCTAGGAGCTCAGGAAAGAGGCTATGACCAGAATCACGGTACAGATTAGAAACCCTCCACTTTTGTGACTATGTCCACTCACCAGAACTCAGGCTGTAGCCTCTGGAACTGGACTTGTCCACTGCAATGACAATCACATCCCCAGAGCAGTAACCCCAGGCCACAGAAAATGCATAATCTGGGGACCAGGGACCAAGTATTCTGTGCACCATCTGCTAACCAGGAGATGACAGCACCCATACTTGCTATGGGTAAGGATGGGTGAGTAGGCAGAGGTCAGCAAAACAGGCTGTTGGTAGTAGGAGAACTTTCCAAAAGCTGTCAGCACTATACAGACATGGTGTGTGTGTGTGTGTGTGTGTGTGTGTGTGTGTGTGTGTGTGTGTGTGTGTGTGTACCAGCAGAATAATAGGCCCTTATTAGGAAGATTGTCCTGGTATGTTTTTTTGCTTGCTTTCTTGGTTTTTGAGTTTTTTTGAGACAGGGTTTCTCTGTTTGACAGCTCTGGCTGCCTGGAACTCACTCTGTAGAGCAGGCTTGCCTGGAACTCACAGAGATTTGCCTGCCTCTGCCTCCTGACTGCTGGGATTAAATGTGATACTGGTATGTTTTTAATCAAAACTAGATTTTAAATTTTTGAAATTCTTTGACAATGATTATTTCATTCACCATTGCCCTCTATTGTTCCTCTTGCTCTCTCATGGAAACCTTTCTTTGTTTCCCCAACAACACCCTCACCAACTTTGATGTGCTTTCTTTATGTTTTCTCTTGACCCACTGAGTTTTATCATGGTTGCTTGCATTAGCACGGGTGGAAAGTTATTTACTGGTAACTTCTCATTGGCTACACCAATGGAGAAAGTGACATTCCTCCATTAGTGCCTATTAACTACCCATAGTTCCTCAGTGAGGGAGGGGGCCCCTCCCCATGCTTGAGGACCTGTGCCAGGCCCAGTCTTGTGCAGGTGACCACAGATGTGGTGAGTTTGTGAGTGCAGAGGTCTGCTAAGCTGCCTCATAGAACTACTACTCTCCATCTTCCATCCCTTGCACCTTCTGCTCTGAGATGTTCTCTGGGCTTTAGAAGGGGTCATGCAGATGTCCCCCTGAAGGCACACCACAGTCACTGTTCACTTTCGATCCTGGAGTCTTAATCCTTGACCCCAGACTGTCCAAAATAGTGGCCCCTGAAAAGCCCCTCAGCCCCTTCTTCCTCCTCTTCCTCCTTCCCTCAGAGCATCTTCCCGTGCCCACTTCTATCCTTTGGTTCACTGAGTCACAAGCTCTGAGAGCAGATCCCCCCATGCCTAAGCAAAGACTGAGCAGGTAAAGAGCCTGGAAACAGATGTGGCAGAGAGGAAAAATCTGAGGTTCCTAATTGATCTCTAACTTCAGGATTTACACTGTAAAAGAGTACCCCAGAGGATCTGTGCTTCCTTGGAGTAGGACTCCTTGGAATAGGCGTTCTTTAACGGGCACTGGAAGTTTCCTGGGGGCAGAGATGCAACCAGTGTCTGCCAAACTTGGATTCCTTTTTTCCAATGACCATCTTGCAAACTGGTGTCCATACCCATGCCATGAGACACTCCTGAACCAGTCTTAGGAGCCACCTGTCCCCACTCCGAAACTGTCTGTCATGAGGTGAATAGTTGCTGTGCCAACAGACTGGGCCACACTTCTGGAAACATGAGCCTTTAAAAACAAAACAAAACAAAAAAGGCAGCTCAGAATGTATTCAAAGTAACAAAGCGCTTGCTTTCACCTCTGTTTGATTCCAAAACTGCATTTAATGAAATGTCTCAGTGTGGGAGGGGTCGAGCAAGAAGCAGTGTTTGTCTTCCCTGCCACACTTCAGCCCAGAGCAAATTAAGCCAGGAGCTCCTAGACAGGAGACATGATGAGCAGCCAGGCAAGCTCTCCGACTGGCTCTGGGAGAGCCGTCCCAGCTGCAGTAATAAAACCTGGACTGGGCTAGAGAGGCTTGGGAACAAATACCTCCTAGCTGTTGTTTTTGTGAGTATGCCATCCACATGCCCTTCCTATTCTTTTAATCTGACGAGGCTGAGAACTGGTATTTTCTCACCTTTGTAATATGAGAAACAAGTTAATTAAAATCAATCCCAACTCTGCTCTCAGACAGCCCTGCTTTGGCTACAGATCTGCCAACAGCGTGTTTGGATAACAGCGCGTGCATGAAGGCAGTTATTCAGAGACACTAGTAATTACATTAATTTAGGAGGCATTAGCTAAGCCCAGCAATTAATTACAAGGTGCACAGTCTCCAGATAGCGGAAGAAACAGGTAGAAACACCACCTCTTTTTATCCTTATCTAAATTCCCAGAACATTCTACTAACCAAAACCCTTTCTGTATGTAGATCATTGTCCTAGTCAGGTTTCTAATTGTTGTGATAAACACACTGACGGAAGTGACTTGGGGAGGAAAGGGTTTGTTTGGTTTACAGGTTGCAGACTATCATCAGGGAAGCCACCACATCGAGGCCAGGCAGGAAGGACCCTGGAAGCAGGAACTGATGCAGAGACCAGGAAGGAATGCTGCTTACTGGCTTGCTCCCTGTGTTTGCTTAATCTGATTTCTTATACAATCCAGGACCAGTTGTCTAGGGGTGGCACCACTCACATCGAACATTAATAAAGGAATGACTGGCAGGTTTTCCTACCAGCCAGTCTGATGTGAGCCTTTTCTCATTTGAGATTCCCACTTCTCAGGCGACTCTAGCTTATTTCAAGTAAGGAAAAGAAGAAGAAAAAAAAAGAAAAAACAAAGCAAACTATCCAACCCACTCACTGATGTTTGACTAGTGAGAAGCCTGGGGCCTTGGAAGGTTCTTCCAAATCCTAAAGCAGAGGTTAGAGAATTACATGTACACAGTTCACTTAAGAGAGTTTGTTGGACTCTGACTTTTTCCCCCTTTGGTTTTTTGAGACAGGGTTTCTCTGTATTGCTTTGGAGCCTGTCCTGGAATTAGCTCTGTAGACCAGGCTGGTCTCAAATCCACAGAGATCTACCTGCCTCTGCCTCCCCAGTGCTGGGATTAAAGGCCTGCTCCACCAACACCTGACAGACTCTGACTTTTTGAGAACTGGTCATTTGGTTTTTTGTTTGTTTTTCAGGACACTGGGTTGCTCTGTCCAGCTCTGACCACCCTAGAATTCACTCTGTAGACCAGACTGGCTTCAAACGCAGAGATTTGCCTGCCTCTGCCTCACAAGTACTGGGATTAAAGGTGTGTGCCACCACTGCCCCGTATGAGAATTAGTCATTTGTAAAGGATACTTACAATATGTCTCATGGAATTGGAATTTCCAGTTAATTAGTTTTTATCCAATTTCAGTAACTATTCTGAAAGAGAAATGCTCAGCGTCCTCCATTTTTCACTATAGACACACACTGAGAGATTAATGCATATGCACACATCTTCCCTATGAAAACAGAGACTGTATGCAAGTACAGTCTACTGTAAAGATTTTAAAATGGGAAAACAACCAGATGTGGGGCTCACACTTATAACCCCAGCTTTCGGGATGAAGAAGCAGGAACACTGTGGGGCCAGCTGTGCCACAACATGAAAACTCTAAAAAGCAAGCAAAACAATAGCCAAGTCAGGTGAAGACATAGCCTGACATTTAAAAATTAAATACAAAATGGCAGAAGTCCACGTGGGAGGTGGCTGAATGTTTCTGTTCCCCCATCATTACCCAACCACTTTATTCTACCTAGGGCCCAACTTGTGCTTTTGCCTGGCTAATTTCACAGCCATCTGCTTGGGTGCTGAGCTCCTTCCAGGCCAGGCCCTGAGAGTGCTTTAAGGAAATTGTAGATCTGTCACCTGCTCTATGATGAACTGTGGGCTAAGATTTATGTAGGCTTCTGGCCAGGCTCTGGTTTCACAAGAGGGCTGTAGGATACTGTTCACAGCACTACTAGAGAGAGGCTGACGCACAGACGAGTGAGGAATGGCCACTCCAAGGCCCCTCTGCTCCTGGGTATCATGCCACTGGACCCCTAAGGAAAGAAGTTTCCAGCATCCCGTAAGTGGTTTTAAATGATCCATTCTAGCTTCTCTTTCATGTGCTCTCTTGTGGTGCCATTGAGACCTTCCAGAAACTTCCTGGCTTGAACTACATCCCTGAGGCTTCATCCTGACTGTGGGTGGAGGAGAGGCAATCTGTAGCCTAATTAGCAGCATCACATGGTGAGGGAGGTGCTGTCTTAAAAGACGAAAATGGTCAGAAGATGCTAGAAAAGAAGAGCTAGGCTTCAGCCATGCCTGCCTCCTCTTCCTGCCTTGTGCTCTGTTAGGATCAGGCTGCTTTAAGAAAGATGCTTCAATTCTAATTAATATGCCTTAGAAATTATCTCACGGTGCTATGTGTAAAGATACATCTTCCTTCTTCAGTATAGCACTCCAGTTGCCTGTTATTTTGAGACAGGCTCTAGTTGCCCAGGCTGGCTTTGAACTCAAGATCTTCTTGCTTCACTTTTTAGATTGCTTCAGATTATAGATGTGTACCACAACACTCAGCTTCATAGTATTCCAACTTGTTATGACCACATCATTCATAAAGACCTCTTTCGGTGTACTCTAAGCCAACCGCAAGGCTAGGTTCCTAGAAGTGAAACGTCTAGGTGTTATTAAAATTGAACTATTCCTCTGTCAAGCTCTGTACACTGAAGTCCTGACTCCCAGCATTCCAGATGTGGGCTTCTTCGGAAAGACAGATGTTGTAAACATATTAGTTAAAATGAAGCTGCTATGGTGGGTTTTATTCCAGTTTTATTAGTGTCTCTATAAAAAGGGGAAGAAGTGCTCAGATTTATTCACAGAGAGAGTGATTCATGAAAATCAGGGCCTGCAGGTGCTGAGGTGACAAATCAAGACACCTGAAAAGTTAGGGAAAGGCCCAAACCAGATGTGACTCCACTCTCTTTGTGGGAACAGAACTTCCAGCCCCTTGATCTTGGCCTTCTGTCTCCCAGGACTGTGAGGCGATAGATGATGGTTTCTTAAAGCATCTCACAGCTTTGCTGTCATAGCAGGTCTAACTCATGTGGTGTCTGCAGCCAAGCTACAGTAGACTGCTACTGTCTCCCTGATGACACTGGCTATTTCCTCCTTCAGTGAAGCTTCACACTCTATCAGATCCACAGGCTTTGCCCTCCCACCAGCAGTGCAAAGGGCCTGGTGCTGAGGATGGAACTCTGTGGTAGAGCACTTGTCGGGTTACCAAGTCATTCTCAACACAGGGAAATGGAAAAAACAACCTAGGACATCACCTTCTTGATCCCAGTTAGTCCTGGAACCAAGTCTGTCCTGATTTTTCTTTTGAGTTGCTTAGCAATAGACTCCACCCTGAAAGGTCTGGAAAGATGGCTCAGAGGTTTAGAGGACTGGGTCCCCAGAGGGTCTGGGTTCAATTCCCAGCACCCACATGGCAGCTCACAACTGTCTGTAACTCCAGTTCCAGGGGATTTGACACCTTCACACAGACATAAATGCAGACAAAAAAATGCACATAAATAGAGTGTTCGCATTACAGGGACCAAAGAAGGTGGGTAGATGGTGGTTTAAAGGCTCACAGAATGGAAAACTTATTTCTAGTTGGCATAACTTTTGGTAATGTGGGCACCTTGGACACCAGAACCCTTTCTGCTAGTCACTTGATGGCAAAGTGCCCCAGAGCCCAGGCTTTGAGACAGGGGCTGTGAGGGCCTCACTATTTTGAATTTTACTTTCTTGCCTACAGGGCTCACTAACAGCTGGCCTGGTGGACCTTTCTGAGGGCATGGGCTGGTCAGGATCATGCATTTATTTCAACTCAACAAACAAATATGAATGTTTGTCTCCACCTTGCCCCCAGATTCCTATTTGCCCGGCATGACTTAAAATCAAAGTGGAACAGAAACAGGAAAGTGGGGTTTGTTTCTTTTGAAAAAGGTAATGATCACCATAACAAATTTAATGCAGAAAACCCCTGAGTGTGGGCATCTCATTTTGAGAGAATAGCAGAGGGGTGACCAGCACCAGAGCCATGCACAGTGTATGGAAGGTGCGAGTTGCTATGTGTACCCTGAGTTCTGTGACTGGTCAACTCCAGTCCACTGAGCCATGACATAGTTAGGGCCTAAATTTAGCCTCAAGGGTCACTTGTCCCCATGGAACATCAGGGCTGTAGAAATACCAGTGGGAGTTGGTATTGTGGCAATGGTGTCTGACTCAAGGTGGAGTTTGAGGGTTGGAGAGCATGATATCAACTTTACAAGTTGCAATTGACCTGATTTTTCTGCTGGATCATCAGGAAGAGAAACACTGTGTGAATCAAGGCCATCTGGCTCCAAGGGATCAAGGCCAACAGCAATTGGCTCAAGCAATGCAAAGCGTTGTGGCCTTTGTCGTCTGGCCTCTTGCGCCCCTCTCCCTGTTCCCCCCGCTATCACCTGTGTCATCTCACTTAGGTAGGCTCTCTTCTCTATAATAGGAAGAGGTTTTCTAATTCTCATTCTTTGTGTTCCTCTGGGTTATCCTGATGGAAACCATAATTAATTGTCTCAAAATAACCCAATAAATAACTGTCAATAACATTCTATTGAGCCAGTCTAAATCATGTACCCAGGTCTGAATCAATTGCTGTGACCCCAAAGATGGAGTTACTCTACATGACTAGGCCTGAAATATACTTCTCCCAGACCTACAGAGTTCGGGTTGCCTTGTGTAGCCATATGGTTCCAGAGTTAGGGAGGGAGCATTCCAGGGTCAGGGGCTCATTGACAACAGTCCTCCCCTTATCTCTGCTTGAGATCAGAACAATTTAGAGAGAGAGGTATAGCTTTAGGTAACTGGAGTGAACACAATGATTACTGTAAACTAGGTTTGGAGAAGGAAGCTTCATTATTCAGCAACAACAAGCTTCCAAATATCCAAACCCTAGAAACTAGCCAAGTGTGGTGTTGCATGCTTTGCAGCCTGTAATGCCAGAACTCAGAACACAGGAGGACCAAGAGTTTAAGGCCAGGTGGGATAGCAGGCTGAGCAGAAAGCTACCCAAGCCCTTCTCCAAGATGTCTGTATGACACCAGGCACTCCACCCTGCTCCATTTCCTGAGAAAAATGAAGGATGAAGAAGAGCTTCACCCCTGTGGAGGCTTCTGCCCTCGGAAGCAAGGAAGGGAGAGGCTGAGAGCTGTACACCATTGCCTAGTAGCAGAGATGCTCAACCAAAAATAACAGTGACATCACAAGGAAAGGGAATGGCCTTAGAGCTGTGAAAATGACCATAGTGTGCCATAAGCATGAGAATATAATGTCTCCCTTGATCTTCCTTGTGACTGCAGATGGTTCATCTTCAGTGACATCACTATACACTTGATGTTGCATGTGTGTGTACAGAATTATATATTCCAGTCCAAATTGAAGACTGTTGAGGTTTAAGACTATATCTAAGATTCTTTATAGGGGGTGGGTAGGGTCAAGAGGCAAAACAGTGTCAGTCACCAGTGTGATGTGGAGTCGGGTACCAAAAGTTGTAAGTAGCCTCATACAGTCCCGGACAAGGGTCTGAGAAAGACAAGATGCCAACCCATGTTGGCCTCCACATTAGCCAAGGGGCTGATCCTCTTCAATGTCAGTCCCCTTGGGTTCTCATTGCAGCCCTGATCATTGACCTCAAAACAAGAGAGAAGGGAACTCCTAGTCACAAAATTTTCATCAGTTACTATGTACCGGGCTCTACTCTAAATTCTTCAGGTATGTAAAATTTTATAACCTAGAGTAGTCTGAAGTATAGGTACTTTGGCCATATGCTGATGTTCAATCATGGAATGACCCCACAAGGCTTGTGTGCAAAAGGCTTGGTCTCCAGCTGGAAGTTCTATTTGGGGAGATTGAGGAAATTTTAGGTCACAG
Source organism: Phodopus roborovskii (assembly GCF_943737965.1). Lineage (NCBI taxonomy): Eukaryota > Metazoa > Chordata > Mammalia > Rodentia > Cricetidae > Phodopus > Phodopus roborovskii. The sequence continues at coordinate 319,918 of NW_026126486.1, read as the reverse complement.
GCTCTCTGGTAGGGGGTTATGTCTTGTCTGGGTTCCATCTGTTCTCTCTCCCTTTCTGCTGCCTGGCTGCTATAAGGTAGCAAATACTCCTCTACCATACCCTTACACCATCATGACACTTGCCGAGGGCAAAGGGCTAGTCTACCGTAGCTACAACAAATGTCCTCTCAGGTGTTTTAGTCACAGCAATGCACAAATAATGAAACTAAGGTTCAGAGGGCTTAAGAAACTTGCCCAGGATCTGAAGATCAGAATGGGTACTGCAACTGGAGTCACAGATGAGGCTGTCATCGGTGGTGGCAGAGCTCAGGGAATAGCTTGAAAGTGTGGCGTGGATATGGCCAGGCCTGGGCACCTGCTCACAAGTGAATCCTAACCTGGCTATCCTATACCCAGCAAGGAGATAAGGGAAAATGATACTACCTGTGCAGTGAGCAAGTGAGCACCATGTCACCCTGACGATCATAGCTGGCAGCCCTCAACCTGACATTCACCTTTGCTTTGTCTGGCTTTGCTTCTGGCCAGACATTCCCTGGGCTTTCTTAGCAGATTCTAGATTAAACTGGAAGTATTTTTCTATTGCAGTCTGTGCTTTCTAGAAAGAGGGAAGAATATTCTTTGCCAAGGCCTCCCATCTCCCCAAAGGCAGAGGGATACAGATGTTCCCTTTGGCTAGGAGACAGAGTGAGAAGAAATCATTTTTTTAGCACCTGTCCAAATTGTGGTAGACTGTATTAGATGATTTAACTTTGTAGCTTAGCCTACGTTTGATTTTGCTCTAAGATTTATAGCAAAGCTGTAAAGATGAGTCATCGTGGTTCCTTTGCCCAAATAAGGGTAGAAATGGCTACACTTGCTGCTCTGCCTTCCCTCCTGGGTCAGTGGCAGACATGGCTAATCAATTAATGATGCTGTTTCCCACTGACCCTAGACATGGCCTTAGAAGCTTCACTATAGCCCCCGCAGGCTATCTGAGCTAGCAGAGCAGATGAAAAGCAGTTGCTCTTCCTGCCAAATCAAGAGGCCAACTCGGGAAGAAGAAACAGCAAAGGAGACAGACAACATTAGGTGCCTGGAAAAAAACACAGGCTCGGGGAGTTACAGGCTTTGCCAAGTCTATGGTTCTGGGAGATCAGTGATAGCAAACAAGCATGGGGGGCGGGGGTTGGTGTAAAAGAGCTGCAGAGAAGAGCTGTGACTCTGGCAACCAGAATGAGAATGTTAATGTGACACTTGCCACGTGGACGGTAACTCTTTTGGCTCTGAAAACAGGCTAGTCAGAGAGCTCTGTTGAGGGGACAGAGACAGCCCAGGATGGTGGTAGGATAAACACAGTACTTGCTCAATGACTAAGGAAACAGGCATACTGGTAACGTTCCTTTCTTATAACACTTGAACGGTCATTGTGGGTTGGGCACTGTGCAGGGTTTCTTTTTGTACTTATATAGCACAGGGGCTTTTGTTACCCTGTTCTATACTTGCCACAGTGGAGGCTCATGTATGCTAAATAATTCATCAAAATCAAGCAGAATACAGTGTGATCAGTATTTGGCCCCAAGCAGTGGTGTAGTGCTTCTCAAAGTCAACTGTATGTCTGAATTAGAACCCTATAAACAGGAGAGGGAAGCTGACCCGAGTTCTTTTCATCTGGGGAAATTTCTGTTCTTACACACCTATGCTTTGCTTATGATTCACTCATTCATTTTAATTACCTATCCAACAAGACTTTGTTGTGATCACTCTGTGCTAAGTTCTTGGTAGGCATTAGAGGTGGCAGATGATCAACACAGGACTCTGAACTCACAAAACCTTACTGGCTATTACTGGCTATTACAGCTGGGTAATAATAATAACAAAACTGTCCCAAAGACTCCTGTATTGAAGACAGATGTAACCCTGTTTAGTAGAGATGACACCTAGATTGTTAAAAAGACAACATCATCGATGGATCAGCCCACTGAGGAGCTCATAGCTGAGTGGACATTTGGCTGTTTCACTTAGTTGTGGGAGTAGGACACTGGTGGGGCTTCCCTTAAGAATATTTTGGGATCCTGGTCTCTTCTTACTGTTTGCTTTCTGGCTTCCATGCAGAAGCAGCCCCCCTCCACCACATGCTCCTGCCGAAGTGAGGTTCTGCCTCACCTCTGACCCAGCACAAACAAACCCCTGGAACTTCGGATCCTGAATCATCCCCCTTCTTTTCTTTAGTTTTCTTTTCACAGTGTTTCGCCACAGCCAAAACAAAAACAAAAAAACCGCTAATTCCCTCACTATAGCAGAAGAATATGGCAGCTGGGATAACTGGAGGGATGGGGTTGGGACTAAGAGAAGAATGAACTCTGGGTTCACTCTGCCCAGCCAGGAGCTCAGCAGCCAGCCCAGCCCACTTTAAGCTGGGCCCTTTCCTTAGCAGGGTTCATAGTGGCCCATCTTGGCTGATGATGGAGAACCAAAGCACTTTGCTGGTCTGAAGGGTTCCTGGATAGCTCTGGCTTGCAAGTGAGGACAGACAAATGTCTTCATGGTATGAGCAGATGCCACCACGTCACTGGGGGTGGGGGGGTGGGGGATGCAGTATCAGGTGTCCACAGAGTCATGTGGACCCAGCACCTTGGCATGTGACCTTACAAGGAAGCCCTTGACAACTGCAGAGTCCAGCCTGAGAAACAGGCCAGAAGCGGGGCTAAGGAAACCCTGTGCCTGCCCCAGCCACAATACTTGTTTGGGTTTACTTCAGACACTATTCCGAGGATCTGGTTCAAATGCTTCAGAAAGTTTTCAAGTTCATTACAAGTTCAAACTGGCTCAGTGAGTATTAAGGGTCTTCTGCTGATGTTGGGGAAAATGGAAAATTACCTTGGCTTGGTTCATAAATCTAAAGAGAGAGGGGGGAGGGACCCACTGACTTGGTTTGAATGCAGTTTTGGCTTCTGCAGGTGAGTGAGTGCTTTTAGTGCACTGATTCACAGATCCAAGCCCCGGGGATGGCATTAATGGTCTACATCAGTCCAGTTGTCCTCCAGAATGGGAGACTACAACAGCCCAATTACCTTGATTCCCAGACCGAGGAGCATTCTGTGGAGCGTGAGTAAGGTTCCCAGGGAAGGGAAATGCAACTCCCACCCCAGAGAACTCTCCCCACTGTCTGAGCAATACCTGGGTCCCAGGAGCCCGGAGGATAAATGAAGCATGCTTACAAATGTCTCCTAGTGGAAGGTCAGTGGAGACAGTTACAAAATAGAGCCCAGAAACACAAAGGTGAGAACCAGGGGACTGGGAAACCCCAGAGGCTAACTTGGACAGATGACAAAAGAGAGTTGTATGCTGACCTTCTGGTCCATTGACAACTGATCATGCTAGCAGGTGACTGACGACACATCCCAGAGCCACTGAGTGGTCCATCAGACAGGAGAATGAGCTGCAAACATTCCAGGGCAGGGACAGTGGACTCAAATTAAGTCTACCTTTCTCTCACTGTTTATTAAATCTGGCTGCTCGCTCTCTCTCTCCTCCTAAGGATTCCCACTGTCCTGGAGGTGGACGAGTGTAGGGAAGGGGAATCGGGAGGACAGTGAGCAGGCTGAGAGCTGGGGAGGGAATGTGGGGGATGAAGGATAGTCGGTACCCTGATTGGGCTCTATAGAGTGGCACTAAGGCCCATCTGGTGGTAGACTGTCCTTCCTGCCTGAGGCTATCTCGCCCTTTCCCTCAGTTGAGGTACCTGCCTCTGTCTTGCTAATGTAGCTCCTGTGGGTGCTTGTATTCTTGCCTGGAGTCTAGCTTCAAAATAAGGAGTTTGGCATCTAGAACTGGAAAGGTAGGGATGGTCTTTAGCTTGTTTGTTGTTCCATCCCAAAGATAAAGAACACACCCTGTATCCCTTAAAATGCTCAAAACTTGCTCAACTAAAGGAAATGAACAGACATGTAAAGAAACCTGAGTTGGGAGGAGGGGGAGCTACCACCCAACTGGGTGCCTGAGCAGTCATGTTCCAGTCACCTGGTTTGGACCCCCAGAGACATGGGGTCTGGAGAGAAAGGGAGGCAACTTACGGAGCACATAGTCAGATGTCTTATGAGCTGCTAGAGGCATAGACAAAGGAGGAAGGATGAGTCATGGAGGAAGGGAAACTTGGGGCTGTGTAGAACCATCTATAGATTGAAGAGTAGGGGTGGAAGCTGCTGTGCTCAGACAGACTACTCATATAGCATAGATCAACCTTCCAGAGCCTTAGTCTTCTTGTCTGTCCAATGAAATAGAGAGACAGTATGGAGTGTGGCTTGGATAGACTCTTGGTTTTCATTTCAGATACTATATTCTAAGCCACCTACCCTGGCAACTTCTCAAGCCCTGCACAAACAACTTCCTTGGAAACTGACTTAAATAAGAGGGGAGAGAGAGATGGTTTGTTTGGGAGTTCAGGATCCCTTCTGGTCCATCTGATACCTCACAGGCTGGACCTTGCATAGAAGTAGCTTCTGGCCTTCCTCATGGGTTGACAACTCCAGAGGCATTTTTACCATAGGCCCAGAAAGCCTGCCTGAGAGCCACTGTGCCTCTGGTCTTTATTACAGGCCATGGTGCCAGTCTTCATAGAAGCAGCATGTCCTCTGTCTCCTGTGTGTTGGAAGCCAGCCTCCTTCCAGACTCAGAAGAAACCAACGTCACAGGTTAGAGGGTAACTAGAAGGCCTTGGCGAGAAGCTTGTCAGTGACACTGGCCACCTGCCTGGGACTGGCAAATGGCACCAACAAGTTCATGGTGTCACAGTGGAAGACTGCATTGCTATCTGAAGAAATGGTCTTCTAGCAGGTGGTCTGGGAACTTGATCTGCCTGGGACCAGTGGGGGTTGGATGCTCTTGCTTTTGCTACCAATGGTGTGAGTTGAAGCAAGGTCTTAATTGTTCCAAAAACATTAAGTACATGTAAATTCTCACCAAAAAAATTGTCTTTCCCAGGTTGGGTATTTAGAAACATTTTTCAAATTTAGAAACATTTTTCAAAGTCAACGATGATTCAAATATTCTCGTACCTTCCTGCTTTAAGGAACCTCCAGAACATAGGAGGCTTCTCACCTGATTGGGCTCTTAGTCTTAGATGGAGAGAGAGTCTGTTGACCTAGCCTGGTGAAGGTGTACATCAGGGACGAATAGTGAGCAGGGGAAACTGAAGTTAATCAAGTAGGTCAGTAAATGGACTGGGAAGGTTTGAATGGCCAAGTAGAACCTAGGGACCCTTGGGTCCTTATGAGGACTAGAGGGTCAGTATATGAAAATGAATCCCTGTCTTATCACTTCTCTAATCCTTAAGAACAACTATTCTACCCCCTGATTGGGGGGAAACTCTGTGACCTCTTTGCCTTTCCAAAATGTCAGCAATGAGGTGGCTTGGGTACTTTTCAGTTGAAGTCCCACACTATGACAAGCAAGACGCTGAAGACTTGGGGCCTGGTGGTCTAGGTCCATATTCCCAGTCTGCCCTTTTCAGTTGGTGTGATCTTGGGCAAACTTTGCCTTAGCTTCCTCTTCTATAAAACTGGAATAGTAAATGCTTCATGTCATAAAGTCAGTGTGAGGAGTCTATGGGTGAATTCATGAGAAGCACTCAGAAGAGTGTCTGGCAAAGGAATGCTTAAAATTATCAACTGCTATAAAACCCACAAGGAATGCAGACTCCTAACAGACAGATGGATCACAGAAGCCTTTGATCCAGTCACTGAATATTACAAGGGGGATATAGGGGCCATGTCATACAATAGAATATACAGATGGCTGATTTATGCAAGTACAATTTAAAGAGAAAAGCAACTATGCAAGTGAACACATCTGAGGACCTGTCGATGATCTTCAAGGTCTCCCTTCACCTAATCAGGTATGGCCAGAGTTGGGGCAAGGAAAAATGGGATAAGACACAGTGTTGACAGGGTTAGGGAAGGGACTGTGGCTAAGGGTAGTCTTTTTTAGGAAAGGGTGTGACCAGGCATCCTGTATTTTACAACTTCTTTGGCTGTTTTTTTTTTTTTTTTTTTTTTTTTTTTTTAGCAAAGGTGCAGGACTGCCTGAGCCAGCCAACCACATCACATTTCCCACTCATACAAGCATCTATCTATCTATCTATCTATCTATCTATCTATCTATCTATCTATCTATCTATCATCTATCTCTCTATATACCTACCTAACATTAACCTATCTACTTAGATAGGTATATCTATCTCTTCTTCTATAAACATCAGAAAGGGACCTAAATCAAAGTAGAATGCTTTTAGCTTTCATAAACTCCTTGAATCCCATAGAAGGAAAAGACCCCACGAGACATCTCTGTCTGCTTCTTCCTTACTCAAGAAACATCTCTGCAGTATCCCTCAAAAATCTATACTACGTGAGCCTGTCTGGTCTAGTTACCACATGTGTACCAGCAGCCAGGGAATTCCTCGACACCTGCAAAGCTAATCAGCCTATTGCTGCCAAGAAAAAAAGGAGGGTAGATGAGAGCAAAGAGATGAAACTAGCAATGTCCACCCCAGGGAGAGCATCCTTTCTGAAGAATACTGCTTGAGAATGTTAGATGCCAAAACCAAACAACAAACACCTCCAAAATGCATATGAAAACAAACAAATGTCACCTGGATTTTCTACCCAGCACTCCTAACTCCATTCTTAAGAATTAGAAAGAAAAAAACCCTACACCAGTGAGGGCTTTAGGGTCAAGGAAACTTAGATGTGAACCAGCCACTCTCTTTCAGTGTGACTTCATGCAAACTACTCAACCTTTCTGATTCTGTTTCCTGCCAATAAAATGAGGGTCATCACACTACCTACCTGCCAACACAGACATCAGCTCTTCCAGAATTTAAGGTTAGACTGCAGGGGCAGGTTTTCTGGTTTTCAGGCTGAACAACATCCATCTCTTTAGCCATTCCTGGGTGGCATCATAGCCAGGACCTGCCCCTTTGTAGTAGATTTGTGTTGTTTTATTTGTTCCAACCACCTAGAATATGTTTTCCTTTCTCTGAACAATTTACCTTGGTTTTTTGAGGGTAAACTGTTTCCCAATGGACATGGTTTAGTGGGCTGTCAGTTAAAGATCACTGAGCTTCATTCACTAGGCTAAATAGACACTAGCAACAGTTGGGTCTCGTTTGATTGTGCTGGAAATATGGCACGACTTTCCTTTCCTCCTTCCCTTCCTTTACCCCCCCCCTTTTCTCTCTCCTTCCTTTCCTTCCTTAGCTTTCCAGTGAGAATTTGAGCCACTAATAAGTTCCATTTCTTTTTGCCAAGATGCATCCCCATTGTCTGTAGCTAAGGGGCACTAAGAGAATCCACTCCAGTTGGGAAACTCAAGCTCAGTGACATCTTAGGTCTTAAGAGAGACTAAGCAGAGGCTAAACAGGGAAAAACTAGGAGGAAAACCCAGTTAAAAGCCTCTACATGGCCCAAGGAAGCTGTAGGAGGTGGTGACATGGTAGGAACGTTTCTTCCAGTGAGCCAGCTGGGCTACATCCCCATCAATTTGACTGACAAATAGAATGCCATGCTTGGAGTTTAGGGGACATGGGAAGGTTTTTTTTTAACTGGCAGAAATCCCAGGCTTTGAGGGATAAAGGGAAAGTAAGTGCTAAAGTTGGCACCCAACCCTCCAAAGTGAGGCTATGTATTTCTTCAAACTGCATCCATAATTCCTAATTGAATGTCTCTCTCAAAAATTCATGACACAAAGGACTGAATTATTAAGTAAATAAAATCATAAATGAGGATCATAACAGAGCTAATGGCTTCACTAAACAGCTTTCTATTGTGCAGAAGCTCTCAAACAACTCCCTGAAGGTCCAGTATAGCTGCATCCATGTATAAACTTCTAGAATGCTCCATTCCAAAAAAAAAAAAAAAAAAAAAAAAAAAAAAACAGGCCCTTTGCCCTTCAAATCTTGCTTTTTGTGGACTGGATTTTTCTTCCAATTAAGACAACTCAACAACATAACTTTCTTTTTCATGAGACAATCAAACTTGGAGATGAGCTCCCTCCCACCGTGTTTCACTGGGCTGTCACTCAAGGTGTCCTGGCATCAGTTTCTGCATCCTTGACAGCCCCTGACAGCTGAGTCGATGCACCACTCAGACCCCAAATCTGATTTCTACTCCTACCTAGTTAGATCAGCGTTTTTAGAAAGTTCAGCAGATTTCCTCTGCAGCCTTTATATTCAAAGCTGAACCTCACAAACTAGGGATGTTAGGTAGCCCTACCTGCCTGTTCTTTCCACTCACCATGTATTCAACAAATATCTAGGGAGCCCAGCTCTGTGTCTGATACCCAGCAGGGTCAAGAGCATCCTGCAACAAATGGTAGGTACCACCATGGCCCATCATATAGGAAGAGGTAAGCAAACATGGGGTTTGAAGTGTGCAAGAAATGAAATGAGGTGTCATAAAAAGGAGTAAGTTAGGCAGCATGAGAACTTAAGATGAGTCCTCACAGCAAAAGATATTTGAGTTAGATTTTCCAGCAGCAGGCCCTGGTCTGACAATGGGAGGAAAGCATGGGTAGGGCAAGTATCCCATCAAGAAGAACCACACATAGAAAGCTCTGAGAAAGCACAGAATGACTGTTGGTGCGCCTGGCCTAGAGATAGGTGGTCAAGCTGAGATGAAAAGAAATGGGGAAACTTCTAATGGACACGGAATGGTGAATCAGCCATGCTCCTCAAATGGACATAAAGACTCAGCCGTGTTCCTCAGATGGACATGGGATAGTGACTTAGCCATTTTCCTCAGATGCACATGGAATGGCATCTCAACTATGATCCTCAGGTGGATATAGAGTCAGGTTCCTCCGAGAATGGAACCCCCAGTGCTTGAAGAATGGTTACTGGGAAGCACAGGGGCACAATGTGAGCCTCTGTGAACTGTGGTCTGGAAGTCAATGTTCCAGCTCCTATGGAAAACCCCACAGGCTGTTGCAGGGACGGGCGGGACTAAGCAGGTAAAATGTGACTGTCAGTATTGCATACAGGAAGTACTCATTAACAGCAGTCCTAGCTCTAGGATGCTTTTCTTGTGCTACAGTCTGTAAAATAAAACCCAACCATTGGCTCCTTAGTTGAAGGCCATCATCTGTCTGAGTCCTTTCTCACACTGAAAGCCACAGCCCCAGATTCCTAGCTGGTTTGCTGGGCTAGCGGCCATTCCATGATCCTGGCATTGACTCAGTGTCAGCTTAGTCCTAAAGACTTTCACTGTCTGATTGACATGTTTGATTTTAGCCATATGTAGCTCCTTCTAGCAGAAGTGAAATGTGTTCATTGCTGAGCCTATGGCTAGCACCCCTGCTCAGGCATCCAGGCCTGATCAGCTGATTAGCCCATCAGTAGCTGAAAGAAGATGGTCCTGCTCAGGAGAGACCTAAGCCTGAGCAAAGAAGGCTCCAGGTTAGCCCACAAACAGGCTGACTTGGGTGCTCCCACTCTGAAACCACAGCTGTACATGAAACTAGTGCCTGCCCTTTAACAATCCATCCCAGTTAGCATTAGCTAACTACTGAAGACTCTGCCGGAGAGTTCTATTGTGACCTCCTGACATTTAGTGGAATAGGGTGAACCTCATCCCATCTGGGGGGGGGGATGGAAAATTATCTTCTTGGAATGGTTTACAGGGCACAGTGGGAGAAGGAAAAGAATCAGCAATGATGGCCACACAGACTCCTTCAGGCTGAGAATTCTGCTAAACATGAAGGAAAGACAAGCCTCCACTGAGGTCATTTTTCAAGAACTTTATTGATGCATAATTGGTCTACAAAGGATGACAGGTATTTTTGTCTATTATGTGATGAGTCTGAACATAAGTACTTACGATTCAGATAGGACAATCACCATCTCTCCAAGGGTTCTTTGCTTTTGTTTTTCTGACTTGGTGTGTGTGTGTGTGTGTGTGTGTGTGTGTGTGTGTGTGTGATCAAAGAACACTTAACATAAGATTTACCCTCTTCACACATTTTGAAGTAGACATCACAGCATTGTAAGTGGTAGGCTTATGCCAGTAATCCAATTGTTTGGTTTTTTTGTTTGTTTGGGAAGTTTTTGATTTTGTTTCTTTTGCTGTTGGAGTTTGTTTGCCTGTTTGATTTTGGTGCAAGGAAGGGGTGGAGTCCAGGGCTTCAGGCATGCTGAGCAAGTGGTCCACCACTGAGCCACACCCCAGCTGGTGGGCTGTCAAGTCTTCTAGGACATCTAGTCAACCTTTTTGGAGCTGCTGCAGGGGACAGCATCGTCTGCTACTGCCTGGCAAGTGCCTTCCTTTGTGTTTTCCTGGTAGATTTGTCCTGTTAGTGTGGGATTCACCCATTTGTATTGTATCTGTTAAGATGTACCCTTTCCTTCATATGGCTACTTGAGAGCAGGAGAGAGAGATGGAGTTCTAGGCTAGAGCAGGAGGCCTCACTATGGTGTAAATAGGGTAGGGCTGCCCAGCCGTCCAAATTCTACTTTCTTGTATGTTGCTTCTGATCCAAACAGTAGTCCTTGGCCTGATTGTTACCTCACTCCTGAGAAGAAAACTGGGTCTGAGAGGCTCAGTGGCTAGTGTGGGACACAGATGCTTTGAGCCAAGGCTCACAGTAGCAGATGGATCTCTGTCACTGTCAACTGTTTTTCTTCACTTTGCCCATGACTAAAAAAGAGGCAGATGACTGGCACCCGACCCATTAAGGAGCATGGTCAAGAGATGGCAGAGTGAGGACAGCTGCCTATGCCTTGCAGCCCCAAGACTCCCAGGCCTGCTTTTCTTCCTGGGTTGCTCCCCTGCCCTCTGCCTGGACCTTTCACTAACACACATGCATATTTGTGTCTCTAGACCCCAACCATGTTCCAACAGCCAAAGAGACATCTGAAGCCTCTCCTACCAGATGCTGAGGATGGCCCGTGTGTGGGGAGGGTTGGGGGGGGGTGTCTCTCTGCCCCCTCATCTCATACCTGCATGGCTTTCTCCCTGCTCTGAGACTTGCTACAGTGACATCTACCTCCCATTCTACCATGTGTGTCTGGAGTCCTGAAGGTAGCCATACTTTGCAGACTGCACACCAGTAGTCCCTGGTACAGGTCTTCCCTGCCCCTCGAGGCTCAGTGGTAGAACAGTTGCTTAGCCAGCACAAGGTCGGACTTTCAATTCACAACACTAAGGAAGGCAAAAGAACTCATTACACCTGTTTAAGGAAAAGGAACGCTGTAAAGACATGGGGGAAGGCCTAAGCCCTACTCCAAATGACTTGACAAATTTTGATGTTCCCTCATGGAAGGCCTCACCCCCCCTGGGGAGTGGATAGGGGATAGGATGCAGGGTCTGTGGGGGGGGGAGATGGAGGATGGGAGGGAGAGAGACTGGGATTGATATGTAAAATAAGAAAAATATTAAATAATAAAAAATTAGCATTTTCAAAAGCCATAGATTAAATTATTATTTTTCTTGCTGAAAGGAAGAAAGAAAAAAAGAAAGAAAGGAAGGAAGGAAGGAAGGAAGGAAGAAGGAAGAAAGAAAGGAAGGGCTGGGCAAAGCAAGCATGGTGGCCTGCAGCCATCACAACCATCTTCTAGTGGGGAGTTAGGGACTGGGAAAACCCTCAGGAGGTAACAGGGACTGCCATGGAGATTATTATTTAAAGTGAAATTCTACCTAGGCATGATAGTGCATGTCTTAAATCCCAGCAGATCTTGGTGAGTTTGAGGCCAGCCTGATTTACATAGCAAGTTCCAGGTCAGCCAGGACTACATACTGAGACTCTGTCTAAAATAAATAAATAAATAAAATAGAAGGCAAATCCATACAAACAATGAGGCTACTTACAATGTGTTTGCATTCCAGTGGCACAAGAGTGATACATAGTCAATGAAAGTCAGAACTTCAGATTTTGAAATTTCACCATTTTCTGGGCTAGCAGCATGCAGTCCAGCTGTTGGGGGATGCTGGGCAGTGAGACATGGCTTCTAGTCAGTTCCAAATCACCAGGGAAAAGAAGACCTCAACAGTTGCTGTGTAGCATATCTGGGCTTTCAGTAGACTAGGTATCTTCAAAGCATTCTGTTTACAGGGAGTTCTCCAGATGTGGCCTATCATAAGTTGTGTAGCAATTGCATCTGTAGACAAAGCTGAACCATACACCAATGTTTTATAGAACCTTATCCCTGGGTTGTGGCACCACAGGTAATCCTCCCCCTTTATTTTATTTTATTTTCCTTCTTTTCCACACCTTTCAAAGTTTTATATAGTCAATTATTTGGGAATGAGTAGGGGCAAAAGCCTCCAACAAGAGATATTGCTTGAGAAACTTTTAGGTGGCCAGTCTTTGCAGAACTATGCATTGAACACAACATCAGAAAATGCAACCAAAAATGTCCATGATCCTTCTGCTCTCACAGGCCCTAGTGACCACAGAAAACCCTCTTTCTGTGGGAAATGAAGATGTTAGTGTAGCCAAAGCCAATTACATTAGGAACTGGCTGAAACATTTTGCAGAACAGCCCCTGTAGGCTAGGACAATGGGGCCATTTCAAGTTCTCACTGTGGTTCGGGAAACTGAGTCCTCAGGAAGAACATGAAACAACAGGCAGGGTCCGCCTTGGTTCTGTGTAAGCTGAAGCATCTCTTGGAGTCTGTGTTCTATTCTGCCTCCTCAAAGGCATGATTGTTGGGGCATGTGGGTACCTGGACCACCCCAAGAACAAAGGCAATGAAGATGAAAGAAATAGACCATGACAGGGATCTATGCCATGACTTCTCAGGGATCTAATTGTGTTCTGTCTGCATGGGTCTCCACAGGCACTCCTCATCACTCCAAGAGTAAATTTTAAATGTCTTCATTGCAAAAGGGTGAGGGACATGCTGATTGTATTTAATCATTCCACAATGTACACAGAAAATATCATACTGCACCTGATAAATATATACACTTACATGTTATTACATCATTTTATCCATCATATGTTCTATAACTATGTATGATTACTGTCAATTCAAAATTTTAAAAGAAAAAGAGAGCTGTGTTTCAGATGTTAATTTAACTACTAATGGCTTGATATTTGTAATCCTTTCTCCGCTGTATCTCTCCCTCTTTTAGTTGCCCTAAAGACAAAGGCATCTTGGGGTGTCGGTCAATATCTGAATATCACCATGATGGAACAGGAGAATCTTGTTCAACAAGGGAAAGGATGAGAAGACTACATACAAGCAAACGGAGAAGCATGCGCAGGGCCTCACAGTCAGTGTGGTGCTGGTTGCTGTCATAACAATTTTCAGATGATGATCCTAGCTCCCAGTCTGTTCTGACCTTGACCCCTACTCACCCTTATCAGCTCTTTTGTCCAAATCCTGGCCATCCTTGAGGACTGACTCAATTCTCCCTCCTTCTAGACGACCTCACTGACAGCTCTGGGCTTGGAAGTGACGTAACAACACTGGCTTCATTTTATATTAGTGAAGCTATAGCCCCCAAGAAGAACATAATTTATCCATGGTCACCCAACAGGTCCTTTGTTAGGCAAGAGACAAAGGCAAAACTCAGAGCCCGGTGTAATGTATGGCTCGCTGGGGTGGAAACATTCACTTTGTCCAGGCTACAGCGAATCACAGCTGCCAGAGACTAGTTACCAGATCCTTTCTGGGGATCTGGGGATCCATCCCCAACTATAGAGACCTACTTACCCAGCATTTCAATTTACCCATGGCCAATGACTGATAGGTGTGGGATTAAAAAAAAAACACTCTCTCATCTCTAACTGGGATGGTTTGGAAAGCCATCCTGTTTCCAAATACCTAGTCAAGGTTAACTTCCTTATGTAGCTGCCTTCTTCAACTGCTTACAGATGTATCTACCAAGAGCATTCCCACACAAATTCCTGCCAGCTCCCATCTCACAAGTCTGCTGCAGAGCCCAAAGGGAGACTCTTTCCTGTCAGTATCAGCAAGTGTGACAATGTGCCAGACAAGTCCTGATTACGAGCATGCTTTTGGAAGACCTGCAGACCTTGGGTGCAATCCATTGCTGGGACCTGAACTTTCCTTCCCCACATCTACCTCATATATACACAAAGATGTTATGATGCTGCTTGTCTCGTAGATAGGAAAGCACATGGATGTGGTGCTTCTTGCTGTGGTTTCCACAGCTCAAGTGGGAGAGTTGGGAGTCTGATGAAAGGTCTGCAGGATGAGGCAAACTGGAATGGTGTGTTTGATCACTGTTCTATGTGAACCCTGCCTATTCTGAAAAGCCAAGTCATACCAGTACTGTGACACACGCTCAGCAAACACTCAGGCTACCTTGCTTTCCAGGAGGCTTGATGAACAAACTGAAGTCAGTCTGGCCCTGTGACTTTCAGGGCTAATCCTTAAGGAATGTGTAGTTGCAGCTAAGAACTTCTCTCCAGGCAGCTTGCTGCTGTTTACCTGCAGGCATTTAAAGGTCAGGGCAATAATATATATTAAGCCATGAACTTATTATTTCTGCTGGAATCACAGACTTTAAGGAAGTGTGTGTGTGTGTGTGTGTGTGTGTTGTGTGTGTGTGTGTGTGTGTGTGTGTGTGTGTGTTTCCTCCCAGAAGTCTCTGCTTTGGGGATCTTCTATCTAGGCCTCTGAAGAAAAGCAAGACTGCCCTGCCATCAGATTCCTGACATGTTGTGACCTTTAGCTGTGTAAATATGTCCCATCTAGTAGTGGGTTTTTACCACTTATTGCTTATTTCAAGCAAGTCTTGGCTCTGTTAATATGCCAGGCTTCCTCTGAGGAGGGCAAAGACCTAAAACTCAGTTTTAGAAGTACACAGCTTCCATTGCTGTGCTGAGCATGAGACAGGCTTCATGACAGGTGTGTGGGGATTGACTCCTCCTCCTCGGATGACTTACACACCCTGCCACAGTCCCCACAGTGCGAACTCTGGACTATAGCATAGAATGGAGAAGAGAGGGGAGCAGCACCCTAATCCCCAAGAGAAACTGCTGGGACCACCTGGAAGATTGTTTTAAATGCAACAAAACGTCACTAGAGGAAGCAGCAAAAACACAACCATCAGCCTGGCCAAATCAGCAATGCCAGTGTCGCACTCGACACACCTTGGAGTTCTCCAGTAACAGCACTGGGGGACCTGGCACCTCATTCTGGCCCACAGTCGGTGCCAGTTGTGGTCCTCTGACTCATCTCATAGTCCATAGTCTTGAGACTTCCTGTTCCTACTTCACACAATACAGTTCCCACAGAGACTTCTGATTCTATCCATGCTGGTGCACACCCATGCATGTGTACATGAGTTTCAGGCCAGCCTGGACTATTTACTAAGACTGTCTCAAAAAACAATTCCTTTATGATCATAGCAATCAATTCCCCAATATGTAACTGTTCAAATGTAGATGACCCTGGCATGAGAACAAAATACACTAAGCAAACCTGACAGAAATGACAGGAGAAATCCACAGCTACAGGTAGAAATGTTAACCCTCTCAGTAATTAATAGAGTAATACACAGAATCCCTGGGAAGACACAAACACTTGTAAAACACTCTTAACCAGCTTGACTGGCTGACATTTATAGAACCCTGCAACCAGAATACAGTGATATAGTCCTTTAAACATTTATCAAGACAGCCATATGCCAGATCATCAAACAAACAAACAAACAAACCTCAGCAAAATCAAGTGGATTTAAACAACATCATATTTGCACCATGGCCACAGAAAAACATATTTAAAATAATTATTGAGTAAATACGTGGGAAGTGCCCAAATATTTGGGAACCAAACAATACATTCTAAAGGGTCTACGAGTCAAAGTTTAAAGGTCAAAATGGAAAGCAGAAAATGTATCTGAAGTAAATTATAGTGGACATGTGGTGCCAGATGTTGTAAGGTGTCGTTAAAGTGGGGCCTAGAACACAATTCATACTCCTAATATTTATATTGGGAAAGAAGAAAATTTTTAAATCATCAAAACCATTAGCAGTCACTTGTTTTAAAAGACAAATTTGATAAATTTCTAGGGAAGACAGAGAGGAAGGAATGGGAGTGGACACAGAGAGAAAAAAAGACAGAGAGACAGAGGGAAAGAGGGACAGAGAGAATGAATATGGATTCTACCAATCATACATGCCAGAAGAGACACTACTGTAGATCTTACAGAAAATAACTAAGAGAATATTATTATAAACTTTATAGGATAAATTTAAAAGCATAGAGACAACTTAATGGGGTACACACCTGTAGTCCAAGCACTTGGAAGGCTGAGGCAAGAAATCACATTTTGAGAATAGCTTGGGCTACAATGTAAAGGTTGTTCAAAAATAAACCAAGTAAACTAAAAGCAGAAAGACACAAATTCCCTTGAAAGACAAGAATTATCCAAATTTGGGGATGGGGAGATGGCTCAGCAGTTAAGAGCATTGACTGCTCTTCCAGAGAGCCTAAGTTTGTTTCCCAGCGCCCAGATGGAGGTTCACAACCATCTGTAACTCCAGTTCTAGAAGGTCTGACACCTTCTTCTGATCGCCATAGGCATTATATGCACAAGGTGCATAACACACATGTAGGCAAAATGCCCATACACATTAAATAAAAATACACAAAATCTCAAAAACATCAAAACTCATAGAAAAAGAAATATAAAATGAAGATAATCTTCTATCTAACAAAGAAATTGAATTTTTAAAACTTTCCCACAAGCCAGATGCAGTGGCTTGTAACTGCAGTCCAGGGTACTTGGGGGCGAGCAAAGCAAGAGGATCATAATGAGTTTGAAACCAGTCTGGTCAGCCTCAAGGTCAGCTTCAAGGTCAGCCTCAGCTACAGAGTGTGACCTTTTCAAAAAAAAAAAAATCTCCAAACATGAAAACAAAAAACAATTTTCACACAAAGCTCTAACTAAGCTCAGTGTGCCACTTAGTTCTTACAGATAACTTGACAGATCCTAATCCTAAAGTCACAGACCTCAGCCAAGGAACTGCCTCGATCATGTGGGTCTGTGGCCGTGTCTGACTAATCAATGCTTGATATGGGAGAACCCAGCCCACTGTGGATGGAACCATTCCTAAGCAGGTAGGACTGAGCTACATACAAGAAAGCTAGAGAGCTGTGAATATGGGAACAAGGGAGAGAGTGACCATGCCAGCAGCATTCCTCACAGTTCCTGTTTGAGATTCTTATCACAGCAACAGAAAACAAACCAGGATACCTATCCCCTGCAAACCCCGAAGGACACAGTGAGTGTGAGGGTAGCTGGCTGGATGACTCCCTCAACATCTTCCAGGAGGCCAGCCTCAGACTGTATGTAGCAGCTGTAAACTAAACCCTGCAGGGCTGTCCATCTGCTAGAGCTTCCACATTGTCTCATCTCCCGAAACACAGAGAGAATGAACAAACCCAGATCCTGGACTCAAACATGCCAGGCCCAAATGGACAGAACTCAGAGAACACCAGCTAAGCAGACACACCACAGAAAGGAAATGCCCAGCAGGCCGGCTCCAGTGTTCAGGCCATTGGTGGTCCAGATCCTTCCCCTGCTCATTTTCTCCAGGAAGGTTTATTGAGTGAAGGCCCTTGACCAGAAGCATCAGTCTCACTTGGGGATGCAGTCATGTCTTACTTGTTTGCCCTTTTCCTATTCCTAAAGCCCTAAATAAAATCTTCCTTGGGATGAAGAATTTTCACTCATATATATGACAAATTCCACCCTAAAAAGTATATGCTTATGCTGTACTAGCAGGCTTTAGAGATCCAGGGCGAAGTGTGTGGGGGTGGGGGTGGGGTTGGGGTGGAACACAGTGAATTAAATATCCAGGGTGAAGTGGGGGGGGGGGCGAGACACACAGTGGGTTAGAGATCCAGGGTGAATAAGAGCAGGGGTCCCATACAGTGGACAACATCACAACTGTTTAAAATGAGGCGGCTCTATACATAATGGTATGAAGAAAATCTGCATGGTAGATTGATAATTCTTTTAGCAATAATGAGTAAAATGGTATGGACAATATTGTTTTATCTGTGTTCCAGAGAGAGAAAGGAAGGCGGAGGCAGGAGGAGGTACAAGGGTAAAGGCAGGCTGCATCAACCCTGAAAGACACAATGGTAGTAGCTGGAGGTAAGAGAGCAAGGCTCTTTATACTGGGAATGTTTCCATCACGTGTTCTTTTGTGTCAATTTATTTTTAAAACTATCTTAATGTATCTATCTTTCTCCAAAATGCATTGTTTAAAAAGAAACAAAAGGTAAAGAAGACAGAAGACAAATTGCTATCTCATAATCAGTGAGTGTTAACTTCAGCTATCAACTTGACACGGCCCAGAGCCACATGAGAAAAGGAGACCTCGGTTGGGGAAATGCTTAGAGCAAATTGGTCTATGGTCATGTGTGTGAGGCAGTTTTTAAAATGCTAATTGATGTAGGAAGGCCCAGCCTGTGTAGGCAGAACCATCCCTAGGCAGGTGAGCCTGGGCTGTTTAACAGAGGTAGCTGAGCAAACCGGGAGGAATGCGTACAAAACAGTGCTGTTCCAGGGTATGTGTTTGGATTCCTTCATTGATGGACTGTGATGTGGAAACGTAAACTTTTTCATCCTCCAAGTCATTCTTTGGTCAGTATTTTATCACAGCAACAAAAGCAAATTAGGAAAGGAAGCAACCCAACAAATGAGAAAACGTTTGTGCAGCTGTCCCAGTTCTTGAGAGAAACACCACACGTGGGTGGACAATACAAGGTTTCTTATTGAGGAAATTGTTGATTTAAACGCAGCATTCAGCTATCAAAAATGCTAAATTCCTGGCACAATGATAACATGCAATCAGGATCTAAGGCAAGAGAATTGGGAGTTTGAGGTCAGCCTGAACTACACAGTGAAACCCTGTCTCACACAACAAACAAATACCGAACTTTGTGGAGAGATTCCGTGGGTCTAGTGTGATCTCCAGAGGAAGGTCAAGGCTGGCACCAGATGCGGCTCCCATGGAGGCACAGCTATCAGAGGAAAAACTAGTTCAGGGCCAGTGAGTCAACCCCAGGGAGTGCAGGCAAATGCAGTGTTGCAAAAACTATTTAATTATCATCACAGCCTTCCTGCCCATTCCAGATCACCATCATGTGGAACATGGGCAAGGCCTTGATCCCTTGGGGTCATCTTGAAGAGCCTCATTGTTGCTGTCATTGGAGATGAAATGTCTAAATTGGGAGTGCCCAGATCACCACCTATTTCTCCCACCCCCATTGCTGAGGCGCCTCTCAGTGTGAGAAATCTGTAAGAGGAGACCAGGTCCTCGCTGACATCTCTCTGTTGAGAGCGCCATCAAAATCCTGCACTTGCCCAGTGTCCTTTCCTTGGCCACCCGTAACCAAGGAAACGAGATTCTATGGTAACAGGGAGGAGAGGAAGAGAGGCCTCTAGAGCCCTTTCTTGCATTCTTTCTCTCCTCTCCTAGAATCAAGGCAGCTGCAGGGCAGAGAGAACATCTGTTAAGGTGGGGGAAGCCTTGCTCTGGCTTTCCAGGAGGAAGGGACCAAGGCACTCGTGTGATTTAGTGACTAACACCCAGTGACAACCTGAAGGCTGGTGTTGCAGGGGCCCCAACCATGCCTGCCCAGGTGGAAGAGCCCAGTTCCCTCCAGGATCTATAGTACAGTATCTCAAATACCTCACTGTAAAAGATGCAGACATTTCACTTACATGCAGATTAAATCATGCGTAAGCAAAGCCCTGAACAGTGAAAGTATCATGTATGACAGAATTACAATTTTGTTGGTCTTTGTGAATGCTGACTTGGACTTGGTTTTGCCCTGCCTTTCTGTTTCTAACCTTGTCCTCTCATTAGCCCTTCTAGCCAGCTCTACGGTTCTCGGCTTCTCAGCACCCTGCTTCTGTAGATTTCTCCTGAGACCTGCCTTTCTGCCTCCTCCTGACCCAGCTCACCTGCCACTCACAGGATGGAGTAGCTTCAGTTATTAATAAAGACTGTTTCTGGGGCCAGGGGCTAGGTCCCACCAGGCTGCCCGCAGTTCCCCTCCATGCAGAACATTCTTCCTTCCTTCCTGTGACCTCAGTGTAGACAGGCATGCTGGGCAGAGGACTCCAGGCAGGACAAAGGAGACCTTCCTGAGGGAAGACAGAATGTAACAAATCATGGTACATGTGATGATGTCATAAATTATAAATTGGGTAGGGCTCTGTGCAAGTGCAAGGACACAGTCTTTGTGATCTTTTGTTTGCTGAATCTTGCTTAACGTTCTTGAGATTTCTTACCTGAGTTTAAAAACCTTATTGCTCATTTCTCTCCTTAAACAGGCCTCTAAAGATCCCTTCCATGCACCCATGCAGTTCTTCCTTTTGCAGAATCTCAGCCACTGGTCTGCTTTGTTGTTTGTTTTCTTTGTTTGAGACAGAGTCTCTCGGTGTAGCCTATTCAAAATCTATCTGCCTCAGCACCACCCCCATCCCCACCCAAGGGCTGGGAATAGACCGCTTTCCCTTGGCATCATTCTGAGACTTGTTGCCCTTGTTTCTTTGTAGTCCGCATTCTACCAGGAAGGGGAACTCAGCAGTTCCATGAGTCCTGTTCCCACCCCCCCCCCAGTCAAAACATATTGAATGTGAACTCCTTCTCATGCCACTATCTTGATCATGACAAAATAAACACAAAAATGGAACATTAAAAGAAAGAGATAAATCCTCTGGTGGGTGGCCTGTGGTCCCAGGTGAGTTCGTTCACTCAGTCACCTCGGGTGACCAACACCTGCCTTGGCTCCTCAGTCCCATAGGCCAAGCCTCCCTCCAAACCCAAGCAAGGACTGCCAAGGGGGCCAGGGTGTGAGTCTCTTCCTAGGGGTATGTTTGTGCCCTGTCGTAGTGAGGGTCCACCAGCAGGCATGTGGCTCACCAGCAGAAATGTCCCACAGCTCTGGAGGCGAAGGGCTGAGCTGCATGGCAGGCTGGCTCTCAGGAGAGGATGCTACTCCTGCTCTTCCCCACCTTTCCCTAGATGTGCCCTTGGGCACATCCCTGTACTACAGTGCATGGCCCAGCAAAGCTTTCGCCCTCTCACAGTACTCATGTGCGAGTCTGCCTCTTGCCACACTCCCTCTTTTATTACGGGTCATATTAGATCAGGGCCCACCCTAATGAGCTAATACCAGTTTGATCAAATTAACCTGATCATCCTATTTCCAAATCAGGCCACATTCACAGGTCCTCGGGTTAAGATTTCAGCAAATTTGGGGATATACTATTTATAACCAAGACCAATGGTAGAGGAGCTAGTAGGCAGGACACAGACGGGAAGCTTTTGGAGGCATGTTGAGAGGAGGCTCAGAGAAGCAGGGAGGGGTCCCCTGGGCAGGGCTGCCTGCTCTGGGGATGGGGGACTATCCTCTGGGGATGGAGGCCTCAGGCAGGATGGAGGCTTCAGGCAACAGCCTTCGGCTGGCTGTGAGTTTCCCGTAGCTGCTAGCTTTGGAGAAGTCTCCACCTATCAAAGCAGTTCCACATTGTCTTTAACTCTTTGGTTCTCAACATGCTCTGTATTGTTTCTAGAAACACCCAGCCCCCCCCCCCCCCCCCCCCGTGGTTAGTAGGAAACCTCTGCACCTGAACAGCGACTCCACTGGGCTGTCCCTGGAAGAACAAAGGAAGCACAAGGACACGCCCTCCCGACGCCTGGGACA
The DNA here is from genome assembly GCF_943737965.1 of Phodopus roborovskii. Classification (NCBI taxonomy): domain Eukaryota; kingdom Metazoa; phylum Chordata; class Mammalia; order Rodentia; family Cricetidae; genus Phodopus; species Phodopus roborovskii. The sequence continues at coordinate 298,244 of NW_026126486.1, read as the reverse complement.
CGCCCTCCCGACGCCTGATTTTGAAAGCCACCAAGTGATGTTTGTTTCCTAAACAAGCATTGAATGTTTGTCACTTGCGCTATTTAATTATGACCCGAGAGATTTGCTAGCATTACACATTCTGTCTGCAGTGCTTATTTAATTTTGGTATCAAAGAGACAGGGTGGCTAAACAGTCACCAAGTAACATGTGTTGAACCTCAATAAATAGCATTTTAGTAATCAGGTTCTGAAATGCATAGATCACCTCTCCCTGCTCATTCTCTAAGAGAAACATTTTAATTATCTATTGACACGAATTGCACATGGAGCAACCTTCTTTTTAGAAGATAAATGGGCTTATAGGCAAGCTGGGTTAATTAAAAGCCAGTGGAGTATTACAAGTGTATTTACTAGGGAATGTTCGCTGTAGGAAGGGAGGGGACAGCTCTTAACAGTTGTCAGAATTCTGTGAATGTATTGTTTAATAACCACTTGGCACTTAATTATTTCGGGGTGGTGATCGCTTAAATCTAGACTAAGTACTGTTCCAGTTAGCTCTTCTAAATGGCTCCTTGTCAGTGGTGTTGATTTTCCAGATCAGACCACGTGAAGTGGTAATGTAAGTGATTGGACCAGAGGGGCTCAAGACGGTGGGCCTGTCCCAAACAAGTCCTGTTCTGATGATGGATGCTCAGAGGAAAAGTTCAAGTTCAACACTAGAGGTAAGGACAGTTCTGGAAAGGTCTATCGGCAAAGTGGCTCATGGTTCTGGAGGTTCCAGTGTAGCCTCAGAGAAGGGTCCCGTATCATGACTGAAGTATCAGCCGAGCGAGCCTCATTGACCAGAAAGGAGAAGAAAGAATGAGAGGCCAGGGTCCCACAGTCCCCAGCAACTTAAGGGCTCCCCAGCAGGCCCCACGCCCTAACAGTGTCACCATCTCTGATATCATCGTTGGGGGGGGGGCGTCAAACCTTCAAGTTGTGGGCCTTTAGGGAATACTCTTCCAGATGCTACCAACCCCCTTCTATGTTCCCAGGTTCCCCCCCCCCATCCCACTCACATCTCTAAGGTCCACAGTGTGCCTTACCAGCTCCCTTCTCTTTGCTACAAGGACTACAGCATGCATGAACTTGCACCACAGGAAGCATTATCAACATTCACCAACCCATCTGTGGTGAATACACAGCATGGCCAGGGACCATGCCTGCGTCAGCATAATGAAGCCCCCCCCCCATTCCCACAGCCAATCAAAGAGTGCATGAGTCCTCAGCGGATCTCTCTCTCCCTCTCTCTCCCCCCTCTGTCTCTCCCTTTCTCTCTCTCCCCCTCTCTCCCTCTCTCCCCCCTCTCTTCTTTTCTCTCTTTCCTCTCTCTCCCCCTCTCTCCTCCCTCTCTCTCCCTTTCTCTCCCTCTCTCTGTCTCTCTCCTTCCCTCTCTCCCTCTTTTTCTCTCTTCTCCCTCTCCCTCCCTCTCTTTCTTCCCCTCTCTCCCTCTCTCTCCTCCTTCTCTCTCTCCCTTTCTCTCTCTGTCTCTCCTTCCCTCTCTCCCTCTCTCTCTCTCCCTTTCCCTCTCTCTCCCCCCCTCTCTTTCTCTCTCTCCCTCTCTCCCCCCTCTCTCTCCTTCCTTCTATTTTAGTATCTGGACATGACATGGCAGGGTTCTGAGGAATCTTAAGAACTTTTCTTAGGTGGTAAGAAGACCCGGCCCCTGGCTTGTATTGCATGTGTGAGGTCTGGTTCCTACTCACAGTGTCCTGGGCCATTACTATCACTAGGAACTGCTTCTGTAAAGAGATTGGAAAGAACCACAGGAGTGGGAGTCACTGAGTAAACAGTGTGTGTGTGTGGTGTATGTCTGTGTATGTGTATACGTGTATGTGTGTGGTTTGTGTGTGTATGTGGTGTGTGTATATATGTGTGTGTGTATGTGTGTATGTGTGTGTATGTGGTGTGTGTGTGTGTAGTGTGGTGTGTATAGTGTGTATGTGTATATGTGTGTGCATGTATGTATGTGTGTGTATATGTGTATGTGTGGTGTGTATGGTGTGTATGTGTATATGTGTGTATATGTGTGTGTGTATGTGTGCTGTGTATGGTGTGGATATGTGGTGTGTGTGTGTATGGTGTGTATGTGTATATGTGTGTATATGTGTGGTATGTGTGTGCATGTATGTATGTATGTGTGTGTGTGTATGTGTGGTGTGTATGGTGTGTGTGTGTGTGTGGTGTGTATGTGTGGTGTGTATGGTGTGTGTGTGTGGTGTGTATGGTGTGTGTGTGGTGTGTATAGTGTATATGTGTATATGTGTGTGCATGTATGTATGTGTGTGTATATGTGTATGTGTGGTGTGTACGGTGTGTATGTGTATGAGTATATGTGTGTGTATGTGTGTGTATGTGTGCTGTGTATGGTGTGGATATGTGGTGTGTGTGTATGGTGTGTATGGTGTGTGTGTGTGTGTGGTGTGTATGGTGTGTGTGGTGTGTATGTGTGGTGTGTATGGTGTGTGTGTGTGTGGTGTGTATGGTGTGTGTGGTGTGTATGGTGTGTGTGTGTGGTGTGTATGGTGTGTGTGTGTGTGTGGTGTGTATGGTGTGTGTGTGTGTGGTGTGTGTATGGTGTGTGTGGTGTGTATGTGTGGTGTGTATGGTGTGTGTGTGTGTGTGGTGTGTATGGTGTGTGTGTGTGTGTGTGGGGGTGTGTGGTGTGTATGTGTGGTGTGTATGGTGTGTGTGTGTGTGTGGTGTGTATGGTGTGTGTGTGTGTGGTGTGTGTATGGTGTGTGTGGTGTGTATGTGTGGTGTGTATGGTGTGTGTGTGTGTGTGTGGTGTGTATGGTGTGTGTGGTGTGTATGTGTGGTGTGTATGGTGTGTGTGTGTGTGTGTGTGTGGTGTGTATGGTGTGTGTGTGTGGTGTGTATGGTGTGTGTGTGTGTGTGGTGTGTATGGTGTGTGTGTGTGTGTGTGGTGTGTATGGTGTGTGTGTGGTGTGTATGGTGTGTGTATAGCCTTCCCATCACTCATTCTCTTTCCTGCCTCTGATAAAGGCACACCATTTTTCTTGAAGAACCCACCTCTCTCTCTGTGCTCCTAGGTCCTGTCCCTGCACTCCCAGGTCCTGTGGTGTGAGCAGCATGGATATACCCTTAGTAAAGTCTCAAGGCCACAAAATAACATACTGATAGACAGAGTTAAAACTAGTGCCTAAATCTCTGACCTCTGGCCTCACCCCTTCAAAACCACGTGGTGACTCCTGTTGTGACCCACCAATGGTCTAGGTGGGGGCAGTGAGAAAACGGGATGGCGACTGCCAGCACACAAAGGGAATAGTCTACCTCCCCCCACCGTGACACTTGACCTTTACCCTTTGGCCCTTCTATAGCCTCCTTACTATCTAGGCACATGCTCCAGAAGCACCCCCATCAAGGCTGACCAACCCTCCTGTTTGTTCAAAATTCTGTAGGCCACAACCCTCAGAATATGGAGAGAAGTGTGTTAAGTCACACAAAGGAATAGCCAGTTAGGGCGAGGGCTCTCCTGCCTAGGAGTGGCAGGACCAGATGCACTGTGGACCAGATAACTCCTTCACGGAGTCCCTCAATCCCACCAAGGCTGCTGGGATAGCTTGAGCGGGCCCAGTTCAGGGGTCCCTCCAGTTGCCATGGCTCTGACCATATGCTGAGCAGTAGACCCCCACCTCCAGGGAAAGAAGTGAGAGGACTTAGCTGCTTGGTTGTAAGCAGAGTCCTTGGGAGCCACAGGACAAGGACACGCAAGGGGCTGATTGCATTGCCCTTGGCAACCACACGTCCCAGCAGGTGGAGTCGATACAGCAGGCTCTGGGATGTGGCTTCCTGAAGCTCGGCTAAAAAAAAAAATCTATAACGTTCTTGGGAAGAACCAATCTTTCTCCAGGAAGTGTGAATCCCCTCCCATCTGTGGGTAGCTTAGAGGGACCCGGAGACCGAGCTCAGGGGTCACTAGGACACAGACCCTAGACAAATAGCCTATAAGGAACAGGGTTCTACCCATATTCCTGTTCTCCTTCACCAGCACCTCTTGGCCCCATTTTCCAATGGACTCCAAAGAAAATGTGTCTTTTGTTTGTTTCTGTTTTTTTTTTTTTTCCTTTTGTCTCTCTTCCCAGCCCATTGTCACCATGGTACCTAATGCTAATTGCACTTGGTAATGCGCTAATGTGTCTAGAAGAAACTTGGCACACATTAACTCATTTGAACCTCAGGAGAACCCACCCCATGGAGAAGATACTATCAGTATTGCCATTTTGAGGCTGAATCACAGTTGCAGAGCATTTAAATAATTTTCCCAGCATCACAGAGCTCATCATGAGTAGAGACAGATAGAGAGCCTGTGCCCTTTAACATACGTTTTTACTCCTCCAGGAGCAAAGTAAATCAAAGTTTCAGGGCTAACTCTTGCTTAGCAGTGGGACTCAGCTGAGCCACCCAACCTCCCTGATCTTCATTTCTTCCTCTTCAATGTGGGTGTGATGACCACCATCCCTACATCATAGGATATTGTCAGATTGCTTTGTAGTGATGGGATGAAACATGGACCCTCAAAGATACTGTTTAGCATTGGCCCTGAGCCATGCTCCCAGCTCCAAGATTTCATGTAGATGATCCACCAGCTTTTCTGTTAGCACTGTCCGTCCCTCCCTGGGTGTGCCCATACTGAATCATTTGCATGGTTGCCATGTGCCCTTCTGGCCTCTTTTCTAGCCAGAGCAGTTGCCTATGGGATCTCAGCTGGATTTTGTCTCCTTGGAAGAGCCACCCTTCCCAGTCATGTACCATCTGCTGCTTCAGTGTTCTCCCACATGCCTGTACATCCTTCTGTGGTCATCATCATAGTGAACTGCAAGTTAAGTCCATGTCTGTAGACACACCCTCCTCATCCACCAGACTGAACTTCACAATACCTGGGAGCTTTCTCTGCTCTGTATCTATAGTCTCCAGCAAGGTGCCTGGAATAAACATCAGTAAATATTTGTTATATAAATAACAAAATGAAAAAAATTATATGTATTTTTTGCTCATTACCTCCTGAAAGATGGCAAGTATCTTTAAGGTGAGAGCCATGCCTTGCTATTTGTTTCTTAATTTCTCACCACACCTAGCACCATCTAAGCAGAGCTCGGCTATGAATAAAGTGAGTGAATTATGTGGGCATGACATACCCAGAGGATCCAACTCTTCTCTTAGCATCATGCAAATGCAGTCCAGGCACAGAAGATCCTCAGTCCACAGTATCTGATTTAAATTACTAAATGACCCAATAGTTAGTGTCATGGCTATTCTTGGTTGTCAACTTGACTATTTCTGGAATGAACTAAAACACAAATGGCTGGGCATACTCGTGAGGAATTTTTTTCTTAATTAAATTGTTGAAAGTGGTAAAAGCTACTTCTAATCTGGGTCTTTGGTGGGGGGGAGAAATACACCCTTAAGCCAGATCTTTTGAGGTGGGAAGATCCACCTTTAATTTGGGCCACACCTTCTTCCATATAAAGGACATGGAAGAAGGGAGTTTTCTCTCTCTTTGCCTGCTTATTCTTGTCATTATTAGCAAGCCCATGCCTTCACTGGCATTAGAGCCTACTTCTTTGGGATTCCAGCATCCATTGAAGGCCAGTTGAGACATCCAGCCTTGTGGACTGAATAACTACCAAACTCTTGGACCTTCTGTTGATAGACAGCCATTGTTGGACTTTCTAGAATACAGCCAGTGAGCCATTCTAATAAATTCCATACAGCATGCATTCACTCAGGAGTTCAATTACTCAGGTCCCTACACCCCTATATCTGATGCAAAGCTTGAGCCCATGAATATGGTAGTTGTTGCTGGGTTCAGGGCCACCACACCAAATGAAGGTTGTGGAGGCAAAGTCATTAGGAATCAGAGGCTGAGCGAGGCCCAGTTGCACGAAGAACAAGGAAATGCAAAGGATAGCCCAAGGGGTCATATGGAAATCAATTAGGTGGTAGGTGGGAAAGAGAGAACATTTCAGATGGAAAATTGGATGAACAAAGCCAAAAAATGCCTGGCTCTTTGGGGCTGAGAAAACTCATCTGATTAGAACCTGGCCCATATCCAATGAGTCTGTACAAAATCCAAAAAGCATGTCTCACCCGCCATTTCATTTAATGCCTGAGACATGAGAATGACAATTATTCCTAAGTCATTTTTGAGGAAACTCGGTGTTGAAACCAGTAGGCTGACTGGAGCTTCCAATGTTTCCTTTGGTGAAGTCTACTCTCATGGCTTGCTTTTAACACCCCTTTGTTGGGTCTCCTAGGGTCACACTGCACCTCCTGTGGGTCCATAGCTTCCAGTAACCTGGGTTTCGGAAGCTGTTTTGAGAAGCTTCCAAAGCACTCAGGTTTCAGCTGTCTTGAGCTGGACAGAGAGGTCATGGGGTGGGGTGGGGGTAAGGGTGAGGAATAGGGCTTGTTCCACATCTCCTGTCCAGCCATGGCAAAATGGAAACGAAATAACTAAGGCCTCAAAAGCAGGCTTTGGCTTAAGTAAAAACAGAAATTGAAAGGCTGTGGGCAAACAATGTGGACAGCATGTCACTGCTTTCTGATGTGTCACCCAGACCAAGCTTCATTCAGCCAGGGAGGAGTGTGCTTGCCTCCTTTGTCTGTGCGGGTGAGAGCAAAGCAGGAGGATTAGCCAACCCCCTGCGGACAAAGATACAAGCTTGAAATGCAGCTCGGGACGACTTAGCTAGGGGGTCAAGAAGGTAACAGCGTCCGGAGCAGCCCTGCCCGGCTCCCCATTGCCCATAGCTAGCTGAGTGACCCAAAGGGCTGGTGGGAGGTCGCAGCGGGGGCGGTTCCATTTTAACCCCATTGTTTAGCCAAATGAAGCCAAGATGTTCCTGCCCCCCACTGGAGAAGTCAGCCCAGCTTCAATAATTTCTGAGTGCTGACAGATAATTCAGAGATATTGGATATCCCACCACCTGGGGACTGCCCTTCACTATGGCAGCAGCAATCCGTTACTGCCCGCCAACCAGGGGCCATGCAGAGGCCCCGGGCCCCCTCACGCCTTTACGATCAAGCTCCCGTGTCTTGAAAAATATTGCTTGAATTTATTTATATAATCAGGTTAGGAAGGCGGTGAGTTATTGTGGAGTCAGCGTTCCTCTTTCTTCCTTCCCACTAATCCTTTGTTTGAGATTCTGCTCCGATTACTAATGCAATTACACGCTACCTGGTAAAGGGTAATCCAAAAGAAATTAAGCCACTTCCCATATTGTGTTTTCCACTCAGAGTACCCTTCTCCTAAAACTGGGTGCTGACATAAGTCAATTAGCCACAGCTTTTATGACCACCTCCATCTAAGGGACATATATATTCTTGATATTGTTCTCAAAAGTACATATGCCATCTCAAGAGGAAAGGCTGGGCCTGGGTTGGTGCATCAGGCTTTGGTGGGCTCTGAGGGAAAGAATGGGCTTCGGGAGTCTATGAGGGAAAGGCCAGGTTTCAAAGGGACACAGAGGTAAACAGACATTTAGGAGAAGGTTAGTTCTAATAACAGCAGAACACAAGGCAATGTGCTTTATCTTGGTGTCACAAAAGTTAGAGGCTTCATACTGCATCCTTGGTCCTCAAGGGTCCTTCTCCATTCCTCTTAGGACAAATGTGAACAAGAGCGTATTCGTAGCTTTTATGTCACTGTGACCATAATCACAGACAAAAGCAAAGCAACAAAAAACCCAAACCAAACGAACCCAAAAAAGCCTAAGAGAAGGAAGATTTGGGCTCACAGTTTCTAGTGCCAGCAAAGTGTGACCAAGAATGGGAAACTGTTGGAGAGAACGGCAGAGGCTCCTCATGTAACATTGGAATAGGAAGCACAGTGTATCACAAGAACCAGGGACTGTTATAACCCTCAAAGTCCCACCCCCAGTGACCTACTTGTGCCCACTAGGTCCCATTTCCGAAAAGCCCCGCGGCCTTCCAAAACTGGTATCACCAGATAGGGAGTGAGCTTTCAGAACTGAGTCTGGGGTTCAAATTCAAATCATAACAGTGAATACGATGGCTACAAACCCCAGGGATATTCTTCCTAACATGGCACAGGCGTTATAGCATTGAGAGCCAAAAATCCTAGGCTGCCACTTATTTCTACCATGAACCAACCATGTTCTATGATGCATGGAAGAGGACATGGAGCTTTATAACGTGGCTGAATTTGCACAGACAACCAATGCATAGAGGAAAAGAAAGGATGACTTAGTCAGACTTGGGAGAGTGGGGGGGGCACTATAAAGAAGACAAACCTTCTGTCTTAGGAGCAAGTCACTTGTCAAGCAGAGGTGTGACATGCCCACCAGAGGGAACAAAGGCAAAGCAGCTGCTTGCTAGCCATGGAGGCTGAGATCAAGGGTCCCTGACTTCGAGGGGGTAGGAGATGGCTTTCCAGGTGCTGACAATGCTTTCCTTCTTCATCCTGCTAATAGGAGAATTGGTTTTTTAAAACCTATCAACTGCATACTTATGATTTATGTATGTTTCCTATCTGTGGGTTGTGCTTCAATTAAAAGTGCCCTAAGTGAAAGTGGCTGTCTCTGAGCACCAAGAGAAAGGGGAGTGGAGATGGGGCATTATTGTTTTCTGAGGCCAGCCTAGCTGACAGCTCTATTATTTTTAGCTGCATGTGTATATTACTTGGATAAAAATTAATTATTTTCATGCTGTTTCATATTGGACCATTGGGTAACTTCTTGGATATAAAAAGTGCCATGGCTCCTAAAGGCAGATTCTCGTGTCATTATGGCTAAGCTCCAGGAAGGTGGGTATCACCTGATTTAGGGAACTGACTCTCTAGGCATCCAGCCTCTTACAGCTTGGCTAGTGAGGCCCTGTTATGAAGTACATGAGTCCAAGAGACTGGAATAGGCTTTGCCAGGCAACTGCAAATGTGGGCACTCTCAGTCAGGGTTCTGTAGCACATGCTTTGGTATGAGGCACCTGAGTTTTGTTTTGTTTCCTTCCTTCCTTCCCTCTTTCCTTCCTTCCGTAACTTATTTGGTCCAGAGATAAATTTAAAAACAATAAAAGACCAACAATCCAATGAAAACAAGTATTCCTTAAAGATTAAGACAAGATTCAAACTGGAATAAGGGTCAAAGGATGTATCTTCTTGAAGTCAAGGGCAAGGTAGTGGATGGCCCTGGGAAAGAGAACATGTCTGAGCAAGCAAGTCCAGCATGGCAGCCCCATTGGTGTTGCTGTTGTTCTTTTGCTGAAACTATCGCCAATGAAACAGGAACACAAGACTCAACCCACCCACATGGAGTTAGTTTATTGGTGGAGAGAAGAGAAAGGAGGGTAGCTAATGGCCAACAGAAAGTGGGGGGGGCGCTTTCTTAAAAAGGGAAACTCATGCATGTGTAACTGAGTTCCTACACAGCCCTGTAACGAGTGACGTGTCAATGACATGGCCATGCGTGTCCTGCCCATCATTAGGGGGCGGGGTCAGCAGAATGCCAGTTTCCAACAGTTGCCATTATAGAAAATAATATGGGGTTCCTCCAAAAATTAAAAATAAAACTACCATATAATCCAACAACACAGTTACTAGACCTATCCCAAGGAATTGAAGGCAGTATATTGAAGAGAAACTGCCTTTAAAGTTACTATAGCAGGATGGAGTCAAATGAAGTTCTGCTGAGTGGGTGAGGGAAAGGAGATACACACAAAGACTGCTCTTCAGCTGTAAGGGAGGAAGACATGCAGCCATTTCCAACCACACGGGTAGGACTGAAGGACACTGTGTGAAGCAACGTCACTCGGGCACAGAAAGGCACAGGACACATGATCTCTGTTTTTGAAATAAGAGAAGTTGACATCATCGAGGCTGAGAACCAGGTGGCTGAGGAATGGAGGAGAGGAAGTGTGGGCTGTGGCTCAGTGGGCTCAAGTTAGATGGGGGATTACTTCTGGAGCTCTGTTGCTAAGTAGAGCAACAACCATTGACAATATTTATTACACATTTTAAAATAATTGGAAGAGGATTTTGAACATGCTCACAACAAAGGAATGATGAATGGTTACTGTGATCCAGTTGTTACTAACTGTCCTGATTTGTTCATTATACAATGTATACTGCATCAAAAAAGGAAAAAGAAAAAAAAGAAAAAAAAAAAAAAAAAGAAGCAAAACTACATTCCTAGTCTTGGAGTAGGGAAATGTCCTCATTTACAGATACGTTATTCTACACAGGGAAACCAAAGATCAGAGAAAATCTCCTTGGCCACTTTTATGGAGGTCATGTGGGTAAGGCTCCTGTATTGTTGGGTCACTTTCATTCTCTCTCCCAACAGGCATTCAGAAAGGTGGTTTCCCCATGTTATGCCCCGTCTGTGAGACCCCCCCCCAAAAGACCACCAAGGAGCTGACTCACTGATGCAAATGTACAAGGTTTCCTTTAATGGGATAAAAGCGGCAGCAGGGACCTTGTCCAGCAAGCTGATGTAACAGCTGTGGGAGAAGGCCCCAAGCCTCTATTGCAGGAAGCTTACAAAGGCAAAAAGCAAAACAAAACAAAACAAAAAATATACAGTTGGCCAAGGGCATGGAGTGGCAAGTTGGTGCTCACAGTCAGACAGCTACAGTTATCTGCTCATAGGTTGCCACATACATAGGCAAAGGGGTCAGGTTCCTCTAGCCATCCTTTGTACTAAGCAGGCAGCAGTTATGGCCTCTCGCCCTGAAAATGTGACAAAATGGTCTTGCCTCTGCTCATCATTTCTGAGGTTTTATTAGTGGAAATGATGATGCTTGCTCCCCATTTTGCTGTTGTTTCTAGAAACTGGCTGACTTTCCATCTGGAGGGAGGTAGCAGTGGGAACCTGACCTGTGGCAATCCAGGTGTGAGTGGCAGGCTGGGCTGAAGCAGGGGTCATTCAGGCCCTGACAGGCTCCTCAGATACCAGTGATAAGCAGCCAGAGTGGAGCTTGACAACGTGATTCTCTGTGATTGATGCCTGCCAGCTTCCAAACTCTCAAACCTGATGGTGGCTTAGGGGTCCCACTGTCTGAGAGTTCTCTATAGTTGCTGAAGTGAGGAGTAGAGCTGGGCCCCTCACTGTGGTCCAGTGGGCTGCCCCAAAGCTCAGCTGGTGGCCTGTGCCTGAATGTGGCCCCCTGAAGCCCAGTGAAGGCTTCTCTCCTCCCTGGTTGTCTTGGAAACCAAGAACCCTTAGAGAACTGAGGTGCTTCCAGTCTCCCTGGGCTTCCCTGGGGAGGAAGGCAGATTTTGTCAAATGGCAAGTCTTTTGCCCAAATAAGAGCTTTCTTCACTGTACAAAAAAAAAAAAAAAAAAAAAAAAAAAAAAAAACTTTGCCAGATATATTCCTTTCTTTGTTTTTAATTTTTCATAAATGTATACATTGTATTTTGGTCTTATCATTTTCCATTCCCTTCCTTCAGTTCCTTTGATTCTTCCCACCCATCATGTCTCTCTTCTAACTTCATCTCTCTCTCTCTAACCCACCAAGTGCAGTTGATGCTTTGTTCATGTGCATGTGTGTAGAGTCATTCCCTTGGTATGGGTGACCTACCAATGGCTTCCCATGCCCAAAGAAAAGTGAGTCTCCCTCTCTCAGCAGCCATCAGTGACCCCTAGCTCCTCAGCCAAGAGTGGGGAATCACGAAGTCCTACCCTCTCCATGATGATTTTTAACACTCTTGATCTTGTGGAGGTCTTGTGCAAAGTAACCATAGCTGTTGGGAGTTCATGTGTGTGACAGTCATGCCACACCCAAAGGCCAGCCTTTCACAACACACCCTCTAGTTCCACACTCTTCCTGACCCACTCCATGTTCTCCGAGGCTTGGAGAGGGTGATGACAGATATTCTACCCACAGTTGTACATTCACAGTTGCTTATTCCTGGCATTTTGAGCAGTTGAGGGTGTATGCATAACCCCTACCCTCTGTAAAGAGACTCTAATCAAGGCCGAGAGCTGCACAAATCTATGATCAAATCATAAATATTTAGAAGAGGGCTTGAAAACCCAACCATTTATCAAAACAAGATCAATAGGTTCTCCAGGAGGGCCTAGCCATGGCTCTATAGCACCGGGCATAAATTCTCTTCTATGTAATTTCTTTCTTAATTTTTCTTTTAACTTTGTAAATGTGATACTAGGTATTGAACCCAGGGACTTACTAGGCAAGTCATTGAGTCACATCTCCTTTTACTCTTTATTTTGAGACAAAGTTTCACTAATTTGCCCAGACTGGCCTTGAACTCTGTGTAGCTCAGCTGTGTAGCTCTGTGTAGACTGGATCCTCCAGTCTTGACCTCCCCAGTAGCAGAGATCACAGACCTTTACCCCCAAGCTTTGCTGTGATGCATTATTCCTAGGAACCTTGTTTGAAACATGGAACCCCAGACCATGTCCCAGAGGAGGCTTGAGCAGTAATATGTGACAATTTCCCTTTGAGATTGAAACATTCCATCCCATAGGGAGACTCTTTAAACAGGGAGGCAAACAACTCAAAATAGCTTCAGGAAGTCCCTAAAACTGAGTAGATTTACTAGCTCCCTCTTTCCCAGAGTAAGTAATAAAGCTACCAAAAAAAAAAAAAAAAAAAAAAAAAAAAAAAAAAAAAAAAAAGGACTCTCAGACAAGCCAGCCAAGCTGCAACAAAAAAGATTTCTGAGGGCAGACCATCATGCCTGTAAGAAACCAGCAGAGTTTCCTGGAACAGGTTTAAGGTTTAGACCAACTGAAGCATCTGGAGAGGATGCTGTCCGACCTGTTGAGCCACCTGCAGGCCATGCAGTACACTCGGGTTTCCCAGCTTGTCTTTGAGTCATTTCTGCTCCTGTAAGTAATTCCTCATCCATATTCTTGTAAACAACTCCAATAAAACTCATGGTTCCCAAATTGGACTTTGGTGGCATCCATACTTTGGTCTGTCTGGGCTCCCTCTCTGGGGTGAGTAGACGTGTAGCATCTCCCAGGAAGTGTTTTGTCACAACAATCAGAAAGTTAGGAGTGGCTGGCCATGTGCTCTTCCCACTGGTTAATTCTAGTTCTGAAATCAAGCAACCTGGATTCATACCTGATTCCCTGAATGGTGTACTTGTCACCTGAGTGAGGGGTTTCCCTCTGTAAGCCCCACTTTCTTTATCTGTGAAGATTTCCCCCCCCCACACACACAAAAATGTCCCCATCTCAGTGAGTAGTGAGGGTTTGCCCAAATAAGAAGTATAGAGCACTCAGAACCAAACGTGGCCCAGAGACATGGGGGATTTGACTCTGCCAATCCTCCCCACACAGGGGAGACTCTGCCCAGGGTATGCACAGCTGGGTCCCCAGGATACCCACACCAACCCAGAGGGGCGGGGGCTAGTTGTTTGCTTGGCCAGTCCAAATGACTTATTACACCCGCCCGGCAAGGGAGTTAGGAAGGAAGAAGATAAAAAATCATAACATCGATTTTTCTAGCACGTGAAACCAGCAATGTTATTTCCAGATCCATCCTTTTTGAAATTAAATTAAATAAAGTTTAGCTCAGTTTGTCAATTTGCTGAAAACCATCTCTGTCCAATTCTCTCCTTGGCGGTGACGGAGTGCGCAGGGTGTTTTTCCTGGGGAAGCATTATTGCATTAGGAGAAGCTCAAGCCTGTGATGATGTTCCAGAATTTTAAGAGCCTTTTCTGCCCAATGAGGTATCAATTTGCAAGTACTTTCTCCATAGCCATTAGGTGGGCGGTTTAACAAACGGGGGCTGTAGCCAAAGAGCACTCCATGAGCGAGCTGTAGCTGAAGGACCAGGCTCTTCTGCAAAGATGCAGACCCTCCAGTGGCTGCTGGAATTGTCCCTCTGCCTCAAAGACACACTTCCAGAAAAACAGAAGCATATTCCTCTTTTACTTCAATTATGAGATTTTTCTTTCCTTCAAAAACAATAAATGTGCCAGTTATTTCAGGTGAGAAAACATAATCTTAAAGCTGCCTCAAGGAGAGTGTTTGCCAAGCCCCAACTCACCCAGGTGAGGGGCTAATAAAAGCCTCTGGAGGGGCCAGGCAGGGGCAGACAGGAGTAATAAGTGGCCTGTCAGTCATCCTAACCAGCCAGAACCAGCAGCAGGACCTGGGGAGAGATTTCCCACTGTTAACAGGCTGAGAGTGGGGTTAATAAAAGCTGCTTCTCCTGTCCAGGCTCAATGGGAGAAAGGCTCAGTAATTAACTGCGGTTGCCTAGCCTTCAGTTTGCCCCTGAGACTAGTGATCCCTGAGAAGTCGTGATCCTAGAACTAAGGAAGAGGACAGGAGGGACAAGGGACCAGTTTTTAATCAGAAGTCATAGTCATAGTCTAAGGTGTGAGCTGTTAGGAGCATGGTCATTTGTCCAGGAGGCTGCCCAGGGTGGCTGGCTTCAAAGGCGCCAGTGGCTCACTCAGTCCTTCAGAAGTAAGGTCTCAGCTGTTCTTCAAAGCCTGGCCTGTGTGGTGCCGTCTTCCTGCTCCCAGTTCTTCTCCCACATTCCTCAGCAAACACCCTCCAGCAGCCAGCCCTGTCATCCTCAGGGCTCCAGCATCCCAATACAGTCTGCCCAAAAGAGGAGGGAACGGATGTGGCCTGACTAAATGAGGGGACGGACCCCAAGGGGACCCCTGAGAGCCTGCCAGCACAGCCTCTTTCAGAATGACTTCACTTCAGTTGAAGTGAATGGCAGCACGTCCATTCAATAGGCTGTCGTGCAACTGCCAACACAATGGAGAAGCTGCATATTTATTGCTTTGGAAGACTGTGTGTGATAAATGATTCAGAGGAAGAAGGAAGCTACATTCAATCTAAGCCTGTTTTTGTTTTTGTTGGGGTGGGGGGCAGAGTAAAAACTGCCATTGTTCTCTCAGCATTTCTGTTTCTATGTGCCTTTCCATCTGTGGGTTGTCTGTCTGTCTCCCTGTGTGTGTGTGTGTGTGTGTGTGTGTGTGCACATGTCTGTCTCTTTCTCTGCGTGTGTACGTATGTGCCCTCACATCTGTCTCTCTGTGTGTGTGTGCATGTGTATGCACCCTCACCCCCCCATCTCTCTCACGAGCACATGCATACATACAGTCATACAGTCAAGTCCAGTCAATAGACATGAAGAACTTTTGGAGACACCACCAAAACACCAGACGTTACAGAACTCTGAATAGATAATCTCCAACTGGAGGACGGTGACAGAAAAGAAGGGCCTACATGTCATTGGCATGAGGACTGAATGAACTGAAGGTCCTAATGGGTGAGAATCACTCTGGTAAAGCTGAAGGACAGAGCCAAGGACAACACCCACAAGTGCCAGCTCCATGCTCTCCAGGCTCAGAGGGAGAATGGCTGCAGGGTGGGGGGGGATGTGGGGGTGGGGGGTGGGGGGAAGGGTCACAGCAGTGGGGCCCAGGCCTACAGCAGAAGGGAGAAGCTCAAGCATCAGCTGAGGTCCCCACAGCATCACTCACTGCTTTTCCTTGTCCCATCTGTGAGATTGCTTGGTTAAAATTTTTCTTTTGAAATTGTCTTGCTTTTTTAAAAAATGGCTTCAAAGCGTATATTTGTCTCACTCGTTGCATGGAGGTTTTAAACTTTCGGAAAGTGTTTAACCCTAAGTCAGTGGCAGAGACAGGAAGCTCCGCAGCAGAGAGCCAGTTCCTCTGTGTATAAAGGAGATAAGAGGCATCCAAATGATGTTAAAGACATGCCAAACTCCTCCTACCCTACCCCTGGCAGGGATTCTACCCAGGCCTGAGACAAGGGGACCAGCTTGTCCTCACACCATTGCTCTTATCTGCTGCCAGGATAGGGGTGAAGACAAGACAGATTCAGGCCCATGGTTCTAGAGCCAGGCAAGGTGAGCACCTGGTACAGGCATGTCTCATATCACACGTCTTAGGGGAGGGGGAGGTGATTGATTCTCACTGTAATCTTGTTCTGGTTGATTTCTGCACTCTGTCCATATATTATTCATTCACAACAAAAGCTGTGTGTGTGTGTGTGTGTGTGTGTGTGTGTGTGTGTGTGTGTGTGTGTGTGTGTGTGTACAGTCCCTTGATCATTTAAAAAACCAAGTGCTCTGGATGTAGTCAAGGAAGAAGGCCTTGGTATCGAGCTATCTTGGGCCAGATCATTATGTACTAATCTTTTTTTTCTTCTTGTTTTTACATTCTAACCAAAGCTTCCCCTTCCTCCCTGTTTCCTGGACCCCGCCCCACCCTATCCACTCCTCCTCCATTGTTTCTCATCAGATACAGAGAGCATCCCATGAGTAACAGCCAGCCACAGTATATCTAGCTACAGTGGGACCAGCCACTCCCTCTTCCACCAACGATGGATGAGGCTATCTGGGAGGAGGAATGGATCCCAAAATCAGTCAACAGAGTTAGAGCCCTCCCCTGCTCTCACTGCTTGGAGTCCCACAGGAAGACTAAGCTTCACAACTATAACATATATGTAGAAGGCCTAAATTGGTCCCATGCAGGCTCCGTGGTTGTCAGTTCAGTCTCTGTGAGCCCCTGTGAGCCCATGTTAGTTGGTTCTGTGGGTTTTCTTGTGGTACCCTTGACACCACTGGCTCATACAATCCTTCCCCCACCTCTTCTGCAGGATTCCTTGAGCTCTGCCTGATGTTTGACTGTGGGTCTCTGCATTTGTTTCCATCAGTTGCTGGGTGAAGCCTCTCTGATGACTTCTGGGCTAGGCACCAATCTATGAGGATAGCAGAATGTCAATAGGAGGCACTTGTTTGTTTGTTTGTTTTTGTCATTGGTGTTTAGTTCTTTCTAGGTCTCTGAGGTATCCTGCTTCTGAGTCCTGGCCTTCAGTGAGGAGCTTCCTCTCCATGGTAGGCATCTCCAACTGTGCCAATCATCAGTTGGCCACTCCCACAATTTCTGTGCCATCTTTTCCCCAGCACATCTTGTAGGTCAAAGGGTGTGTGGCTGAATTGGTGTCCCAGTCCCTCCACTGGGAAGTCTTGCCTGGCTAAAGGAGAAGTCTGGTTCTGCCTCCATGTCCCCTATATCTGGGAGTCTTAGCTAGGGTCACCCTCATAGATTCCTAGGAGTTTCCATTGCTCTAGGTTTCTAGCTTATCCCAGATGCCCCCAGGTATGGGGAGGATGGGGAGAGAGCATGCTGGGACTGACTATGGTTTTAAGGAAGAATATTGACTTCCCAAGTCTCAAAGTCCTCATTTGTAGAAAGTACATAGGGGCAGCCATCCCATTGGGTTGTAGAACGCATTGACAAGGAGATCCAGGTAAAGCCCCTGCCCTACCCAGCATTCAGTGACTTGTGATGGCACCTCCTCTCCTGTCTTGTAGTCTTTAAACATGCCATCAAAGTCGCTAGTCCTCAACCCAGCATGCTGGCACAGTCCTGTCATTTTAGCACTTGGGAAACTGAGCAGGAGGATCTTGTTCCAGGCCAGCCTGGACTACATAGTAAGGCTGTCTCAAAAACTAACAGACTAACTAACTGACTAATTACCTAACTAACAACAACACTAGCTAACACTCCTGAAGTAAACAGAAAACCTATAGATGTTAAGAACAGTTTAATGGGCCTGTCAACTTGTTCTGTCTCTGTCATTCTCATGACCAAAGCATATTTTGTGTCATTTATTACATGTAACAGACTCTTCATTTTAACAAGCTAACAAAAGGAACATTCCTATTTCTAGTAGAAAGCACACTAGCCACATTAAACTACAGGCCTGGCTCTCATCTGCCTCAGCATCTCAAACACTAAGATGACAGGCATGTGCCACCACACCCAGTTTAGCACAAAGAACTTTGGATGGCATTCTTCCAACCCCAACACACACACACACACACACACACACACACACAGAGAGAGAGAGAGAGAGAGAGAGAGAGAGAGAGAGAGGAAACACCCTGACACTAAAGAACCTTCCCCACCAAACCACACTATCAGGTGAGAGCCCCCAAGAGATTAAATGTATGTGTTGTTTTTCATTTCTTTAATGTGGCCACAGCAGCACTTACAGAAAGAAGTTGGTACATGTCGATCTAAAGGGCTGCTGTTGATTGAGAAAGGTGCAAGCAGAGGTGTAAATGAGTTTTGTTTGCTCCTGAAGCACACGTTTTACCTGACCTTAAACACATGATACTTTTGTTTTCTGTTTGTCGGCCTGGTATGGCTCCATCACCCTCCACCCTCCATCATCCAGGACGGCTTTCTAAACATAAACAGGAGGTTCCTGCAGGACCCTCATTCTTCACTCATTAACAGTGATCAGTAAACCCTATGGTGTTCATTAAAATGTTCCTCCCCAGCACTGTGATAGTGTTTTTCTTTTAAAGCCAACTTTAGCTGCTGTGAGGTCAAAGAAATACAAGACAATTACAGAGAGGGTAATCTCACCATATTTCTCTGAGTCCTGGGGGTGGGCAAACAGTTCTGATTTATGGCTACTTGGACCCATGGCTCTCATTTGAATGATATTTGCTAGGGCTCTGCCCAGCCCCCTTAAGGCCGTGCAAGTTTGAGGCACGGTAAAGAGCCAAAAAGTGGCTGCCCTCTGCACACAGGAGCTGGTGACTTCTGACCTCACCTGGGTTTGCTTTTATGACTTTCATATCCCTGAAGTTATTTAAAAGAAGATGAAATATGACAGGTGCTGGGGTTGGCAAATGCAGCCAGTTGATTGCATTCAGGGCTGCCAGTGGGAACCCTCCCTGAACATCGTCAGCACATTTGACGATGTTCTGTTCATTGCTGTCCTCTGCATTTCTCCCCTGACCTGCAGAGCAAAGCTGCTGTGCTCACAGGTGGACTAAACATTTGCTTTCCACCATCCAGCTTCTCATTTAGGTCTGACTGCACCAACTAAGGGTTCAGGTAAGGTTGATTCCTCCTGGCGGCTCATCAGTACCTGGGGATACACATATGGTGGTTGAATATAGCCAGGCATAGCACCACATTCCAGGGCCCTGGTGATAGCCTTCAAGACAGGCAAGTGACTTTAAGGGGCCAATGGAGACTGGGCTTTCAAAGGAGCTATGAGAAAGAGGGTCTTTCTTCTACCAAGGAGACTAGCATGATGTAAGCCTAGAGCCACCATGTGGGAAGAGCTTGTATTGGTAGAAAATACAGGATATGACAGAGGAGACAAGGGTTGAAAACAAACCTCTTAGAACATGATTGAAAACTGAATGCAACCATGCCTGAAGCCACTCTTAGAATTCTTACATGGAAGCAATAGTGTTCTAGGACCAAGATATACAAACTTTGGCCTCTGTCTCAATCAAACAATGCCTGAGTAACAAAGCTACATTTTACTATGAATTGAGAAGTAGGAAGAATATTCCTAGCCTATAATTCTATCCACACCATCTTCTTAAAATTGGAATATCATTATTATCGACATAAGATCCCATGTGTCCAAAAAGCCTTACCTCAACACTGGCTTCTTGATAGGCAGGAGGATGAAGCTGTGTGGAATACTTATCTCAGTACTTGACTCAGTATACAATCAACAGATGCTGAGTATTGCTGTACTGGTAGAAGGGCTGGAACACACTGTGATCTCCTGAAACCCAAACTAGCACTTAACCATGGCTACCTAACAAGTAAAAACCTTTGCCCCAGTTGATCTACAAGGAAAATTTAATGCTTAGGGATTTCACTGTCTTCCCAAGCTACGTAGTCATGACTCATGAATGCTATTTTCTACTTACCACTATAGTCATGAAAGCTCAACTGTCTTGAGATTCTAAATACAAGAGTGTCTTAAGCATTATGCATGTATCCAGAATACTGTGAATGAACAGAAAATTCAGAACCACCCTCACTCTATCCATGAGCCCAAGCCTTCCATCTGGGTGGTCTTTGCAGTCATAGTAAAGGTCTAAAGGATCCAGCAGGAGTGAGTTAATACTGTATCTACTGTTGGCCTCTACATGCTGTTGTTTGGCTCTGCAATTTCTGGAGATGATCAATGGGAATGGAAGAAAAATGCTGAGTTGGGAAGATACACTGACCCCTTCTTGTCTATGTAGGTCTGTTTCAAAACCTCTAGTTGATACCCAAGACCTCAGGTAGTGCCAGCTCTACATTCTTTTACTAATTGAGGCAGCCACTATGTGAGTAAGGGTGAGTAGCGTACAGTTGAAGATAGGATGGGATCGTGGGAAATGCACATTCCATGCAGGATGGAGCCAAGTGCTGTGAGGCTTCCTTGCATTTCTTGGAATTGTGTGGGTAGGTAGGGATGGAGCAAAGTGTGAGGAATAGCATCTAATGCCATGCATTATAGGAAAGCAACTAGTTGACTATAATTAATTGACTGTTTCAAAACAGCAGAACACAGAGAGAGGAGTCTACCTGTTACCCAGCACAGAGAAATGGTTACTGATTGAGATGGGCATAGTGACTCAAGCCTGTAATTGAGTGTTTGAGAGGCAGTGACAGGAGGGTTACATAGAGACCCTGTCTCAGAGAGCAGGGCAGGAGAGGAGGAGAAGAAAGAAAACAGCGGTGTGACTTGTTCTTGATGTTTTAGAGGCTCACTATTAAGACACAGTCTGATTCTCAGAAGAGACTCTGCACTTACACTTTTGCAAGTGAAGTTGTCTGGGCAAAAGGGTAGACTGGGACACACTGTAGCTCCCAAGGCCACTAAGACAAAAGGATATGTGATGGAGAAGCAGGAACGATGGGGGAGCAAAGTGAATTTTTTTGTGTTCTCTTTTTGTGGGGAGGCTACAGGGGTAGAACGCAGACATGGAAGGATTGGGAAATGAGTGGGGTTGGGGTGTGAGATGTGAAATTCCCAAGGAATCAATGAAAAAGTTATGAGAAGAAAAATATAATAAATTAAAATTTCTCATCTTTAAGGACCCAAAACAAACAAACAAACCCCAACAACAAGCATGAGAAGTCACTTTTTGAGCTGTTGGTCAGGGTTGTCCAAGAGATCCCCAAAACCTTGTAGGCTACTGCTATTGCCCTTGGTTGTCCTCAAGAGGTGGAAGGTAAGCCTATTGCTAAAGACATCATATGCTTCAAACTCGTGATCAAAAAGCCCCTGAGCTGGACTTCCCTGAAAACCATCTCCCTAAGAACTATATTTCATGGTACCTCACATTCCTGCCACCGCAACTTCCTACCGTAAGGTACTCTGAAACTCGTAGCCATGATAAACCCTGCATTTGACAAGACTTGGGGCACAAAACTACAGGAAAAAGTGAATCTCTCTGTCTCCACCTGAGGGGCAGGTGAGTAACTCATAAGTGACAAACTACAACCCAGGTGTGATGGTGCACATTCCTAGCATCTGGGAGGTAGAAGCAGAAGGATCAAAGTTCTGGCCATCCTCAACTATGCAATGCCTTTGAGATCATATGTCTGAGACTATATGTCTGAGACCCTCTCTCAGGAAAAAAGACAACAAACAAACCACAGCAGCCTGTGTAGTCCTCAGGGGAGATGGTGATGGCCACCATGGGATCTGAAGATCCTGGCCTCTGAAGCTGACATTCACTCCCACTTTCCACAGCCCACTTCTGAGTCACCACTGGGAGTCAGGTCCAAGGCAGTTAGTTCAAATTGTTTTCCTACTACGGTGGTTAGAAAGAGATTGGCCTCTATAGGCTCATGTTTTCATGCTTAGTCTCCTGTTGAAGAGCTATCGGGAAGGGTTAGGAGGTGTGGGCTTGTTGGAGGAGGTGTGTCACTAGGGTTGGGCTTTGAGGTTTGGTTTCAAAAGCCCATCATGCCTGCCTCCCTCTCCCTACTGCCTGTGTAGCTCTCAGCTATTTCTCCAGCACCATCCTACCGCCATGCTCCCTGCCATGATGATCATGAACTGTAAGCCAGCCCCCAGTTAAATACTTTCTTTTCTGTCTTCTATAAGAGTTGCTGTGGACATGGTGTCTCTTCACAGCTATAGAACAGCAACTAAGACATCTACCAGCTGTGTGGATGACCCACAGGGCAGGGCTAGCTACCATCTGTAGAATGCAGAGAGTGTCTGAGCAGCAGCAGAGGTGACATTACTTATAAAACACAGGCCTGAAGGTGATCCATTTTCCTCCCTCCAGTCCCAACTGGTCCAACAAGCCCAGAAATATGTCCAATTCCCCAACAGCAAGGACCCAGGGACAAACTGGCTTCTGACACCAGTCTGAGGCACCTGATCTATCTCTGCTTCAATCTCTGACACAGCTTCAAGTTTCTCCCTAAAGAAACGCATACTGCTTCTCAGAAACTGCAGCACCCTAGCTAAGATTTCTGCAATGGGCCCATTACAAACTGGGTTCACTCCAAGCTGGGGGCTGCTGATCACCCCCCAGCTGTGCCTTTCTCTGAAGGCCGATCTTTGACTAATGGGACTCACCTGTCTGGAGAATCCTGAGGCTTAAGAGTCTTTACCTGTGGCCTGCAGAGCCCTACAGGCAGTGACTGGCAGCAGGTGCAAAATCTGCTTCTCATGTATCGAGATGACTGTATGAACCATCGTTCAGCTGGAAAGGTTCTTTGCTGTATCTTCTCAGCTCAGCGTTCTCATTTCTGTGCACTCTGTCAATAAACTCCTTGTATGAGAATTGCCATCCCAGGCTCCGGGAATGTAAGGGAAACCCGACCAGACACCCTTGTGCACAACACCAGATTCTTTCAGCAGAAAGGAGGGGAGCCTGGCTCCTGCAGAAGCCACACCTGGCTGACACTCCAGGTACACATAGCCTGAGAGAGGGTATAAAAGCAAGGGACCAGCTCACTTGCCAATGTTAGGAGCCAACTCCAGGGAAGGACAGGTCACTGGGCAGCTTCAAGAATCCTCATAGCAATGAGTCCTGTGTACTGTCGAGAGCATGGAGGACAAAAGTGAAACCTTGTGCCATCACCAACAAGGGTTACCATTCCCACCCCTGGCTGCCTTGCTACATCCACTTCATGTCTCTCCGTCTTCCGCCCACACTCACTTCCTTTCCAATTACCACATGCCAAGTCCTACACCATCCCTCCTTCCAGAAAACCCCATCCCGAAGTCTTCCTGTGTCTAAGGCCTCCAAGCAGAGTTAGCTCCAATGGCCCTTCTCCAAGAAGTGTCCACAATCACCTGGCCATGCTTAGCTATGTTTCCCAGTTTTGTTTCCTTTATAGTAGTTAGCA
The DNA here is from genome assembly GCF_943737965.1 of Phodopus roborovskii. Lineage (NCBI taxonomy): Eukaryota > Metazoa > Chordata > Mammalia > Rodentia > Cricetidae > Phodopus > Phodopus roborovskii. The sequence continues at coordinate 275,083 of NW_026126486.1, read as the reverse complement.
TCAGAAATGATCTTTATGTTTGTATCCACTCACCTCACAATCTACATAACATCCACTGCTATCAGGCCTCAGCCCCCAGAAGATACCAAGCCCAAGTATATGCTCAGTAAAACATTGCAGCTAAAAGAATGCTCATGGCCATCCTTCTGAGTCTCTGTACCATGTGTGCAGGAGAACATGGCATCTCCCTCCTCAAATTCGTCAGAGTGATACTACACAGACATATCCAGTGAAGTTCCATTGGTCAAGTATCACTCCTTGGGCAGAAGTGTAACTGGGAGCTATTTCTCTGTTTGCACATACAGGAGCCACAGATTGAAGCACAAGTGCTTCCTGGCCCCATGGCTACACCTGCTGCCAGAGTCCCAGTGTGCCATGGGTTTGACTCTCTACCCCACGGTGTGGCCCTCAAAGCTTGATGGGTATGGCCCCAGTGCTCCATGGGTATGTCCTCCAGTGCCCCAAGGTGTGAGCCCAGTGCTCCATGCAGGAGCCCCTGTTTTGGGTTTGACCCCAGTATTCCATGCAGGTAGCCCTGATTTCTCGTGGGTGTGGATCCAATCCTCAGGCTGCCTGGGATTTGCCACTGGGACCTTAACTCTGAAGCTGTGTCTCTCCTTGGGGTCCTGACCCCTTCCTTCTGCAGTGACAGAGCAGCTTTGAAAACTTCAAGAATTGATGCTGACTGATGGCTGCACACCAGTGTGGGGCTTCCATTTCCAACATGGTCATATTCACACTCATCATTTCATCCAGTCTTGTTGCTGAGAACAAAATCGCATCCCCACTGGGGTGCTAAGCTAGAGATGGAACCTGTGGTTCCCCTAAGGCATGGGGTTGTGTGAGATTAAGCCACAAAATGAAAACAGAGGGAAGTGATGGAGAGTCAGTGTCCTGAGGATATTGTCTGAGCCTCACTCGCTTAAGCCAATCTCCTTTAGAAGGCTCGTGTGTGTGTGTGTGTGTGTGTGTGTGTGTGTGTGTGTGTGTGTGTGTGTATGAGAGAGAGAGAGAGAGAGAGAGAGAGAGCTGTTTCTGTCTTTTCCAACTTAGTAAGCCCACGTAATGAAATACCCATCAATCTAATATCCTGGGGCCCTACTTCCAAAGGAAAGAGCTTTTGATTCTTGCCCCTTCCATTCCAATGCAGAACCAATGGCTAGTTAAGCCCCCGGAGTACAGAACAAGCAGACTACAGTATTTCAGGACACACCATGATTCTTCCATTGTTATCAGTTGACTGAGATATGAATGACCACTCTGATGTCAATCCCTCCTCAGAATGGGGTAGGCTGTGTGATATTGACAATCCCATAATATCAATGACTTATAGTAACTAGCTGTCAACTAACATGTTAATTAGAACACAAAAATATAAGTAAATTAGCAAACTTTGCCCACTCATACTCCTCATGACTCCCAGATGGTCTAGAGAGTGAGTTATTTGGCCTCACTTTGAGATCCTGATTGACAGGGTATTTGGCATGTGTGGAATGTGGCCAGTCTCCGTGCCACAGTAGGAAAGGAACCATTCATAGGCTAGCTCTCAAAGCTTCTCTCTGGAAGAGACACGTGCTAACATTTCATTAACCAAAGTAAGTCATGTGACCCTACCTAATTTCATAGATGACAGGGAATCATAAATTCATATGCTTCGGAGAAAACCCAGAAAATTCCACCAATCTGCACCAATAACTGCCACAGTGCCACTCGTGTCCACAATGGCTTTGTAAGAATTATGAGTGCCTGACACAGGTAAGCAAGTGATGTTTCCTACAGCTGACATGTACATCATGGCCAGACACATCCTCCTCAGAAGCCCCCCACTGTTGCTGGTGACATGGCTACCCAGGAACTACAAGAGTTTGGTACCAGACACCAGCAGCAGAGTAGCATGGATGACAACTGTGGGTCCATTACAAGCTGCAGGGTGGACTCGCCCTCTGCCACCACGAGGGTATCGGCACTTCCACTGGAGTAAGGAGCAGGGGCAGGTTGCTACCTCAGGATGTATAACTCTATGGACTGACCACATCAATTCCTTTGAAACCCCATTAAAGGAATGTGGCAGTTTGAAGGAAATGTGCCCCATAGTCTCACAAATTTGAGTACTTGGTCCCCAGTTGGTGGAGCTGTTTCGGCAGTTTAGGAGGTCTAGCCTTGATGGAGGAAGTGTGCCACTGGAGGTGGGAATTGAGATTCCAAAGCCATTCCAGTTATCTCTCTCTGCTTCCTGTTTGTGAAGGTAGAGCTAAACCAAGCCTTGCTTCTATAAGTTGCCTTGGTCATGGTGTTTTGTTTTGTTTGTTTTTGTTTTTATCACAGCAGCTGCAAAGCAGATTAATACAGAGGACACAGGACAGGACTCAGCAAGCTCGTCCATACTGCACTGATAGGATGATCTCATCAATACAGTCTACTCGGTCAGAGACAGTTCTCAGACAAAACACTTCCTCACCTTAAGAGTAAAGGCTTTTGCCTGCCTGCTGCCTGCCTATATCTGAAGAGAAACAGAGGAGGAGTATTGGATGGAGGAGCGAGGACTGGGAGGAGAGGAGTAAGGGGAAACTTTGGTTGGGATGTAAAATCAAAAAATAAAAAATAAACAAAAAATTTAAGTAAAAGAAGTAATTGTTTTTTAAAAGTACACATTGATCACAACAAACAAAACCAATAAACTTATTGTGAAACAGCTTCAGAAATAAAGAGTAAAGGCACTTGGTAGTGGAATGTATTTATTGATTGTTTGTTTATATACATGTTTTGAGACACTCTCATATACCCTAGGAATGACTGACCCTCCTGCCTCATACTCCCAAGTGCTGCAATTAGAGGTAGGTATTACAACATCCAGCTGGAATTTTTCATTGTTGTTATTTTAAACTTTTTGTAGACTTATTTTATTATTTTATGGATATGGTTGTTTTGCCTTTGTGCTTGCTAGTTCTATGTCAACTTGATATGAGCTAGAGTCATTGGAGGGGGGATCTTCAAATGAGAAAACGCCTCATAAGAACAGGCTATAGGCAAGCCTCTAGGTGATGGGAGATGTCATTCTGTATATGTTTCTCATACTGGTTAATAAATAAAGCACTGTTGGCCAATAGGAAAGGAAGATAGGAGGGAGTAGGAGACAAGGAGGAAGAGGAAGTAGTAAGGAGGAGTCAGCATGGAGAGACCAGGGAGACCAGACGCCTGCCTCACTCCCTGGTAAGGAGACCACGTGGAAATACATTGAAATGGGTTAATACTTACGACAGAGCTAGCCTATAAGAAACAAATAATGGGCCAACAGAATTATATCTAATACAGAGTCTCAGTGTGTTAATTGGGGCTGGAGCAGCGGCGGGACAAGACCAGCGGCGGCAGGTGGAAAAAACCGTACACCTTACATCTAGGATATTTTATTAATTAGTGATTGATGTGGGAAGACCCAGCCCTCTCTGAGTGGAGATATCTCTGGAATGGTAGTCTTGGGTTATATAATAAAGCAGGCTGAGCAAACCATTGTGAGCAAAGCCAGGAAGCAGCACCCCTTCATGGCCTCTGGATCAGGCCCTGCCTACAGGCTCCTTCTCTGAGTTCCTGTTCTTTGGTGATGAACTGTGATACAGAAGCATAAGCCAAACAAATGGTTCCCTACCCAAGTTGCTCATGCTCATGGCATTTCATCGCAGCAACAGTAACCCTAAAACATCCCGAATATATGTGTGAGTGTGTGCCATGGGTCACCAAAAGAGGGCAAGCAGAAGAGGGCACCAGATTCCCTGGGACTAGAGTTACACACACCATGTGGGTGCTGGGAACTGAACCTGGGTCCTCTGTAAGAGCAACAAGTGCTCTTGGTTGCTGAGTCGTCTCTCCAGACCTAGAAACTTAAACCCTGGAAACTTTTAAAAACCCGTATGTTGTGCTGTAAGATATAGATCTCGCTAGGAACTGACCCCAAGGTTATGTACCTAAAGACATATGTGCAGAAGTGCTCTTCTCAGCATTGTGTATGTAGCCAAAGGCTACAGGACATTAGAAAGATTAAAAGTAAACTGGTTTAAGAGTTAGAAGTCAATAGTAATCATTAAAATAACCAGCACTAATATTTTCATTAGGCTAGATCAGACAGCCCTACATATATCAATATTCAGGGATCTGTCCAATATTAAGTGCAACCGTGTGATCAGAGTTGCCCATGATGTAACTCTGTCTATATGCATTTTAAGAATGTATGCATTTGCACAGGAAACCACAGGAAAAAGTAGGAATTCTACACTCCTCACTCACTCTTCATAGGCATGGGCCCTGACAGCTCTTCCCAACCACTAAAACAGCCAAATCTCTCCCACTAAATAAGTGGGTGTAACCTAAGATAACAGGCTAAACCTGTTTATGACTTAGGATGAGTGGAGTAGGAATGATAAATTAGTCAAGCCTGAAAGTGCAAACTGCAGTCTTCTCCACACCACAGTCTGAGGCAGGAGAAAGTTTCTTTTCTATCCTTTTTGTTTGTTTTGCTTTTTGAAATAGGGTTTCTCTGTGGAACAACCCAGGCTGTCCTGGAACTTTCTCTGTAGACCAGGCTGGCCTTGAACTCACAGAGATCCACCTGCCTCTTGAGTGCTGGGACTAAAGGTGTGCACCACCACCCAGCTAGAAGCAGGAGGATCTTAAACTTAAAGGCTTGGCTATAGAATGTGTTCTGGTCCAGCTTGGACAACTCAGCAAGATCCTGTCTCAAAATACAAAGTGACAAGAAAGGCTGCTTATATAGCTCAGTGTAAAGTATTTACACTTGCCTAATGTGCGTGAGGCCCTTGGTTCAACGCCCAGTTCTATGTAACAATCATCCTCTTTACCAACTATTTGGGCAAGAATTAAAGAGAAGAAAATGTCGCAACCACAAACATGAGTTCAAAGCATACCCAGTGTTGTGCTAGTGAACAAGGAGACAGTGGACAGCCCGCCTGCACAGTTTGCTCTTCTACCATTTCATGTACCTATTTTCATAAAGTTATAATCAGGCAACTTTATCCGTATAATTATTTTCCTTCAGCTGGGTGTTGCTCAGCATCTGTGGGCGTTAGTGTTATTTGAGCCATACAAACCCTTTTTTAAACGGTTTGTAATGATCATTCTGTTACTGATTTCAATCTATCCCTGACTAGTATGTATTTAATGTGATTCAAGATGTTAAATTACAAATTATGTGGAGATAAATACATCAGGGCTGGAGATTTTCCCCCATTTAGATATGTAGAATTATTTCCTTGGGCTCGGCAGGCAAATATGGAGTAATCAAGTGGAACCCTGCCATATGTCAAATGGGTTTTGTTTGTATGCTTTAAACAATAACTAGTTCTTTTGATATAAAATCAGGGGAACTGAGTTATTCCAGATTTTTTTTTAATCAGTTTTTAGCCTTGTGATTTTAGACAACTTACTCAACATGTCTTGACCAGCTACCCACTGGAAAGTTCAGCACATTGGAAGAAAGGGGGAAAAGTTCCGGTAGAAACTTGTTTTTGGAGTGAGTAACCTGCATAGAAGCAGAAGAACCAGCCCCCAAGAGCCTCACCTGCTGGGAAGGCAGAGGACTTCCCACTTCTTGACTGGACTCTAGTCCACCCTCCTCTGTCCTTTCAAGTCATCAGGTTTATGGTTGGATTAATCCTGTTATGAATTGAATTAAACAAGGCTTTCCTTCCCCCAGGACTCCAAACAGTGGAAATCAGACTTGAAATCCTCAGCCATGTGCAGCAGCTTTATTAAAATCTGTCCTAGACAAGAGAGGCTGAGCCAATATGCAAGGGCGGCACCCTGGAGGAGAGTCAGGCGAGAGCGAGCATCTGAAGCACGTGTGGGAACGAGTGTCCGTAACTGCCCAATAGACACTCTTAACAAATGGTCTTCATGTGTCTTCTGTTGCTGTGATAAAACACCAGGAGCAAACTCAACTTGGGGAGGAAAGGGTTTATTTTGCTTATGCTTCCTGATCGAACGAATCACAAAGGGAAGTCAGGGTAGAAACCCTGGAGACCAGAACCTGGAGGCAGGAACTGAGGCAGAGGCGCTGGAGGAACACAGCTAATGGGCTTCCTCCCTGTGGCTTCTCCAGCCTACTTTCTTATAGCACTCAGAACTACCTGCCCAGGAGTGGCGCCGCTCACAGTGAGCTGGACCCTTCCACGTTAATCATCAATCAATGATTGATTGCCTAATCTGATGGAGGCATTTTCTCCACTGAAATTTCCCCTTAGCAGATGACAGAGTTTGCAACAAGCCAGCAAAAAATACAACCAGGACATAAGTAGAACATCTGATTTGGAAAAAGCGAAGTCTCTTCCATGAGAATCCCAAATCCAGCCCCCTGCTCCGCTCCACCAGGGAGTGGCATGTGAGAACAAGTGACCAGGTAGTTTTTGTCCTCAGGAGCCTGAAGCTTCCGAGTTATCCATTTCACATGTAGTTCTGGGCCATTGCTGTCTTTCACCATGATGCAAATATGTATAAATCCACACACAATATAGGACATCAAATTTATAATCAGCTATATTCCATTTATTTATATATTTATAGCATGTTTGCTATATAAACACACACACATACACACACACACACACAGTAACTAGACACACTCAGTCAAGTATCTAACACATGGCTCACACATCTGAAGAGTTGCTGTGATGCTGTGATGTAGACACAAAGAAGCACTGGCAACCACAGGCAGCATGCTAGTAAACGACATGAATGGTATCTTGTTTTTATGTCCTTACTACACTAGATTTCTATCTTTATTTTAGATTATAGCCCTCTACCTGAGACACTGTGCTGTGTTACTCTGTTTACTGTGTCTTTTGTTTGTACTGAGGTCCTATCAAGTTGTTGATCTGTCTGTTCTAGGCTGTTGGAGCACTCCATGATGGTCACACAGCAATACAGTGGTCTACTACACATTTCTCAAAACACAGTCTAAATCACCAAGCAAGATTCGTGTACAATTGTATATAGACATATCAAATACACATATAGATACATATGAGAGATAAAGACACACACACATACACACACGCGTGCGCACACATGCACGCACGCACGCACACAGAAAGAGAGAGATTTTTCCATGAAAAAACCTAATGGCATTTTCCATATTCTTTGCACATCTGCTTGGTCTCTGCTTTTGGATGGGGCACATTTTCCTCAGCTCTCTGCCTATCCCTTGGTTAAAACTGTGCACTGTCCTTTGCTGATAATTCCACAGTGCAAAGAGCACCCTGGATCATGTGTCCATGAATAGTACCTCTCTTGGGTAAACAGAGTCACTGAGTTCTAAGGCCTGGCGTTTCTCAGCCCATTCAGGAGCTGGGAGCATGGCAAACAGCCAGTTTTTTTTGGATCCATGCTCTCAAGTCCCTGGCCAGCCCACTGACTACAGCAGGCAGAGCAGGTGAGCAGGGGACTGTGTCACGGAGAAGCAGGACGATCTGCCTACATTCATGCCACCAGTGGTGAGTGGGAACAAAGCAGTTGGGTGTGGTAGGAAGAGGTAGATAGGAGGGCCCTGCTAGCTCGGCAGCAATAGGGGTTATCTCTGGTCCCCCAACACTTTCCCATATGCTGTCTAAACACTCCCAGAACCCATCAGAAAGTGCTCCAACAGACATCCGTGAAATGCTACCATCCAAATGAAGTGAGTCATACTCCTTTGGCCATGCATAATTGGCTAATAAACTACAAATGAAAAATGGACTGTCAAGAGGCAGCAGGGAGGAGAGACAACATCACACAGACCCTAGTTCTCTTCAGGGACTATGGCTAAGTCACAATTTCCTCTGGTATTTCAGGCAGTTCCCCCACCCCCTTTTTTATTGCAAGGGAGTTCTTAGCCTTGACCTGTAGTCTAGCACTTGTTCCCCCAACTACCTGGAAAGGATTCCCTCTGTAGTCATACAGCCTGTTTGCAGTGTGACCCTCAGCTGCCTTCCTTCAAAGAATGACAGGAAAACAGTAGTATTAGTCTAGCCTGCTCCAGGCCTGAGACATCAGGGAAGGCACTGGGTTTCCAGCTTGCTTTAACCTCTGTACCAGGGACTATTTATGTGAACCCGAGGTGTGTCTTAGGAGGAATCCCCTGTCCTGCCAATGGACAAGGCTGAGAATCTAAGCACCTAGTAAATGCCCACCAGACGCCAAGCTTTCAGTCAAGCGATTCAGTGAGAGCAAACATTTTTGCTTGACTGAAATAGGTTTCTCTATGACTCTGGAACATTTCTCATCTCATCTCCTGGGTCTGTTACCATCTCATCAAAGAAATCCCAGGGCACAGCTTTTTCCACCATGCCAATATCTGCCCACTGATGCCTGAGACACACCAGGAAGACGGAGCTCACATTTCTCTCTGCAGGGAGCTAGTATACCCTGTGCTGGGGTGTAATATGGTTCTTTCACTACAAGTGATAGACACCCGAGCCTTGTGGTGTAAGTTTTTGCAGACTAGAAAGTCCTAGAGATGAGACACACAGCAACGTGAAAATACTTGACACTGCTGAACTGTGTGTATAGACTGAACTAGAATTCCAGCACACTGACGATGTATCAAATGACACAGCTGGCACAAAAAAAGAGTGGGAAGATCCCTCAAAGAAACTAAAATCAGAGCTACCATACAGCCTGGGAATCCCACCTCAGTAGATGCATCCCCCAGCATTTGGACCAGGAGTCAAGGAGATACTTGTATAGCTATGTCCACTGATAGTCAAGAGGTGGACACAGAGATAAAGATAGAAAAACAGCAGCTGCATGGAATGGATTATTATTAAGCCCTAAGAAAGAAAGAAAATCCTGCTAAGCAAAAATGCCAGTCACAGATAAGCAACCACTGCACAAGTCTGTTTCCATGGGTAGTCTAAAGGACTGTGGTCACACTAGAGAAGTTGAAGGGGGGGGGGCTGCTCAGTGGCTGTGAGTTATCATGAAAGGTAAGGCCTTTTGCAGGGTCTGTAGCTTAGCAAATGCATGAGGCTGACAGTGCTCTGTTGTATACTTGGAAATTGTTAAGAAAATGAATTTATATTATTTTTGTCACAATAGGAAAAAAAGAACATAATATACAAATATTTCCACATCAATAAACACTGCAAAAGAACATAATCAAGACAGCACATTTTCTGTTTTAAACTTTTATAAATGGTTTAAGCCAAAAGGAAAATTTAAAGGCTCTTGTAGGTTAAAAAAAAAAAAATGATCTAGGCAGATACAATTGGAGAACTCATTATGTAGAATACCAGCTGCCAGGAGCTTGTCTAATTATCAGGAAGGACCAGAAACCCAAAGCCAGACTTCTGTGCAGCAAGTCCACAAAGGACCAGCAGGACATCCAGAAACCAGAGGCTACCTCCTCCAGGGGACTCGGGGGACACCTGGCTCCTCCTTCCCCTCTGGACTCTGGCTCCCAACTCTTCATGTCTCAGTTTCTTAATCTGGTAGCATGAGTCTGGAACAATTAGTAAAGCCCTATTCAGAGTCTCTTCATCAGTAACCTTTTGTGATCCTTTCTCTAATTTTTACATATTTCTTTTTTTCCTTTTTTCCTTCTTTTGTTTTGAAGTTCTGGGGGAAAAAATCTACATACTTTCCATATGGTGCCCTTCCTGGAGGCTGGCCAAGTCCCCAGCTCCCAAAGGCCTGTGTCATGCATATGCATGGCCAAGAAGGTTGTCCAGACACCCGCTGCGCCATCAGAGCCTGTCTGTCCAATGTGTCCATGTTGGCCAGCCCAGCACCCCACCCCTTCTGTCCCCAAATCTCCACCATACTATTAGGCCTCTGAATTATTGGCACTCAGTAATTCTGCAGGCCCATGTGATCACATATCCTGCAGGTGTGGGTGGGAGAAGCAATGTGTTGTAGAAGATACTGCTTGGTCAGCCTCATGACTTTGGGTGGCCTCAAACCCAAGACAGGACACTTGCACCAGAGGACATGACACATAAGGCACAGCAGCATGCAGGAAAGAGGGCTTGGAGAAGACACAAGCCTCAACAATAGACATGGCCACCTGCCCACACCCACTGCATGTGCTGTAAATGATCAGTGGCTAAAAGCATCTCCCGGGGCTGTTGAGATGGTTCAGCAGGAAAATGCTCTTATGTCATAAGCCTGGTGGCCTGAGTTCGAGCCCTCCCTCCCATCAGATGGAGAGAACCAACTGCTAAATGTTATTCTCTGGCTTCTATGTGAGTAAGGTGGCAGATGTGTGCATGTTTGCACTCACACACGTACAATAATAATAAATAAAAAATTGTTTATCTTTATTTTAATCCCAGCGCTCGGGAGGCAGAGACAGGTGGATCTTTGTAAGCTCTAGGCCAGCCTGAGATACATGAAACCCTGCCTTAAAATTAATTAAAACACCCACAATTGCTTTGGGGATAGCAAACTGCATTGTGGGACACTGCCTGTGGCAGAACACAAACCAGAACTAAAGCTGGTTATCCGTGGTCAGCAATGGAATTATAGTTAGCATAGCACTGTCTGGTTGTATCAGACATTGGGTACTGCCAGGCATTTGCCATAAAAGTTCTGGCATCTCGGGTTCATGAAAATTGCTCAGCAGAGTAAATTACTGCTGCATCTCCTCTTGCATTAAAGAACTGGTCTGTTCAAGAAGAAGAATGTGGTTATCTCTCTCTCTCTCTCTCTCTCTCTCTCTCTCTCTCTCTTATTTATTTATTTATTTATTTATTTATTTATTTATTTATTGGCTTCTGTGGCTGTGGTAAACATCATGAGCAAAACAACCTGGGAAGGAAAGAATTAATTTCATGTTATGCTTGGAGGTTATATTGCTTAACTGAAGGGGGCTCGGAGCAGGTACCAAAGCAGGAACAGTGAATGAAGGCTATTACTAGCTTGCTCAGTTCCCTTTCTTATACAGCCCAGGGCCTATATCAAATAACAATCAAGAAAATGCTCCCACAGATGTGCAAAAGGGCAGCCTACTGCAAGCAATTCCTCAGCTAGAAACAGGCTTCTACTTTGGGTTGTGAGCCTAGCCTTTGATGGCTGAGCCATCTCCTGCCTGAGAGTTCCTCTCTCTGTCTGTGTCTGTATCAAGTTGACTAAAACCAACCAGCACAAATCTGCTGCCGTGTTTCAGCACCTCCTGATTTCCTGAGATACAGGAGGTACAGAGTGAGATACAGAAGTTAATCCCTACAGCTCAAGGTGACCTTGGGAAGCAGGGACACATGGACTTGGGCAGTCAGTCTGCAGCCTGCAGGAAACAGCTGTGCTGGCTGGGGAGTAGTCACCAAAGGAGATGGCAGTTTGTCCAAATGCTGCAGAGGGAAGCTATATTCAAACATTCATTCTGGAAGGAGCCATGGACCACCTACTCTAACCTTTCTACGGCATAAACAAATGAAGGCTAAAATGGGAAAGGATCTCTACAAGTAGCACCACTCTAACAATTAAACATCAGAACAGAAGTCAGTGGGAGAAGCCAACATGGAGGAGAATGAGGAGTGCTGGGCTAAGATAGGCTTGATCACTCAGATATCTGTCTTGCCCTCTATCGGGCAGCTGATTTGCTTCCTGCCTATACCCCACACAAAGACACTAAGCTCTAAGCCAGTGTAAGCTATATAATGAGATCCCATCTACCAACAAGCAATAGCTCTTTTCCCCAAGAGGAGGGAAGGACTGCCTCTCTTTACTACCTCTGTTTACCCCTCTGCCACTACCAATCCATGTATGCAGCTTATCGGAAAGTTAGAAATCCCAAGAGAACCCCACAGGATGCTGTAAGTCTCCACAGGCAAGCTGACCTGCTGTCCATGAACCCTGTGATGGCATATGGCTGTATTCTGCCTTACTCATGACTCTAGCTGTGAGTTTATTATGACAAAAGAGACCCAGGTGATCTACAAATACAGCCAGTTTGGGAAATTCTGTGGAAAGAGCCATCTGCAGACCAGTGTCTCTGTTGATCCTGCCCAGCCCCTCCCTTCCCTCAATCCTCACTGTCTCCAGTAGCCATAGTTATAGAGGACTAAACACTTCTATAAAGATTTACTCAAATTCAGAGAGCAGAACAAAGCATAACAGACTGGTGAAGACTGTCTTCAGAAAAACATCTACAGAGCCTACAGTCCCTAGATTCAGTGTCATGGGAGCCTAACCAGGGAAGGCTGAGTCCACAGGAAATGGGTGGGGGGAATGTTAACAATGAAGGGGCTCTTAACACCCAAGAAGGCCATTGAAGCGATGAGGGCTTGCCCTAAGGTTGGGAGTGACCTGGAAGGAGTCGATACCATCTTCAGGGACCCCTTCTAGGATTGGATCCATGTGGGTAGCAGGGCACTGCCCTGGTGTTGAGAGCACAAGGAAATTAAGGTCAGGGCCAGGGATTTAGGGAGCAGTCACACTTTCTTTTCCTGTTGCTGTAGTAAAATTCCCTGACAGAAACAACTTAAGGAAGAATAGACTTACTTTGGGTCACAGTCCCAGGTTGCAGTCTACCATAGTGGGGAAGTCACAGCACCAGGAGCTTGAGGAAGCCAGTCAGGTCCATCCAGAATCGGGATGCTTGCAATGAACGCTTGCAGTCTCCTCTGCAACCTGTCTCCACTTAGTCCAGGACCAGTGATGGGATTCTATCACCTACAATGGGTGCAGCATCCATCCTTAATGGATGCAATCAAGATAATCCCCCACAGGTATACCCAGAGGCCAACCTCCCAGATGAGTCTAGATTCTGTCACGTTGACAGCCCTAGCCATCACAGGAGCCTATCAGAAATGAATGTGATCAAAAAAGGAACACATGTGGGCAATGAGAAAAGGGATGAGCTAGAGGCACCATGTATGTTTCTGTTTGGTGACCAGGAGGGATCATACAACAGGAATAGAGATTCTCAGAAGGATCTACCAACCCCAACACAGTGGGTAGGAAACTTCCCCCACTCTCATCAGCTCTGAACACTGGCCTCTGTTGACACAGGTTTGCCCTCTATGCCAGAAGACCAGCAGGAGGAGTGTCCGGATGAGATGGCCTCACTCCTGTCCCCTGAAGGGCAGCCCAGACCATGACTCCTAGAGGTGGATCAAAACCCTGATTTCAACCTTTGGTCCAGTCCTGGGTTCTCAGTCTCATGCATCGCACCCTGAGGGAGCCCAGGAAGAGTGGGTGTTCTTCATCATGCTGAGAGGAAGGTCAGGCTGTGTCAGGCCCTGGAGATAGAATGCTGAACCAGCTGCACCACGACCTACCAACCTCTGTTGGTGAAGTTTCTGTCCTGCCCAGTCCCACAGCTCTTTAGTCCCAAATAAACACACAGAGGCTTGTATTAATTATAAACTGTCTGGCCAATGGCTCAGTATTCTAATTGGCTAGCTCTTTCTTAATTATTAACACATTTCTATTAAAGTATGTATAGCCATGAGGTTGTCACTTGCCCATAATGCTCTGGCATTTTACTCCTTTGGAGGCTACATGGTGCCCCCTACCCCAGACTCACTGTCTGTGCTCCTCTCCCAAAATTCTCCTATTCTGGTTGCCCTGCCTATACTCTCTGCCTGGCTATATCCTGCCTGTCTATTGACCGAAACAGCTTTATTCATCAACCAATAAGAGAAACTTATATTCACAGCATACAGAAGGACATTCTCCATTATCATGGTGCCCAGCTTTTGTCAACTATATCCACATAAATCCTGAGAGAGCTTGGGAAGAGGTTCTAAGTACCAAAAAAAAAAAAAAAAAAAAAAAAAAAACAGAGGCAGGCATGGCTTCTTGGTAGCAGCATTTTCTCAGGTGGGTTCTGCTTGTTAGAGGCAAGCAGATGCCCTCAGTTTCCTTAAGAAAGGCTTCCTGACTCAGCTTTAGTGGTGACTCAGCTTTAGTGGCAAAAACCACAAAGCTCTTTTAAGAGGGCTGCTACAAACAATTAAATGTTTTTTACAAGCAGCCGATGGCATGCTTCTTGGTGGTGACATGGGCCTAGAAACTCTGCAGAGTGTGGCAATAAGCATGGCTCCCACCAGCAGCTCCACCATGAAGCTAGACTCTCAGGAAGCCAAAGAATAGGCCAGAGCCAGCTGCCACTTTAATTGTAGCCTTAATGTTTAGCAGATTAAAGACTCATGTGGTCAGAAAAAGATAGAGATACAGTAAACACAGTTTCAGAGAAACAAAACATCTAAATGATATACAGTATATTTAAAAATATATGTAGGCTTGGGAGAGAAAGGAAAAAGGATAAAGTCATTAAAAAAGAAATAGAGTAGCTGGGTGTGGTGGCACATGCCTGTTATCCCAGCACTAGGAAGGCAAAGACAGTCAGATCTCTGTGATTTACATAGTGAATTCCAAATAGCCAAAAATTGACAGAGAAACCCTTTCTCAAAAACAAAAACAACAACAACAAAAACCAAAAACAAAACAAAGAACAAAACTCCAAAAAATAAAAGTAAAAGAGAAAGAAATAGAGTAATAAAAAAAGCCATACACAGAGAGTCTGGATACTGCATGTTATTATGTTGTCTTTAAATTGTTTGATTACTGAGGAAGGAGCAACAGCTGCTAAAAGGCATTTGATTATAAATGCTGCTGGATTGATCCAATCCATATATTTTGACAATGCCTTGACTTCAAAATTTCAGTCTCAGGGCATGTTACTTTGGAAAAGAGGTTGTGCTTTTATTTCCATGGAAAATGAAAAGCTGTGGATTCCTTCCAGACTAATACAGTTTGATCAAACAAGGCCCCCTAAAGTAGTGGCCCAGGTGATCCAACATCAAATGCAGCTGAGAAGATGCAGCCTGGCAGACTATTACAGCCAGGAGTTGGCCATGATTCTGGGTTTTCTCAGGATCCCCTTGGGATTGAAAGCACCCCCCAAAAACAGGAAGTAGTTTGGAGAGAACTATGCCCACATTCCCAAATATTATTTACAAATGTTTGGGTTTTTTATTTAATTTATTATTTTACATGTCAATCCCAGTTCCCTCTCCCTCCTTCCCTCCTTTCCTCCCTTTTACTCTCTCTGCCCCCTCACATGCACCCTGACCACCCTCCCCTCCCATCTCCCCACCCCAATTCCATATGTAGGGGAATGCCATCCAGTTGGGGTCATGTAGATCTGACAGGTTATGTGAATTAGGGACTAGGGCTTCTCTCCTGTCTCTAGGTTAAGGCAATATCCCTCCATGGGGGATGTGTTCACAAGGTCCTTTTGTGCACCAGGGATACATCCTGGTTCCACTGTCTGAGGTCCCTTAGACTGCTCAGTCCTTCTGGCTGAGACCCATATTCAGGGGGGCCTGAGTCAGTCCCATGCTGGCTTCCCAGCTATCAGTCTGGAGGCCCATTAGCTCCTCCTTGTTCAGGTCAGCTGTCTCTATGTGTTTCTGCAGCCTGGTCTTGTCCTCTCCATCTGTATCTGGGTTCTAGTTTGACTCAGTGTTTATGTACCAGAATGGCTAAAATTAGAAACACCAAATGATGACTCATGCTGGAGAGGATGTGGAGAAAGGGGAACACTCCTCCACTGCTGATGGGAGTGCAAACTCGTACAGCCATTTTGGAGATCAGTATGGCGGTTCCTCAGGAAAATGGGAGTTAGTTTACCACAGGACCCAGCAATCCCCCTTTTAGGCATATACCCAAAGGATTCACATCCATACAACAAAGACATCTGTTCAACTATGTTCATAGCAGCACTATTTGTAATAGCAAGAACCTGGAAGCAACCTAGATGCCCCGTAATTGAAGAATGGATAATGAAGATGTGGCACATCTACACAATGGACTACTATTCTGCAGGGGAAAAAAAAATGATATCTTGAAATTCGCAGGCAAGTGGATGGCACTTGAAGAAACCATCCTGAATGAGGTAATCCAGTCACAAAAAGAGGAACATAGTATGTACTCACTCATATATGGATTTTAGACCTAGAGCAAAGGATCACCAGCCTATAATTCACACCACCAGAGGAACTAGGATACAAGTTGTATTCTAAGAGATTTATATAAATTCCCCCACAGAAGCAGGAAGGGACAAGTACCCCAGAGCACAGGGGAAGTGGGGGGGGGCAGTGAATGCAGATAGAAGTAGGAGAAAGAGAAGGGGAGGAAAGGAAAACATGTGTGACCAGGAAGATTGAGCCTAGTTAGGAATAGAAGATAGGAAAGAGAGAGAGAGAGAGAGAGAGAGAGAGAGACAGAGGGAGAGAACATAAAAGAAGGAGCCAATATTGGTTTGAAGAGAAAACTGAACCCAAAGAAAGGTCTAGAGAACTACAAGACTGCAGCCAACTAACAATTTGAGCATCCGTGGAAAGGCTACCATAAATGCCCTTCCCCGATAGTGAGATCAACAACTAACTTATCCATGGAGCCCTCATCTAATACCTGTTGGAAACAGGAGCAAACACCCATACATAAACACTGAGTCGAACAAATGTTTGTTTTTATTCAAATGTGATTGGCTATAAATGGTTAATGATCACAGTCAACCTCTTCTAAAGAAAAAAGGGACTATGATATAGAAATGAATACTTTGCATTGGTATGGAGTTTGGTTTATTTATACAAGCTTAAGGTCCTTAAGGTCAATTTTGCCATATGTGTATTTCTATTCTTGTTTAGGTGTTGTGCTTATACATTTAAAATGTAATGTATAATTAAATACAGATTATAGGTAGTTACCTGTAATAGTCAAAACTTATGTGTTACATTTTCTAGATATACACAGGTATATTTCAAATGGATGGGTATTCTTCAAAGACCTACATAATAGGACATTTAAAATGGCTTATTAGAGTTTTTCATGACAATGAGACACAACTACCCCTGGCAATACCAATTACATCAGAGAGGAAGATGGGTGTTGAAGACACTTGTTATGGAGTGTGCCCTCAACATGGCAGGAAAACCCATTTGGACAAGAAACAAACTGCTCTTGCCTGAACTGCTTGACAGCATGCTGTCCAAACTAGACAATCAGGTTACAAAGAAAAGTGACTGCTGAACTTGTCAAGAGGCAGGATGGTCCTTCAAGATTCCTGCTTCACAGAAGTCTGCCAGACACTGGGCCTATAGGGTGAAGAGGAATGCCCCAATGTTACAGAGGAACTTTGGGTGACTGTCCTGGTAGCAAGATGTCTCTGTCAATGCTAGAGTTTATACATTATCCTTCTGAGGTCTTTGATAGAGTTGAAGACAGACAGTTAAGGTTTTCCTTAGTTGTGATAAAAGATAAGTTACACAGTAAACTTTAGGCTCACAAAGATAGGATAGATAAATATTTTCTTTAAATTTTGCCAAATGTTAATGGACTAGATATTGTTATCTATAGTTATTGCTTGATAAACTGTTTCACTGTATATAATTTTACTATGTTAATGTTAAAACCTTTCTTTTTATTTAGATAGAAAATAGGAGATAATGGGAAATGTCCTTCTGTATGCTGAGAATATATGTTTGTCTTATTGAATAAAGCTGTTTTGGCCAATGGACAGGCAGGATGTAGCCAGGCAGGAAGTATAGGCAGGGCAATCAGACTAGAAGGACGCTGAGATAGGAATGCAGAGTGGGGGGTGGGGCATGTGGCTGCCGAAGGAGTAACATGCTAGAGCATTATGGGTAAGCCACAGCCTCATGGCAATACATAGTTTAATAGAAGTAGGTTAATAATTAAGAGAGAGCAAGCCAATAAGAAGCTTGAGCCATTGGCCAAACAATTTTATTAATTAACCAGTAAGAGAAACATATTCACAGCATACAGAAGGACATTCACCATCACTCCTCTCCTCTCCAAAGTATCCCTCCACCTCTTGGGACAGTCCTCCATCCCAGGGTACTTCTCTGGGATTGCAAGGCAATCCTCCATGCACACACCCCAGGCAGTCTTCCATAACCCCCAGGGTACTCCTCCACCCTGAAGCACCCTTCCATCTCTCAGGCTGCCTTCTACTCCCAGTTCACTCCTACTTGATCAATCCTCAGGGCTTGGAAGGAAAACTTTATTGGGCTTATTACTACTGGCTGTAGGTCTTTCTGGATCAAACTACAGCTTGCAAGCCCAGGCAGAAGGCCTGCCTGCTGGGCAGTTCTCATGGTGTGAGTGCTGAAACGATGCCTAGTCATCACCAGGCACCACAGATTTGTACCCAGGGACCACCCCAAAGCATTCTGTGAACAGTAACTGGTGGCTGGAGGAAGTCTAATGATGAGCTTGGGCTTTGCTGTCAGATTCAAGTTCCATGAGGCCCACTTCATCCCTATAAGCTGCACAGACTTGTTCAGACAACCCGCCCATTGGAGGGAGCCCTCCCTCACATCTCAGAAGGGAGCCTGGGAGGCAGCAGCATGCATCCCTCAGCCCTTTGTTCCTAAATAACCCCACAAGGCATCTTTGAATCTTCATCCTCATTCTACAGACAAGAACACTCAGGGTCACTGACGAAGCTACTCCTCCAAACCCGAAGTGGCAGAGCCATGGCTTGAGGGGACCCCTGATCAACATCTTTCCTCTGATGTGAGATGTCATTTTGTAAATATGTTTCTATTGTTGGTTATTGAATAAAGCACTGTTGGCCAATAGGGAAGCAAGATAGGCTGGCTAGTCTATGAGACAAGGAGAATTCAGGGGGAGGTAGAAGAGAGATTCAACATGTAGGACAGACAGAGCAGAACTCCGGACCCTGTCTCCAGTAAGATAAGACCACTTAGGTTAATAGAAATGGGTTAATATTTAAGACAGAGTTAGCCAATAAGAAACACTAGTAACAGGCCAACAGCTTTATATCTCATACAGCGTCTTCATGTGTTATTTGAGACTGACGAAGCTATAGGACCAGGCTGACAGAAAAACATGCTCATAACAAAATGACGCCGCAACGTGGACCCAAGAACTTTCACTTAAAACTTGACAAAAGCTTTAAAAGGGTTTTGTTTGTTTGTTTGTTTGTTTGTTTACAGAACAGAGACAAGCAAGGCTTTCCTCACCCCTCTGGGGCAAAGAGTGCTTGCTTGAGGACAAGCCCAAGGTACTACAAGGCTGAGGCCTCAGCAGGCTGGCTCTGAGTTAGAACACCCAAGGACAGCCTGCCTGGGAAGATGGACGAGGGCTGAACATTGACTTGATGTGTATGGCAGATAAGGAGTCCTGGCTCCTAAACCTTCCACGATCCTGAGCCCATATCTGGTTCCCCAATTGGTCTCCAGACCACAGCAGCCTACCCACAGCCTCCAGTGCTGGAACTTTCCAGAAAGAAGCAGGTATACTTTTTCCAGAAGCTTCTACTTGACAAGTAAATCCGGCTTCTGGAGTGAGTCCCACTGCCACCTAAGTGTCTCCCAGTCAACCCATTCTGCGCATGCCCCCTCCACCATCAGGCCTTCCTCCTGCTTCTGTAGAACCCAGTCAAGAAATTGAGATTTAATCCTTGGCGGACCAAAATGAACCCCACAACTCTCTCTCCTGCTCGTCCCTTGTCCACACTAGAGCTGAGGGAAAGGGACACGACATGGTACAACGGTAGGGGGTGTGTAATGCAGACAGCTCCTACAGGGCTTGCTCATATTTAAAACTGCCTTCCATATATTTTTAATAAAACAACTGATACAAATTCAAAACCAACTTCATAAATCAAACATTATTCCATGTTGGCGGCTTCAAGGTTTTCTGGCGCTTGGCTGGGAGCACCGATCTCCCAGACGGGTTTTGCACTACAGCGCTCCAGGTTTTTTGAAAGGTTTATTGGATTTCATAGTCCCTTAAGGGGAAACCCTTTAAATGTCTTTGCAATTATAAGTCTAATAACACTTCCAGCCCTTGGACATAGCCTTGACTTGACAGAGATAAGGAACTGCAAGTTGCTCAGTCAATACCAGGCTATTAATCTCTGTCACCTCCCTGTCACCGTGGCTCAGGAAAACAATGTCGTTTCTTGACCTAGGTGAAGGCATGGAGTGATTTTATTCAGAATGTCGGCATTCATCAACCAGGATTTTGTCGGCCCCTCAACTCCTAGAAGAGCAGTTCTTCACCCCACTGGCGTTGACGCCCTTCCAATCCTAGAGTTTCTCTCTGCCTTGACCTATTATTATTATTTAGCACTTATTCAAGTGTAAAAAGCCCTTAAGAATAAAGTTTTCACTGCCATAAAGAGACCTGGCAGATGAATCACTTCCTCCTGCTCTCCAGCAGCCCAGGCCAAGGACAGCTGGAAGTTACCAAAGGCCGAATTTGTTTACATATTCAAATGAAGGTTAATTTTTATCCTGTCTCTGCTCAAATTTGATTAGGGTGGGGCTCCCCCCTCCCTCAGTGGTGTATTTATATCAACAGTCTCCCTCTTGACCTTGAAAAAAAAAAAACCTAAGAAATGGTTTAAAAGAAAAGCTGACAAAATTCCTAATGAGAAATTAACAAGGAGAAGCAAATGTTTCTCAGCAGGGCAGCCAGCCTCACTGCAGGCCACAGCCAGCATGGCAACATACTCAGGGTTGCCTTCTCAGAGGTGGGTGGGTGAAGCCAGCTGTACCCCAGTACAGCCAGGGATAGCTGGGAAGCCTGGATTGCCCTCCCAGGCCAGGAACCAGGAAGAGTAATGCCAGTCGGCACCGTTGAACTACATAAGAAATACCCCCCCTCCATACACACAGTCCACAGCCTCACACATTTGAACTCTTGGTCAGCGGCTGCTTTAGAAGGTTGTGGAGCCTTCAGGAAGTAGGGCCTTGATAGAGAAAGTGGGCCACTGGCAGGCAGGCCTTTGATTACTTTCTGTAATCCTAACTAACTGGATGCCATGTGGCGAGCTGCCTTACACACCTGCAACCATAACTCCCTAACCATAACAGACTGTGTTCCTTCCTAAACCACGTGCCAAAATAAACCGTTCCTTCTTTAAGTTGCTTTTGTCTAGTATTTTGTCACATAAAGGTCAGTAATATGGGTGCCAACCCACAGCACAAGGTGCCAGTGGTGAGGTAATGCCAGTCAAGCAGCCTCCAGAGATAAAGAGCTGCCCCACATACCCCACATGTGGGACACAGGCTTGGAAAGTTGCCAAACTAGAGCTGCTGTGGATCAATGGAAAGCCTGGGGTTTAGGAGTGAATGGGACAGGGTTAGGCAAATCTCCAGTCCCCAACATCTGTTTCTTAGGATCCACTTCTGGATTACTTTCTTTGAATTATGTTGGAGCCCTCAGAAATCCGAAGTTAGTTAAGGAACAGCAAGAGAGAGAGCCAAAGTTACATTTTAAGTTTGAATTGCTATGCCTAAGAGATCATGAAACAAAAATGCCTCTGGTCTGCAAGTCCTTTGCCCAAGGCCAGGTAGTTTCTGAAACACTGGAGGCTATTGTTAATGGGAGATAATAGGCCACATATTTTTCATTCCCCTAAACAAGTTTGTTTGACCAATCTGCACAGGATGTGTTTGATCACATGTGAGTGAGAGGTTCACAGGCAGGGAATATGTTAAAATGTATGCTTGCTCCTGATTGGACCTGATGGGAAATACTTAAGCAGCTATAAACCCTGATTTGGAGCCATCTTCTGGAAACCCAGAGATGGACCTGGCCAGAGCCCATCCCACCTGGCCAATATTTAATAAAAGCTTGCTTTAAATTTGGCTTTAAAATGTGGTTTCTGAACAACAGGGCCTTCCGAGGAGGCTGAGCAGGAAGAGCAAGGGCCTGAGGCCTGAACTACTCAGTGAGACGCAGGTTCAAACCTCAGGAAAGAAAAAACAATATACTTCTGTCTTTGCCTTGAACTAGCACTTAGCATCTTCCACTGGTAGCAGCAGCCAGGGCTACCCCTGTCTAAGGCTCTTGAATGCATGGCAATTCATTAAGAAACCAACCAAAGAGTAATGGTAAAAGCCACTGGATCCTCCAAGCAGACTCCGAGGCTTCCCTTTGTTTTACAGTGGGTTCCAGGAGGCTCAACCCAAATTACCCACCAAAGAGGACATGTTTGCGTTCTAATTTGGTTTCCATTTTCTTTTGCTGCTTATATTTGTCAATTTGATTCTTTTGTGTCTTTTCCTATAAGTCTTCCCGAACCCCTTTTCCACAATGACAAGGTTTGAGTGAATACATGTATGTCCAGGAACTAGGAACTGGTCCAGGGTTAAAACTGAAAAAGCAAACTGAGCTTGCAACTTCTGTGAGGTATGAGTGAGACTCAGCCAGGCCTCGGTTTCCTCGGTTTGTAAAACGAAGAGTTGGGGTGACATTAACTCCCATCTGCTCCCCTTCTCCCTAGAGCTCCTGGTGGCTTGGGGCTCACAAGTGAGCAGAACATGGAGACTAAGAGCCACTCACAGCCAGAGCCATTTGCCTAGAGCTCGTCCATGGCCCCAGACAGTCCTCTGTTCCTTGCGAGCCAGGGTGGTCAGTCACCAACAGATCCACCTGCTAACTTGCCACCGACAGACTGTGTCAACTTGGAAAAGCTTCCGAGGTGACCTGTGCCTCTGTCTCCTCAGCTTTAAACTAGGGTTACAAACAGCCTCTCTGGTTTTGCTAAAACTCCTCAAGGTGCTTGTACGTGGCACTTTAGTATTTGCCGAATAAAATATACCACATGTGTTCTTAAATAAAGTTTGCAGGCAAATGGGGCTGGCTGTGAGTTTCTGCTCAAGAAGAATGACCCACCTTTTAGAAATGTTTTTCTTTCATGAGGCATGCTCTCTTTTATGTCATGGCTGGCCTTGAGTTTTCCCCGTAGTGGAGGATGACTTTGAACTCCTGGTCCTTCTGCCTCTTGCTTTCCAAGTGCTGGGATTAGAGATGTACACCTTCATACCCACCTCAGGAGCCTGGGAGGCTGGTGTGCTCCCCACCTCAGTTATAGACTAAGACTGTCAGTCTGGGTAGGCTACCCATTCTCTGTCACCCAGGCAGAAGCTTGACTGGCCTCCTTGTATCCCAAACCACAGTCAAATTAACACAGAGGACTGGGGTCTGGGAGGAAAACATGGATATTTTGAGCTATAGCATTAGCATGTGCAATTTCTAGACTGATTTTTAGATCTGTGATGGGAGCTAACTTTCCACAGAAATTGCCTCACTCTATCTCACCACGATTCTCAGAGAAGAACACTGAGCCACCCCATTTTACAGATGGAGAAGCTAAGGTTCAGGGAAGTTCAACAGTTTACCTTTGGTTTCACCACAGCTAATAGGAAGAATAAGGATTTGTCCCAATTCCTAGCTACGAGACGAGATAGGCTCACAAGTCACATGGTGGAGTCACAATCTCTTCAACTGAAAATCCAACAGAAAATTTCAAAGAACAAATTAGCTTCTATAATAACTTCCAAATGGCCAAAGCCAGTAGTACTCTGGGTAGTTGGGTGATTAAAGAGCTGACCAGAGCTCCCTGAGGTAGAAAGAAATCGCTGTTGTCTTGGGCAATGTTTCCTATGCCCTGATCACTGGGGTGAAGCCGTGGTTGAGGGGTCTCTTAGGGGACTTCACTGCAGATGTGAGATGAGAGAGGAAGAGGTCTCTCTACCCAGCTGACCTGCCAGCACCTATAATCCTGTCCCCAAATGGCAGACTCAAAGAGCAGGGCCAGGCGGTGCTCTGTTCTGACAGCATCAGAGATTGGCAGGGGCATAGGCCTACTTCCCAAGGCACACAGCCCATAAATCAGCCAAAGTCGGCTGCACAATTGCAGTGCGCCTCTTTCAAGCAGCTCTGAGGAAAAATGGCTCCATCTGCTCACTGCTAGGTCATAAATAAAACAGAATTGGAGCAAAATGGATGGAAAGCAATTTTTGGAAGATGAATTTCCAAGAGTTGGCTCCCATTCGCGCACCTCTTCTGTTGCTGGAAATGGCCGGGTGCAATCCTGATGAGCCAGACCTGGAGCAGGCTCCATGGGTGGGAACCTGGGTGAGGGCTGGCCATCACTGTTTGAAGAACTCTTTGTTCTTCTCCGCCATCTTCCTCACCATCATCACCACCACCACAATCATCACCACCATCATGGTAAACTGGTTAATTGGCTCTTGATGCCTTCTTATATGCAGGCACTGAGCTGGAATTCACAAATCTACCTCCTTTAAGTCTTGACCTATCCTGACTGGGCACACATAAAGCTGCAAAGCCCTTCCCCACAAAAGCCTATGTGGCCTGTTCTTTGTTTTGCTTTTCTATGCCACTATTTAAAATGTCCTTTCATTGACTCTTGCACTTGTGTACATGTGTGCAAGATGTAATGATCCTCTGGGTAATGATAAAACCTTCTCTTTAAGATTTGTATTGGGAACAGCCAGAATTTGAATTCAAACTTGTACCCCTAACATATACAGCAATTCTTAGTTACTGATTATCTTCTTTGTAATCTACATCAGGCACTCCTTAGAACAAAGGGTTCACCAGCTTTTATACCTCAGCTCTGAGCTGAGGAAAATTCCCAACCAGTAGAAAGGATTCAACAAATGGTTTTCGAATCACTGACTGAATGAGTGAATGGATGAATGAATGACTTGTAGGATTCCCACAATCTGTACAGTTCCTAACCAAAAGACTTCAACAAATGGTTTTGAATCACTGAATGAGTGAATGGATGAATTAATTATTTTTGGGATTCCCACAATATGTGCAGTTCCTAACCAAGAGAAAAAATTCAATGAATAAGGTTTTTAGATCACTGAATGAGTGACTGAATGACTTGTGGGGTTCCCGCAATCTGAGTGACATGCCCAGCCTGTGTTTATCTCTTCCCACACATCTCCTGCCTCTAACTGACCACAGGACATTTTGTAGTCCTTCTTTGTGGTCATAATTCCTCCTCCAGTGAACTTCTGACCTCTGTCCTTGATGCATTCTGCCCAGTTTCCCTGATATTCCTCTGAAGATCTTCCTAGGCAGCATTGGCTCTTCCCTCCAGTCTTGGTAGCATTTGCTATTTTTTTAGTTATTTATCAGTGCTCACAGAGTGTCTCTCACACTGTCATTTGATACACTCATTTATGATCTTGAAAGGTAGAACATCCATCGAAGGCCCATTGGGTAGATCTGTTTAGCCAGTGCTGTAACCCAGCCCAGGACAGAGTGGCACAGTGGGAAATCTGAGAACTTGGGATTTGATGCTGTGTCTAGGCACCATGCTCTGCCTTTTAGGATCTCTTTGGTTCTTAGTAAAGTTGCCATGTTCTGGGCAATATTCATTGCCTGCTCTGCTGTCCTGGTGACTGACCTCAGTGGCCTTTTAGCTATCACTTCTAAGTGATTTCACATCGGCCTCCCCTGGTTACAGACTATACTAGAAGACACAACCAAGACAGAGGAGACTCTGGTCCTCATGGAGCTTCATCTCAGTACAGGGGCAGATGAAAACAAGTATGAAAGCAAGGGTGATGGATTTCAGAGCAGACCAAAGGTCATGGTGGTAGAGATGGATGAGGCACTGTGGCAAAGGAAGAAGCCACAGTCTCCACACGCTATTCTCTAGACATTGCTTTCCTGGCTACTTGCAGAGCCCACTTACATTGCTTCCAATCTCACTCTTCAGGGACCTTGTGTGTAAGGCCAATCCTTTGCATCAGCCCATGGATGAGACCCTGTGTGGACTACCACATAAAACAGAAGGAAAATGAGAGCCTTGATGCTTTGGGTAGTGCTCATGGTCATGTCTCATGTCTGTCTCACAAAAAGTCCAAGTAGCTATTGCTCGTATGACAGGTGAAGCCTAGGAGCTGCTGACAGCAGAGTTAGGGGTCTCTCAGGGACTTGCCCCTTCTTCTCTCTCATGGATAATTTAGAATTATTAAGTTCTACCTATGGCGTTAATATCCTGTATCAGAAATGAGACTTCTTGAAAGGTATGGAAAGGCTTCAAATAAATGCACATGGTCAGATTGAAGATTCACTGGGTGGGGCCATGCCAATACATTGTAAAGATGTGCACCAGAAGGGCAAGAGACACATTCCAAGGGTTCCTCTGAAAATGGAGATTCAGTTACCTGCCCCTCCTCCTCCTGGGAGGTCACCAACACAGACTGAGGGCATAGAGTCCTGAAGACCTAGGCTGCTAGATGGCTCTGCCACACACTTGTCATGTGACATTAGCACATCTTCCTCCTTATATTTTCTCACCTTATATTTTCTATACGTACAAGACCAGAAAATAAGCTTTCTCTCAGAAGTAACTTTGAGACTATAAATATTGCCTCCACATAACCCCTCCATCCTTCCCTCCATAGTAACCTACCTTATGCAGGTGTGGTGTGTGAATAGTAATGACATTAATAATTGTTGTCAAATAAATTGGATGTATTGGCAGGTGGGTGGGTGGGTGGATGGATGGATGGATAGATGGGTGGGTGAATGGATGGATGGATGGATGGATGGGTGGGAAGAAGTAAAGTCGCCTTAGAATGTTTTGGAGTTGGAAACCAAAGGAAGTGCTTAAGAGAAACAAGAGAAGCTGGAGATGAGAAAATAAGCTAGAGTGGGTTATCTCCCTTCTTCGTGTCATTTCCCCAAATGAGACACAAGGCTGACTTGAGTGAATTCTTTGACAGTAAACTAAAGGATTATAAACATTAAAAAAGTAAGGCTCTCCCTAAGATGAGAAAGATAAAGATGGCTGGATATTGAAGTCTTGAGAGGTGACTTTCAACTTAAAGCAATCACTCACATTCACATCAGATAGGGTTAATAAGCAGGTGTGTGCTGGGCGGTTGAAATAGAAAGCCTGCCACCATTGAAATAATTCAGGGATAGAATTGGGTAATGGCTCAGCTGGCAGAATGTAATCTAGCATGCACAAGGCCTTGAGTTTGGTTCCTACATAGCAGTCACCTCAGAAGCAGACTTGGTAGTATATGTCTATAATCTCAGTACTTAGGAAATGGAGGCAAAAATCATAAGTTCAAGGTCATCCTCAGCTACATATTAAATTCAAGACCACTCTACCTTACAGGAAAAGAAAAAAAAAAATCTTAGAAGGAGATAGTGGTCCAAGGTGGTAGCAAAGATGGGGAAAGACTCATCTTTTGGGCTAGTGTAGACAATGCAACTGAAGCACTGAACATGGATAGAGAACACAGATAGAGAAATACAGAACACAAGAAGTTCAAGCATTGTAACCTGTAAAGTACAGAACTCATATAAATGATATAGAGAAGGCTTAGGGCAACAGCTTTGTGAGAAACAGGGTTTAGCTTAGGACAAAATGAGTTTAGGATGCCTGTTCAGCACATCTGCTAACCCCCATGCTGTGCAGACAAATGCTGTGGTCTCCTGCTTTGTAGGATTATCCATGGGGCTTGATGTGACCAACAAAGTGTGAGCAGGAGTTCCCAGTCAGTTTACAGTTTGCGCTTTCGTTTTCTGTCACACTGTGACCAGTGGAGTTCCAGACCAGGAGCCGGTCTATTAAGCAGGAGTGAGGCTGGCATGGACTGAGCATCGGGGACACACAGCACAAGTGAGAGAGAAACCTTCTGGCCACGGGCCATCATGATTTGAGGTCTGATACAACCTCCTGTTGAGTGTCAGGAGGCAGCTGTGTGTGTTGCTGGAAGAGAGAAAGTAGGCAGGAGATAGAAACATAGAGTCCCCGACAAAAAGAGAAGCAAAAAGAATCCATCAAGGAATTGTAAGGAAGACCTATGTGAGCCCTGGCCTGTAACATTCAGAGGAAAGGGCAGTGGAGATCTGAGGAGCGGGCAGTGTGTGCCCTGGAAGCCTGGGTTGCAGAGGAGGGGGGTTGAGCAGGGCGTCAAGAAGTGATTAACTGGGGCCAGTGCTGCCAACCAAGACAAGGACTTAGAACCAACCCCTAGACTTGGCTGCAATGGATGTCAATGATAAATCTGCCAGCGGCAACAGTCATGTGTGTGTCCAAATGTCAGGTCGGATTTAGTTTAAGAGAAAATGGGAGGAAAGGAAACGGAGACAGCAGATATGCACCGCCCTGGGAGGGTTGGTACTGCAGAAGTGATGGAGAAATGGGGCAGTAACTGATGGAGTAACTGGAGTCAAGACATTTAAAGTGGGGAGAGAGCCTCGCTTGTGTGCTGTAGCGGAAGACCCAGCAGAGAGGACTGTGTGGAAGCACAGGGGATGGCCGGCAGGATGGCTAGAGATCCATCTTTGAAGAAGAGATGGGATCCAGCACACAGCAGGAGAACTGGCTTCACACATGGTGTGCCTGTTCTCTGAGGTAGCCAGTGGAATGACAGCTTGAGCAGATGCCACATCTATGCCACTCCAAACTTAACCACTGACCATTCTTGGTTCAGTTCTGTAAATTTTCGGCCTCTTCCAGCTACGGTGCCATAGCGATTGATCCAGGAGTATACTCCCATCCCTCTCCGTCACTCTCTCTTATTTCCAGCTTGGTTCAAAGTGCCTCTTGATTCCTCCCCACTCAGTCTCAAGCCTTATGGGGAGAAGGAAGGACAAGCCCAACCAGAGGGGTTTCTATTCTTTTCTAGGTTCTAGCTCCCCTAGCTTGGGTACAGGGCTCACCCTGCATCTGCTAATATAAGGGTGCTATTGAGGGTCCAAATCAAGACTAGTTAGTTCTCTATATCACTGTAGAGTCCACGTTCAGCTTCAACCTGACCTCTAGATGACAAAAACCTTCCTCAAAAAAAATTGTAATGAATTCTGGTCCCTGGCCCTTATGGTTCACTGTTGATTGTGCGTTGTTCAAAATGTATGGAAGTTTCATTTGTAACCTAAGACTCTTCACAGGAGTAATGGGATGGGTTCTCCTCATTTGGAGAGAGAAGGCAGACAAGGTTGTAGCTCATTAAAAAAATGATTTTGAGGGGCCTGAGAGACAGCTCAGTGGTTGAGAGTGCTGGCTGTTTTTGCAGGGGACCCTCGTTCAGTTTCCAGCATCCATCTCAGACATCTCACAGCCACCTGTTATTCCAACTCCAGGGAATCTGATGCTTCTTGCCAGCACACATGTGCACATGCCCCATGGACCTACACACATAATTACTAAAATTTTTGAACAAACTTTAAAGCAGATATCAATGGAGCGTTATGGTTGGATTTTCTTTTGCTCTAGCCCCACGTTGGTACCCCAGCATGCTGATTGCTTTACTCCTTTTACTCTTATGGCTTTGGGGGGGAGGGGGTGCCACTCAGCTCCCAAATGAATCACACATGTGGAATCTCATTCTTACTTATAAATGCCTGGCCTTAGCTTGGTTTCTTTCTAGCTAGCTTTTCTTACCTTAGTCTGCCTTTTGCCTCTGGGCTTTTTCCTTTTGTTATTTCTGTATGTCTCACTTTCACTCTTAATCAGTGGCTGGTGGGGTGGCTGGGCTCTAGTGTCTTCCTCTCCTCTTTTTCTCGCTCCTTCTTTTTTCCTCCCAGATTTCTCCTCCCATTTATTGCCTCTGTCTGCCAGCCCTGCCTATCCTTTCTCCTGCCTTGCTATTGGCCTTTCAGCTCTTTATTAGATCATCTGGTGTTTTAGCAGGCAAAGTATCACAGCTTCACAGAGTTAAAACAAATATAACAAAATAGTTCAACACACATTTGCATCATTAAAACAAACATTCCACAGCATAAACAAATGTAACACATCTTAACATAATATTCTGCAGCAAAGTGTTTTGTAGGGTAATGCACAAAAGGCTGCCAAGGCAAATGCTATGAATCCTTTGCCTGTGGATATTTGTGTAGCTGGGGAAATGGTGGTGTTACAGGAGCACTCAGTGAGCAAGGCAGGATTTGCATGGCTGAACATGGCCTGGGTAGTTAACTACCTACAAATTTCTTACTTTTTAAAGGCCAGGATCATCTTCAAACGCCAAGCTGACTTTTCCTAGGAGCAGTCACAAATTCTGAAAACGCATCATTGTTAAGTCGGGTTTCTCACAAGACACTTCTGAGAGCAGGCTGTAGGCTTGGGAAGGGTATGTGCTGTGATTGCAGGAATCAGAGCTGAGCTCCTGGATTTGATGGAATGAGCACAAATAGCAAAGGAAAGCTCCACTTACTCAAGCATTCAAAGAGACTTGATAACTACTTTTGTTGTTGACAATTCTGGATTTCAACATTCTTCCCAAGCTCAATACAGTTGAGACCCTAATACTACTTCTAAGAAAGTTGGGATTTTACAAGGGATCCTCAAACAAAACCTACACATCTTCTGGGTAATAAAAAAAAAAAAAAAAAAAAAAACTTCAAATGAACTGATGAATTAACTCCAAAATTCTGATGGTTTTATCTGAAGGGGGAAAAAAAAAGCAAAATACACGATCCCAGAGAAGACTGTAGAGTTCCAACATATCACCCTGTCTTTGTGGTTGCTGGAAAAGGAAGGAAGTTAATGAACTTCCTAAGTCACCAGATGGACACAGCCACCAAAATGAAGGGCTTAATGGACTTCCCTGGATAAACTGAGGGCCCTCTGTATGTGTGTGGCAGTGTGGCTTGGTGTCTTTGCAAAGCTCCTAGCAGTGAGATCAGCACCTGTCGTCTCTGGTGCTTAGCTGGCTTTTGGGAACCTATTCCTCATGCTAGATTACCTTGCACAGCCTTGACATAAAGGGAGGAGCTTTGTCCTGACTCAACTTGATGTGTCAGGCTTTGTTGAAGCCCATGGAGGCCTGCCCCTTTCTGAATGGAGATAGAGGAGGAATGGAAGGGGAGGCTGGTAGATGAAAAGTGGGAGGGGGACCAGGAAGAGAGGAGGGAGGGAACCTATAGTCACTGTGTAAAATAAAAGAAAAATAAATGTTATTTAAATAAAATAAAAATTTAAAAATACAAAGGAAAAAGCACCTTTTAGTCAATCAAAAACAAAGAACAAAACAAAGAAAGACTTAATATCTGGCTTTCCAATGTATTATGCTGTCACCAGGCATAATGCTACTTCCAGAAAACATATGGCCCAAGTCTAGTAGAAACAGAATCGATGGAATACTATTTAATTCTAATAAAGAAGGAAATTGTGTTATTTTTGATAACACAGCAAAACCGGGCACAGAAAGATATCTACCATATGATCTTACATGTGAAAGCCATAAAATATATATATATGGTTGCCAGAGATAGGGAAGTAGGGGCTGGAAAGGTGTAGAGTTTCAGCTAATATGAGCTGGAGAGCTAGTGTACAGCAGGATGCCTCTAGTTTTGTATCACAGTTTGAAACTTGGTAAGAAAGAGGCTCTAAGTGTTCTTGCCCAAGCAGTAAGTACCTGAGGAAATGCATAAGTTAATGATCTTTGTCGAGCCACTCTACTCTGAATATTTCAGAACACTGTACATAACTGTATGCAATCTTTATATGTCATTTCAAGACAGCGTTGACATTGTGTTAATTTAAAACTTCTCCACACTTTCAGTCCTAGTAAGAAGTACTGATACCTGTGCAACAGTCAAGAATGAGAACCTTTTATAATTATTTTATAATTGTACAAACAATACAGGTGACTGAGGTGCTTTATGTGTTTAGTGTCTTAGTCAGGGTTTTTATTGTGATAAAGAGACACCAAGACCACAACTCTTATAAAGTAAAACATTTAACTAGGGATGGCCTATAAAGCAGTGGTTCAGCCATTTTTGTCATGCCAAGAAGCATGATAGCACACAAGCAGACATGATGCTGGAAAGGAGTTGAGAGTTCTACATCTGGATCTGGTATCAGCAGGAAGAGAGAGAGAAAGTCTGGCTTGAGCTTCTGAAACCTCAAAGCCCATCTCCAGTGACACTTCCTTCAACAAGGCCACACCAAACATGTCCTAATCCTTTCAAACAAGGCCACTATCTATGAACCTATGAGGGCCATGTTCATTCAAACCACTACAGACAGAATTCCCAGATATTTCTTTCCCTGATATTTTTCCACTGAGATCATTTTTAAAACTTGCATCATAGGAAGGGGGACATAGTGACCATTTGTCCATCATAGCTTCAAGAGGCAGAGGCAGCCTGGATCACATATCAAGTTCCAAGCAGATCAGGGCTACATAGTAAGACATTGTTTCAAAACAACTAAACAATGGATCACAAGTTCCCTACAGGAAACCTGGATTGAACAACTAGGGTCTTCTTGCTTTTGTGTTGTCTTGGGCCTGCCATGTACCTGGTGGCATTAAATATCCAATAGCTCTCTTTAGTGGAAAGTCAGAAAACCCTGAATGTGAACACCCATTTGGTGATAATGAAGACCGCTTCTGACTCTGTGGGGATATGTCCTCCTCCTCTTCTCCTTCTCCCTCTCCCTCCCACTTTCTCTCCCCCCCCCCCCGTCTCCCTCTTTCTCTCTTCATTCAGGTAGAGATCAGAGGGCAAACATAGTTGTCATTCCTCAGGAACACTACCCATATTGTTTATTGGGACAGGATCTCTTACTGGCTTGTGTTCGACTCATTTCCCCTTTTTCTACAGTCCAGGATCTCAGTCCAAGGAATGGTCTCCACCTCAGTGTAATCAAGATACCCCTGACTAGCATGCTCACAGATCCACCTTCCAGGTGACTCTAGCTTATCAGACCCCGTGACCCATAGAACCATGAGCAGATACATGATCATTACTTGACATACTGTTCTGAGGGTCCTGTCACAGCAGAACTTCTTTCCCTCCCAAGCTACTAAGAAAGGTGTCTCATGAACAGGCAACACCCTTCTCTTCAACAATACCCAACGTCAGAAGTCCAGAGGCTTCATTCAACAAAGCCTGAATTCTCCCTTTGTTCCCAATCCCAGTAGTTAGTGTGGCAGCTGACACTAATAGTTTCTCAGAAACAGTACCTACCATGTGAGCATATTATCTAGAAATAACCAGGGCTGCTCCAGCACTCACTCCACTTTCAGACAGCAAGGGGACTCTTGACAATCCTTCTCTCTCGTGTGTGTGTGTGTGTGTGTGTGTGTGTGTGTGTGTGCGTGCATGTGTGTGCACAAACACGCATGTGTGTGTGCACATACCTGTGTATGTGTGCATGTATGTGTGTGCATGTGGGTGGGTAAGGTTCTCAATGAATGTTACCCAGGCCTCTTCTCTTGAGCATCCCTGTGACTTTTGTAGCCCCTGTCCAGAGAGGACTACCGTGTTTTGTTGAGACCTGCCATGCATCCATCTCTTGTCAGTCTGCCAGGTCCTGCCGGTTCCTCCCGCTAATCAGTTACCCACCTTGAAGTACTCACCAGGGAAATTATCCTCTAGAATCCTGACCCCATGGAATTAAAACCCTGGCCTGCTGCATTAGCAAGGGTGAGTAGTCAGGACCCTCCACACCACCTCAAATACCTGCAGTCCCACACCCCCCAGCCCTGGGAAAGTTGTAATTATGGTGTGCAGGAGAAGATGTGGCCTTATTTCTCACAGGCCACTGATCCTCAAGCCTCATCCACCAATAGCTCTGCTGCTCTGTGGGACTCGGCCAGGAAAACCTCAAACTTTCTCCTCCTCCCTGACTCCCTGGGACACTCGCTAGTCTTGAGTTTAGACACCCAATCCTAGAGACATTGAGATGAGTTATGCTTGGCTTTTTAAGAATCAAAGATATTACAGAAAGTGCATTCCCAGTGACTTGAGTTTGGGCAGCAACGTGAGCCTGGCTCCAGTCACCTGGAATTGAAGAGTAAGGTGGAAATTGTGCCCAAGGTGCTGGAAGTACTTGGTATTTCTAGTGCACAAAAGAGGCAAGGGACCAACAGTGGGGATGAGGGAAGCAGCACCCCAACACCATCCCAAAGAAGAATATTTTCCTAATTGTCCAGTAGTAAAACATTGCTTTCCTCAAACATTTCTATGAGTTCTAGCACATATAGAGATCTGTGTAACCACAACCACAATCAGGGTGCAGCCCTAAGGATCCTCCCTAAGGATTGCTACTCTGCCAGTATGGTTTTATTTTTTACTTCCTGTAAATGTCACATAGATGGGATCATGCACTACGTAACCTTGTAAGATTGTGCTTTCAGTCAGCATAATACATTAAAATTAACCATGTGGCAGCCTGTACCAACAGTTACTCATTTTTATTGCTGTGTTGTATCCAATTATATGGATGCTCACGCGTCTCCCTGATGGGAGTTGTTTGGTTTGCTGCACGTGAGGGACTATGATTCCCAGAGTTGCTGTAAACCTTTGTATGTAAATCTGTGTCTGAACATGAGTGTTAAGTTTCGTTAGGGAACACACAGGAGTAAGAATGTTGGGTCATGTGTTAAGTACACATTTAACTTTTCTGGAAATGTCCAGCTGTTTTCTGGAGCTGCTGAGTCTTTTCTGATCCTAGTCAACAGTGGCTCCCTGAACCCCAAAGTGCCTGGACAGACTTCTAAATCAGCCTCTCACAACAATTTGCCCAACAGGTTTAGTCAAGAGAGCAAAACAATTGAATTTGGAAGGAAATTAAAGGCAGAGGAAACAGCTAGAGGTGTGATAGACACTAGTGGTCTGAGCAGGGCCATGACAGTGGGGACAAATTGTCAGGGAGAGAGGGATACGAATGAGCTCTAGAGCAGCAGTTCTCACCCTGTGGGTCACAACCCTTTTGGGGGTTGAATGACCCTTTCACTGGAGTTGTATATCAGATATCCTACGTAACAGATATTTACCTCGATTTATAACCATAGAAAAATTACAGTTATGAAGTATCAACTAAAATAATTTTGTGGTTGTGGGGTGGCCACAACATGAGGAACTGTATTAAAGTCTCAACTCAAGAAAGTTGAGAACCACTGCTCTAGAGAAAAACTGAGCTTTGAGTTAAGGAAAGAAGATGGGCAAGTGAGATAGCTCAGAGAATAAAGCACTTGTTTGCCTTAGAAACCTGATAACCTCAGTTCGGATCCCCAGAACTCATGAAAAGCTGGACACTCAGTCATAATACTGTGGTCCCAGTGTGTCCCTAGAGGGACATGGGAGGCAGGGACAGGCCAGTCCCCAGGAGACAAAAGCCAGTAAGCCTGGTGTGTACAGCAGCTAGGAGAACATGCCTTAAATGAAGTAGAAAGCCCGAGACTAAAACTTGAAGGTTGCCCTCTGACTGCTACACATGTGCTGTGGCAGGTATGTGCCTACACACACACACACACACACACACACACAGAGAGAGAGAGAGAGAGAGAGAGAGAGAGAGAGAGAGAGAGAGAGAGAGAGAGAAAGGAAGGGAAGAAGAGACTAAACTAAAAAATAAAAATAAAAAATGACTTTCAAGTTTCTGCTTCTTCAAGACCCACAGGGTCACATGGAGAGAAAGCTGGAACCCACTCTGAGGAGGTGGATGGTGGTGGCTAAAGCATGAGCAAACTTCCTTCCCTGCACTGTGGATCCCAGGCAATGATTGCAGCAAGCAGCTTGGCTCCATTTCCCAAGAAAAATTTACACCCTGCCATGTGAGGAGACACAGGCCAATCTGCCAGCCTGAGTCTACAAAGCTATAAACCTACCCGCAGCATTCTGGGAATGGCTTCTGCCGGGGTTCCAGCTGTCCTCAGAATTCTGGCAAAGGCAGTTCCTTCTGAAGCCTTGGCTGAACTAGCGTGTGTGTGTGTGTGTGTGTGTGTGTGTGTGTGTGTGTGTGTGTGTGTGTGGTGTATGTACCTGTGTGTGTGGCTGAGAAGTACTGAACCTCACTACAGTTCTTCATGATGTCTCAGGCCTGTACGGGTGAGTGCCAAAGGCCTGATGTCAGGGAAGGGGACTCTGCAGAAGGTCCCTAGGCTTCCCTCCTAACAGGGTCCCATTGGATTCTTAGGACCCTGGATGGCCTGATGACACTGTAAAGAGCTGATCACCATGGAGGAGGAATTCTGCCAGACTCTCCAACGAGCTCCTTCCTGTGCATGCCTCATGGCATTACTGCAGAATTCCCATCTTTGCATTGGAGAAGTTGGGACCCAGTGGGGTGACCTCATCGCTATACTGAGGCTTCATTCAGTTCAGGTGTCAGGCCTGCCATGCCCTGCTGAGCCCTCAGACTGCTTCAGTACTATCTCTTCTCCCTGAGTACAAGTTGTCTAGACAGTCCATTGGTCTCTGCGCTGGCCTCCTGGGGTGGCTGATCCCATCTGCACCTCTGGGAGTCATGTTTGCAGTGGCATACACACTGCTCAGCTTCTAGGTGACCAGACACAAATTAGCCCACATAGAAGGAAGCGATCAGCATCCCTGCCCTCGGAACTGAAGCTTGTACTGAGAAAGAACAGATTTTCTCTGGAAGGCCTCCACCAATTGAGCTGTGTCCATATCTTTCCCACGGAGTGGAAAGTAATCCACAAGGAGAAAGAAAACCCATACTAAAGTGGGTAGAGAGCTGATAGGGAGGTTAATGGAAGAGTAGTGGAAACTGGTCCTAGAAGTTTCTCTTTTGGTTGGCTGATTCTCCCCCCACCCCACCCCGCACACGCGTGTGCGTGTGTGCATGTGTGTTTGTGTGTGTGCGTGTGTGTGTGTGTGTGTGTGTGTGTGTGTGTGTGTGTGTGTGTGTGTAGTGGAGGCCTGTGGACCCAGTACACTCCAGACCATGGATGCTTGTCTGTTCTAGCTATACACATTGTCAGCGTGTTCACTGACACAGGGAAGAGCAGAAAAGGAAATCAATAAATAGATGTATTAGCTCCAGAGAAAAAGCAGGAGACCAGGGGTCAAGGCCCAACTCCACCCTTAGCATTGTGACTTTCACTGAGCTGATATAGTTCCATGACAGCCACAACGCCTATAGAAAGAGATAATCGTGGGGATTTTTTGTTTGTTTGTTTTTTGAGACAGGGTTTCTCTGTGGCTTTGGAGCCTGTCCTGGAACTAGCTCTATAGACCAGGCTGGCTTACAGAGATCTGCCTGCCTCTGCCTCCCAAGTGCTGGGATTAAAGGCATGCACCACCACCACCTAGCAAGAGATAATCCTGTTTTTACAGGAAGTTATTGTAATAGAAAAACAGTGTAAAAAAATAGACATGCAGATGTGTAACCTTAGTTCACAGGCCTGTGAGACAGGCTGGGGCTGAAGTGGGGCCCAGAACACCATTTTTTTCCAGATGTTCCTACAAAGGCAGAGCCCAGAGCCTCCCTGTGCTGTATGAGGACTGTGAGAGCTCTGCCAGCAAAGGTTAATTGCTTAAATTTTTTAACCACTAGAAGGGGAATTTCCACTTGGCAATTAAGTTTGCAAATACTGTACAACCTTATAGAGCATATTTCTCCAAATAGATGTGTTCTTTTTCATATAATAATCAATTCGTGGGTGTTTCGCTTGCCTAATTAGCTCTGCATGTAAATTAATCTCTGCATATTGAAATTGCAAACCTTGCCTTGTAATGTTGCCTTGTTTCCTAGATAAATCAAATTACCGTGGCCCTAGCAAAGATCCTGGTTCTGAGAGTTGCCAAAAGCCAGCAGGTCCCTTAATGGTGGGGAATTTGGAGTTTAGGGCGGGTTTGGTCTGTAATCCAGGCTAATTCTGTTTACCCACAGAGAGAACCAGTTCTCACTTCTGCTCTTAGGCAAAGCTAGGATGATTACATTTCCCAAACCATTTGGGTCTCAGGCCTGGGTCTCAGTTACTGAGGGGTGAAAGATCAGTTTCCCCTTCCCCAGGCAGCAGGGGGGCTGAGGAGGAAGCATTTCTGCTTCTAAGGCTGCTGGGAGAAGAGGGGGAGAGGTCAATTCAAATCTAGTTCAGGTTCCACAAGCCCAGGCTTCCTACATGCTTAGCAATCTCTGGCTAAGCATGGCCACGGCGCCCTCTCCCTATTGCCAAAGTGCCTCCAAGAGGACAGACATCACTGAGCCCTCAGCTCAGTGACCGCCTTGGCTCTGTGTCCATGGACATTCACACACATTTGGAATCGAACAGGCCTGGTTCTAACCCTGGGTCTATTCTCTTTAATGGGGTTGGTGATTTAAATAAGAACACTCCCCATAGGCTTATATGTTTGAATACTGTGATTGGTGGAACTGTTTGGGAAAGATTAGGAGGTACGGCCTAGTTTGAAGAAGACATGTCACTGGCAGTTAAGTAGGCTTTGATATTTCAAAGGACCCAGAGAGTGATCTCTCTACTTTCTGCTTGCAGTTTGAGATAAGAGTGCTTACTCAGCTGTTATTCCAGCCATGCCTGGGCTCCACTATCATGGACTCTAACCCTCGGGAACCATAAGCCCTATTAAACACTTCCTTCTATAAGCTGGCTTGGCCACAGTGTTTTAGGGATGTAACTAATTCATAGGTTTACTCTTCTCATTTGTTTGTGAAAGTGATGGTGTCCCACCTTCACACAGCCTAGTTATATTTTAAACGACTTTGGTATACCAAGGCCCTTTGCAAATGGCAGACAAGTGTTGTCTGGTTATATGTTTTCTGTTCCTTTCTGATTCACCAACAACAGGGACAGAGCTATTATTTTTTCTCCCATTGAAGTGTTAGCTCACAGTGCCTCACCTAAGACCAGTTGCCAGCATGGGTAAGTACTCAGCCAAATACAGAAGACCGACCACCAGTCTAGGCAAGCTATCCTTGGAATTTTTTGTGGTTCCTAAAAGCTCCCCTCTGGGCTGGTTTCCTGTATGTTGTTTTGTGAAATCTGAAAAAAGTAAAATTCTTTTTGGAGCCTTCCAATCCTGTGGCTCCCTAGGCAGAGTGGCCTGTAAAATCCCCCCCACCCCAATCCGCCTCTGTTGTTACCTTTTAACAAGGCCAATGCACATAAGAATTGAAGAGCTGATTTTCCCAGTTTGGGACCAGGCCACCTTAACTGGCCTCCCAGAGGGAGCACAACAGAGTGTCTAGGACTTTCAGAGTTGCAGTGCATTGTGTTCCCAAATAGATGCCACAGTGCACATGTCCAAATGTCTATCTGCCACAGAACGAGATTCTGTCATTTGATGGGGGAAACACTCCCTGATGCAGAGACCACTGCAGGGCACATAGGGAAAACATACAAGAATGAGTGGAGACATGAACACACCTAAAAGATGATGTGTGCCCATGAGTGTGTAAAAATAATCAGTCAGCAAGTGAGTAGACAGAAGTGATGAAGGGTGCAGATTTAAACCATTGTGTTGAAGCCTGCATTCCCATGTTGGCTGCAGCATTAGGCACAGTTAGCTAAGCTATAAAATCAGCCTAAGTGCCCATCAAGGGATCAATTATAAAGAAAGTGTGTTGTGTACACAATGGGGTACTCTTCAGGCTTTGAAAAAGAAGAGATTTTCAAATGATGCCCGCACACCCGCGTTCAATGCCGCTCTGCTCACAATAGCAAGGTTACAGAATCAATCTAAATGCCCATCAACAGAAAAATGAATGAAGAAAATAAGGTGCACATACACACAATGGAGTGGTTTTCTGTCATAAAGAAAAACACAAGATAGAACTAGAGATCATTGTACAAAGGAAAAGAAGCCAGACACTAAAGGAAAAGGGTCATGTGCTTTTCCTTGTGCATGGAATTGGGAGAGGCCACAGAAATACTATCAGGATTGGGCAGTGTGGTGAGGGCAGAAGGGGATAAATATGATGAAAGTACATGACACATGTGGGTGGAACTGTTATAAAAAGCATTGCTTTGCACAAATAACATGTGTTAATAACATTTTTAGAAATGGGAAAGAGGTTCTATCATTTGGAACAATATAGATGGGATTGGAGAACTCTGTCTGAATGAAATAAACCAAACAGAAAGATGTACTGTCTATTCTAATTTATACATGTGGAGTTTACAACAGTATTATAGAAGCAGAGAAGGTGCCAGAAGCTGGGGGCGGGGTGCAGGGAGAGGCAGCACATCAGACAGGAGCAAGGTGGGGTTTTCATTCTGATTTCTCTTTTTCCAGATCAGTTGCAAAGCATAGTAAATTTAGCAAAAAGCTGAACACTTTAATTTAAATTTCAAATGTCAAAAAATTAAAATTTTGAGATCAATATGTTAACAGCTCTGATTAAACCATCCTATGTTGTATCATAGCAACATTTTTCACTCTCTAAGTACACACTAGTACAATTTGTTAGTTATTAAATGAAAGATCTGAAAGTAGGAGTACATGCTAGTAATTCCAGCACTTGGGAGTCAGGGGCAAGAAGAGCTCAATGTCCATCTGGACAATACAGGGAGATTCTGTGGAGGTGCATGAGCATACATTCCTCCCTCCCTCCCCCCCCTCTGTGTGTGTGTGTGTGTGTGTGTGTGTGTGTGGAAGGACTTTACTATAGGAAACCAAGAAGGAAGGACTGTCTTTCTTGGTCCCACCTCATCCTCTATAAGCCTAGAATTCCTTGGGGGCTATGAGAATGAAGCCATGTTTTTGTTATATCCATGAACCCATACCACCACCTCCCACCATCCTTAAGACCCTGGATTGCTCATTGAGAATTTGGTTTTCAGATTCTTTTTATCTGCTTCTTGGAGTCAGGATATTTCTGCATCCAAGAGTACCTGTGTCTAGAAATGTCTATCAGAACCACAGAGTGGATGCGGCAGGTGATCATAGCTAACCAAGAAGCTGTGAGTCCCAGAAAGACGCACTCAGCCTCATGGGTAATCCACAGTGACATCTCCTCGGGACAGGGTGCTGAGGGCTGGGCCTTCCTGTCTGGAGATGTCTCTAAGTCTTTAGACTAGATCCTGGGAAGATGATCACTCTCCCCTGCCATGTGCTTTTCCCTGCTGTAGAGCTAAGTGTCCCCAAAGCCTGGGCTCATGTTGTCTAGCAGACCTCCAAGAATCCTGACAAGGAAAATGGTGAGGGCCTGCATAAGTCTGATGGAAGTGCTGACGGAAGGATTCAGCCAGCGTATCCTGAAACAGCATCTATGTCAAGCAGAGCTCCAGGAGGAGCTGAGCAACTGACTTTGTCTTCTAAGATAGTCCTTTCTGGTCTGCATAGCCTAAGCTTGTTTCTTGTTTTAACTAATTAGTTTACCACCTCATTACTCTCAACACATAAACACACACACAAGAGAGAGAGAGAGAGAGAGAGACCCAGACACACAGACACATACACACACAAACCCAGATATATAGACAGATACACACACAGAGAGATAAACCCAGATACACAGACACATAAACACATAGACACACACACACACAAGTCCAGATACATAGACAGACACACACAGAAAGACACACACACACACACACACACACACACACACACACACACACACACACACACACCCTTACCTGCCAAATGTAAGCATGGAATTCATTGTTCCTAGATTCCTCACGATTTCCTCTCTCACCTCACTCAGGCTTCTATTTCTTGAGTCACAGCCCATTGACTCTTGCCCTCACTTGATGACTAACCACCCCATTTGGGTGCTTTCAGTTTTAAGACTAGACAGTCTCCAGTAAACCAGGACAGAACAGTCACCTTGTCATTTGCATGTGAGAAAAATCTGTGTGTAAAATAACTGTCTCTATGTCAAGTCTTGAAATTACCGTTTGATTTGTTTAAAACCTTACGGGGTCTCCCTTCCTCTGCACAATGCTAAAAACGGAGCAATACAAGGAAGATTAGCATGGTCCCTGTGCTGGCTAGTTTTACATCAACTTGACAAAAGCTAAAGTCATCCAAGAGGAAGAACCTCAATTAAAATACCTCCATAAGATCGGGCTGCAAACAGGCTTGTGGGGCATTTTCTTAATTAGTGATTGATGGGGGAGGGCCCTTTTTATTGTGGGTATGGTCATCTCTGGGATGGCTGTCCTGGGTTCCATAAGAAAGCAGGATGAGCAAGCCAGAAGAAACAAGCCAGTAAGCAGCACCCCTCTACTGCCTCCGCATCAGCTTCTGCCTTCAAGTTCCTGCCCTGTTTGAATTCCTTTCCTGACATCCTTCAATGATAGATTGCAGCATGGAAATGTAAGCCAAACAAACCCTTTCCTCTACAACTTGATTTGGTCATGGTGTTTCATCACAGCAGTAGTAACCCTGACTAAGACAGCCCCTGTGCCAAGAAAGTAGACAAATTTGGGAAGCATTATATATTAAAAGCAATCATGTGGAAACATATTCATTCTTAATACATGTCAGCTATGGTTGCACTGTCATCACTGTTACATTCAAATTGTCCCAGTGTGATGGTGTCTGAAGGTATTCCTTCCATCCTCACGTAGTCAACTTTCTATCACCATGACAAAACACACAAGATAAATACATGAAAGTGGAAATGCTTGTTTGGTTTGTAGTGTTTGAGTTTTCAGTGATTGGCTGCTTCTGCTGCTGCAGGTTTGTGAGGAGACCAAGCATGACAGCAGTAGAAGAATATGGCAGGAGGTAGGAGAGAGGGGGCAATGAGGGAGATAAGGGGGTAGAGGAAAAGAAGGGCTGATGTTAACCATGAGTCCATCATTGATGGGTCAGACACCTTGTGGTCCAATCACTTCCTAAAAGCTTCATTTGTGAACATTGCTTTAGACACCAGGCTCTCAACACACAAACCCTTGGGGAACATTTGCATCCAAACCGTAAGTTTCTGTTGGGTCATTGAGTCATTTCTTTAATAATAAACACTAGAGGCCAAATCCCACTATTTAATGTCTAGTAAACAAATGCTTTATTACTGACCTACAACCCAACACCAAGTCCTGTAAAGTGTAAAAGTTTGAGAGACATTAAAAGATAATCTGATAATGCAAATAAGAATAGAAAATAAATTAGGTGTAAGACTTTGGACTCACTAAGATAGGATAGATAATGGAGTATTTTCTCTGAATTTGTCTAATGCAAATGGGCTAGAAATTATTGATGAACTTATTGCCTGTATATATTATGTATACTTATTGTATATAGTTTTTCTTATGTTAGTTGTAGCCTTCTTCTTTTTGGTATTATACAAAAAAAGGGAATTGTAGTGATATGTTATCTATGATTTATTAAAGCTTGCCTGAGTATTCAGAAAGCAAAGTCAGCCACAAGCCACAGAAGCGAGACACACACCTGGAAGCAGCTGGAAGCTAGGAGGTGGTGGTACACACCTTTAATCCTAGGACTCAGGATTAAGAGGTAGACAAATCTCTGTGAGTCTAAGGCCACCCAGATCTACACAAGATTAATCCAGTCCTAAAAGAAACAGTTCGCACAAAGGTGATCTCAGCACCTGGGATCATGAGCCTTTAATCCCAGCATTAGGGAGGTATAGAAGACAGGAGCAAGGTCTCAGTATCAGGCATTCATTCTCCAGCCACATTGAGGATAGGAATGCCCCAGCCCTTTCAGAGGTAAAAGCTCTGGTAGTTTGGCTGCTTTGCTTCCCTAATCTCCAGGTTGAACCCAATATCTGTCTCTGGGTCTTTTAATTTATCATGTTACAAAGTCCCTACCATATCTCTAAATAATGTTTCAGGGACTCCAGAAACGAACCCTGAAGGTGGCATTCGGCATGCTAAGCTCTTTCAACTAAAAACTCAGCCTCAAGATCTCTCTGACCTTACCTGGGGCCCACCCCTAACTCTCTACCCTCCTTTTCTCCAAAGAAAAGGGCAGGGAAGGACTTTCTCTGAAGTTCCTTTATCCAGCCATCAAGGACCAGTGGAGGTCTTCGAGAGGGCAGGCAGTCTTGTGTTCTCTCCCTGACATCTCAGGGAAAAGATTAACTCACAGAAGATCTGAGGTGTGACTCCATCAGAGAAACTACACCATGAAAAAAGCCTCTGGGATCTTTGGGGGGAGGGGGCTCTATCATGTGTGGTATTCCTCCATGCATTCGAATGTGTGTAGATGTACCTGTATAAAGGTACACCTATATGCATGTATACATAGTCTTCCTCGATTATTCTCTACCTTATTATTGAGGTGGGATCTCAACTGAACCCAGAGCTTGCTGGCACAGAGAGCCATGAATCACCCTTCTAAAGGCTGCAATTACGATTGGACTGCTGCGTCCCCCAGGCATTTATGTGGGTTCTGGGAATCTGAAGTCCAGTGTTCACAATTGCAGGACAAACACTTGACCCGATGAGGGAGTTGTTTTCACCTAGCCTCATCAGAGCTAAAATGGACAGTCACAGATCACCGCTGGAGAGGGGGGTGGTGTAGGAGGACAGACGGACACACACTAGTTCAGGACCAAAACAGACAGATACAGAGAAGTACTTGAGAGTGTATGGGGAATGCCCAATTCAGGTCCAAAAGTCAGACAAGTCTTTCCTGAAGTAGTCATGTTTAAACAAAGACTAAATGGCCATAGACTGAGTAAATGCTGGAAGATCAGTCACTCACTTTGAGAGACATACACAGCCTGCAAATTTCACCTGTCTTTCAAGTTCTTAAGAGTAACGAACCAGAAAGCCTGGTTATTTAAATGAAGCTAATAGTGGAAACTGTGAAGTTAAAGACTTTCATGCATCATAAATATTCCCCACTCAGCTGTTAGGCGAG
The DNA here is from genome assembly GCF_943737965.1 of Phodopus roborovskii. Classification (NCBI taxonomy): domain Eukaryota; kingdom Metazoa; phylum Chordata; class Mammalia; order Rodentia; family Cricetidae; genus Phodopus; species Phodopus roborovskii. Next base: position 230,749 of record NW_026126486.1, on the reverse strand, counting down.
AACTTTCATACACACACACACACACCCTAACTTGAGCAGCAGTGATTTATAAAAGCCAGGCTTGCCTAAAAGCTGACCTATGGAAACAAACTACTAACTCTAGCGAGGATTCTCAGCTTTCACAAAGGTTCAGGACCCCAGAGCAAGACAGGGCTGGGGAAAGGGTAAGACTCAGGGCCATGGCCCCAGAATTCAGTACCTATTGTATCCCTCACAGAAATGCCCTAGAGCTACCCATTTCTCACTTCTAGGCCTCACTTTCATGTGGGAACAATGATGATAGACTCCTCCAATCCAAGTTGCCTTCAAATGAGTAGAAGCCAACTGAAAATGCTAGTGGCCGCCACTCTCCACTCCAGAATGCAAGCTCCTGCTGGCTGGGAGCCATGAGTCCTCAGAACATAGCAGGAAAGCAGGAGCCATCAAAGCAGACCAATCCACAACATCTCTATGAAGAAAACTCTCGGCTCAAATCTGCACCTTGCCCCTTCCCAGCTCCACGACCCTAGACTCCTGCCCCTTCCCAACTGTGTGACCCTGGCTAATGACTAAACGCTGCCTCGGTCCTCCTGACAATGGAGCAGAGCTCTAATGCCTACTTTCCAAAGCTCAATGAGGAACAAAGACAGAGGGAACAAACAATGCAGACAGAGCATGCAGGCTCCCTCCTTAGCCGAACGCTTCGAATTGAGCATCCTGGCACCCAGGCTGCCCTCCTTGCCAGAATGCTGTTCTTCTAGCTTTGTGGTGCCCAGTCCTCCGTCAGGAGCAATATACTCTTTTCAAGCCACTGGTCTTAAGTCTTTATAAGAAAATTCCACCTGATGCCTGCATTGGTAATCTATTCCAGTGTGAAAATTTCACCCTGAATTAAATAACTTAGGAATAAATACCAACCTGTGTCTGTGGTGAAGAAGGATCCTACCACAGCTTAACTGAGGCTCCTGTCTCCACTGGGCTTTGCTCAGTGTCTCTCGGGAGGGAGCCAGGTGTTGACTGGGACTGTGGTCATCTCTCTAAGCTCACTGGTGAAGCTGGTCACAGGCCAGGTTTCCCCTGCTGTTAGCTGTCACCACTCCCTGCCTCACGTGGCCACTCCTAGGACTTCACACTCATAGCTGCTGGCTTCCATCAGTGAGGTGAGATGGCGATTGGTGACAAGTCACAAGTCCCTCTTCTTGTCTTGGTGGTGTTGTCCATCACAGTTGCCTCATCTTGTTCTTGAGAAGTGTATCAATCCCATGCTGGAGGGAGAGAACATTCCTGAAGGACATGGCTGCCAAGAAGGCAGAATCACCAGAAGACGTGTAAAGGGCTCCCCACTAGCATAGCCTTTGCCTGGCTTCCTCTGTTTTTTATTTCCTGCTTATTTATCTCAGTTTTTCATAGTCCCTCCCCTGGGTCAATAGCAGGAACTTAGCAACAAATATGCAGTAAACACATCCATGAGTCCTAGCAGCCATAGGCTTTGGTTAGTAGAAAACAAAGGCCTGGCCCTCCTCATTAGCCTCTGTGCCAGACAGAATGGACAGGAACAGCAGGCAATGTCTTTGTGGTTCTGGGAAAAAAACAAAGCAAAACAAAACAAAACAAAAATTATGAGGCACCATGACTCTTGTCTTATAAAATGACTGAGAAATTCCCACACACACACACTTTTTTTTTTTTTTTTTTTCCAGAAAATTGGTTTTGCCTTTTGGGTCCCTGTCATCGTTTCTGATATTTTGCCAACTCATCCTTCTGTGTTGGGGCCTGAGGATGTCAGGGGAGGCACAGACGGTCAGTGGAAGGAGAAAAGTTCCACAGGGCACAAGAATCTACAGAAAGGTTTTGACGAGTGGAGTGGCCAGAGGCTAGAGAGCTGGCTGTCTGCTGTGCACTGCCCCGTTTAACGAAATCATTTGCCAAAAAGACTGGCCAGCAGGAGCTTTGACCTTGGAGGGAGAGTGATCCGTCTTCATGGAGATATGCTGTCATAAGCACATGTCTCAATTTCACTTGGGAAGGTGCTGAGGCTGCTCGGGATAAGAGCCTTGGATATGGCTAAGGAGGAAAAACGTGTGGCCCATCCATGGGCATGGAAACAGCTAAAATTAACCCAGAGTGACCCTGCAGGACAGGCTGCAATCCATATTCGCCCCCAGTGGCCGAGAATTCTCCACACGGCCAGCTGCACAGTCAGTCCTCCCTTGGGGAGCCAAAGTGTCCCTCACCTCCCAAGTTCCAACACCAGACTCTTCATTGTCACCAAGGACAAAGGGGGCAGAGTTCTTCATTTGTCACCAAAGACAGAAGGAGAGACAGGATCTCTGGAGGCAGTACCTTTAGCATCTAGGTCTCTCACTGGAAAAAAAATAAACAAACAAAAAGTGAATTAATTAATTAAGAAGCCCCACACGCTGACCCTTACTATATTCTGAAGGTCAGGGTGGCACTCTAGGGACCAGGTGGGATGATAAATCTGGTGTCTGTGGTTGCTTCTCTGAGGATTCTGCCCAGCCTTTCCCCCTCTGTCTGTGCTGACAGCTCCACAGAGATCTATCTGTCAGAACTTGGGGGTTGCTGCATAAGCAGCCAACTTGTGAATCTGGAGGAAGTGCTGGCTGGAGTCAGAGGTGTGCTTACCACAGGAGAGGAAAAGGCAGGCAGAAGAGCCCAGAGCCCCTGCCAGGCCTGTTTTGAGTGACCAGAACTAGGTATTATGGGATGTCTGGGCCTAGCTATTTTAGGATGAACTGGACAATAATGTTCATAGGGAGAAGATAAAAGCCAGAGATGCTCTGAGTCACTGATAAAGAGCAGCAGCAGGAAGCAGAAAGGGATAAGGCACTTCTGAGGGGCTGTCCGATGCTCACCATGCAGAGGCAGCCAGAGGGACCATGCTGGCCAAGAGACATGGCCTGCCAACTGTGACCACAGAGACACTGGGTCAGGAGTCTGGGGAACAGGATTAACAAAGTGATCAAGCTCCCATGGCGCTAAAAAGGGCCAGAGCCCATCTGCCCGAGGCCAAGGGCTACATGAGTCCTCCAGTGCGTAAGCTCCCTCCAGGAGAGATTTGGTCTAGCTCCATTTATTTGAGACTCTTCGAGTTTTGTCTTCTCTGTGCAGATGGCTTTGCCAGAGCTGTTTTTAGGATACCAAATATCAGTGAACCAATAGTCCAGACCTGAGTTTTTAATCCATTTTCCCCTAAGAGACTATGTCTCCCAGACTGGGCCTGAAGTTCTGGATTCAAGCAATCTTCCTGCCTCAGCATCACCAGTCATGAGAGCTACAAGTGCTATTGCATCCAACTCAGGTCCTGAGTTTCTTAATGGGGATGCTTTTGTATTTCTTGTTATTTTGCCACACATTCCATGATGTAGGGGAAGTCATGGTAATCCATATGCCTGGCCTCAAGATCAACTGCTCAGCTCAGCACCACTAAGCTTCCATAGCCCTAGAGCCCTATGGAGACTGAGAAGGAGAGGGTCCTGTGACAAATACTCAAGATGGGTCACCAGCTTCCAAACCTGCAGGTCATGACCCCAGACAGAGACTGAATGGAGGGATCATGCAAAACAGGGATGGCTAGGTGGCTCAGCAGATAAGGGTGCTGATCACCAAGCCTGAGGTCTGTCCCTGATTCTCATAGGGTGGAAGGGTCTGGCCGTGGTGGTGCACACCTTTAATCCCAGCACTTGAACTCAAAGCTGAAGGTGTCATGAATTCCAGGCACTTCCAACAGTGTCATACTTCTGACTCACGTTGCATCTCAAGACTTCACTGCAGCCTTGGTTCTAAACATACAACATGCTCATTTTGTACTGTGCATGATATCACTTCATGCAATGCCAACGAACACTCCCTGGACACCTGAGCTCAAATTCCAGCCCGCTCTCTGTCTTGAATTGCAGCACTTTCACTCCACGTACAAAGTTTTATGCTCCTAAACTGTTTAATTACAGAAAACAAATGCCTTTAATGGTTTCCTACTATCATCCCTTACCGTGTGGGTATCAAGTCAGTGTGCCTATGGATTGCATTATTATAGAATGTTTGATTTCAAAATGTGCTGGTATGATGGCATAGTCTTACAGTCTCACCACTCAGGAAGCCGAGGCCTGCCAGACCTACAGAGTAAGTTCAAGATCAGCCTGGAAAATTTAGTGAGACTCTGTCTCAAAATAAATAGGTAAAAATAGGACTCAGGAGATATCTCAGTGGTGGAGTTCTTGCCAGAATGAGTAAGGCAAGGCTCTGAGCTCAATTCCTAGTAAAATGTTTGGGCTTGCATGTGCTGGTGCATGCACATGCGTGAGCGCACACACAAACACACACACACACAAACACACACACACACCAGACACACACACCACACACACACACACATACACCACACACACACAAGCACACACACACAAGCACACACACACACACCACACACACACATACACCACACACACACCACACACATACACCACACACCACACACACACACAAGCACACACACACACCACACACACCAGACACACACACACACATACACCACACCCCCCCACACACATACCACACACACACACACCACACCACACATACACCATACATCACACATACACACACACACCACATACACACACACACCACATACAGAGAGACAGAGAGAGAGAGAGACAGACATACAGACAGACAGACAGAGAGAATGCTGTTTGGGCTTCTGACTTGAATTTCATTTTTTAAAATGTTAAATGAATTTTGACCTGATTAGGACAAAATTTCCAACCATTTCTAAAATGGCCTCAAACAAATTCCTGTCATTTTGTGCTATGTATTTATGTGAAGTGACATTCTCAGCACTGACACTCAAAAAATCAAAATAGCCATTGACTTGAAAAACATTGGAGATGCTCTGTATAACTCGCAGTATAAATTGTTTAGCCAAGATTTAATTCTTGACATAAAAATAAAGAAGCACATTCTTTAGAAAGCAAATTTTCTTCCATCTCTAATAAAGGAAAAATTACATGCATACCAAATAATTATTTAAAAATAAATGTACTTATGATTTATTGTCAGCAAATATTTGATTTGTATACCTGTTTTAGATACATACCCAGAAACATATGAAAATTTCTCAGATGAAAATGGATCATGAGTGGAAAAGTTTAAGAAACCCTGGGTTAAGCTAAGCATAGTGGTATATGCCAGTAATCCCAGAACATAGGAGGCTAAGATAGGAGGATCAGGAATCCAAGGTCATCCTCAGCTACAAAGCAAGTTCAAGGCCAACTTGAGCCACATGAGACCCTGTCTCAAAAAAAAAAAAAAAAAACCCTTGGGTAAAAGATGAAAAGGACTTGAGAGAGTCCCCAAACTCCATGTGGATGGCACAATACACAATGACCAAGTTCTCAAATACTGGCTGATAGCTTTACCCAATAGCTAGTAATGACCAAGTACCACTTATATCACTGTGGTGCCAATCACCACAGGCTAGCCCACAGCAGCCTGTATGAGCAAATGTGTCTGCTCCAGCCCAAGACTATTATCAACTTGATTCTACCCCACAGTCCAGGGTTATATTAACCTAGTCACTGTACCTATCCTACAGACCGGAAATGATCTCTATTTTCTATTCTTTGAATAGGAGTGCTCTTATTTCCTGTGCAGGTTTAAGACTGGAGTAATGAAAGACCTGTTATCCAGGTGAAGCATTTCAAAAGGAAATAGCACTTTGAAGATGAATGCCTTAAGAACCGATGTTTTGTGAATCCCAATTATAGTTATGACAAAATCTGTCAAGTTCTTCAGCCTGCATTTTGGCACCAGGAAATCAGGAAATGGTATATGGTGGTAAATTTCTTTCTTTTTTTGTGAAGCTGTGTTCAACATCACTGTACAAAACATTGGGGGAATCACCGTAACAACTAGGAATCTACCTTGACAATTCTCTCTCTATGGGCTTGGGATCTGCAGTCTAATATGTCAGAAGCCCCTGGCCCTGAATTCTGTCACATTCCTAATTTTAATGCATAGGCAACTAAAGTAGATGTCTTAATCACGTAGTGGTTATTTGTTCAGCATGAAAAAACAAAGCATGTCCACATGCCTGAGTGTTTCTTGGCTTGTAGCATGTCTACTGTCTCTGGATTGAGGCCCTGGAGTTGCTGGATGATTGAATACTACTTTCATTTCTAGTTACTTGGATTTTGAAAAAAAAAAAAATTAATACTACCTGGCCAAGAGGGGGAGGATGGCAGAGAGAAAGGGGGAGTGGGGGAGCGGCAGGATCTCATATCATTTCTCATATTGAAGCACTTCCACAAGCCCAGATGCCACTCAAAGCATGAAGCTTCTGTGACAGGTAGATGCAGGGCTGGTAAAGATTTGTCAGGTTGGACCAAGACTGTGTGGCCTCCTGCCATTCCCCAGAGTCCCTCTCAGAAATGACAGCTGCTGGTTCTGCAGAGTCCCCACCCCCACCCCCTTTTCCCATCTGGCTATGAGCAGTCACCGGCCCACTGTAATAAAGGGCCTCAGGTCCCTCTAATCTATGTACTACATACCAATCGATAACACGGGCAGTCATGTTCCCACCCACAAACATGTAACTCAATCAGCACCGTGACTGTGGGGGCAAAATTTGCCCCCTGAAAACCTGCTGTGAGCAGCAGAAATGCGGCTGATTTCATTATCTGGGATTGCTTTGTCATATTTCTGCTGGAGCAAAGGATAACTGAAATGAACATTAATAATTCAGCACCATGGCCAGTGCTGCTGCCAGCCTCCTGCTCTTCCTAGGCTTGGGGTGTGCAGACCTGTGGACCACGGTGGTCAGGTGACACGTTTCCAAGGGCGACATCTGAGGGGTTGCTGGCCTCGAGGTCAAGTCTTCGTGCTTACATGAGCAGAGGTGGGTGCATTCCTGGGCGCAATCATGACCAGGCATTCTGACTGTGCCTGGACACTCAGGGATGGCAGCCTCTCCCAGTGTCTGTCTATTGATTCCATTTTCTCCTAAGTGGCCATGGATTTTCTTTTGATTCAAAGAACAGGTTTGAGTGACTCTTTGGGACAAAACATTTTTTTCTCTCACTGATTTTTCTCCACCTGTCTCATTACCCATTTTCTCCTTTTTCTTTGTTTTTTCCCCTCTGTTCCCTTTATTTGGTTTTGCTCCACTTATTTAGCCCTATTCTTTTAATAAGATGTTAGAACATCAAAGCAAATGAGTTCCAGAGGTTTCTGATGCCAGGGTTAACAAACTAAGTGTCCTTGAGCTAACAGATCTCTTTCTGTCTAGCCCCCTCCCCCCCCCACACAGTGGACAGGACACATTGCTAGTAGGGAGTGCTTCTGTAGACCACTGGATAGCATTGTACCCTGCTTAAATGCATTCAGATTTTTAAATTTTACATTTTAATGCTGGCCAAACTGATATGACTCTAGAGGCCCTAATTCCACACCCATTCTAAACTGACAGGGGATAGAATCAAAGATCAGAGAAGGCAAAGTGCCTGGCCTGGCCTCCAGGTTTGGTGGTTTGTAGGCACCAGAACTCACTTTCTGACACCCTGCTATGAATATACTCATTCACTATTATACTTAGTGACTCTCAGCCCTGGCCTTTCCTGCTCAGGTCTAGGGTATCCAGATGAATCAACCAAGACCTCCACCCTTCCTGGATACTTGGCCTGCCTCTGGGAGGTCATGAAGTATTTACTATTCATATTTAGGGTGACAACTGCAGGGCAGGGTTATATCCTGCTGGGACCTCAGGCTGGGCCTAGCAGAGTTCTCTTTGACTTTGGGTTGTCACCTGAACAGACAGATTCCCATGCACCACCCCTGAGTGATGACCCTAAGCATATGCCACCATAAAAATGTCTCCTGAGCCCATAGGAGAAGGTACTGGTGGTACACAACTGCCTGTTACACTCCAGTGTAGAACAGAATGAACAGATCCACCCAGCTCTCTAACTACCCTCAGGGCTCAGATCTCTAGCCATGGCTGAGACCAAAATCCAAGTACGACTTCAGCATAAGGGGATTCTGATCCAAATTCAGGTTAAAAGGCCCTGCTTGCAAGACTGTGGCAGCATGCACAGGGCCTGCAGTGGTCTAAGCCACATGGGTCTCAGTGGAAAGAAGTGGCCACAAGCCCCCATCCCTAACCCAGAAGCTATCTCTAATTGCTCTTACTGATTGACTCACATGACCTAGTATTTAGTAACTACTCAGAGACCCAAGGACTCCCAATTAGTCACTGGAAAAAATGCATGCAAAGTGCTATGCTCTTATCCTACTTTGCAGTGAGGAAACTGAAACCCAGAGAGATCTCATCACACAGCTGGAAGGAGAAGGCCTGGCAGATCAGGGAACGTGCCTCTGAAATGATGCTCTTAGCATCATGATGGCCTATGGTCTGACCAAAGCATGTCTTCCTGTCATGAAGGAATATGAAGATAGAGTCATAGGTAGGTAACTGGCAAATACATAGACATGGAGCTGTTCAAATAGCCATCCTCAAAAGAAACCAGGATGATGTACTTGTCCTGCCTCCAAAGAACAAGGTGGTAGAGTCTAGGTAGTGGCCAGGAAGCCCTTCTTCAGAGAGAAGGCACCAAGGAACAGAGATCCACACACCCAAGTGAAATAACACTCTTGGGAAGCCTCAAAAAGGGATTCTAGAACTGCACCTGTAGCCTATCACTAGAAATATCCTACATACAGCATTGCCCAACTTCTTATTATCATGCACATAGACAGACCAACTGCCCCCTATCATGTACATAGACAGACCAACTATTCACTATCATGCACATAGTCAGAGAGGCTTTTTTCTGTAACAGGTACTGCAGCATTTGATGGAAGACTAGGCCCCTGAACCTCAGTGGCCAAGCTCTGTACTACCAACAAAAGACAGCTGTAGATGTCCCATGGTTCCCATGGATAGGTCTGAGCAGTCTCGGTGTCCATCTGTATTGGCACCCCTCTGAAAGCTGCAGTCTACATGACAGCCAGAACAACAAGAAAACCAATGCGGGTGAGGCTCTGGGGCTGGGGTTAGCATCCTTTGTTCACTACTGCCAGGAGTGAAAATTAGATTAGTCACAGTGGAAATTGACATGAAGGTTCCTCCAAAAACTAAGACTATTCAGGCATGGTGGTGCACATTTTTAATCCAAGCAATTGGAAGGCAAAAGCAAGTGCCACATGGGTCCCTGTGAGTTCAAATCCAAGTCTACCAAGGTCAGCCAAGGATACTCAGTGAGCCCCTGTCTCAAAACAAACAAAAATAAGTAAAAATAGACCTACCCTATGGCTCAGCTTTTCTGCTCCTGAGCACAGACCAACCGAGGACCCCGCTGAGTCAGCACACCACAGCCGCACTTGCACATCAGATGTGGCACCATCCTGGGTGCCCATCAACACATGAATGCAATAAGAAATGTGTGACACATACACACCATGGAATATTATTCAGTCATGAAGAAAAATGAAATCAGGGCATTTATAGAGAAGTAGGTGGAATTGAAGAGCATCATGTTAAATAAAATAAGCTAGACTCTGAAAGACAAAGTCATGTTTGCTTTCCCTCATATGTAGACTCTAGCTTTAACAAAGGAATGACAAAACAGTAAAAGGCACACTGTTCAAGAAGAAGAAGAAAGCCAGCATGGTGAAGTGGGGAAGTAACTAAGGGAAGTGAATATAGTCGTGCGTGCGTGCGTGCGTGCGTGTGTGTGTGTGTGTGTGTGTGTGTGTGTGTGTGTGTCTGTGTCTGTGTGCGCGTGTGTGCGTGCGTGCATGTGTGTGTGTGTGTGTGTGAGTATGTGTGTGTTTGTTTTGAAACCCATTGTCTTCAGCAATTAATATGTCCAAATAATTGAGACTGGAAATATGGCTCATTAATTAGGAGCAACTGTTGCTCCTTCCCAGCTCCTACTTGGTGGCTCACAACCATCCATAACTCCAGTTTCAGGGGATCTGATTCTGTCTTCTGACATCCTTGGGCGCCAGACACACACGGTAATCAAACAGGCATGCAGGTAAATCACTCATACACTAAAATAAATAACTCGAAATTTTAAAGTGCTGTTATTATCAACAACAACAAGTCAGCTAGAGCTGAATGAAGCCTCATCCAAAAGTTCACCCAGGAAGAATCCATTTCTAAATTATCATGCCTCCTGGGAAGATTCAGCTAAGAATGACAGACAGACAGACAGACAGACAGACAGACAGACAGACAGACAGACAGCTTCTGCTTCCTTCCACCTCATTTCCCCAGTCCCTAGTCACATGTGTCTCACCAAGGCTGTGCAAGCTGAGAATGTAATGAAGAGTCTGCTAGCCAAACAGAGCTTAGGAATCCCTCATAACTAACCACACAGGTGACTTCCCTCCATGTTCAGATACTCTGACAGCCTCCCACACACACACACACTCCTAAGCAAAATGTCCAGAAGTCAGGAGACAGGGACCCACAACTATTCAAGAGCTACCTGCTGTATAGATCACTACAGTATCAGTATAAATTAGTTTATCAGCTTTTTATGAGAAAAAAAATGGTTAGATGACCAGAGAGAGAGAGAAAGAGAGAGAGAGGGAGAGAGAGAGGGAGAGGAAGAGGAAAAGGGAGAGAAGGAGAGGGAGAGGGAGGGAGAGGAGAGGAGAGGAGAGAGAGAGAGAGAAAGAGAGAGAGAGAGAGAGAGAGAGAGAGAAAGAGAGAGAGAGAGAGAGATTTGATATAAAGGAAAGAGAAAAAGTTTTGGATTCTTGTCTCTTCCATGGCAGGATGAGCCAGCTCAGCTAGGGTTGGACCACCAATAATACCAAAGGTGGCTTCCCTGAGCCCAGGCACACTTTTCATGAACAGTAGAAGGATCGAAGCCAATCTGTGTCATTTACTATGACTGTTCTTATACTATGCCTCTGGCACTTAGTGATGAGATTGGTGTTCTACCTGTTTCATCCCAAACTCACCAATTCTCCCACCACAGACTAAAGAACACCCAACTGTAAATGCCTAAATGATAAATATTGTCCTCAAAGTCCTGCCTCAAGAACTGAGTGGTGGTTCCCTGGGTTTGCTGTGAGAATCCCAGGCTCTGTGCTCCAAGGGTTGGCCATGTCACTTACATTTCGGACATTGCCATTCCCTGTACTTCCAAAGCTACAGCATTCTCTCTGGGGAGGTTATAGAATGAACACTTACTTTATTAAAAGACCTCTGACAGAGACACATCATTAGCCAAGATTAGCTTAGCAAAGGCTTAATAAAGATGACAATGAGAAGATATTAACTCATTTGGCTCCTATTTGAGATACTGACACACCATAGATACAGGGCTCCTTTTCAGCCACGCTGATGGATGACGTCTGTTTGCCTTGGAAATTGGCTAATGTGCATCCTAAAAATCTTGTACTGATGCCAAGGAGACATTGAGTCTGTTTGAATGCATAAACTACCTCCCCACCCACAAAATTTGCACCACCCAAGCCAGGCTCTCCAGAGCAAATACATTCACAGAGCCCAGAGCTTGCCCGATTCCCCTTACGTAGCAACTTACCATTCTCGGCCATTTATTTTAAGCAAATTATTCAGCCAAGTTGACAAGCATGAAAAAAACATGACCTATCCTAAGCTTTTCAAAAGAGATTTTTCTCTCAAATATGATTGACCATGCTCTGGTCTCTCCCTGTATTTTCATCAGATGCTCTGGGCAAGCTCTTGAAAGGACACTGTCAGTTCTGCTCCTATGGCTGATGCTTTGACTCAATTGTCATATGAATCCCTTCTCAACCTATAACCAAAAATTCCACCTTCCAGAAGCTCTGGGAGGTGACTCAAGGTGTCTGTGGGAGTCTAGAGACAGATGCTCCCTGAAACACACAGATCAAGTCATTAGGCTCTGCCAGGTCCATGGGTACTAAGTATGAAAGCTCCCTGCCTTCATGGAGATTATAGTCACGGAGACTATAACCACCACTCCCTCCTTGTGTGTGTGTGTATGTATGTATGTATGTATGTATGTATGTATAGCTTTTATATACAAAGAAACTAATTAGAAATTGAATATGAATAAAGTAATTTTGAGCATTAGTAAATGATAACTCTCACAGTGGCAGGTGTGTCCCCTCACCCAGGCCTCTGGAAAAAGGGACTCACTCTCAGCTGTCCTCCTCAGTATGCCACCACCCTCACCCTACAAGTCCAATTCAAAGGCCCTTAGGTACCACTTGCCCCATAGAGTATCTAATCTGCATAGCTTTCCATCCCTGATGGCTCTCCAAGACACCCAGATGAATTACTAAACTTGCTGGACATGGTTCCCTTGGCCACAAAAAGGCAAAGCTTTCCTCATCCCCAGGCTCCAATTTGTGAATCTGTGCACCATTCCTGACATACGGGAGGCATAAAATCAGCTCTCCCTGATCTGGGTGTGTGTGATTATCATCTGGGAGCTTTAAAATATGTGGCTGTCTGGGCCCCAACTCAGACTCACAAAGTTGGTCTCCCTGGGAGTGGGAGCCTGAATGTGAACAATTTTTTAGAAGTCCCAAGGTGACTGTAATTAGCAGCAGGGAGAGGGAAATGGGATCTTTATGGCTGTCACGGTTGCTTTTTTAAAACTCACACTCTCCAGATGCAGATTCAAAGTTGTGTGGACCCCAGAGGAGAAGCAGCTTGCTTGCTTATGTCTGGTGGTTCTCGGCCAAGCTTTACCCCCATCTTCCAAAGAGACAGAACCTCAGAAGGCCATTGCCTGTGGCAGAGCATCTTAGGTGAAAGCCACCTAATCAAACATTTCAGGGATAATGGGCAAATTGGCTCTTCATAAGAGGGAAGTAATCTGAATTAAGTGTCATGAGTGAGCAAAGAGATGCCTGTGGCTCTGGCTCTGGCTCTGGGCTCCAGCCATATCTGCATAAACAATCAGTCCCTGGGATACATGCTCCTCCTCCTGTAACCCTGGATTGCAGATGCTGCCCCTGGGGAGTGCAAGCCTTGGTCCCCACATCAACCAGGGCAGGCAAAGGCTGGTCTGAGGAAGTCCTGAAAGCTAAAGGGGTTCTGTTCATTCGGGGCCATTAAAGAAGCTGCCACCTGCCACATCACTGCCTCAAGATGAGATGCCTTTGAAGACAATTTTTAAAGAGAAGAAAAGTGGGGGGGGGGGAAGAGCGCTATCATGTCCTGTGTCCCTTTGCCTCTGAGTTGGAGTCAGAGCCCTCATTATCTCATCAGCTGGTCTCATTCCCTCATCCACAACTGGGTTCATGCGCTTTTGATTTAAGCTGCGATTCAAAGCCCCAGTCATAGAAATTCATTTTCGGAAGATAATTGGGTGCACCACGCCAGCTTGTTGGCCTGTTAGCCAGCTCTAATTGTTGGCTGGTAAGTTGAAAGCATAGTGCGAGTAAATAGTTCTTCCAAAGACATGAATGAGAGCAAGTCCTGTTCCTGTTGGCTGAGGATCCCGCCCTCTGTCCTGACCAGTGATATCTCTCTGCTGAAGTCACAAATATGTCACCTACTCGAAGGAAGCACAGAGTGGCAGGCATTTAAATTACTGTGCATTGGTTAGCATTCAGAGGGCTCGAGAGATGTTTGTGTTAGCTTCTTCTACACCTCACTTCTCTTTTCTCTTTTCAGAGGAGCCTCGTATCTTCATCTTTCCCCTTCCTTTACAGTAATAGCTTCTGTTTTTCATTCTTTTTTTTTTTTTTCTGGAAAAATGGTAAAGAGTGGTCAAAAATTAGACATGCTGTCCCTGAAGGCTGAGTTTCCCTGTGCAGGGGGCAGCAGAGGGTTTTCAAACACTAATGGGGATGCCACTATCCAGGAGCCTGTCTGGTCTTGTCCATTCTTCTAGCTCACCACCCTTTCATCTGGGAAAGCTCCTTCTCCACTCTCAGCTTATCTAGAGTGGGAGTCATGCTAGATCTTATGAGATACTCAATGTCACTCACCCCAGCTCTGTGGCAGCCATATGCACACCAGCCCTTACTGCTTGTCTTAGTCATGTGACTAGTCTTGGCCAATAGAACACAAGTGATGCTGTCTATAACATGCATGAATAGAATGGATGGTCACCTTTGTCCTCTGTTCTTTCTGTCTGTCCTCAGAGTGCTTTTAGCACACATTGAAAATATATTGTGGTTTCTCAGAAAATTGTGAATCTATCTACCTCAAGACCCAATTATACCACTCCTGGTCATATGCTTAAATGGAGCTCCACTATACTACAAGGATACATATTCAGCTATGTTCAAAGAAGCTTTATTGTTAGTAGCCATAAACTGGAAACAACCTAGACATCCCTCAACCCAGGAATGGATAAAGAAAAGTGCTACATTTACATAATGGAGTATTAGTCGGCTGTTAAAAAACGATACCAGGAAATTTGATGGCAAATGGATGAAAATTTAAAAAAAAATCCTCCTGAAGGGGGTAGCCCAGACCACCCCCCAAAAAACAAAAACAAACAAACAACAAACATTAGCTGTAAAGTAATGGTGAACCATGCTACAACCCAGAGAACCAAAAATTCTAAGTAACAAGGAGGGCTCAAGTGGTAGAGAATGCAGGAATCTCACTGTGAAGCAGAAATAAGATGGACATTGCCAGTGGAAGGGGAGGAGCTGGAAGGGGGATGAGGATAGGAGCAGGAGGGATCAGGCAGGGGAGGATGGAGAGAGAGAGTACTGGAAGAGATGACTGGGATCTGGGGGCATCTCTAGGATGAGCTAGAAGCCAAGAGCAATGGAAACTTCCAGGAATCTATGAAGGTAACCCAAGCTAAGAATTCTAGAAATAGGTGACATGGGGCCTGAACAGCCCATCTCCTGTAGCCTGGCAAGACTTCTAGTGGAGGGACTGGGACACAAAACCAACCATAAATCCTTTGACCTATAATTTGTCCTGCTTATAAGATGTGCTGGGGTAAAGATGACACAGAAATCATGGGAGTGGCCAACTAATGACTGGAACAGCTGGAGATGCATATCCTGAGAGGGATCTCAAGCCTGAGGGCCAGGATCCAGAAGCGGGATACCTCAGAGACCTAGGATAGAACCAAACTCGAATGACAAAAAGAAAGCTCAATGATATGATTGTTAATGACGTTCTGCTATCCTCATAGATCGGTGCCTAGCCCAACTGTCATCAGACAGGCTTCACCCAGCAACTGATGGAAACAGATGCAGAGACCCACAGCCAAACGTTAGATGGGTCTTGAGGAATTCTGTGCAAGAGGGTGAAGAAAGATTGTAGGACCCAGTAGTGTCAAGGGTACCCCCTCAAAAAAAAAATAGAATCAACTAACCTGGGCTCATAGGGGCTCACAGAGACTGAACTCACGACCAAGGAGCCTGCATTAGACTGACCCAGGCCTTTTGAATATATGTGACAGTGTAACTTGGTCTTCATGTAATATTCTTAACAGTGAGAGCAGAGGCTGTCTCTGACTCTGTTGCCTGCTTTTGGGATCCATTCCTCCTACTAGATTGCCTCATCCAACCTTAAAAGAAAAGTGCCTAGTCTCGCTGCAACTTGATATAGTATGGCTGACTGATATCCATGGGAAGCTTGCTATATCTTAAGAGAAACAGTGGAGGAGGAGTGAATGGGAGGGTGGACTAGGAAGAGGGGAGGGAAGGGAAGCTTTGATTGGAATGTAAAACCAAAACAAACAAAGGAAGGGATGGAGAGGGGGAGGGAGGGAGGGAGAAGAAAAGAAAAAATATGCACACCGTCAGAGCAAGAAGACCCATGGTAGGAAGCCCAGGAGACAACCAGAGCTGTCTATACCAAAACATAATGGAAAACTCAAGGTGTGGTAACTTTCCCCATATGGTGTGAAGTGGGAACAGGGTCCATGCATCTACTTTCCTTTCTTGCTACCCTGTAGCTTAAGGTAAGGCCAAGATGTTGAGGAACATGAGCTAAGGCATACAGAAGCCTGCCTTTGTGGTATCTCTAGCTCCCACTAAGCTGTCTGAAAAGCATGCCCTACCTTATAGGGCTTCACATAGGACTGTTGGCATCAGAGTTTCTGTCCATTGTAACTAAAAGATTTCTGCTTGACATAGGTTTCAAATATATGCTCTCCTCTCTCAGCCTCTCCCATTTTCCTCTCAAGAGATGAAGGAACCAAAGACCTCAGGAACCATGGGACCATACCTAAAGCATAAGTGTTCCAAGGACCTAAAAGCCTCTGAAGCTCAAGGACCTGGCCAGCCTGGGATCAGTTATCCACTGACTCATAGTTCAAGGACCCAGGAGATTGGAGAGTATATTGAGCTGGAGAAAAGACTTCGATAGAAGCCCAGAATGCCTTAGGGTTTCACCCACAGCCTTGAGCTATGCACTCAACACTTCACAGCCCACACCATCAATCATCACAGCAACCAACATTAGTCAGTAAACGGCTTGACTAACGTGGTCCCAGAGTTTTAGTTCTGAAAGCATCAATGGTAATTTGATTTAGATGATTAATTTCTTCACCAATAGCCATTTCTTCCTGATTTAAGCCAGAGACTAAATAATACAAACTGACTAGAATATCATTGAAGAATCAATAAAACATCCTTAACAGATAATTATAGCATTAATGCACTTATTCTCTGGTTGGTGCATCAATCATAGTTAATGGGGATAAGTTGAAGTGATTTTAATTAAAGGCTGTGGGTTCTGTTGCCCTGAGTCATAGATGCTTCAGCCCAAGGCTGAACTGAAGGATCATGGGTCTTCTGTTGTGTTTGCTGCAATCCTGGGCTCCTTAGGGTACTTCTTAGAGTGCTATCAAGCCACAGTAGGAAATAAAGAGGGCAAAGAGTGCAGGCAGAAGCCCCATTTTCTAGTTTCATTTCCCCCAAATATGGGGAACATTCCCAAACATGAATTTACTTGGAAAAATAGCTTAAGAGATAATATTTCCAAGGAAAGAGACAGGAATGAAAAAAACGAAAGGAACAGAGAAAGGAGACCCAGCTAGTCCTTGCTCTTCAAATGAAGCAACTAAAACTGAGAAGGCAGGAGAAATTTGCTAATGTCATGAAGAGGTCAACAATGGTGACTGCACCCAAATGCAGGCACTCCAATTACCAAGCTACCAAGTCCCCATGGCGTCCTCCTTACGCATTTTCAATTTTAGAGATACGATTTATTTCATAGCACAGGAAGACCAGGGGAGTCTGCTGCAAGACACCATCAGGACAAGCCTTCCCTTGTTCCAGGCTTCTTACCAGCTGTAAACACCAGGCCTCATCGCTGGCCCACAATTCCTGCTTCCGTGTCATTCTGGACACGGAGGTAGAGCCTGTGCCCAGCAACTGTTGGCAGGAAAGCTACAGCCTGGAATGGTGAATGATTTTGGTATTACCGTATTTTCATTCATTGGCATGCCACTTACTATGTGTGAAATAAGATGATGCCAAACCCTTAGGAAAAAAAATTCAAAAAAAAAAAAAAAAATAACATCCATGCCCACAGTCTGAAAAGGAAAATAAAATTAACAATCTAATATCAAGACTTAATGGCATATCTTATCTGCCAAACTATAAGCTCTACTGGAAGCTGGTGTGTTCTTCATTCACTACTGTTATCTCCAGTGCCTTGATACTGGGCTCATGGTAGATGCTCAATAACTACTTTTGATATTGATTGATTGATTGATCGATTGATACCAAGTCTGGTTATGTAGCACAGGTTAGCCTTAAACTCACTGTATATCCCAGGTTAGCCTCCGATTTACTATGCTACTATTCTCCTTAATCAACCACCTGAGTCCTAGAACCATAGGTATGCATCACTATACCTGCATATTTTTTGATATGTTGAAACGCAGATATGAGTTGATACAATGTATCATCCCCATTGGAAGTTAGTGTGTGTTGAAGATTCCAATCTTTATCATAACCTAGGAAGCAATTTTGTTTCTGTATTTCTTTCTAGAGCTGAGACAGAGGAATGAAGTACATTACCCAGGGTCACACAGCTAGGAAGTGATGAACTTGGTATTTGATCCTAGTTTCCACAGGTTTCTCTTTTAACCACATTCTTAAAACCCCCAAAGATACCACGGGGTTTCAGATCAGGAACCCTACAATGAGATCAAGGAAGACTTCATGGATGAAGTGGAAGCTGTGCCTTAAGGAAGGATAGTCTTTGGACTGCCCTAGTGGTACGAGGGCATTTGACGAGAGTGCAGACGACAGCTCAGCACAGTGGGACTCACGCTATACAGGAGGCCAGAGAGGAGTGTCACCACCAGGGGTGTGGAGTTAGAGGGGAGACACTACCAGGTATGTGGTGTTAGTCACCACCAGGGGTGTGGAGTTAGAGGGGAGACACTGAATGTAACACTATCAGAGCTGTAGTTTTTAGATGATCTTCTATTGACCTTCTTTAGAGGTCACAGGGTAAGACTAGGAGTGAAGTGGCAAAGAAAGGGAAGAAACAGGAAAGCTATCTACAGGCCTCCTTGACAAAAAGGTCAAAGTTGGAGACAGAGCTTGGGCATCGTCCATAAGCAGATGTCATTACTTGAGGC
Source organism: Phodopus roborovskii (assembly GCF_943737965.1). Taxonomy (NCBI): domain Eukaryota; kingdom Metazoa; phylum Chordata; class Mammalia; order Rodentia; family Cricetidae; genus Phodopus; species Phodopus roborovskii. Next base: position 212,204 of record NW_026126486.1, on the reverse strand, counting down.
AGTGGTCTGGTCAGTCTCACACATTATCGATCTTGATGTCCTTGATTTAGGGGTGGCCATAGGCTCCATGGCAATGACAACCTAGGTGGGAAACTTCTGACTGCCACAGCACAAATTTAAGTGCCACCTCTGGTTGCTTGCTTGCTTGCTTGTACCTTATTGTGTAGCCCAGGCTACGTGCAGACTAGCAATCCTTCCTCCCTCTCCTAAGTACAGTGGGTAAAACCATGCACCATACCAAGCTCTTCCAGGTGCTGATTCTATTGTCAATTCCTCTGGCCCCAAAGGATCCACATGTTTCAGGTCTAGACATAAACATGGATTCAACTACCTGCATCCTTGGAAATTACCCCCAAAACTAATAAATTCTTTACTTCTTAGAATCCCTTTGGAGAAAGCTTTTAGATTGGATTTAACAAACACATCAAACCATGCATACTTTAAAAATAACCTGTGACTTTGTGCAAAGGTGTCATTTCCCAATAGATTTAAATAGGATACAGGGAGCTAGAGATGATTCATTGGGTATGAGTGGACTCTGTACAAGCATGAGAACCCAAGTCTGAAAAACAGAAACCACTTGAGAAGTTGGGTGAGGCTGTGTAAGTGCCTGTAACCCTGGTTTTGAGGATGGTAGAGACAGGAAGCTTGCTGGATTTTGTTGACTGCCACCCTTGATCCAAGTTTAAGAGAAACATTATCTCAAAGGAATAAGGCTGAGGGCAAAAGAACAGGACTTCTTACATCCTCTGGCCTCCATGTGAACACACAGTACACATATATACAGCCTATGCAAACACTTGCATAACACACACACACACACACACACACACACACACACACACACACACACCTGTAGTTACGTTGATTACCTCTGGAAACCCACAGTGACTCCCAACTTCAAGTATAGCAGATCACACCCAGGGAATATAGAAACTGGTAGTGTTGTAGGTGGCCCAAGCTGATTCATAACTGGGCAAAGTGTTTAGGAATGAGAAAAGAAGGATAGGGTAAAGGCTTCCTTGAGAAAACTGCCTGCCCAATGATGGAAGAGAGTTAAATTCAGTGATCTGAGCTTCAGGCCACCTCTCTCTTTGAAGCTCTGACTCTATCACACCCACTTTAGTTTTGTAATGCCCTTCTGTTGACTCACTACATGAGATCCTTGCTCCTCCCCCTTGGGATAGTGACATTAGCACTATCTTCCCACTAAAGGGTGTAGCTTACTTCTTCACCCCTCTCTGAAACTGGGGGAATCAATGTACTTGAGGTTCAAAATGTAGGAAGATGCTCACACTGGTGCTCAGTCAAGTGCAAGGTCAATGCCTAAGAGTTAGTGTCACCTTCAAATATGTGACCTGGGACACTTCTTCCCTCACTGCAGTCCCAGTCTTATTTGTGACTACCTTGGACAATATCATATGGCAGAAGTGACACTGTATTCATAGAGTGATTTAGGAGATAATAAATGTCCCCCAAGACATGTGCTGAATATTTGGTCCCCTGCCTGGAGTACTGTTGGGAGTGGTGGAAACATTAAGATGTGGGGCTTAGTACAAAGAAGTTAGGTAATTGAGTTACAGCCTTGAAATGGGTATTGGATGCTGACCCCTTCCTCTCTTCCCCTCTTTGCTTATGGGATGCCACATAGCAAGAAACTTCCAACACCCCACACTCCCTCCACAATTCACTGTGTTGACGTAGGTATAGAGCAAAATGGCCAAGTAGTCATGGACTGAAACCATGATCTCAGACAAGCTTTTCCTCCTTTCAGGTAACTTGTCATGGTGCTAACTCATGAAGCCAGCTCTGAGCTTCTTATGCAGCCTGCTACTTCCACAGCAATGGTCAATGGCCATTGCTGTGGAGTATATTGGACATGGTCTTTTGTGGAGAAGTACATACAGGCTAAAAACACAAAACACTCCAAAATAGAAAACTTAAAAATAAACAAAAAAGCAAGTAAATAAACAACAACAGCAAACATGATAGTATGAATGGAAAAGTCCACACTGACTTCACATAGGTCACGGCTAAGACAAAGGAGTGTTAGAATCATGTAATATTACTTCCAGATACTGTATATAGGTCCTACAAAACATAGATGAATTTCCAGGCTAGTTTTGGGTCTCATCCTAAAGACACCTCATTAAATAGATGCAATATTCTAAGACATTACAAAAGCTAAAACCAAGAACATGTCAGTCTCAAGCACCTCAGATAAGGGATATAACGCATGTATCATCTTTCTTAGTCTATCTCAGCTGCCTACCTATTTGCTTAACTGGAAAGTCCATCTCTACTTGCAAAGGACTCACATTTTTTACATCTGGAGTACTGGGGTCCTCTTCCATAGGAAGGCTGGGCACAGTTCTTGCAAATGGAAATCACTTCACAGTTTATATAGTGCTTTCACAACCTTAATTTCAGTTGATCCCCAGAACAGCCCTGTGATGAGAACACTGAGGCTCAGCACAAGAAAGTGATAGTCTATGGACCAAAGACAAGAGGAAGGGCCAAAGCAGGACCATAACTCTGCTCACTGAGACCCTGTCTCTTGTCACACCACAAGCCCTTGGAGCCACACAGCCACTGCTAGCATCACCAGGTCATCAGCCATTTCTCATGACCAATACCCAGAGAACCAGGCAATTTAGGAGACATTTGCCAACTCCCCAGAGCTTCAGTTGGTCCATCTTCACCACTCTTCCAGCCCCTTCCCTTTCCTACCCCCCCCCACACACACACGCACACCAGCATGACTGTTCTTCTCCATGCAGGGCAGACATGTGACACATGATAAGAAAACCACCTTTGAATCAAACTGACTCCACTACCAACTCTGACTCCATGTGGCTTCAGCTGTCAACTTGACACAAATCTAGAGTTGCCTGGGAAGAGAGGTTGTCAACTGAAGAACTTCCCAAATCAGATTGGGCTGGGGTCAAGCCTGTGAGGCATCTTCTTAACTGCTAATTAGGGCCCATCCTACCATGAGCAGGTCAATCCCTAGACAGATGGGCCTGGGCTATGTAAGAAAGGTAGCTGAATGATCGATGAGGAGCACGGCAGTAAGCTGCACCCCTCCGTGGTCCCTGCTTCTCCAGGTTCCTGCCTCCAGGTTCCTGCCTTGGCTTCCCTTTATGTTCTTTATTTTGCCTGTGGATGTTTTACTTTTACTCTTTCAAGAAACCCTATGATGTGTGAATTACTATTATCTCCCTTGTTTTATGAATGAGAGAAGTTAAATAACTTGCCCACAGGTGGAATGTTCTCATTTGCTTTCTGTTGCTGTGAAAAAACACACCTGGCCTAAAGCACCTTGGGGAGGAAAAGGATCATTTTCTGCATACATGTTATAGTCCCCGTCCATCACAGAGGGAAGCCTTGGCCTGGAACAGTATTAGTGCCCCATTAGATGAATAACAACAATTAACAATAATGTCCAAACCCAGGACAAACAAACTGGGCAGAGTGGGCACCTAAGCAAACTTTTCATTCATGTGGCCATCTCCAAAGGTCATTTCTATTGTGGGAGGAGTAAATCACCCCCAGCAAAGTTCCCCATGCCCCATTCATCAGCTTTAACAAGAGCTCCCTGTCAGCATTGGATTTATTGGGTGTAGGATGCAGAAAATAGGTTGAGGGAGAAGGAGTGGGTTATATAATCAGGTGTATGATTAGTCATGCTAATGGTGTTTTATTATGCTGTGAGTAGAACCTATTTACAATAATTTAATCATCAACAAACAGCTGCAGGAAGAGGAAGTGGTACTGCCAGAGTCTCAAATAAGGACTCTCGAGTAACAGTTCCAGCATGTCCCTAAACTTCCGGTAATTCTGGAGGGAAAGACTGAGCTTAGGTTTGAGTATGTCCGGAGAATGATGGTTGGCACATGTACAGTGACTCCAGCCCTCAGGAAATACCTACATGTGCATAATTCCATTTCCCTCAGTCATGCACTCCTGTGTAGACAGTTTAGTTAAGCCCCACTCCCCTCCACCATGTGACAGCTGTGAGGCTGAACAGTTGATGCTATACAAATAGTATGAGGTATGGACAATCCAAAATGGACTCGGGCTCTCTGAGGGTCCCATGTGGCTGTTCTATAACAGCCCTTTCCAGGGTGAACTGTGAACACAAAAAAAACCTGGCTGGCCAGGCGGTGGCACTTATCTTTAATCCTAGCACTCAGGAGGCAGAGTCAGGTGTATCTCTGTGAGTTCGAGGCCAGCCTAATCTACAAAGCAGATCTCAGGACAGCTAGTACTGTTACACAGAGAAACCCTGTCTCTAAAAACCAAACACACACAAAAGAAACTGGTGTGGCTTAAGAAGAAGATAAGGAGGAGGTCTTGGAGGACGAAGGGGTTAGGAAGAAGAAGATGCATGTTTCAAATTGAAAACCTCCAAACCAAGACAAAGGGAGGCCAGGACCATGAGAAGTCTTGGAAGTTGAATGCTGAATTAACTGTCATGGTGCAACTCAAAAGCCACCTCACCTTAGGCCTCATTTTCCTCATTTGCAAATGGGGGTGATCAGATCAACACTACTGTGCTGAGAAAAATGTAACCAAAGCTCTAAAACAGTAAACAGATGTAAATGACCCTAAACTGGCTGGACAGCAACTATCTGAAAGAACTCAAGTGTGTGGTAATTACTTCCTTGATTACCAAGAGCAATTGTTCTCTTGAATCTAAACCTATCATAGATTGTCTAAATGCAATGTTCAAAAAAGAAAAAAATAATGAAACCAGCTCCCTCAGAACAGATCTCTCAGATTTTTCTATCCAAAACAGCTACAGAGAGAGAGCCAATGGCACTCAAAGCCCAATCACTGTAGCAGCTGCCCTGTGGCCCACTCAGCTGCCAAGCCCAGGCTTCTCCCCACACTGGGGGTAGGGTGTGGTGCCAATACGATTCTCACCTTTGTTATTTGAGAAAAACTGAAAGGTCAAATGAAAGGCAATTCTCCCTCTGCTAGGGAATCCCTGGGAAGAAATCAGTGGGACCCTTGCACAGAGGGTGAAACTAAAAATATTTTAAATCTCTGGTCCCTTGAGCTCCACGGGAAGACAACGTTCTCCTTAAACTTGATCTTCCTTCAAAACCTTCCTCCAGGTCTTTAGAGGGGTGCTGTGTCCTGGAAGTTTGTCCCTTCTTCAAACAAGGCATCCTGTCCTCCAAGCCCAGCCCGACTCTACCCTTTCTCCTCTGGCCAGGCCATTGATTCTCTGGGAGAGGCAGTCCCAGGAGTTCATGACTCAGCCTTGTGCGGCCCTCTCTGCTCAGCTCACACACATCTCATTACCCAATCTTGGTGCTCTCTGCAGCTCTGGAGAAAGAAATCTGTGGCCAGCCTTGGGAATGCTTCAGCTGTCAAGCGGGCCCTTAATGAGTTGGTGATGGAGAGAAAAATGCCCCATCGTTTTGGGCTCCGGTTTAATCCTGACTGCCTAATTGCACTCAGCCAGTCTCTGATGCCCTCCCAGCCTGCTTTCAGCTATCCAGAGAGGGGGTTGACTGGCTGGCCACAGAGGCAGGGCCCAGAGAAGGCCAATTATTGGTCAAATTGAATCCAAAACTCAGCACAGAGAAATCTATGTCATCTGGCTAAATGTCCACAGATGCTAGCCAGTAACCCAAAATCCCAACCTGGAGGTCCTCCAGCCAGGCCTAGCTCAAAAATAGTCAATGCACTGAGAAAAAAAAGTGTCTATATATTTGCCCAATTGTGTAATCCTAGGACATTAAAAATGTTTTGTAGTAGCCCATGTTGCTGTGGCATCTGTTGGGTCCAGCCAACCTGTCTGGATTTGCACCTGAGAGTGAAAGACCTAAAAAGTAATGTTAATGATGGACTAACCTGGAAACCAATATCTGTTCCTTGGAATTTGCTAGCTTCCTCTCACAAGGCCCTGAGATAAGAAGAATTCACACTGCCCCTCCTTTCCTGTGAGCCAACAGGCGGTGAATAGGGTCCTTAGGAAACAAAGAGATAGCTGCAACTCTGGTTTGCCCAGACAAAATTAATTAGCACACCCTGAGGCCCTAAGGTCTGCTGACCCTAATAGCAGACCATCCGGCCTCCAAGGGTCACATACTCAATGGACAGAGGGTCCCACCCCCTCCCTAAGCTTGTGGGTTTGCCTTTAAAAACACCTGTGCCCGGGGGAGGGGGCTTCTCTCTAGCCTGCGTGCTGGAGGAGCCCATTTGTGCAAACATTTCCTGTTCATTAAAGCCTCTTGCATTTTGCAGCAACTGGACTGGTCATTGAGTTCTTAGGGTATCGACCGAACCTGGAAGACTCCTCATTCTGAGGGTCTTACAAGAGGAGTGTGGATTGAGGAAAGAAACAGGCTAGAGACAAGAGAGTTGGAAGGAAACCAGATGAATACCAGGATCAGCCCCAAGTTTATTACTCAAAGCTATTATATAGCCCAATCAAAAGGGGGGGAGGCAAAAGACCTCCCTACCAAGGTACAAGAACAAGCAAGCATAATTACCTTCTCAATACCCAAAACATCAAGTAACTGTATCTCAAGTTAAATAATTTGTTGTTTAGGCAGAACAGGCAGCGACCACACCTTAGATCAAACATTCTGTGGATTTAGCCTTGGAGGAGTAATAATGGGCTTGAACTCTCTGACCTTAAGTCAAGATGAAATGGAGCTACTTCTATGGTCCTGGCAGTATTTGCTTCAGCTTTGACATCACAAAAGGTAGATTTCTCTTTTCTGCTACAGAAGCCCTGAATACAGTATATTCATGGTCTGCATTACTAATTGGCTAGGGCTTGGGAACAACTCTATGAAGACAGGGCATGTGCACTGGTTAGCCACAGTCACCTATGCTCTCTATTGCTCCGATACTTATTCCCTTGACACTCATGAATATGATCCCTGATGACTGCTTCCTAATATGGATCTGGAGCACATTGGCATGGGATAGAGTCTGTGTTCCCTATGGACCCCTGCATAATTCTACAAGCCCTGCCGAAGTCACAGGCATGATCCGTGGCACTGAGGTCAGAGGATTGGTGCAGTTAAGTCACACCACTCACCTGAGAAGAGATGGAGAAGGTGCCTGTGCCCTCCTCACGCCTAGTGTGTATCTGTCACAGCCCAGTAGCCCCTCTCCAGCAGCTGGGGCAGCTATCACTAACTACAGTCCCAGTGTCGGGTCTCTGCATGGTAGCCCTTACAGGGCCAAGGACTCCTTGGTTTTCCCCTCAACCACCGCTGCCAATGCAGTCACAGCCAGATTTAAAGGAGGATCAAGAGTGTGGCATGGCTTGAAAAAGAAAGGGACAAGCTGGTGGGGTGCTTGCCCAGAGCTTGTTAGGACAAGAATGCCCAGTCAGGACAAGGTGAGGTGCTGCCCGCCTCTAATTGCACACCCCATTTGCCCAGCTCCACTCAGCCAACCCGCAGAGCATGCCGACAACATTTAAAGATTACCAAGGCGAGTTTGTAACGAAGCCGCTCCCTCTTTGTCTGTCCTTGCGCCAACAGCAGCAGAAGGGATACTAATTAGAGGGTGAATTATTAGCTTCCCATGGTGCACTGCAGGGACATTAAAAATGAGGGGGCTTTGCCGCTTGCCTTTTAGATGGTTAGTCTTGGTTTAATATATTCGTGTTTCTAGGTGAGCAGCAGGGGACAGTTTTTATGATTATAATTGTTGCATAATTACTGGCCTAAGGTTGCCTATTGTTAAATAAAAATGCTGAGATACTAATGTTTTATTGAACAGTACAAGGAGATAAAATTGTAATATCTTTTCCTGAGCAATCGAAGCTGCTCATTTGCAGCCTGGTGACAACCCGTAGTTGTCTAGTGGAAGAGGTAGATGGGTTCTGCCCGGGCTAGAAGTCAAATGTGAGATATTTTCTTAGGAAAAAAGTAACATGCAGAGAAGAGAATGGGAGCGAGGCACTCTCTGATGTCACTTCAGTCCCTCCATATTGGAAGAGACAGGACTGTCTAGGCCTGGGTTAAAGCACCTGTAAGTAACATGGAGGTTGACTCCCAGCCTGCAGACACTGGCAGAAGGATGTCACAAATGCTTTCCCCATGAATGAGGTCATCTACACAGAAGAAACTGAAGGGACACTAAGGCAGAGCAAGGGTTGCCAAGTCAGAAATATGGCTACCATCAGATGGTTCAAAGAGGTGTGATAGCCCTGCTTTGAACAATCGTTTTGGTTCGGGTTTAGCTGAGTCTACTTGGTTAGATTGCATTTGGTTTGGCTTCATTTTATTTGTTTCATAGAAAGGCTCTTGCTGTGTAGCCCAGACTAGCCTTGATTTTATAATCCTCCTGCCTCAGCTTCCCAAGTGCTTTGAAAAAATGTTAAATCCTAGGGTATTTGAGTTACTAAGAAGATACCTGGAAACATGTAATAAATCTTTAGTTAATTGAATCTGTGTCTTCCTTTTCACCCCATGACCCCCTATCCCCCTGAAACCTATTGCAGCCATCTCTTCAAACCAGTCACAGCCCCTCTGCCTCACACATCTTGGCCCTGCAGTCCATCTTCACAGTGGGCTCAGTTTTTGGTGCCTGCTGAGAGCCAACTATACTTGAACGTTTTTCTGAAGCTCCTTTTCCTAATGGGCTGCCTCTGAGGGCAGAAGGGCATGCAGGATGGCAAGGTTGCTCAAAAGTGAAACCTGATCAGTCTGGGAAGATTCCCTCAATCTCTCCCTAGGAGGGGCGCAACAAACCTAGTCTGTCCTTCTGTCTCGTGCAGATGTATGTGGCTAGGCAAGCACTAGGGGAAACCTAACTGTTCAAAAGCCAAGCAGTGGGGTGGCAAATCTGTCCCCAAAAGATCCCGGGGCCTTTTTCAGTCTTGTTCAAGACTTCTACAACAGGCATAAACTAAAACTTAGGTTTCCATGCAGTTCTTCCTGAGTCCTAGTCAGGAAGCCAGAGCTTCTCCTCCTGCCCAGCCCTGCAAATCTTGGAAAAGCCACCACAGCTCTCATCTTTGCAACAGAGATCCCATTGCCTGCCTTTCATTTTCTAGGAGGCCTGAATGGATGCCAAGCAGTGCTTAGCTGCCCCCAATTTCTTTCTGATCACAGAAGATCTTTTCAGAGCATTCCTGGTAGAGTGTTCATCCTCCCTATACATAAAGGAAACTTCAGCATCTCAAGGACTCCTTTTACATGATAGCTCTGACTTTGCCTCTTTGTGGGAGCTAAGTTCTTCCAGCCTAAGTACTGAGCTGCATCTTGTCCACATTATGGCTCTGTGGGGAACTGAACACAGGGCTCTGCCTGTGTTTGGTCTGCCCATCTCCAGGACAGCTACCTCTGTCCCCCACCCATGACTTTCTTCATGTTTCTACTTCTTTATTATCTTCCTTGGGGCTCTCCCTGCTTGAATAGCAAACCCATCTGGTACCAGAAGAAAACATAATTCCATGTGCAAGTTGCCCAATCAAGAACTCATAGTACCCCTCAGTCTGCTCACTGAACTCCAATTAATTCAGGTCATGTCTCTACAAACTTCAAAGGAAACACAGAACTTAGTTGTCTCATACTGAGTATGTGCTCAACTAAATCTTATAGACCCTTTCCCACATAAATGGCATTCATTTAGAAAATGAACGGTTCTCCATTTCTATACATGAGACTGTTGATTGTTTTAAAACTAAATGTGATGTTTATATATCTGTCTTGTTCAGTAGGTCATTTTGGAACTTCCTTTTCCAACCATAGAAAATCTTTATAACCCCAAGTCTGTCACTTCACCCTAGGTTTGGGATCATCCTTATAGGTTTGCAGCATCCATGAGTTTATTAACCAAACCTTCACTGTCTTGGACAAGGAGAATTGAGTTGACAGTATTGACCTATTTTTTTTTTAAATCTATTGTATCTAAGAAATGAAAGCTATCAAGACCAATGGAAATAAAATTAGTTGTCAAGCGGAAGGAAAAGTGCTGATAGGGTTTGGATGTGAAGTGTCTCCTACAGGCTTGTATGTAGGAATGCTTAATCCCCAGCTAATGACATTGCATTGGGAGGTCATAGAACCTTTGGGAAATGGGCCTACCTGGAGAAAATGAGTTGCTAGGGGACAGAAGTTAGAAGACCTGTTAAAGTTACTTTTATGATCTGTGATAGGATGCTGTGAGCAAGGTAACTTATAAAAGAAAACATTTATTTGGGGCTTTACAGTTCCAAAAGATTAAAGTTCATGATTATCATGGCATGGATCCTGGAAGCAGGCTGGAAGCCAAGGTGCTAGAGCAGTAACTGGGAGCTTATACTGGATCCACAGATGCAAGGCAGAGAAAGCTAACTGGAGATGGCATGGACTTTTGAAATGCCAAAGGCCAGCCCCCAGTGACACACCTCCCCCACCAAGGCCATACCTCCTAATCCTTGCCAAATAGTTCCACCAACTGGGGGCCAAGTGTCCAAACTATGAGTCAACATGGGCATTCTCATTCAAACTGATGTGAGCCCACCCCCATCTCTGCTCTCTGCTTTCTGGTCTACTGAAATATGAGTATGTGAGAAGCACAAGTAACCTGCTCATCCTGCTGCCATGGAGCTCTGCCTACTGCCCTGGAACCAGCTGCCACGATGATGGTTTTATACCCTTAGATTGTGAACCAAAGTAAATCCTTGCAACAGGAAAAATAACTAATTCCAACGTACAGGTCATTTAAAACCTCACAGGTGAAGGTAGACAAACATGGGATGTCATCATATTCTATTGCTCTGCAGAGACGCCACGACTCTTATTTAAAAAGCATCTAATTGGGGCTTGCCTACAGTTTCAGAGATTTAGTCATCATGAGGGGAAGCACAGTGTCACATGGCAGAAGTGGTGCTAGAAAGTAGCTGAGAATTCTACATCTAGATCTACAGGCAGCAGAGAGAGAGAGAGAGAGAGAGACTGGGCCTGGCTTGGACTTTTGAAACCTCAAAGTCCACCCAGTGACATACTTCCTCCAGCAAGGCCACACCTTCTAATCCTTCTCTCAAGTAATGCCACTCCCTGATGAGTAAACCTTCAAATATATGAGCCCATGGTTGCCATTCTACTCAAACCACCCCAAGGGGGAAAGTCCAATGCTTTCATATGACCACCAACAAGGGCACTCAAGATGCCAAGATCACTACTAGCTTTGTCTAACAAGATTAAGGTTGTGTGCTAAGTTGCTGTGCAATCACTCAGTTTGCTAGGAAACAGGGTCCTAGTTGCCAATAAGCACACAACAGTGAGACATACTTATTATGTAGCATGTGAAAGAGGGAATTCAAGTCCTACAGTTCAGTCTAGTGACTTTAGTGTACTCTACTCCTGGACATAAAGACAGACACTTAAATTACATACATTAGACATAAAATGAGCTGGCATCCTGATGAGCCTGCACACCAACTGTTTCCCCAGTGGGTTGAGTTCCTTCCAGTTTCTTCAGTGACATCTCAGTGGAGTTGTCTAGAAGGACCCTGAGTCAGGCAATGGTTGACCTTTTCCTTCTGAGGTAAGATCTTTGAAGATGTGGTAGACCTCCTCACAGTGAGTAAAAGCCAGGATATTAGCCACTTAGGGCTGCTATAGTAAATTAACCCAGACTTGGTTCCCTATGCCAGCAGACATTTGTTTTCTTATAGTTCAGGAGAATGAAGTCCACAGTGAGTTTCACTGGGCTCAGATAAAGATGCCAAAAGATCCATGTATCCTTGGGAATCTTCCCTGCCTATTCCAGCTACTGGCCTTCCTTGGCTTGTGACCACATGGCTCCAATATCTGTCTTTGTAACATGTTACTGATTCTTCTGGGTGTTAGGCCTTCCTCTGCCTCTCATAAAAATGTTCATGTTTGGACTTAGGATCCACCTAGAAAATGTAAGAATAAACTCCATAGAGTGAAACCTTTAAATTCATTTGCAAAATTTTTTTTCTTTTAAAATCATATTTACAGTTTCTGGAGAGTTGGGCCCTACTATTTTTTGGTTAGCTGTTTCTCATCCTTTCACACTCAGAATCAATTTTAAAATGTTGATCACGATAAATTTAGCATCAGAACCCTGCACGTACTACAATCTACCTTCCTGGGATAATCACTCCTGAGTCAAAAGCTAGCGTTAATATATTCCCCAGATGCCAAGTGCTGCCTGGAGTCATTGCAAGAGCTGGTACTGGCTTGCAAAGGAGAGATGGCCCAGTGCCACTTGTGGAAAAAGAAAGTGTTTAAGTGGCCCACAAGATGCTGCTCTAGTGTCATGTTTCTTATAAGCGCGATGAGTTTCGGGTTCTATTGGCAAAGGAATAACCAGGCCTGTGGATGTAGATAATAGTCCTCTGGAGGTGGACTCTGACATGGAATTTGGCCTCTACACTATTTTGAAAAGCCTTTGGGAACAACCACAAGGGAGAGGAAAAGAAGAAGCAGGCAAAGCAAGGAAATATCTGGATGGTATCAGTAAATGTCAACAGCACCATTGGCCAAGCCCACAGGAGCTCTGGGTCTGCCAGGGGCCAAAGTGGTCACTGGATGTGGTCCACCCAGGAGGAGGCATGACCACATGCAATGTGGCTCTGTGAGGTGAGACAGTCCCTGATGAGGACAACAGTAGGGGTTGGCTAATGATGCTTGTCCCAGAGCTAAGCTGAATGAACCCTTCCTTGAAGAAGAATCTTGGCCATGCATCATAGTCTCCTCTTTTTCAGAGCATGTGTCTTCTGACATACTTGAATGTGGTGGTCTGAGTAACAATGGTCCCAAAGGCTCCTATAGTCAGTTGAATGCATAATCACCAGAGAGTGGAACTCTTTCATAGGATTAGGAGGGGTGGCCTTGTTGGAAGAAGTGTTATCACTGAGGACGGGTTTTGAGCTTTCAAAAGCTCACACCAGGACTTTGGGAGCACATTCCCCATGGAGGAGGGATACTCCTTTAGCCTAGAGGCAGGAGGGAGGGCCTGGACCCTACTCCAAATGACTTGACAGATTTTGATGATCCCTCCTGGAAGGCAGCACCCTCCCTGTGGAGTGGGGGGGGGAGTGGAACAGGATGGGGGGTCAGGGAGCATGGGAGTGAGTGAGGGAGAGGGTACTGGGATCTATATGTAAAATAAGAGGGAATATGTATGTATGTATGTATGTATGTATGTATGTATGTATGTATATCCCACCAGGACCAGTGTCTTCCTCTCTGCCTGCAGATCAGGATGTAACTGTCAGCTGCATCTCTAGTGTTGCATATTTCTTTATGCTCCCACCATAATGATAATGGACCCAGCTATCTGAAATTGTAAGCAAGCCCCATCAAAAAAAAAAAATTTAATAAGAGTTGCCTTGGTCATGACATCTTTTCACTGAGGTGTAACAGGGACTAAGACACTGAATATTCATATACCATGATGAGGAGACCTCAGGACAGAAGCATCTTACAGAATAGAGTGAGGATGTCAGGTTTGGTCATTATTTATCTTGTTAATTATTGTGTTTTCTTTATTTTTCTATTTAAGATATCCTCAAGAACTTGTCATCAGCAATTCATTTTCTTGACAAAACATTGCTTACAAGTGAAACAAACATGAGAGCCCTTGCCATTTCTATTCAGTATTATACTAAAGGTTAAAGTTGGGGACAGCAGGCAATAAAATGGAATAAAGGCATCTAAATTATAAAGGAAGAAGCATAACTATCTCTGTCTGTACACAGTCTTGCATGTGGAAAACTTGAAGGAACCCACTAAAACCTACTAGAAGCAATAAAGAGCTCACCAAGGTTGCTCAATATGTGATCAATACACAAAAAGATGAATGCATTTCTGTGCACTTACAATGAACAACCTGAAAATAAAGTTAAGGAAAGAACTTCACTTAAAATAACATTAAAAAGAATAAAATTCCTTGGAATAAATATAATAAAAGAAGTTTAAAATTCATATTTCATCAACTGCAAAATGCTGAGAGTAAATAAAAAGCTAAATAAATGGAAAAACACCCTAAACTCATGGCTCAGAAGACAATTGTGATAAGAAAGGCTTCATTATTATTCCCTATGAGATGAAGACTCAGTGAAATCAGATCACAATTCCAAAGGTCATTTTTTAGAGAATTGGAAAAGCAGATCCTCATATTTGTGAGACATTGCAAGAGGTTCCAGAGAACCAGACCAGTCTTTAAAAGTTAAAAAGAAACAGACTGGAGGGCTCATGCTTTCTGATTTTAACATTCCTACAAACCCATAGTAAACAAAATGGCCTTAAGTGTAATGAAGATACATTTTTATATCACCTAATGAATACACACATGTATACATGCACATACACATACTCACATGATGGAATACAGGCTCCAGAAATAAGCCTGAAAATGTGTGGCAAAGCTCTTCGATGACACAAAAAACGGTTGTCAACAGACAGTGCTGGGATCACTAGAAAATCATGTGTGAAAGAATTAGATAAACCCCCTATATCAAACTACATAGAAAGTAGCTCAAAGTGGTTCAAAAGCTGAAACATAAAACCTCAAACTGAAAAAATGCTTGGAAGAGAGTTGATATAAATCTTAATGACATTGGATTAGCCAGTCATTTCTTAGCTGTGATAACAAAAGCATAAAGAGATAACTTGGACTCCATCAAAATTTAAAGCTTTTAGTCCTTTAAAGGTCCATAGTCAAGAAAATATCCCAACTCATTTATCTGATAAAGTGTATGTATCTACAATGTATTCAGAACCACTACAGAGCTGAAGTAGGGCTCATGGCAGAATGTGTGCTTAGCATATGCAAGACCTGGAGTTCAATACCTGAATGTGGGGGAAGGGAGTACTGCACACTTGCTAATGAAATAGTAATAATGTATAGTATAGGAATGATATTCTAATAAAACTGGGTTGTTATTTGTTTTTTCTCAAGATTTACTGAGCACAGGTAATCCAGGAAACTAATAGTTACACAGATAAGAGAGCTTCTGAAGTTGTTGGTCCCTTGGTGGGATGTGACATTTAAATCAAAAGTTCATCTTGGCCATGCCTTCTCCCTCCTCTGCTATAGTCAAGCAAGCAAGTATTTCTCCATGTTGACCATCTCTTCCTCTACAACTAAACCTAACTACCTCTACCTACTCAGCTCTGAATACCAAGAAGGGCTTCCTAAGCCCTCCAGTCCAGTCTCCTCATTGAATGATGCCATTTTCTCCTTTGTCTAAGAGGTCCTACTCCCACACAAACAAGTCCTGCCTCCCCAGTGACATGAATGATGATGGCAATCTAACTTCCTTCCACCTAACTCTCTCTACCTCCCTACCTCTCTCCAGCTAGGCTGCCCTTTTCAGTTGCCAGCTGTGCAAGCCCTTCTCCATGTTTGGCCCACACACTCCTGCACACTTGAAGGGCTCTGCCCTCTACTCCTGAGCCCTGCTTATTTTGTTAATCTCAGCTGAAAAACTACACCAGAAGAAAGTCAGCTTTGATCCCTTACTCTAAAAAGGTAGTCAAGTCATTCCATGCCTAGTGCCTATAAGTCTCTTTCCAATGCATTTGCCCCTAGATTGTTTGCTAGGTAACCCTATTAAAATGGGTACTAACTATATCTATCCATCTTTTCATTTTCTTGCTTGCAGTTCTTGTTTGGTTGGTTTTGAAACTTGGTCTTACTATATGAACCAAGAAAACCTCAATCAACCCCTGCCTCCTAAGTTCTAGGATCACACAGGTGGACCACCATGCCCAGCTCTTGTTTTTTTTTTTTAAACATTTTTTATTGACTTTTTGGGAATTTCACATCATGCACTCCAACCCCATTCATTCCCCAGTCCTTCCATGTTCATACTCTACCATTGTAGCCTCCCCACAAGTAATAATGATGATGATGATGATTAAAAAACAAAACCCACTTGGACCCTCATCTTTCCCACCTCTCCATCACACATTTGTTGTTCAAAGTGGTGTGGGGAGCTGAGGTATGTCTTGCTGTATACCCTTTTGTCCAAACAGCTTTACTTGCAAAATATTCTTTGCAAAGAGTTATTGGCCTGGTTCAAGGCCTCTGCTTCCTCCTACACTATCAATAATGGACCCTCACCAAAACTCCTCCCAGATGTCCTGCTGTTGCCCTGAGTCATAGAGATCCTGAAGCTATGGTTCCACAGGTCATTGATGGGGCAGATGTTGGGGTGGCCAATTCAAAACCCTGGATGTGAGCCTGGGTGGTAGTTGAGTTGGTTAGCCTAGGCCTCCATTGAGACTCAGCGGAGGGGTGGAGCCAACTCTTCTGCACCCACCCCATCAGGACCTGTTGTGGCAGGCCCCCCCACACCCATGGCTAGGGCCAGCTATCCTGCACATGCAGCAGCTCAGCAGCCCAGCATGTGGCAGCCAGCTAGGAGAAGGGCCATCTCTTTGGTTTCTAGGCCTCCTGGGCCAGCTCTCCTGCTGAGGTGGCCACTGAGGGTAAGGCCAGTTCTCTCAGGGTCAGAAAGGGGCAGGGCCTGCTCAGCAATACCCTCGGACCTCAATGTGGCTTTAGGTGGCAGCTGAGACCACAGGACCCTTGGTAACACTGGCCACAGACGTCAACACAGGCCAGCTGCATAGGGCCACAGACCCAGACGTGGCCATCAGTCAGCCTGCTCCTCGATGCCATCGTGTCTCCCATTCTGTCTCTCTCCACAGCACATGAAGCTCCCCACTTCTCTTTCCCATCTCTTCGCCACACATTGACTCATTGTGGTAGCACACCACTGTGCCATAGGCAGGCCTCTGGCTGTGGTCCTCTGCCGGCCTCTTACTGGTCTTTCTACCCACAAAACCTAACACTGTACATCACAGAGAAAAGTATTACTTTTCAAGTGAGTAAATAAATGAAGTAAATGCATGCTGAACCACATAGGCAAAGCACCTGGGACTTTCCACAAGCAGACAGATAAATCTGTCTCTGCAGCTCTGCCAATGGGAAAACACTGCCACTTCTTCCCGGGCTTCCTAAAAAGGAAAACAATCTGGGAACCCGAAGAAGGACAGAACCTTCCAGATCATCTTGTCAGGTGCTGCATGTTCTCTTATATAAATGGAAGCTAACGCCGGATGACCTGAGAGTAAAATAGGGATTAGAAGAGACTTGGAAATGTTGTGACATGGGGTGTGCTGCACTAGCCCATGGATATATCACACTGAAACATAACAATATGTACAATTTGTGTGCCAATAAAGAAATTTTAATTAAAATCATCTTTTCCACATCCCCAGTTTCCTGAACTGAACTAACTCTAAAGTTAGTCTGAAATATCATACAGCTCCAATTTTGCTCCAGTGCAGATTTGTGAGCTAAAACTCTGGATGTAGCACATATAGAACATGACAGCAGATAATGACTGTACTTGTCACCACCGCCCACGGCAAATGACATGGAATTTCCCAGATAAATCCAGATGTTTTTAAATTTCATACCTTTCTGTGCAATGTTCCCTCTGCCTGGGATGACTCTCCCCTATGTTAAAATATTTAGTAATACTACAAATAATAATGAAATATCAGACAAACTATATTTGGTGGAGTAAATCTCAGCAAAAGACTCATGGATCAGGCAACACCCAGATCAGGAAAATACCACCCAGCACTGGTACTCACAGACAGGAGAGGAAAATGGCATACAAGCTGGCTGGCTTTGCTTTACTTAAGCATGATGTGGTGTGGTGGGTTGGCATCTGTGACTGCCGGGAACTCTGCTCCTGTGGTAGACCACTTGTCAAAAAACATTCTCATCGGGTTCCAGTTTGCTTATCCACTGCTAGGCGGTGGTTCACTGTGTATGGTCTGGAAGCATGGAAACAGCTCAGACCAAACTCCAGATAATTTCCCCCCTACATTATCACTTCCTCGACTCCTCACAAACTTCTACTTATTTTCTTATGAAGAAGGTCTGTGAATACATCACAGCCAGCAGCGTATCAATTTCTGTGAAGCAAGAAGAAATCTGGTTCAGCACAACCAATGCTGGGACAAACTTCTAGAGTATGATGCTGAACAGTTTATTTTAGACATATTTAAGTAAAGTACAATTTTGGAAATAGTTTCCCTGTAACAATGAACTCAATCCCATATGCACAAAAAGCTTAAAGCATGACTATACCAAAATTCTTTCACAGAATACTTGTGACCTCTTCCATAAAGATGGGTTCTATGGTTTGGGTGTGGTCTCACATGGGTCAACAATCTATAAAGGACATGAGACATCTCCCATAAGATGGGTTCTTTTGATTGAGGAACAATGCTCAAGACAGAGGTCTAGAGAGGAAGAGTCTAGGATAAATAATATAGTCTGGGAGATTCAAGTGTGGCCTAGCCCTACAGACAGCACAGATCACAAGGCTGTTAACTGCATCTATTCCCAGCCTTCTGGGAGGAAAACAGAGTATACTTGTGTTAAAAAGATAACCCTGTATGTTTACCATTCCTGGCTTCCCTAGTGCTTATCTGTGAGCATAAAGACCTCATGCCTTCTACACCGCCTCTGGGTGTTCTGTTCTTCTTGAGTCCTTCTCAGCCCTGTGGTGGATGTCACTACTCCCTCAAGACAGTCACAACAATTTTCTTGACTTTTTCTGGCATGCCACAGCATAATGTGTGCATGGTTAACTGCAACATTAACACACAAGGCAAAACTCACTCAGTGTAAAAATTCTCCTTAAAAAGTGCCTCAGAAGATGCCAGGCTCAGTTGTTAAAATGTTTGCTATGCAGACATGAGGACTCAAGTTCAGCTTTCAGCACCTGCATAAGATGCCAGACAATGTGGGGCTTGTCTGTAACCCCAGCACTATGGAGGATTCCTGGAGATGCTGGCCAGCTCCAGCTAGCCTGTCAGAGGGCTCTGGGTTCAGTGAAAGATGCTGCCTCAAAAATGTAAGGTAGAAAATCAATTGAGGAAGGCCTCATCCATCAACCTCTGGCCTCCACATACACACAAACCTATACACTTGTACCTTTCACACACACACACACACACACACACACACACTGCCTCAGAAGTCATAGTGTGTTCCCTACACTGTTCAGTGATCATGTTTTCCTCCAGTTTCAGAGCAGATCACCTTTTATTTAGGTGCTAGATAAAAACAGCTGGTTTTTTTTCAGGATCTAAGTCAAACAGTCCACACACATCGTATCTAGAATTGTATCCATTACAGAAAATCTCATGGGAGGAACAGGAGATCTAAGACAGACAACTTAGAAAAGTTCAGCCCCCCCCCCATCTCATGTTCCCCTGGAGCTCTAGGGTAGGGAGGTTGGCAAAATCATCCTCACCAATTAAATCAAAGGAGCAATTGCCAAGGCCCACCTACCTCACCAACCATTATGATAGTGGATCTGTAGAAATAACATCCTGATGCATCAAACATCAGTATAAACTAGGAATCTATGTAATCCAGGATTGTCAGAATTTACATTAAAAGCAAAAACCAAACTGGGATGGAGCAATGGCTCATGGATAAAAGTGCTTGTTTCCAAGTTTCATGACCTGAGTGTACTCCCCAGGATCCACACAGTAAAGAGAAACAGCTTCCACATCTCTGTCTCTGCACGAGGGCAGCCACACCCCCACACAATACACTAAATAGAACAATATATATTTTTAAACAAAAAACCCTGAGGTTGTAACCAAATAGAAATTCACCTGGAATAACGCCTTTTACTGACATACTGTCTTAGTTACTTTTCTATTGCTGTGATAAGACACTATGGCCAGGGAAACTTACAGAAGAAAGGGTTTCTTTGGGGCTAACAGTTTCAGAGGGTTGGAGTTACAACCATCATCACAGAGACAATGGCAGAAAGCAGGTAGGCACAACTCTGGAGTAGTAGCTAAGATGCTGTCAAGTTCAGCTGCCCACTGGGATGCCTTCCCCTTAAATTGAATTTGCCACAGCTTTGGCTTGATATTGCTTTTTAGGAGCATAAAATTTCTCAGGCCTTTTCACAAGTCATGGGTTCAACCTGATGCTGTCTTGCCCTGAGCGCACCCCTCCATTTTTCTGTTTCTCCTTGTCTCTTTCAGCACAAGCCTTGGCTTCAACATTAAATTTTCTTGTGCCCCCTTTCTCCTCAAACTGTACATTTTGTATTTCTTTTTGCCCTGCTTGCTCTTTTACCTTGTTGAATTGCATAAGAGTGATTACTAATAACCACATGACAAAGTCAATATTAGAATGTCTTGAAATCTCCTCTGCCAATAAAATTAGTCCAAAACTTTCAATTTAGCCTCAGGCAGAGTTTTAGGACAAGGGCAGAAAGCAGTCAAATTCTTTGCCAAGATATCACAAAAACTGTCTAATCTCTAGCCTAGTTGCTAAGTTCCCTTCTGAAACTTCTTGAGCTGGGCCTGTGTAGTCAAGATGGCTGTCAGCACTAGTCCCACACATATATTAAAAGAAATGGAATTTATAACACCTAGCTAACATAAACCAGAATTCCCCTTTCCTCCTGAAATGGTGTGAATTAGGATGGCCTCATGGGCTCATATGTTTGAATATGTGTTTCTCAGTTGGTAGAACTGTTTGGGAAAGATTAGGAGGTGTGGTCTTCTTAAAGAAAATGCGTCACTGGGAGTAGATTTTGAGGTTTCAGAAGCCCATGTCATTCCCGGTTATCTTTCTCTCTCATGCTTGTAAATCAATATGTAGGTTCCCAGCTACTACCCCAATGTCATGTTTGCCTGCCTGTCCACTGCCACACTCCCTACCATGATGTCATGGACCCAACCTCTGAAACTGTGAACACCCAATGAACTCTTCTGTAAAATGCCTTAGTCATGGTGTTTTGTCACAGCAATATAAAAGTAACTAAGATGCCTCCATTTCAAGCATTGCTTGCTCCTAACTCCTGTTGCATATCTTGCAAGCAACACCCAAATCTTCTTCTTCAAAGCTAGTGGGATCTTTCCTCCTCTCTACAGCCCTGGAGTTCTTGGACCCTTATTTTGTTGACCAGCCTACATTTCTCCTTCACACTAAATCCTCAGACCAATTCAATCCAAATATCACATGTGTGTTCCCCTTCACCATGTTTTTAAAATACTTATTTACATTAGCAATCAACTGCTCCAGAGTTTTATGTGTTTTAAAATACAGGGTTTTAGCTTCTCCTGAAAAATCAAGAGATCTGTCCATCTGCAGTCTCTTCCCTCCATGACAGCAGATAGGAGCTGAGGAATGGTGTCTCCTTTGGGGTGGGTCTCCCCTGCCACACTCCCCACAACTCTGCTTGGCTTACTTCTTCACTCACCTTCCCTTTGTGGATTTTGTGAACATCTAACTGGCGCCTCTTCTGCCTAGGGCTCTTAAACCCAGGTTTCAGCAAGTCAGAAACAGCTCAGTCAAGGCTGTGCCATACAACACACAGCTGAAGTGGTGTCCTACATTGGGAGGAGCCATTTCTGACTTCTCTCTGCACCCTCAATGTGCCTGGCTCAGAGCAGACATTCAGGAAACCATGATGCTGGGCAAAAACAATAGGACTTTCCCTCCTGTGATTGAAAACACATTTTCTTTTCCCCTGTGCTCTCCTACTCCCCGCCCCACACCCTGCTCTCTTCTGTAGATTCACTGACTCTCTTCAGGCCTGGCCCTGGCTCAGGACTGAACCAGAATGTGAGTTAAGTAAGATTAGAAAGATGTGGCAAAAGCTAGCAAGATGGCTTCATGAGTTAAAGTGCTTTCTGTGTACCTGTCATATAAAGGTGGAAAGAAATAACCCACCCCACAAAGCTGCCTTCTGACCTCTGCACACTGTACATATGTGCCCCCTTCACACACATCGGATATGCATAGTAAATAAATAAATGGCTTCAGGAATGGCATAACCATTAAGAATATGCACTGCCCTTGCAGAGGAACAAGTTTGTTCACAATACCTACATTGGGGATATGGGTGCTCACAACCCCCTGTAACTCTAGCTCCATGGATTTCCAAGGCCTCTGAATTCAAAGGGCACCTGCATTTACTTGAACATAAGCACAGATTCATGCATGCACAATTAAAAACGTTTTTTAAAAAATCTCTAAAATAAATAAAAAGAAGTGGTGGAAGAGATAAGACAAATCCAGGCACTAGTGGCAGCTTCAGCCCCACTGTCAAGGACCCTAGCCAAGTGCTGTGTCCTCTCTGACCAGTGTGGCTCAGCAGCCAGATGGCAAAGACGATTCCATCCCCACAACCCAGGCAGGCTGTGAACAGGCAGCGTCAAGTGTGGTCCTCATCGGCTGAGCCCTAGGGCCCAAAGCTGCCTTGTTCCAGCGAATGATGACTTTTTAATTTTGAGCCTTTGGTCCCTGGTGAGAGAGGTGGAGAGAGGATTGAGGATGGCATCTGGATTCTGCAAAATCAGAGAGACTTTGGGCAGAGAATGACCTTGAGAGGTCATTGCTTGTCTCCCTTCTTCTTTGTCCAAGGCTCAAACTGGGTACCGGGTTCCTTCCTTCAAGAAGACTCTCTCTCTCTCTCTCTCTCTCTCTCTCTCTCTCTCTCTCTCTCTCTCTCTCTCTCTCTCTCTCTCTCACACACACACACACACACACACACACACACACACACACCCCTCCTCCTCCTCCTCCTCCTAGCACTTCTAAAATACTCCAATGCAAAATTGATTCTTAGAGGCAGGCCCTGAATGAACTTGGGGATAGACAAATACATTCAAATATATTTAAGCCTTGGCTTCTTGACTTTGTTTCCTGAAGTGGCTGTCACCTTGCAGAAATCACTTGGTCTTGGTGGGCTGCCATCACCTAAAATGAGGGGAAATTCTAGTCCCTGGTCACTCACAGGGTTGGGGGGTTTAATATAATAATGGGGGAAAAAACTTTTGTAAATTTGACAAAAAAAGAAAAAAAAGAGGATACTCTCCTTGGTGGTGCCATCAACCTTTTCTGTTGCAAAATTAGCTAAAGAGAGACAACACCACACTCCTGATATCCCAGAAGCTCTAACACAGCATCTCAATCCATGTCCTCATATACCATCCAATTTGGTCTGCACAAAAGACAGTAAGAGAGTCAGGACACAGATGGTGGAACCGAGACCCAAAGAGTGGCAGGCACCCATCCCAGCACATGTCCCAAGCTTTGGGAAGAAGCTAGATCTTATAGTTGCTAGCAGAAAGCCTCATATAAATAATACAAATAACACAATTAGTTAGTTGGTCTTAGGTTCAAATCCCAACACAGCCATTTACCAGACTACAGAACATGAGACAAATCACCTTTTCTGACTCACATGAAACACATAGACCATGGAGCTCACCCTGCAGGATAGTCTGTGGATCAAGCCTATAGCTCAGTGCTAGAGCCCTGGCTAGCATCTTCAAGGCCTGGGAATAAAAGTCATAGAAGTGTCTAGCACATTTCCACCTGTTCAGAATCTAGCTGTGTTTGGTTATGACTCATATTTTCTCAAAGCAAATGTGGGGCATATTGTGAGGGTGAGCAGCACACCCCATGTCCCCGTGTGTCAAGGACAGAGGTCAGTGAAGGAAGGTGCCAACAGTTATATTCCCACTGTTTTGGTCTTATTAAATTTTCATCATCTTAAACAAAGGAAAATCACACAAAATGAAAGGCAGGGCACACAAATGATTAATGAGGATAGACAAATAGCAGGACTAGCCGCCACAAGACAGGAAGCATGTTGAAGGGGGAAATAAACTTGGAGTCTATCCTCACACCCGGGTGAGTTCTCACTGACCAGTAACAAGCCTCAAGGCTGCCTGTCCACAGAGCCGCTGCAGCCTGGTTGCATAGAGTCCCTGCTGCAAGGACCCTTACATAAGCCAGGTCACAGGGTGAACTGTGATTTAGCAAAACGCAGAACCATCGTTCAGGAACTTTTCCTCATTACCGGGGTCACTCAGGGCTTTAGCTGCCTGTCCCCAGGGCACAGTGACTGATGCAGTAAGCCCTGCTCCGCCCAGGAGCACAGGTCTACTGTCAGCTCGCCAGCTGCACACCTTCAGCAACGCTCAGCCCTTACAGACCATTCCCTTTGCCACCCTGGGGTCTGTAGTCCCTGTGGCTTTTGGAGGCCTTGGGAGAGCTAAGATGCCCCCACATGCTTCTCTTCTCTCTTCCCCCTTCTTTAGCATATCTACTTCACTAATGATGACATTTTCGCCAAGTGGCAATGACAAGAAAAATTAGTTCACGGCCCTTGGCAACTGAACATTGAGCATTCAGATTAAACGTTCAAGGGGAAAATGCAATCTGTGCATGAAGGAAACCACTTGGTATTTGGGAAAGACTTCAGGGGGGAGACCGCCCCAGGTGGCACACAGGGAAGATGGAGGGGGTCTGAAACAGGTAGACCTGAGTGCTCAGAGGCATAGGACTGGCCACACATGGGAAGCAGAGGGTCTTTGCTCGCCCTTAGCTATGCCAAAGCCTGTCAGAGACCTTGGTGATTTAATGAGCCCCTCGAGCTGGGGCACTGACTATGCTGCTTCTGCCGACTGGCTGTGCCCAGCCCTTCCACAGCCCCTTCTGGCTCCTCCTTGAACCCCACCCCAGCTCCCCAATTATTAAGAAATTATTAAGAAAGTCTAGCATTAGGCAGAGCATGGCAAAGCTTGCTTCATGTGCCCCTAGTGCTACCTCTGGTGCCTTTAAAGGCAAGGAACTCAAGCTTGTGGAGGTGTACCACAGAGGCATGGAGATGAGATGCTGCAGACTTCTCCAGGGCTCAGCCAATCACTTCTGCACTGCCAAGCACAGAGCCAGTTTCAGGGTCAAGAGAAACTCGCTCAGCCTGAGCCCTTGGAGCTGTGTGCTGTAATACTAGCCTGTGCCATTTACATCGATGTCTGTGGACCCTCCCTGAGTTGGGCAGTGAGCAACCCACACAGCCATTTTTCACAGCCTGGGGCCTCCCGCATTGAAGTCTATTTTCACTTACCATTGCACACAAAATGCCTGGGCACAGGCCATGCTTGGTCTTCAACATATGCCTGTCACACATCTGTATAAACACACGAGCTTCTGGGGAAAAAAATACATATGTATGTATGTGCGTATGTATGTATTTGATGGTTTAATGTGGCTTAAGTCTGAATGTCAGGTGTTGTACCAGTCAGGCTTTCCTGTGTTCCCTTTTCTCCATCATGGTGGCTAGTCTGGGCTTCCTGCAAAAAATAAAACAATAAGGTTAGCACTCAGACCAGCTCTGGTTCTTTCTAAAGTTCCTGGTCTCTCTGGGTCCTGACTTCTTCATCTGCAAAATGAGGCTAGTGGACTCCGACTTCTAAAAGCCCTGCCAACCAAGTCCTTCAGACTAGAAGGATGAGCTACTCAGACTGATTCCCACACAGTGCTCAGAGAAAGATGCATGGCTGCTACCACTTCCTCTCTGACCCTTTTGCTGCTGGATCCATTCTCGGCACTGATGGCTTCCAGGTGGCAGGCAGGATGCTGCCCAGAGCTCAAGCCCTTATCTGTCTGGACAGATAATCTCTTGTCTTTACAGCAGCATAAAACCAAGCACCAGATTCAGTCTCTGTGAAAATTTAGTCATGACTAAATCCAGTGTTCTGATTGGCCAGCAAGGGTAAGACTACCCCATAGGCTGAGAGTTGGAAAGCAGTGGTTCTTCAGGGTAGGTATGGGGATATGCTACAGCAGTGCATGATTGTGAAAATGCCTTACATTCTAAAAGACTGGAACTTTTCCTGGGCCTCACAGCCAGAGTTAATAATACTTCTTAAAGTCATCTAAGACTTCAGACTGCTGTCCTACTGAGTATTCTGCCCCTTTGTTTAACCCGCCTTTAAGAGAACAATGTAACAGCCAACCTTACTGGCCTCAGATTTCTCATGCAATCACCTTTTACAACCTCAGCTAATGCATAGCTGTAATCTTAAATTATGTACTCTCCCTTGCCCCTGACCCATAAGTAACAGTAACGTGTGTGTGTGTGTGTGTGTGTGTGTGTCCGTGCACGCGTATGTGTGTACGTGCATGTACATTGTGGTGATAAATGCTGAAAACAACAAATGGGTTGAAAAGAAACCTTACAAAACAAATATCCACAGTAGATGTTGAAAGTGACATGGATACAGTTTGTTAAGTGTGTGCTGTAATGTTTTCAGTACTGTTTGTTCAGTGTTAGGGTCAGGAGAATTGGTTTTAAAAAAAAAACCCTATTAAACATTTCTGTTTAACCCTTTGTTAGGTACAGACAATGGGGCAGAGGAGACAGGGAGACAGGCAGTAGTCAGATAGGCATAGGACTCAAAGTCAGACTCATTTAAAAAAAAAAAAAAAAACAGTTTGGGGATAGGCCACAAACCATAAACTACAGAGATGGGAAGAAGGAGAAAATTCAAATCTGTTCTCGCCCTTGGTCAAAGTACTCCAAGGGGAAGTAAACTGATTTCTTTCCTTAACAGGACACCAACACATTTTGGGTGCTCTGGAGTTATCACTGATGCAGCTGAATCAACGCATTTTGAGAGAATATTTTGTCACATGCTAAGGGGAATCGCAATGGCAAGACCCACCCATACCACAGCCTCATAGACTGAAAGATGGGAGGAAATGGTTCTTTAATGTAGGTGTATTGGTTCATGTCTGTAACTCTGGCACTCAGAGCTAAAGCAAGAGAATTGCCACAAGTCTGAGGATAGCCTCCGCTGTATCTCAAGACTCCATGCAAGAAGACATGAAAGCTTGGCATGATTCTGACTGCAATCCCAGTGGACCATGAGGCTGAGGCTGGAGTAATTCCAGAAGTTTAAGGCCAGCCTTGGCTACAGAGTACAACTCTATCTCAATCACCATACCCCCCCCCCAAAGAAAACAGTATGGAGGGAAGAAGCGAAGTTTTCTAATGGCAGTTCTGGAAAGGAGGGATGCTGGACTCCTGAGACTAAGAATAACTCCCAGGGTCCTGAGCGTTCAAAAGCATTAGGTAGAGTCGATGCTGTGAGAGTTCTGTTATCATAAAATACAATATAACAATGTATATTGAAATACATTGAACAATGCCAAAAGATAGTTACAAAAAGTATGAGGGGTTTGTTGTTGCCTTGATTCACATCTGGTTTTTGGAATAGATTCTCACTCTGTCACCAGGGAGGTCCCTAGGCTGGCCTCAAACTTAATCAATTCTGCCCCAGCCCTCTATGTGCTGGGACTATTGGCACAAGGCACTATAGCTTTGCCATATTCCTTTTCCATTTTAAAATTTTATTTTTTTAATTTTCTTCATTCTGTATATTCATTGTACATGCTATTGTTTAAGAACATTTTCACACACATGTATTTTATATTGACTATCCCCCATACTCTTCTAACTTCACCCTTCCCCTTCTCCATCCCTTTTGTTCCTTTGTTCTCCTAGACAATTTAGCTATTGTTCTCATGTCAAATAAACATGCATGATTTTATGTAGCTATAAAATCTAGGATCCACAAATGAGTGAAAACGTGTCTGAAGGTTAGTTTAATCCACTTAATATGATTACCTCCATTTTCCTGCAAACAATATAGCTCCATTCTTCTTTGTAGCTAGAGAGCTTTTGTGTGTGTGTGTGTGTGTGTGTGTGTGTGTGTGTGTGTGTGTGTTTTATACTTTCTTTATCCATTTCCCTGTCATTAGACTCCTCAGTTGGCTCTATACATCAATTACCATGCAGCAAATACCAAATACTGAGGTATTCTTGATGCAAACTCTCAATGAAGTGATGATTTCCTACCAAGACACCAACACAGTGTAACATTGCTAATCACAAAATAAAATGAAGAATTGATCAGAAACACGAATTCACAATTCTACTGTGAAAGCACACAGTTCTGTGTGTTTCATGAGTGGTGTACACATTTACGCTTGAGGGAGGAGCACATTTTCTCAGTGGTGTGGATGAATCCTTAATTGTAGTCGGAGTGCAGAGCATTGCCATTGGAGCGGTTGTAGGACTCCTGGAGTTTATGACCGTTCTTAAACAGGTTCTCACACAGTAGCCGGGGTTAGCCTGGAACTATGTAGGCCGGCTGTGCTCTTGGCTCAGCCTCTTCAATGTTGAAATTGCAAGCAGGAGCCACCATACCTGGTTCATGACAACTTTCTGCCTATAGAATGCAAACTGTCATGCAAAGTGAGGCCTTTCCATAGGTATGCTAAGTGGTTCTGCATTTATAGCAGTGTGTCTATAATACCACCAGGCTGTGTAAACAGTACAGTTTGTGGGGCTAGAGTGATGGCTTAGTGGTTAAAATCTTGGCAGCTCTTCCAGAAGACTAAGATTCAGTCCTCAGCACCCACATGGTAGCTCACAACCATCTGTAAACCCAGCTCCAGCGGGAATCCACTGCCTTCTTCTGACCTCCAAGGGCACTGCACACACATGGCACACAGACATACACTCCTGTAAAAGACCGATATACACAATAAATAATCTTTTTTTAAAAATCAAGTACAGTTTCAGAGCCAGAGTGGTGGCACTTGCCTGCAATCTGCAATCCAAACACTTTGGAGGGGAAGACAGAAGGATCGTGAGTTCCAGGCTAGCCCTGTCTCAAACACACACACACACACACACACACACACACACACACAAACACACGGGGGGGGGTCCTCACACCACCAAAAATAATTCTGTGTCTCTTCTTTTTTTTTGTTAAAAAATAAAAATTAAAAAATAAAACAAAAACAGGGTTTCACTATGCAATCCACATTGGCTAAGAAGTTGTGACTCTGCCTCTGCCCTATGAGTATGGAGGACATAGGTAAGTACCACCATACAAGGCTTTGAGGCTCTCTTGTAAAAGAGGGGCTTCTCAGTGTTCTTTTTAGTGATTTTAGCCACTAATGCTGTGGCTCTTGTTTTTGTTTTCTTCTTTTCTTAAAAGCAAGGTCAGAAATAAGCTAGGGCATGATGTGGAAGAAACCCATAATGTCTGACTGAACACAGTGGCGACCCTGAGGGTGACAGAGGCAGCCTTCCCAGCTAGTGAAGCCACAAGGTTTGCAGATAATGAAACAGATTGATCTAACACAGGGAGAACCCAAGGCTACTCCAACTCCAAGAGGAAGAGGCGGCAGCTTCAACAGTGTGCTTTAAGGACACATTAGGAGATGGAGAGCTGCACCTCCCGCATTAATTGCCAGGAGAAACACCTGGTAACAGATCTCTTTCCACTGAAGAGAGCAGACAAAGGCCTTGGGCCCTAGACGCTGGGGAGGGAGCGCTTTTCAGGTGAAGTCTGCCAGTGGCTGGCTGTTCTGGTATCTTCTTGAGCTTGGTGCAAGTTTATGGGGGACAGGAAAAAGAACTGGGGTGGGAAGGGGTTTGCCAAAGGATTTTAGAATCTAAACAAAATAAGGTCTCCTCTCCCTTGTCCTTCGGATTTCTGTAGCTGCCTGTGGAGATGGTTTTCTGTGTCAGACCTATTCAGCATACACTCAAATGGAAACATCACTGGAGAACAGAGGAGCGGAGCAGGGTGTTTTGACAGTTCACAGCCTAACAATGGCAGGAGAAAGTTTCTCATCTTCCATCTTCCTGCAAGCCCCCACCCTGGCCGTAACAGGTATCAGAAATAGACCACTGGGAAGGGAAGGGGCTGCAGTGCCCAGAGCTGGAGTCTTCTTGGAGAATGACAGAGTGAGGGAAGAGAGACCTGGAGAGTGGATGGAGAGGAAGGAACCAAGGACCAGTAGAGGAAGACAGGGAAAAGAAGTGAGGACCGGCTAGAGGGAATCACTGAGTTGAGGGTCCCAATCCCCAGGATTATCCCATCATCCCACCATCCAGGTCACCACGGGTCCCGGAGGCGACTTGAGGCTGGAGACGCATCGACCGAATCCCTTGGGGCTGGGGCCTCGGCAGTCACTTCGATCCCGGCGTCAGATCGATGGCCTGCGCCGCCGCCGAGCACTCCCCACCGGGCCAGCGAGGCCCGATAAGTGGGAGCAATTGGGCCTGGCGACGACGAGGCACATCTTCTCGGCGCGGGTGCCGGGGCTCAGCTCGGCGCAATTAGGGCTGAGTGTCTAAATCGGCCAGGCTCGCGGCGGAGCATGTCCCGGCCTCAAGGCAGCCAGCCCCACAGCCGCCTGCCGGCCCCGGGAGGCCACACACTGCGCCTGGCTCGGGCCTCTCCCTGCCTAGGCCATTGCGCCCCCATCCTGTGCCCTGTGTTCATCCTTCCCCTTCCCGGGCCACAGGATCCTGCCTCTATACCGCTGGCTGGACACTGTCTTCTGAGTTTGTTCGGTCCCAGAAATTCCAGGGCAGTAAATTCTGCCAGCTCCTGGAAGCATGGGAACCCTGTGCCTGTTGTAGCAGGAAGGAAGTCATCAGAACTGCTGTCCTCGGTCCACACATGAGTGAACAAATAGGTGCCAATAACGATGCTAACCAGTTTTGGTAATGGGCACACATACGCATAGCAAGTCTCACGAGGGTGATGTTTTATGATTATTTCATAGTGAAGGAAACACCTTTTCACAATAATAGTGAAGAGCCAGGCCTGGACCTGACCACAGACTTCATCATCTCAGGCTCCTGATAACATGCTCAACTTTTCACCAGACCCAGAAGGAAACAAAATGTTCTGTCCTATCTAGTACCTAAACTAGAGAGCGATTACTACAGAAAATTCAGACTTTCTGCTGTATTCCTGGGGTGACCACAGCAGTGGCCAGAAGCTTGGTAAGAGCAGATGTTTACACAGGCAGGTGCTGTTAATATGACTTTGGAGCCAGTCTGGAATGGGTTAAAGCAGAAGAGACAACAAGCAGATTGTAGTTGTCATGGGGTTACCTGGATACAGCCATGATAAACTGAAAACACAGTCAACCTGAAATACATTTACTATAGCTTCCTACCAAGCATCCTAGCTTCAACCTCTCAGAATGCTTACATTAGCCTGGGTAAACTGGGCAAAACCGTCTAACAGAAAGCTGACTATAACAACTGAGGTCTCAGTGCATACTCAGAGGTAGGAGTTTCATAGACAAGCTGTGCAAAAAAGAAAACACAGCATCCAAAACCTGCTGACAGACAGCACTGTGCCCTGTAGAGCATTGGGTATTTTCTTTAATGATCTCATTGCCTATCCTGGCCTAGAAAAAGTCAAACTTCAAATTTTGAGGAAATTTCTTTGGAATGTGCATCACTTTTGCAATATCGTAAGTTTAAAGAAGTTTTAAGTCAAATTACAATATGTTGAAGATCATCTATAATCCAATCTCATTTCTCAGATGGGGAAATTGAGGCCTGCAGAAGTTGTGATTTTATGACTAAAACAGAATGGTAGGTGGCCATCGCCCTTTTGTATGCATGCTGTCACCTGAAAGGAGCCATAGTCAAAGTCCAGATGACTTCTCCATCTAGTTCTTTGGAGACATGCCCTAGTCCCGAAGAAAAAGGAGACTAGAACCCTGGTGCCTCTTCCTCCCCTCCTCTTTTCTCATCCATGTTCTCCTGGAAAGTGACATGGGTTGTTTGTTGTTTTGGTGTGGTTTTGTCTTCTGGGGTTGTTTATTTCAGTTACAGATTCAATATGAGTTTATTTCCTAGCTTAAGCACATGGACATTTTCAAATATAAGGCAATGGCCTTTCCTCTTCCCTTTTCTTCTCCCTCTGAAATAGGTATTAGCATTTTTAGAGCAGATTCTGGTTCACATTATCAAGAAAAATACACCAAGATTCTTCACACACCCTCCATTTACACATAAGCATAGCCTCCTTTATAGCCAACGCTGACCACAGTATTACTTTTCTACGGTTTCCATGGCCTTAATGTTTGTGGCCCTCTCCTAAATTCATGTGCCACAAATTAATCTATATAATAGTTAACGATTATATATACTATTAAATAGCATCAAGTAGAGACCTTGAAAGGCCAAGGTCAAAAGGGCTCCACTTCCTGGCTTTCACAGAACTCTGATAAAAGATTCATGAGAGATCCATGTTTGCCTCATCTGCCATGTGACTGCACACAGAAGACGCCAGCTGTGAGGAATGTGTACATGTAGACAATGAATCTTATGGGGCATTGATCTTGAACTTTCTGGGCTCCAGAACAATACATTTCTATTGTCAGCTCACCAAATAATTGCCTGAATAGACTCCCACAGCAAAGCCACATTGATACATCACTTGTCACTCAAAGCTTGCAGACTGTGGATGTCTTGGCATGCAGTCTATGCCCAAATAAATGTACTATATGCATCCACCACTACTGGGTTACACAGAGTAGATTCACAGCCCTCCAAGTTTCCCATGATCCTCCTGTTTATTCCTCCCTCCCCTCTAACTCTTAGAAACTACCAATATTTTCGCTGTCAGCATTGTTTTACATTTTCCAGAACATCATATAATTGGAATAATATGGTGTATATATGGAGATTCCTTTATAACCCTGCATTGCTTGGTATCTCATCTCTCTCTTATGCTAAGTAATATTCCATTGTCTGGGTATACCACAGTTGACTTACCCATCAACCTACTAAAGAAGATATTAATTCCATCTAAGTATTGGCAAGTACAAATAAAGCTAGTTTTTGCGTAACCTTAAACTTCACTCTTTTGGGGGAATACTAAGAGAAATGATTACTGGCTCATCCCATCACAGTGAGGAAGCAGGAGCTTGAAATAGCTGATTGCATTTCCTCTACAATCAGGAAGAATGGGGCAGGGGATGCTGGTGCTCAGCTCACTTTCTCCACTGTGCAATCCTGGATCCTGGCCCAAGGATGACCCTGCCCATTATCTGGGTCTTCTGGGAGTGGGGAGATGGCTGGGTCTTTAAGAGCACTTGCTGGTGCTCTCAGAAGACCCAAGTTCAATTCCCAGTACACACACACACACACACACACACAGGCACACACGCAGGCATGCACGCACGTGTGCATCAAATACAGGGTTTTTTTTTGTTGTTGTTGTTGTTGTTTGTTTTTGTTTTTGTTTTCTTAAGATAAGTCTTTCCATGTCAAGATAATCCCTTCACTGGCATTCTCGGAGGCTAACCTTAATCTAAATAACCCCTCACAGGTGTGCCCACAGGCTTTCATCCTTGGTACTTGTAGATTCTATGTCACTCCGTTAGCACTACCTTTCACATTTGGTAAATATGTGCTTCCTTCTGTAAGAAGTTACCAAGAAAATACTCAGTGGACACACTAGCATTCCTGTGGTCTGCGCTCTCGCCAGCATTTGGTATGGTCTCTGATCTGGACCTAGTCATTCTAATGGTTGTACAGTAGTGCCTCATTAATTTACATTATCCTAAGGACATACGACATGGAGTATCTTTTTATATATTTATTGTCATGTTCATATCTTCCTAGCTGATTTTAACGGGGTTGTTACTAGTCTAGCCTATAAGTTTTTGAGAATTATTTCTATATTTTGCATAATAGACCTTCATTAGATACATCTTGTGAAAATAATTTCTTCCAGGCTGCCTTTTCCGTCTCTTCTTTCCATGGAGCAGAAAATTTTAATTGTAATGAGGACCTGCTCCTCAGTTCTTTCCTTCATAAACCACACCTTCAGTAATGCCTGCATTTTATATATAAAAAAGTTATTGCCAAACTCAACCTCATATGAATAATCTCCTAAATATCATTTCCTATGAATATTGTGATTTTACATCAATGTTCATAGCCCGCTGAATTCAACTTGGATGACAAGTATAAGTTACGTGTGCCCAAGTGCATATTTTGCACGTGCATATCCAGTTGTTTGGTACCATTTTCTGAAAGGAACATCTTTTCTCCACAGACAAAAATCTTTTGCTCTTTGTCAAAAATAAGGTAGCTGTGTGTGTGTGGTGTGTGTGGGTGGGTGTGTGTGGGGGGGGTGTGTGTATAGCTATTAAAGGCTCTCTAGTCTGTCCTATCTACTTGTCTCTTCATTCCCAAATACCTCACTATCTTGTGACCAGTGTTGTTTAATAATTCATTTTGAAATCACATAGCATCAGTCCTTTGACTTTTTCACCATTGACATTCAGTTGGCTTTTCTGAGCCTTTTGCCACTTCATATAATACTTTGAGACAGGGTCTCATGGTAGTCCTGGCTTGCGTAGAATTTTCTATGTATACCAGTCTGGCTTCAAATCCACTGAGATCTGCCTGATAGATTTATATTTTGCTAGAGTTATAAATAAGTATTTCATTCCTGTGTGTTAATATGTTTTTTTAAATGTCAAGGTACACGTACTCATTACTAATATGTAGTATATAGCAATTGATTTAACACTTAAATTTACACTCCATAACCTTGCCTATGTTGCTTTCTTGGAAGATTTTTGCCTATTCCTTCAGACTAGCAATATGTGACCAATTACAGTTTAATTTCTCCTCAGTAAGTATTGTCCTATTGAATTAGGTATGTCAGGATAATTTTGACAAGAAGTGGGTGAGAATGGAAATTCTTGTTTGATCCTGTTATGAGGAGGGAAGTTAGTTTTTCAACATCACTGTGGCTAGCTGGAGGCTTTGTATTCCTTATGAAGTAAATGACATGCTCAGCTATTTTCCTTTTCTATGGCTTTGAAAATCGTGAATGAATGCTGGATTTGGTCAAGTAAGTTTCCTTCACCTATTAAACAATAATATGGTGTTTCTCTCTAACTTGTACATGGTATGGATTACATTGGCTAATACTAAAATGTTAGATTGATCTTGTATGTCTAGAATAATTTCCTGTTGGTTTTGATGTAGAAATCTTTGTAAACATCATTGTATTCATTTGTCAATATTTTTCTGTGAATTTTTGTGTGACTTCATGAGGAATGCTGGTCATCTGTTTCTTTCTCGTTGTATCTTTGTCTACCCTTGGTGTTAGAGCAATGCTGGTGTTAGAGCAATGTGTTAGGGAATATTCCTTCTGTTTCTGTCTTCTGAAAATGTTTACAGAGAATTTTTTTCCAATTATGTTTGGTAGAACTTTGCAGGTACTATCGGAGCCTAGTGCTGCTTAGGAGGCTATTGGTTAATGATTCTGTTTCTACAAATGATATATATTCATTCAGATTGCTGCCTTTGCATTGCAAAGTGCAAACATATATGTCTAGAAATTGATCTAGGTTATTAAATTTGTAGACAGAATTATTTATATTATTCTGTCATTTTTATATTCATGTAGCTACAGGAGTGGCTTCTTTCTTATAAATGATATGATATTAGCAATTTGTACCCTCTTTTAGTTAGCCTGGTAGAGGCTTGTTGATCTAATTTATATATTCAAAGAACTAGCTTTTGATTTTACTGACTTTCTGTATTTATTTCTTGTTTTCAATTAGATCGATCTCTTATTTTTATTCTTTTCTTCTACTTACTTTGAACTTAATTTGTTTTTCCTTTCAAGATTTCTAAGGCAAAAACTGAGCTGGCTGCTTCTAGCTCTGTCATCTTCCCTGATACATATATTGGTGTTTTAAGTTTCTTTCTAAACACTACTTTTGTAGCAACCTATAAGTTTTGTGTTTCTTTTCATTTAGTTAAAAATATCTTGAAATTTTTCTTGATATATGCTTTCCAACTCACATGTTACTTAAATGCATGTTATTAAATCTCCACATACATAGGAAATTCCCAGCTATCATTCTGTAACATATCTCTTAGATATGTTAATATGGCTGAGAATGTGAATGTGTATTTTAAAAATAGGGTCTCACATAGCCCAGGCTACTTCAAACTATGTAGCTGAGAATGATTTTGACTCTCTGGTCCTCCTGTGCCCACCTCTGTGCACTAGGATTACAAGTGTGCAACCTCACATGTGTTTCTATGCAATAGAGGGAACTGATCTCAAGGGCTTTAGGTACATGTTAGGCAAATACTCTACCAACTGAACTGCATCCACAGACCCACTTTCTTTTCACTGAATTTAGCATCACTTTGTCCATTCATTTGCTTTGATCTATGTTCAAATATATGTATGTATGTATGTATGTATGTATGTATGTACGTACGTACGTACGTTTTCTTGTGTTCAGCCCGTAACTGAGTCTTGGTTCCTGGTTTTCTCCCAGAGTCTGTCTTTCAGTGACCACTTTTACATTGATTTGGAAAGTGGTTTGGGCTGAGCTGGTTCTATTCAGCATGTGTGTCCTCTTTTCTGCTATGGCCCTACTTCTCTCTTGTTTCTGTCTTCTGCTGGTTTTCTGCTCTTTGTGGTTTCCTTCCTGTAATTTGTGTAGTTCAGTTTTCTCCTTTCTTAACAAATGCATACTTAGATTTATGTGCATGTTCTTTTTTAGTTTTGCTTTATTCCAGGTTTACCCTACAGTTTTCAGGATATACTGTGGCTAACCCAACTCTACTTTGAAATAGCCCTCTACCATCTCCTGGGTAGGATGAGAAACTTAGAATGACAAGCTAATCCTAATTCCTTCTCATCTCTAATAGCTCTGTTGCACTGTCTTCACTCGAATCTAAGTATAAGTAATCACATATGCATACATAAAGGCCTACATAAGCACATGTGCATAAATAACTGTGAGTTACTATCATTAGTTTAAGCAAATTGCTAAACCAACTAAGAGTGAGAAAATTCAAGTAGGGGATGACAAGATGGCTCAGTGTATTAAGGCACTTGCCATCATGTCTGATGACCTGAGTTTGATCCCTGGAACACTTATGGAAGGGAAAACTTCCAGTCTCCCCATGTGACAGAGAGAGAGAGAGAGAGAGAGAGAGAGAGAGAGAGAGAGAGAGAGAGAGAGAGAGAATGTAAAGGACATGCAATTGTCATAATTGACTTTCCTCTCTACTTCTGACCTAACCTTTGCTCACCTGCCTTATCTTATACAAGCTCTAAAGAATTTCTTTTGGCATTTCTTGTAAGGTATATATCTACAGGTCACAAATTTCATGAAGCATTTTTTCTTTAAATAAAAATACTCTCCATCCCCCCTTTGCTTCTGAAAGAAACTGTACCAAGTACAAAATTTATTTTTCTTTTTACTTTCATGGTTTCTGAGAAGTAGGATATGATACTTAGCTTTGTTCTTCTACAGAAAAGTAGTTTGTTTCTGTTGTAGAATATTATTTTAAGATGTATTATATTTGTTTACACTGTAGAACATTTGTTTAATGATGCAAAGATTTGTTGCATTCTTTTATGTTGCATTTTTTTTAATATGTGAAGCTGTGGTAATTTGCCTGTCTAAAACACCTGGTTGGTTTAATAAAGAGCTGAAAGGCTAATAATGAGGAAGAAGCAAGGAGAGGCAGGGCCGGCAAGCAGAAAGAATAAAGGAGAAAAAGAAAAAGATTAAGGAAAGAGAAAAAGAGGAGAGATCTCCCCAACCAGCCACGCAGCCACACCACCAGACATCAAGTAAGAAGGAAAGGAAAGACATACAGAAATAGAGAAAGGTAAAAGCCCAGAGGCAAAAAGTAGATGGGATAATTTAAAGTTAAGAAAAGCTGGCAAGAAACAAGCCACATTAAGGCTGGGCATTTATAAGAAAGAATAATCATCCATGTGTGATTTATTTGAGAGCTGGGTAGCAGGACCCCCCAAAAGAGCAAACAGTAAAAACAACCAACATTTTTCTCATGTCATCTTTGAAAATTATATAAGGTGCATGATATGATATTTAGGTGTGCATACATGTTGTGAAAGGATAACTGCGTCAATTATCCTTACACATATGTCACCTCACAATTACCTTTTGTGTTTGTGTAGTCAGAACACATCTCTACCCTCAGTGAGTTTCAAATGCACAATCTACACTACAGTGTTCCCTTTCTTCCTTCTTGTAGTCAGTTTTTCACCACTTACAGTTCCTGCAATAGATCATTATAAAGATAAGATGGTTTAGCTCATGAACCTCCTGCATCTTGCTTTCAGGCATGTGCTAAAGCCAAGTATGAACCATTCGTGGCATTGACAAAGCAAAGAAAGACAGATCTAGGGTTCTAGTAGGCACTAGACACCACCTCTTATAGATGCTACCACATTCCAGTAGCACCATGGAAATCATTGGAGAGCCATGCAACAGACATAGACACTATGCCATACAGGGAAACATCAGAGTTTACTCACCCTACAAAGTGGACACTGCATGCTCTGACCACTTCCCTCCACTCCAAGTTCTGGAGGCTACCATTCTACTCTTTGCTTCTATTATGTTGACTGTTTGAGATACAGTACATAAATAAGTGAGACCATGGGATATTTGTTCTACTGTTTCTAGTTTTATCTACTTAGCATATGTCCTCCATGATCATGTCTGGTTTTGAATTGTCTGACATGCTTTACTTCATAACAGGTTCAAGTTAAGAGACAGAAGACCGGACTGAAACCTCTGGAGCTATGAGCCAAAATAAACATTTCCTTTTTGTATTTCATTCCAAGAGTTTTCATAGTGCTGGAAAGCTGCCTAAAACTTAATTTTATCCTTCTTCTTAGGGGATGTGTAATATTCTACTGCATACTCACCACACTTCTTATCTGTTAGTGGGGATTTAAGTTGTTTCCCAT
Organism: Phodopus roborovskii; assembly: GCF_943737965.1. Lineage (NCBI taxonomy): Eukaryota > Metazoa > Chordata > Mammalia > Rodentia > Cricetidae > Phodopus > Phodopus roborovskii. Next base: position 173,730 of record NW_026126486.1, on the reverse strand, counting down.
CTTGGCGGCTGTCAACAATGCTCAGCTGAGCATGAGCATGCTATCCCTCTTTGGAATGCTGATTTCATTTCCTCTGGGAACATATCCAGTGTGGGGTTTGCTAGATCATATAGTATTTTTTTATAATCTTCGTGTGTACGTATGGTGTGTCTATGTGTGTATATGCGTGAACAAACTCATGTGAGTGTGGGCATGCATAAGTCATAATATACATGCATGTGGAAATCAAAGGACACATGGGTTTCATTCCACCCTTCTGAGATGAAGTCTCTTACTTTGTCCACTGCCTAAGACAGGCTAGCTACAAGCTAGCTTACAGGCTAGCCAACAGGCTAGCTCACAGAGATTCTCCTGTCTCCACTCCCCATCTCATGGTAGAAATCCTGGACATAGGATATCCACTTCCATTCCTGGTGTCACATGGGCTACAAAGATTTGAACTTACATCTTTGCATTTGAATGGCAAGTACCTTACCCACTGGGCCTTCTCCCTAATCGTCATCTGATAACGCTACGTGTAACTTCTTGTGGAAATTCCATATTGTTTCCCATAATGGCTGTGCCAGTTTATATTTTCAATGATAATGCTGAGAATTAGCCTTTGTCTCCAATCACACCAACACTTCCCAAAGCTGCTCTTTTTGTAAATAGCCATCCTGATGAACGCAGTACTGCTGCTGCGAGGTGGTGTGACCCTGTAGTAACCACATACTGACCTTCATGCATGTTGCTGTCCTCATGTTAGAACTTCAGAAGCTTTTCTTAGATGGCAGATCTGGGGTGCCATTCTTAGCTGTTGTCTAAGGGAGGAGTCATCATTACTCCTTTTAGAAAATAGAACTTTGTCCAGCATAGAATTCCTAGTTGTCTGGACTTAGTGGGGAGGGTTTGGGTAGGCGGCTGTTTCAGACAGTGGCCTCCAACTCACAATCTTCCTGCCTCAGCCTCCTAAGCGCTGGATGACAGGTATGGACCACCACACCCAGCTCCTTTCAGCAGCTTGACCATACCATCTATCCTATCTGGGCATGAGCAAGCCACTGAGAGCCTCATGCGGGACATCCATTACATGCCGTTTTCTCTTACTGCTTTCAAATTTTCCTCTGTTCTTGACTTCTGTCAATTTAACGGCAATGAGCTTTCCTTCGGTGGTCCTACAGATCCTATGGTGGTTCTGTGGGAGACACATGAGCTTTGTAGGTCTGGCTGCTGAGTTCCCACCAACCCTGAGGACTTCTCAGTTTCTATCGTTTTCTCTCTTCTCCCTAAATCTCTGTGGTGCGTATTCTTCACTGTTTTCATTGCTTTTGTGGTTTTTCCTGTCGCCATTATTCAACCCAATCCATCTTTGAATTCGGGTTCTTCTGCCAGACCACTCTGATGTTGACTTTCTCTGGGCTTTCTGATTGTCAGTTTGCTTTTTAATTTCAGTAATTATGTTATTCAGCCCCGGAATTTCTTGTTAGGATGTGTGTGTGTGTGTGTGTGTGTGTGTGTGTGTGTGAGTGTGTGAGTGTGTGTGTGAGTGTGTGTGTGAGTGTGTGAGTGAGAGAGAGAGAGAGAGAGAGTGTGTATTCTTTTTCTGAGGCTCTTTCAGTTTTTATTGTCACATCTTTTCATGTTACTTGCTTGCCTGTCTGTGTTCACTCTTAGGTCACTGAGCTTCTCTGGAACAATTCCTTTGCAGTCACTGTCCAGTGGTTTGTAGACCCTTTCTTCTCTCTGCTCGATTACTGCAGGGCCTGTGTTCTCCAGTGCCGTGCTTCTCTGGTTTTCCACGTTTCTGCCTTGCTTTCTTTAGTGTCTGCTTCCAAATGTCACGGTCTGGCCTGGGTAGAAAAAGCCCTACTCTTAGGATTCAAAGGTACCAGCAGAGTGAGGAATGTATGCCTTTGGGTCCAAACCCAGACGGGCAGGTGCAGGGATGCTTATGCTGGAGGGTGTGGGGCCATCTCCGAGGTGCAAGTAGAGGCTGTGTCTACTGATACACAGACACAGAAAGAGAGAGAGAGAGAGAGACAGACAGACAGACACACACACACACACACACACACACACACACACAACAAAACAAAAGATTCCTTCCTGTTCAGGAGCTAGATATGGTAGATATGGCATGCACAGCTGTGGTGCATGTCCAGGCCCGTGGGCATGCATGTGAAGCTGCAATGAGCACCAGCCCCACACACAGGCTTACACACAGCAATAACTATGGCAGCTCTGTGGCACACGTGCAGTGTCCTCGGCCCATACCAAGAGTGGCCCCTGAGAGCATAGCTGTGCATAGACTGGCTGGTGCTGATGGGATAGCAGTGGCTCTACTCCAGTAGGGGCCAGATCATGCAATGGTTCTGGCTCTGACAACCTGGTCAGTGAAGACTGGGAAATCCCCTGCAGTGGTCACCAGAGCTGCGAGGATCTTCAGGGATGAAGGCTGCTGAGGTCTACATTTTACTCTACCACCTCAGGATATGCACAGATAAAGGATTTCAATCTTGGGCTGCCCTGGACATGGAACTAGACAACAGGCAGATTGCTGCCTATACTTCCTGCTGCAGCCCGAACTATTTTCGTTCATGAACACTGACTTCACTGTGATGTGAATGAAAGTGCAAACTGAGATTTAATCTTCTTAATACGCAAATCAAAGATTTTTAAAATCTTTGTTTCTTCTGCTGTTTGAAAGTGATATGCTACATGGCATTTGTGGACAGTTCGTCCAGCTTGCTGTTCTCTGAGCATCCTGGAGTGGGGGGTGGGGACTTGCGTCAGTATTGTTTCAAAGTGTTTCCTTCGTCCATCCCTCTTGCATTCCGGTTGTGCACGCTTACACCTTTTGCAGCTGTCCCGTAACTTGCACCCTCTAGTGTAGGACATGTTCTGAGGAGAGCAGTAGCAGCTATATATCTGGGGCCTCCTGATTGGTGGCATTATATCAACTTCTGTTGCAGGTTTCCCTTGTCACTTCTATTTAACAGTAGAGAGAATTGAGGTTCTACCAGATGTGAACTTGCCCAAGGTCACAGCAGAATCAGTTGGCTAATGAAAAGTCAAACCCAGGTGGGTCTGACTTCTGACCACAGCCTTCACCTCTAACATTTCAGCTTGCAGAGCTCCCAACAGTGCACTGTGCAGTGGAGATAACAGAGAGAAAGTGTAGAGGGGTGAATACCTGGGACCCTTGGTTCACCACACAGACTAACTCAAGGCTTCATCACTCTGCCCACCAGTGACAAGCCAGAATGGGTCACTCAGCGACTCATTCCTATTTCTGGCAAAGACAGACCAATAGTAGCTGAGGTCAACAGCTGGGGTTGGATGCATGAGTGTTCTAAAGCCCACATAACCTTGGTACACAGAGAAATCTGCCCCTTCAGTCACTGTGCTGCTGGTGATATCCATCTGCATTGCTTTGCTTAGTAGCTTCCAGGTACAAAGGCTAGTCAGTCTTGACATTGCCAGAGGAGGCAGCTGAAAATAGACTTGGCTTCTATCTCCCAAAGGCACATGGCTTTCCTCATCTCCAAAGAGACTCCTTAGGTCAAGCAGACCAGGCACAACTCAAAGGGAGAGGAGTGAAGGAGTCCGTTCTTGTCTTTGGGGGCTTCTGGCCCAGTGTTGAGGCCAAGAGCTGTGGTCTCCTGGTGCAGCCTGTTTATCCATGAAGTTGAAGCTGGGAGTAGGAACCAAAGGCCAGTTTCCTTTTCTCTTCTGTGACTCCCACATCTCTTGTGGACTCTGATTCATTTTCTTCTATCTCAGGATAATCAAACAGGTACTTTAGACTGCTTGTATTTTTCAGTTACCTAATAAAAGCCATCGTGCAGCACATCTTTGGAACTTGCTAGATAAAATTTCTAGTTCTTCCAGAGTTGGGTAAAAAAAGTAGTGAAAATGAGTACTGTTTGTGTGTGTTCACATAACAATCCAAATGACCAACAACCAAGAGCCTCCCCCCCCACACACACACACATACACACCATCCACTTTTTGGAGGGATGGGGTATATTCCTCTCCTTTGGTCTAGACAGTACCTGTCCTTAACCTTAAATTCCAGTCTTAGCCTGGTCCCCAACCTTCCCCTATAGTGAACTATAAATATGTGCCCCTCCCAACACCCCACACCATCAATGTATTCTCTTGCAGTGCAAGAGAGACTCATTTGGTAGGATGAAGGATCTTGAGATGATGAGAAGTTGAGTCTATATTGTCTATTGGGACCAATGTCATCAGAAGAGTCAAGGAGAAGAGGTGATGACTGAAGAAAGATGAGAAAATGCTGCATAGCTGGCTCTGAAGGAGGGCAGGGCCCTGTGCCAAAGCAGCAGGTAACCTCTAGGACCTGAAAAAATAAGACATGAATTCTCCTTTGAAACTTCCAGAAGTAACACAGCCCTATGGGTCTATTTCAGACCACAGAGACTATGACTGAAAGCAACTTGGAAAGGAAATGCTTATTTGCCTTACATGTCCCAATCACAGCCCATCATTGAGGGAAGCCAAGGAAGGAACTCAAGAAAGAACCTGAAGGCAAGAACTCAAGCAGAAGCCATGGAGGAAAGATGCTTACTGGCTTGCTCCCCATGGCTTTCTCATACAACTCAGGAGTGGCAACACCCACAGTGGGCTGGGCTTTCCCATGTCAATCATCAGTCAAGAAAATGCATTACAGACTTGCCTACAAGCCAATCTGATGGAAGTAGTTTCTCAATTGAAGTTCCCTCATCTCAGGTATCCTTGGCTTGTATTAAATTGACAAAAAAACAAACAAACAAAAAACAGCACACTTGGGAAGTGTAACAAAAAGAGTATGGTGGTGGTATGTGTTACAGCAATTACTGGAAATGGCTATGCCATCCTTCTACTGGGGTCCCTATGTGCCTGGGATATTGATTTTTATAATGTTAGCAGGCTACCTGCCTAAGTTACATTTGGTTTTCCAAAAATCCATCCACTGTCCACAATCTTCTAAAATTACACCTCACACAGCACAGCCTGCTCTCAGTTCTTGGACAGAGGGCTGCAGCTTGTCTCCTTTACTAATCAGGCACAAATCCAACATCAGAGCTGGCCTTTCCATCTCTGTAAGGCTAGCCTCCCTGCTACCACAGGGTGCCTTGGTGCTCCTCCTAGCTGACTGGGAGTGAGAAGGAGAAAGCATCCCTGTCTATTGCAGTGACTTCAAGCATCCCCTCCTCAACCTCCCACAGCATAGCTCTTTGTTGGTGACTGTAGGTGTTGGGGCACTACAAGGGCACTAATCACACATACCCTGATGCCAACCATGCCATTCCCAGCCTTTGGAAACTGCCGAAACAAAGGGAATTGTTACCTGCATGTGAGCTGGCTGTGGGTCTTGAGGGAGCACCAAAACACTGTTGAAGGCTGGTGTTCCGCAGGGATTGCTGTGGGAAAGGTCCTGTTCTCGGCCCTTTACAGGGGTGCTTTTCTTTCATTCTTGCACAAGGAACTATCATCCCCATTTTACTGATGAAGAAACTGAGGCAGGGATATTTGTTCAGGGTCCCATAGCCAATGGGGCTAGGATTCAAATGAGGCAGCTCACTCAGTAGTTAGCACCTGAAGCCTCTAGTTAAGCACCCAAGCTGAATGAATCTGACTATATCAGGAATGTAGACCTCTGAAGAGCTAGAGAATGAGAAAGTGGCAAAGGAGCTTTTCATCACTGTGGCCAACATTACCTGCCAGTGACAGTCTGAGGAAGAAGGGGTTATTGTAGTTCATGGTTTCATGGGATTTAGTCCATGGTTGCTTGGCCCTGTGTACCCTACATCACGGTGGCCGGGCATGTGCTGGGAAGAGTTGTTCTTCTGAAGCAGAAAAGGGAGGGGGGATACAGCATGGAGCCAGAGTGAGAAATACCCCAAGGACAACTCAGTTGCCTACTTCCTCTAACTAGGCTCTGCCTCCAACTTTCACCAACTCCCAATACTGACATCAAGGGATCAGTTCAGATGTTTGTAATCTGATGTCTCTGGAAACACCCTCAGAGACACCACTAGAAGTGCACTCCACTAAGCCCTTAACCATGTCTTAATTCAATCAAATATACACTCAAGCTTGCCTGTCATGGAAGACTTCTGAGAAAGGTGTTTTAACTTGTTTGTCAGGTTACATCTTAAACTACCCCTCCCAAGATGGCATTACTGGTAGTCAGGGTCTCAGACAGGTGTTTCTGGCCTCCTGATCTCTTAGTCAAAGGATTGAAGTAAGGGCTCAATGATTTTTAAGGAGGCTTTTTTCAAAGATAGAACAAGTCAAATACATTTTGGGGAGTGAAGTGGGTCATATGAATGAGGGTACTCCAGGGCCCCGGTTATTTGGCAGGCTTCATTTATGGGGTTCAAGGGAAAGAAGAGTTTGGCTGCTAAGGCATAGCATGGGTAGTTCTCTGTTTTGATTGACAAGCTTAGATATTATAGGCTTTGCTCACTGCTCATGTCTCTTCCCATAATGCATCTGATCTTAATCATATGCATGCCCAATTACATGTAGACATAAGATGATAAAGAGGGATTTTCTCTAAAAGTTTACTCAAAGGATATACTTTGCCTTACATCCTCCCAAAAATCAATGCAGGCTGGACCGGTCCTTCTAGCCTTCTATATGGAGGTGTTAGGAATAGAATCTAAGTTTGATGGTCATTAAGGAGAGAAGATATTCATTCTATAATTCAGGGAGGGCTGTGCATGTACCTTGACACAGATGGGGTCCTAGTTTGCTAGCAGGCTTCTGTTGTTCAAAGAGAGGTATGTATACATTATATGTGCATGTAAAGATCCTATGTTGCCTATGTATTATTAGAAGAGAGATGTCAGTACAGCCCAAACCAAGTGCAGTCCCATGTAGCTAAGCTGTTATTTACGTGTGCCTTCCTCAGTATCTACCTGGGACCTCAGGATGTGAATTTGTTTGAAAGTAGGTCTTTATAGGTATAATTAGTTCAGATAGGCTCATGCTAGATTGGGTGGGCCCTAGCTAAATTCTATAAGAAAACCATGAAAGAGCTAGGCAGGGTGGCTGTATGCCTGGTAATCCCAGCACTCATAGGGCTGATGATTTTGAAGCTAACCTGTGCTATATAGACAGTTCAAGGGCAACCTGTGCTACAAGAGTGACCACAGAGGGTGAGGCGAGGGACACTATGGAAAGTCACAGAAGCATAGTGGGAAAGCTATGTGGCAAAGGAAGCAAAGATTGGAGGGGTACCTCTACAAGCCAAGGGATGCCAATGACTATGGCATGAAACAGAGCCAGGGACTGGATTCTCCTCTTGGGCCTTAAAAGGGGACAACACAGCCAATGCTCGGGACATTAGCTTCCAAAATGCCAGACATAAGACGTTCTTTTGTTTATGTCACTCAGTTTGTGTGTCTCATGGTAGCCTTAGGAGACAAATACAGTTAATAAATTCTGGCCCCTAAACAGGATAAATGGAAGGGAAATAGTTTCTATTTGTTTCTACTGAGTGAGTCTTTAAACAAATAAGATATGATATAAAAATCTATAAGCAAATAAGCAAGGCTAGGTGAAGGTGATGAAAGTCAAGCGTCCACCTTGCTTTTACCTTGGTGAAGGCTGGACAGCTGAGGATCTGCCTACTTCCCCCACTTTCAACAGAAAGCAATGGCTGCAGCTGCAGTTTGCTTCATGCCCTGCCCTGCTCTTGTGTGAAAATGATGCTCAAGACTGTCCTGCCTCTTATCTTTACCCTAAATAAGCACCATTGGAAGGACCCAGTTCTGCCAGACCATAGGCCAGGGAGAGTCAATAATACTGCAAACATCTCAACCTGAACCCAGATGTGAGGGCACACCTTACTAACTCCAGAACTCAGGAAGCTGACACAGGAGGATCATGAGTTCCAATGCAGCCTGGGATACTTACTGAGATTCTCTACCCACCCCCAAAGTGTCAGACTCACGCCCAGAAAGACCATCTGAATGCCTGAAGACCTTCACTAAGAACATGCACGTAGCCACGATCTCTGTCGCTGTCAGCCCTTTAGGGGCAGTACAGAGGTAAGTTCTCTTGTTTGAATTCTTGGTCCCCAGTTGGTGGAAGTGTTTGGGAAGGATTAAAACTTGTGGCTTTATTATAGGAGGTGTATCACTGGGGGGCAGGCCTTAGCAGGTTTCAAAAGCCATGCCATTCCCAGTTAGCACTCTGTCTCATGGTTGTATTTCAAGATGTGAGCTCCAAGCTACTGTTTTAGTGCTGTGGCTTGCTGTCAAGCTTCCATGCCATGAGTGTCATGGATCCTAACCCTCTAACACTGTAATTCCCAAAGAAAATCTTTCTGTAAGTTGTATTGGACATTGTGTAGTATCACAGCAATAGAAAAGCAGTTAAGACAAGGGGATTGGTTACATGTTTGAGAGGCTGGCTAGTTTTTGTTCCTATTGTTTCACTTTATACTCTTTGACACTGGATAAATTAAACATTCTTATGCCTCAGTTTCCTGGTCTGTAGAATGAGATCAACATGTTTCCTGTCACTGGAAGTTTTAAGAAATAATATATGCAGCACTAATGTGAAGTCTGGCAGAAACATACAAAAGATGGAGGCAATTGTGTGCAGAGCACTCCCTGCACCCAATAAGTAGGTCTCTCCTTGCTTTTGAATGCTGTGTTGAGTGCTTGCTAGTCTGTGGATGGACTGGGAGGGTTGAGATGAGCTGCTTCCCTTCCCCCTGCACATCTAGGTACTTAGGAGGAATACAACACTACAAAAGGACACATGCAAGATGTAAGAGGAAGAATGGGTAACAGAGAACAAATACAAACATTGTCACAAAGAGCTCTTCTTATGATTGAAATGTGTGTGAAGAAGGAACAGAAGATTTTTAAATCCATCTGGATCAAGACAAAATTGTGATGAGCACAGAGCAGGCAGAGCTAATGCTGCCCTGACAGCATAGAGCAGGGGAGAAGCAGGCATGTGCAGGAGCCTGGCCCAGTCCAACCTCGCCCCTTAGAGCACATGGAACAAGCACTGTGGGATGGAGGGGAGGCCTAGATAGCTAAGGGCAAGATGAGTGAGTACCAGACCCCAAAACATCGAACCATCAGAATATCAGTCCTGGCTGCCAACGCAACCAGTAGATGGTGAATGCATGAGGGTTTAAGGAGCCAAGAGAGAAGACACAGAATATCTTAACCATTAAAATGAGTAGCAAGTGTAAAATGCTCTGAAGTCAGGGGAACTGAATGACTGAAACCTAAGCACCGTAGAAATCGACTGTGCTTTCACCCCTAGGATCCTTTAAGTTAAATCCACTTCAACCTCCATAACGCTGTACTTTAGCTGTCTGGGGGATATTAACTCAGGCTATCTCATTATTATCTACTGGTGTGACAGACAGAATAATGACAGCTGCAGCATTATCCCCAGAATCAGAAAAGTGTGTTACACAGCAAGGAGAGGTGACAGTGATAGAAGTCAAATTGCTAGTCAACCTTGACATGACCTTGGTGGCCATTATTTGGGTAGTAATCACAAAGTGGAAGGGGAGGGATTTCAGAGAGATGGAGTGGAGGAAGCAAAAATTGAACATTGAAGGGGTTCATGAGCCAGAAATGTACACACCCTGTAGAAGCCAGAAAAGACAAGGAGATTACTCCAAAATGATACATGCTGTTGCCTTTGCTCTTGGTTACACACCAGAACTCAATGGTGAAACCCTATTGCTAAAGACACCACACACTTTGGTCACAGGACATGAAGATATAAGGTTGGTACTGACCAGAAAGCTCCTTCCCTGCTGACCAGTTTCACAGTACCAGGTGCTATGTAAACCACCAGGGGAGAAGCCATCAACAATTTTATCCAGCAACAAGCCCTGTGAACTACAGTAATAACTGGAATGGCAAGATAGGCTCGTGAGTACAGTGGTGCCACAAATACTGTGGGAGGAACTGGCTCGTTTCTGATTGGGTTGAAGGCGAAAGGTGAGAACATCCTCCTGGTAGTTGTCCTCTACTGCTTTGACACATGCCAAGAATGCTCCCTTGCACATAAATTATTTGAAAGACTTTTTTTTTTGAGACAAGGACTCACTTGGCATGTGCTCATCTTGGCACATGCACACCCACTCTCACATATACACAGGGATCATAAGAATTAAATTATATAAACAAACCCCATTATGACAAATTCAGCAACCAGGCTGAACAGAATCAAGGGATGGCCTTAACCAGATCATTGATTGCAAAGTGTTGGTGACATGATGTCTAAGAACAAACTTGTACCCCGCCATACTAGTGAAGTGCTCTTGTGGCCATGCCACAGTGCCATAGGCAGTGGGTGTGTCCTCTGTGTGACTACTTACTGCCCTGAGTAGGGAACTCATGTCAGTGGAGTGCTCAACCATATATGAGACATCTGTATCTCCACTCCTGCGCAGGGCTCATGGGCCATCGAGGAAGAGGGGTAAAAAGACTGAAGAGGCCAAAGACGGACAATCCAGAGAAGATGGTGCCCTACACCACTACATTGTCTTCATTTGTTGTGACAGCAACAGGCAAGTAACAAGTGGACCTCTGCGCCTCCTTGTGTCCATTCCAGTCAGTGAACTGTACTGTCTGGCTGTGGTGATGAGCTACCTGCTTGTCTGCTTAGCTTACCCTCCGCATGGCTTTCTTGCACAGCCTGCAGTGAAGGCTTGGGGCTTCCAGCTTCCTGGCTTCGCAGCCAAGGGAAGGGAGCTGTCTCACTTCCATGTAAGCTTTGCCATCAGAGCCTCTAAGCTGGCCTGCATGTGTGGAGGTGCCTGGGGAGAATGACCCCACCGTGACTGCTGGGCTGAACATGGGTGACAGGAGTAAAACAGTTGCCCAGTAAAGTAAAAATATTGTTAAATATCAATTCCACAAGAAAAGACATTTTTTTTTTTTTTTTTTTTTTTTTTTTACCTAATAGAAATGTTAACGGGGACAGGGGTGCTCCCTTGCACACAAGTTATTTCACAGACCTTTCTTTTGAGGCAGGGTCTTAATACATCGCTCTTGCTGGCATGGAACTCACTACATAGACCAGGTTGGCCTCAAACTCATATAGAGATCCACATACTTCTACTTCCCGGATGCCGGAGTCAACGGTGTGCACCACCACACCCGGATGAAGTTCCTTTTTTGTTAGTTTGGCTCAGGACCCAGTGACAGCACAACTCTTGGTGGATATGCAGTTAAGATTCTTGAGCAGCATGCTCAGGTCTTCTGTGGTTGTGCCTATGTAGAGAGTAAGCTTTCATTTGGAGGAAAATCACAAGAGCGCTTCACCGGTACTGTGAGGCACAAAGGCATCTTTAGACATCACACAGTCAACACTTAAACATCAGTGAACTAGCTAAGGCCACCCTTTGATCCTATTGAACCTTGTTGAATTTGCTATATTAGGTTTTGTGACTTGAGACAATTTGCAACTTCCCCAGATAAATGATAAAAATCTACCTTAATACCACACTGTCCACAGTAGCCCGCTCACAGCTGTGGAGCTCAGTGCAGTCCATCTGGGTTTAGGGTGTTGCATCACTCACTCAAGGAAGAAACAAGCCTAAAACAGAACCTGGGTCTCCTGGCCAAGCACATGAGACTAGACAGAAAAGCCGAGGCTCTGAGCCTTGTGGTCATTCCAAGGCCAGTGTCTGAAACAAGACTACAGGAAGAGGTTGAGTCAATAGTGAACCTCCTTCAAGGGAAGATGAGGAATATAAACCTGGCAAAGGGTAGATCTGGGCCAGTCCTGGAGGGCATGTGCCCAGGCGAGAGGCTTTTGCTGTTTCGTTGTGCTTTTCCTTTAAAACAGTCAGATACTGTAAACAGCTTCTATTGTGCTATCTCCTTCCCCTCTCACCCGTCTCTCCATCTCTCATCTCTCTTCCTTTCCTCCCCCTGTTCCTTCTGTTCTTTCCTCGCCTCTCCCCACCCTTCCCCTGTCTACTGAGACTCTCTTTCCTGCTCTCCCGTGTTTCATGAGGAAGGTTATGGTACTGAGGGCTGAGATTTCTCCTTGAGCAGATGCCCAAGAGTGCCAGGTGTTTAACATTCAGTACCTGTGCACAGCTTGTGGGCACGCCATATTTTAGTGTCTGTGTGTTTAGTCAAATACTGAGAACATATGTCTCTTCATAAACCTCCTCCGAGGACTGCTAAGAGTAATTCCAAGAACCATCTTAAATGTTGTGGAATCCACCTTTGCCCTCTAGTGGGAAGGATTCATTCTCAAGAGCTCACTAACTCTCCCTAGACCTGCCTCACCTTAACCCTCCCCCTCAGTAGCCCCTGGCCCCTAGGAAAGCTTAAAAGCCATAAGCAAAATGGGCAGAGGTGGCATGCCAGATGCACGTGCCCAGCACCTATCCATCTCCAGCATTTAACGACTATGCTTGCAGGAATGAAGGAAAACGTGCCACCCAGCACTGCAGAAAAACAAAGACACTAAAATTTAAGTGTGGAGTAAAGCTTGTTTATGGACTTCACTGGAGAAAAGTTGCTGTGGACTGCATCTAGAGAACCACACTGCTGTTCCTTGGGACCTTCTGGCAGGGTTGGGAAGCCACCGAGGCTTTGTCTAGGTTGAGCAGTTGCTTGTTGCCATTACCAGCAGAAGATTGTTTTAGCCAAGATTTATTTGCAGGAAGCAGACCATTTAACAACCCAAGATTGAGTAACAATGCAAATTATAAAGCTTTGGGCATGGATTTCAGAGAACAGTGCAGTCAGACTTCTGGAACCATGCATGCCAATGTTGTTCAAGTGTCATTACAGAGTGGCTGCTACCTTCTGAGCTCCTTTCATATCTTGTTTCATTTATGACTAGTAACAAGCCTCAAAATACCTATGAGTGTCTCTGCTTTCCAGATAAGGCAGTTGAGATTTGGAAATGAGAAGTCACTTTTCCGGAGCAGCTAAATGCTCAGTGGTTAAAGGCACTGATGACCTGCGTTTGATTTTGGGTCCCAAAAAGTGGAAAGACAGAATCGATTTCTCCAAGTTGTCCTCTGATTTCCACATGTGACTATGGTATGTGTGTGCATGTGTGGGTGTGTGTGCACACACAATGAATAAATAAATATATTTGTTAAGTAACTTCTCCATAGTACTGTCATGACAAGTGCTGGTCAGGACTCTGATGCAAGTTTTCATATTTCAGAACCTGTGTTCTTTCTCTGACTCCTATGCTCTTTCAATTGTGCTAGATGAACATTCTGGGATGTTTCAAAGGGTCACTGAAGAAGAATACCGTGGAGAGGGGCTTAGGAGAAGGATCTGGACCCTCTATAAGCATCTTTCCATTGCAGAAACACAGAGTTGCCAACTGTTGACCATAGAGATACAGGCTCCACTCTGCATTGTGGACCAGTCTCCTGATCCAACAAGGAATCAGCTACAAGTAACACACTTACCCAATTTGGAATAAAGTATTTTTCTTTTCCTTTTTACTTTGGTTTTGGTTTTTCAAGATAGGGTTTCTCTGTGTAGCCCTGGCTGTCCTGGAACTCTTGCTCTATAGATCAGGCTGGCCTCAAGGCCTCAAGGTCACGAGAGCTGGGGTTAAAGGTGTACGCCATCACTGCCTGGATACAAAGTGTTTTTCTAACTCAATTTCAGCATTTATCTGTGTCGGGTGATTGCTAATCTTTTATTCTCCCTAGAAAAATAATTAATCGATATTGAATAACATAAGCTCCAAAATGCTACCCATTTACTTCATTCAACAATCTTGTGGCCTGTATGTTAGTGTGTTGAGAGAATAACAAGATTTGTCAGTGTGCCAACTCATTCTTCAAAGAGTGTTCATAGAGTGTCAGCTGCATGCGAGAAAATGGTCCAGGCTATGTCCCAACCTCTGGGTGTCAAAGAGTAGACAATGCAGATGTATATCATTATTGCTTCTTTGTATCATAACTGCTTCTGGATAATGATTCCTTCCTCTCCCTAAAATGTATCAGTTTGTTGGAGAATAATTAAACAACATTTGAAAATGGAAATGTGTTCAAAGATTGGGAGACTCGAACTTGTTAATAAGTCAGTTCCCTGAAAGGTGGTGTACAGATTCAATGACAATCCCAGTCGATCTTTCTATAGACATTGGCAGACTGAGTCTAAAATTTATATTGGAAAGCAAAAAACCTTGAAAAAGAAGAGTAATATTGGAGGACTCAACTATGTGGTAGTTAGGCTGAGTATGGGGTTGTGGAGATGGCTCAGTGGCTAAGAGCACCAGCTGCCAGCACCCGCATGTGGGTTCAAAATCATCTGCAACTGGAGTTCCAGTGGCCTCCAAGGGCAGCAGGCATGCACATACGCATGCATACATGCTGGCAGAACACCCATGTACCTAAAATGTTTCACAAATTAAAAGACTGAAGGCACAGCTGCTGGTTCTAGGTTGCTGGGGTAGGGATAGACACACATCAATCAACGGAGCTGAGTTCCAGAGAGATCCTAATGTGGTTAGTTAACAAAATGCTAAAATAATTCAGCACAGAAAGGTTTGTCTTAACAAAAAATGGTGCTAGACTCCAAGAGAAATGAATGCACCTCAATTCACACCTTGTAATGTATTTGAAAAATTCAAATTGGATCACAGATAGAAACATAACACCTAAATTTCCAGAAGAAAATACTAGAGTCTTTAGGTTGTTGATCCAGGTAAACATTTCAAATAGATAACACCATAATTCAATAATAATTTGACAAACTGAACTACAACAAAAAAATAAATCTTTGTTCCTCAAAAGACACTGATAATAAAATGCAATTATATGCCCCATACACAGATAAAATATCAGGTGTATCAGATGAAGGAAACTTGCAATTCAATAAAAAACTTAAAAAGACCTTTAAGTCCTTTGAAAAACAAAAAAGAGGGTAATTTGAATAATTTCTGGTGAAAAAAATAACATATGGGTGTAGGTTTGTATCAGCTTAACCATTATGAACAACAGTATAGTGGTCCCTAAGAAAACCGCTATAAGCTGGACATGTTAGTGCACAGCTTTAATCCCAACACTTGGGAGGCAGACGCAGGTGATCTCTGTGAGTTCAAGGCAAGTTCCATATGATTCATCTATCCCACTTTTGTGTGCATGGCCAAGGAAATAAAAACAATGTACACTGAATGCCCAAACTTACTGTGAGATTATAGAAACGTTGAGATGCCCAAAAACAGATGACTGGCTAAAGAAAATGTGATCTAAACACACGATAGAGTGTTATTCAATCATAAAGAAGAATGGAGCCCTGCAATTTTTCCACAAATAAGTAAATAACGTACATAACATTAAGTGAAAGACACAGAAAGACAAGTACCCAAGTTCTCCTAAGCATAAGCTGAAAAACGAGGAGCTGAAAGTGGACTAGTGATAACTATTCTATTCTTGGGGCGGGTGGGAGGTTGACAAGCCGCACACGTGTGTGTAAATGCCACACTGAATCCCATTTAATGGACAGCCACTACATGCTCATAAAAAGTGCTAAAAGAGTAACAAATAAGTAAATGAAAAGATGCACAGTGGAAGTGGAATTAAGATCACAGTCAAGTAAACAATGCATCCGCTAGAAGAATAGCTAAGTGTGTTCTGGTGCAGGAGTGTGTGCACCAAACGTCACCCCCTCACCCCTCACTCCCCAGCCCCTACCCCTGAAATGCTTCACCTGATAGCAGTAGAATGTACATTATCCTTAAGCTTGTATGGAGAAGGATGCCCTCCCCCAACCCTTACTCATTGCCACTTGCAGCTGGTGAGAGAGCTAGCCCCAAAGTCATGAAAGTGGGAGAGCTAGCCTGCCTGACCCTCGCCAGCAGCAGCACACAGGAGAGCAGGTCCTGCACCCTGCCTGAGCAGCACACTAGAGCTGATCTTGTTATTGGAGGTGCAGGTGAGCCAGCACTGGGGATATGAGAGCAGGAGAGCTGACCCTGCCCCTCCTCATAAGTCCCCTACAGCAATCAGGAGAGAGGACCCTGCACCTTACCTGAGCAAACGGTAGAGCTTTTCCCTGGTGGTATGAGTGTAGGTGACCCAGATCTGAGGACCTGAAAACAGGTGAACTAGCCCCTCTCCTTGCTGTTGACTGTGTTGGGTGAGCTCACTCAGGTAGTGATGATGAGGGAAAGCAGGTGGGCTAACCAATGCAGCTACTACCCAGGCCCAGAACCAAGGCTATGAGTTAGCTCACCCCAACATCCACCTCATCTATGAACTGTTGGAGCATGTAAAGGGGACAAACCTACAGATCCAAAATAGCATGATCTCCATGACACAGGACAACAACAGGATATCCAACAGGAGCCCCAGTGGTGTAGCAGAAGTCAAGAGGCCTTGAGCCAGACCAATGACTCATGAATATGAACATTTACAAGTAAAGATGAATGGACTAAATGGTAAACTATGCGACTCAATGAGCCAAACTACAGCTTCCACAACGAGACTTTTCTTTTTATTAATTTATTATTTGTCTTATTTGTTTTTTTTTATTTTTCATTTAAATTTTGTTTGTTTGGGATAGGAGAGGTTGCAAAGGTGAATACAAGGAGACAGGGGGATAAATGGGATCAGAATGCATGATCTGAAATGCACAAAAAAATTAATGGAAGTTAAAAGAACTAAAACAAAACAAACAAAAAAGAATTTCTTACAATGTATTTTGAGCATTTTCACCTCCAAATTATCCCCTTACTACCCTCATTGCTGAGTAACATTTGGTTCAAGGAATATACCACAATTTGTGGGAGAAAAAAAGAAAACATCACTTCTAAATGGGTGAAATAAACACAAGACACCAGTAACTGATACCAGCCAGAAATTTATGAGCTTCCTACAAAAAATACAAAATAATTATCTTCAAAAAACTCAATGGGCTCCTGTAACCCATAGACAACTAAATGAAATCAGAGAAACAACACATGAACCAAAAGAGAAGCTCAACAAAGGGACATAAATCATTGAAAAAGAACCAAATTTAAAACCCTAGAACTAAAGAATAAAATAACTGAAATTAAAAGTTCCATATTTAGCTTCAGGAATATATTCTGTAAAGGATGGAGGTCAATGCCTTTGAAAAAAATCATTCTGAAATTACTCAGACCATAGGGGGGGGGAATGAAAACAAGTGAAAAAGAACCTACAGACATTACAGGAAACCAATAAAACAAACCAAAAATCATTTTGCAGCACCCAAAGAAAGCACAAAATTACAAAGGTTATTTAGATAAGTACAGATTGAAAACTTCTCAGCTCCAGAGAGAGAAATGAACATACAGATCCATGAGTACAGAGCAAGTCAAATAGTAAATATAAAGAGATCCTCACCAAGATACAGCATAGTCAAATTCTCAAAAAAAGAAAATTCTGAAAACACTACCAGTCCAGAATAATACTATCTTTTTGTCCTTCAGAAACTGTGATGGCTATTCCTGGTTGTCAACTTAACTACATCTGGCATTAACTAAAACTCAAATGACAGGGCATACCTGTAATTTGTCTTAATTAAATCATTTGAAGTGGGAAGACTCATTTCTAATCCAAATCCTAGAAGTTAGAGATCAACCTTTAATCCAGCCTTTTAAGGTGGGAAGACTACCTCTAGCCTGGGCCACATCTTCTTCTGGCAGCCTCTATAAAGGACATGCTCTCTCCTTGCCTGCTTGTTCTCACTCGATTGCAAATCCCTTCCTTCACTGGATCAGAGCCTGCTTCTTCAGGGTTCCATAGAATACTAAAGACCAGCTGAGACATTCAGCCTTGTGGAATGAACAACTACTGGATTCTTGGATATTTAGTTCACAGCAGCCATTGTTGGACTAGCTGGACCATAGCCTCTAAGCCAGTCTAGTGAACCCTTTCTATATGCAGAGGTTCATTCTATAAATTCTGTTCCTCTAAAGAACCCTAATATGGAAATTAATAAAGACTTTGGCAAATAAAATCTTCAGGAATTCATTATCAATCACAAAACCTTCCTTTTAAGAGATGTTAAGGAGAAGTTTTCAAGCTAAAGCAAAGGACAGCATAAAAATATCACCTGTGCATTGTGTTACACACCTTTAATACCAGAAATCAGGAAGCAGAGGCAGGCAAATCTCTGTAAGTTCAAGACCAGCCTGGTCTACATAGAGGGTTCCAGGACAGCCAAAGCTACATAGTAAGACTGTCTCAAAATAAATATGAAAATATAAAACTTGTTGTAAAGAAAAACACAGGGCTATTACTCTTTTGTGCACAGAGGTCTTGTGGTGCCCCATGAGGAGAAAAGAGCTATTGGTACAAAACACAATGCAGTTTTTAAAACTCTATTCTAAAGTAGTTTTGACATCACTCAGTAACTTACATTATTCGACAAACTGCTTTAGATTCTACAGCTAATCTCATCTCTGCATAAATTACCAGGATTATTAACATTTCTTACTTTAATATCTTAGGTAATAAATGCAATTCAAAATTACAGCAGTTGTGGTTGCAATGTTGATATGAGCCTAAACTGCTGCAAAGAAATTTTTAGGGAGGAAGGGGGTTGGCAGGATGAGAGGGAGCTAAGAAAGATTGGGGCTGGGAGTAATTAGAATACATTACATATATGCATGACATTGTCAAGGGACGATTTTAATTAATAGTTACTTTTATAATACAAAGTATATATTTTGAAGAGTAAAAATAAAAAAAATTAAGATGTTATTAATAGACTCTCACCACACATCCTACTAAAATAAGCCTTTATTTTATTCAACATTAAGCAGCTGGAATTCAGCCAAATAAACCATATCTATGGTGTGTTCATTTGCTGCTGTATCATACTAATCCACCCACTAATTTATTATTTGTTTGATTTGGCTTTTTAGTTTTATTTTTTTAATTAGGACAGAGTAGCAGGCTTTCTTGCTGCTCTTTTATGTATTGTGTTGGTGTCAGAAGCAGTCTTTGTGGGGCTGCAATCAGAGCCAGGCGAGCGGCTCCAAGTCTGTACCTGAGTGGGGGAGTGTGGATGAGAAAAGACAGAGAGACAGAATAAAGGTCAGGAGGGCAGATCAGTCAATACTGAAATGCCCCGAGTTTATACACCACTCTTATATGCCTTATCCGAAAAGGAGAACACAGTATTATGTATACAGAACAATCAGACTTTTCTTCCTCACTTATTCTAAGGGTTCAGTAACCACACCTTAGCTCCAACTTCTTGTTCCCTAGCCTTGAGACCATACCTCAGATTCAACTCTCCTTCCCTAGCTTTGACAGTCAGGAGTAGCCACACCTCAGATTCAGATCTGTTGTTATTTAAAATAAAACAGCTAAATGTCCTTCTGTAGCCACTTCTTTGACCTTTAGGTCTTGTGACTTGCTGAGGACAGCTTTGAACTCTCTGTCCTTGTGCCAAGACGGAGTGCAGCCATCTTTATGGGCCCCCACAGCTGCGGCTCTCCCTCTTTTCCCCCAGCCGGTACCCCCTTTCTCTTTTCATGCCATTCCCAGCCCCTTCCTTAAAACCTCTTTCCCCCTCTCATTCCTCTTTCTAGAGCTATGACCTACACCTACACTCACTCCCACATAAGTAACTGCACATGCATGAAAATTAAAAGCTAGGTGCTGCAAATGAAAGAGGACAAAAAGCGTTTGTCTGTCTGTGCCAAAAGGTTCATTCACAATATAATATTTTCAAGTTCCATTCATTTTCCTACAGAGTTTTTTTTTTTTTTAAATCTGAGTTTTGTTTTGTTTTGTTTTAAGACAGGCTCTTCCTTGAACTCATGGAAATCTACTGGCTTCTGCCTCCTAACTGCTGGGGTTAAAGGTATGTACCACCATGCCCACTTCCCTGCAAAGTTCTTAATTTTGTTTTTCTTTATGGCTGAATAAAATTCAATCATGTGCTTTAGCATAATTTCACTATCCATTCATTCATCTGTCGATGGAGGTATCGACAGAAAGTAGGCAAGTTCTATTTCCTTGCTATTTTGTGTAGATCTTCTTCAAAAACCCTGTCTCAAGCAGTGTTCCGTTCCAACTTTCTGCCTCATTCACACCCAAAACCATGGCTCTCATTTGACTAAACAATTACCAGGCCACTACTGCACTGGACCCTTCCGTGCCCTCTCTCTCTGGGGACCTGTGCATCCGCTCACCTGTGCTTTTCCACTTGCTCTGGCACCGGGCACCTTTCTCCTTGCTACACTTCCCAGTTGACTTTGTGGCTGTGGCACAGCTCATAGTCATTAAGGTAAACGGTCCAAGGTCTTCAAGTCATCTCGCCCTGACAGCTGGGCTGCAATCAGAGTACTTCCAGGGTTTTTAGAAAGTCATGACATCGAAGATGAATGTTTTTAGAAATCCTTCCAATGGATTAGTAGGAGCTGTCTAAAGTAAGTGAACAATCCTGAACCCATGTGTGACCCAGCTGTGAAAAAGTTTCTCTAGCCACTAGAAATGTCAAGACACAGAAGGCAGAGTGGTGGCCCACTTAAAACTTAATTCAGCTCTCATTTTTGACTTAGAGAAATTGAGGCACGGATGAATTCCTTGACTCACCCACAGCCGCTCAGGGCCTGTCAGATGCCGAAAGTGTCCTCTTAGCTATTGTACTGGGCAGCTAGTTTTTCTTCCCTGTGGTGGCATGGCTGAGGATGTCATGGCAGTCTCCAGTGCAGTCTAACTGATTCGATGTGTCTGGGCTTAGAGTTTTCCCTAATGCCCCAGAAAGATGAATAAGAAGTGGCCCCTGCCCTTGAGAAGCCCACACTCTAGCAAGCTGGGCATTAATAAAACCAAGAATAAAGGCTACCACAGCTCAATGCCTGGGGTGGTTGGAAAAAACACAGAGGCTGGTGCTGAACTTGATTGGGGAGGTCAGAAGGGTGACATTCAATCTGTGCAAAATCCATCCTGCTTTGTTTGTGCATCTACTCCAAGAGTAGAATAAGAAAATGTTCTATTTTTAACTCTATTTATTCATTTCATTCCATAAATATTTACTTGAATATTCGCTGAGTTCTCTCCTCATATCAGATTCCGCGTGGCAAAAGCAATGGAGAATGACTAGGGAAAAAGCCACCCTGGCAGGGGTGGGGACACTCTAGGACAGCCTCAACGATGATAGGTACTATGCAAAGCAAAGCCAATAATGAAAAAAATCTAAAGGCTGGAAAATGTGATTCTCAATCACATTAAACTCTGACAATTGCACACCTCCTTCTCCCTCTTTCGAAGCCTGCTTTGGGAGGGAATAAATACATCTATCATTCTTATCTGGGTGCAAATTTAAATTTCAACACATAACTCTCTGAGGTCATTGTGGTTTAATTTTTTATAAAAACAATCTTTTAATATAGACAGGATATTTCCAAGGCTTAGGATGCAGCCCAGTGATTGGTCTGGCATGGGCAAGGTGTTGGGTTCAACACAAGACAGGGATGGGGGAGAAGACAATACCCTCATAAGAAGTATGGAAGTCTGTGAAGGAAAATGTGCCGTGCGCTGCCATACCTGCCATCCCTGGACCCCACACCCACAGTACAGTGAGCACAATCGTCCTCTACCTCACCTCCATCTCCAAGTCACCACTGCAGAAGGGTGTCTTCTGTGTTGGCCCCTCTGTGCAGGAGCTGTCAGACCATGTGTCTCACCTCGGTTCTTCGTGGTAGATTCTCACTTCCTGCTTGGGGCAGCCACTCAAATCCACTCTTCTCTCAGCACATGTGGCCTGGAAATACAGCAGGGTATCCCAGCGGGAGGCAGGGAAGCTAGTGGACTCTTGCAACTGTCTTTGGTCTTTCAGGCAGACACCCCATAGAGTGCCTCAGAACACCAAGCACAGTAAAGCAGCTGTAGCAGTTAGCGGTTCAGTAGCCCAACTTGGCTTCCGTGCCCTCCTGAAACCCAGCTCTCTGGGTTCACATTCCTGCAAGCTTCAACAGCAAGCCTGTGCCCGGGGCCTGGAGCTTAGATTATCAGGATCTATCATGTTATTCTTTCTTTTAAAAATCCTCCTGATGAGCATTTAAAAAAAACAAAACAAAACAAAAGTCCCAATGTTTTACAATAATCTGAAATTCTTAAATTTGACAGAAAGCTACAGATAATACTGCACCTCTTTCTGGAGGCTGTCACTTCAACTTAGTAAATCAAAGAATTAGTACTGATATTAAAACACGTGTGCTTCCTCTTTGGAAATGGTTTCTTTCCAAAGTTTTGTTTTTGTTTTTGTTTGTTTATTGTTGTTTTGAAATAGGGTTTCTCTGTGTAACAGCCCTAGCTATCCTGGAACTCGCTCTGTAGACCAGGCTGGCCTCGAACTCACAGAGATCCCTTTGCCTCTGCCTTCTGAGTACCGGTGGTGTGTGACACCACCGCCCAGCTCAAAACTTCTTTTTACATCTTATTTCTCAGATTTTCTGGTTGCACATCTTCCTGGTAAGAATGCCTGGGTCACTGATGCTGCTTTCATTTTTGTTTCTCTTGCATCTAAAGTACAAAAGAGATCTGCTCCATGGCACCATGGACAGTGTAAATGAAGTATTTCGCTGAACATCAGCCGCCTGCTCAGGTCCATATTGGTCAGAGCAGAGAGAAGGCTTACAGAGGTTCCTGGCTAACTCTTCCACAGAGAGACCCAGCCTAGCCAGGTGATGATGGCCACCTAGGGAGGTAAGGATGTGTTGTTCTGTCCTTACTTGTGCCTTCTGTGTTTAATCCAAGAGTGAGCTCTTGCATGTTGTTGGTACTGTAAGTCTAACTCAGACATCTAAGGAAGATTCAGCATGTGAGTCATCTTACTTTCCGATTTTAGCATTTTATTATGGTTTATTTGGATATTTAGATGGTTGGTTGGTTGGTTTGTTGGTTGGTTGGTTTTAGTACAGGGTCTCAGTATGTATCCCTGGATGACTTGGGACTGCTACATAGATGAGGTTGGCCTCAAACTTACAAAGATCTTCCTGTCTCTGCCCCTTGAATGCTGGGATTAAAGGTGTGTGCCACCATGCCCAGCCTCACTAGTTTTGTGAATGCTGGGATTGAAGATACGCACCACCATGCCCAGCCTCATGTAGCTTTTCAAAGCATGGTTAAATTTTCACACCTGAGATTGGCTGTCATCTTGGAATCTATCTAGGGTCAGTTTCCTGTGCAATTCACCTATGAAATTCAATGCAAGTGGGAAAAGGTGGCCAATGCAGTGACCGAGGGAGTTGGAGAATGACCCTGGTGCCTGACTGAGCAGTGTGAACCCAGACATCACCCTGATACATAAGCCCTTTGATTTTCTTCTTACCTGTGACAGCCAGGAGGCTAACTTCTTCAGCCTTCTTGAGATCACAGGATCACCTCTCATGGAAATTGCTTACACTGGAAAGTCTTACATATTTTATTATATATATTCATTACATAAAATAAAGGGCTTCATATTGAGATTTTCATATATGTATACAATGCACTTGAGCATATCCCTTCTCATGCTCCTTTCTCCACTACTGCTGGCTAAGTCTTTTTTTTCTGCTTCTCTTTAAATTGAAATATAATTATATTGTTTCCTCCCTTGCTCTCCCCCCTCCATTCCCTCCACACACACACTCGCTCTCAAATTCATGACCTCTTTTTTTAATTATTATTGTTATATATGTGCGTATGGACAAATACATAAATACAACCCATTGAATCTGTTCAGTGTTGTTTACATGTATATCCTTTAAGAGCTGACTACTTGGTATTAGATAGCCACTTAGGAGACTCATTCCTAAGGAACACTAAATCACTAATTTTTCTCTCTCTCTCTCTTTCTCTCTCTCTCTCTCTCTCTCTCTCTCTCTCTCTCTCTCTCTCTCTCTCTCTCTGTCTCTAAGGAGTTATCAGTTGAATTTATTTCTTCATCTAGGAGTGGATCCCTGTGAGATTTCCCCCATCTGTGTTGTCTGTCAACTAGGTTTTGTCATTGTTCAGGTCTTGTTTATGCAGCCATATTGTTGAGATATCATGGGCCTAGCTTCCCTGTCATATTTACAGGACGCAATATTGCCAAATAAAGTATCATGTATGCATTGTGTATGTATATTTGTGTGGGCATGTATTCATGTTTTATTTTTCTGTTAGTGTTGTCTAAACTGGTTACATTTCTTAACTATTGTGAGTGATACAGAAACAAATGAGAATTGGCAATTATCTCCAGTGCTGACTTGGAGCTCTTTGAATATACACCCAGGGATGTTACAGGAGAGGCACGGTGGCATTCACAACAGCAAGAGTGAGTGTTAGCAGCTCCTTTCTGACATCACTACCAACCCTGAAGCACGCAAAGCCAGGGTTCCTCGATCAACTTCGAAGTTCCACCTACTTCCACCAGTCAGCTCCTTCCAGCTAAAGGGTCAATAATCTGATAAAATGGTGCTACCACCCAGGGAACAAGAGTTCAAACCTTAAGCCTATGGAGGACATTTCAAGCCCCCACAGTCAGGTGGGGGTACTGTAACCCCTCTCTATTCCATACCCTTCTCCAGAGGCCTCTCAACACTGGCTTTCTTTGGGGGTTTATGGAGTAATTCAGGGAGATACTAGCTGTTCCGTGACCTGGTAGGACTCTGCAACAACCTTGTCCAACCACCTCCCTCAGACCCCCTGCTTTGCCCCCCCCCACACACAAGACTCTTGTCAATGCCTCTCGGCTGCCAGGACATCTTCTGTATGGGTGAACAGAGCTGCAAACCCCCAGGCCCACTTGGCCTCTGTGGCATCCTTTTAGCCCTTAGGAAACATAGTCCTGCCAAATGGTTAGGTGCCTATTTCACAACCTCTGTGCCATCTCTCACAGCTAGCATGGGCTGATCCCACTTTCCAATCTAGACAAGAACTGGCGCTGGTCTCCCCTTTGTTTTATGACCCCAGAGTTCTGCAGCTACTTCCAGGGCTAAGAACACCTTTTACAACAGTGGCCCCAGAGGACCCTGCAGTTTCCTTCGGTGAGTAGTGTCCTCACTAATAGGAGGGTCAACTCCTTCCTCGGCACAATGTTTCCAAGTTCCCATTACAAGCACCAAGAAGGGACAGCCTTGATAAAATGGCACGTCATCCTCACTAGACTCCTGACTTGGAGTCCATACAGATTCCTTCCCACCAGGGAGGAACTGAGTGAGACGGTTCCAGAATGCCTGCCATCTCCTCCAATGCTAGTGAGTCTAAGGCTCACTTGCTGCTCTCTTTTGGGTTGTGAAAGCTCTTCGGGACAGTTTTTCTGTGTAGGGGCTTCCATAAGAGTGCCAAGATAGTGGGATAATGTCCCTTGTTTTGCTTTCTGTTGCTGTAATAAAGCACCATGACCAAAAGCAACTTGTGTGGGGAGAGGGTGCATTTATTTCAGCTTACCATTGTAGTCCATCATGAAGGGAAGTCAGAGCAGGAACCTGGAGGCAAGAACTGAAGCATAGGGCAGGGCATGGAGGAATACTGCTTTCTGACTTACTTTGCATGCCTTGTTCAGTCTGCTTTCTTATACACTCCATGTCTACCTACCCAGGGGTGACACTGGCTCCAGGGAGCTGATTCTTCTCACATCATCACTAATTAAGAAAATGTCCTACTGGCAATCTGAAGGAGCCATCTTCTCAATTTGAGGTTCTCCTTCCCAAATATGTCTAGGGTTTTGCTAAGTTGGCAAAACCAAACTGTCACAAGTACTTATTGCAACTGCCACTGTGACTTTACTCTGTGTAGTAGGCTTTATGGTTGTGCTTATTTTATAAGTGAGAACCCTATTTCAGTTTTTACCTTAGGCTTGCATTGTGTGTTTAAACAGTTAGCCAGGTGATGGGAGATAGATGGGCAGAAAGTGAGTTAATGGATGGATGGTGGACAAGTGGATGGACATAGATGAGTGTGTGTGTGTGTGTGTGTGTGTGTGTGTGTGTGTGTGTGTGTGTATGGATGGATGGATGAATAAATTTCAGCTTGTCCAAATCTAACTAATTCTCATTTCCAGGATAAATCCTCTGTCTTAAAATTACCATTTAGCATCTCAGTGTATTCTAAAAATTTTCAGAAGACCCATGAAGAGGGATCAAAAGACTAGAGGTCCCATTTGCTATGGGCTTCATTCACCTGTGAGTAAAGCTGAACTCCAAGAAACTCAATGCTGCTAGGCTGGACCACTGCTGGCATCATTATAGGCATCATGATCTCCCTCCCAGTAAGTCAGTGACACCCTGAGAAATTGATCAAGGATGAGACCCATGAGACCACCCATCAATGTCTAAAAAGAGACAGGACCACTATACAAGGCATCCACGTACAGTCAAAGAAGACATGGTAGGCAATAGGAGGCAGCCAGCTTCAGCTTCAGCTTGGTTATCTGAAGAACAAGGGAAGTATTTCTGTGCCAATTAGATACCACTGGGTCACAGCAGATTAATTCACATCTACAGAGTTCTATACAATCTCCAAAGAGCTGAGCATTATGGTATATACCTATTATTCCAAGCATCTTCAGCATAGAGTTCTTGGGTAGATGGAATCTCATTAACTGACTCATGTCATCCACCAACTGTTGTGGGTTAAACAAGAAATGTCCCTGGCAAAAAAAGAAAGAAAGAAAGAAAAGAAAAGAAAAGAAAAAGAAAAAAAATAACTTCCTGGACTCATAGGGCTTATAGGGGCTCACAGAGTCAACATGGGACTGACCTAGGCCCCCTACATATATGTGACAGTTATGTGGCTTGGTCTTCTTGTAGGGCTCCTAACAGTGGAAGCAGGGACTGTCTCTAACTTTCTGTTTGTTTCTAAATAGGATTTCTCTGTGTAACAGTCCTGGCTGTCCTGGAACTCACTTTGTAAACCAGGCTAGCCTCGAACTCAGTGAGATCTGCCTGCCTCTGCCTCCCAAGTGTTGGGATTAAAGGCATTGCAACCACTGCCTGACCTTGTCTCTAACTCTTTCTTTAGCTGGCTTTGAGAACCTAGTTCTCATACTGGGTTGCTTTGCCCAGCCTTAAATACAAGGAGAGGGGCTTAGTCATACCACAGCTTGATATGTCATGTTTCATTAACGTTCCTGGGAGGCCTGACCCTTTCTGAATGGAAATGGAGGCGGAGTAAATTGAGGAGGGACAGAGGGGACAAAGGATAGGAATATATGCGGTTTGGATGTAACATAAATAAATTTAATCTAAAAATACTTTTAAAAAGAAATGTCCCCTATAAGCTCATGTGTTTGAACATTTGGTCCCCAGTTGGGGTACTGTTTGAAGAAGTTATGAAACCCATAGAGGTGCAGCCTTGCTGGAGGAAGTATATCTCTAAGGATAGGCCTGAGGGATTTATAGCCTTTCCCTACTTCCTGCTTGTGCTCTTGGCTTCCTGTGTGCAGCTAAGATGCAAACTCTCAGCTTTGCCCTCCTGCCATCATACCCTCCCTGCTATTGTGGATATCTAGCCTCCTGGAACCCTAAGGGAAATAAACTTTGTTTTAAGTTGCTTTTGATCATCGTTACAGAAAAGTAACTAATATAACATCTTGTGAGCCAATCCACAAATGCAACAGAAATATGTTGGATTATCCCTGATAGTATCACATACCCAACCTAGAACTTAGGAGGGACAGTTCTCACCCAAACCAGTGGGCCAAAGGGAGAGAGCAGGCCTCTGGGGCAACTTAAGGAAGACAGCTGCAGCAGGCGCCCAAGGCAGCCTTCTAACCCTGGTTCTCAAGTCTCCAGGGTGGATGTAATTTATCTAGTTAACAGACAAAGTAGATCAGCCCCAGGGGCTGTCATGAGGTTTGTGGACAACTGAAAAATGCCAGAGGGAAAGAAACAGATCTTCTCACCCTCCTCCCTCACTTACTGCTGAGGAAGCTGAGACCAGGAGCCACCCAGGAGTCAGACCCCAGTCTCCTGACTCTGGCAAGAACTGTATGTACTAGCAAAGCTTTGGAGTGGGGCATGTGCCCTGTCCTCTAGTCTCCTCAAGAGCAAACTTTTCTTAACTCTTTCAAAATGTCACGGAGAACATGGCCTCGTTGTGATGTTGGGCTCACTGGAAGAGCAGGCTACTTTTAACTCCCGTGTGTGAGTGTGTGTGTGTGTGTGTGTGTGTGTGTGTGTGCGCGTGCATGCGTGAACCTACCCCTGTCCAAGGGAAGGCATAGGACACTGAAAGGCTTATGAAAGTGGCTGGGAGGAGACAATGCTGCAGCCCACTAGCAAACCACTCTCTGGGTCAG
Source organism: Phodopus roborovskii (assembly GCF_943737965.1). Classification (NCBI taxonomy): domain Eukaryota; kingdom Metazoa; phylum Chordata; class Mammalia; order Rodentia; family Cricetidae; genus Phodopus; species Phodopus roborovskii. The sequence continues at coordinate 145,513 of NW_026126486.1, read as the reverse complement.
TCGGAGAAACATACCATTGTAGGCAGGTTGTCCTTTGGGCTACCAGCTCACAAAAAAAAAAAAAAAAAAAAGACACAGAGACTTATTACTAATTATTAATGCTCTTCCCTAGCTTAGGCTTGTTCCTAAATAGTTCTTATAACTTAAATTAATCCATATTTTTTAGTTTATATTCTTTCATGTGGCTCGGTTACCTTTACTCTGTACTACTGCCCATCCTGCTTTCTCCGGGACTGCCTGGCGACTCTGCCTTCCTTCTTCCCAGAGCAGTCTCTGTCCAGAAGTGCCTGCTATACCTCCTGCCTGACTATTGGATGTTTAGCTTTTTATTAAACCAACCACAGTGACATATCTTCACACAGTGTAAAGTAATATTGCACAGTACACCATAGGGATAGGAAGATGACTAAAGATGATTAAACTCTACCTTTAAACTGTGAAAAGACAAAGGCAGCCAGGAGAGGGGGGTGTGGGGAGGAGGAGGGGGAGGGAGCAAAGGGTATTGGGAGGATCCATGTGAACAAAGCACAGTGATGATTATGGGTGAAAATTTCCCAGAAAGTCCATCATTCTGGATGCTAACTAAAACTAATAATAAATAAACAAAACCAGCTCGAAAGGGACAGAAAGCATGGCCTCAAGGGGATGGGCTGCTATTATTCTCAGCCTTATACCTGTTGCTCCTGAAGTCTGAGGTAGGACACTGGTAACAGATGTAACCATCCATCACAGTGGGGACCCAAGTGCTCCCATTAGGACAGCACAGATACTCACATGAAACAAGAGGCGAGTCAGCGTCTCATGTAGTGTAGGCCAGAATTCAACCCACACGGAGCCAGGGACAATGAAAGGCTGGCCAGTATCTCAAGCAGCAAAGACAGGCCCCACTCACTGGGTGTCAGTAGCTCCCACATAGGACAAAAGCTTAAAGCCACCAGCTTGGGAGCTGGTCTGAGCAACCCAGAGAACAATAGAACCTGGAGAAGAAACAAGAAAAGGAAAGGTTCCCTGGAAAGCCTTCCTCCCCTGCCCTGCAGGCCCTTCCTCCTCTACCCTGCATGCCCCTCCTCCCCTTCCCTGTATGCCCTTCCTCCCCTGCCCTGCAGGCCCTTCCTCCCCTGCCCTGCAGGCCCTTCCTCCTCCCCTGCCCTGCATGCCCTTCCTCCCCTGCCCTGCATGCTCGTCATTGGCCCTGCTTTCTGTTCTTTGCTAGGCAGTCAAGGATTGCCAGCAGCTCTGCACCAAGGTTAAAGGCAGTGCAGGTTGCTTTGTCACTGCCTAGGACACCTCTGTGCCTCTTCCTCCAAGGAATCCATTAGAAGGTGTGTTTGGCAAGGTCCTTGCCACCTGCAAACAGCCATTTTTCTCTGGAAGTTAATTAGGATAGACCTCTGCCCTGTGTGCTCAGAGGCCCCAGGGTATTATTTATTACAGAGGGAAAGACCCTGGAACCTCTTGCCCCAGCTTCCAGGGCCCGTGCCTCCTTCAGGTTTCGGCCTCCTAGGGTTTGCCTCAACTGTATTGTGCATCCCTGTTTCATTTGACCATAAGACACTCCTATAAGGGGCCAAACCAAGGAGCTGTCCTCACCTGGAACGATGAACAAGAACAGAGAGGTCAATTCTGAAATCACACAGCCAACAGGCATTCTGTCTCTCCAGTCCTTTACGCAGCATGCTATAGAATAACAAGGTAAAAGTTACTCTCTATCCTCAGAACTCACCTAAAACGATGGAACTACTAACATTGCATAATAACATATCCTTCCGTTCTCAGCTAAGAAACAAGTTCGGTGAGAAGGGATTTATTTGTTCTAGTCGATGTCAGCACCTGGAACTCACAACTGTAGCAGCTACATTGACGGAGTGCGCCACCACAGGCCAGGTGTGGCAGCGCAGGCCAGCCATCGGGAGGGGGCAGGGGGGGGCGGTGCTTAACCTTCACAGTAGCATGCAGTGGTCTGCTGGTTTCCTGGCACCCAGAAGCTGGCAACAGCAAAGTTTATTGCCTTGAGCGCTGAGTTTTGAGGTTAAACAGAAAAGCACAATGACTATACCCTCACCTTACTTGGCGGAGCAAGGGAGCAAGGGCTATGGTAACCAGTCTTTTGGAGCACATGGCTGAGCCCAGAGTTTCCTTGGGACCCTTAACTGCTTGATTAAGATCTGCCCCATTTAACCCATGGAGTGTGCCTTCCCCTTAGCTGCCTCATTGGCTTCTGCATTTAGAAGCTACTTTTAATTGTCTTTAAAAAGAAACCTGTCCAAACCATCAGCCAACAAAAGCAAAGGTGTTTGCAAGGGGAGGAGGGAGGGATAAGGGGGCTGTTTTTATTTGTGTACCAGCCATGAAGAACAACACAGAAGCGTTTTGCAATCTTTCTTAACTATGAGTTTTGATTTTGATTTTTCAAAAGTGCAAATCAGCACCTGGGCCCAAAGCTTGGGGCAGCAGAAACTTAATTAGAACACAGAGTGCTTTCCATAAATATATTCCTTTCTGCTGTTGTCTTAGGATGACAGGATCACTCATCTGCTCAAATATAATTGAGTGCAGAAGTGAGAAAGGAAAAAAGACCTAGGCTGAAAACTTAATTCTGACCCAGATGCCTGGGGGCTAGCTGCTGCCACTGACTTCGAACCAGGGTTTCCCTTCCCTCTGCTGAAGAGCCATTGAGATGGCATTAGAGTCAGCCTGACACTGATCCTATGAGCTGAAACCTCAACTACCCACACTAAGCACATAAGAGGAACAATAAATACATTTAAAAAAAAAATCAACCACTGAGATTTGATGGGTAAGAAGGTATTTGTTCTACAGCATAATCCTGTTTACCTGATGATGGATTTGAAACAACTCCTGAGCTCTAGCTGCACCAAACATCTTGCTATATGTTGCAGACATTATCTAAGATAGTACCAGACACCAATAGTAATAAATAACTGTTGAATAAACAATCATAGTAATTCTGTTATCGGCATAATCTCTAAAAAGAGTAAGCCCTCAATAAATTAAATGTGTGTTTGCCTCAGCAAGCCAAGGTAGTGAATACTTGTCACTATGTCCATCCTTATAGACAAGAAAGATAAGTTTAAAAGAGATGAAGGAACTCGTTGTATGTGACATAGTAAGCTGAGTGAGGTATCTTCAATCCCAAGTTATCTCTGTACTCTATGTCTTAAACATGGTGTAAAACTACCTCTAAACAAGTGAATAAATAAATGGGAATAAAGTTATTTCCTTGAAGATGTTACAGTGGTAGAGGATGGCTAAAATACACAAACAGATACAAATTCTAGGTAATCAGAGCCTGGCGGAACTGGGGAGGTGTTGCTTAGCAAGTGCTATTTGAGCTGGGTATTGAAGATAAGTTCAGATAAGCCAACAGACAAGAAGACATTCCTGCATGTTCAAGGGCATGGTGGGCAGTGCCACCACATTGCAGGAGTGAAAAAATCTTTGTCCTCTCTAGGCCTATAAGTTGGCAAAGAAAGACCTTGACTGTGACAAAAAAAAAAAAAAAAAAAAAAAGCTAAGATTGGAAAAAAGAAAAGCAGGCACCTTGCTGACTCCATGCCCTCCCAAGCTAAAGACTAGAACAGGGAGAAATATCAGGGGTGAAGCACTTGCCTGACATGTACAGGGCCCTGGGTTCCATCTCTAGCATCACTGAAAAATCAAAACCAACATCCACTTTCAAATGCTTGCTTTGTTAAAGCATGTCCGACAAGCCTGCCATGGCATTGACCCTGCACTATCACAATGAGTAGTTGCTGAGCATTGCAGATCAACACAAGCTTCATGAGCCAGTCTGCTCTGCTGATAAGCTGGACTGAGCCAGCCAAGGTTCAGGAAGAAATCAGAGCCTGGTGACTGACCTTTGGGAGGATTTTGAGCAAGCAGCCAAAATCCCTAGAGCAGAAGTTCACCTCTCACAACCATTGTCTGACCTGGGGGGCAGCCAGCAAATGCATCAAGTTGCTTAACTGGGCTTTGGAATCTGTCCAAGAGAAGCCGAGGCAGCTTTACTCCCCAGCCTGTCCTGGCCTCTGGGTACAGCTGTCATTATTGCACTAGCTTGGAGGGCAGTCTAATCACCTTAGAGACATTTGAGGGCCTGCTGTAAAAGGCTTCGGAGGCTTGCAAGAGGATCAAGCTTCCAGGAGCTTGGATCTGCTTCAAAGGCCACAAATTCCCCCTGGAATTAAGGAATAAGATTCTTCAGGAGCCCTCTTCACTCAAGGTGTGGAGGAAGGGTTAGACAGCATGGCTCATCTCTCTCCACTTTTTTCCTCCCTGGGTTAGGAGAAATAGTCCAAGGTGTCCTGTCCAGCTGCAGAGGGACAACTAGATCCCTCAGTCTGCAGATCACAAATGCTCAAAGCTTTCAGACCTGAACCAGCCATACAGAGCAGACCAATCTGCTAAAATTCACTTCATCAAAATCCAACTTGCAAAGTCACCAATTTTCTAAAAGTCCTATAATTGGGCAAATACATCAAATTAGTACTTCCCCCCCCCAGTTGGCTCTGATGCTTAACCCTGCCTCTACCTCTGCCTTTGAGTATTTATCTTAATTTTTTGCTTGATTTTTATTATATTTTATGTGCATGGATGTTTTACCTGCATTCATGTCTGTGCAACACTTGCATGCCTGGTGCCTATGAAGTTCAGAAGAGGGAATAGGATCCCCTGGAACTGGAGTTACAGAATGGTTGTTAGCGATCATATGGGTGCTGGAAATTGAACCCTAGTCCCCTGAAAGAATAGCCAGTGCTATTAACAGCTGAGCTATCTCTGCAGGCTCCATTTGCTTAATGAAACAGAATCTTGTCCCCAACCAAGCTGACCTCAAACTCACAATTTTCCTTCCTTGGCCTTCCAAGTTCCTGGATAACCAGTATGAGACACCATGCACAGTCCTGGCCCAAAACTTTCATCAAAATGATCAAACGCAATAAACTGGCCATTCTTCAAACTAATTCTCAGCTAAGCTATTTCCACAGACTGATCAGAACGTCCCTCTCCCCTGGTGTGTACAGTTCTCCTGTCCACAGACAGAGCTGCATAGTTTATAATAGGAGTTCATAATCCTGATCCACCTTCCCAGAAGGTCCTATGAAGATGCAGCAGCCTTCTGCAATGAGAAGGACACTTGATGCTGGATACATGCCTGCTGTTTATTTACCTCTTCTTGGGTACTTTCTCTGACCTCACTGCAAAGTCATTATGAGAGACCAGGCTCTTGGCAGGTGTGTGTATGGTAAGTGACACACTTTAAAAAACACCTCGTGTAAATCAGATATTGCCATAAAATGGAAATCGCAGCTACAAATTACGTACTTATTACCACTGTGTCTGATATATGAGGCAACGTTGACACCATATAATGGGTAGCCTGAGAGAAAGAAAGTTACAGGCGAGGCATAAAAGATCATTATTTTTCAATTCGCAATGATACAATCTCTCTTGCTTTGACATCACAGGCTCCTACATCAAAGCTGGGGAGATTCCTAGGCCATTATCCAAACCCTTTATTTTACAGTTGAGAAGCCTTAAGGAAGAAAAGTGCCCAAGGTCGCTCAGAGTCAGCCAGAGCCCTTGTGACTGACATGACATAGTCTAGGGTCTACAGAGATCTCTGCTCTCCGAGGTGATTCTGAGAAGAAAGACTGACTGTTCTGCTCACCTGGGTCCTGGAGAGTTCTGGAGAGACACTGAGCTGACCACAGTCCCTACCACTTTAGACTCAGTGGTAAAAACCGTGTGTGTGAGTTGCCCTGTCCCTTTCTCAGTGTGAGATTCAGTAAAGACACTTAATCTCACTGGGTTCCAGTTTCTTAGTTCACAGAGTGAGATTGATTTCATCTACCTACCTTACTAAGGCATCATGGAGAATTAAACAGTTTAAGTAATACCCTTAAAGGGACCACTTAATGTAACAAGAGGAAGGTTCCTGGCAAGCTCTACAAAGGACCAACATTGCAGATAGTGAGTGTTGTCACAGCTCAGGAATAGAGAGAGCTATAGCCATTTCTGGTAAGCATCTCCCCTCCTGACATTTCCCACTTGTGCCCCCCCAATACCTTGAACAAAACTGCCATGGGACAGGATCACTCTGTCCTCTGACTTAGAATTACCTCCAACTTTACAGGTTTCCTGATTCCAGAATGTGGATTTTGAGGCTGTGCTGTGGTCCGTGCAGACAGCTCTATAACTGCCAGAAGGCTGGCATGGCTTGCTCTTCATTCAGAAGATTCTTACAGAGATCCTACTTCATGCCAGACTCAAACATAGGCACTGCCACTGTCACAGGAAGGTTTGAAGCATAATTAAGGAAAGTGATAAACAAGCTGGGCATGGTGATTCACGCTTTTAATCCCACTACTTGGGAGGTAGAAGCAAACAGAGCTTTGTGAGTTCAAGGCTACATAGTTCCAAGCCAACCAAGGCTACAGAGTAGCCTACCTAGCATTTGCTGTGTGGCCACTGTGGTTCTAGCCACCAGGGACACACTCTTGCTCTCTAAAAGTGACTTTTAGAGAGTCATAGTCAGCTTGAGATGGTGGCACATCTGTACCTTGGGCTACAAAGTGAGACCTTATTTAAAAAATCCAAAATAAAGAAAGGGAGAGAGAGAGAGAATGTGTGTGTGTTGTATCTGTTTATGTGTGTGCCAGTGTATGTCTGTGCATACGAAAGTATGTGTATGTGCACATGCATATGTGTATATATGTTTTGGTATCTGTGTGTGTTCGTGGGCACATGCGTGTGTAAGATGGTTTGAATAAGAATGGCCCTCACGGGCTAATATAATTGAATATTTGGTTCCCAGACGGTGGACTGTTAGGGAAGGATTAGGAGGTGTGGCCTTATTGGAGAAGGTGTATCACTGGGGGTGGGCTTTGAAGTTTCAAAAGCTCTTGGCAGGCCCAGTCTCACTCTGCCTGCTGCCTGTGGATCAGGATATAAGTTCGTAGCTACTGTCCCAGTGCCTGCCTGCCTGCCTGCCTGCCTGCCTGCCTGCCTGCCTGCCTGCCTGCTGCCTGCCTGCTGCCTGCCTGCTGCCTGCCTGCTGCCATACTTCCTGCCATGATGATCAGGGATTAACTCTCTCCCTCCCTCTCTCTCTCCCTCCCTCTCTCTCTCCCTCCCTCTCTCTCTCCCTCCCTCTCTCTCTCTCTCTCCCTCCCTCCTTCTCTCTCTCTCTCTCTCTCTCTCTCTCTCTCTCTCTCTCTCTGTATGTGTGTGTAGGATATAGAACTGGAAAGGAGGAAGGGAAAGAGGAGAAGACCAAGAACCTGCAAGAAATGTGTGCAGGTACACAGGATTCTGGTCCATTAAGAAGCCTAACTTACACTTGAACTTCTAATTCCACCAGGGAACAGAAGGAACAGATAAGGTCTTTTCTATTATAAAGACACAGTCACACACCACATTGCCAGATGGAATCTGCACACATATGTTATTAATAGCTTAGCTGTATCCACTGTTTATGTTTAATTGTTCTGAATTCAGCCCCTCCCCCCCCAGCCCAGATGCTCATGGAGAAGTGCTGGGTTGTTACCAGCAAATGCTAAGTAGATTCAGCCTTTCAACAAGTGCCTGAACCCAGACATCCAGAGAACAGGGAAGAATGCATGGGATGACAAGAGCCACAGTCACCACGAGACTCTGACATGTGACTGACCACCCAACCAGAGGGGCGAGATGGAGCTCTTACGTGACTTGCTAACTTGCTTTCTAGTTTTTCATAAGTAGTCTGCTGCTGGAGATGAGATAGAGATGGTAGTTTTAGATGTTGAGCTGCTGCCTTCTCAAATCACCAACTCTCTGAATTAAACTCAACCTAAAGATGCAATTCCAGTCTCTGCTCACCGGCCTTCAACAGTGGCAGGCAGCAGGAGCTCCAAGTTCTGGTCTTGTGGTATGTGGATCGATACACACCTTACTGGTAACTCAAAGAACACTAAGTTTTCTGCTCTAGTTGACTCATCAGCATCCCTGTGTCAGCCATTATCTCGCCCCCTTGGTCTGCTGTGGCTCTACAGGAGAGCTTTACTATTCAGAAATGATGTCACTTTCCTTTTGAGGTTTCCATGGAGTCCCCAGTCATCTGCAGTCAGGATGATCACCTGTTCCTCACCTCTTGTCCATAAATTCACTTGTCACTTAGTGAGGCTTTTACTGAGCCTTGCAATGTGCCACATAGACATGAGCAACCCAGCCCTCAAGGACCTAATGTGCAAAAAAGAGATGGCTACATGACACTAGATTAAGTGCTAGTTTCCTTTGTTGTTACTATGGTTTTGATGTCCTTGTTTCTCCAAAACTCATGATGAAATGTAATCCATAGCACAGTGGTGCTAAGAAGTGGAGGGTCGCTGAGCATATGTGTAACATGTATAAAGCTGTGACTTTGATCCCAAGAACCATCAACAACAAGTCAGAGCCTTCGGGTGACTGAAATAGTGCCAGTTTAAGTGATTTTTCCTTTTTATTTTTGCTCCATGGGGGACAAAGGCATCATCTTGGAAACTAAGAATGACACGCGTGAGATACTGGATTCAATGGCAAACACTGATCTTGGACTCCCTAACCTCCAGAGCTGCGCATAATAAACATGTACACTTTTCTTGTTTTTTTTTTTTGCAACCATGTATATGCAAATGAGTACAGGTGCCCATAAGGCCAGAGATGCCAGAGACCCAATGTGGGCCTTCAGGATAGGACCTAAAGTCAGGACTTCTTAAGAGATGTTGGGGCATCTTTTGAGCCACTGAACTTCTATTCTCTAAAGATCACCCACCCTAAAGCTGGAGCAGCTGGAGCAGATTGCAGCATCTATCAATGTCTAGAGTTGGGTTTTAGTTACAGACAATGAACCAGACTATAAAGACATCTTTTTCCAAGACAGAGAAATGACTCATAACTAAGTTGATCTGAAAATTAATATCCATCATTCCAAATAAGTATGAAAAATGTTTCATAAGTTCACTATTATAACAACAACAAAAAAAAAAAAAAACAGTAGTCCTGGTCTCTGTGTCAGCTGCCCAATCCCAGTCCCACCACACTTCACGTTTTTCTGCTCCAAAGTGCTGTAGCACTCTATTAAAGTCACCTAATCTAGGAGAGCACATGGCTGACCCCATTCTTCTTCACCTCCATTTGTACATAAACCTGCTGGCTCCTCCCCTGATTCCTTCAAATTCTTTCCTAGTTCCAAGGAGAGTGCATTTGAGGAGTTCCTCCACCTCCCTAGCTGTGACCTCTCAGCCACCTTGACTGGTGGCCTTTACTCTTCCTCAACTTCCTCAGTTCCCTAGCACTGCCTATAGGTCCTGTATTCATGCTCTTCTCCCTTAAAACACTTTCTCCATCAGCATCTTACACATTACGACCAAGCCCCGGGCCTGTGTTTCCATGGCCACTTCTGATTTGTACAACGAGCAATTGCATCTCTTCTCCCCCTTCTATTTATCCCACCACAGCTATGACTCACCTATGTTAGGTTCTGCAAAGAGAAAGACTTTATTGTGAGCAGTTGTTACCTGTGTGATGGAACACAAGGACAACCACAGTGAGATAGCATGGGGAGGTGGTACCACCAGGTCCTGTATGCTGAAGCCTCCAGAAGCCTCTACATATGGATGGGGCAGAAACTGAATCTGTGGAAAGAGAGACTGTGTGGTTATAGGTGGACTCGGGGCTGCTAGCAACAGAGAGCTGGAGAACTCATTGATTTCTCCATGCCTCTCCATTCTCCAGTCTTCTGGCTTTTGTCTTCCTGGATTCAAGATAAAGGGAATCTAGGGGATATAGACTCCTGTGACACAAAGATCAGAAGGACATGCAAAGAACCAACTATTGTACTCACCCAGGTGACTTCACCTCCCAGTGTGTATACTCACCCTGTGGCCCCATTCATCCCCACACCAGGCCCTGACTCATGCCCAGAGCCTTCACCACACTTCCTGCCTTCCCAGCAGAATGCCAGCAAGCTCTGCCATTTCTTCTCTGAAACAAATGGTTCTTTCACAGTTCTGTAGACAGCACTGCAGGACAGACCTCCATCTTCCACTCCACCTGGTCTTCACCCTGGCCATCATCAGCCTTCTCCCCTCAGCCCACCCTTCACACACTGTACCAAGAGGGAGACTCTATTTCAGAAGTCTGGGGTTTGATTCTCTTTGGCTAGAACTTAGTCATATGATCCTCCATAAACCAATCATGGTGACCATAAGTTTTGGAATCCCAGATAGACCAGACATCCTAATTGATGGGAGATGCCATTCTGTATATATGTTTCTCATTCTGGTAAATGAATAAAGCACTGTTGGCCAATAGGAAAGGAAGATAGGAGGGACTAGGAGACAAGGAGGAAAGAGGAAGTAGTAAGGAGGAGTCAAGATGGAGAGTGTGGAGAGAGCTGGACGCCAGCCAGCTCTCCAAGGGTAAGAGGAGACCATGTGGAAATACATAGATTAGCAGAAATGGGTTAATACTTAAGACAAAGCTAGCCAATAAGAAACTAGTAACTGGCCAACAGCATTATATCAAATACAGAGTCTCAGTGTGTTAATTGGGACTGGCGCAGCGGCGGGACAAGACCAGCGGCAGGAGGAAAAACCTACTCCTTACACCTAATCTCATCCAATTGTAAGAAGAAGTGAGATTTCAGCCACATAACCTTGTAGCCACAACGTGGGTCTGTGGCAGTCCTCCGATAAGGAAAGCGTTCTGCCATAAAATGGATACCGGAGACACGCTACTTCTCTGCTTGTTGCATCTCTTACAAAAGAGATCAGTGGGCTCCTCAATCTGCTTCAAGACTGTATTACTCTGATTAAAAACAAAAGACCAGGGGCTGGAGAGATGGCTCCATGAATAAGAGCACTGGCTGCTCTTGCAGAGGATTCAAGTTCAATTTCCAGCACCCACCTAGCAGCTCACAACTGTCTCTAGCTCCAGTTCCAAGGGACCTGATGCCTTCACCCAGACACACATGCAGGCAAAACACTGATACACATAAAATGACAATAAATAAATCATTAAAACTGTTTTTTTTTTAATGAGAAACCACAGAAGTCTATTCCCAAATCCAATGATATGGAATGTTCCCAACCTTCGTTTAGCATAAAGCAAAGCAGAATATTTGGCACCATTTTTGAAAGAAAAAAGTAAGACAGGGAGTCTGGCCATGTGTCTTGAGTTTTAATTCTTTGAAAGAAAGCACAAGATAAGGACCAACTCTAGGGGCAGCAAGGGGACCAGAGATCAAATAGAGAACAGTGGACTTTTCGCTGTCTCTCCTTTCACAGACTTTAAACTCAATGATGTGGCTGTTATTTTTCCAAGCAAATATATTTTAAATAAATATAAATAAATACGGGGACTCTCTGTTGTGTAGCCTATGCTGCTTCAGCCTCCCAAGTGCTCAGCCTAATGAAATTAAAAACAAAGGATACAAAGGGAAACAACAGTAACCCTACAGACCCTGAATGCTTTTGTTCACTGTGACCCCTCACCTAGAGTCTTGTACGGAAACCCTAGCCCAAGAGAAGGGGCACACCTTCTTTGTCACCACCTTTGTTGTGACATTTTAACAGTCTGTCATGTACCAAGTGCCGTAAGCATCCCACACCCCACATGTTACATACATCACCTCTTTGAATCCTTACAGAAACTCTAAGCTGGATCTAGTACCATTATAAATAGTGTGCCTAAAGCCACACACTTGGTGGGAAAATAATGAAGCTAAGATTAGAACTCCATCAATCCAACTACAGAACCAGCGTTCTCAACCGTGGCATCCCACTGCCTTTAAGTAAGTAGCTTGTGGCTGAGGAGCCCAAGTCATACAGAGTTGCGTGTCCACTTTCCCAGAACCTGGGAGGGGCTCACTAGAAGCCATACATCTTAGCCCCATTTTGAAATTCAACAGAAATTTCAGAATGCCTGGGCTCACTGCGCATGACCTCGAGTTGGAGGTGAGAGACGGTGTCGGCTAAGCCAGGGGAGGAAAGAAAGCTTATCTATTTATTTTGATGAATGTAAATGAATTCTATTACTTGCCAAAATGTTATCAAGACCCTGGTAAAATGAGCACCCCCGCCCCCAGCCCTGTTCAGGGTGCACAGAGTAAAAGCAGAGAGAGAGAAATGTTCAAGACAGATTGCTTTGATTCGAAATGCAAACAAACAACTTTGTGGGGGGTTCATTATTTTAGAGACCTTGGCATCCTTGCATACACATTCATGAATTAATCATTAAAATCTTGAAATGTAGAATAAATCATGTAGTTTTCAATGCCAAGCCACAATAAAGGGGACCTCAAAACAGTTATAAAGACACGATGTTTAAACTGACAGTGCCTGGAATGACTTTTCTCTAGGAATAAAGTGAATGGAGTGTGTGTGTGTGTGTGTGTGTGTGTGTGTGTGTGTGTGTGAGCTCCAGGTCCCAGGCCAGAGCTGTGTGTAAGTCAGCTCCAACCGTGTCACCACAGATTAGTGCTATTTAATATCTGCTAATGGAATGGCTCTGTCTGCCTTCGACAGCAGGATCAGAAGAGGGCCATGCAGCTTTTAAATTATTAGCGCTAATTAGGCAAATCAAAGAGGAGGAAGGCAGGGAGACCAGAGAACGCATTAGCAGAAATGCAAAGGGATCACTGCCTACCTCACACTGTCAAGACCAAGCCGCCAAACAGCCAATTAGTGTTGAAGACCCTTCCAGCTCGAAGAAAGAATCGTGAGACCTGCTCTGGGTGGAAGCTGAATGGCTTCATTACAGTGACTCGCTAATTAAAATGTAAAGGTTGCTGATCATTGCATAATTAAATAAGGTAGCAGGCTACAGCCCAACAGTCCAAGTATCCAGAGTTCTTAGCGCTTGTAGGTTGAGGCCACCTCCAGGACCTCCTCTGTGACATTCCCAGTCTGTGTGGTGCTGTCCATTGTCCTGAAGATCATGCTGCCTTCTAAATAGCTGAAGAGCAGGAGTTCTGAGGGGCTGTTTCTGCCGACCACTGCCACCACCCATCACCAATCCCGAGAACTTTCTCACTTCCTTTAGAACCCCTTTTCAAGCTAATTAGTCATGGCAAAGAAGGTGAGTGGTGTTCAGTGGGAAGACAGACAACCAGGCCTAATTAGCTCTCAGCCACCACAATCTAAATATAAAATCGCGGAAGCCAAGGTTGTCCCTGTTGATGTAACCTTTATCTCTCTTTTTTCTTTTTACCTGCCAAGCGGAAATACTATCTTCTCGAGTTTGACTGGGGGAAATTCCCATGTTTTACATGGGGATCTAAGGCTGCTGAACCACGACCATCTCCAGAGCCTTGAGGAAGAAGGTGACAGGGTGGGTGTGAGTTCCTCAGTCCCTGACCAGGAAACAGGCATCTTTTAATATGAGGTTGGATGTTGAGGACGCTGTGCTAGGAAAACCGGACTTCCTCAAACTGTAGGAATGATTCTGTTTGAATTTTTCCCCTTCGAACAAGGATACGTGCTGTATCCTTTCTTCTATATTCTCTCTTCTTCGGTATTTTCTCTCTCACATGTCTAGTTACTATCCTCATTCCTTCTCTTGTGTGACTTCTTACTTCTCCTCTTCCCTGACCTCCTTTTGAGACAGGATTCATGCAGCTCAGCCTGGCACCAATCTAGTGATGTGGCTGAGGACATCCTTCAACTACTGCTGATCCCGGTGTCTCAATCTCCCATATGCTGGAATTATGCATCACAACATACAGGGATATTTGTCTCCTCTATCTCTCTATCTCTATCTCTCTCTGTCTCTCCCTGTTTCTCCTTTTTTTTTTTTTCAAAAAAAAAAAGCATTTTTACAAGTTACTGTATTACCAGTAAAATGAGCACAAAAATGAAGACAGGAACAAACCCAACCCAGATAGGGTACAGATGACCAACCAAGGTAAGGATTCCACCTAAGTCCAACTTGATGAACCAAGGAGTTTATCAGTCTCGTGTACAGGAGCATATGCAAGGGGGAACATGGACAGCTGAAAGACAGCTGTATGGCTGTCTCCACCATGGGTGATGACTCATAAAGTCCAGTCCTAGATCTCTCTGAACAACATGCAGGAAGCTCAATGTGTCTTCGAGTCTCCTCTCCTCAGCTGCCTGTACTTCTCTAACCTTGTGGAAGGATTGACTTGTGAATCTGTTAAGTTTCAGGGACACATTGAGACTTGTGTATTGTTTTCTTCCTGGGAGGGGGCACTTTTTGTTGTTTTTTAAAACTTTTTTTTTTATTTATTCTTTGTGTCTTTCATACATCATGCATCTTGATCCCATTCATTTTCTACCTCTTTGTATCTACCCTCTGCCCTTGAGCCCCCCCAAAATAAAATAAGATAAAATTTAAGAATGAAAATTCTTGTCATAGAGGCTGTAGTATGACAGAGTGAGTCATGCAGTAAGCCCGTTTATCCATATATCCTTAGTTCCAAGTGTTTGTTGCAAAGAGTCATTGGTCTGGTTTGAGCCCTCTGGTTTTTGCTACACTGTGGATGCTGGGCCTTCACTGGGACTCCTGTTGGATAACCTGTTGTTGGTCTGTGTTGTAGAGATCCTGAAGCTTTGGGTCTACAGGACTGACCCCTTCACATGCTCCAGCAGATCACAAATGGGATGGATGTTGGGGTGGGCCAACTCATAACCCTGGTTCTGGGCCTGGGTAGTTGTAGGGTTGATCAGCCCACCAGCTCTTCCCTGTCTTCACATCTAGGATGAGCTCTCCAACTTTGCTCTGTCTAGTTTACCCCTTGCAGCAATGAGCAAAGGGCAAACAATGCTTTAAGATCCTCAGAGTTGGCTCTCCCACACCTACCCCTTCAGGGTTAGCTCTATATACTGCCCATGTGAGGTGTAGGGGACACGCATATCCATCGGCCAAGCTAAGTAGCTTCTCAACCGAAGCTTCCATGTTTAGGTGTTTCTAGGCTGTGTCAAGTGAACAAAGGTTACTCAGGACAGCTTCCCACCACTTCCACTCAGACTCTTGGCCAGAAATCATGTGCATGATGAGAATGTGAGGAAATTGTCAAAAAGACAAGGAATCTGAGTTGGTGAGATGACCCCAAGGGTAAAAGGGCTTGCAACACAAGCTTGACTATCTTAGCTCCATCCCTAGAACCCACAGTTGGAGAAAAGCTCTAACTCCGAGTTGTCCTCTGACCTGCACACACGTTGTCATAACACACACACACACACACACACACACAGAGAGAGAGAGAGAGGGGGGGGACAGAGCAAAAATCAAACTTAAAAATAAAATTTTAATAAGGTGTAGACTCTGATAGTGGTGAAATTAACAAGTTCTGGCCAAGGAAGGAGAGAGCTGATGAAGACAGGGGTGTGAACAGAAGCTGGGTGTAGTGACACATACCTGTAATCCAGCACAGGAGGCTGTGTCATGAGGATTTCAAGTTTAAGAGCATACCATGGCAACTGCACCCCAGGACCAGCTCTGAAAGAAGCCTGTCTTCGAGGAGTGTCCACCTGTCTGCCCTTGGCTCCAGTACCTGTTGGGGACAAAGGAAACAGCCATCTGAGGGGGTCCCAGGTCAGCATGGGCTGCAATAATGAGACCCCATTTCCATTAGAAAGAAAGAAGAGAAGGAAGGATAAAAAGGGAGGTTGGAGGAGGGAGGGAAGGAGGAAGAGAACAGGAGAGAAGGAAAGTAGGAGAAAGGCAGAGGGAAGGAAGGGTCATGGGTGGAGAAGCAAAGGATGAATCCAGAGCTGTTGTCTACACCACAGCTGCTGTCTACACCATAGACGACACCAAAATCTTGGGGCAGAACTCATTGTGTGAGCGGGTGGGGATCTGAGTTGGATAATGAAGGGCCCTTCAGATCCATCCACTGCAGATGTGTTGGTACTCTCCTATTCCGCAGCCACAGTAGAGCGGGGTCTATGAGCACCGGATTCCATTTGAGTCAGATACGGAAGGAAATCCAGATCCACCTCTTTCCAGACCTTGAATATGTCTATTCACCTCTGTTTCTCTATTTGGAAAATACGAGAAAAACTCCTGCTGTTTCTATGGTGTCTCTGAAGATAGCATGAAATCAAACATGCTAAATTCTCAGCATGGTACCTGGCATGCAGTGAGTGCTCGGTAGACAGACACTGCTGACATGACATGTGCCCATGCTCTTCACCTCATTTCTGCTCCTACCCTCACCATGCCTCATCTAGAGCTGCCTTCTCCAGGAAGCACTGAGCTTCCTTGCAGTGCCCGTGCCCTGCTTCATTCAAGCCTATGTCACCTCCAATTGAGTCATTTGAAAGTTGCCAATTGTGAATGGGTGCTCTGGTGGTTCCTTAGGATGTTCCTCTTTTTATTTGCTGTGCCTCAGAACCTGGTACAGTCCCTGCTATACACTAGATGCTGAATTATTCTATTTGCTTAATGAATGTTCAGTGACTATGAGATCTTCCTGTCAGCTTGGTGCAGTACCCTTGATAGATACAGAATCAGGGAGCTGTGGGGTTATTCTCTGACTTTCTGTGCCAGCTTGTCTTATCTTCCTGATGAAATTGAATCTACAGTAGCCATGAGGATACCTCTAGAAACTTCTCTTTGCCTTCAGAATGAAATCCAAACTCATCTCATATAGCGATGCTCCACCAGAACTGCTCACCACCCTCCTCTCCTTTTACCCCACCCTCAAGCCCTATAGGCCTCCCTCTAGTCCTTATCATTCCACTCACTCTGACTTTATACTTGTTTTCCCTGGGGACATTTTGTGAGCTGGGCCCTTCCCCACTGTGGGAAGTCATTACCTTCCGTCAGCTGCTCACTGGCTGCTGTAGTTTGCTTTCTGTTGCTGTGATAAGCACCATGACCAAAAGTAACTTGGTGAGGAAAGGGTTTATTTGACTTACATATCTCAGAGTCACAATCCATTGAGGGAAGCCAAGGCAGGAATCTGGAGGTAGGAACGGAAGCAGAGGCCATAGAGGAATGCTGCTTACTGCCTTGTTCCTCATAGCTTGCTTAGCCTGTGGGCCGCACAATGGCACTGCCCAACAACACTGCCCACAATGGGCTGGGCCTTCCCTCATCAATCATTAATCAAGAAAATGTCCTGCAAACACACCCACAAGCTGAGGGAGGCAGGGAATTCCTCAACTGAATTTTCTCCTTCCTGAGTGACTCTAGCTTGTGTCTCAATGACA
The DNA here is from genome assembly GCF_943737965.1 of Phodopus roborovskii. Classification (NCBI taxonomy): domain Eukaryota; kingdom Metazoa; phylum Chordata; class Mammalia; order Rodentia; family Cricetidae; genus Phodopus; species Phodopus roborovskii. The sequence goes on along the minus strand of NW_026126486.1, from coordinate 128,297 downwards.
AAACCTAACCATCACATGCACTCTGGTCATTGTCATTATCATTGCCTCTTTTGTGACCTTGCCCCCACACACCAAATAAGGACTTTATAGTGAGCAGAAATGTGTTTGCCTTACAGCTCTGGAGTCTGGGGAGTCCAAGATGGAGGCCTCGAGTGATGGAGACCTCCTTGTTCTGTCACAGCCTGGCAGAAGGCATCACATGGAGGCAGAGGGAGGAAATGCCAAACTTTCTTTGCTAGCAAAACCCCCTCCTGAAATAAAATGCTGATCTCAGAGCCCTCGGAATTCTCAAAGGCCCTACATTCCAACACTGTAGTTTGGCAATGAAATTTTCTCTTTGTTGAACAAATTCTCTTTCTGAAAGTTACTTTTGTATTTTACTTAAATGATTGTGTTTCTCTGGGTATGTATGTTTCACTTGCTTGTATGTTTGTGTACTGCATGCATACCTTGGTGCAACCAGAGACTAAGCCACCATATGGCTTCTGGGAATTGAACCTGAGTCCTCTGCAAGAGCAGTCGGTGCTGTTAACTGCTGAGTCATCTCTCCTTCCCCAGAAATGTTCAACCCATGGCTTTCGGGAACACACTTAGACCATAGCAACTGAACCCAGGACCAACTCTGAGAGAGGCCTGTCTACAAGGAGCACTCACTGTCTGCCTTAAGATCATCATCTATAGGCAACAAAGGGAGCAGGTCTGAGCAGAGGAAGGGCGAAGGACTCAGCTGAAAGTCTACCATACAGATGGCCTTGTGTATTCTCTCTCTGTGTTTGTGTCTCTGTCTCTGTATCTCTGTCTCAGTCTCTCTCTGTCTCTCTCTCTCTCTCTCACACACACACACACACACACACACACAATGCAAGCTGAACATGTTGACTGAGTGTGGCCTTGCCTGGGGCATATCTCTTCACACTGAGGGCAGTTTCTAGAGGGTGGTATAGCCTAGCACTGATACACAGAAACTGGGAGAGTGTGTGAGTCCAGCTGGATATGTTGAAGGGTATATCACACATGTGCCACATCCACCCTGGAGCTATCCAGGCCAGATTCCTTCATTTGTCCTATCCCATGAACAACTCAGGAACCTGCCTGAGCTTTTCCTGGCAAACTTATAAGAGGAAAATAAGCAGAAAGACCCACCCATTCCCACACTACACATCATCCTAGACTGGACTGACGCCTCGGGCACCTTCTCCACCATTCTAGAATCCCTCACCCTCAACAAACACACTAGTCTTTAAGGTGAATGGCTCTCCCTGGAGCTAGCAGCAGACACCATACCTTTCTTGAGCCAGAAGAGTAGCATTTACTGACAGTCGGGCAAGAAATGTCACCACAATGACCTCAATGGCAAATGCACTCTCCATGCCCACATTGTTCATTAGCGAACTTTTGTCCCACCAGGAGCGGTGAGTGAGCACAGGGAAACCATAGCCTAAGATGCAATAACTCTTTCTGTGCTCCCCACAGGCAGCACCCAGACTGGAAACCAGCACCTCCAGCTCCACAGAGTCCCTGATAAAGTACCCAGTCCTAGAGGGAGGGGCGTGCCTCGCACATTGGCTACACTTACAGTCACACAAGTCTCTATTCTTGGGCTGGGGAGATGACTCTGAGGGTCACAAAAATGTGAGGACCTAAATTTGAATTCCCAGACCCACATAAAAGCCAGATATAATAGTGTACATGAAATAATGTGAACTCTGTAATCCTGACACTCCTACAGGAAGATGGGAGGTGGAGGCAGAAGAATCCCTAGAAGTGTTTGTGTCAACTAACTTGACATAAGCTACAGGAAAAAAAAAAAAATCAAGAGACCCTGTCTGTCTCAAACAAGGTAGAAGACAAAGACTGGCACCTGAGATTGTCCTCTGGCCTTTACATGTGCACACACGCAATCACACAGAGAGGGGGACAGAGACAGACACAGACACACAGAGACAGAGGCAAATACCCCATTCCCCCATGTGGTATATTTCTCAATTTCTCACTTTTCACATTAGCTGGTCACTGTTTCTCGTGTGCTATCTCTGCCTCCCGCTCCCGTGTGCTGTCTTCTTTCCATTGGAGCAGGAACTTATTTGGCTTGTTCACTTCCGCATCCTGGTGCTCAGTACAATGCCAGCCTCATAGCAGCCATTCAATCAGTATTTATTGAATGAATGCATGAGTGACATGAATGACACAGTTGTGAAGTCCTCAAGGGCAGGCTCCATGCCTGCTGTTCTTGCAGCCAGAGCAGGAGCTGTGAATACTTTATAAGCACTGCCCTCCCCCACCCCGTCCTCTCTAACCAGCCACCATGACTCTGAATTCAAGAGGCCTCCCCAATACAATCCTGAGCTATTTTTGGTCTGTTTGTCCCCACTCTGCTCTATTATGGTAGCAAGAAGAAGATGGCTACCTGGGGCTTGCTGTAGCTCTAAAGAAAACCAATCTCCCTCTCTCTGCAAGCTACTAGGAGGTATTCTCTGTACCAAGCTACAGGGAGACGGCCTCCCAGGCTGTGTTTGCCGAGAGCCGTGTGATTACATTTTTAGCTTTCTGACTGGAGGTAGCCGTGAAATTGATTATAGAGACGTACACAAGACATGGGAAGACAGGCCCCAGCCACCTCCTCAAAGACTCCTCCTTTCCCTCCCCAACAACACACGGGCATGAGCTTCTCCCTCTCCTTTGATGGTCTGTCTTCTCATTTTAGATGACTCTCCAGGCCTCAGGTGCTCCCCTATGCAGACTCTGAGGGGCCTTTCCGAGCTAATGAGATTGTGAGCTGGAAGTCTGGCTGTGGCCTGCTCTAATCATCTTCTGCTCCACACTTAACATGTTCATCTAATTTGAATGCTGAAGAGGAAAATCTTTTCTTTTTAGGAGACAGGAAGGAAGAGCATGTGAGGAAGGGATTGGCTCTCTGAGACATTATAAATAGAGGAGACCTGGGTAATGGCATCTTTTCATGGCTGGCCCTGTGGAAGGGACAAAGCCTTGGCCGAGGCAGCTCTCCTTCACAGACAGCAGTTTCCAGAAGCCAATGCAGCCTACACACAGGAAGTAGGAAAGCATCCTGCGGGATGTTCAAGGGCACATGGTGAAAAGGCATGTCATCATGACCTTTGTCAGTTTGGAGAGGTTCCCATGACTCCCTGGAGCAGGAAGACTGGCAGGGAAGCATCTTCCCTTTTTTAGGAGGAGAGAAGTCATGGAGAAGTAGGCGAAGCAGATAGACCCCTGGCACTTGTCCAGTCTGTCTTGTCCACTTAAACACGGGGTTTTGAGCACCCTGGGTTCAAATCCCAGCCCTACCCCCAGCCCTGTGGCTTGGGGGGGAAATGGTCTTTTTCTACAAAAATCAGTGTCCTCTTCTGCCAATGGAAATAACAATAATTTCACCTAGGTGTGTTCAAAGCATTTAAGGGACAAGTAAGCATAAAGTGGTAAGCATAACACAGACAGATGGCAAACATGTAAAACACAAAAGCTGTCATTGTACTTTCATATTGTAAATGGGGATAATATTGTCAAGGCCACGGAATCTAGATCTAGGAGACTAGCCTTCAGGCACATTTGTAAGGGGTTACATAGCTTAGGTTAGCTTCTGGGAAAGCCTGTGAGGGATTGGTATACATTGTCTAGGAGGGTATCTCTGCTCCCTGATTGCAGACTTAATGTGACCAGTTGCCTCAAGTTCCTGCCTCTATGATTTCCCAATGGACTGCACCCTCAAACCATGAACCAAAACAAACCTTTTCTCTCTAAGGTGCTTTGCTCAGATATTTTGCCACAGCAGTGAAGGAAGTAATTATGACAGACGTGAATAGAATTGCCCTGCGGTGGTATGCACAGTGGCTGTGCAGTACCTGGCATAGGCAGTATCTTAGCCCAGGCTGCCATCATAGCAGAGCATGAACAACTTAAACAACAGAGAGAAATCTTTAAACATCTATTTTGTATGCATAATTCTTTTGCCTGCGTGCATGTATGTGCATCACATGTGTGCCTGGTGCCCAGGGAGGCCAAGGAACACATCAGAGCCTGTGAAATGGGCCTTACTGATAAATTGTCATGTGGGTGCTAGGAACCAAATCAGGGCCCTCTGCCAGAACTACAGTGCTCTTAACCCCTGAGCCATCTCTCAGTCCTTTGTAGGGTGACGTAGCTTTGTAGGGTGGTGATAAGTCCAAGATCAAGGGTCAGAAGAGTTCAGGTCCTGTTGACGGCTCTCTTCCTGACTAGAAGATGTCCAACTCTCACATGTCCTCACACAGAAGGAAGAAAGTCAGATCTTGGGTGTCTTTTATTATGAGGCCATTAATCCTCAGATAGAAGCCCCACCCCCATGGCCTTGTTTAACTTTAGTCATTTCCTGAAGACCCTGCAGTCAGGCAGACTTTTGTCACTGTAACAAAATATTTGGCATAAATAAGTTCAGAGAGAAGTGATTTATTTGGGCTTATAGGTTCACAAGGCCTTGGCTCTGTTGATTCTGGGCTCAGAGTAAGACAGAAAATCATGGTGACAGGAACATGTGACAGAAGCTACCCATTTCATGACATACAGAAAACAGAGGGGTTGGGAGAGCCTGGGACCAGATACAACCTTCCAAGGTACAACATCCAACAATCAACTTCCTCCCCCGAAGCCCTACCTCTTGAAGTTTCCAGGACCTCCCAAGCAGTGCCGCCACTTGAGGATCAAGGCTGGGAGGCACACGTCACATTCACACGGTAAATTATTGTTCTCTGCATGGTCACACTGATGGATGGCTAGAACCTAGCGTGTGTTTGTGGAGAGAAGGAGAGGTCCAGCTCGGCCTGCAGCAGAGCATACACAGCAAGCCTTAGCCCACACTGAAGCAATCATTACAATGCTTGAAGAAGCACATGTCAGAGCTAGGATCACACTGGTAACTCATCTGACATTTTGCTGTTCTTCCCACATCTGAATCACTATGCTGGTTTCAAATACCCATCTTGGCTCAGAGCCATGCTGGCTGCTGACCAGCCAAGGATAGCATTGTACCGGCTCCTTTCCAGTTGTTATTTTTGCATACCCCATCCCCAGCGTGGGTGAGTTTCAGTTCCCAATGGCCATATCTGAAACCACTCTTGGTTTGGATTTGGGTCTTAGTTTTAGTTTCTTAAAACAGGCTCTTGCTACGTAGCCCAGGCTGGCCTCAGATTCACTGTGACCTTGACCACAAGGTCCTTCTGAGTGCTGGGATTACAGGTGTGCAAGCCTGGATCTGATAGCTCTTTACAGGACTTCCCTTGACCTACTGGGATGTTCCTCGAGCTCAGGGAAAGGGTAACTGTAGATGTCTGGCATCTTATTTTCCCTTACATTTGTGACAACTTGTGGTGTCACAAAATCACTCAGCAGGATCCCAGGATTTGCTTCTGGGGAACCCAGACAAGACTCCAGCTCTTCCCTCATCCCTACCCCCAACCACACAGAATCTGTTACTTGGGTGTTAACCTAGTAATTCCTTATGGCAACCCTAAGAAGCAGTGTTTCCGTGATCCCCATTCTGCAGATTAGGAAATATGATGCAGAGAAAGTTCTGGTAACTTGCCCACCATCACACGTCTGTAAGGGACATGGATACAATCTGCTTCCTACTATTCTTTTGCCCTAGTCCTGTCTTGTATTCAAGATACCAAACTCTTTATGGAAGAGCTGTTGCTTCCTCCTTTGGGCACCCTAGCACTTTATTGATCAGGCAGCACCCATCAAGGGTGAATGAATGAATGAATGGATGGATGAATGAATGAATGATGACCTGAGTACTTGTTCAGTAGTTACTTAGATCCTTTAGGTTGAGGCAGGTATTTTATCCCCCTCAAAAATGATCATTACGGATTTCATTCATTCTCATCACCAAAACCCTCAGAGGATTCTGAACCAATGTGCCCTCAGTCTCATTTAGCTGCCCTTCCCTAGTGTCTCCAGACTATTTCTAACCACAAACCCAAGCTCCAGGCTGCCTTTGAGGGGTAAACAATGGCAGCAATGAGAAGTGAGAGTAAAGCCTCTGTGCTAAATACTCTGGCCACAGCTCCAAGCTGCATGTTCTATTATTGCCTCCATCTCATGAAAGAGGGGACAAGATCAGAGTGTTGAGGTCATTGTCCTGACAAAGCAAAGCGGGAGAGAGAAAACTGGGGCTTGGACCTAGTTTTGTCCGGCTCCCAGATACATGCTGTTAGCTCATAGGTCATAAACTTGGGCTACAGGCCAAGAAACCCACAAGATAGGTCTCATTTCACCTTCACGGCATTTTCTTTAATTTTGTATTAAGTTGCCTATGTTTTAGATGTCCATTTCACTGGTAAAATCTGAGTTCTCAGCCTCCTGTGAACCTCGTGGTCACTGAGAGCCATGCGCCCAGCAGATGTGGTAGACAGAAGCCACACCTGCAGAATGGAGCCAGCGCTCCCAGGTTGACTCGCCTCCACCCACTGATCTTTTCAGATTCACATCAGCTTTGAGCTGCCCATTTGTTCCACCATCCTGGCCACCTCCATCACCCACTGTGCCCGCTCCCCCTTTTGTAGCTAAGGTTGCTCCTCCCACCAGCAGAAACAGTGGCAGCATCGAGATGATGTGAGTGATACGAATCCGGTGGCATCCCACATTTAACCAAGTATCCCTGCATCCATGAGCTTATTTGATCACCAAGACAATAGACATTTCCTGGCAACTGATCTGGGCCAAGGTCTGTCAATAAACACAGAAAAGCAGAGATAAACACAGAGAAGAACAGAATAGTCTCTGCCTTTCTAAAGCCCATAAACCTGCAGTGCAAAGAAGCCACTAAAAACAGAACCAAATATGCTCACAAAAAAATGTTAATGCCCAGAACAGGGAGCAATCAGCTGACCAAGTGTCTGCATTCAGGCCACTATAACAAAGAGCCAGGGGCTAAGCAAACTGACAATAACAGACTTGTTTATACTTATTTATCCTCTCTCTCTCTATCTCTATATATCTCTCTCTCTCTCTCTCTCTCTCTCTCTCTCTCTCTCTCTCTCTCTCTCTCTCTCCTGTGTCGGTAGCCCTCGCTAGCTTGGAACTCAAGGATGGCCTTGAATTCACATAGATCTGCTGCCTCAGCCTCCTGAGTGCTGAGAGTGAAAGTATCCATCACCATGCCAGGTCTAGGGTCCCTTTCACAAGGGAAGCCATCCCATTCCTGAGGCTCTACCCTTGATAACATGGTTACCACCTAAAGTTCCATTTCTCAACTCCATCACACTAGAGGTTACCATGTCAACATATGGGAGTGACACAGCATTTGGTCCATACACCTGGGAAGCTAAGATGTCTTGCAATCTCCTTGGTTAAACCCTGAGGGATGAATAAGATTATGTAAGGAGGAGGGCAAGTATGTTTCTGACAAAATCATAACCTTGGCAAGAAGCCAATGCTGTTCATTTGCAAGACATGAACTACTCTTGGCAGAGCCTTGGGGGCATAGGTGACCTTGTCCCTGCAGGGTTTCCAGCTTCTTCGCTGACCCCTGGCTCAGTCCTACAGATGCATGCTTTTCTCTTGACCTGGAGACTTCACATGAGGCTCCTGTCCCTTGGTGTCTTTCCCTAAACTGTAATCCTTCAAGTCTCACCCTTGACATCATTTCTTCAGGAAAACCATCCCCAGTGCTATATCCAGGTCTCTTTTGTGCTCAGGGACTTCTCTTCAATGTGTCATAGCTCGTAATTATACATTTATGGGACTGTTGGATGAATGGCTGACTCTCTTTGTGGCAGGCTGAACTATTAGCCCCAATACCTTATACTTCTGTTTCTGCTCCTTTTGCTGTGTGATCCCAAGGTCCTGGCTTTGAGCTCAGGACATGACTTGTTTAGGCCATGGCAATGTGGATGGAAGTGGCAATGTGCCAATTCCAAATCCAGTACTTAGGTGCTTTGTGTTTCTGCCATCACCATGAGAACATGGCTAGCTGGTCCCTAGGTCAAAAAGAATGAAAGCCACATGGACCAGACTTAATATCAAGCTACCACTTAGAACTACCCCCACCAAAGTCAGCTAGTCCAGCCAGTCTACAGCCAAGGCTCAGCTACATTAGCAAAATACTTGCTGCCTGGCCCTGCGATGTGAAGGCCAAATGGCGTCATGATGGCTGAAAGATGCATTTCTGTGTGAGCGAAACATCATGAGAGCATGCTCAACTGTTCATGCACACTGAGTCCTCACCACCCACAGCTAGATACTGCTCCCTTCCTAGATATTTGTTGACAAAGAATGGTGAGGGAAGATGACACCAGTAGGGAGTGAGCCCTGAACTGCCAGAGACCAGGCACCATGTCCTCTACTCAGTGAGAACAGCCCCAGCTCCTAGGAGACAAAGAAGGAATGAGTGAGTTGCTTGCTCTGTATCTGCTCTTTTAGGAGCGTCTGCTCAGAATCTGGAGGCTGACAGATGACACCTATGACAGGATGGTGTCTGGACCCTCTGAAATGTAGATCCTGTCAGCCATCAAAGTCTGATTGGGCTAGAAATTTTCTCCCATAATGCTCATTTTCATTTCAATCAACTCAGATATCAGAAAAGTTGATGCTATTAATAATGATGGATGCCTCTAACAAGAGGCTAATAAGCCCGTACTTGGCTAAATCACATCAGACTGTCAACTTTGTTCCTCACAACCACATGGGGACACATAAAAAATCTGAGCTTGAGGATCTAGCATGCACCCACGCACTCAGCTACCAAGGATGCAAGGGATTTTCAACAGGCAATTTGAATTTAGAGGCTGTGTAATGGTCCTTTTCTGTCCTGCCAGGCAGCTCTTAAATAATGTCAGTGGAGACTTCTTATTAATTATGAAAGCTGGGCCTATAGCTTAGGCTTGTTTCTAACTAGCTCTTACAACTTAAATTAACCCATTTTTATTAATCTACATTTTGCCACATAACTCATGGCTGTTACCTCTACTCCTACAATACTGCTTTGTCTATGTCTCCTCCCATCATCACCTTTCTCCTTCCCAGAGTCCTCTCTGTCCCTGGAGTCCCGCCTTCCCTCTTCATGCATGGTTATTGGCCATTCAGCTCTTTATTAAACCAATAATTTGTTTACTATGTAAACCAATATTCTGCAACAGCTGTGTCTCTAACCACTGAGGAGGTATGCTGCCAAGGCAGGGACTCAGAAGCCCAAGATTCGGTCCCAATTTGAGTTCTTATGATCAGCATGAGCTCAAGCAAGACTTTTTCCCTTCCTGAGTGTGGTAAAGAAGTTCAAAGAATATGCCAGCTCAGGTGGTCACTGGCCTGTGGTCTCAGCTGCTTGTTACTAGCATTTCTTATTGGCTTGCTCTGTCTTAAATATTAACCCATTTCTATTAATCTTAGTATTTCCACATGGTCTTATCTTACTGGAGAGAGGGCCCGGCATTCTTCTCCCTGGGTCCTACATCTTGAAACTCCTCCCTACTGCTTCCCAAATCCTCCTTGTCTCCTAGTCCCACCTATCTTGCTTTCCTATTGGCCAACAGTGCTTTATTCATTAACCAATAAGAGAAACATATTTACAGAATGACATCTCCCACAATCTCCTCTTCTCTGTCTAAATAAAAAGGATTTTAACTTTAACATAGTAAAGTATATAACAAAACAGTTATTAAATAACAATTATAGTTAACAATATTTAGTCCATTAGCATTTAGCAAGATTTAAAGAAAATATTCCATTATCTATCTTATCTTTGTGAGTCTAAAGTCTTATATGTAACTTTTCTTTAATCCTAAGGAAAACTATAACCATAACTATCTGTCTTCAACTCCATCAAAGACCACAGAAGGATAATATATAAACTCTAGAAATGACAAGACAAATCTCCTGGTCATCCATCTGAAGTTCTTTTGTTATGTTCCATCTTCACCCTAGTGTGTCTGGCAGACTCCTCAGCAAAGCAGGAAACTTTAAAGTGTCCTCCTGTATTGGCAGTTTGTCAGTCACTTTTCTCTGTGTCCTGTAGACTGTCTGGCAGACTCTTCTATGAAGCAGGAATCCTGTAGCAATGTCCATCTTGTATCAGCAGTCACTTTCCTGTGGGTCCTGCATGTCCAGTTTATACAGCATAAAGTTAAACAAGCCAGACAAATACAGTGTCTTGCCCAAATGGTGACCACGGCAACTCTTATTAAGGAAAACATTTACCTGAGATGGTAGTTTACAGTTCAGGTATTCAGCATTGTCATCATGGTGGGGAGCATGTTGGCATGCAATTCAACATGGTGCTAGAGAAGGAGCTGAGAGTCCTACATCTTACAGGCAACAGGACATCAACTGGGATACTGAGCAGTATCCTGAGAATAAGAAACCTCAAAGCCAGCCCCCACACAATTCCCTCTAACAAGGCCATACACACTCCAGCAAAGCCATAACTTCTAGTAATGCCACTTCCTATGAGTTTATAGGAGCCAATTACATTCAAACTACCTCATCATGAGTCCCCAAAATGCACATAACATTAATTTAATAAAAAGATAAAAAGTGAACATCAAGCCAGGTATAGTGGCACATGCTGCCCAGCATTCAGGGAGCTGAGGCAGGAGGATCATCTATTCATGGACAGTCTGGACTTCATAGTAAGTATGAAGCCAATCTGGGCTATAAAGCAAGACTTGTCTCAAAAGAAAAACCAGGAGGCAAAGACTGGTGGATTTCTATGAGTTTCAGGGTAGTCAGGTCAACACAATCAGTTCCAGGCCACTTGAGAGTCCCTAGTGAGACCCTGTCCTGAAAAGTTAAAATTAAATGAACAGGGCAGAATTTGTAGATGCAGTTCCATAGCAGGGTGCCTGTTTGGTGTGTCCAAGACTCTAGATTTCATCCTTAACACTACAAGTCAAGGAAGAAAGAAAGAGAGAGAGAGGGAGGGAGGGACAGAGGGATGGAAGGATGGAGGGACAGAGGGACGGAGGAAAGAAAAGAAGGAAAGAGTGAGCCCAGAGTTGATGGTCAATAATGTTCATATAGTATATCATTAAGAAAAAAACAAAAACAAAACAAAAAACTCATATAGAAGAGAGACACACATTTGTATATACAAGAATCCCATAAAAACACACAACCAGAAGCCATTGCATGCATGCAAAGGACCTGTAAGGTTGAAGAAAGGAGGGGTGGGGATGGAAGGAGCCATGATCATCCTATCCACAGCACATCCACTCAACAGGGAGCCACACAGTCTCCCAGAACTGTAAAACAGATCTGACAAATCAGCACATATCTGTTATCCCGGTCCTCAGGAAGCAGAGGCAGGGGGATTACATATTCCAGAACAGCCCAGACTACTGAGTGAAACCCTTTCTCAGTCCCAACCCCCAAAGTTGCAAAATAGAAAAATGGCTCATTTATGTATTTGGTCATCACAGAAAAATTCAAAAGAGCAAAATATAGAAGAAAATAGTCAAATTCCAATTAATAGCAAGCTGGTTAAACAAACCGTGGTTGCCCACATCTATAATGCCAGCACTCAGGAAGCTGAGTCAGGATTGCCGTGAAATCAAGGCCAGCCTGGGCACATAGTGAATACCAGGCTAGCATACCTTGAAAAAGCAAAGCAGCTGGAGGGAGTGCAAACTTGTATAGCCACCATGGAAATGAGTATGGCTATTTCTCAGAAAATTAGGGATCAACCTACCTCAAGACCCTGAAATACCACTGTTGGACATATACCCAAAGGAGGCACATTCACACCACAAGGACATCTGCTCAACTATGTTCATAGCAACATTATTTGTAATAGCCAGATCTTGGAAACAACCTGGATGCCCCTCAACTGAAGAATGGATAAAGAAAATGTGGTATATTTACACAATGGAAATACTACTCAGCAGTAAGAAACAATGACATCCTAAAATCTGCAGGCAAATAGACAAAACTAGAAAAAAAAACTATCTTGAGTGAGGTAACCCAAAACCAGAAAGACAAATATAGTATGTACTCACTCATAAGTGGATAGCAGACATAAAGCAAAAGATACCAAGCCTACAATCTACAATCCCAGAGAATTTAGAACCTTCTTCCAGAAACAGATGGAAGCAGATGCAGAAATCCACAACTAATCATTGGGCCAAGCTCCTGGAGTACAACAAAGTGAGGTAGGAATGATAATATGAACAAATGATTCAAGATCATGAAGGGGAAAACCCATAGAATCAGCTGGCCTGCGCTATTGAGAGATCACTTACAAATGGGGAACCTGCGTAAGACCAAATTAGACTCCCTTACTATAGGTGACAATGGTGTGACTGGGACAATATATGAAGCCACTGGCAGTGGGTCCAAGATCTAACACTAATGCACAAACTGACTTAGTGGAGTCCATTCTATATGGAAAGATGCCTTGCTCAGCCTGGACACAGGGGTGTGTGGAGTGGAGAGGTGCCTTGGTTCTGTCTCAAGGAGATGATGGTACAGACTTGGTAGACTTCCTAGGGGAGGCCCTACCCTCTCCAAGGAGCACATGGGAGAGGGGGGAGCGGGAGGAGAGGAGAAAGGGGGAACTTGAATTGGAATGTAAAAAATAAACTAAAAAAAAGCAAAGCAAAACGAATAGTGGAGTTGTTCAATCAATCACACTACAGTTATTAAAGAATTGCTGTCTGGTGGTGAAAGGAAATGAGGAAATCCCCCTTGTCCTTGCCAGAAAAACTCTTCCCAAGTCCATTGAGAAGTAGAGCTGCAACCTCTCCCGTGACCTGTGGTGTGAAATCGTCAGCAGCTGTCTAGGTGGCCGAGCTGGGCTCACACTTCACTTTTTAGCCTGTTGGGTTTAAGGTCCCTCTGCTTGGTGATGTAAATAGAACACTCTCCTTGCAGCTATGACAGAGGCTTTCATCTTTTCTCAGTGATTCTGCTCACACATACACCATTTCTTGTTTGTTCACTGCAGGCAGTGCGTTCTGGGCTCTCTCGGAATCAATTACATTGTGGGGGCTATCAGGGCAGAGGTGCCTCTCCTAATCTTTCACGTCCTGACCACTTCTTTCTTTTGAGACAGGGTCTCACTAAGTAGCCCAGGCTGGCCTCAAATTCTTTCTCCTCCTGCCTGAGCCTTCCAAGTGCTGGGACTATAGACTTACACAGTGCCTAACAAACTCTGAAATACTATGTACACTGGTTTGTTTACATACATCTTACACTTTGTCAAGATTAAGTGAAGGACTCGGTAGGATACCTCCCACTTTGCCAGTAGTTTTAATTAATAAAAAGCTCTCTTTGCTGGGCCTGCTGGCTCATGCTCATAATCCCAGCACTTTAGAAGCAGAAGAAGAAAGTGGCAAGTTCAAGGCCAGCCTGGGCCACATAGGGAAACAGGGGCTCAAAATAAATAAAAGCAAATAAGGAGCTTGAAGGAGGGAATTCCTTCCTTATTGTCCCTCCACGCTCTGTCTCTGCACCCAGTGTCCCCACAGCATTCAAACATCAGCTTGGAAGCAGTGGTCACTGTCAGGCCACCTCCTGGCTCCTTGATCTCAAATCCTTAGGCCTCTAGAATTATAAGAAATCAAGTCCACTTGGGAGACTGTGCCTGGGGACTGGTGTTGTTATTTTTCCAGTCTTATTTAGGCAACCATACTATTGAGATTTTTGTGTCTATAACTACATAAATCACTAAATGAACTCAGTGGGTTGTATTTATATATTTACCCATTTGCACATATATGTATGTGTATATTAGTTACTTTTCTGTTGCTGTGGTAAAACACCATGACGAGGCAATTTCTAGAATAAATGTTATTTTATTTATAAGTCCACCATAGCAGAACAAAAGTGTGGTGACAGAAGCAGGAAGCTAGGGTTCATGTCTTGAACCTCAAGCACCAGGCAGAAAGAGAACACAAAACAGCATGAGTCTTAACTCTCAAAGCATGCCTCCAAAATGACCACTTCCTGAGCCTCCCCAAACAGTACCACCAACTAGGGACCAAATATTCAAATGCCTGAATCTGTGGGGGACATTTCACTCAAACCACCACAATCTAACAATAGTAATTCAAGACAAATGGCTATGAATTTGAAAGGGAACAGGGGTGTGGTGATGGGGAATGTTCTTCTGTGTATATGTTTCTCTTATTGGTTAATGAAGAAAACACTGATTGGCCAGACAGGAAGTGACATAGCTGGGCAGAATTAGGATATAAACAGGGACAAATAGGAAATTGCTCTCTTCTCTGTAGAGACACTGAGCAGTCATCATGTAGCAGGCAAAGGAGTTGCAGGTCCGGCATTCTCCAGTAAGATAAGACCACATGGAAATACATGGATTAGTAGTTATGGGTTAATAATTAAGACAGAGACAGCCAATCAGAAATCCAAGGCAACAGCCAACAGCTTTATAACTAATACAGCATCTGTGTGTTTCTTTGGGGCTGAGAAGGGTGGCAGGACCTGCAGGGCCAGAAACAGTCTTGTTACGGGGTAGGACTGGAGGGAGCAGAGAAGGATGGAGAAATTATGTGATTGTATTACATGCAGCCAGGTGTGGTGAAACTTCTCTTTAATTCCAGTATTTAGGAGGCACAGACAAGAGGATATCGGTGAGCTCCAGGCTAGCCAGGGCTGCATAGTGTGACTCTATCTCAAAGAAAAACAGAATACACATTTTTGAAATTTTTAAAAATTGATCTTTTAAAAAAGAAAAAGTTCTGTTCTTAATAAATTTTCTTATCACCACAGTGCACATAGGTAGGCATTAAGGCTTCGGTGATGTCCAGTGTCAACTCACAGGGCTGGAGAAGTGACTGTGTTGGCTAAGTGCTTCTTCACAAGCATGGAGACCCGAGTTCAACCCACATAAAGCTGAAGAAGTCACTTAGTGTAGAAGCACAATGCCAGTGCCTCTGTTGTGAGATGGGAGGCAGAAGCAGGGTCCCTGGGAGCTTATGGGGTTAGAGGCCAAAAAATACACATGGGAGCACATACGCATGTCTACAAGCATGCATGCATACATACACTGAGTTTCCAGAATACCCCAGAATACCTCAAAGTGTCTCCACAGTTGAAGCTTCTTCACTCGTAAGGCCCACGTCAAGCTTCCTAATAGGCTTTCATTAAAGTAGTTTTAAAAATAAATATCCATCAGATACTACATGAAGATTCGAGGATGGCATATGAGTTAGTCATCAATCTCATTATCAGGGAAGGGCATTTAAGGTAGCCTCTCCACTGTTGCTCAGATTGTTAGTTGGGGTCATCCATGTAGGTCTCTGGAGAGTCAGTTTTCTCAATCCTATAATGGCTCCCTCTATTATGGTATCTCTTTTTTTGCTCTTGTCTATTAGTCCCCTGACTCAATCTTCCTGGTCCCACATGTTCTCTCCTCCCCTTCTTTTTCTCCTAACTTCCTCTCCACTCACTGTAACTCATTCACAAAGAGAGGAATATGGTATGTACTCACTCATATATGGATTTGAGACATAGAGCAAAGGATCACCAGCCTATAATTCACACCACCAGAGAAACTAGGATACAAGGAGGAACCTAAGAGATTCATACAAGGTCCCTCACAGAAGGGGAAAGAAACAAGATCTCCTGAGCATATTGGGAGTTGTGGTGGGGGAGGGGACAAGTGTCTCTTAAACAAAGCAGGAAACTTAGCAGTCCCCCTTCTCCCTGGAGCCCAAGGTTCCAAATGCAGCTTAAGACATGGTGTCCTCTACAGCCCCACTGGGACATTTATTATAGTCATAGTGTTCCTTTCTCTGTCACCACCCTCTACCATCCACAAGCAACAAGGTTCTGCCTGTTCCTAGAAGTTCACCATGTTTAACAGACCCATGCTAAGGCAGCAGCTTGGAGCAATGCTTCCGGACCCTCTGGATATCAGACCTGCCCAGGTACCCTTCTCCACTCCTTATCTCTGGGAAGTGCTGCTGGACATCCACTTCACAGATGAGGAAACTGAGTCTCAGTCAGTCACCCCAAGTCACAGTCACAGAGCCAGAATTCCATCCACACTGACTAACTTCAATCTCCAGTTCTCATCCATTCTACAGTGCTGTCAGGTAGGTGCTTATAACCTGTGGGTATACACCATGGGAGAGCAGGCTGGGCCTCTAAACCCAAGTGTTGGGAGTTTCAAATGAGTTGTGACAGGATAAACCACAGGCATTCCTTCCCCTGAGGCTGTGGGAATATGAAAGATGGTGGCTTGGAGGCATTTACAGTGTGAATATGAGCAAAGTAGGAGACAGCAAGGAGACATCACGGTCTGATGGGGATTGTCCTTTTGTATATGTTTCTCTTGTTGGTTAATGAATAAAACATTGTTTGGCCAATGAAGCAGGAATATAGGCAGGACTAGGAGACAAGGAGAATTCTGGGAAAGGTAGGCAGAGAAGGCTCTACCAGAAGAGTCACTAAGTGAGCTGCCAAAGGGGTTAGAGGTCCAGACCCTTCTCCAGTAAAATAAAACCATGTGGAAATACTTAGATTAATAGCAATGGGTTAATAATTAAGACAGAGATAGCCAATAAGAAGCCCTAGCCATCGGCCAAAGTGTTAGAGTGATATAGCATTTGCATATTTATTTGGAGCAAAATGTCTGTGGAAACCTACCATAACAACAGTCATCCCTGGAAAGGCCTGAAGGTTCAGAATATATGACTCAGTGGGCTGAAAAATACTCAATAAGAGGTTCTGCTTTCCAGTAGGGGTGTGAGCCTCAAATCAGAACCCCTCCCTAGGGAGTCAGCAAGGTACCTATCAATGAAGCTATTCTGGCAGTGGCAGGGGTGTTAGGTACTATGCTTTGAGAGGCAAGATATGTAATTAATTTCAACCATTCCTAAGCTCCCTTAATTGCATGGATGGGAAATTCAGTATTACAGTGTTGATAGGCACATTGACCAAGCCAGTCAAAGGTCCCTGTGCTTACTGAGCTTGCATTCCAGTGGGAAGGTGAGTTGGTTAGTTTTTAATGTCAAATCCATACAAGCTACATTCACCTGGAAAGGAGGAACATCAGTTGAGGAAGTGCACAAATTAGATTGGCCTGTAGCATGTCTATGAGGCATCTTCTTAACTGCTAATTGGTATAGGAAGGCCCAGCCCACTGTGGGCAGTACCATTCCCTAGGCAAGAGAAAGCTAGTTGACCAAACCAGGAGAAACAAGTCAATAAGCAGTGTTTCTTTATGGTTTCTGCCTCAAGCTCCTTCCTTGGGCACTTGTCCTAGCTTTCCTTGATAATGAAATGCAACCTGTAAGAATAGCCCATTTCTTTCACCAAGTTGCTTGTTTATCACAGCAGCAGAAAAGCAAATTAGAAGAGGATACCTACAATGGTACTTCAGAGTGTAAGAGGAGAGATAAGTAAGATTTAGGACATAAAAGAATGAGGAGCAATGTAAAAAAGATGGTTATTGGAACAATGTGTAAAGACTCTGAAGACATCCCCACCCCCAGGGCTGATGCAAAGAAAGGCCACCTTCCCCCTGGTAGATTTTGCAGTCAAATTGTCTGGGAGAAAGAAACACTGCAAAGATCACTCTTTAAGTGAATAAGACCTGAAAGTTATTAGACAATTGTCTCCCTGTGGTTTTGTGGATAAGAATTGAGAATAAATGAAAGACAAGAAGCCGAAGAAGCTCCAGGTGACTCCTCACCTGGGTAAGTCTGTAGCTGATGCTTCAGATGAAAATGATTGATGCTGATGATCAAAGTGCTGGTCCAAGCTGCCTGAGGATAACTGCTTTGGCCTTTATCTTCCTCAGAAGACACAGGGGAGTACACAGCTCTTCTGTCACTCCCTCCTGACTGACATGACCAGGGATCCACGTCACTTCCTACAGGAGTCCTGTGTGGTGCCAGGCACAAGGAGGCACATAGTCTTCCAGTCTACAGAAGCAGATGCTGCTGCTGAGCCCAGGTGAGTAACATGCCTGACTCTAATCTCAACCACGAGCATCTTGAGAGAAGACAAAGTCTTGGCCATCATTTTGGTCCTATACCTCCCTTGGCTGGTGCATGGTAGATGTTCAGTGAATTCTGCTGTCTGTAAAGATAGAGTGATAGAGAGATGAACAGAAAAATACATCAAATACCTACCTCCACTTAGGGCTAAGCACTCAATGTCCAATAAAGAACAGGTTGATTTTGACAGGTGAATTGTAGGTTCGGGAAAATAGGTATGCATTGTTATGACGGCAGTGCAGATAGACTGATAACAGTTTCTCTAAGAAAATGATTAAAAGAACCTTGTAGGGGCATGGTGGCTAGAGAGATGATTCAGTGGCAAGAGAATGTTTGCTCTTGCAGAGGACCCTCGCTTGATTTCTAGCACCAACATGATGCCTCACAACTGCCCATAACTCAAGTTCCAGGGGCTCCGATGCCCTCTTCTGATCGCCTCAGGCACCAGGCAAATACACGGTGCTCAGACATGTGTGGAAGCAAAACACTCACACACATCAAACAAAGAATATGTAACACACACACACACACGAACAAAATAAGCACAAATTATTTAGAAGGAGGAGGAGGAGGGGGAGGAGGAGAAGAAGACGACGACGACGACGAAGACAACGACGCGACGACGACCACCTCAGGGGAGAATGTCTTAGGAGAAATGGCTGTGGACAACTGCCTGTTAATTCCATCTCTTGGGGATTTGATGCCTCTGAACTCTGTAGATACCCATACTCATATGAATATGCATATATAAATAAATCTAGAAAAAAAAATACATTAGAGCCTGTCTGATGTCGTTCAGCTCAGGCAGATGCAAGCCACCCTCAGGATAGCTTGGGTCCTCAAGACCCAGGCTTGCCGGAAGACACCCACAGCCTGTCAGAAAGCATTGAGCTCAGGTGGGCGGGTCCCATTATGACGAGCAGGTGTGTGGTGGAGATGTGGGAGAGAGGAGCAGAAGGGTCCGTGTGCTATGGAGAGAGGCAGAGCAGAATGAAAGAAGTGAAGACAGTGAGGAGCAGGCTGAAGTGGGTGGTCTTCCTGCCATATGGGGCCATGGTGACATCCAGGCACAGACTGCTGCCAAGGGCCATGTCTGGGTCCATGGTCCTACCACAGCCAGGTTCGGTGTGGTCACCCATGGTCCATATTGTCACCAAAGGCCACAGGGATACCCAGTGTCACGACTGCCACTGGTGGCCATGTAGGTGTTCAAGAGCCATTGCTGCCACTGCAGCCATGCTGATCTGTGCTGCCTTTGAGGCCTCATCCAGGCTTGACCTGCTGCCAAGTGTCATCTCTGGGTCCATGGTCCTACAGCAGACAGGGTCTGAGTCAGTGTCAGTGGCTCCTATTGCAACTAAGGGTGGTATGGTTACCTGGAGTCGGACCACACAGGGACCATGTTGGTGACCAAGGACCATGCTGCCTGTATCTGGGGCCAGACAGACCCAAGTGGCACATACTGCTGTCCATGTGCCATGGTGATGTCTGGGCCAGGGCTACAGCTGGGGGCCATGTCTGGGTCCACAGTCCTGCTGCAGCTGGGCTCTGTGTTGGTGTCTGTGGCCCATGTCACCTCAGAGCGGCATAGAAACCATGTGTGATGAAATCAGAGTGCCATGCTGAACTGGCCCTGCCCTTCACTGGCTTCCTCACCATGGGCAAAGGAGAACTGACCCTGATGGCTTGAGAGTAGGGAAGTTGGCTCCACCCCTTCCTGCAAGAGGCAGCCCCAGTGGCCTGGACTGACAAGCTCAACTACCTCCCAGTCCCACAGCTGGCCTTGGGTTGGCCCACCCTAGCATCTACTCCATCTAGGACCTGCTGGAGCTCATGAAGGGATTGGTCCTGTGGAACGATACCTGCAGGATCTCCACGACTCGGGATGGCCACAGAATAGCTGAGAGGAGTTTTGGTGAGGATCCAGTGATGATGGTGTACCAGAAGCCAAGGCCTTGAACCAGGCCAATGATTCATTGCAATAAACATTTGCAAGTAAAGCTGGTTGGACAGGAGGTGGAGATATGGCTCAACACTGGCTGCTCTCCAGAGGTCCGGAGTTCAATTCCCAGCACCCACATGGTGACTCACAATCATCTATAATGGGATATGGTCCCCTCTTCTGTCTGATGCCCTCTTCTGTCATGCAGGCATACATGCAAATAGAATACTCATATATAATTCATGAGTAAATAAATCACACTTCAACTCCCAATGCCACCAGGATAAATGCAGGGGTGTTTGGAGAGGAAGGAAAGATGGAGGAGGAAGAGGGGTTTTTGTGTGTTTTGTTTTGGTTTCTTTTGTTTTAGTTTGTTTGTTTGCTTGCTTGCTTGTTTACTTGCTTGCTTGCTTTGTTTTGGTTTAGTTTGGTTTGATTTTTTTTTTATTTTATTTTCCAGGGGCTGCTGCAGGAATGAGGAGAGGATCTGGAGGGCTGGAGGGAGCAGGGGGAGCTGAATTAGAGTGCATGATGTGAAATCCCAAAGATTCAATAAAGCAATTATGCTAACTTTAAAAATGCATTAGAATAGAGCTGGAAAGATGGCTCAGCAGCTAAAAGCACTTGCCCTTTTTGCAAAAGACCAAAGTTCTGTTCACAGCACACACATGGTTGCTCACAACCTCCCATAACTCTGGTTCCAGGGGATCCAACACTCTATTCTGGTCTTCACAGGTACCTGCATGCACATGATACACAGACATACATTTGGGAAAACTCACATACACATAAAACTTTTTGTTGTTTAAAAATATCTTCCAAGACATTTTTATCAAATAAAAAGATACTGTTTTGGTTTGAGTCTTAAATGTCTCCCTAAGGCCATGTAAGTAGAGTATTAGTTACCAGCTTTTTTTTACTGCAGGGAGGTGGTGGACCCATTGGGATGTGGGGCCTAGTGGGAGAAAATGGGATTGGTGGAGGTGTACACAAATGAGATAAAAGGACCCAGGTTGGTCTGTCTCTCTCTGGGTTTCTCTTTGTCTGTCTGTCTATCTATCTCTGTCTCTCCTCCCACCACGATGCTGTCTCTCCTCCCACCACGATGCTCTCTCTGCCTCCCACAAACTCAGGAACAGCAAAGGCGATCAGCCAGGAACTGAAATCGCCGAGATTACAAGATAATTACACCTCTCCTCATTTGAGCCGACTTGTCTCAGGCCTTCTATAATGGGAGAGAAAACTGACCGGTACAAGTGCAGAAGACGCACAAGTAGGAACTAGAGTTGGCTGAGTTCTGCCACTTCCTGAGTTCACCATCACGGATCTGTTCCCCTACATCTCTGTTTCTTTACATGGAAACGGAAATGAGCATGCCTAGCTCAGAGACATACGGTAAGAGTAAGATGGGATACTGTTTTGAAAGCACTAAGGGGTCTTATTTTGTGCAGGTCACATGCATTTACTGAGAATTTGAGGTTCATCTCTGAGTGAGAAATAAAACAGTGTTCATCTGCTCAGGGTTCCACAGTAAAGCAGCAAGCCTGATGCAGGGAACAACACAGCTAATTTTGAGTTTACACCATGGTGCTGTTGTATTTGATGAAACATTATTCTGAATGGCCCTATGAAGGAGCTGTTGGGTTCATTTGGGTGTTTTTGTTTCGGTTTTTTATTGTTTTTGAGATTAGCGTTCACATCAGTAGACTTTGGATAAAATAGATGGCTCTCGCTCATATGGATGGGCCTCCTCCAATCAGGTGAAGACCTGACTGGGGCACAGAATAGCTTCCATAAGCCATTTGGACTCAAAGAACACCTCCTGCTGTGTCCCCGCCACCAGTCCACCACCTCTCAAAACCTTGAACTTGGCTTCCCTGCTCCACATGAGCCATTTCCTTGAAATCTGTCTGTACACTTGGCTGTGTCTGTCTGTGGAGCCCCGGCTAGTCTAGGAATGGTAACACCAGAATGAGCTGGATCCTTCAGTGTGGTCCCTATGGACCTACTGTCTGAGAACATGGAAGGATAGCAGTTAGCTGCACCTGGAAGACTGTGAAGAAAGACTTCAGATGCAAGAGCTGTGCCCCTGTATACCAAGTTCTTTCAAGATCAGAAAGAAGATCTCCCCAACATCATTAACGAGACCATGCGTGCTGCTGCTTTTCTTAAGCATTGTGTGGATTTTGCCTGGCTCTGTCTTTCCAGAAGATGCTTTGCCTGGCCATTCTGAGTATTGAGCGCTCAGCATATTCCTCAGCTTCTCTAAGCCTCAGCTCACTTCTGCTAGAAGCTACTGCAAGGAAGTAGCATGTGATCCTTTTATCAGCCGCTTTGCTAGCACTGTAATGAAACACCATAGCCAAGAGCAACTTAAGGCAGAGAGGATTTATTTTGGCTTATGGTTCCAGATAGAGTCCATAACAGCAGAGAGGCATGACAACAAGCAGCGCAGGACAGCAGGAATGAGAGGTTGGGTGCTCACAATTTGAACCATAAACACAAAGAAGAAAAATCTGGGAATGGCAAGACTTTTAATCTCAAAGCTTTCCCCCAGTGACGCACTTCCTGCACCTCCTAAATCTCCCTGAACAGTGCCACCAAGTGGAGACCAAGGGTTCAAACAGCCAAGCCCATGGGGAATGGTCTCATTTAAACTGGTACTCTCACAGAACATTCCAATTCTCTGTTACCAAAATGTTTCTGAGACTTATGCCCTAAGGAGCAACAGTGATTTCATCCAAAAATAGGAATGGGGAAATGGGTCTCATTTACAGCACACACTCTTTAAATTACTGTAAATAAAGACAATGAGCAATTTTAAATACGCAACCAGAACTATATTATTTACAAAATTCTATGTCCTGGAGTTCCTTAAAGAGATGGCATCTTGCATTCTCCCAGGGGCACAGCTGTATACAAAGCCTGGATAACAGACTTTAGAGAGATCCCTAGGTAGGACAGCCACGTGGCTGCTCTAAGGGGTTAGAAAGTGCTGGCCTGGAGCACTGGGAAGTCCTCTGGCCCCTTTTGATGCTATACACAGAAGCAGGGGTTAGTAAACAGAAAGCATCAGCCTGACCAGAGGTCAGGACAATGCATACAACTGGGTGGCCCTGCAGCAAGGCACATACTGTCATTAGATTTGTGGCGCCTGATACAGACTTCTGAAAACCATGGTGGTCCAGCCAAAGCCAGTAACTAAGACAGACCACTCATCCTGAGCTAAGACCCCATTACCCAGGGCACTTCACTGACCCCAGGCCTTGCCAGACCAAGGTTTGCTTTCACTCAGCAGCTTTGTTGTTTAAGAAAGAATGCCCCAGGGACAAAAGGAACTAAATCCCTGAAGAATTCAAATGGCTGCTATATCCATTTAGAAGATTAAAAATATACTCAGCACATATTGTTTCCCTCTTATGGGGAGCAAGTTGCTAACTAGACTTCTCCAGGGTTGCTCTGTAAGTCTCCGGCCAAATTAAAGCCCACACTCACATTGGGGAATCAGAAAGTTTATATATCTAGTCTCAAACTGGAAAAGGAAAGAAAAAAATAGAAGACAGAAAGGCAAGATACTGTGGACTGGAGAGCAGAAAACGTCCTTGCTCTACAGCATGAGGGCCAGAGTTTGGATCCCCGGACCCACAGAGAAGCCTGGCAAACATGATGGCAGAGCCTAGAACTCAGGCAGCACAGACCGGGAATCCCTGGAGAGAGCTGGCTAGCCAGGCAAGCAAGGGCCGTAGGCTCTAACTTCAGCAGCAGGCCCTGTCTCAATAAGCAAAGTGGAGAGTGACTGAGGGAGACATCCTGTGTCAACTTTAGGCCTTTCCATGCACCGGCACGCATGTGCACACACATGCAAATGCAAATGCACACCACACACAAAAGCAAATAAAGATATCCTTGAGCAGTCGGGCTCAAAGAAAGAAGCCTTTTGTGTCTCAGAACCTGGCTTCATATTCCAGCTCTACCCTTCGATTAGCTCTGCTCTCTTGTCTTCCCTAATCTGACCTCTTTTGATATCAATGCTAGTGTTTTTTCTGTTTGTTTTTGTTTTGTTTTTATTAATTTATTTTTTACATTCCAATCCTAGTTCTCCCTCCCTCCTCTCCTCAGGCTCTCCCCCCCCCCCACTTTCCCCACTGCCTTCCATCTGCTCCTCAGAGAAGGTAAATCCTCCCCTAGGAAGTCTACTAAGTCTGTCCCATCATCTCCTTGAGGCAGGACCAAGGCACCTCTCCACCCCCACCCCCCTGTGTCTAAGCTGGGCAAGGTATCTCTCCATATAGAATGGGCTCCACTAAGTCTGTTTGCATTTGTGTTCAATCTTGAACCCACAGCCTGTGGCTTCATATATTGTCCCATTGTCACCTATATTAAGGGAGTCTAGTTCGGTCTTATGCAGTTCCCCATTTGTCAGACTGGAGTCAGTGATCTCTCACCAGCTCAGGTCAGCTGATTCTGTGGGTTTCCCCATCATGGTCTTGACTCCTTTGTTCATTTTATTGCTCCTCCCTCTCTTCAATTGTACTCCAGGAGCTCAGCCCAATGGTTAGTTGTGGATTTCTGCATCTGCTTCCATCTGTTTCTGGAAGAGGGTTCTAGCAAAGCTAGTGTTTTTAAGAAGAGTCTAAAGATTACAGAACAGAAGGTTGTCATGAGATAGAGTATGTGACACATAGTAGGATTTTAGTAAATGACTATAGACAGTGTTATGTCACTTTCACACAAAGAAATGACTCTTACGCTTGCACTAGAACACATTGGATAATTGTTTTATAATGCAAACTGCAGCTAAATTGAAGTCAAAGGAACAACACAGCATGCACCATGAAAAGCCCTCATTCCAATTTACCATTTGGTTTCAAATTCAGAGTTTTCATCTTTATTTTTATGCCCAATGTAGAAATGCCTCAAGTTTATTTACCAACTCGACAGTAATGTGCAGTCTAAGGGAAATTATCCTCACCAGGATCCGATTTGGTTGGAAAACATTAAGTAACAAATCACTTTGTGGGGAAAAAAATTGCTTTTAAATACAGATGAGAACGATAGTGGAGTTCATAAAGCACCCCAGTCAGATCTGTGCTTTGCTCTCGACAGATCACTAGAAGCAAGGGTCAGCTCATCTCCATTTATCTCATACTGATGGAAGCTGCCTGGCCTTTGGAAATGATCGATCACATGTTGGTGCACAATGTCAAAGGTTAAATGTATTATTGTGCAGCACAGGCCAACCCTAACCTCAGGATGAACGTCATGAACAAAAAGGGGAAAGTACAGTGAGGTCTATGGAGGAACCAGCTTTAGTCTCCGAAGAATTACAAAAGAGAAATAATGCCCCCTACTGTCGGGAGCCCAGACACGCAGCAGGTCTCTGGAACTGAAAAGCAGCTTCTTCTATGAGGTGGAGTGTATTCTGGGATTTGACAGGTCCCTTCAGTTACTCCAGGCAAGCTGAGCCACACAGTGTGGCTTCCCTTCTAATGACCCCTGAGCAGAGTTGGAGCTGGCAAAACGGGATGAAGGGGAAGGGAAAGTTTAAAGCCCATGGCAGAATCCTGGGACATAGACTGACCTATCCCAGCCGCAGCTCTACAATATCCATTCTGACAGGAACTGACCACCTCCATCCCCATTCCTTACAGATTGTCCCACCCTGATCTTAAACCTGGTCCTGAAGATTTACAAACTCTATTGTACATCCCACTACAATGAGTTTCTTTATGTGTAATTAAGAGGTACACTCCACCCCTTAAAGAGAAACAAACTAGCTGGCCCCACCCTTGGGATCCCAGCACTTACGAAGTAGATACAAAGGTATCATTAAAGCAGAAGGGTAATTAGTGAAACCAGCCTGGGCTACATAGCAAAACCCTGCCCAAGGACTCGGCCTATAGACAACTGTGGATGTGGACACCTGGAAGACAGTAAACAAAGCTGAGTGAAAGTAGCCATCACCCGAGTTGCTCAGAGTAGCATCTGCAGGAGCAAATGGTGCTTGTTTACCAAGTAACTCTGGCTGTCTGCTGCCCACACACTCACACTGGGATTGTGCATTCTGTTTCCCACCCCTATGACTGGCTGAGAGCTCACAAATAGCTCCAGCCTATACTTGAGTCATAGTGGGAGCATTGAATTGTAGTAAGAGACTTCGCACAGTGAGCAGTCTCCAACCCCAAGCACCATGAGACATCATAGAAGATAAAACAGCCTTGGAGGATGTTGTGATGCAACATAACCTTGTCCCTCATGAATGACTCTTCATTGAAGGGCGCAGGGTTCAGAGCATCACACTTAAAGAATACTGAAACCCAAAGAGGCCCGGTGAGGCCGCATCAGGTAAGCCAGACCTTATGTTGTTTATTTGTTTGAGATAGGGCCTTGCTGTATAGCCAGGCTGGCCTAGAACTCCCAACCTTTCTGCCTTCTCCGGAGTGCTGGTGGGTCTGTGCCACCACGCCTAGCTCTTTAGTCATATTGGTATCGGTGCAGGTCTAAGAGGGCATTGCCCCAACCCTTCACAACATAGCACTTAGAGAAAATGTCAAGTCACATATCCTACCATGGGACAATAGCCTGGAGTTTCCATATAGGATCTGGTGACAAGTTTCTTTTTAATATTTTACAATACATAAAGTACAATGTAGCTGGACATTGGTGGTGCACATCTTTAATCCCAGCACTGGGGAGGCAGAGGCAGGTAGATCTCTGTGAATCCAAGGCCAGTCTCTGGTCTACAGAGTGAGTTCCAAGACAGCCAAGGCTATACAGAGAAACCCTGTCTTGACAAAAAATTCAATAAGATAAAATAAAATAAAAAATAAAATACAAAGTAAAGCTGCAGCAGCCATGTCAGTTGCTGAATTTCATCTCTCTCTGTGAAGCCCATCTCCTGTTGCTGTAATAGAATGAATGCCTGAGAGCATTTTATGCAGGAAAGAAAGTTACCTAGGCTCACAGTTCTGGAGCCTGGGGAATCCAAGAGTATGCTTTCAGCACTTGCCCAGCCCCTGGTGAAGACCATATTCTGTATTCTACCTTACATGGCACAAACTGGAAAGCAGATAGTAAATGAGTAAATGAGTGGCACAGGCCTGTCATCCCTGTCCTCAGGAAGCTGAGTCAGGAGACTTGTGAGTTCCAGACTAGCCTGGGCCACAGAGAGACCCTAGCTAAAAACCCAAAAGAAACACAAGTGGGTGTGTGCATGAGAGCTGATATCAGGAGCAGCAGCCTTGCTTTGTAACATCCATTCTTGTGACTAACCTGCCCCTTTGAGGGTGAGCATTCACTCACCACAATTAACCAAGCCAGTCTATCTGCAATGAAACACCATGACTAAAAATAAGTTGGGGAGGAAGAGAGTTATTTGTCTCACACTTTCGCATTGCTGTTCATCACTGAAGGAAATCAGGACAGAAACTCAAATAGGACAAAAACCTGGAGGAGTGCTGCTTACTGACTTGTTCAACATGGCTTGCTTAGACCACCAGCCCAGGAATAGCACCACTCACAATGGGATGGGGCCTCCCCCATTAATTACTAATTGAGAAAATGCCTTACAGCTGGATCTCATGGAGGCGTTTCCACAATTGAAGCTCCTTCCTCTCTGATGGCTCTAGCTTGTGTCAAGTTCACTTAAAAAAAAAAAAAAACAGCCAGTACAAAGTGTGAGAAAGCCATTGATCCCTCATAGTGAACTAACCCCTTCATGAAAGATTCACCTCCAGCCAACTCAGCTGTCATAATACCATATTTCACTGACAGCATCAGAGGACAAGCCCTTCTGAAACAGTAGTACTTCATTTAAATGTCTATGTGTGCACACTCCTGAGCTTGCCTCATTTGTGGTGTGTGTGTGTGTGTGTGTGTGTGTGTACCATACACATGTGCCCATGGATTCCAGAAGAGGACACTATTTCCCTTAGACCTGAAGTTGGTGGTGGTTGTGAGCCACCATGTGGGTGCTGGTCCCCCAACCCAGGTCTTCTGCAAAGACAACAAGTGCTCTCAGTCTCTGAGACATCGCTCCAGCTGCACATTTTGATTTTGAAATTGAATAACATGAGCTTGCTTTGGGAAATAGAACTTTTTGTATTCTCTTACACACTTGAAATGGCCATCATAGCCTCTTCAGACCTGGTTACCATCCTCAGAAAGAAAAACAAAACAAAAACAAAAACCAAAAAAACGTATACACAGGTAGTAATAAAATGTTTTAATATTTTTACTCCAGTCCCAAACTTGCTGAAATTATCATTAATGAATCTAAGGCAGTTTAGTGGCAGATAGCCCTGTGTTTTTGGTTGGTCTTAATGTCGGCTTGCCGCAAACTAGAGTCACTTGAATAGAGACCCACCCGCAGAAGTGTCCGGATTGCTTTAGGTGATGGGAAGACGGGCCTCCATTGTAAGTGGCACCTTCCCCAAACAGTCCAGATTAGAAGGGCGTGGCAGAAGGAGCTGTGCTGTGTGCAGCTGATTGGCTGCCTCTCCCCCCCCCCCAGCTCACTTACTCTTTCATCTTCGCTGCTGCTGACTCCATCGCTGATATCAGGGTCACTGTTTCCAGGCTTCCTCATAGACTAGGGACCAGTGGCTCTCCTGGAAGCCCTGTGGATTGTTGGCCTCCCCAGTGAGTGACAGCCACCATGGGACAACTCCAACCACTGAGGCACCAGCCTCCAGGACAGAACAGTTAATGGGGTCTCAGCCTTTGGGTAAGAGTCAGCTGTTGTTACTATTTTAACATAACCTGACTTGATTAACTTTTAATCCGTGCCATGTGTCCTGTTCCTCTAGAGAACCCTAATACATCCAGTGTGTGCAAGAGCCCTAGTCCCAGCACCAGAGAAAGGGAGAACGAGCACAGGAAAGAGTGTTGTAGCACACACTGGTTATCCAGCCCCTGGGAGGCAGGACTGTGACCTGGAGGCTTCCCTGGGCTGTATAACAAAACACTAAAATGGGGCAGAAAAGCATCTAATGTCTGATTGTTGAAATTATTTATAATTGAGGGCATATTGTTTCAATTCAATATACATTTTTCATATTAAGAATTTCAAGATAGCAATGAAACTCTTATCTGCAAAAAAACCCCAGTAAGTGGAGGGTTACCTTGTGACCAGCTGGGACACCATGAAAGAGTCTGTCAGGCACAAATAAAGATATCCAAAACCCGTGATATTTCTGTTGGGCTTCTCACCTAGAGCTGTGCCCTCTGGGATATCGTCCTGCCATCCCTCTCTTTCTAGAGTGAAGGCCTCTCACTCTCACTGGAGCCCACAAGACCCTCTACTGCCCTAGCCCTATTCCAGCTTCCTCTGTGACTCATTCCCACCCCAGGACTTTCACACACTATCACCTCTGCCTAGAATCTGCCTTTCTCTGGTTCTCCTAAATAACCTTCTCCATGCACATCCTCTAACAGGCCATTCTGGAAGGGTCTCTGCACTTGCTGCTTTATTTCTGGGTCTCCTCCTCTGCACTACCACAGTTAGGACAATGCAGGGTGCTGCTAGTGAGTGCTCAATAAGTCATAATTGTGCCTGCTACTTTTCCTTGTAGCTTTTATCACAATTATAAATAGTTTCCTATGTGCATTTGCCCCACAGGACTATGGACTCCAGGCAGCAAGTCTTGTTTTATTTGTACTGTGTACCTGATGCCTGCTGCAATCCCTGGGGATGTGTCTTGGTTGAATTTGAGTATGAATTTCAACTGTGAGAGTGCACATGGCTGTGGAAACTTTTCCCAGTAGAGAATCCACATCAGAGTGTTGGAAGTTGAGTAGGAATGGGTATAAAATGCTGGCGTGGGAATGCATTTGAGCTTCCTCTCCCTGCCATCCTGCCATCTTCCCTTCCCATATCCCTTTCTGTATATGACTCTTCCTATGGTCCTCTGCGTTTCTCTGGTTTCTGTACCATGCATGTGCAGCATCTGGTACACTTTTTTTCCATTCTGTTTTGTTTGTTTGTTTCTTTGTTGTTTGTTGTTTGAGACAGGGTTTCTCTGTGTAGCCCTGGTTTTCCTGGAACCCATAGAAATCCATCTGCCTCTGCCTCCCAAGTGCTAGGATTAAAGGCGTGCACCACCACCACCCATCATTATTCTTCATTGCTAACTTGAATAGATTTAGCATCACCTAGGAGACTGGGTGAGGCTCACTTCTGGGCTTGTCTATGAAAGTGTTTCCAGAAAGAATAAACTGAAGGGGAAAGGATCATCCTGAATGTGGAGCATACCACCCATTTGAGAGGCCCAGATAGAACAAAAGGGGAAAAGAAGAAAGCCAGCACTGTGCTGGCATCCCCCTCTCCATTCTTCCTGTCTACCACGATACCATGCTTTGAACTGCTCTCATTTACCACACACATTCCCCTAGATAGACTAACACATCTGAAATCACAACCCTGCCTTAAGCTGTTTCTCACAAGCATTGTGTTGAGATGATAAGAAAACTAGCTAATGCAATAAGGACATAATATATCTCAATAAATTCTGGGATGGATGGAGGGGTAGATGTGTGGGTGGGTGAATGGATGGTGGATTGATGGGCTGATAGATGGGTGGGTGGGTGGATGGGTGGATGGATGGATGGATGGATGGATGGATGGATGGAAAAGCAGGCAGACAGACCAAATGAACAGACAGAAGGATGGATATTAGATGAGTAAGAGGATGAATATAGCACTCCTTCCTTAACAGGGAGATAATTTCTCCTTATGATTTCTTGAACAGTCCCAAATATCTAAGCTGATGTTTCCCTAATCCAGTAAACACAGAAGCAGCCTCTCTCCTTGAAGCTCATTTATAGCCTCCAAATGGCTCCATTCTGATGGGTCTGGGACACTGGAGGCCCTGCCTAGGCAGCTTCTCCATTACACCTAATAACCAGCCTTGAAATGGAATGACTTCACTCTTCAGAGGGAAGTGCAGGGAGTCTTTCCCTCTCTGAGCAGTGAGCACATGCTGCCAAAACACCCTGCTTCTATAAATATGCCTTTCTAAATGTTAAAGGGTTAGAGCAATTTCCAAAGGTCTCTGCCTCGAAGGAGCCCTCAAATGATATTTAATTGAACTACTTTTGCCTTGAGAAGTGAGGGAACTAAAATGTAAAAAGTGGAAATGCGTCTCGGTTTTATGTCAAAATACAGGATTCTAGATAAAATAATGGAAAAAAGAATTTCCTGTTATTAAACCTGGGGAAATGAACATAAACAGCTCAGCCAAGCAGAGCCGAGTATAGGATTTTGTAAGGTGATTGGAAGAAAAAGGATCTCCTTTTAAACTCTATTTTCAAGCCCTTAACAACTGTTGGAGACATTTTTGTTGATTAAAAATCACTAGTAATCGCTCTCCTTTGGCACTGAACATTGAACATTAAATAAAAGCATGTCTGCTACAAGTTTGGAATTAACTTCTTGCATAAGATCAGCACCGTGGTTTCTGATCAGAGGAAAGGTTTTGTAAAGGTTTAAATGGAAGAAGAGACCAGCACCACAGCAAACTCTAAAACGAGCAAATGACCAGTTCTCCATTTGGCATTTGTGAAAACACTATGACGAAAATTGCCATGCTCTCCATCAAAGTCACACCAAGAAAGCACCAGCCGAATCCTTCGATGTGTCCAGAATGCTGGTATGCTTCTATGTGTGGTCCAGTAGGCTCTGAGTGGGCAGCGGGATAGGGGTATCTGCCAGGCACTGAAGAGAAAGGACAAGTGCATGGGAGGGCTTCATTACCCTAGAAGCAGAGGCTGCATTCACAACCCCTGCAGACCCCAGTGTGAAAACATCCTCTAGAGCTCTGCAGTGAGCAGCCTATACACCTGTATTGTGTCTTTTGTTGAGCTACACAGCAGGGAGATAGCTCTTCAGTTTGAGGAAAACCCAAACCAAAGAAAGTCAAGACGCCAACTCCCATCACAAAGAACAACGGGATGTGTGGTTCCTCTTCCTCTCTCTGTGGATCTGGCCCTAAGTGACACCAAGTGAGACAGCAGTAATGGTGATGACAGTCATCAGTGGTAAGGTGGGGCACAGCTGCTATTTACCACTGTTCCAGGGCGCCTGGGTAGAGAGGGGCAGAATCCACTGCCGGCCACAATCATATCCCTAGCATGGCTGCAAAAACGGATGCCTCTCTACTGCACATAATGAATGGCAATGATCTGTCCTGTGGCTCAGGTGGGGCATTGAAGCAGCCATTAAATATCTATTTCAGTATCAGAACACTGACCATGTCCCTGGCTACAGAGGCTGTAGTTCCCTAATCTCCAGCATTCCTCTCAACAGCCATGAGCTCCCAATTGTACTGCCAGCGTATCAGTCTGCTGTAGCTTACGGAGGCCCCGTGTCTGTGTGCAGAGCTACCCAGAAAAGCCCCTTTTCCAGCTACCCCAACATTGCTTTGCCACCTAAAGACCTGCAGCAAAGGAAGACATAATTGGTTGGACAGAATCAGAAAGAAAGCAACGTTCCAGATGTAACTTTAGCTCTGCCATCCTACGTACTGAGTTTTTGGCGGCAGGGATGTCCTTTCCAAACCCTGTGTCTTCATTATTTTCCCAATGCTGTGATAAAATGCCCCAACAGAAGCAGTGTAAGGGGAAAGGGAGTTATTTCTGCTTACAGTTCTGTGAAAGCTATAGTCCATTATGGGTAGGGAAGGCATGGCAACAGGAGCAGAAAGCAGAGAACAGGAAGTGTCTAGGTTGTAAAGCCCCAAAGCCCGCCCCCAGTGACCCACTTCCTTCAGCAAGTTTACACCTCCCAAATGTTCAACTCTTCCAAACAGCACTGTAGCTGGGAACCAAATATTCAAACACATGAACCTAAGGAGGACATTTTTTATCCAGACAACAACGCCCTCATTTGGTGATGAAACAGGAGACAGCTGAGTAGTTCAAGATCCTCCAGCTGTGTGATACAGTTTCCATTCCCTGCTGTGATGGCTGGTCTTCACTGTCAACATGGCTAGATTCGGTGCTACCTAGGAGACTCCTGAGCACATCACTAGGTGCACCTGTAAGGGAATTTCCAGAGAGAATTCACTGGGGCAGGGGGATCTGCCCTGCATGTGGATAGCACCATCCCACCCCCACCCCCAGAACCCAGACTGGATAAAAGGGAAGCAAAGATAAAGCCCGCTGAGGATTTCCTGATGGTGGTGATGTGCAGCGCCCCCACAGCCAAGATCCTTTGCACAAGTCCTGTGGCCATGGGCACCTCCTGAAACTCGCAGCAGAAATAAGCTGCTTCCACAACTTCTCAGTTGTATTACTTGTGTGGGCACATAACAAGGCAGGAAAGTAATCGCCTACAGTACTGTGCTGTGAATGTTAGTTCATGCTTACATAAAATCAGCATTGTTCTCTGCCTTAGTTCTTTTTCTATTGATGTGAAGAGACGGCATGATCATAGCAACTCTTATAAGAGAAAGCATTTAACTGGGGCTGTCTTACAGTGTCATCATGGAGAGGAGCATGGTGGCACACAGACAGACATGGTACTAGAGAAATAACTGAGAGTTTTGCATCCAGATCCATAGGCAGCAGGGCCTAGCTTGGGCTTTTGAAATCCAAAGCCCACCCCCAGTGGCACACTTCCTCCAACAAGGCCACACCTTCTAATCTTTCTCAAATGGTGCCACTTTCTAATGACCAAGCATTCAAACATATGAGTTTGTGGGGGGCATTCTTATTCAAACCATCTTACCTTTCAAGCCTTAATCCTAGCCCAAAAGTGTTGTAGAATAATATTTTTGTGTACTGTGAAGATGTGTCTTTGCCAAGGTGCCTTCTGATTGGTTTAATAAAGAGCTGAATGGCCAACCAATATCTAGGTAGGAAGAGAGAGAAGAGAAGATGAATCTAGGCAAGGAAGAGGTGCCAGAGGACATGGAGAGGAAACAGGAGAGAGGTAAAAGTCATGAGGCAAAACATAGGTTAATATAAATGGGTTAATTTAAGTTATAAGGGATAATAGAACAAGCCTAAGCTACAGGCTTAGCTTTCATAATTAATAAGCCTCTGTGTTGGGTTTTTGTTGTTTTGTTTTGTTTTGTTTTGTTTTTGTGAGCTTGCAGTCCAAAGAAAAATTTGTCTGCAAAGGAGCATAACACTGACTTATGAAACTTTACAGTAATGTCATGGGACATGTTAGACATGGTGGCTGACACCTGTAATCCCAGCTATCATAAAGCAGAGACAGGATAATCAAAGCTAGACTCAGCTACTTAGAGAGTTTGAGGCCCACCTAGACTGTGTGAGACTGTGGTTCAAAAAGTAAACAAATGAGGGTTGGTGACATAACTCAGCAATAAGAGCACCTGCCACTCCTGCTGGCTAGTACTGTCATTTGAAAAAAAGGCAGCTGAACTCATCTATGGGGTATTATCCTAAGTATGTTCATCGACATAGGAAGACTTGCACATTCCCCTAGGCAGGGGAATATGGATTGTACAAGGCTGTAGGACTAACATTCATGGATGCATTAATTCCTTGCTCTCTGCTCTTATGTGGATCCTTTCTCCCTTCAATTATTTTGTTAGTGTATTTTACCACAGCAATAGGAAAAGAAATTAAGATGTCATAGAAGGCTAACAATTTGAGTTCAGGCCCCAGAAACCACTGTGGAAGGAGAGATTTGCTCTCTGACTCCCACATACACCTCCACACAGGCATATGTGAGCCTGCACACGCACACACACACACACACACACACACACACACACACACACACACAATAAATGCAATTAAATTTAACGGAAAATTAATAAATAGAAATTTTGCCAGGCAGTGGTGATGCACACCTTTAATCTCAGCACTCAAGAGGCAGAAGTAAGTGGATCTCTGTGAGTTCAAGGCCAACCTGGTCTGCAAAGCTACACAGAGAGACCCTGTCTGAAAAAAAATAATTAATTAAAAGTGTGTACAGGATTGAGAGCTTCCTCTTATCCTACAGGCAGAACCAGAGTGTGGTTAGAACAGCAAGGCATAGTAACTGCCTCCCCAGCTCATCCCTCCTCCTCCACCTTCCTTAGCCCTGCCCCTTCTCTGCCCTAGCCATCCCCTTCCACCCTCCCCAGCCGACCACTCTTCTTCCAAAAGAAAAGTAGCCTACTGGTCCTGCAGATGACAAAGCATGTTGGTGAAGAATAATAATGGGAAACAGAACTGTCTCATCCAAGCTACGTTCTGTTCCAATGACTCCATCTTTGCTCCTAGCATAGAAAACATTAAAGACAGAACAAAGCTACCTTTCTTTCTCCTATTACACAGTATATGCTCTTAATGGAAACACAAAATTTATTAGAAATTTTTTCTGCCGCAATGTCTCATCTAAACACAGAGGGGAGAAAGCTTTGCCTCAACCCATGGAACTGGAAAGAGGTCTAGAAAGAAGGCAATCAAACACCAGAGCCACTTCCCTCAGAGCTTTGTCCAAAACACCACACTACACCTAGGGCAGGGGAATATTTTATGTAGAACCAGATGCTAACGACAGTCGTAGCGACCATTGTGATGAAGGCAGCCAAAGACAATGTGTACATAAATGGGAGAGATCGCTCCAATGACACCTCACCCTCACAACAGGCTGTGGAGCACTTGGCCCACAGAGCACACTGTGCCCACTGAAGGGACACTAATGCACTGGAGCATGTAGCTCTGGCAGGCCTTACCCTTCTCCCAATTCCCCTTGCCTTGCTAAAAACAAATGGGATCCATTCCTGAAGCAGCCTATTCACCAATGTGGCCACTTCCTCCCCAGCTGAAGCTGACTACCAAAGTCTAGCTGTTGAAATACTGAAGTCCAGCAATCAAGAGCCCCCTTTGGCTCACCTAATTAACATGTCATCTCACCTTACTATGGGGTTCCCATAGTACCTTTCTAAACCACCATTTGCCTATGTCTCCTCTCTATCCAGAGGCAACCCTTTGTCCTCCAAAACAAATACCCCTGCCACCTTTCCCTCATTCCCCTTCGCCCTCTTCCTCTGCCTGCTGTCTTTGTCCCCGCTCTCCGTCCCTCTGGGGCAAATAAATCTCCTTTGTGCTGAGAACTTGATCTTAGGGGTCCTGTGCCTACTTTTCCTTTCACCCACCTCTCTGTCTTCACCCTCTGACACCCACATATCCAATTATCACAGACACTTTCACCTCAGCCTGGAATGTCTTTCACACAGCAACACTGGCACGCAAATCCAGAGGTGGTAATGACTCCAGGAAAAAACAACAACCAATTTTTCATGACCTGATGCAGAAAGGTAAGTCTCTCCTACCCATCCACTGTCAGGGCAATCTCCTCTCACCAGAAAGACAAAACCTTACTCCCTCCCCACAGCATCCCTCTGAATAACAGGTATCAAATGCAATCCCAGCTACACAATTAGCATGCAGCATCCCATCACCTTCCCTCGCATTTCTGCCCAAAAACAACCCAGGCAGCAGGCTCACAGTGACAAGGTGAGAATAACTTGTCATTCTGGTAATGGTCTAACCGCAGATAAGTGTCTGTCATAATGAAAATTGGTCTCTTCCGTTTCAATTTATTTTGTCAACAATCTGAATGAAGCCTGGATGTAACTTCCGACACCACTGCTTGCACACCAAACAGGAACAAAACTCTGAAATGAGCCTCATCATCGGATGACTAAATATTTCCATTAAAGAAGAGTTTCTTCTGGAAGCTGCCCCAGGTCCACTGTGCTCCTGCCAGAACACCTGCAGCTTCTTGTAACTAATTAAGGAACTCCAAAAAAGCACACTAAAAAGGGTCTCCGCAAACAGATGCACACTCCATTAATTAAAAGCCGGAGCAATCACCCAGGCTGTAATTGGAAAATGGGCTTCTCTCCATTTTAAGGCAATCACAGTTATTTGCAGATGCTTTCTGATGGTTTCTCAAAAGAGCAAGAAGACTAGCGGCAGACCGTGGCTGCCTCTGGCCGGCAGGGCAGATGTTTAGGAAAGGTTGGAGATTCGGGGCAAACTCATCCAGGCTCCTTAATTAGCGCCTCTGCCTCTTCCTCTCTCTCCAGAGCACTGCTAATGAGAAAAGGAAGTCTAAGTGCTGAAAAAGGGAAAGTGTCTGCTCTTTTGCTGCTGAAGATAAAGATAGACCCCTGTGGAACACTCCAGGTCTCTAATGGGGGAACACAATGGTCCAAGTATGCACAGAGCTAGGTAGCAACTGAGTATCCTCTGCCAACCCTTCCTTAGCTGAGTTAAAATCAGGGTCTGTGGAGCCAGTGTGGAGAACAGGAAGATGTGTGAGAAGGTGAGCTGGGGAGGGAGAAACAGATTGCCTGGTGTCTCTCCTATGCCCTCCTCTTGGGGTTTCAGGGCAAAGATTTAGGGCAACCCCAGGATTGGATAAGGCTCCCATATGGTGTGTGATCTGGAGTTTCAGCCAGGTTAGTTGGTGCCATGACCTCAAAGGCCTAGGATTTAGGTGATAAAACTGTTGTTTCTCACCAAAAACCTACCCTTCGGCACCCTTCTCTCTAATGTGAGCCTTTCCAAACTGCCTTTCATGGCCAGATGCTCTCCTGCTTCGGACATGGCATGGAAGGGGCCCAGAAACTGAAGGATGGAGAAGGACTCGAATCGGCATGTTGAGACCTTGTGGTTAGTGGGTCTTCAAGAGGCTATGATTTTACAAGGTCACGTGCAACATGCCTTCAGAAGGTTGTGGGGTTCCAGCCTCCTGAAACTGAGAAGCTTCTGTAAAAGAAAGAACATGGTCAACAAGACAAAACTGCTCCCTACAGAATGGGAAAAGATATTCACCAACCCCACATCTGACACAGGGCTGATCTCCAAAATATACAAAGAACTCAGAAACTAGAAATCAAACTAACAAACAATCCAATTTAAAAATGGGGACAGATCTAAATAGAAAATTCTCAACAGAACAATCTCAAATGGCAGAAAGACACTTAAGGAAATCCTCATCATCCTTAGTCATCAGGGAAATGCAAATCAAAATCACTCTGAGAGCCCATCTTACACAGATCAGAATGGCTAAGATCAAAAACACAAATGACAGCTAATGCTAGAGAGGATGTGGAGAAAGGGGAACACTCCTCCATTGCTGGTGGGATGCAAACTTGTACAGCTACTGTGGAAATCAGTATGGTGATTTCTCAGAAAATTATGGATCAAATTACCTTAAGACCCCACAATACCACTGTTGGGCATATACCCAAAGGAGGCACATTCACCCAACAAGGACATTTGCTCAACTATGTTCATAGCAGCATTATTTGTAATAGCCAGATCTTGGAAACAGCCTAGATGCCCCTCAACTGAAGAATGGATAAAGAAAATGTGGTATAATTACACAATGGAATACTACTCAACAGTAAGAAACAATGACATCCTAAAATTTACAGGCAAATGGACAGAACTAGAAAAAACTAGAAAGACAAATATAGTATGTACTCACTCATAAGTGGATAGCAGACATAAAGCAAAAGGTACCCAGCTTACAATCCATAACCCCAGAGAAGCTAGAACTCTCTTCCAGAAACAGATGGAAACAGATGCAGAAATCCACATCTAACCAATGGGCCAAGCTCCTGGAAGTGAGGGAGGAGCAAAAATATGAACAAATGAGTCAAGACCATGATGGGGAAATCCACAGAATCAGCTGAGCTAGTACGAAATCACTGACTCAGGTCTGACAAACGGAGAACCTGCATAAGACTGAACTAGACTCCCTTACTATAGGTGGCAATGGTGCGGCTGGGACAATATATGAGGCCACTGGCAGGTCCAAGATCTAATACTAATGCACAAACTGACTCAGTGGAGCCCATTCTATATGGAAAGATGCCTTGCTCAGCCCAGACACAGAGATGTGAGGCTGGAGAGGTGCCTTGGTCCTGCCTCAATGAGATGATAGGACAGACTTAGTAGACTTCCTAGGGGAGGTCTTACCCTCTCTTTGGAGCAGATGAGGGGAGGGAGTGAGAGGAAAGGAGAGAGGGGGAACTGGGATTGGAATGTAAAAAATAAATTAATTAAAAAGTGTAAAAAAAAATAATAGTGATGATGATAGCATGGACTAACCCTACAGAACTGTAAGCAAGCCCCCATTTAAATGCTCCCTTTTATAAGCTGCCTTGGTTAGGGTGTCTCTTCATGGCAATAGAACAGTGACTCAGACAGTCCTGATGCTGATGTTTTCTATATCAATTCTGAGATTTAAGTCCATTTTTCATGCCTAAGCCTTGGCAGTAGCCCAGGAGTGAAGCATGGGTTGTAAGAGGCCAGGTGATCTCTGTCCAGGGGGCTGGATGAGCCAACACTGGGAAAGAGGGTGGAGGTAAGGCCTGGGCAGCCAGGTCTTGCCCTTCTCATAGCCTCCTTAACTTCGCTCCATTTTTCCCTTCAACCAACCATGTTGTGTCTCTGCGCTTCATATGCTTCTGTTTCTTGTGCTATAACTGCTCTCAGATCCTCCATCTGAAAACATCTGTACCGGAAGCAGAGCCATCCCTGATTTTATCTTCCAGGTGCTAAGAAATTCCCATGCGGTCAATAATGATAGTAATGAATAATATATAAATAAACAAAATAGAATAAATTTGCCAATTTATACTTTTAATCTAGATAAAAAGCAAGAACCTTCATACAGTCAAGACTTTTCTGAACCCTGTGATCTACCAGCTCAAGCCTTTTGCTTTTTCTTGAGAGTTTTCAGGAGAGACCTTACTTCACCAAGGTGAACGGAACAAGCTCAGAGCTCATAGCAGGGGCTTGTATCCCAGGATTACAGGACTTAGTCAATTGGTTTGAAGCCCAACGGGGGAAGGACTTAGCCCAGCAGAGCTGGGTCTTCAAACTTGTGTTTTGAATTCCCCTATGAGCTCCACTCTATTGGTAAACAATCCCTGGAATTGACAGAAGAGTGCATCCTGAAACCATCATAAGATCTGAAGAGTTCTCTGTCTCAGTGAGTAGGACGCCTCCCTCATTCCAGAGGCCCTCCATGTCTTGCCCCTCCCCTTAGGATTATCATGGCAAAGTCATTTTCAGTTCTCTTATACTCCCAACTGTGATGAATCTTCAAGACCTGGAACAAATGCATTCTGGCTGGCCTGCCCTGTGCCCCAGCCAGCCAGACAGGTTAGAGGTCTGAGGGATCTCCATCCCTCCCATGCATCATTCCTACTGGCATGGACTTACCCCACCCAGGCAGGCCAAAGATCTTGAGACCTCCCATTAACCTGTCCACCTCTCTGTGATCTCACCCCAGCTAGGTAGGTCAGAAGTCTCCAGAGATCCCTACCCCTGCATTGTCCCACTGCCCTGCCTACCCTAGCTAGATGGATTAATGTCTTGGACCCTCCTTGCCCTGCTCTGCACACTTTCACTGCTCTGCATGCTTATCCCAGCAGAAGAAGGCTCCATCACCTCTGCTACTCTGTACTCCCATCCTCTACACCCACCCCAGCCAGTCAGACTAAAGTCTCCAGACCCTTGCACCCTCCCAACACCCCCTGAAAATTCTCCATGACTGAAGAGGGTGCCCATGTGCACCACACACTTCCATGCCCCAGGCTCATCCCAACCAGGCACTTTAGAGGCCTCTCTGCACACTTCCTCCACCCTGTCCTCAACTGGCCAGTGAAGCCAGAGGTGTGCAATCCCCTCCCAAACTCCAGAGCACACTCCAGCCTGAACTAAAGCCAGAGGATGTTCAACCTACCCACACCTGGCATACATGCATAGCAGTCCATGAGCTCCCTGTCTTCTGAAGTTATGGGTCATGCTCTAGCACACACTCATACAACACTGCTCAAAACAGGCTCAGGAGATGAGAGAACACATAAAACTGCTACCTCTGGCACCAACCCACAGCACACTGTACTGATTCTGGTTTATGGGGCCAGAGACCATGCCACACCTGTAACTGAGCCAAGATAACATCAATTACTCCATCCATGAACCAACACGGATGTCTCCATGGCTAGAATTTCAAGTAACACTGAGCTGAATCAATACCCACCAAGCCTGAGACAATACCAACACTGAAACAAATGCTCACTCAACACAGGCATGGCAGAAAGACTTAACTAAGAAGCTGGCTCCCAGGTAGGTGAGTCTCACCATAAGTAACATGAGATGCCAAGATATAGCTCCTTCAAATCTGCCACCCCACTAATAATAGTCACCAATGACAGTGACTGAGATGAAATGCCAGACAAAGAATTCAAAGGAATCATCATAAATGTATTCAAAGTACTCAAAGAGGACCCAGACTTGTGGATGAGTTCACAATCTCCAGAAGGAAGAGAACACAAACAGCTGGATGAAATAAGGACCTTAAATTAGAATATGAAAATAGAATTCAGACAAAAGAAAACATACTGAAGAAAAACAAGACTGATACAGCACTGGAAGTGGAATAGTCAGTAAGTCGAATAAAACCTCAACAGAAAGCCTCACCAATTGAATGCACCATGTTGAAGACAGAATATCAGGGCTTAAATATAAAGTAGAGGAATTGGATCATTCAGTCAAATTCAATGACAAATTTTTGAAAAGGTAATGTAAGGAGCATGAGAGATGTTTGAAAAACTATGAAAACACAAATTTGTTAAAAAAAAAAAAAAAAGGATTGGCATAGAAGGAGAATTCTATGCCAAATGAATATAAAATGTTTTCAATAAAACCATAGAAAAAGTCCTAAATCTAAAAGAAG
Source organism: Phodopus roborovskii (assembly GCF_943737965.1). NCBI lineage: Eukaryota > Metazoa > Chordata > Mammalia > Rodentia > Cricetidae > Phodopus > Phodopus roborovskii. The sequence continues at coordinate 86,677 of NW_026126486.1, read as the reverse complement.
AGGTGCCCATTGAGGTAGAAGAGGCTCACAGAACACCAAACATGCAAAATGAGAAAAGAAACTTCCCATGTGGTTCTACAGTGAAAACACTAAACATTCAGACAAAGAAAACATACTGAAAACAACAAGGGAGAGAGTCAAATCATATATAAAGATAAAACCCAACAGAACAGCTGGCTTTTCAATGGAAACTCTAAAACCCAGATAGGTATGAGAGGATGTATTTCAAATTCTGAAAGATTGCTATTTCCAACCCAGTCTGCTATATCCAGCAAAATTTTGTCTCATAATGGAGGAGGGGAAAGCAAGGCTTTTCATGATGAAAGCAGGCTAAAGCAATTGATGAACATGAAGCCAGCTCTAAAGAGAATACTGGAACGAACAGTTGGAATGGAAAAGAATGGTAAGTCCAAGAAGCTGCAGAGAAAAACATGCTAGTGTGTTTGTTAAGCAAATGAAGACTAAGAAAATGTCAAGCATCACAAAATCAAAATCACTGGAATCCATACACATCTTTAGATAATGATTCTAGATACCAATGGCTCCAACTCACCAGCCAAAAGACAAGAATATCAGTACAGATCATAAAGCAGGATTACTCTTTCATACCAATTCCAAGCAGTACACATTCCCACTAACATTAGACACCACTGCAGAGCAAAATGGTGGGGAAAGGTTTTCCAAACAAAAGGACCCAGAGACAAAGACAAGCTAGAATCATTGTATTGATACCCAACTGTGCTGGATGGTTTTTGTTACAACTTGACACAAACTAGAGTCACTTAAGAAGACAAAACCCCAATTGAAGAACTGCCTGTGTCAGATTGGCCTGGGAGAATGTGAAGCATTTTCTTGATTAATGATTGGTGTGGGCAAGCCTAGCCCACTGAGAGTGATACCACCCCTGGACAGGTGATCTGAGCTGTATAGAGAAGCTAGCTAAGTAGAAGCAGAAAGCAAGCCAGTGTGCATGATTCTTCTATGGTTTCTGCTTCAAGCTCTGCCTTGAGATCTGGCCTTGGCTTCCCCTGATTACTTGCTATAACATGTACACAAAAACAAATCCTTTCCTCCCCAGTATTGATAACCAGGCTTACAATGTCTTTTTTCTATTTAAAATCTCTTCTCCCCGCTCATAGCCAGTATATTAGTGCCCACAATACTACCAGTGTCTCTTCGTCTCCGACATTAGTAGAATTTAAGGAGTGACCAGGGTTTTTGCTTTGCTTTGCTTTGCTTTGCTTTGCTTTGCTTTGCTTTGCTTTGCTTTGCTTTGCTTTGCTTTGCTTTGCTTTGCTTTGCTTTTTCAAGGCAGGGTTTCTCTGTATAACAGCCCTGGCTGTCCTGGAATTCACTCTGTAGACCAGGCTGGCCTCTAACTCACAGAGATCTAGCCTGCCTCTGCCTCCCGGGTGCTGGAACTAAAGGCATGAACCACCACTCCCAACAAGGAGTGATTGCTTTGTTTTTTGTTATTACTATATTTTCATGATGGTTCTGCCCTTAGAAAGTAATTGCTGTTGTAGACAGTTGTCTTCTCTCAGAGGAGGACTGGGGGACAAAGCCAAGCATCCTGAACTTCAGTCTCACAGAGGAAGGTGACACCTCAACCCTCTGCAACTTAGTCCCTCCCGAACATCCAGGATACTACACTGAAAAGAAGGTAACTTATTAAAAAAAAAAAAAAACTGATCTAACACGGAAGCACAATATGCCTCCTCCCAAAGCCACCAGCCTCTGAGTAATGTTGCCACCAGTGAGAGAGCCTTAGATGAAATACCAGCAAAGAAGTCAAAAGAATGATAAGTATGAACAGAGAAATCAAAGAAGCCACAAACTCCTGAAAGAATTACAAAAGAACACAAATAGCTGAATGGAATAAGGAATTCAATAATTCAATAATGAGACAGAAACACTGAAGAAAAATCAAACTGAAATACTAAACATGAAAATTTCAATAAATCAAATTAAAAGCTCAGTGGAAAGTTTCATAAATAGGAAACAGTATGGAGAGGATAGAATAACAGGGCTTGAAGTCAAGGCATATGAGTTAGAAAATGCAGTTAAGGACAATAAGAAATTAATATAAACATGAAAAGAATACACAAGATCTTCGGGACATCCTGCAAAGATCAAAGTTGTGCATTTTGAGCATAGAAGAATTTCCAAAGACATAGGAGATATTTTTAATACAACCATAGAAAATCACCCAAATCTAGGGAAAGAGATCCCATCTGGGTATAAGAGGCATATAGGACATCTAATAAGACTTGAAAAGAAACTTCCCACATCATACTATGATTAAAACACTAAATACACAGAACAAAAGCTGTAAGAAAGAAACACCAAGTCCCATACAGAGATAGAGGATATGTACTGATTGGTGTGTCTCAAGTCCTGTCAGAGCACAGCTGTGGATGCAGACCTAGCAACACTGTCAGACTGATAGAGAAAAAAAAAAATTTCATAACAAGAGCGGGCTTACGGAACTTATGACCACTAAGCTGGCTCCACAGAGGAAACTGAGAGGAATTATCCAGAAGGAAGAAAACTATAAACACATCCAAGAGGCTCCAGGAAAAAAGAAAATTTATTAGCTCAGCAAATGAGGATTAGGAAAACACCAAATACTTCTAAATTATCAAAACAGCAGACATTAACAAAAATCTTTCAATAATAACTGTATATTGGTAGTCTCTGTCTCCCCAATCAAAATGTTTGAAGTCAGCTGGGCAGCATGTGAAAACTCCATCTCTAAATAAATAAATAAATAAATAAATAAATAAATAAATAAATAAGGGGCTGGGGAGATGGCTTGCTGCTCTTCCAGGGGACCTCAGTTTAGTTTCCAGTACCGACATCAGGTGGCTTGCAACCACCTGTAATTCCAGTACCAGGAGATACAGCACCCCTTGGCCTTGGTGGGTGCACGGATGTAGTGTATATGTGTATATACATTCATGCAGGCACACACATAGCAACACAAATGTGAATAAATAAATAAGGAAGGAATAGGGTAGAACTTTGGCTGTCACTGCCTGGGTAGCAATGTGAGAGTGGGAAAGTATCTTATCAGACCACCATGCTTTAAAGTTAGAATTCAACAACACAAATTGTAGAAACCCTACAAACTGGTGGAAATTGAACAATTAGCATATGCACCATTCCTGGTTCAAGGAAGAAATAAAGAAATTAAAGACTACCTAGAATTCAATGAGAATGAAGACACAACATACCCAAACTTATGGAACACTTTGAAAGCAGTGCTAAGAGGAAAGTTCATAGCACTAATTGTCCACATGAAGAAACTGGAGAATAGTCACACTAGAGTATTAACAGCACAACTGAAAGCTCTAGAACAAAAAGAAGCAAACTCACCCCAGAGGAGTAGAAGCCAGGAAATAATCAACTTGAGGGTTCAAATCAAGAAATGAGAAACAAAGAAAACAATACAAAGAATCAATGTAACAAAGAGTTGGTTCTTTAAGAAAATCAATAAGCAAACCTTTATCCAAACTAACTAAAAGGCAGAGAACATGAAAATTAACAAAATCAGAAATGAAAGAAGGACATAACAATGGACACTGAGGGAATCCAGAGAATCTTCAGGTCATACTTTGAAAACCTGTACTCCACAAAATTTGAAAATTCAAAGGAAATGGACAATTTTCTGGATAGATATCACTTACCAAAATTAAATAAAGAATAGAAAAGCAATTTAAGCAGACCTATAACCCCTAACAAAATAGAAGCAGTCATCAGAAGTCTCCCAACCACAAAAACCCAGGGCCAGATGGTTTCAGTGCAGAATTCTGTCAAAAATTCAAAGAGCTAATACCAATACTCCTCAAAGTGTCCCACACAATAGAAGCAGAAGGTTCATTGCCAAATTCTTTTTACAAGGCTACAATGACCTTGGTACCCAAGCCACACAAAGATACAACTAAGAAAGAGAACTATAGACCAATCTCCCTCATGAACATTGGTTCAAAAATACTCAATAAAATACTGCCAAATAGAATCCAAGAACACATCAAAGAAATCATCCACCATGATCATTCCAGGGATGCAGTATGGTTCAACATACGAAAATCTATCAATGTAATCATATAAACAAACTGAAAGAAAAAAAAAAACATGATCATCTCACTAGATGCTGAAAAAGCCTTTGACAAAATCCAACACCCCTTCATGATAAAGGTCTTGGAGAGATCAGGGACAACAGGAATATACCTAAACATAATAAAAGCAATATACAATAAACCAACATCAAACTAAATGGAGAGAAACTCAGTGAGATTCCTAGGGAGATTGAGCCAGGGTAGTAATAGAAGACAGGAGAGAGAGAGAAAGAGAGAGAGAGAGAGAATGAACATAAAAGAGGGAGCCATTATTGGTTTGAAGAGAAAACTGAACCTAAAGAAAGGTCTAGAGACCTACAAGACGGACTCCAACTAACAATTTGAGCAACTGTGGAAAGGCTACCATAAATGCCCTTCCAGGATAGTGAGATCAAGAACTAACTTATCCACCATCATGGAGCCCTCATCTAGTACCTGTTGGAAACAGAAGCAAACACCCATAACTAAACACTGAGTCAAACTAGAATCCAGATGCAGAGGGAGAGGACAAGACCAGGTTACAGAAACACATAGAGACAGCTGACCCGAACAAGGAGGAGCTAATGGGCCCCCAGACTGATAGCTGGGAAGCCAGCATGGGACTGACTCAGACCCTCTGAATATGGGTCTCAGCTAGAAGGACTGAGCAGTCTAAGGGAACCTCAGATATGGAACCAGGATGTATTCCTGGTGCACAAAAGGACCTTGTGGACACATCCCCATGGAGGGATACTGCCTTAACCTAGAGACAGGAGAGAAGTCCTAGTCTAGTCCCTACTTCAAATGCCTTGACAGATTTACATGAGCCCACCTGGATGGCATTGCACTTCATGTAGAATTGGGGTGGGGGGATGGGGAGGGTGGTCAGGGTGCATGTGGGGGGGGAGGAGAGAATAAGAGGGAGGGAGGGAGAGGGAACTGGGATCAACATGTAAAATAAAAAAAATTTTAAAAATGATAAACTTATAATCTTGAAATTTTCTTTATTGCTTTGAATGTTTATTTTGGTTTTAACATTTTTACTGATTTTGTAAGTACATTTATTTAATCCCCCCCAAAAAAAACTCAGGAACAAGACAAGGCTATTTACTCTCTCCATATCTATTCAATATTGTGCTTGAAGTGCTAGCTAGAGCTATTAAAAAACAAAAGGAGATCAAGGAGATATAAATTGGAAAGGAAGAAGTCAAACTTTCACTATTTGCAGATGATATGATAGTTTACATAAGTGAACCAAAAAACTCTACCAGGGAACTTCTAAAGATGATAAACACCTTCAGCAAAGTAGCAGGGTACAAGATTAACTCAGAAAGAAAGAAACAAAAAAGAAAGGAAGGAAGGAAGAAAAAGAAAAAAGAAAAAAAAAAACCACAGTAGCCATACCAGCCATACTATATACAGATGATAAATGGGTTGAGAAAGAAATCAGAGAACCATCACCTTTACAATAGCCACTAACAACATAAAATATCTTGGAGTAATGCTAACCAAAACAAGTGAAAGACCTGTATAGAAAGAATTTTGAGTCTTTAAAGAAAGAAATTAAAGAAGATACCAGAAAATGGAAAGATCTCCCATGCTCTTGAATAAGTAGGATCAACAAAGTAAAAATGGCAATCTTACCAAAAGCAATCATCAGATTCAATGCAATCCCCATTAAAATCCCAACACAATTCTTCACAAATCTTGAAAGAATAATACTCAATTTTATGTGGAAAAACAAAAGACACAGGATAGCCAAAACAACCCTGTACAATAAAGGAACTTTTGGAGGCATCACCATCTATGACTTCAAGCTGTATTATAAAGCTATAGTCCTGAAAACATCTTGAATTGGCACAAAAATAGACAGGTAGACCAATGGAATTAAATTGAAAATCCTGATATTAACCCACACACCTACATACACCTGATTTTGACAAAGAAGCTAAAATTATACAATGGAAATAAGAAAGCATCTTCAACAAAACGGTGCTAGCATAACTGAATGCTGGTGTATAGAAGACTACAGATAGATCCATATCTATCACCGTGCACAAAACTTAAGTCCAAATGGATCAAAGACCTCAACATAAATCCAGCCACACTGAACCTCTTAGAAGAGAAAGTGGGAAGTACCCTTGAACAAATTGGTACAGGAGACCACTTCCTGAACATAACTCCAGTAGAACAGACACTGAGATTGACAATTAATAAATGGGACCTCCTGAAACTGAGAAGCTTCTGTAAGGCAAAGGACACAGTCAACAAGACAAAATGGCAGCCTACAAAAAGGGGAAAATATTGCACCAACCCCACATCTGACAGAGGGCTGATTTCCAAAATCTATTTAAAAATATTCAGAGACCTACAAGGATGACCCCAACTAAGAATCTAAGCAAGAGTGGAGAGGCTACCTTAAATGCCCTTTCCCAATAATGAGATTGATGGCTACCTTATATGCCATCCTAGAGCCATCATCCAGCAGCTGATGGAAGCAGAAGCAGACACCCACAGATAAACACTGAGCCAAACTCCTAGAATCCAGTTGCTGAGAAAGAGGAGTGATGAGCAAAGGGGTCAAGACCAGGCTGGAGAAACCCATGAAAACAGCTGACCTGAACAAAGGGGAGCTCATGGACCCCAGACTGGTACCTGGGAAACCAGCATAGGATCATCCAGACACCCTGAACGTGGGTGTCAGTTAGGACTGGGCAGTCTATGGGGCCTTTGGTAGTAGATCAGTATTTATCCCTAGTATACAAATGGACTTTGGGAACCCATTCCACATAGAGAGACACTCTCTCAGCCTAGACACATGGGGGAGGGCCTAGTCCCTACTCCAACTTTGAAGACTCCCCATGGAAGGCTTCACCCTCCCTGGAGAGCAGAAAGGGGATGGGGTAGGTGGTTGGCTGGAGGCAGGGGAGGAGGGGAGAGAGAGGGAACTGGTATTGACATGTAAAACAAGACTGTTTGTAAATAAAAAAAATTGAAAAACCCTCATACACTAAAAGTTTTGAAGTATTCAACAAGAGGAATGCCTAAAACAGAGGCCTCTCCTGGCATATACACACCTGCTATGTGTGTATACACATACACATGTGTGTGTGTGTGGGGGGGGGGGGAATCAGTGTAACAAGAAAAATAAAAACCCATAAATAGATACTGGGGTTCAAGCTGATGGTCAGATAAGCAAAGGAGCCAAGCCAGTAGCTCTTACCTCTAACCAGGCTGAAGCAATCCTGCTCTCAATGTGGCTGGAGACCCAAATGCCCCAGATGAATATTATATACTCAAGTGCTGGGATTAAAGGTGTGTGATCCCAAGTGCTGAGATCACCTTTGTATGAGCTGTTTTTCTTTTAGACTGGATCAATTTCATGTAGCTCAGTGTAGCTTTGAACTAACAGAGATCCATCTGCCTGTCTCCTAAGTCCTGGGATTTAAGGTGTGTGACATCACTGTCTGACCTCTATGGGTTGTGGCTAGCTTTGCATTCTGAACCCTCAAGCAAGCCTTATTAAATCATAAATAATATATCACCACACATCAGTTCCCACCTCTCAGCCCCTCACCAATGTCCAATATAGACTTGGGTTTTTTTGTTTTTTGAGACAGGGTTTCTCTGTATAACAACCCTGGCTGCCCTAGAACTAGCTCTGAAGATCAGGCTGGCCTTGAATTCACAGAGATCTCCCTGCCTCTGCCTGCTGAGTTCTGAGAATAGAGGCGTGTGCCACCACCACAAAGTCAATATAGATTTTCCCCCTCTTACTATAACATAGCCATTCCATCTCTGCCATGGAACAGAGATAACTTTGGTCATAGCTGTAGCAACAAAATAAGTGGAACAATATAGTGATGGGTATGACTAAGCTTGTCCCAGAACCATTCTCCCCTCAAGTAAGCTGCAAACATTTCTCTCCTGCAAGGAAGTATCTGGGGACAGAAAGATGCCTCAGTGGGTAAAAGTGCTTATACTACAACATGATTACATCATTTTGAATCCCTAGAACCCATGTAGAATCTGGGCTCAGGAGAGGTGGGGCTGGAGATATGGCTCAGTGGTGGATTAAGAGTGATTGATATTCTGCCTGAGGACCTGAGTTTGGTTACCAGCGCTCATCTATATCAGGTGGTTCATAGTCATTGTAACTCCAGCTCTGAGGAGTATGATGCCCTCTTGTGGCCTCTGTGGGAACCTGTATACACACACACACACACACACACACACACACACACACACACACCCCCCGGGGGGGGGATGTAAAGTTATATATCATGGTAAGGATGGCTTGATTGTCTGGCTGTCTCAGTGGTACAATATATAGGCCCCTGTATCTAACAAAAAAGCTCAACAGATTGAGGCTCTTGCTTCCAAGCCTGGATTTAATCCCCAGGACCCACACAGTAGAATGACTCCTGAAAGTTACCCTCTAACCTCCCACCAGTGCTCACAATAAATAAATAAATAAATAAATAAATAAATAAATAAATAAATGCAATCCCTAGGAAGCCCAGCATGAACTTATTTTTAAATTTCATCCTAGAGGAAGGGCTGAGTGAATGGTAAATTGGAGTTGATGCAGGATCTTAATGCTGCAACAAGGAGGAGAATAAACCAAGACTGTTGAGCCCTGAATGTGAGCTTTAGTATCATCAGGGAGAGGGGATGCTGAGGCAGTGGTGAGTGCTGTGTTATTTCAAGAGTTGATCTAACAGCTCTCCCTCTGCTCCTCCTCCATCAAGCCCCAGTTTATTGAAACATTGGAGCTCTCCAAGTTGGGATTTCCCCTAGAGGAGCAGGAAGGAGTGTCCAGCGGCCAGGCAGCCATCAGAGGCCAGCCAGCAATGTAAACCACTTCTGATTCCTGTGCTGTGTCAGCCAACCTCCGGTTGAGCTAGGTAGTTGTTAATGGTTGTTTGTATGGTGATCCATCTTCACGGTCAGCTTGACTGGATTTCAGATCAGGAGATGCACCTTTGGGTATATCCGTGAATGTGTTTCCAGACAGGTTTAATAAGGAAAGAAGACTGGCCCTGACTGTTGGTGGTGCCATCCCATGTGTGGATGAAAATAAAGAAGAGCTGGCTAATGGAAGACAGGAGAAAGCTAGCCGAGCACCAGAGGTCTCTCGGCTCCCTGACTATGGCTGCAATGTGATAGGTGGAGTAACTTGGGGATGGAAGTTTCTGTCCCGCCCAGTCCTGCAGCGTTTTAGTCCCAAATAAACAGGCAGAGGCTTGTGTTAATTATAAACTGTTTGGCTGCTGGCTCAGGCTTCTTATTAGCTAGCTCTCTCTTAATTATTAACCCATTTCTATTAACCTATTGTAAGGTTGGAAAAATTTAGCCTAACTCTCCACTGACCCCAGGAGTGGGCAAAAGGTCACACTCTTGACTGTTTACGACAGGGTTGTTTATGACAGCACCTGTGAGTGAGTGAACACATGAAGTGAGCCTTGTCACACTACCCAGAAGCCCTAGCAAAAGCAGACTTCCTGGGTTAAGTGCGGGCTTGGATAGTTCAAATTAATTGGTCCGCACTGGATGCTATGCGATGATTGGTTTATGATGCATGGGCTTTGTTGTAACCCTACAAAAGCTGTCTAAATCCTGTACCCTGGGTGCCCAGTCCCCTACTTCCACGTGGAGTATGGCTGCGAACCCCAGTGCACTGGAATATAAAAGACCTCATGCTTTTGCATCAAGACCGCTTCTCGTGAGTGATTGGGGGGGGGGGACACCTTTCCTGAGTCGGGGCATGAGGGTCCACGCTTTCTGCGGGCCTTTCACTATGTATCTTCATGAGGTCTTGGCTCAGGGAGAGTGCCTGGGAGTCCTATCTTCCTTGAAATCTCCTTGACACCTACTACCTTTCTCTATTCCCGTTTGGATTTCCCACCTGGCTAAATCCTGCCTGTCCATTGGCTGAAACAGCTTTAGTCATCAACCAATAAGAGAAACATTCACAGCATACAGTGGAACATTCCCCATCAACACCTCACACTCTCAAGGACACATTCCTCTCAGACTTTTTTCTTTTCTTTTCTTTTTTGAAACTTAGCTCCCAAATGCATGTTAATGATCAGAGGTGGGGCCTCGTTAGTATGAATGAAGTCTTGAGGGTGAGGCGTAGTGCTGGCGTTAGTGGTTGCTAAGAAGAGGCGGAAAGACAGGAACTAACCCGCTCACTTTGTCTCCCAGGTCAACAATCCCTCTGCTGTGTGATGAAACGTCTGCACCATGTTTTGTGACTTCTCCATCCAGAAATAGACTATTTTGTTTAAATTCAATCTGGGGTTTTTCAAGCTCTTCCTTGGAGCCTATAAGGATACTAGAAGATACTAGAAGGCAAAGAGGTCAGTACTATCCTGTCACCTCAGAAGAGTGACATGAAACACTGAGGTCCCTGGCTCAGAAAGTGGAGTTGACACCTGAGCCCCGCTCTCTGCCCCCCACCTGGGACAAGTTACCTACTAAATTATAAAATTATGTAAGTCTAAGTAGAATCTAAAACTGAGAGTTGTGCCCCACTTGCAACAGAGGTAACATTAAAAAAAAAATGATTACAATCGTGAACTTTGGAGCAAGTTCAGTTCTGAGTTCCTCAGTTGTGAGGAAATTGCTTAATCTCTCATTCTTGGCTCTCTCAAGAGCCCTGAAAAGGAGATATTGCAGCACCTACTTTGTACTCAGAGACTTCCGTAAACTAGGCCACGCATGAGGACCATTCAGCTAGATAGAGTCTGGCATAAAAAAGAATGCTGTCCAGAGTCCTGCCTTTTGGGATGGTAATGCTGAGTTCTTGACACACGGTGGCACTGTTGTCTCTGTCCACCTTCTGATTCACTGAAGTTTCTTTTCTCAAAATAACAAGTTGGGCAAAGATAGGAAGACTCAGAACACAAAACAAAACGGCGATGTGGGTACTAGAGACCCTCCTCATCACCTCAAAAGTACTGAAATTCAGAAGAGCAAGATGATTCACCTCATAAAAAAACTTGCCCCAAAAGCTGACAACCTGAAGTCAGTCTCTGGAACCCACGTAAAGCAGTCATCCTCTGCTCCCCACACATGCCATAGCAAGTCCACACACACACACACACACACGCACACACACACACACACACACACACACGCGCGCGCGCACGCACAATCTCAAACGATGTGACAAAAATCAAAAAACAAAAGATGAGTGGCTTATTAAAAATTAGCCCAAGGCAGTCTTTGGGACCTCTGGTGTGGATCAGTATTTATCCCTAGTGTACAAATGGACTTTGGGAGCCCATTTCACATAGAGGGATACTCTCTCAGCCTAGACACAAGGGGGAGGGCCTGGGCCCTACTCCAAATATGACAGACTTTGAAGATTCCCCATGGAAGGACTCACCCTCCCTGGGGAGCAGAAAGGAGATGGCATAGGGGTTGGGATGGGGAGGGTGAGGGAACTGGGATTGATGTGTAAAACAAGCTTGTTGGAAAATTAAATTTAAAAAAAGCCCAAGGATGCTAACAGACCCACTACAGGACATTAGGAGGATGAAGTACACTAAAGCACTTGGTGAGGCATCTGGCACGTGATGAGTGTCCAGCCGCTGTCTATGTTAAGAGCATGAACTCTGGGCTGTGAAAACCTCAGAGACAAATGACCTCCATTTTAAGGATCTCCTAATCCAATGAGCAGGGAGGAAGAAAAGGCTAATGGACAAGGCCCCTAGCATACCCCAGGGTTGGGGGGTGCGGTGGGGGACTGCCACCTGCACCAAAAGGATGCCCACTTCTCCCACCTGCCACTTTGCTGAATCTGTCTGTCAGCACCTGCCCCCCCCCAGCCTAGGAACCCAGAAAGGGGGTGGATGAGGGCTGGGACTCCAGTCTTGACCGCTGCCTCATGCAGTGACTCTTCATTGGATTGTAAACCCTAGGAGCCTATCTGCTACTTCCACAGCAGGGGTGCAGCCCTGGAAGAAACAGCAAAGGTTCCTGAGGAGAGGGTGTTAGGCAAGCACACACATTTAAAGAAAGAAAAAAGGTTTAATATGAAAAGATCCATCAAGACAAACAAAACTAAGAAAAATGACCAACCCTATGGGCATGGACTCTACTAGGCATTGTGGAAGATTGTGGAAGACAAGAGGAGAGACCCCTACTGCTGAATCCCTTCTTTTGTTTTCTGTTTATTTGTTTTAGATTTTTTTTTTTTTTAAAAAAAACCACACATTATAAAAGTCACATTCACCCTTTCCAGGTGCATTGAAGTTGCTGTGCAGCAGCACTAAATACATTGTAATACCCACTGGGATTATTTTGGATTTTGTTTTTGTGGGGGGGGAATTGTTTTTTTTTCAAGCCAGGCGTAGTAGCACATCCTTTAATCCCAGTATCCCTTTAATTCCAATACTCAGGAGGCAGAGGCAAGTGGGTCTGTGAGTTGGAGGACAGCCTGATCTACAAGTGAGTTCCCAGCTAGAGCTACACACACAAACCCTGTCTCAGAAAAACTTTTTGTTGTTGTTTTGGTTTTTTGAGACAGGGTTTCTCTGTGTATCCTTGACTGTACTGGAACTCTCTCTGTAGACCAGGCTGGCCTGGAACTAAGAGATCCATCTGCCTCTGCCTCCTGAGTGCTAGGATTAAAGGTATGCACCACCACCACCCTGTGCATTTTATGTTTTTATTATGTATGTGAGGATGGGTATATATGCATGTGAGTGCAGGATGCCCATGGAAGCCCAGGAGAGAGAATTCAATTCCTCAGAGCTGGAGTTACAAACAGTCGTGAACCACTAGACATGAGTGCTGGGAACACAACTCAGGTCCTCTGAAAAGGCAGTGTGCTCTCTTAAGTGCTGAGCCGTAAGTGCTGAGCCATCTCTCCAGCCCCATAGATGTTGCTATTGTTTTGAGACAAGGTCTTTCTGAGTAGCCCAGGCTAGCCTCAAATGGAAACTCCTTCAGCAGCAGCCTTCAGAGTGCTGGCTTTACATAGATTTTGTACCTGGCTTTATATAGATTTTGAACCACATATTACTGTGGAGAGGGGGAGTGTCTATGTGCAAGTGCATGTGTGTATGCATGGGTGCTTGTGTAGTGATATATTATTTATGATTTACTAAAGCTTGACTGAGGGTTCAGAAAAGCAAAGTCAGCCTCAAGCTATAGAGATCACGAAGTGGTGATATACAACTTTAATCCCAGCAGCCAGAAACTAAGAGCTGGTTGTACTCACCTTTAATCCTAGGACTCAGGATTAAGAGGTAGACAGATCTCTGTCAGTCCAAGGCCACCAGATCTATACAAGGGTGAATCCATCTATAAGAGAACTTATAGCTCACACCTTTGATCCCAGCACTAGAGGGGTATAAAAGACAGGACGAGGAGAATGAGGCATTCGTTCTCCAGCCACACTGAGGAGACGCAGCAGTTTTGTAGCGCCCGCGCTACAATCTGTTCCATGAATGGGGTAAAGGCCTAGAGATTGAAATAAGAGACAAGACAGCGGGTCATTCGTTCACTGGCAGTGTCGGAATGCCGAATGGCATTTGTTGAGGGATGGAGTGTGCTTATATACTGACTTACAGCACAGTGGAAAAATAACAGGATTTTCAGGCTTAGTTTCTCCCCACCAGGTGTGTGTTAGCAAAACAGGAGGAGTACCAATAACAGCTTTGGGGCAGGGAGTTCCAGCCAACAGCTTCAGGCTTGCTCAAGGGCCTCAGGGGTCCATGCAGGCCCGTACACAGTTTGAGGCTTAGTGAAGAGCTCATGCGTGGATCAGCCCTTACAGTCTGAGGTTGAGGTAAGAAGCTAGTGGCTGGGTGCTTTGCTTTTCTGATATTCAGCTTGAAGTTTGAACCCTAATATCAGTCTCTGGGTCTTTTATTTATTTTCATGTTATGTGTGTGTGTTCGTGAGTGTGTGCATGTGTATGTGTGTGTGTGTACATATGTGTGTGTGTTCCTGTGCGTGTGTATTCCTATGTGTGTGTATACATATCTGTGTGTTCGTGTGTGTGCACGTGTGTGTGTGTGTGTGTGTGTGTGTGTGTTCCTGTGTGTGTGTGTTGCTAGGGAACAAACCCAGAACCTTATGCTCCATGTACTGTGCTGCTAGGCTATACCCCTAGCCCTTGGCTTTTTGAAATAGGAACTCTATATATAGACCGGGCTACCCTTGAACTCACTATCCTTCTGCCTCAGCTTCTGGAATTCTGTGGTTCCAGACACATGTTAGCATGCCCATTTGCATTGCTTGTTTTTAACCTAATTTTTGTTTATCATTGAAGGACATCCTGCAATGGTTTGTTTTTAACCTAATTTTTGCTTATCATTGGAGAACATCCTGCAATGGTATACAGTTAGAGGTCAGAGGTTAACTTTATGGAGTGGTTCTCCTTCCCCCTTTCTGTAGGTTACAGGGATTGAGCACCAAGCTCTTTTCCCATGAGCTATCTCACAGGCCTTGGATTGCTCATCCTCAGAAAGAAATCTAAGTCTGGGCTGGTGAAATGGATCATCAGGAAAACACTTGCTGAGCAAGCCTGGTGACTCGAGTTCAAGACCCAGAAACCACAGTGAGGGAAGGCACTCTACTACAGAAAGTTGTCCTCTGACCCCCACATGTGAACTGTGGCATTCGCACACACTCACACACGCACACACTCATACATTTTATACACACACACACGCATATTAATAATAAATAAAAATTAAATGGAAATGTTAAATTCATTTTTCATAAATAATACATCCTTGATTTCTGCCTCCGTGAGTGGAAAGGGTGATGTTGGGAAGATGAGGATAGCGAAAGGGCAAAGAGTGGCAGTGAAGGGAAGAAAAATAGGACTCGGCAGGAGGGTGGGGGAAGGGGAGAAGGAGCAGTTTTGAAATCAGATTGGCATGGATAAAATTCTCCCCTTGTCCTTAGGAAAGTCAAATAGCTTCTCGAAGCTTTAGCCTCCCCTTTCTTTAAAACACACACACACACACACACACACACACACACACACACACACCTCTCAAGGACCTTCAAGCAACACCGATGAGTTTCAGACCTTAGACAGTTCGGCTGGAGGCTGCTTCCTACGATCTTGGACAGAGTTGAGGGAGGGGTGCTTCTAAGCCTGGGGATTCTTCCTCTCCTTTAGAGGCCCAGTCAATGGGTGAGGGTTACAAAGGCTGCCCAGGCCCCACCCTAAACCAGAATCTATTGAGTGAGGCTGGTCGTTAGCTGGGGCATAGTTGCCCCGAGCTCTGGGCTGCCTCAAAACAGAATTCTCCTCTGATACCCTGTCTCACAGCTCCACCAAGTCCTCTGTCACTGACGCGAAGTGAAGTTCCTCAAAGCTCTCCCCTCCCCCCAGGGTGTGGGGAAAGGAGAAATCACACTGACTCTGGTGGTCTTTTTGCTTGCAGCAGCAGAGTGCCACCTCTAAATTGGATCTACGGCGGAAGAGAGGGTGCCCGTGTAGACCAAAGGTGTCGAAAACCCTGAATCTGGAGTTAAAGGTGGTTGTATACTGCCTGGCATGCGTGCTGGGAATGAACTCGGTTCCTCTGCAAGGTCAGCAAGTACCCTTAGCTTCTGAGCCATTTCTTCAGCCTCCTACCTGGGCCAGCAACTCTCTTCATTCCCAAGAGAACAGTGAGGACCAGCCCCGGTGTGAGGAGCTGCAGGAAAGAAGGCATGGCTCACCAAATTTCTCCAGCTTGGCTCAGAAGCCAGGCCTGAGTTCTCAGGATCAGAGCTGCATTGGAGCGATGAGAACAGCAGGTGGCGCCAAGGGCGTAGGTGATTCCAAGCAGAAGCGTCTCGCTCAGTTGCCCTTCAGTAACTGTGACAAGTGAGCCACAGTGTACAAACACCCGTGAGAGGTTCTCTTTGTCCATGATCGCCGAATCTGAGCACCACATTCTCAGGAGGGAGAAAGAGGAAGGGGGCTGAAATATCCTCCTTGAAGAAATTGTCAGACAAACGTAGTAGCTCATGCCTGTAAACACACTTCTCCACCAGCATGAACTATCTAGTGAGTTCCAGTCCAGCCTGGACTATAGAAGAAAACCTAGCCTAAAGCGCGCGCGTGTGCGCGTGCACACACACACACACACACACACACACACACACACACACACACACACAGTAAAAAACAGAAATAAGAGGTTTAGCTTGGTCTGGCCCAACTACCCACACCACAGGATAGACAGAGCCAAGCCTCATACCATGCCAAGGCTTTGCCAGTGCAGGGTGGCATTTTCAAAGTTTGCACTATAAGCACAAGTGCTCATATTGCACAAGATATTGAAGCACCAAGCATGGTGCTTGTTCCCACATTTAAGCCATTTACATTCTTCTCTATGACGCTGGGCCTATCCACATGCCCCCTGAACACTTAACACAGTTCTTAAACTTATTGTAAGTTAAATATGATTACAAGGGAAATAGCTTCTTGCTATAATAGCTCTTCCCAAAACAGAAAAAAGCAAAAACTAAATACACAGTAGTTAGGACTTTTTTCAGTCTGTTTGCCTCTGACTTATCTGACTCATCATCAGCGATGTGTTTCCACACTGTAGGGCCAAGTGGAGTCTAGGAAGCCTTGTCTGAATAAAAAGAGGCCAGAGGTGATGAAGGTGAGACAGAGAGAGAGGTGGGAACACTCAACCCTATCCGTTGCAAAACAATCCCGGTGGTAGCCGGGAAGCTCCTAGCTTGGCCTTCCTGCTGCATGTGAATGATTCCGGAAGCAATGGTTATTTTTTACTAGGAAGCCAGAGGGGAAGGGTGGAGTCCCAGCTTCCTGTGAGCCTCCCTGACCCTGGAATCTTAGATCAAGTGTTCAAACATCTGCAGAAAGCCTGATCCTTACCACCACCCTCCCCCCAATGTCTGCCTCTCCCACATCCCCCCACCTCTCTGCGTGCTGCTGTGGAAATGGTCTGTGGGTGGAGCAGGGCCAGGACAACAGGAAAGACAGTGTCTTGGGAAGGAAGGAGGTGCCAGTGACCCTTCACTAAACAACCTCCTGAGCCTGTGTGTGCTTGGGGAGCCCCGGCCAAGCAAGGTTAGGTATAGGGAAAGGACCCCTGGGCTAGGAGAAGCTCACTTCACTCCAGTCTCGGTTTCTCAGCGGAACAGCGGTCAGATGAAATTCTGCAGTAAGTCCTAATGCAAGCTCCTCCACAGCCCCAGACTCAGGGCTACTGTAGGGAGACTACAGCCTCTTCCATGAACAGCTGGGTTCTGTTGTCTGTGTCTGGTGACCAAGGAATGTAGAAGGGCCGTGTGGCTCCTTGTCCTACAGATCACAGGTCTCGGAGTTCTAGGGAACAAAGGAACAGCTACCTCTCCAGTTCTGCAGGGAAGTCTTGAATATAGCTATATGACTTGCCAGTTCTGACCCTGTCATGTCCTAGTGGTGAAGGGTCTGTCCAGATGAGGTACTTGATCTCTTTAAGCCTTAATTTCTTTGTCTGTAAGATGGGCACAACCCCTCCTTCTAAGAGATGGTGGGACCAGATGAGCTCACTCAGATACGGTTATGGCTGCTGGTATATACTCAGCCCCTCCCCTTAGACAACGCCTCCTATCCAGAAGTGCCTTCCATTGCTGTGATAGACACCATGACGAAAAGCAAGTGGGGAGGAAAGGCTTTATTTCATCCTGAACCTCCCAAGTCGTACTCCATCACTGGGGAAGTCAGGGCAGGAACTGAGGCCGAGACCATGGAGGATGCTGCTTTTCCTCTTGCTCCCCTGGTTTGCTCAGCCCACATTACATCCATCCATCCTATACATCCCAGGACCACCTGCCCCATGGGTGACACTGCCCACACAGGCTGGGCCCTCCCTGTCAATCACTAATCAAGAAATTAACCCACAGACTTGTCCAATCTGATGGAGAAATTTTCCTCAACTGAAGTTCCCTCTTCCCAGATGACCCTGGCTTGTATCAAGTTAGGGGGGAAAAAAACAAAGAAATAAGCAAACAAAAAACTAAACAATGGTTGTCTCCCTATCTGGGGTGAACAGACAGGTGCAGCATTTGCTCAGGAAAAGCTTTGCCACACATCAGGCAAGCTTTCTGCACCTCCCACACCATATAGTGTGTTCTACCTTCTATTTTATGGACATTGTTCTCCTGCTCCCCTTCCAAGAAGGTAAGATCAAACAGTGCAGGTGCCCGTCCATCGTGAGCCATCTCACCTGTTGAGGTTTTTTTTTTTTTTTTTTTTTTTTTTTTTTTTTTTTTTTTTTTTTTTGTAGTTAAATAATTTGCAGTGGGGTGACCCACCCTAAATCCAGATCTTTTGAGGTAGGAAGAGCCACTTTAAATCCAGGCCAGACTTTCTTCTGTCTCAAAAACAAATCTTTAAGCCAGGAATGGTGGTGCACACCTTTAATTCCACCACTCAAGGGACAGAGGCAAGTGGATGTCTATTAGTTCAAGGTCATCCTGGTCTGCATAGCAAGTTCCAGGCCAGCTAAAGTTACATAAAGAGATCCTGTCTCAAAAACCAAACAAATAAGCAAAAAAAAAAAAAATAAATAAATAAAAAAATAAAAACTACATCAAAGCACAACCAAAAGCACAAATATTTTTAAAAATACATTGTTATGATTTTATCAACCATGTTGAAAAATCAGTCAACTTGGTGTCATACATAGGAACACAGGAACAAAGTGAAAGTAATTTTAACAAGGCTATTTCTCTTTTTGCAAAAAGAGTACACTACAACTCAAATGGAGCTAGTGAACTCTCTCACCTAAAAGACTGGCTTTTATCCCTGCCCTGGTTGGTGACTGTCTCATCCCACTGATGGGAGCCAGACATCACAATCTGATGTTACTGGGTAACTTGTGCACAGTGAGAGGGGAGAGGCTAACTACCTTTGATAGAATAGGAGAGAGAGAAAGAGAAAGAGAGAGAGAGAGAAGAAAAGAAAGTTATTCTCATAGGTAGCACCCCAAACAAGAAGTTTGTCTATAAAGACACAGTCCCTTACAGATCCATGACTTGGAGACCTGTGCTAGTTTGAATGTAATTGCCCCCCCACCCCCATCATCTCCTAGGGAGTGGCACTATTAGGAAGTATGGCTTTGTTGGAAGAAGTGTGTCACTGTGGGGGCAAGCTTTGAGTTTTCCTATGCTTAGGACACCTCCCAGTGTGTCAGTTGACTTCCTGTGGCCTGCATATCAAGACGTAGCAATAACCACACCTGCCTGAACCCTGCCACATTCTCCATCACATTGATAACAGACTGAACCTCTGAAACTGTAAGCTGACACCTCAAGTAAATATTTTCTTTATAAGAGCTGCCATGGTCATGGTGTCTCTTCACAGCAATAGAAACCCTAGGTAAGGCAAGACTCTTTTTATCAGTGAGTGACTGTCTATCCCAGGATGGTACCCAAGGCCCACGGCTCTGGTCTCTGCCCACCTCTCAATACCCCTTGCTCTCCTTCCTCTCTCACCCAGTGGCAGGTTCAGGCCTCCTTGCTGCTCTTCAAGCACACTTGGACCATCACACTCGTGCCAGTCTGCCTCACTGCTCCTCTCCAGATGTCCAGCCTGTCCACCAGCAGCACCATGAAGGTCCCTTTCCTGAACAAGATATGCCAGGAGCAGGTGAACAGTTTGTGTCTTCCCACAAAGTCAGAATTCCCTGACTAACAATCAATTTCCAAGGTGCCGTGGGTTTAACAGCAATTTGCCAGATAATCCCCCTACTTTGGTAATCTGTCCTGGTGAACACTTAATTCCTGATGTTAGCGTTCATATCACACAGCACACTGTAAATACATCTCCTTGTCTTTCTATGTGTATATGTGGTTGAAGAATAAATACAAATTAAAAAGGCTGCTGCAGAGTTCAAGACTTTTCAGAGGTCAGCTGATAGGAATGCAAATAGAGTCTGTATTGATTGGGCTAGGAATCCAAACAGGGCAGCTGGAAGAAAGTGTTGCTGTGGATTCAGACTGCAGGAGGGCTTGGCAGTAAAGTTATCCTTGCTGCAGGGACAAAAGGACACACCTAAGCTGCAGTAGGAACCCTAGGTCTGGGTCCAAATGATCAAGCAGGTAGTAGGCCTCAACAACAGCTGGGACCAAGCTGAGTAAAGCCCTGGGACAGTTCCCTCCCTATCAGTCCTTGTCAGGCGACAGATTTGTGGGGCTGTTGTCACCCCAGTGCTAGGTATTGTATGGGGTCCAGACCAGAGCTGCACCCTCTCCTCCAGCCAAGTGTCTGGTAAGTCCTTGGGCTTGTTTTCCCCCCCCCGATGTGATTGTAATATGCCCATGTCCCTGCAATCTTAGTTCACCCTGATGTTTGTACAGGTGGCACCTTTCTACTCATTTCTTAGTCTATACTGCATGGGTGGTGCCAGATAATGCTGTTTGTGGGTCCACCCTCAAAATGGAGGCAAAAGTTACTTATAAACTGGGCAAGGCACAGTCTGAAAAGCCACTGTTTGAACATGGTACACTGTGAGCACATAGAGTTCCAGGGGTAGGGCACAGCCAGGTTTTGGTGGTACCATCCGTTAAAGCTCTTATACTGTAAGCGTAGCCAGTCTCCCCGCATTTGGTCTGTGGAACAGCACCTAGCATGCCTCTGGTGGGCCCTCTCCTCTCCTGGCAGCACCCCCACTCCTGGGACGGCTGACATATTTAGTGCATGGGCTCCACAAAAGGATGACAGACTCAGCCGCCTCCCTCTGAGAAACCAGCCTGCCTGCACATAACAGACTCCTTTGCATTCTGTTCATTGAAGGGTTTAGGGTTTTCCCATTTGCCTAGGGGGACAGTGGGAAAGAAGAAGTCTGAGGGTATCCATCATTTCTCTCTCTGATTCACAAAGCCACTTTAAAGCCACGCCCTCTACCTTTACCAGTTAGATAGATGTTACCTGTCTGCGCTCTGTGTCAGTCTCTCAATATATGATGAGTTTGTGTTAAGTTTTTCTTTGTCATTTTCAAACAAAAGATCTTTGATAGTGCTGCCCATAACGGGCAGTGGTGGTCCTCGCCTTTAACCACAGCACTTAAGGGGCAGAGACAGGTGGACCTCTGTGAAGTCAAAGCCAGCCTGGTCTACAGAGAGAGTTCCAGGACAGACTCTAAAGCTACACAGAAAAACCCTGTCTGGAAAAACCAAAATGATAAGGAGAAGGAGGAAGAAGAGGAGGAGGATGGCCACAGCAAGGATCTGAATGCAGAGAGTTTCAGGCCCACCAGATAAAGGAAGCCCCCACTCTCAAACAGGGGATTTCCTATACCATAAGGGAGCAGGCTTAGCTAACATGTGACCTGTGCTACCTGGCCTTCATAAAAGGGGTCACAGAGATGCTGGGTAGGGGAGCAGGGCTATTAATGTGTGACCACAGTCAAACCACGTTGCACCTTGGTTGGCAGGGTGGTTGGGCTGCCCCATGAAAGGTCTCAGTTGGAGCTCAAGTGGGACAGGGCTGTCCTTTTGGGTAAGAGATTTAAGAAGATTTACTAATACCCAAGAGAGGTGGCATAGTAGAGGCCCTGAGGAGAATGTGAGGGCCCATGAGGCAGAGTGGGGTCCCCTCTTACAAGTTGCACAAGAGGGTGGGGTTTCTGTGCCATGGAGGTGATGGGTCCTTAGCACTGCTTGCAGTCAGACTGTCTCTGGTCCCTGGGTGGCAAAGGAACAGGAGTTCTTACATAGGAAGGAATCACACTAATGGTGACTTAGAGGCCTGGCTTGATGACACACAGGTATCTCTTTAGAATGTGTTCGTTCATTCTGCCAGGCAGGCCAGTAATGCTACTAGGGAATGTTAGCAACTTGATTATTACCACAGACCTAGTGAACACCTCTATTCTACTCAATTAGTTGCCATGGATACTTGGTCAGAGTATTCTCTACTCAAAGATGATTGAAGGGAATTATACTACCATACCAAAAATGAAGTCTAAGCAACCACGTAGAGGGAGATGAAGACCCACAGATGACAGGCTCCACTGAGCTCCTCTTCATGGTGGGAAGCATGGCAGAGTGAAGGCAGACATGGTGCTGGAGAGGCAGCTGAGAGTTCCACATCTGGATCAGCAGACCAGAAAGTGACACTGACACATGGGCCAGGCTTGAGCTGAGATCTCAAAGTCCACCCTAGTGGCACTTCCTCCAGCAAGGCCACACCTACTCCAGCAAAGCCATGCTTCCTAATAGTGTCAGGCTCTACGGGCCTATGGGGGCCTTTTCCTTTCAAATCACATTCCACTCCCTGGCCCCCACAGGCTTGAAGCTATATTATAATGCAGAAATAAAGCTAGTCCAACTTCAAATTTCCCTATAGTCTATAACAGGTTCAAACTTACTTAAAAGTCCAAAGTCTCTTCAGAGACTCATGCAATCTCTTAACTGTAACACCCTGTATAATCAAAATGAAAAGCAGATCACATACTTCCAACATACAAAGGCAGTTTATACTTTATCATTCCAAAAGGGGGCATAGTGAGGAAATACTGGATCAAAGCAAGTCCAAAAACCAGCTGGGCAGACTCCAAACTCTACATCTCATGTCTGATGTCAAAGCTCTCTTCAGATCTCCAATTCCTTTCAGCTTAGTGGATTGCAACACACTTCTTTCTCATGGGCAGGTTCTACTCTGTAATGAGCATAGTTATATATATAAAAAAATGCCTTTTAGACATGTAAAATTAGCTTAGTCAGGAAATCCACCATACCCAGGTGCACCCCAGAACCCTGTAATATCACTCACTTCTTAGAACCCCATGATGCCCACTGGGCAGTATGATGAGCAGATACCAAGAGCAATGCTTTGCTCTGCACATCTGGAGAGACACCACCCTGATCTTCCCTGCTGTAGGACAGTCTCCTCAGGGTCCTGATCCAGTCTTGAATCATAGACTTCTGACAGAGACTAGACCTGCCCTTCAGCTCCCAGAGATCCTGAAGCCATGTCCCATTTGAGCAGAACTGTAAATTACTTACTGTAATAATAATGATGGGTGGGTGGATACTCTGGTAAGCATTCCATCAGCCTCCTTGCCCCCTCCTGAAAAGGAAGGTCAAACAGTCAACAAGCCAAGTGATAGTGGTCATGGTAGTGTTCTTCAGTGGTGGAAGTGGTGGTGGTGGTGATCTTCATGGAACATTCTTAGTTGAACTCCTGAAGTTGGCAATAGCTTGGAGGATAGCCCATCTAACAGGCATTGTCAGGGAATCCTTTTTATTGTTGTCACACTAGGGGGCTGGTTGTTGCTTACATCTGGTAGGCCAGAGCAAGGCTGCTGCAAAACAATTCACAGGGTGGGCACACTTGCAACAGAGTGTTAACAGGCTCAAATCATCAGCAGTGCAACAGATGAGAAGTTTGTGGAGAGCATGCTGGGAAACTGCTGTGAACTGGAGGCATCTAGGAACTGGCAGGCAATCCCTGTGGGACACTTGTCTCAGTACCTATGTCCCCATGAGCATTTACAGCTTCAACAATATGGTTAATAAGGTGTAGAACTGTGATGAAATGCCTACCTAGCATGTGCAAGGCCAAGAAATTTGAGAGTCCCACCTGGGGTCCATATTTACTTGGGAAATTGGGCTCTCTTTGGGGATTCTTTCTTTTTTTCCTCTTAGGCAGGTTGCTCTGACTGTCCTGGAACTCGCTCTGTAGACCAGGCCTGAAACTCATGGAAATCCTCCTGACTCTGCCTCCCCACTGCTAACATCAAAGGCGTGGGCTAGCATCATCTGGCTCTTTTGGGAGTTCTTAGTCTTGTTAGTAAAATAATTTAAGAACAGACTCAGAAGGAAGCATAGGGATAATTTTATTAAAGTTAAAAAATAAAAAACAAAACAGAAACCAAACCAAAGCCTGCAGGGCAGTGAGCTGTCAATCTTGGCAGCTTCCCAGGAGGCACAGAAGGGTAAAGGCGTAGCTACGAGTGGCAACCACAGGGCATTAGTGGGCGGAATAACTTCCTAGAAAAGCATAGGTCAGAGTGTCGGGAAGAGTATGACCAAGCTTTGGCAAATATTCAAGAGAAGGAAAAAGAAGGAAAAAGGGGAAAGCCACATTTTATTGGGTTATTTAGGAAAGCAGGTGGCCTTAACCCAATCATCATCGTTTTCTGTTCCTTTTCTTTCTTTCTCTTCCTTCCTTCTTTCCTTTCTTTTTCTTTTCTTTAGACCAGGCTGACCATGAACTCACTAAGATCTGCCTGCCTCTGCTTCCCAAGTGCTGGGATTAAAGATGTGAGCACGCCACTGCCAGGCCATAAATGCCCGTGCTGGGGATTTCTGGGGGAAAAAATAGATTATCTCATTAAAGGGATTACTATCTCATAAAGAGGGAATTATTCCACCCTTCTCTTCAACATGGCATTGGTGAATCTGCCTTCACAAAGGGCAGTCTCTTAGCCAGGCAATTGCACGGCCCAGGGGACTCTTGTATTTTGGGTTCCTTGCAATGTTAGTGCTTTTATTGTTTTTCCTCTTTTACTCTTTTTTTGGGGGGTGCCATCAATTCCCAAATAAATTACACACATGGAGGCTTGTTATTACTTATAAACAGTTCAGCCTTAGTTTGGCTTGTTTCTAGCCAGCTTTTCTTAAATTACCCCATCTATCTTATACCTCTGGACTTTTATCTTTCTCTATTTCTGTATAACTTTCTTACTCTGCTGCTAGTTGTGTAGCTGGATGGCTGGCCCCTTCTTTTCTTGCTCCTTGGTCTCTCTTTCTTCCCCATCCCTCTTTTTTCTCTTCTATTTATTCTCTCTGCCTGCCAGCCCCACCTCTCCTTTCTCCTGCCTCGATATTGGCCATTCAGCTCTTTATTAAACCAATCAGGTGTTTTAGACAGGCCAAGTATCACAGCTTCACAGAGTTAAACCAACGCAACATAAAAGAATGCAACACATCTTTGCATCATTAAACAAATATTCCACAGCATAAACAAATGTAACACATCTTAAAACAATACTCTACAACATAGTACCCCACCTAGGGCAGACAGACAGCATTCCCTTGACCAGAAGGGAATATCTTTAACGGACCTCCAATGCTATTCCAATGTCTCCCCTCATTTAGGGAATGGGGTGATGCATAGAATCCACCTCCCTGTGAAAATCTAAAGGTCTATT
Organism: Phodopus roborovskii; assembly: GCF_943737965.1. Lineage (NCBI taxonomy): Eukaryota > Metazoa > Chordata > Mammalia > Rodentia > Cricetidae > Phodopus > Phodopus roborovskii. The sequence continues at coordinate 61,437 of NW_026126486.1, read as the reverse complement.
TTAAAGCAGTTCTCCAGAAAGGATTAGTGTCTGGCCTGGATCTTCAGTCTCACTGTCACGTACCCTACCTAGGCAGCGCTGCTCACTGAACAGGAGAGTTCCCTGGCATGCCTGGATGGAGATGGACTTCAGGAACTGCCACTCTCAGGGGCCCTTCCCAAAGTGTGTCAGCCTAGCTTGCTTCTATTCCCTGCTTTCAATCCATAGCACTGAAAGGGAAAAGGAAAATGAAAGATGAGAGAGAGAGAGAGAGAGAGAGAGAGAGAGAGAGAGAGAGAGGGGAGAGAGGGCATTTTGCGTTTTAACACAGAGACACTGTCTGTCCCCTTTGGCTTCAGACCACTGAGACAATAGACACCAAGCATTGGACTTTCCCCAGGAAATTGTCAAACCTTACAGGAGAGCCTGGAGCTGAGACATTGCTAATGAGTGGGACCACACCTTAACTAGGACTGCTTGTTTATGCATACCTCTCTCTCTTTTTTTAAAAAAAAAATAAATAAGAGATTTTTATTGCTTTTTCTGGTATGGGAGTTTTGCCTGCTTGTGTGTTTACACACCACTTGTGTGCCTAGTACACTGGGAAGCCGCAATAAAATTGTCAGATCCCCTGGAACTGGAATCACAATTGTGAGCTGCCATGTGGCTGCTGGCAGTTAAACCTGGGTCCTCTGGAAGAATAGAGTTGTTTTTGTTTGTTTGTTAGTCTTGAGACAAGGTTTCTCTGTGTAGCTTTGGAGCCTGTGCTGGAACTGGCTCTTTAGACAAACTGAGTGATTAAAGGCATGTGCCACTCAGCTTGACTCCAGTTTTCCAGACAGATTAATTATTACAGGGATAAAGCTTTACCTAGCCACCTATGTGCTTAAGGCAGGTAACTAAGGACAAATTGTGTCTACTGAGATATACTAAACAGACAGACAGCCCTCAAATGCTCAGAGATCTAGAGAATATGGCATTTAAAATGTTTCATTAAAAAGCTTTTATAACAGAGAGACAGGCCAGCTGCTGGCACCACCCATTCCCTCCAAAAAAGACTGCACACTAAAACTCCACCCACGAAAGTGGCAACACTAGCCACTGAGCAATTCTGCCTTTTACCTCAGCTGCTGCAAAGGACTCTAAGGACTGTGGACAAGAGGGCAGTGGAATTGATTTTTCCATGTTCCTTGGGCCAACAGAAGGTAAGCCTTCCAAAAAGCTCCTAATCCACAGATCTCATGCTATCAGCAGAAGTCGGATGTCCTTAAAGCCTCTGACCTCAACAACCGTGGAGGACCTGGGGATGGCTGTCCAAGCTGCCAGCTAGTAAGTCCCTGTTACTCTCTAATCATTCATTCAGGTAAAATTTTATCCTTCTCAAGAACTCTGATGCCTTTGATGACTAGTACCTTTGCCAGCTTAAAGCAGCAGCCAAGGCTCCAACTATTACAAAACAGGTTTCAGGAACGGGTGTTTTAAGGTTTATCTATATAAGATAGGAAAGTGTAAGGTGTATGAAGGTCTAAGAATGTACATTATGAAGGTCTGAGAATGGGAAGGTCTAACAAGATGGATAAATGTCAGTTATGAAGGTCTGAGGATGGAAAGGTCTAAGGTGATTAAGTAAGGTATATGAATTCAAGTTATGAAGGTCTGAGGAGAAAAAGGCTTACGTGATGACAGAAAAGTGATTTGAGACATTCAAATGAATGAAGCATGTCCCAGATTTCTCTCTCTCTCATTATGCTACTGTTCATGTCTTAACATAGATCTGTAAATGCTTATTGAGCTAATAATCCAATGTACTAACACCATACTATGTCACTATAGATCTATAGAACTATAGATCTATAGAACTATAACTAGAAGCTCAAAATTAAGGTGCTTTTCATTGTCCTAAAGGTATCTGTCAGTTTTAAAAGTGTTAATTCTTTCAGCCAAGACATTTCTGACATGAGTATACTGCTAATGTGCCTAATATTTATGTTTTCACAAACTCAAAGGATTCTTGTAATTTCCAGGGAGACAAATTGGACCCACCCAAACAGGTCAGATTTACTCCAAATAAATATTATTCAACCTTTCCCTGGTCCTAGGACCCCTTTGGGGACCCCTCCCTCATCTTACAATTCTCCCCTCAAGTACCAGGACCTAAGAAAATTTTTTTTCTAAACTTAACCTTGTTCTCAGTTCTGCCAACATCTTGCCATGTCTAAGAGGTGCCAGAGAGTTCCATACAGTCTGGACTGAGAAAAAACTACCAGCTACCCCAGGACATGGCAGCACCCCAGCTTTCTCAGGTCCCCCAAAGATGACCAATGCCCCCCAGGTCAGCAGGAAGTAGTCTTGAGAACTCAATGTCCTTATTCCCTAATCTGCCATGCACAACTCCTCACTTTTTAATAATAGGTAAAGGTGGGAATGTAAGGATCCAGGCATTATGCTGGCCTGCCCCTGTTACCTGGCAGAGCACTCAGGCAGTACTCTGGTCAGCCCAGGGTTCCATGAGTACTAGTCTGCAGGTAGGTGTAAAGAACCCCTTTAAAAGACAGAGCCCCAACCACTTTCACTCTCTTTGCTCTCTTTCTGGCTCTTTTCTCTCTCTGTTCTCTCTCTCTCTCTCTCTCTCTCTCTCTCTCTCTCTCTCTCTCTCTCTCTCTCTCTCCTATTCCCGGGGTCTCTAAGCCTTTTTTTCTCTTCCCTTTCCCCTCACTCCCCTTTCTAAATAAACTCACTCAAGCTTTGTCTGCCTGGCGTGTTATTCCCTCCACCTCAGTCACCCTCACCTGCTGTGGAACCTGCTATGCTCTCCCACGAGGTCCCTTACCTTGGGATTCCCACTCAGGACACCCCCCCACCTCCAGCTTTATCTTATAACTGTAACAAAAGAACAACATTAACCACTGAGCTATGTTTCCAGCTCCTTTCTTTCTGTTTAAACTTAAACTTGGGGAATGGGGCTAGAGCGGTGGTTAAGAGTGTTGGCTTTGCTGGCAGGAGGCCTGAGTGGGCCACACTATAAGCCCAGCACTGGGGAAGAAGAGACAGGCAGGAGGATATTGCAGAGCTGGAAAAAGTATGAGCTCTTGGCTGAGTTCGTGAATGCTGCCTCAAAGAAACAAAGCCCCCCACGGACCTATGCCATGCTCTGCACAGCTTCGGGAATTGGCCTAACTGGGGCAATGAGGAAATGAGGAAGAAAGGACAGACACCCAGACACATATACAGAAAAACAGAGATTGTATGGACCATGCTCTGTGATGGAGACTAAACAACAACCCAGAAATTCAACATGTTTGTTTTACACACATGAATCAAGGAGACAGGTTTGTTACACAGGGCTGAACAGGGACACAGGTTTGTATGTGGACTTTTCTTTCCCACCCATCTGTTCCCAAATAACCGACACAGCCAATAGCTCAGGCTTGTTACTGGCTAACTCTTACATCGAAACTAACCTGTATTTCTTATCTATGCTCTGCCACATGGCTTGGCATCTTTCCTTAGAATGGCATGCTCATTTTGCTTTTCCCTGGCAACTCCTTGACTCCACTCTTCTTCATCCCAGCATTCTTAGTTTAGTTGTCCCACCTATACTTCCTACTTGGCTACCCACCAGTCAGTTCTTTATTTACCAATGAGAGTAATATGTATTCACAGTGTGCAGAGAATTATTCCACAGCACAGGTTTATGGTAGGTACACAGTTGAACAGCAGGGAGGTTTAGCCAGTCTCAGTAGGAGGTCTCTGTAGGAGAACAGTCTCAGGCTGCAGTCATCCCAAAGGAGGAAGCTGTGGTTGCTGGTTCCTGCATACACTGTCAACATTCTCACTCAGACCAGGGGAAGGCTTTGTCAGCATCCCTCTGAGCCTCACCCTGGGGAATTTTTTTTTTTTTTTTTTGCTACTCCTATGGGACTGTGGCATTGGGGTCCTTGACATGGCTGTGCTTATATCAGCAATACACATTCACTTACGACTTCCCCCAGCCCCCACGGGCCTATAACATATAAGCCAACCCACTTAAACCCCAAAGGACTTGGAGGGTATGTGTTGGGGTGGAGAAGTCACTGCACTCCATCATCCCTTTCCCAGGATGCCATATTTAGGAACTCTCCTCTGCTTTTAGCTACTACTTGTTTCTTTAGCTACTGAACCTGGTGGCTGAGCCTCACTTGCTGAGGCTGCCCAGGCTTTGCTCTGATCCTAACGATTTCAGTGACAAAAACCCAAGGCAAGGAGCCTGGCTGACCAGAATGTTAGCCAAACCCTAATTTGTTTTCACTCTGTGGTGGTTCCAGGGCTGGGGATTGAGCCCAAGGTCTGATGCCTGTTAGGCAAACATGCAAACCCTGAGCTACAGCCCATTTCAAAGGCCAACACTTCTCTTAAATAAAAGTGTCTATCTACCATTACAGATGCTGACCAGACGGGGACTGAGTCCAGGTTAAGTTCCTTAATTACTGGTAATAGATAGGGCCGGTGCAAGCTGGGTAAAGTTCTATCAGTGAGATATATCCCTGGGGCCAGATTGTTTTGTACAGCAGAAAGCTTCTTGGTGTGATAAAATTTGCCATAGAGCAGCCCATCCGCAGAAAGGATAATTCATGACAAAATCTGTCACCTTTCACCTTTCCAGTGAGTTCATCTTCCCTAGCTGATGAGTTTTCCTGGGGACAAGGAACATGACAACTAAGTTCCTTGTTTGAAGTTTATCTTTAGGCTGACAAACTTCAGAGAAAGTGCTTCTCTCAGATGGGAGGGGAATGAGCAGAGACCTAGGTCTATATCAGTGGTTGTCAACCTTCCTAATGCTGTGACCCTTTAGTACAGTTCCTCATGTTGTGATGACGCCCAACCATAATATTATTTTATTGCTACTTCATAACTGTAGTTCTGCTACTGTTATGAATTGTAATGTAAACATCTGTGTTTTCCAATGGTCTGAGGCAACACCTATGAAAGGGCCATTCAACCCCCACAGGGGTGGAGACCCACATGTTCAGAACCAGTGCTCTAAAGACTCCAGCATACTATATGCTATAGCTTAGGATACAGTTTTTCTGAACAATGAACAGGCAGGTTAATACCGTGTGTAGTTGAAACACAACTGTATTCTTGATTCCCAACCCACACTCCTGTGATTACAGTGGAAACAGAGTCCAGGAAAACACACTGAATAAACACTGGGCCAGCAGCATCTAAAATCTGTTAGCATCGTAAGTCAGACTGACTGGCAGAGGAGCAGCATTCCAAATGCAGTCTATTTTGAAAACACCCAAGGCCAAAAATGAGGGGTTTGTAAACGATGATAGCACATTATCTTTTCCTTTTTTTTTTAACATAAGGTTCATTTTTATTATTTTTAATTATGGGTATGGGTGTGTGTCCACACATGAAACAGATGACCAGAGGCTGGAAGTCTTGGTTTGATACCTCCCAACCTGGCGTTAGAGCCAAGTGAGCCATACATGGGTGCTGGGAACTGAACTCAGGTTCTTTGAAGAGCAGTATGCAGCACTTACTGCTGAGCCATCCCTCCAGCATGCATTATCTCTTCTTACTCTTTAGTTCAAGGGGAGAAAGGAAGGACTGGTTGTACATAAGGCTTGTCACTAAGGCATAGCACTCAGGATAAGCAGAGCCAGGCTACCTGAACACCAATGCCTATTCCTACTGACATACTTATCAACTCAGTGAAATGTTCTAGATCTCTATCCTCATCTCTAAGGTATCCACTATTGGAAGTTCAGGAGGTCAGGGCACATTCATTCTGAGCCTTCTGAGTTAGAAGCTAAGAAACAAAATCAATAGCCAGAGGCCAGAGATGTGACTCAGTGGCAAAACACCTAATGTGGGTGAAAGCTGAGGCTGAGTCCCCAGCTTTACTCGTCCGCACAGCTACTGCCACCAGAAATGGTACTAGAGAGTTTGGTAGGGATTAAGATGATATCTTTATCCAGGAGGTGGTGGTGGCACACGCCTTTAATCCCAGCACTCGGGAGGCAGAGGCAGATGGATCTCTGTAGATTCGAGGCCAGCCTGGACTAAACAGCTAATTCCAGGACAGCCAGAGCTACAAAATGTTATCATTGAGCCTGGAGAGATGGCTCAGTAGTTAGGAGTGTGTATTGTTACAATGTGAGCTTGGTTCCCAAAGTCCATGACCTTTCTACCTGTAATGTTCCTATCTACCTGTAATTCTAGATCCAGGGGATCTGCCATCTCTGGCTTCTAAGGGCACCTTCACTCACGTGCATATACCACACACAAATACATAATAAGATAGTTTTAATCTAGATATTTTTATGTGTATGGGTGTTTTGACTGAATGTAGCTGGTGCCCAAGGAAGGCATCAGATCAATCTCCTGGGACTGGAATCATGATTTATACATGTAAGCTGCCATGTAGATGCTAGGAGTCAAATGCTATTAATCTCCGAGCCAGCTCTTCAGCCTCTAAACCAGGTTTTATTTGTTTAGGATTTCACATTTATTATTGATAAAAGTGATATTGGAGGGTATGACTGAAGTGGGAACCCTCTAACCAGTCACTGGCACAAATAAGCAACCACAGGCAGCTACTAACAGTGTATGTCCTTTCTCCTAGGGGTACAATGCCTGACACAGCATGGAAGTCACAGCACAGAAGTCACCATCTGAGCTCTTTCCCCTACTCTGAGGAAGGATGAGTGGCAAGTGGAGGAAACCGAGAGAGCTAGGTTCCTCCAGATGTTACCTGTCTGAGGGCACAGAGGGAAACTACTTGTCCTCTTGAAAGAGAAGCTCAAGAAGTGATTCTCTTCAGTACTGTCACATGAGGTTGTTATAGAGGACAGAGAAAGACAGTGGAGTATGGAATGCAGACTCCAGAAAGATCTCGTCCATACCATCAATCCTGGGCTGGCAGGGCCAGTCAGGCAGGCAAGGCTAGTCAACTAAGGAAGTTGTGGTTTAAAGGCTGCATGAAGCAACGAAGCAAGGGAGTTGCTTGAATGTGCTCTCTCCTGTCTTCCTCATTCCTTGCTCTTTATACTCAAAAGCAAGATGGGTCCTCAAAGGCGAATGCTGAACAAATACAAACTGCAAAGAAGTCTAACTACCCCAAAGGTGTATATATTCGATGATGTACCAGTTCATTAACTCTGAATGCACTTTAGCATTTCCTTAACCTCACCTTGATCTTTGATCCTCAAGCATCATAAAAACGGGGATTACAGGGGTGCACTGTCACAATTAGCTGCACTACTTCTGTTGTTTTAGAGTCTAGAAAGGAGGGTGCTATTTTGTGCTTTTGAAGACAGTCCCTCTCCCCACCCCTTACATCTAATACAGAATCATTGGCAGGGAAGTTACTGGAAACACACAGGAACAGTGTTGGGGAAAGCCCTGCCCATTTGGTGAACAATAGTGATTCCATTGAGTACAACCAAGGAGATGACAAGTTGTGTTGATAACACTGGGTGCTGGGTACCATACATCAGCAAGGTCATACTAACCACCTGGTCTGCCGCAACCAATCCCAGATAATTGGTCTGATGGAGTAATACTGCAGGTTGTGTGGACACCAGGGAAAAGCCCAGAAGGAAGAGGAAGCTGGCCTGTGAGCCCAGGGTTTCTCTTCTCTGTACTGAGTCATCTTTTGGTAAGGCACCAGGAGAACACCTGCCCGAGTTTCTGAAGCATGGAAAACCCCAGCAGCCTGGCCCCCTGATAGATTTTAATGGGGTAATCCCTCTCACCAACACCCCTCCCCCCCCCATTGCCGTTAATGACTCCAATGGTTTAGATCCTTTTCTTTCTCTTTCTGGGAGGAGGCACACAGATGGTACAGACCCACACTTCAACGTGGCTGAAATAAACCTACACAGGGTTGTCATGAAACCTGAGGCGTTAAAAGTTTGCTAATTCCCGAACAGCCAGAATTGTTACAGAGAAACCCTGTTTCAAAAAACAAGCAAACAACAGTTTCCATATTCAGCAGTAATGGCCAGTTTGCATCCCTCCTGCTCCCGCCAAGAATGTTTTCATTAGTCAAGCAGAGTCAGGCGTGGTGCTGCATGCCTTTAATCTCAGCACTCATACCAGCCAGGTCTACATAGCAAGTTCCAGAGCAGCCAGAGCTATGCAGACAAGAAAAAAAGAAAAAAAAAAAAAAAAAAAAAAAAAAAAAAAAAAAGAAAAAGAAAAAAGAAAAAGAAAAAAGCTGGAGCTTTGAAGATGATCAGGTACTGTTATAGTCCAACATAAATCATGCTGACTGTTAATACTGCACTGTTCCCATGATGCACTGGACAACTACGAGAAAATCAGAGTCTTGGGGGGTGGGTGAGGGATCAGGGAGTATGCTTGCAAAGCTGAAACTTTAGGGAACTCACTGGAGCAGCATCAGTGTACAACCTGCAGCTCAGGAATCTCAGGCAGGATTGATTACCTCCCTCCCCCATTACATGTGGCTGTTCTTGGTAGAGGGACTTTTCTGGTTAATTTTGATAAGGAGTGAGAGCCTTACACTCTAGCTAGTGTTTAATGAGCATTTTGTGTTAGTATTAAACTGTCACAATAGGACTACTGTTTACTACATTGTACCAATGAAGAGTTAACAATACAGAGAAGCTAAGCAATATTCCCATTAGTTGTACTTACTGTGTTCACAATACTTAGCTCAGGAAGAAAACCAACACTTTACTTTTCATAGTTTGTTTTCAAGGATTCAAGAAAACTCATAGTGTGGGAAAAAACATTGGAGTCAAGTAGGTGACACCTTTGATTTTGCAGATGGAAAAAGACCTGAAGAGGATTTGGGCTTATTTGCCCTAGTCCCACTGAATGATCACGATCCAGCCCACCAATCCCTATTGTGTCTCTCACACATCTTTCTTGTATTTGAGGGGGTGCAGTAAAGAAACTGCCCACCTAGCCACTCCATTAGGGGGAAACTGTTTTTGTTGGTGGTAGTTTTTTTTTTGGGGGGGGGTAAGAGAGAGAGAGACTATCCAGAGACATCTGAAGATTCCAGAGCAGAGGGAAAAGAAAGCAGATTGGACATGGCCAGGGTAGGGAAGTGGGAGAGTAGGAAAGAATAATGGAGAATGCAAGGGACAGATCATAGGCTGAGAGCTGCAGACCTTTCTGAGGCTGGATCTGGCCCTTGTCAAAGTTTGTCTTGAAGTCTTGACACTCTAGGTTCAACTTCCTGAGCGCTGCCAGGATTGCAGACTTGTGACACCATGCCCAATTTTTAATGAATGGATTTATCTTGGAGTTATTTTATGTATGTATTTGCTGTGAGTGTATGGGCACAAGTATGTAATGGTTGGTAAACATGTCTCTCCAGGTAGAAGCCAGAGGGGCCTCGGGTCATCTCCTCTACCACTTCTCATCTACTCCTCCTTTGCCCTTTCTCAGCTAAACTGGAAATCAGCAAGCCCTGTTATCTCCCTCGGAGCTGAAGTTACAGGTTTAACATGTGACTGCTGGTATCCAAACTCCCAGTCCTTATGAGTACCCCCAAAGCACGCTTAATCACAGAGCCATCACTCACTTGGTTTTTGAGACAAGGTTTCACTTGGAACTATGTATCTCAGACTTGCCTTCAGCAGACGACTATTTGCCTACCTCACTCTTCAATCCCGCTGGGATCACAGGTAACTGACACTATGTACGCAATTTATTCAATTCATTTGGCCTTTCAATTATCCACTAGTAGTCCCATGTTCTTTTCCTGTTAGCATTTTTTTCCCTGAAAGAAGTTAAATAAGAGAAAGAAGTAAAGAGAGAGGAAAAGAAGAATCATCTGCCTACCTATGTAAAACCAGAAACTTCCATCTATCAGATGACCAAAGGTACCAGGCCCTCGTCAAATATGGCTACCCAGGCCTCGGCTGCCGACGCTTGCCCTTAACCAACATGGTGACCACGTGTGGCGTCGACTTCCGTCGCCCTCAGCCACCAACCCTCCCTTCGCGACGGGGGCGGCGATCTTCAATGACGGCGGCGGGCTGAGCGCATGCGTGGCGGCGGCTGTGGCGGCGGCGGGGCGGCGGGGAGTCACTGCCCACAGTTGCTAAGCTGCGGCGGCCGTGTCGTGATGGTGTAGCGGGGCCTGCGGGCGGGCGGGCGAGGCGGCCGGCGCGGCCCACGCCTCCTGAGCGGCTCGGTGCAGCGGCGGCACGCTGAGGGGGCGTCGCCGCCGCTGGCCCCCGGCGCCACGGGAGGCCGCGCCCGCCATGGCGGCCCGGGTGGTGCTGGACGAGTTCACGGCTCCAGCCGAGAAGGCGGCGCTGCTGGAGCGGAGCCGCGGTCGCATCGAGGCTCTGTTCGGCGTGGGCCTGGCGGTGCTCGGCGTCCTCGGGGCGGAGGAGCCGCTGCCCGCGCGCATCTGGCTGCAGCTCCGCGGCGCGCAGGAGGCGGTGCATAGCGCCAAGGTGAGTCCGGCCTGGATCGCCGGGCCGCGGGGCTTAGTTAGCGGTTTCATCCCGGGAGCCGCGGTGCCCCCATTTGTAAAGGTTGCTGCGAAAGCATCTCCCTCCCTGGTCCCTCGCGAAGATGAAAGTAGGCGAGGTGCGCAGAAGGCAGAGCGGTCGGGCCCGGAGCACGCGCGCTGTGCGGTCGCGCTGTCGCTCCTCCAGTCCCTTGGATGTGCGCAAGGCTCGAAGCTCCTGGCTGGTTTTCACCCTCCAGGCCGCCACGGCAGGGTTTCCTAACCCTTTGGAGTTCCTAGGCCCTCTTGGAAGTCGGGAGGGGGAAGCATAATGATAAGTAATGGCCAGACACTTCAGAGGTAGGATGTTTTGTGGCTGCGTTAAAAATAACATTATTCCTGTATTGTTGATGTTCTACGATTGTATGATGCGTGTACCACATCTGACATTCCGCCGAGTACCAGTACAAGGAATAACGCAGCCTTTAAAAATCCAGCGAGGACGCTGTGATAGGACTCTTTTCCTTCTATTAAACGAACAGCTGGAGAAACTGAAACTAAGCGGTGACTCACCTTGTGTCTGTCTATTCAGTATTTCAGACCTCATACCTACTCAACACCGCCATCAGCCCCTCCCCTTCGTCAGAAAACAGTAGCGAAATTTGAATGTGACGCCTTCTATGCCTACAAAATCTCATTGAGCCAGTGAAATAGCCAAGGAGTCGACAGGTTGCCTGGGGAAAGCGACATTTTAGTTAAGTTTCTATGCAAGAGAGTCCTACAAGACCTGCGTGGGAGAAAGGCATAATGGCTGAAGCTGTATGGTATAGCATCTTCAGCTACAGGGGAGGAGTAGAAAGTTGAGGGATAAGGTGGTGCTTCCTCTCCTGCGGTATTTGGAGGGTCAGATCTGGGAACTTTGGAGAAAGCCCCTCACTGCACCTCCCGGTTTGAAGCCACCAGCTTTACTTCCTGAACACCTTCAGGTACTCATGTTTCTCCAAACTTTCCCGTCTGTAAGGCACCAGAATTCATGGGTCAGGTATTTGTTTCTAGAACCCGAATGGGTGATGCTTGTCAAACAACTTAGCGCTGGGGAGACCTTTTTTACAGACTACATCACAAATTTCACATTACTCTTGAGTGATTGTAGCTCCTGATGTAGTTAGATTTAATTTTAAAAGAAGATGCTACTGCTTAATGTGAGTAGTCTGTAAGGCACTTGTATGATTCTTCCCAGTGTGGGCTGAAATCATTGATGTTGGATCCAGTTGGTTTTCTTGTGCTTAATTCCTTAAATGGGTTACTTGATTTTGAATAAATGGTATAACCCCTTACTGTTTCCCTCCTTTCTCCTCTGCACCCACTCTTTTACTATTCAGGGCTAAAAACATGCGTGAAGCCTGTCAGCTCTAAGTTTTCCTCCATGCACCCATTCCTCTCCTTACTCTGGCCTTTGCCTCCCGTTAGGGCTTTTTTCCCCAGTGGTGTTCCTTCTGGCTTCATTGCTTGGATTGCATTGTTCTCTTTCTCTCTTAGTTCACTTTATATTAGACTGTCATCTTCCTTCAGGAAGTCCTTGTCTTGTGTGCTGGGACCTGTAGGGCTTCCTATCAGTGTGAACTGCCCTCTTAAGAGAAAACTGTAAGACAGTCCTGCTGTGGTGACCGGCTGAATTAGTCCTTCTAGCCTTGCCTCCGAGCTCTGAGAGTTTGGCATGTGCCATCACTAACCATGTGCCATGTTGTTTTCTAGTGTGTTAGACTGATGTGTGTCTGCTCTGTTTCTACCCCAGAGGTAGAAGGTGCTTCCCTTCTACCTTGTCTATCCTGCCAAACCTAACCCCAGTTCGCTAGTGTGTCTGCTAGTGCCACACAATGTAGCACAGCCGATGGGAAAGGTGTGTCAAATTTTGGTAATGGTAATGTCACCTGCCCTGTTATCTTTTCAACATATATTACTCATAATGTAACCTTCCCACTTACAAGAGATCCTTTTTCCTCTCCCTTGAGGTTCAGGGTAAGAGTTGACCGCTACAGCTTGTTTTACTTTGTAACTTTTTTTTGGGGGGGTGGGGGAGGAAACTGCTAACTTGGTATGAGAAGAAATGGCTTTGAGGGGGAAACACAGCTAAGAAAAGTTTAGCCAGGTGACTGTGGTGAAACATACCTAGTCCCAGAACTCTGGAGGCTGAGGTGTGAGGTTGGTAGTCTGAGGTCAGCCTTATCTACACAGAGGAACCCAATCTCACAAACAGAAGTTTTTATTTTTGATGGTGCTGAGGATGAAAGCCAAGGCCTTGTATACACTAGGTAAGCTGGATGAGCACTCTTCCTTTGAGCTATACCCCAGCCCAAGAAGAGTTTTAAGCAGCTCCTGTGGGGTTAAGGGGCGCAGCTCAGTAGTAGAACACTTTGTAGCTTCAGTCCGTGTCTGTGCCAGGAGAGAGAATGAGAGTGGGGGAGGCCACCTGCTCTGGCTCTCAAGGTTGGATTTTCTGTTACAACTATGAGAGTGGACTGTGACTTAGTTAGGTCTCCAGCAGTCCAAGGGAGGCAAGTGGGAGCTGCTGTTTGAGCGAGGTAATGCCCTTGAGGGTTCAGGAAAGGCATGGACTCTAGTTCTGTGTGTTGGAGGAGGCAGCATTTTAGGTGGACTTTGAAAAGCCAGGCAGATTACCAGGTACTTCATTGTTGACAAAGATGTGGAAGCCAGAAAACCACATATGAGGTGGAATGTCATGACAGACTATGCCAAGGTCCCTTGTGAGATACGATGGCTGGGAAACATGATTGCTCAGCTCAAGACCTTGGATATTCAGGAGGGAGTCAGTGAGAGTTTTGGCAGGAAAAGAATTTGCCTGAAATTCCTGGATGGGTAATTTGAAGACAAGAAGGGATCCAATAGTGAAAGGAATACCATTTTAAGGTAGAGCTGGAGTTGGATAGGTTGGCAAGGGTTGTGGGACCTGAGTGGAAGTAGGGATTTAAGGTAGTAGGAATGGCTCATATTCTTTGACATGTTAGTGATGGGGCTTCCAGGGAGTCAATTTAAATTTTTTCTTACTTAGATTTTGCTGTGTAGCTCTGGCTGGCTTCCAACTGGAGATCCTCCTGCCTCTGCTCCTCAATGCTGGCAGTATGGGCATGAACCACTACGACTAGCTGGTGGTTAGCATGTGGGGAAAAGCTCACTTGTGAGGGAGTCAATATGTGGTTGTCCCTTATCCTCATGGATCACCTAGCCTGGTAGGAGAGGGACATGGACACAGGACAGTGTGATTCACGCAGCAGTTGACATGTGTTCAAAGTGTTGCAGAACAAGGAATGACATTTGTTCTCTGACCAGAAAGGCTCCAGAGGGTGAAGGAGGGGAACATGGGCGAAATCACAGGTATCTGAAAAGTGCACTTTTACTCAGTTCCTTGAGTGAAGAGAATATGAAGGAAATTTTGAGAGGTGGGGAGGGTATCTGGCCCTGCTGAAGTCTTTAGTGTGAATGATGGAGCTACGAAATGCCCCAGCATTTATTCTCTGGACTAGATGCTGCTGCTGGTTTGTATGATGCAAGTACAGATATGTGAATGATGTCCAGCAACTTGACATTACTCTGGGGGCTTAAGAGGTAAGGTGTGTCTTGGCTAGTTTTATGTCAACTTGATGTGCTAGAAAATGCCTCCATAAGATCAGGCTGTAGGCAAGCCTGTAGAGCATATTCTTAGTGATTGATGGGGTAGGGCCCTTTCCATTGTGGGTGTGGTAAACCCTGGGCTAGTGGCTCTGTGTTCTTTAAGAAAACAGGTGGAGGGAGCCATGGGACGACAGCCAGTAAGCAGCACCCCTCCGTGGTTAAGCATCAGTCCTGCCTCCAGCTTCCCACCTTGTTTGAGTTTTTGCCATGGCTGCCCCGGGTAGACTGTGATTGCATGTATATATAAACCAAATAAACACTTTTCTCCCCACGTTGCTTTTGGTCATGTTGTTTCGTCACAGCAGTATTAATCCTAACTAAGACAGTATGAGAAGATAGATAATCTGGAGAGGACTTACCCATGGAGGAGAGGGGGAGAGGCTCAAGTTTATATTTTTTAATTCTGGTACAAGTATCAACAACAATTCTGTGTTAATACTCACACCACACCACACATATCCCCCCCCCCCCCCCCCCCCTTTTGATCTTAAGGCTGTGTAGCTCAAAATAGCTTGGAGCCTTCAGTTTTCCTGCCTCAGCCTCTCACATGCTGGGATTAACAGGCCACATCTGGCCACATTGATACTCTTTGTAAAGTCACCCACACAAAACACAGCTGTCAAAGGAAACAAGAGGTCATTCAAATATGAATGACTGTGGCCTAGGAACATACATCTGGTTGCCCTGAATAACATGTCTATTTTTGTTGTTTGTTTGCTTGCCTGTCTTTGAGACACGGTTTCTCTGTGTAGCTCTGGCCATCCTGGACCAAGCTGGCCTTGAACTCAGTAATTCGCCTGCCTCTGCCTCCCAAGTGCTGGGTTTAAAGGGGTGTGCCGCCATCACCAGTATGAATAACATGCCTTAATATGGAAATAGTTACATAAACTTTCATTGTCAGAACAAAAGACAGTCATAAATCATCTAGGTCTGGCAGCACACACCTGCAATCCCAGCATTCTGAGGCAGAGGCAAGGAAGAGCACCACACATTCACAACCAGCCTGGACTACATGGCAAGTTCTAACCCAGCCAGAGCTATCTGGCCACTGTCTCAAAAAAAAAAAAAAAAAAAAAAAAAAAGGTCAAGATTCAAGGAAGTGTGCCAGTATGTTGCCTGGAACTTGAGGTGGCTAGCTACAGCAGGTGGGGGAAATCTGTAGGTCTCAGATGTTGTTTGATAATGGTCTTGGCTTTTGGGGTAATGGGAGCTAGTGTCCTGCTAAGTTAATGCACCCCAGAAGCTTTATCTGTAAAGGATGTCGGTCAGATGGGTGGACAGCCACCGAAGGGACTAAAGATTATCCAAGATAGTTTGCCTGGGTCCACACTGTCAGTTCTCAAAGTCAAGCTGAAATCAACCAGCCTTTTTGATTCTTCAGTATAGCCATCCCCAGGAGGGATGACAGCTTCAGTTTATAAGATACACATTTTAATAAAATCTAACCACACATATTGAAGAAAACATATCAGTGGTCCAGATGGATGTTTTGAACTGCCCTTCTAACCTCTACTTTAGAAAGTATTAGTAATTACTACAGGATTAAAAATTAACACACTTCCTTCTCGGAGAGGAAAGCAGCAGAGGCCTGGTAGCCCAGAGCACTGTCTCAGAAAAACAGCAAGTGGTTCTTGTGTGTGTGTCTGAGTTTCTGTGTATGAGAGAGAGAGAGAGAACTTGAGACTGCTTTCAGAAGAAACTGTAAGGGACTTACTTCCATGGGACAGAAGTAGGGACCAGAAGACGGAACAGTGAACTCACAGTGTCAATAGACCTTGGAACTGGTAGGTGATGTTTCCCTGGTGGAATAGTGAGTTCCACACAGGGCATCACGGTTAAAAGGATCTCAGTGCAGTTGAACCAGGCAGAGTGTGGCCCAGAAGTTGTATCTAAAGAGTCCCTTTGTTTGAGTGAGGACAAGGAGGTAGGCTAAGTGAAAGCAGAAGGGGGAAAAGTGGAGGTTAGACTAGACCTTCATGCCAGTGGTTTCTTCTGGAAGTACTGGAGAATTCTGGTACAGGGATTTCAGGTCCTTTTGCTCAGAAGAGTGATTCCTGGTTCATGAATGAACAATAGACTTGTTCATGGAGGAAGTAATTTAGAACTCTATGGCTGAGTAGTATGGTGGAGCTTTTGTGTTGATTTTACCAGAAAGGAATGTGGTAGCTTTTTTGCATTTCCTAGAATGATAACTTTTTTTTTTTTTTCCTGCATAGTTGTGAAAATCATCTTAAGAAACAGTGAGTGGTTGGCTCAGTGTCTTTTATGGCTAATACTTTGGGGTTATTCCAGAGTGTTGAAATGGGAGGTAGTCATTGCTAATGCTGCAGCTTCCCCTTCCCTGTTCTGTTCCCAGCCTAAATTGTAGGATTTGCTTTAAAATTATATTTACCTATTTTGTCAGAGCTGTTTATGCTGTATGCTGCATGGGGGTCAGAGTCAACTTGTTAAAGTTGGTTTTCTACTTCTACCATGTAGGTCCCAGAGATTGAACTCAGGACATCAGGCAGGTAACTTTACTTGCTGAGGTATTTTGCAGGTCCTATTGTAGGATTTTTGTTTTTCAAAGATGTATTTATTTTTCAAAGATGCTATGTGTATGGATGTTTTGCCATTGTGTATGCTGGAGTGCAATGTGCATGCCTGGCACCCGTGGAGGTCAGAGGTCATCAGCACCCCTGGAACTGGTGTAACTGGTAATTGTAAACTGCCATGTAGGAAAATCAAGGTTCAGTATCTTGTTTGTTTGTTTATTTATTTTGCTAACATTTTACTAAATTAATATTGTATAAAAATTAGTATTCTTAAATTTCAAATGAAATTATGGGGGAAATCTTTGTAATAATTAAGGAGCTGCTGTGTTGTTGTTCTTGTTAAACTCATAGAAAAATTATTACAATTTTTGGTGTGTGTGTGAACACATGCACAGTGTGCATATGGAGGTCAGAGGATAGCTTAGTGAGATGGATTCTTTTCTTTTTACCTTAATTCTGGGGATTAGATTTAGGTCATCATGGTTGTTCTACAAGTGCCTTTACCCTCTAAGCCGTCACCCTAGCCCTGTTGTTATTATTTAGACAGTGTCACTATGTAGACCAAGCTGACTGAGACCTGAGCTGAGTGTGCTGTACAGTCTCTCTCTCTCTCTCTCTCTCTCTCTCTCTCTCTCTCTCTCTCTCTCTCTCTCATAGGAGATTAAAGGCTCCTAACCCTGGTTTTGTTTGTTTGTTTATTTATTTTTAAGATAAAGTCTCACCATGTGCCCTAGCTGACCTGGGACTCTGCCTGCCTCTGCCTTCTTAGTGCTAGGATTAAAGGGATGCACCATTACACACAGTACTGCTGGCATTTTTTTTAATTTAGAGAATAAAATTTCTATTTTGTTGCTGTAGGTAGACTAATGCATGTAGGTAGACTAATCTTTATTGTTAATAAAATTCCTGCAGTAATAGATACTTCTACAAATAGGGACTTAGTATTTTTTCCACTTAAGAAGTCTAAAGATTGCCAGCCATTTCTGATGCACACCCATAATACCATATACTCAGGAGGCTGATGCAGGAGTGATGCAAATTTGAGATCTCCTTGGGCTGTGTGTGACTTGGAGGCTAGCATGGGTAACTAAAAAACATTGTAAAGGAGTTTGTAGGGGGCTTGCCTAGCATGTACAAGAGGACCATGTGTTTAATCCTGAGCACCACAAGGGGTAAAGCCTGAAGATAAGCAAGCAGTAATGGTTAGGAGATGGTCTCTCATCATCACAGAGTGACTCACTGCTCCCGCTATCAGGGCTCTGTCTTAAGAAAAAAATATAGAAGTAACACCTTTCCAGGAAACCTTAATATATTCTTTGCTTGCCTCTAATCGGCTAGGACTATGTTATGTGATCACTGCTAGTATTGAACTAGAACATTTTCATTTATGACCCAGGTATACTGCTGCCCTGAACAGAATCTGGATTTTGTAATTAAGGAAGCAGAAAATGGATATTGGTAGATGGTAGCTTGGCTGTCACATCTTATTACCTGCTTTTTAACAGGTACCCTCCCTCCTGTCAACTGTTTTAACTCATCAGGGGATCACCTGGATAGGAAAGGTGTCTCTGAGAGTATCCAGTACAAATACCAAGGGAGTAAGGCTACACATTGAATACTAGCTGGTTCAGGTCTCACAGGGCAGTGCTTGTGTCTAAATATAGATAACATGTCAAAAAGAACATTCTTCTAGATATACAGGGCCTCTTGCATATTTTTGTTCCTTCCTTTCCATCCTTCTTTCTTTCCATCCATCCATCCATCCTAGCACAAGCCTTTAATCACAGCAGGCAGATCTCTGTGACAGCCTGGGCTACAACAGAAACTGTCTCAAGCGCACCTCCCCCCTCCCCAAAAAAGAAAGAGAAAGAAGAAAGAAGAAAAGGGTTTTCTATAGCCCAAGCTAACCTAGAACTTTATGTAGTCGAGAATATACCCTCAGGATCCTTGAACTCCTAACCTTTCTACCTTCATCCTTAGTGCTGGGATTTCCAGCATGCAGCACCATACTTGGCCCTTTTTTTCTTTGTGTGATGTTGGGGATGGAATGTGGGGTCTATTTCTTATTAGTGAGCACTATGACACTGAGCTCCATCCCAGCCACAAACCAGTTTCTTGATCACATCTGAAAGTATACCTAATGTCTGCTAGTCAGATAACTACATGATTGTACCTTAGAGGTCAGATTTCTGGCAGAGGTGCTTAGAACACACTCATGCACATAGAGGTGCATTTGAGACTGGCAGGGGGACAGGTGCAGCTGGGCACAGTGGAATATACACCTGTAATCGTCAGCATGCAGGAAGCTGCAAGAGGATCCTCCGAGACCAGTAGCCATCTCAAGGAAAGGGCCAGGAGTGATGAGACACAAACACAGCAGCAGAAGAGAGAGAAGCAACAGAGAGGCAGAGACGTGAAGACTTCTTGCTGCTGAGGACTTACTCTGGGACCTAAGTGAGACAAGCTTATATTTAAACAGGTGATCAGATGCCTTTTGGGGGCCACTTAGACTAGTTCTTCCAACAGGTGAGTACACTTGGGCATCTTAGTGGGTCCAACAAATTCCCAAAGGGTAAATAAAAGACCTTTTAAAGTTACAAGTGAACTTTCAGACAGGCAGGTAACTCATGAGCAAGGCCATAAATGTAGTTCAAAGAACTTTTGAGGATCTGAGGGCCTGGATGAAAAAAAGTATTGGAACTAGGTGTGGTGGCCCATGACTTTAATCCAGCAGTTCTCAACTTGGGTGTCCTGAACTATCCTTTTTATAAGGTCACCTAAGACCTTCAGAAAACAAAGATGCCTACGTTACAATTAATAACAATAACAAAATTGGTTGTAAAGTAGCAACAAAAATAATTCTGTGGGGGGTCACTGCAACATGAGGAACTGTATTAAAAGGTCGAAGCACTGCTCTAATCCCAGTTTAATCCCAGCACGCAGGAACCAGAGGCTGGCAGATCACTTCAAGGCCAAACCTGGTCTACGTAGTGTATTCCAGGTCTACATAGTGAGACCGATCTGGTCTCAAACAAAACAAACAAACTAAAAAAGAATGTTGCTAAGTTGGAGAAGAAATTGGATACTTAATATCTCACAACAGAAAGAAATTGTACTCTTCAGGGCTATCTCTTCTCCCAACTCAGAGAGTTATCTTGATTGGCAGAGCTCCACATTTCAAAATTAATTGATTAATTAATTTTCAAAACAGGGTGCCATGTATACAAGGATGACCTGGAATTTATGTAGCTAAGAATGACTTTGAACTTTTTTTCTTTTCTTTTCTTTTTTTTTTTTTTTTTTTTTCAGGGCAGTGGCACATGCCTTTAATTCCAGGACTAGGGAGGCAAAAGCAGGTTGATCTCTATGAGTTCAAGGCCAGTCTGGTCTACAAAACGAGTTCCAGGACAGCCTCCAAAGCTCCACAGAGAAACTCTGTCTAGAAACACCAAAACAAACAAACAAAATTTCTTTTAATTTTAATGAGCATTTTGTGTGTGTGTGTGTGTGTGTGTGTGTGTGTGTGTGTGTGTGTGTGTGTATGAATGTACGTGTGTGTGCCTTTGGGCTTTTTGAGGTACCCACCACCAAGCTCCCAAATAAATCACACATGGAGGCTTATTATTACTTAGGAATGCCACATTTCCCCCTTTTTGTCTAAATAAAAAGTTTAACTTTAACCTAGTAAAACTATATACAACAAAATCAGTTATCAAATAAGAATTTACAATATTTTGTCCATTTGTAGTTAGCACATTTAAAGAAAATGTATTATCTATCTTAGTGAATTTAAAGTTTTATACCCAGCTTATTCTCTCTTGTAACTAAGGAAAACTGTAATTATAACTATCTAGTCTTTAACTCCATCAAAGACACCAGAAGGATGTAATGTTGTTTAAGTTAACAAAAAGTGAATTTTAAACAATTTTCAACATTTTAGAAATGACAGAGATATCCAATTGGACAGTCATCCAAAATTCCTTTGCAACTTTGGGGCATCCATCTTCAGCCCACAGGCCCATAGTATGTGGAAGACTTTTCAATGAAGCAGGAAATTTGAAGGACTGTCCCATCTGTATTGGCAGTTTGTCAGTCACAGTCACTTTATTCTGTGTTCTGTAGAATGTCTGCCAGGTTTTTTTTTTTTTTTGTTTGTTTGTTTTTTGTTTTTGCTTTTGTTTTAAGTAGAAATTTTGAAGGACTGCTCTGCCTTGTTTTGTCAAAGTTCAGTCTTTTTTTTGTGTGTCCTGCAGAAATGTCTGCACAACACACTGTCATCAGTCAAAGGCAAGAGCAGTTTCTTTGCTCAGTGGCTAACCTTGCCACAATGAAAATAAACTCCATAAGCAGTTTCATCAGTTCCCATTATCTCTCTGTGGTAAATTGGAAATGCCAGGAGCAGATGTGTCTCATTATCATGAAAAGCCCTAAATTACCAAAACATTTTAAATGCCATATTCTGTAGGTCTTTGAAAAGTTTGAAGATCATCTATCCAAAATACATCTCTATATGATCTGGAAAACATACCTAACATATCTACAAATTTGATTGCTATAAATGACTAACTACTGACGTGTGTGTGTGTGTGTGTGTGTGTGTGTGTGTGTGTGTTTTAATTGCCTTAAATAGTCTGTAATAATAGCTTTTAAAAATTAGAATTTTACCTTACTTTTTAATATGAACTGCCTAGGTACAATACCTTAAAGAATAGCAGAAACTTATACACAATATGTTGTAACAAAAATAACCTTAAATTGGTATCAATATACAAAAATCCCTTAAACAAGTAGAAACATATATACAGTGTGTTTTAACAAAAAGGACCTTATGTTTGTATCAATATTAAAAAGTGCTTTAAACAGGAGTAAAAACATGTATACAATGTAACAAAATTGACTTTGAATTTGTCCCCATATACCAAATCCATGCCAAGGCAAAATAGCTGAGATTAATAGCTTTTTTAATCCTATATTCCCCCAAATTATAGAAAACATCTATAACTCACAAAATAACTAAAGCCTCCCACACCATTTATTGGAATGTGGGTGTAGCGTTCTCCAAACTGCTTCCTTTGAATGTGGGTGAAGGCATCTTTAGGGGTCCCAGAGAGAAAATTTGAGATAATGGTCAAGTCCTGGAAGACCAGTTATAAACTTTGTTGGTAGATATCACCTGTCAATTTTTAGGTCTCCCTTGATCAGACCAGATCCATACCACCCTGGAACAAATTCACACCTCTTTTCTCCTGTGGAAACAGAAGTAAAACCATTTCTTCACAGCATTTTTTATTTTCATTTGACTAATACAGTTTTTTACTTTTTTAAAGTTAAGGCATTTTTAAAATATCTAGGCTGGCTAATTTCCACAGTCCCTTTTTTAATTCTAGGTCTCTTAGAAGCTGTCCTTTGCTTTTTAGCAATCATAAAATTTAAAATCAACACAATAGCATATAGGATCCAGACTCCCTGTGTGTTTTCCATCATTACACGGTTCTTTTCTTTTACTTTTACTGTCTCTTTAAAGACTTTATTATTTTTAATTATTTATTTTTCTTTATAACTATTCATACCCTTTTTCTTTCTTAAGCCTACGCACATTATGAAAAGAAACTGTTTAGACTTCTTTCAGCCTTTTTGACAGCATGGGCAAACTTTAGACTGTTAAGCTATACCTGATCCTCTGTGTGTGCTCTCTTAGCTGGCTCTACCCACTCTCAGGTCAGCTTGTAAAAGCCAAGCCTAAAGCTTGCGTCCCAAGAGCCATCGCATAATCAAAGATAGCATTGAATTTCCAGTCTTCTTTCCTCTGCTTCCAGGTGTTGGGATTATAGGCATGCACCACTAGAGTCAGTTTTATGCTGCTGAAATGAAAACACACACACACACTTTTTTTTTTTTTTTGTCACTTAGCCACTCTTTCTTAATTAATGTTTTGGCACATCATTGTTGCAGGGTGTTGGTTCATGTTTTCAAACCACCTATAGTTAGTAGTTAGACATTAATTGATTTATTCAGGGTTTCTGTGCAGTGATGCATTTGGGTCAAATAATTTGGGTGTGTGGGGAGGCGTGTACTAGGTCTGTAGGATGATTAGCAGCATCTGTCTTCCACCCTCTAGATGCCAGAGATGCCAGGAGCATCTCCTCAAGCTGTAACAGCTAGGTATATCTTCCGATGTTCCAGATGCCTGGAGAATTATGCCTATTTGAGAATCACTGAATTTGATGTCTAAGGGCATTTCCTCTAGAAATGTGCAGTCTATTAGACTTGTGATAAATGTTACAATTTAATAAGGCACTCCTGTATATATAAAGCAGAGGTTAATATCCATACTCCCTGTTTTCTCAGATGATGTTTTTTAGACAAAAGTAGAGGAAGGAAAGGTTAAAGTTTGTAACAAAAGTAAGTGTTCATGTTAATGCAAACTAGAGGTTTTGAACAAGACTCCTTGGAGCTTGAACATTAGTCCTGTATAGTTGGACTTTCCTGGGCCACCAGCTCACAAATGATGACACAAAGACTTATTAACTATGAAAGCTCAGTCTATATCTTAGGCTTGTTAAATTAACCCATTTCTATTAGTCTATATCTTGCCATGTGTCATTACTTCTCTTCCATCTTGCATCTTCTGTTTCCTCTCCATGTTTCCCAGCATTTCTTGCAAGCCCAGTTTCCTCCTCCTCTTCCTTTTTCTCCCCAGAAATTCCCACCTATACCTCCAGCGTAGCTATGGGCTGTTCAGCTTTTATTAACAATCCCAGCAATACATCTTCACACAGTGTATAAATATCCCACAGCAGGCCTGCCCATCAGGATGCTTTCTAGAGTGTGCTTTCAGAAGCACCTCTTATACCGTAAAAAGGGGTATACAAGTTATTGTATGGAGGACCTAATAAAATTGATGGGTAGAAAAAAAGTTTGGTTTGTAGTTGATTACAGTGTATACATTGACTCTAAGCTACTGTTCATTAAAAGAGAACTTGGATCAAAGATGGGTTGGAGGAGAGTTGTCAGCTCCAATTCAGACCAAATTTGAGGCACTTTGGGGGTAAAATGTCTGCATGGAAATACTAAGGGGTGAATAGTCTTGTGGCTGAACAGTGTTGAGGCTAGAGGCAAAAATTTGAGTTTATTACCAGGACAATGAAAGTTAGGATTGGCACTTGGGGAAGCTAGGCGTGTAATTGAGAGATAGCTACCTGGAGATAATTTTGAGAACTACCCTTTTTAAGGGCAATAGGAAACCATAGCAAAGGATTTGGGACATAGTCGGGAGAGGAAGAGACACTCAGTGGTACCCTGGACAAACCTGGCTCTCCTATATGAGGAGCAGCACTCCATTCCTGGGAATCCAGAGAGGCTTTCTGGGGACGCTTGCTGGCAGAGGTAAGGTCCTAGTGGTACAGCAAGACCAGTTGTATTTCCACAGTCTGGGTCAGAAAGAGGCATATGTATAGGTTAAGTGATTTCTGCTTTGCTGGAATGTACCTGATTTATCTGAAAATAATATCCATTTTCCATGCACATCCCAGAGCCAGGGTCTGACTAAAAGCCCAGAGCATGGTTAATGATTTGATCATTTATTGTTCACTGGGAAAGTGAAGGAAAAGCCAACTTGGGTTACTGGAGAGCCTTTGTAGCAATGACTTAATATGGCTGCACCCATGTCAGGCTGTATCCATTCATAGCATGTACATACAACTGTGAAGAGGGAAGTACTTAACAAAAACAGATTGCTTGCAAGTGTCATGTTCTGTTACCCAAATTGGAATACTTTGGTTCAGTTGTCACGGTCTGCGTTCAAGAGATTCCGTTTGAATAGGAACAGAACCCAGCTTTCAAGGGGTTGACTCTAAAAATGGGGGCACAAGCTACTATTTTCATAGACTGTGAAGATAGAAGGACCAAGATGGGGACCATACATTCACACATGGTAGTTAAGCTGAAGGAAACCATTAATGAAGGATCGAGAACCCCAGGAGGAGTAAAGAGGACCTGGTGTGGGCTAGAGAGCAGCTCAGAGGTTAAGAGCACTTGCTGTTCTTGCTGAGGACCTGAGTCTGGTTTCCAGCTTCCAAGTTAGGTGACTCACAGCTGCATTCCCTGTGAAGATCTGATGCCCTTTTCTCATCTTAGTAGGCACCTGTACACTCATTGTGAACTTACATAGAAATCTGGATGCACGCGCGCACACCCACCCACCCACTACTTTGTTGTTGTTTTGAGACAGAGTCTATGTGGCCATGTCTGTCCTGAAACTCACTGTGTAGACCAGGCTGGCCTCATATCACAAAGGACCACCTGCCTCTGCCTCCTGAGTGTTGGGATTAAAGGTGTACACCACCACATACATTCTCTTTCCTACTTTTGATAAGAGTCTGGTGCCTGGGGAAAGGTGACCGGAGACGGATAATTTTTTTGTTTGTTTTTAATATTTATTTATTATTTTGCTTTGAAACAAGATTTCATTCTGTAGCCCAGGCCAGACTTGTGATAAATGTAGCTGTCTTCCTGCCTCAGCTGTGATTATATAAAAAAATCCACCAAACTTGGTATAACTATTTTTCTTTCTTTTCAGATGGGCCCTGGTAAGTTGTCCAGCTGGTCTTGAACACAGTTCTCCTGCCTCAGGCTGTCGAGTAGCTGGGACACAGACATGCAGATTGTTCACACATTGGCCTACAGTCTCTGATATCATTTGTATATTTTCCACGAAGAGCAAAGAAGATGATAGTAAAAATAGTTGGGGTCTTGAAAAAACTTTGGGGATAAAAGAATGAAAGCTTGGAAAGCTTTAATTTTAGAGGTTGTCAAATTACAGAGATTGACAGTTGTTTTTTTTATTTTTTTTATTTTTTTGTGTTTGTTTGTTTGTTTGTTTTTACACACAGGAACATGTCAGGGTAGGTCCTGAGTATGACTTTGTTGTTGTTTTTTTCCCTCCAAGTGTTTGATAGTGGAGAGAGGTGATGGAAAAAAGGTGAATGGGAAAGGTGGCAGAATGCATTCCTAACTCGTCTATTATTAATATAGACAAGAGATGGAGATATAATGTAGACCTGTTGGAAATTTGTAGATTATTGGTGCTGAGGAATTTGTGTTTTCTAAGACTACGAGTTATTTTTAATTTGTGTATATGATTTTGGATTTACGTTAGTGCCTAAAAGTAGAAGTCTTACTGATTTTCCTATGAAAAGAACATTTTCTTCCCTTTTTGTTTTGTTTTTGAGACAGGGTATCGTGTAGCCCAAGCAGACTTGAAGTACTGGGTGACAAGTGTTTGCCACAGTGCTCAGCCCTGACATCTTCAGAGCTCCCTTGCCTTCGTAGTTTCTCCTACCTCAGTGATGGTTGGTAGACTTGAACCTCTGTCTGTCTGTGTGGTGATGACTCTGGTAGCTAGCAGAGCTACTCAGTTCTCCACACTGGTGTTTGCTTCCCGGTTGCTTGGTCATCACTCAGTTTGATATGCTTTGTAGGCTGTACTTTTCTCTATTTATAGTCAAAACCACCTAGCTATGTTTCCAAGAGGAGGTTGTAATGGTGAACAGTGCTGTAGGAAAGCTTCCCCAGGCGCTGGCCTGCTTGGTAGCTGCTTTACCCTCTTCTGGTTTGAGCTGCTTTTGGAATAGCACAAGTTGCCAGGAACACTTCTCTTGGCTTGTGACAGGAGACTGGATGCTGATGTGGTGGCCCATGCTTGTGATCCCAGCATTCCAGAGACTGATGCAGGAGGATTGCAAGTTTCAGGCCAGCCCAATCAACCTGGTAAGAAGACCCTGTCTCAAAAGGGGGAATGTTAGCGCAGTGATAGTAACACCTGCCTAACATGTATGAGACCTTGGGAAGGAGGGAGGGAAATAAATCATGGTTATTCACTGGTCTCAACATCTAGGCCAGTTTTACATTTTCTCTTGGTTGCATGATATTGAGAACATACAAAGTCACTTAAATGTAATAAAGTTAAGACAAAAAAAGTTTTTTTAACCTTTTTTGGTTGAAGAAAAAATTTTTATACAATATATTCTGATTACTGTTTCCCCTTCCCAAGTTCTCCCAGATCCTCCCAAATCCATACCCTTTCTTGCTTCCTCTTATTAGAAAACAAATGGGCTCCTTTTGCATTGCTAGTCCCTGGCATATGCTAGGTGCTGTAGTAGCTGTGTGAGTAACTGGATGAACAAGTGAATGCATAAAGCAAGTTCTTCCATGCTTTGAGCAGAATTACACTTAATACAGTCTGGACCTTTTTTGCATGTTCCTCCAAATCCCTTTTTTTCTGGCATATGTGATCATGGTGAGGGAATCTACCCCTAAAAGGCCCTGTCTTTATTTTTGTTTTACTTCATTTTTGTCTGTTGAGACAGGCTCTCACTGTGTAGCTCTGGCTGGACTGAAACTCACTATTGTAGATCAGGCTGGCCTTGAACTCACAGAGTTCCTTCTGCTTCTGCCTCCTAGGCACTGGGACTAAAGGCACGCATCATTATGCTGTATTCTAGTTTTTAAAATTGTATTAGAAATGAAAGTATAAAGCTTGTTTATGAATTCTTCTTATAGAAAATTTTTAATACTTTGATTTATGTGAATAAAGTATTTTTGAAACTTAAAATAACTAGAAAAGGCTGGGCATGTTGGCTGTTTCCCTTTAACCCTGGCACTGGGTCCCTGGAGCTGCAATTATAGGTAGTAGTTTTGGAGTTGCTCAACATAGATCCTCACGGTACTGCTGAGCTGCTCTCCAGTCTTCCTCTTCCTCTTCCTCCTCTAATTCCTCTTCCTTATTTATTTATTTATTTACTTATTTATTTTATTTGGTGTTTTGAGACCCGGTCTCACTCTCTATCTCAGGCTGCATTGAACTTGGGGCAATCCTCCTGCCTCAGTCTTTCTTAGTGATGGGATTATAGCCATAGGTACCATGCTTCACATCATATTATTAACTTACCAGCACTCTTAACTCTGATCTCTTTCCTTTTCCTTCTTTTGACATCCTGATTTCTGTTCATAAATTGAGTATCACTTTGTATTTGTTAGAAAGTGCAAACTTTTTTCTGCTCTGAGGATCTATGGTGGCTCATTTTAATTGTTAGCTGGCCACTGTGTGGAATCTCTTGGGAGAGTCTCAGCGAGGGACTGTGTGCATCAGGGTGGCCTGTGGGGGCGTTGTCTCCATTTCATTTGTTGATGAGAGAAAGTCAAGCCTGAGGCCTGAGGTTCCATTGGGTGGGTTTAGGTCCTGGACGATAAAAGAGAGAGTGTGAACTGAGTACCTGTAAGCACACATGCGTTCATTTCTGGTGCATGCGATGTGACAGCTGATAAAGGCCCTGCCTGCTACCTTGACTTTTCTGCTGTGAATGACTGTCAGCTATGATTGTAACTAAAATAAACCCTTTCACCCAAGGGGTGCTTTTTATAAGGGTATTATCGTAGCCACAGAAATGAAACTAAAACAGGATTGAAACTAGGGACTCCTGCTACCAATGCTCTACCCAGAACACTGTCTGAGTCTAGAAGTTGTCTTAAGAATTCTGATGTATTGTCTTGGTCTCATAGCCAAGCCTTATATGTGTTTGTTTTTTTTTTTTTTTTTTTTTTTTTAAGCCAGTTTCAAGTTCTGGGTTCGGGTAGAATTTGTTCTTATGTGGGCTTTGTAGTGATCAATTAGAAAAATAACCCTTTAAAGAAAGTATTTAGAAACGACCTCTCCCCTTCAGCTTGACTAATTGCTGCTGGCAGCCTGCTGAAGAGATCTGATCAACTTTTCCTTATTCAAGTGGCTGTAGATTTCCTCTATATACTTGATTTGGTGCAGGTGAACTGAGCCACACTCCTTGCCTGACAGCAGCTTTCCTTACACAAATAGATATATATATAAGGTGATTCTCTGTCCTGGGACTGCAGGGTAAGCATCTTGATAGTGCTGCTAATACAGCTGTCAAACCTGGACACGGTGCCTAGGATAGCTACTGGGAAAAGGTTTGGTAGACTTGGAAGAGCAAATAGGAACAGATAAATTAAAGGAGACCCAAATTTAGAAGATTAACATGCCCTTGGTAGTGAGTTTCCTGTCTTACACCCCCTGTCCCGTCCCCCCCTAGCCCACCCCCAGCCTCCATCACCATTTTGTTGGATTGCTTTTACATTTACTGGTTTGAGAGTGTGGGCATGCATACCACAGGGAACTGTAGAGGTCAGAGGACAGTTTGCAGGGGTCCAGTTCCTTGTCCTACCATGTAGGTCCTAGAACTTGAACTTAGACTTGCTGCACTGCCCCCCCCCCCAATTTGTTGTGTTTGTTGGTTGGAGGCAAAGTTTCACTCTTTAGCCCAAATTGGCCTTGAACTCAAGACAGTTCTGTTTTTGCCTCTCTACTGTCTTTAATTTTCCATTATCGTCAGCCCATATATAACAGCTCAACTTGGAAGAGGGACTGTAGGGCACACAATACTGAGAGGAGCCCATGGTTCTGACTGGAGGGGGCAGGAAGGGGACACCTGGTACTTGACGTTTACCAAATCTCCATCCTTTTTCTTTTCTCTATTTTCAGGCAGCGTCAGTTCTGTGGTGGTGGCAACCATTTATAGACTGTAGACTTAGCCCCAATTTGCCATGTCACACCTGCTCCCAGATGCCTTAAGAAATGCTTTTAAGGGAAGCTGGGCTTGATGGTGCAGGCCTTTAATCTCAGCACTGGGAAACAGAGGCAGGCAGGTAGATCTCTGTGCATTTGAGTCTAGCCTGGTCTACAAAACAAGTTCCAGGACAGCCAGGGCTACGTAGCGAGATGCTGTCTCAGACAAACTAAAAACAAAAATAAAGGGCTTTTTAAACAACCATCCTGTTGCATGAACATTCCAAACCATAGGGCATTCGAACCACAGCTCATGACAGATCTGTTACCTGTCAAACATGCCAGCATTCTTAGGACTTAAGGCTCAGCAGGTAGTTAATATCTTAGAAGTCAAGGTTCTTTTTCCATATCCTCAACATAAAGTTGCTTTCTGTTCCCCCCCTACATACAGTATGTGTAAATGAGGCAGTCCACTTAAAATAACTGGGTGGCCTTAGACATGGGCACTTGTGCTGGATCTTAATCGTCATTTAGTCATAAAGTACTCAGTTCTCTGTAGAAATGAGAACATGTACCATCCAGACTGCTCATGGAAGAGAGGCCGCTTAGATTTTCTTTGTCAAAGCATCATACAATTACTTAATTTGAAAAAAGTTCAATAGTTTATATATAAATAATATGTATTGGTTATATGTCAATGAGAATAGACCTCTTAAATTTTTTTTTTTTTTTCCCTTTTGTGGACTAGAGAGATGACTCAGTGGTTAAGAGCACTGGCTGCTCTTTCAAAGGACCTTCCTGGGTTCAATTCCCAGCACCCACATGGCAGTTCACAACTGTCTTTAACTCCAGTTCCAGGGGATCTGACATCTTCACACCAATACACATAAAGCTAAATAAATTATTTTTAAAAATGATTTTTTTGTCTACAGTTAGAATGATATTTCCCCCTGTTTTTATTTATTTATTTGAGATTTATTCCCCCTTTTGCACATCAGAATATTTTGCCTGTATGTATATCTGTGTACATGTACATACAGTGCCCATGAAGGCCAGAAGAGTCTTCCTGGAACTAAAGTTGCAGAGTGTTGTGAGCCACCGTGTGGATGCTGGGAATTGATGTGGGTCATCTCAAAGAGCAGCCAGTGCTCTTAATCTCTGAAATGCCTCTCCAGCCCCAAACATTTTTAAAAAGCAGTATATGAAATTAGCTATGGGGGCACAAACTTTAATAACTGCATTTTTTTTTTTTTTAAATCAGGAGTTAGTTTAAGGGCAGTTGTATCACAGGGGACCTGTCTCACAAAGCAGATACACAATTTTAGTTCTTTTTCAAGCTTGAGTTGTGGGTCATGGTCACAAAGAATGTAAATAGTATGTCCTCCTCAGCTAGTCTTGTGATGGAGAAATGAGTGTTTTATGAACTGGCTGCTCTTCAAGGCTCTCGCTGTGGAACCCTGGCTGACCTGTAACTCATAGCGAGCTCCTGCCTCAATCTCACGAGTGTTAGGATTAAAATTGGTGCCATCATGCACAGTAAGAACCTTTATGGAGAATTCCCTATCAAAGGATCATTTAAGAGTAAAATAGAGCATTCTCAGTTAAAGAAAAAGTAAAGGGAAACCATTGCAAACAGTTATTGCATAACAATTGCTTAAGTTGAAGGCTGGAGACATGGGTCAGCAGGTAAGGTATGGACCCAAGTCCAACACCGGTGACTCCAGCTCCAGGGGATCAGATACCCCTGACCTCTGTAGACACCTACACTTAGGTGTACATCCTCCCTACCCCATAATTAAAAATGACAAAAAATAATTTTTTACAAGTTCCTGAAGTTCTAAATTACTAAAGTTTACATGGAAGTAGTGAATTCCTGAGTAAATGCAATTGATTACTTTCTCCTTTGTGATGTTTTGTTTGTTATGTAAAGTGTCATAGTGTAGCCTAGAACTTAGACTTCTGTTTTAGCCTTTTCAGTGCTAGGATTATAGACTAGGATTATACTACCACACTTTGAGTTTGATTGCTAAACACAAAAAGTATGCATTGTATGCTGCCTTTTTAATGCATGTACTTGGAATGTGAGGCAGCTGCTATTGTAAAGAGTGGGAAAAGAAAGGATGAAAGAATAAATGAACTTGTCTGGGAATGTAGCTCAGTGGTAGAGCACTTGTCTAATGCATACAAGTTTCACACTTTGATTGCCAGCATAGGAAGAAAACAAAGCATGGGCCTTTACCCTGGTATGTTAAAATCATACACGTGGGGGATGGAAAGGTTGCTCAGTGGATAAAGCACTAGTTACAGAAGTTTGGGGACCATGAGGGCAGGTTTGGAGACCATCTGCAACCCTAGCACCCAAGAGGCAGACAGGGTTCATGCTTTGTAGCCTTGCTGTCCTTGAACTGGTATCTGTCCCCCACCTATCCCTCCTAAATGCTAAGGTTAAGGTAGGTTACAGGTTTGAGTTGCCATACCCATTTTTTTGTTGTTTTCCGATATGTGCATTTATGTCATACATTTCCTTTTCAAGCTAGGCATGACTGTCTGCCCATAACCCCAGCACAGGGGGAGGCAGAGGTGCAAGAATCACAGAGTTCAAGGCTCACTTGGTGATCCACATAGTGAGTTCTAGGTCAGTCAGGGTTGTATTGAGACTGTTGGAAAAGCCAATAAAAGTATAAACAAACATTGGTGCTGCTTCAGTTGTGTGGGATATCTCGTATTATTTTCACTTAGTTCAGTGTACTCCTGAAAGCAGTTCCCTAGAGGAGGTGTGGTGCAGCTCCTCAGAACAACACTTACCCTCATGACCAAGGCCTTGGGTTCATCCTCAGCACTGTAAAGAGAGAGCTCAGGTGGGGAAGATCCGTACCCTTCCAAAGAAAGGAACAGAAACAGGAGAATTCCCCTGACCTGTGAGTTACTTAGAAGTGTGCTGTTTAGTTTCTAACTTCCAATCATTTGGAAATTTTTCTTATCTGTAACTGATTTATTTGATTCATTTGTGGTCAGATCATTCTACATAATTTCAGTTCTTTAAATTTGTTGAGATTTGTTTCATGGTCAGCATAAGGTTTATCTTGATGGTTCTGTGGGTTCTCGAGAAGAACATATTTTGGCTGTTGGGTGGAGCATTCTATAAAGACAACCAGTAACATGGTAGTGTTGGTGGCGGTGGCTGGAAGCCACCATGTGTGGTCTTTACGGTGTTTTGCTTTGTTTGTTTGAGACAGGTCTCCCTCTATAGCCAACGCTGACCTGAAACAACAGTCTTGCTTTGCTGTCCCTTCTTTACAGTTGCTAGTATGAGCCACCACTTCCAGATGCAGCAGTTTTAACAGCATCGTGCTGAGTGAAAAAGTTAACATCACTACACTCCCGCGTTCATGCTTATTGGAGCACCATGTCCAATAACTAAGTTATGGAACCAGCCTAGATGCCCATCAACAGAAGATGAATGGATAGAGGAAAGGTGGTGCATCTACCCAATGAAGTTTTATTCAACCTTAAGATATAAAAGTAAGCCAGGCATTGGTGGTGCACACCTTTAATCCCAGCACTTGGGAGGCAGAGGCAGGCAGAACTCTGAGTTCAAGACCAGTCTGGTCTACAAGAGCTAGTTCCAGGACAGGCTCCAAAGCTACACACAGAAACCCTGCCTTGGGAAGGAGGAGGAAAAAAAAAGATACGAAAGGCAAGTAGAAAAGTCCTAGGACTGTGGGGTGGGAGGAGAGTAAGGGACTTAAGGGAGCTGTGTGGGAGAGAAAGGCAAATATTATATATTCTCACGTAGAACCTGGATTTAAATGTGTGAGCATGATAGAGTAACAGTCTCACAGTGTGCCCAGGTCTTTTAAGTCCCCTAACCCTCTATGACTGCACTATTCTTACCTCTGCTGTTGAAGAACCTGGGCTTTGCTTGCATAATTTGAGCAAGACTACACCAGTAGTATTTCTGCAATTGGAGACCAACACATTCCAGAGCTAAAGTTGGTGGGTGTATTAACAAATGTGTTTCAGAGAGAGAGAGAAGAGAGAGAATTGCTTGACTCATTTTTTTTAAATTCCAATAGCAGCCCACTTGCTAAATAAACTAGTTCCCTTAAGTTTTTTTTTTTTTTTTTTCTATTATTTATTCTTTGAGAGACAGAGAGAGAGAGGAAGGGGAGGGAGGGAGGGCGAGAGAGAGTATGTGTGTGTGTGGCCGCAGCATGTGTGTAGAGGTCAGAGAGTTGATTCATTCCTCCTACCGTGTGGGTTCCTCAGGTCATTGTCACACTTAGCAGCAAGTTCATTCACTGCTGATCCATCTCTCTAGTGCCTTTTCTTAACCTTATCAAAGCCTTCTTCAGTAGCAGCCAATAGAAGTCCTATTAGTATTCTCTGATTATGCTTGAGTCTTTTTGTTTCTAAATGTCTTCAAGAAACCTGGAAGGCCGATGATCATGTTTGTTGAATCCGCAAACCAAAGGCTGTGCCTTTGTTCTCTCATAATTAACTATATGATTATCTCATCTCGGGAATATGTCCCCATTGTGAGAAAAGACTGGGTGCAAGGAGATGTTCTTTAGATGTAAATGAATCTAGCATTGGGATTATCCACTGTGTAGGCAGGCAAGCCCCTAAGATCACAGAAGAAGACACAGTGAAAAGGTTATGCATTCTCACTTTGTAGAGTTTCAATTCCTCTAAAGATGATTAAATAGTTTAGAGTGAAACAAACAAACAGCCCCCCATACACAAAAGTCCAAAGATGTAATTCTTTATTTTTCTTGAAGTCAAGGAATTTTACTCCAAATTATAAATATGTTTCATGATTTAAAAAAAAAAAAATCAGCCTGGCTGTTACAGGTTTATGTACTAAGGAATCTGGTAAATTGGTCTGATTTTGTCTTCTTTTTACAGGAATATATCAAAGGGATCTGTGAGCCTGAACTGGAAGAAAGAGAGTGCTACCCCAAGGCCATGCACTGCATTTTTGTCGGGGCACAGAGCCTATTTTTAAAGAGCCTAATTCAGGATACTTGTGCTGACCTCTGCATTTTAGACACGGGGCTTCTTGGCATCAGAGGAAGCGCTGAGGCTGTGGTCATGGCCAGGAGTCATATTCAGCAGTTTGTGAAGCTCTTTGAGAATAATGAGAATCTGCCCAGCAGTCAGAAAGAGTCGGAAATCAAACGGGAATTCAGACAGTTTGTTGAAGCTCATGCAGACAATTATACAATGGATTTGTTGATTTTGCCTACTTCCTTGAAGAAAGAACTACTGAGTCTCACCCAAGGTGAAGGGAATCTGTTTGA
Organism: Phodopus roborovskii; assembly: GCF_943737965.1. Lineage (NCBI taxonomy): Eukaryota > Metazoa > Chordata > Mammalia > Rodentia > Cricetidae > Phodopus > Phodopus roborovskii. The sequence continues at coordinate 26,928 of NW_026126486.1, read as the reverse complement.
AACAGGAGATGATGATGTCATTAAAATTGGAGATGTGCAGCCATCAGAGTTGACACAGAATGCTGCCACAGGACCTAGTATTGCTAGAGATGAAATTGTTTTACAGGAAGATTCCAGAAATAAAGCCAGGACCCCTGTTTCTGAGCTTACAAAGCAAATGGACGCAGTCTTTTCTAGCTCGGCAGATGTGCTCTTTGTTCCAGTAAATGGTCTAAGTCCAGATGAAGATGCACTTTCCAAAGACAGAGTTTGTCACAAGAGGAGGTCTTCTGATACAGAAGAAAGGCATACCAAGAAGCAATTTTCTTTGGAGAATGTTCCAGAGGGAGAGCTTGTGCATGATGGTAAGGCTTCGGCTGGAAATGAAGTCATTGACCTATCTGATGATGCTTCTAACTCTACAAACCTGAGCCCCGATGGGAAAGACACTACAGAAGAAATGGAATACAACATCCTTGTGAACTTCTTTAAAACCATGGGTTATTCCCAAGAGATTGTTGAAAAGGTCATTAGGGAGTATGGGCCTTCTACAGAACCATTATTGCTCTTGGAGGAAATTGAAAAAGAGAACAAAAGGCTCCAAGAGGACCGAGCACTTCCACCTAGCACCATGTATCCAGATGCTGCTCATAGTCGAAGTGCGGGTGTTGGGAGCAGCACAAATGAGCTCACGACAGATTCTACTCCAAAGAAAACACAGAGTCACACAGAGCAAAATATGGTGGAAAAGTTTTCCCAGTTACCGTTCAAAGACTCTAAACCATGTACCTCAAATTGCAGAATTAATTCTTTCAGAACAGTGCCAGTAGGACAGAAACATGAAATGTGGGGCTCACCCCAGAACTACGGTTGTAATGTAGGCCTTGAGACCGACAGCCTCTCACCCTCTGTAGCCCCTTCCAGTCCTAAAGAAGTCAGCTTTATTTCAAGGGGGCCTGCAGGTCACCAGCAGAGAAGCCCAGCTTTTCCTGAAAATGGCTTTCAACAGCAAGCGGAACCCTCACTTCCAAATAATATGAAGCCTGCCTGTGAGAAACGTTCTGCCTGTTGTAACTCTCCTCAGCCTAAGCCAAATTATCCCCCCCTTTCTCCGCCGATGCCGCTGCCCCAGCCCCAGCTGTTACCTTCAGTTACTGATACACGGTTGGCAGGATCCTCTGATCATATTGATTCCTCAGTTACAGGGGTTCAAAGATTTCGAGATACCCTGAAAATACCATACAAGCTGGAATTAAAAAATGAACCAGGGAGAGCAGATTTGAAGCATATTGTTATAGATGGGAGTAATGTTGCAATTACGTAAGTTCACTCTGCAAATTATTCTTGCCTAGTTCTCTAAGCAATGTCTGAGAAGTGGGTGTGGGTGTGTGTGGGTGTGTGGGCATGTGCGCATTTGTGTATGTGTAGACTGGTTGGAAAGGTTTTTGCATTTGATCTTCTAGAGTTCTGAGCTTTGGCTTCACCCTGTTCCTGTTGGCAGATGGTACACTGAGATTATATTTTCCCATTCCACCTTGCTCTGACACAAAGGGTACAGCTGTAAATGAATCTGTGTCATCGTTAGATTCCCAGTACAAAAGTGCAGCTGTGGCTTGCTGCTGCCTCTAGTTTGTGAGATAATTTCTTGTAGCCCAGGCTAGCTACTAATTTGTAGTACTTCTTGCCTCAGCTTCCCCCAAGAAAATCTTTAAAAAAAAAAAAAAAAAAAAAAAAGTAATGTGTGTGTGTGTGTGTGTGTGTGTGTGTGTGTTTTAAAGACAGTTTCTCTGTGTAGCCTTGGCAGTGTAGACCAAGCTTGCCTCGAACTCGCAGAGATCCGATTGCCTCTGCCTCCTGAGTGCTGACATTTGTTTTCACTTTTAATTGAGTGTTTATGTGTGTCTGAAAGTCAGTTTGTATACATGAATGCAGTACCCGAGGGGGCCAGAAAAGCATGTCAGTTCTCCTGGAGCTGGAGTTCCAGGTGGATTTGAGTTACCTGATATGGGTGCTTAAAACTGAATTCAAGCCTTTCTTAACTGCTGAGCCATCATTCCCAGCTCCCTTAGACACTAAATCATAAGAATAACACTCTGTTGTTGAATGTCTGTATGACCTCTTTCTAGGAATTCTAAAAGGTCAACTCATGTCTTGAAGTTTTAGGAATGCCTTCTCTTTCCAGAACTAATGTTTGGACAGGGCCTTATATGAGTGAGGCTAACACTCCGCCCCTGTATTGTCCCCAGTACTCTTTTTAGTTTTCATTTTGATAGTCTTTCTAAGTTGCCCAGGCTGGCTGGCTAGGCTATATTCAGGCATGAAAAATTAAGTACTGGCGCATATGTTTATTTTATTTTATGTGTATGGGAGTTTTGCCTACATGTTTGTGTGTCTTCCACATATATGCCTGGTGTCCATGGAGGCCAGAAGAGGATATTGGATCCCCTGAGACTAGAGTTACAGTTGTAAGCCACTGTGTGGGTTCTGGGAACTGAACCCAAGTCCTCTGCAAGAATAGCAAGCTCTCTTAACTGCTAAGCCATCTTTCCAACCACTTAACATTTGTTGTTGTTCTTTTTTTTAATGTATATGCATGTATGTTTATGTGAGTGTACCCCACGTGTTTGTGGGTATCTGAAGAAGCCAGACAAGTGCATTGAACTCTCTGGAACCAGAGTTACAGGCAGTTGTGATCCTCCCTCTGTTGATGTGGGAACTGAACTCAGCTTTACTTAATCATTTATTCTGCTTTTTTTTTTTTCTATTAAAATTTACAAAGAAGTATAACAAGAAGCTGTGGTGACACTCTATGGGTTTACTTACTCATCCTCAACGATTGCTAGTTCATGACCAGTCTTGTTCCATCTGCACGCTTAACTACCACTTTAAACCCACTTTTCCGTGATTGGACTTTTCTTTGTTTTATTCTGTTGATTTTCCCTGTGGTATCGGGGGTGGAGGCTCTTCAGAGTGTTGGGCAAGTGCTCTGCTGCTGAGCTCCCTCTAGCCCTTTGTGTACTTGAAAGGAAATCTCAGATACATTCCAATGTTTCTGAGAGTATTTACTGCTCAGAGGAAGGAAGGGACTTTGTTGGCAACTGCCTTCCTCGTGGTGGTGTGGCGAGGACTCTGGCTCAGTTCCTCTCTCTTCCTTGTTTCCTCTCCCTTCCTTCCTCTCACCCACCCTTCCTCCCTCCTTCCCTTCCTCCCTCTGTCCCTCCTCTCTCCCTTCTTCCCTCCCTGTGTGGGTGTATGTGTGTCTGGCTTTTTCTTGATGAACTCTGGGACCTACTTGTCCTTGGCTACACTGAGCAGCTGTAGAGCTCACTGCTGATGGGAGCAAAGCCACACACCTCTTAGGTCATGTCCCATATGAATTTGGTGTGCTTGGTAAGATGTCTCCAGCAGCAACTGTGCCTAGTTTGCCCATGTTAAAATCCTCAGCCATGGGGTAGCACAGAACCATGGCTGCTGACTGCAGGCGTGGAAGTCAGGAGCACTTTGGGCTTCTCTGGGACCTTAAGCTTGCTTGCTGTTCTCCAGCTCACCCTTTAAGTCTGCCCTGACAGCTTTTGGTGTATATCTTTTGTTTTGGAATAGGGCCTCGCCATTAGCCCTTGTCTAGGATTTGCTGTGAAGAGCAGGCTGCCCTTAAACTCACAAAAGGTCCAGTCTGCCTCCTAAGTGCTGAGATTATAGACATGCGCCTCCACAGCTGGCCTGTTTGTTTTGAGGCATGGCCTTACTATGTAGCCCTTGTTGGCCTGCTATGTCAACTAGGCAGGTTCCAAAGTCATGAAGATCCTCCTCTCTGTATCTTCATACAAGTGCAGGGCTTTAAAGGTGTGTGCTACCATGCTTGGCAGTGCAGATTTTTATAAGTGTAAGCATCATTTTGCTTTTCTTTTTTAAAAATAAATTATTGATTATATGTTTACATTTTGCTGTTAAAATTGAAAAAAAAAAGAAGTGCCACCATTTTACATATTACAGATTTGGCAATTTGGGCTGGGGCTGGCTGCTTACCTAGCATTCATGAAGGCCAGGGTTTTACTCCATGCACTATATAAACAGGGCTTGGTAGCCCCTTCCTGAATTCCAGCCCTGGGAAGGTCAAGGCAGGAGGATCAAAGGTTGAACAGTGTAAAGGCAGGCAGTAAAACTATTGTGGCTGTATCCTCATTTCCAGGCAGTTCTGCCTGTTATCATCTTACTTTGGCTTTTGGCAGCTCTGTTAGGGGAAATCCAGCAAATGCCCCACGGCTACATAGATTTATCTAAGTAAAACTGTAAGAGCCGTTCAGGTACCTGTAGTCCAAGACTGGCTCCAGTTCCTCCTTGTTAGTTCCTAAACTAAGTGATAACAGCATTTAAGTAGTAATTTTGAGGAATGCTAATTTTACAAGAAAACCTTTCTATATGTGAAAAGATTTCTCAATTTGACATTCAAGTAATAAGAACATGGATGAACCAAGGCTGAGCATGATAGTGTTTGTCTGCGCATGCTGTATGTTCATGTGTGTATGTGTGTTCGTATGGAGAACAGAGGTTAATATTGGATGCCTTCCTCTATTGCTTTCGACCTTGGGTTTTTGTTTGTTTTAGCTTTGTTTTGGTTTGTGTTGTGTTTGTTAGGGTCTTTCACTGAACCTGGAGCTCACCAGCTTGGCTAGATTAGCTGGCTAGGGAGCACCAGGATTCTTCCTGTCTCTTCGCTAGTACAAGTGTGTGCCACCACCTTCACTTTTTACATGGGATCTGGGGATCTGAGACATCTGTTCAACTAAGTCCTCATGCACTTTACCAACTGATCCATCCACTCTTGATGTGGTAACTAGTATCCTTTATGTTTTTGGTTGTGAGCCCAGCCTTTAACTGCCAAGCCATCTCTCCAGCCCACTAGTATCTCTCACAGTGGTCATTATTAGAATGTACAGTGGTGCTGTTTGAACATGGCAGGATATGATACATATCTGATCCTTTCCACTTTGCCCATAGTGTACCTTCCCAGACACGTAACAGCCCAAGACATTAACACATATTTCCTGACACTCTTGGACATAGTGTGGTTGCTTTTGAAAAACAGTAACTATCACTTAAAGTGAATATGCAAGATTTTAGTAGTATGTACTTTTAATTGTTTTCTTTTATTGTGTATTTTTGTCTGGATATATATATATATATATATATATATATATATATATATATATGAATGAATGACAAACAGCTGTGAACCCCTTGGGTTCTGGGAACTGAACTTGGTTAAGAACAGCAAACACTCTTAACTGCTGAGACAAATTATTATTATCCTTATTATTTTAAACATTATTTTTATTTGTGTATGGGTAGGGATATAGGGAGGTTGTGCACATGCATTCTGGTGCCTGTCGAGGTCAGAAGAGTGTGTTGGACCCCTGGAGCTGTGGTTGTAGATGGTTGTGAATTGCCTGACCATGGTGCTGGTAGCTGAACCCCAGCCTTCTGGAAGAGCAGTTAGTGCTTCTAACCACTGAGCCAGCTCTCCAGCCCACTCACTAGTTTTGAAAACTGATTATTTCTGGAGGATTTGACTTTTCTTTAAATGTACTAATGTTTGTGTTTAAGAACAACACTTTAAAAAGGGATGTACTTAATTAGATGTAGATTCACCCGCATGTTAGTGTCTTAGTTAGGGTTGCTATTGCTATGAAGAGACATCATGTTGTGACCATGGCAACTCATAAAAGAAAACTTGTAATTGGGGCTAGCCTACAGTTCAGAGGTTTAGTCCATTATTATCATGCAGGCAGACATGGTGCTGGAGGAGTTCTACATCTTGATCCATAGGAAGCATGAAGAGAAACTAACTTGAGCTTCTGGGATCTCAAAGCCCATTCCCTAGTCACACACCTACTCCAAGGCAACAAGTGCCACTCCCCTGTGGACCTACGGGGCCATTTTTATTCAGTCACAGTAGCTCTGAATTGGCAAGCCCTGTGGGTTGTACAGCACCAGGGACTGGGTCCTCTGAGGACTCGCCTCAGAAAGTCCCAAGGGTGGGGAGAACTGACTCCTGCACAGGCCATCTGTTTCACTCCATCTTGAGTGAGTTCGGGTAGACTGTTCCACTGAACTACCCTCAACTATGGCTCTGGAAGAAGTGGCAGGCTTCCATAAAGAACTGCTGAGTAAAAGGCTAGGACTTTTTCACTGGCTTTTTACCACCACCTGCAACTCCATGACACCATTGCCATTCTGATCACCAATCTGGATTATATCTTAACTGAAACCAAATATTTCCTAAGTTTTTTGGCAGTAAGAATTGAACTTTGGTTCTCAGACATACGAAGCTGAGCTTCATTCTCAGCTTGGTACGTCATCATCATTATATTTTGTAATTCAATCTTCATACTAGTTTCTTGGAGCAAGAACTGGGTATAACTTACATGACATGAAATGACATGAACCTTACCCAGAGTCACACCTAGACTTGGGACTGCCTATATCTCTCACAGAAGTTGAACTTGCAATGTTCAGACCTTGTTGTCATTGGACACATTAGTGCTTCTGAGTGACTCTCACCTACATGGCACAGCTGAGTGCTATGGTAGTTTAGAAGGAAATCCAAGGCCTGAAGAGTAGGGTCTGTTGGTGTCAACTACCGTGAAGCAGCCCCCTCCCACTCTTCCCTGGATTGCTGTCTGTTTGGTCCAGGATGATGTCTGCAGCTCATATACCACAAAAAGTACCAAATACCTGCCTTATGCTGCTGTTATGTGTGTTTTCGGTTCGTTTTCCCCCTTGTCACCATGAATGAGTCAAGTGATGAGTCAGTGGAAATATTTGCGGTGTCTGGCTCACCATCACAGTGTTGGCTGAAACTCCAGTGTAAGAGCACCTGACTGGCCTCCTTTGGTGATTTTCTGAGTAGGTGGGGTTTGCCGGTTCCCTTGTCAGAACTGTGCACTCTATCCATTTTGTTTGCCGGTCTTTCTATATCAGGTTCCATGACTATTTTTCTTAACTTAGAAGCTAGAAGGAAGCCATGCTTTCCTGATTAATTAAGAAAGGGCTTTCCACAATATTTCCTTACATGGTCCTGCCTGGTTTGATGACCACTGATAGCTAGCTATTGTCACCCAGCTCTCCTCTCTTTTAAACATGTTGACTGGCTGCTATAATGTGGAAGGGGGGAAAATAGCCAGGTAATTTAACTTGTGCAGCATGGAATAGGAGTTCAGATCTTCATGGAGAGCTAACACACTTACCCTCCAGGCTCAGTGTTTTCCTGAATGTGGAGCCAGGGTCTATTTGGAGTCCCAAAGTAGAAAGGTTTTATAGTCTGTGCACTTTGAATATATGTTCTCTAGAGCAGGGCAGACCATTGTTGTACTTCTTGTCCACCAGCCTCTCTATTGCAGAGGCCTTCTGGTGGGCAGAGGCACACTTTATCCAGTCAGAGTATTAGCCCCAAAAGTAGAGTTCTTACTAGACTAATATTATGACAACAGCTTGGCTCCCTCTCCCCCCCCCCTCCCCGTCCCTGGGACTGAGAGTTAAAACTCAGACCACACACATGCTATATTGGTCACACCCCAGCCCTCATTTCCTTTTTCTGTAGTTTTATTTTCTAGATAAATCTATATTCTCTAATCTGAACCTTGAGCTCTGTTTTTTTGTTTTTTGTTTTTTGTTTTTTGTTTTTTTTAAACTCTGGAGTTTTCAGAGTGGAAAATGCTATAATTTTACCATAGAAAACACTGAAAACTGGTGCAACATTGGTGCTTCTAGACTTTATTTGTTTTACTATTGCTTTAAACTATTTGCCCCCACCCCCACCCCAAGCTTGCAAGAAGCCCAGGGTAGCAGAATTCCTCCCATCTGTGTCGTCTCCTTTTCTTCATTGACCTGGCAAGCGGAACTTGGTGTTCTGTCCACATCCACTCCTGCTGTTGTGGTCAGCAGGAGACATTTAAGGAGAGGAGGATAAGCCAGTTATCTGAAGTGGGCTGACTTGGGTGCGTGCTCTGGATTTGGGATCTTTATGTTAGAACTGACTGTCTTAACTCCAGGCCTGCCCTTTGGATCAAACAGAGTGATACTTACTCTTTAAAAACATCAAGAAACTCAGTTACCCCTTGTTTTCACACAGTACAGGTGTCTTGCTGGTACATCCTTGCCATATCAGCAGTGGGGTTATCGCTTGCATGTGTTTTCTGGGTTAATGACCTGATGGTTTCTTGTCTTTTTTTCTTTTTGGTTTTTCGAAACAGGATTTCTCTGTGTAACACTGGCTGTCCTGGAACTTGATCTATATAGACTAGGTTTGCCTCTTGAACTCACAGAGACTGAGACCTGCCTCTGCCTCCTAAGTGCTGGGATTACAGGCGTGTGCTGTCACTACCTGGCTGATAGTTTTCTTTTTTATGAGTCTCTGAAAAAGAGTAGGTTTTATATCCTCTAGCAAAGAGAACTTGTGAGCTACTCTTTGCCACTTCTTGACAACTTAGCTGCTTATATCCAGCACTTCCTACTCTCAAGGATCAGGGATGCAAATGGGGTTTTGTTGTACTGTGGGATAATGGAAAGGCATTGGCCAAGAATGGGGGCCACTGTCTGGCTGCACACCCCGGACAGGCCACTCTGTCATGTTCTGCACAGTAGAATGTAGGAGGTGAGAAGACAGGAAGGCTGAACTTCACAGGAGACTGGACTGAGCCCTCAGAAGACCTGGTGTGGAAGGTACACAAGGAGCCTTAGCAACCAGACCACCCAAGAGCAAGGGCTGGCTGGGATGTGTGTTATGGAAAGTTTGCCTTGGCTTGCTCTCCCTGACCTGTCAAATGTGGAGGGGGCTTGGAAGCCAGTCCTATCAAAGGATGTGTGTGTGGAAGGACCTCTGTCCTCCACCTCTATTCAACTACCTGAGACAAAGATGAAGGGTTATTTATGTTTTACTTATTCATTTATGTGGGGTGGGGAGGGTGGGAAACACACACCATGGTACATTGTGGCACTTTTGCCTGTGGAGCCATATAGCCAGCTGGGTTGTTTTGTTTTGTTTTTTATTTATAGTATTTTTCCTAGGTATATGTATAGTATATACATGCCTGGTCAGAAAAGGGCTGCTTTCCTGGGACTGGAGTTACAGATGGTTTGAGCCACCATGTGAGTGCTGAGGGTCGAATCCATGCCCTTTTGCAAGAGTGGCAAGTGCTCTTAAGCATGAGCCATCTCTCCAGGAAGTTTCTGTTTTTGTATTTTAAAATGCACTGCCAGACTTGAGAATGCAGTGTGTGTGTGTGTGTGTGTGTGTGTGTGTGTGTGTGTGTGTGTGTGTGTGTGAGAGAGAGAGAGAGTGAGAGTGTGTGTGTGTGTGTTCTGTAGCAGGAAGTCACACACTGGACTGAGTGTGGCCCCATTTCTGTCTTATGAGTAGGAACTCAGCCATGTTTGTCATCTACAGCTGTGTGTGGCTGCTGTCACATTTCTGTGGCAGAGTGAGTGGTGAGACAGTGACCACGGTGACCTTTGCAGATTGACAGGTTCTAGCCTGTTTCTTACATACTTAGCTTTTTCTTCCGCTTCATTCAGTACAGTCCCCATAGTCCTAGTTAGTTTCATTTGAATCTTATTTTCAGTTTGTTTTTTATAAGTTTGTAGACTTGGGAGCTTCTCAGTTCCCTAGAAAGCGGGTGGTGCACCCACCCACCCTCCAGAACTAGCAGTGACATTGGGCACTTTGGTAGTGGCAGTAGAGTCACATTTTTATTCCTGCCTCAACCATAGGCAGGCGCATGCACAGGCATTATCACAGCTACTGACTGTGATAAGATTCACAAGGAATTCTCAGAAGCACACTGGCAATGGAGCTCAATGTAGAATGCTAGCCTAGCATGTGTAAGGACCCAGACTTGATCCATAACACAGCAAACAAGCAAAAAGCCAAACTCCACCAGGATAGTCACTCCATAATTAGGCTAGCTGTGGAGGTATACAGCAGTGATGTTGATGTCTGGAGTCTGAGGCAGAGGGTCACATGCTCTAGTCAGCCTCAATGGTGTACACATCTCAAAAAAGGAAGATAAAATTCTTAGAGGCCAATGATTAGACAGAACTTAGAAACAATAGTAGTTTTTCCCAGTAGAATATAGTTTAAACTCCCATGATAATAAACAGATACTACAGCAAGCCTGCCAGCCTCCACCAAAACAGTATGCCCAATTTGCCAAACACAAAGATCTAAGACTCTTAAGACACAGGAAGACTCTGCCAGCAGATCTAACTTGCCTTCGTAAAGTAGCAGACTGTACAACTTCGAAAAGTAAAAGCAGTTTGTATTGTTTCTGTTGTGTGTGATTGTTCTTTTCTGTGGTAAAACTTAGGCTTTACATAGGCTTTAACCTGAATGAAATTGTCCTTGTTTCCTTCCAGCCATGGTCTAAAGAAGTTCTTTAGTTGTCGTGGAATAGCAATTGCAGTTGAGTATTTTTGGAAGCTTGGCAACCGAAACATCACTGTGTTTGTCCCACAGTGGAGAACGAGGCGCGATCCTAATGTCACAGGTGAGGCCCAGTGACTTTTCTATACTTCTGGCTAGATAATTAATGAACTGGCTTCAGATTGTAGCACAGGGTACCTAGAGTAGAATCACACACATGGGCAACAGTTTGAATGACAACACTCTAAATTGGTTCTGTCTGGTAAAATATCAATTGAAAACTCAGTGTGGTGGTGCACACCTGTAAGACCAGTACTCAGGACGAAGCAAGAAGATCAGAGACATCCTTAGCTACTCAGCAGGATTTTTAGGCACGCCTCTCAGTTGAGGGGTATTGTAGTGTAAAAGGGAGTGATAAGGAAGGATAGAGTAGCTGTTAGAAAGTACATGCCTCTACTAGTTTGGGCTTTTGAGTATTTAAATAATATTTTTTCTTAATAATATTTTTAGAATACTTGCTTGGTCAGTTTTGTACCTTCAGACACGTCTTCTTAGTAGCCTGATGGCTTACAGGAATCACTTCTGTTTGCCATATGGTACTTGGTGTGTAACCTACAGGCCCCACACAAAAGGTCAGAACTCCTATATTGTGAAGTAGTCCAGAGAAGCAGAAGGTTGCTGCAGGCATAGTACATGAGCAAGTGCACCGAGAAAGGAAAGGTAGAAAGGGGGGTGGGGGACATCTCTTATAGATTTGTCCAGTCCAGAACAGGAAGTGAGAGTTAGTTCCTAGGGAGGGGGAAGTGCTGCGGCTGCTCCACTCCAGAGTAGCTTCCTTTTTCTGGGAGAAGGTGTTACAACAGAAGAGCCATAGGAGCGAGGCACACTCACTCTTTTCTTGCTGTCTCAGTGCATATGCACTGGGCAGCTCTGAGGTGGGGAACCCCTAATGTGGGCAGGTCAGCTCAGGTCACTGGCAGCTTTGGTAGGAAATGCAAACACAGGAATCTGACTTCAGCTCAGCTTCTCCTGCCTGTGAGTGCTTCTCCACAGGACAGCATAGGCCCTCCATTCTGTCACTACTTGTGCCTGGGAAATTGAGTAAACGCTTACACAGACAGCTAGGAGTGATTAGGACAGGAGGAGGCTACAGGCAGGCTGGAGAGCACACAGCCTTTCTTGACTGGAACGAAGTGGTTTGTTCCTGCTACTGCCTCTGCTTCAGAGGGCTTGTCCCCTCCCCACTCCCACCCTTTTGGGAACTCTTGTCATTTCTCTTTTTGTATTCTACTTGTAATATATACCTTTGGAAATGTTCTTGGGGGCAGGGTTAATTAATTACAGGCTATGGTTTAGTCTCAAGAGGCAAATGCTTTTAACATTGGTTGGTCAGTTGTTTTAAAAACTACCAGTCATTTCATATATAGACTTTGCCTGAGTATAAATCTTACTTGGTTTCTTTTTTTTTTTTTTTTTCCCCCTTCTTCATCTGGTTGAGTTAGTAAAATTGAGTCAGTAGGAAAAAGAGGTTTCTGCAAGTCCCCAAGTGAAATATTTGGGTTTGCATTCATTTATTTACACATCTGGGAAGATAGCCTTTGCTGAATACATATCAACTTCTTCCCACGAACAGAACAGCACTTCTTAACCCAGCTCCAAGAGCTTGGAATATTATCTTTAACTCCTGCCCGGATGGTCTTTGGAGAAAGAATTGCTTCTCATGATGACAGGTATGAAGGGCTATTTTCCTTCCCAAGGTGGGAGTGGGGTGGTGAGGAGCCAGCTAGCTACCTTCCACCAATCAGGTGTAGACTCTGAAGGGACCTGCTTGGCTCAGCTTGAAAACATGAGATCAAGGTCACTACTAAGCTTATATACCCTATGAAGTTAGGAATGGCACAGAAGACACTATTGTGTTAGGTTTGGTTTTGTTTAAAATTTAGTAAAGCATGTCTGAGGTGAGAAAATGTAGATATATGTAGTGGTTTGTTTTGTTTTGGAGACAGGGTATCACTGTGCAGCTCTGGCCTAGCATTCACTATGTAGAGCATAGGTCTGAGTAGATGTCTGCCCCCCCCCCCCTGCAGAAGGAGAAATTTGATTCCAAGCTTACCCAGTGATATATAGTTTTTACAGCTCTACTCTGGTGCTGTCCTGTAAGTAGTAGCAGGCATGGTGTGTGGGACCCTCAGGCTGTCTATTCCTTCTCTGCATTACTCTGTCCTTGTCCCAGTGAAGAGAGTTGCTTACGCTGGCATGTGGTTGAATGGGAAAGAGGTGATTTAGGGCCACTGCTGACATTCACTCTCATAGACGGGAAAGAGACGGGGTTGGATGGGGTGGATCCAAGGTGCTGTCAGACAATGAGAAGACCTGAGAGAGGGCAGCACATGGGTCAGGGTCAGTCCTGGGAATCTGTCCTGGAGGGGCAGTTCTTGTCAGCACCGTCACAGGCTCAGGAACCCTGAATTGCTCAGGTGAAAAAGTAGTTAGGCCAGTAGGTCCAGGGAAGCCTTCAGGTCTCTACCACCACAGATTTCTTCTCACAGCCAGGGGACTCAAATACAGAAACAGACATGCAGAAGCTTTTGCTTGGTCTATATAGCTCTCTGGGCTTCAGAGAACACAGGTGTGTGTCCTGGTGGGTAGGATGAGACGCCTCACCATCTGCTTTTATTGACTTCTGGGCAAATAGCACCATTGACAGTCAAGCTCTTTAGAAGAAACCTAAATGTTCATTAATAAGAAACTCAGCCCAGTGTGGTGGCTCAAACCCATAATCTCAGCGTTTTAGAGGTAGCCGCAGAAGGATCAGAAGAGCCATGTTCAGCTGCATAGTGGATTCTAAACTAGCCTGGGGTATGTAGGTTCCTGGGGCGGGGGTTGGGGCTAATAAACAAAACAAAACCAACTTTCCAAGGTTCCAAAAGCCTGGGAAACTGTTGAGTTGTTTTAAGTCCCACTTTCTGAGTCACTGTCACTGCTAAGAGCAGCCATTTCACCTGTGAGTACAGTGACTTGTTTGTTTCACTATCTTTGTTCTTATTCAAGAAATAACGTGTCCATTATCTTTGCAGTTTTTGTTCTGTTTTTTTGTTTGTTTGTTTTGTTGTTGTTGTTTTTTATGATAGGTTCTTACTATGTAGCCCTGGCTGTTCCTGGAACTCACTATGTAAACTAGGCTGGCCTCCAACTCACCAGCCTCTGCCTCCCAAATGCTGGTATTAAAGGTGTGCAGTACCATGCCTTTCTACTCACAAAGATTTTAAGAGGATTTAAACGGATAATTTTCAGCAATAAAACAAAATTATTTAATTCTTGCTCCCTTTTATCACCATGTCCGAGAGGCTTTGTGTATCCCCAGCACCCTATAAGCCAAGCATAATGGCACACACCTGTAATCCCAGCACCAGAAGGTCAAGGTCATCTTCAGGCTATTTAGTTCAAGGCCAACCTAGGAGACTTAAGCCTCAATCTCTCAAACACAGAGCTGGGAGTTTAGTGATAGAGTTCAAAGAGATCCCCAGTTCTCCAGAAGGCAGTGGGTGACCCCAAAAATGACAGTCTTGGCTCCGCTCAAGCCGAACTACAGAGGGACTGCTGTCCTCCAGAGAGATGAAAGTTCACACACGTCACATTCCTGCCCACCAGAAAGGGTCGCTTCCCTTGGTTATACCTGTGGTTACATAGCAAGCCTGAAGCTAACTCCAGGCTCCTCCAGTGCCTAGTAACATGTGTATGCTATGAATATCAAAGCCCCCATGCTAACCTCAATGGTCTCCCTCCCCTCCAGTGTGCAAGCTCCCAGGCCACTCTCTTCAGAATGGCACCCACCCCCATATTCATTCTTTCCAGCTTCTCCAGCTGCTCACTATGGCCATGTCCCCATTGACCCCCACCACAGAAATAGCCCTGGCCATATCCATTCTGCTTCTTTCTCTCTCTGCTCTGGACTCTTCCAGATGCCTCCCGCTGTTCTCTGTCTCCTATCTACATCATAAATAAATAAATAAATAAATAAATAAATAAATAAAATGCGAGAGACTTCCCCCCAGCCATCCAATCCAGCCATAGTGGTTTCTTGGCTGTGCCCTCTCGTACACTTGCCTAGTATGCCAGGCCCTTAGTTTGATGCCAGCACCACTAAAACTGTTTTTTAAAATGCAAAAACCACTTCATCACCATGTGTCCTTTCATAGTTGAGTGAATCTGTCTATATTTAGGCTAAAATGATGATGTCTTCTTAAAGCAAAGCAGAAAATGGATTGGTGTTTTGTTTTGTTTTAATTGCAAACCTGTCAACTAACATTGAAGTAAACTCAGCTGAAAGCTGAGTTACCTATAACTTGTCCTCTGCTTAAGTCTTCATGCATTGCTATCATGGTTTATTGGTGGATCTTTTCTAGAAAATGTAGGAATCATAGTTAAAATCAGTTTTGTAGAATTAGATTGCATGGGGGAAAAAAAGTTGTTTTATAATCACACTAGTAATTCCAGAGATACTCGACATTTTATCCATCTTCAGTTGACAGGGACCAAACTTCCTTGTGTCCAGCCTTTTTTAAACTGGCTATTTCCTTATAGCACAGCTTTTCTGAGCCAGACATGCTATTTGCTTATTTTGAACCCTCTTGTTACCATAGGTTCCTACTACACTTAGCGGACAAGACTGGGGGTATAATTGTAACAAATGATAACTTCAGAGAATTTGTGACCGAGTCAGTGTCCTGGAGAGAAATTATTACAAAAAGGTAATCTTTTTCTTCTTTGCTTTGATTGCAAGTTTGTTGTTCGAGTTTTATCTGACAGTGCTGCTTGCCATGGTGGGCCCAGGAAAGGGTGAGGGCAGGCTTCCTAAGAGTACCTGCAGTATTGGACCCCTGCCCCATGCCATCTGAAGTGTCAGCTTTGGAATACTGTGACTCCAGCAAGAGCATGGGACAAAAGCAATATGCTGAGGGAGGGGGCACCTAACTGGGGATACTGGAGTAAGTCTAGCTTCATTGTCTGGTGTTTTCCATGAGTTCAGTGCACAGCTTTTCTTGCTGGTGCTGTGAATGTGTTCAGTTGCTGAGCTACTGAAGAGCAGTGGATACCTGGCTTCCGTGAGCCCCCAGAAGACTTGCCCCCTTGAGCAGCTGCGTCACACAAGAAGCAAAAGTGCTGTGCTGTGGTTCCAGGGATAAGACGGATATGCCATAGATCTGAACCATAAAGGGACTGTGCAGGGGCAGTGTGGGTAGATGTCTAGCACATCTGGATGTCTATTTCTGGACTTGACAGTTGGCCCTTGTCTGATACTTCTAACTTGCTACATCCTAATGGAATTTTTGAAAGAGCCTGGCTTGGGCTGATGAGATGTGTCAAGCCTGAGGACCTGAGGTCATTCCCCAGAACCACACCTTTACATTTTTAGAGAACACTTGGCTGCACACTCTTGGATGAAAGTGAATACATTTTGAGCTCTATGTTGCTAAAAGGGTATTGGTGATAGGTGGGAGAGAGTTGATCTTTGACCTAGTAGGCACAGTTGATGAATCCTTTAAGCTTCTTGGACACTGGTGTGTGTTAATACAAGTATGCACACGAAGGAGGCTCAAACCAACCCACTGCTCTCAGACCTCACAGAAGCAACTCGGAAACCAGAATATGCACTGCAGGTAGACACTAGTTGTATTTATTCATTTATTTGCAATAGGAACCCATTATGTAGCTCTGGCAGGGCTCCACCTCTCCTGCCTCTGGCATGCCAGAGTTAAAAAGCATATACCACCATGCCCGGTGAGTTCTTTATTTCTTGTGTGTAGATGCTAGACCCCCATGGCCTCTGGTATGCCCTTTTAAAAATCACAGGTTTGCCCATGAACACATTTATTTCCACTTTCACTTTGTGGCACACCTGCTTTGTCCCTAGCAGAATGCCTTTAGTTATGTTTTTTTCATATGTTAGAAAATACCTGGCTGGCGTCTGGATGAAATTTGTGGCCGCTGAGAAAAGCTTCTTGCATGACTGTCCACAACAAAAGTTAAAACAGTTTCACTCGCAAGTGGGGGGTTGCTTCCCCCTTCGGGCAGTTAGCTGGCAGGATTTTTAGACAGACCATTGTCCCAAAATGGGTGGCTTCCTTTGAGAAATGTTTCATTTCCTCCAGCAGTGAAGAGTACTGATTGTCAGCACTGTGACTTTGTGTTGTAGACTGCTTCAGTACACGTTCGTGGGGGACATATTTATGGTTCCTGATGACCCCCTGGGGAAGAAACGGACCTCGGCTAGAAGAATTTCTCCGAAAGGAGGTCTTTCTTAGGTATTTCTGTGTATTTCCTCGTATGTTAAATTTTTTTATTTTAACCAAATGCTTTTCTTTGGAACAAATGCTGTCCTTGAAAATTAGAAATGGCATTTGATTTTTTTTTTTAAGCCTTAATTAGACTTAGCAATATGTGACCGATGTAGAAGCCAGTCAATAAGTACCCAAGGCTAATCTTCACTGTGATCTTTTTTAGCTTTGTTTTGCCTGCCTACCTGCCTGCCTTAGACCGTTTCCTCTGTGTCAGCAGGCTAAGCTCAAACTCGGACCCTTCTGCCTCTGCCTCCTGTGCTGGGGTCTAGGCCCGCCCTGTATGGGGTCCTTTTCATTTAATCCTAAGAGAGCAGACAGCCCTGAGTCACTCTCTCAGAAGAAGCCAGTTTTCAAGCTGCTGGTAGCTTGTCAGTCACTTGGGCCCAGGTTCTCTTTGTGGGATACTTTTCCATGTACTTTCTGCAGTTTGTTTTAACTGTGCAGTGCTAAGTGAACTCGTGCCCTACTAAGGGATCATTGCAAGGTAGGGTGGGGGTGGAGGCTGATAGCTACTGTTTACCATCACTAAATGGGAAAGCTGTCTGACATTGACTGACAAGTAGAGGTTATTTCTTTGCTGACCTGCAGCCTCCTCTATGCTAACCCAGTGGCAGACCTTCTCTGTTTTAAAATCAAAATAAACTCTATTTCTGTGGCGCTCCTGGCAGGTTTTTGCGTGGGGTTGGTCTGGGTACCCAAAAGAAGAAGGCATATTCTCTCCCATCTTTCAAGGCTGCTAACCAGTCATTTATAGCATGAGCCTGTGGGACCATCAGTTTGAGCCTGGCTGTGCACCAGCTCACTCGAGGAGCTTCTCTAATGGAGACCAGCATACTTTGAGCTTCCTCATCTTGTGATCATCTCTCTGTGTGTGAGCTTTTGAGGTTTTATGACTCACAGAAGGTGTTGACTAAGACAGGGTTATCTGTCCACACCGACGAAACATTGGCCTGCTGTACACTTGTCCAGCTCACCTCCAAATCCCTCATCTTATATTGGAAATCCTCATAGCATTTCAGGCCTCAAGGCATGTGTTTGAGGCTGTATGTGGGCTCCATGCTGAGCCAATGCCCAGGTCAAGCTAGAGGTGGATTCTTTGCTACCTTTCCACTCCCTCAGTAGCCTGATGGGCAGAATCAGCCCTCCTGGTCATTTTTCCCTCTCACCTAGTGTCATCGTCAAAGAGCTTGGTGGCTGCTTGGATCCTCTTAAGGATAATGGAGCTTTGGCAGGCTGTTGGACTTCTGAAGTTGGTGGTAGTATTAGCACCATTTCTCAGCTGCGGCTAGAATCAGTTTGAGTGCTTAAGCAGGACAGGTGTCCCCTGGACGCACATACAACACCATGTGCGTATGCATCAAGAGTACACATGCCCCGCTCCAGACCTCACTGGAGACAGGGATTCCCTGAGCCTGTTGGAGTTGCCTTTTTGCCCAGAGGGATGCCTCTCCCTGGTTCTGACAGCTGACACTGCCCAGAATAAAAGCCTCTAAAAGAGCAGGAACCTTGCAGAACCAGTGATTGTAGCCTGCCCTCAGACAGCACCTGGGGATGGGACTGTCTATCCCAGGGGTGCTCGTTCTCGCATGTGTCTGGAAATGGTGCTGGGTGCATCGGAGCTGATTTCACCACCCCATGGCCTTCAGAAACCATGGAACTAGCTAGCATCTAGACCCTCAGTGTTAGCCATGTGTGCTTTAATAGGGTTTCTTACTGCCCCCTCTCACCATGACTCACTTCATCCACAGAGACATGCAGCCGCTACTCAATGTCCTCCCCAAATGTGGGCACGTTTGACCCTGGCTTCCGCGGAGCCCCAACACCCAGATAGCCAACACCAGCCACCAGCCTCCATCCCGGAACCAGGGAGCCTCTTCAGGCTCTTGGCTTTCTCAGCAGCCCCACTTCACACCCCCTGGCCACCCTTCCCAGTATACAGCAGAACCTTCCCATGCCAGCACAGAGATCTTCTGCAGAGACCAGCGAGCTGAGGGAGGCCCTGCTGAAGATCTTCCCTGACTCTGAACAAAAACTGAAGATTGACCAGATCCTGATGGCTCATCCATACATGAAAGACCTGAACGCCCTTTCCGCCCTGGTATTGGACTGAAGGCTGGGCTAAAAGCCCACTGCTGGTGGGGACCAGAGGGAACTGCCAACCGTGGGAAGTTCCTAATGGGAAGACGCTGTCCCAGAGTGAACATTGTATGCTGGGTAGGAAAAGGAGGAAGACAGGTGTTTTGTACATACAAAAATCTGGATTTTCAAAGCCAGCTTTTTCTATATATAAATTATGCTGCTATTACAGATTTAACATTTTCTGTAAAAGGGAAAGTACATTTCTGCCTGTTCAGAACTGTTTAATAGCAGTTACTCTTGAGTGTATTTACAATTTTATGTTTTTTAAACTATTTTCCTTAAAGCAGAAGAAAAATTGACAAATGAATATGGTTAGCCTTTCTAAATAAAATTTAAAAGAAAAAAAAATGGGGGGGTTGCTTCCTTAAGGAAAGCAAGACCTTTTAAAGTATATTTTCTTGAGGTGATCTGTCCTGTCACTCACATGGTGTGTGTCCCCTGCCTCCTCCTTGGAGCTGACCTGCTCTGATCTTGTGGGTCTTCTCAGCAGGTCATTTGCCAGAGTGGAAAAGAGCCACTAGATGGCACTTGGTGCCTGGCTGTCCTCAGTGACAAGAAAAAGTCAGACTCAGAAGAGCAGGGGAGAAGTCTCCGAGTCCATTCAGCCCTACCCTTCTTCCCCTCCACCAGACAGAGAAGGGAGCTGAATCCCAACATTCTCCCTGACTGGCCTAGCTCCTTAATGCACTCACCAGCCAAGGCCGCCATGCTCCCAGCCTGACTCCGCAGCTACCAGCCTCAGAAGGTGAGGTAGGATTGGAGAGTCTGTTGAGGAGTCCCTTACTGTGGCCAGCATGAGTCCACAGCCCACAAGTATGGGAAAGACCCCCCCATGTGGAGTTTGTACAGCTTTGCCAAAAAGTTTTCTATTCTCAAGGATGACCTAAGCCAATAAATAGCATTAGTAGTTTCAGAAGGGGTCTCAAATGACCCCTCCCCATTTCCCCTCTTTTGTCTTTTTAGAGATTTCTTAGCAGCTCTTCTTGAGTCTTTCAGAACCAGTTATCTCAGTATTGTCTCTTCTCAGTGTAGCTTGAATTCTGTATCTGTGAAACTTTTCCTGGTCATCTTAGTATTTTGACTCTCACCTGGACCTTTAAAGGGCTTTGTGTTTCCCATCTGTGCTGTCTCCTAGGCCTCATGGTAAGTTCTGCTGCCCTGTGGATTGTCTTTCTCCTGGTCCCACGAGTAGTAACTGAGGACTTGGTGCTGGTTTGTTCTCTTGGTGCAGGGACTGTGTAGATCACAGGATGCTGTCACCATGCGTGTGTCTTGGTTTCATTTGATTCCTGCATCCCTCAGGAGATGAACACAGAGCTTTCTAGGTGGCCACACACTTGTACTTCAGTCATGTTCTCCTGAATTCTTTGATGATGCAACCTGCTGGGAGCTGTTTCTCATCTGTCACTTGGGGTTTGAGACCTGCAGGCTGTGCAAATAGAAAACAAAGACTTTTGTTCAGGTCCAGGAGTAGACCCACCACAGCCCCCCACCCTGTGCCCCAGCTTCGAGCATAGCAAAAGTGCCAAGGTGGAGCTTTGCCCAGGGCCTCCTGATCTCCTCAGTCCCAGTCCAGCATTCCTGGGAACCAGGAGAACCAGGGTGCTCCACAGTTCACCCTGACCAGGAAGGAGCCTGGGCTTTCTAAGGTTCTGCAGGCAGCCTGTCTTTTGAGTTGTGGGAGCCTCTGTGTTCTTTCTTAGCATTGTTTCTGGGATACATGCCCATTTTCCCTTTCTCCATATACGAGAGAAGAAAAGATTAGAGGAAACTGAGAGGCACAATTACTTTGTAGATTATAATGTGAAATGTAATTCTCGATTCTTTGTGAAATTTATCACATTTAGGTGTAGCATTTAAAGCCCAGTTATCCAGCCACTGAAGGAAGCTCACAACCTGCTTCTCTGCCTCATCCCAAGCTCTGTTGCTGCTGGTGCTTATAGATGCTTAACCTCCATCCCTCAGTGCCTCCACAGTGAAGTTTGGAGTGTCTGGAATTCTTCCCAGAGTGGAGTGTCTCTGCCTCCTGACATTTTGGGGAGGTGGCCAGCACAACTTTTGGTCATTGGTCAAAGTGTCTGATGCCTACAGAGGTTGAAAGGATAGGTAACTAGTGTAGCTGATGGGCATCCAGCTCTGTGCACATGCATGTGTGTTGCCATAGCTGTACCAGTACAGTTGTGGCAGCATTGTTTCTGGGACTTGCTGTGAGGCAGGATGGAGTTGTGTTTATATAGGCTTGTAAATGTGGGAAGGCAAGAAAGAGGACTCTGCCTTCTTGCCACTGCCTAGCCCCTCCTGGCTATGGGGCAACTACTGCAAACTGTGCCCTCTGCAGCAGACTCACCCAGGTCCTAGCCTGCCTCCCACATCTCTTCTATGCTGCCCCATCCTCAACATTCTGAGCCATCTCAGCTGGGTCCATCAGTGCACTGTTCCCCAGCATTACCACCTCCCTGTTGCTCCCCCAGGTACCTTTGATCCTTGAAGTTAAACCCCCTGCATTTTGTTGCTAATGCTTTGCTCCAACCCCTGCTTTTTCCTCCCCGGTGTGCAAACCTGGCATCTATCCACTACTGGGAGTAGCCTGGGAAATCACTGGGTTGCTGTTTTCATTGTTAAGGTAGTAGCTACCGATAGTGAGGCCAATGGCCTTATTTCTTCTATTTTCCTTCTAGAGGTTCTTTATTCCTTTCTCCTCCTTGAAGGCCAATCCTTAATATGGTTTCTCAACAGGTGATTCTCAGAGTGGGCCACCCTTGGGCCTCATATCAGAAAGGGCAGCCCTTGCTAAAATAAAATGCAGGCTGTCAGGCACCACCCCGAGGTGTGGCCTCTGCTCTAGAGGGACGCCCAGAGGCTCTTCACTTCCAGTTAGTCTGGAACTACATTTTGAGTGACTACTCTTATTCTAGGAGCCACCACTCTTTCCTAATACCACCATCTACTATGGTGACACCAGTCCTGTTACTAGCCTTGTGGGGCCTTAGTTCCCAGAAACTCAGCCCACATTCTGTCATCTTCTCTCATCTAACCCCGAGAGGTCCCTTATATACTTCTTGGCCCTTGGATTACTACTGCCCACCATTTCCACCCATGACACTGGTCCCTCAACACTAGGCCACTTTACAGCTCTCCTCTCCTAGACTCCACAGGGCTTCAAGTTCATCTAGAAGGTCATTTTGCATCATCATTTTCTTCTTCTGTGATCTTCTACAGCTGCAACCAGAGCATCCAGTTCCTACCCTCTGAGCCTAGTGTCCGTGACTGTGTCCCGTGGCCGCCCCTTGACTGTCCACTCTCTGTCCCCTGCCATAATTCCACCCAGCCACCCAGACCTGAGCTCCCAGTGGGCCCTATCCACGCTTACTTTTTTTTTTCTAGAATGCCCCTCTGCCCTACAGCACTCTCACCTTCTCCTAGGCCCAGCCCTGAGTCGTCTTTGCGCTCTGAACAGAAGCAACCCTGTGGTGTCTGTGACCCCACAGCACTTGGTGTCTTGCTTCTGGCTCTGCCACTTGGCAGGTGTAGCTGCAGCCAACTGTGTACTGTGTTGCCTCCCTCTAGACTGTGAGCTCCTCAAGGGCAGGGACCATATGGTCACTCTGTATCTCTTTATGGCACCTAACAGTGCCTTGCACCTGTAGGTGCTCAATAAATGTCTGTTCAAGTGAACTGGAGGACGGTGTCTTCTTGACTGTGGCTTTAACGACAGGTCCTTGGCAGAAACCTTAGTGGAACCTTGCTGATCATGTTTTACAGGCATGACCCACCTCTGTTAGGGGGTTAGGGTGGCTTGCTTGCCCTAATTCATTCCGTCCCCCTTCCCTTGGGGCTTCCGCACATGCCATCCTGGGCAAAGTTGCCCACACCTGGAACCCTGACCAGATGGAAACATCCAAAGCCGACAGTTGGCTTAGGCCACCCTCACCAGTC
Source organism: Phodopus roborovskii (assembly GCF_943737965.1). Lineage (NCBI taxonomy): Eukaryota > Metazoa > Chordata > Mammalia > Rodentia > Cricetidae > Phodopus > Phodopus roborovskii. Next base: position 4,113 of record NW_026126486.1, on the reverse strand, counting down.
TTCCTCAGGGATTTTCCCCATTGTGGGTGGGAGCCATGAGGTGATCCACCCACTGCCATTAACACTACGTTATGCCATGGGAAAGAAAGATGAGCAAGAGATCCTGGCCCTGAGTTCTGAGCTCCTTTTTGTCAGGGAAGGGCTCTCGTGTCACCAGGCCAGTGTTCCCTAACTGTGCCCTGTTGCTGAAGCAGTTTCATGGTGGACTTAATCCCTTGGAGTCAGGCCTCTACTCCAAGTGAGGTGCCTCCACTGCCGCTAGAGCGAGTGCAGATTGGATGTGAGATAGCCAGCTTAATGCCAGGGGTTACGGGTGAGGCAAAGCCACCACACTTTGCTCCCATGGGTTGTGAAATTGAAAGCAATTCTGGCTCCCAATCTCCAGACATGTGGTCCTGCCAGAACCAGGCATGTCTTCTGGGGAAGCAGTTGAGCCAGAGTCCTCCAGCCAGTGCCAGAAATGCAGCCCAGGGGTTGGACTGCCCTCTCCTGTTTGGTGGCATTTGCTCCAAATCACAGACAGGACTACACTGCAGACCCGAATTTCTAGGGTTTTGCTTTCCATCTCCTTCCAGGTCCCTAACTTGCCCTGCTCAGCCACTAGTCTGGAACCCAGTCTGGGGGCAGACTCATCCTTCATCACTTCTGTCTAACAAAGGAATCAGACCTGCCTGCCACGTGTCCTGGATCAGGCTCAAGTGCAGCCATCAAAAGTGGCAGCAGAAAGAAGGGTCCTCCCTGAGTGGCCCAACAGGAGCTCAAGACAAGGCTGCATGTTCACGGCGTCCCCATCCACCAGGGGCTATCCCAGCAAGTCACCTTGGGCCTCTGAAAAGGTCCACGGGAAACAGCCCCAATACCACCCTCCCCTCCTAATACTTCTCGAGTCCCTTCCACCCAAAAGAAACCAGAGGCAATGCTGGGGGAAGGAAGGAAGGAAGGAAGGAAGGAAGGAAGGAAGGAAGGAAGGAAGGAAGGGGAAGGAGACAGTCAGAATGGCTCTAAGGTGAGTGTGTGGGCTCTGTCCTAGCACACCTAGTACTGTGTGACCTTGAGAAAGTTCTCCAGGCTCTTTGGAAGGCTTGATGCTGCTGTCTGTGGAGAAACTTTATGACATGGATACTGTGTCCACCCCACATGCCCTCAGAGCAGAACACCACTGTCCTACTGACATCGTTACCGTAAGCTGCTGTGGCTGTGCATAGCTGAGAGCATGTACTTGGGCAGCTGAGGCAGGGGGATTGCCTCAAGTTTTGAGGCCAGGCTGGACTATTGTGTGAGACTGTCTCAAAAGAATGGGGGGAGTGGGTGATACAAGGGAATTAGTGCCAAGCCTTGCTGCTGGCCCTCTTCACCTGTTTTGACTGCCTACCACTGAATGCTCTTTCGGACCCAAGTGTCCCCCCTGATCCTCACTTCTGGAAGAAACAACCAATCAGTCACATCTAGGACAATTCCTGAAGAAGGGAACAAGGGAAAGGAACAGCTGGATCTTTCCACCCTAATTAGCCTAAATTTACCTTCTACAACCATCATTCAGTGTGTGGAGCCCTGGCTGGCTCTGGCTGTCCACAACCACCCAGCCATTAGGTGAGGCAAGGCTTGAACTCCTATTTTATCCCCATTTGTTCATAAGATGAGAGTGGCTTTTGCTTTAGAGTGTTCTGCGTTGTCTGACACCTTGAGGACCCTCCAAGACCAGTAAACCAGCCAGAACCCCTTCTAGATGGATAGTAGAGAGCAATGCTGAGTTCCTTTGTACTCTGGGGAGCCCCTAACTCTCTGTGGGCACTGGGGAATGCTGATGGGAGAGGCCCTGGGCTGCTGTAGAAATGGCCTTGGCCAATGGTTGTTTAGCTCCCATCCTGACCCAAGCTTGCATCTGTTTGCTATCCTAGTAGTCTTAGCGTGAACTACCTCAGGCATGGCAGCCTGTCACACATAACCAAGGAATCAGCATCATTGGTCCAGGGTCTGGAGAGCAAGCTCCAGCCCAGATGGCTGTGAGACATTCTGCTTCCCACACAGCTGCTCTCCAGATCGATAGCCCAGCCCCCTGTGCCCTAACCCTAACCCCTCCCCATGCCCAGCCAGCCTGCCCATCATGTCATGGTGACCCCATTCTGCAGTAACCAGAAGACTAGGGTTAACAGTAATAGCTCTCAGTACAGGTGAGAAAAACAGGACAGCAGAGCTGAGACCCACGCCACCATCTCCATGCTCCAAGAGCAACATTAGTGTCTACCCATTGAATGGGCCAGAAGTCATAGCCAGGTGTTCATAGCCAGCAGTCAGTCATTCCATGATGTCAGCAACCCTCCACAAATGCCTACGCCTAGACATTCATGATGGGTATCAAGGCAAGGAAAATGTGGGAAGGAGCCAGCGAGGCAAGGCAGGCACTACTTAGAGATCTGTCCTGCCAAGGAAGAGGAACCATGGGGGAGGTTCAAAGAGCTCAAGCTCCAAGGCTGGAGAAATCAGGGCAAGGGGCCTTCTTCAGCTGGAGGCCTGTGGGAAGTCAGCAGGCTCTGAGCTCTGGTGTTTGGAAAGCCCTTCCAGGCCCCTGTTCTGCACCTCAGAGACATCCAATGTAGGAATAGGAACATGGCCTCAGTCTCTGGCCAAGCCACCTCCATTATGCTGGCTAGGGATCAGAGAGGGTGCCACAAATGGACCTGGAATGTAGGACTTGTTGGATGTGATTCTTTAAGGTTCCCGAAATTTGCTCTTCCCTCTGTCCCTCCCAAGCTCTGTAATTGTCACCATCTGTCCCAGAGGAAACCTCCTGCTTCCAGAGCCCGGGAGGTGCCTTCTGATCCACTAAATGGCTTGGGTCACCAGCAGTAGAAATCTCTGCCTGTCGCATTCCCACAAGCCATCTCACTCTTTGGTCAAGGACACCCCAGTCCCTGGCTCCTGCTACGACTGTGGATTCCTTTGGCTCATTCTTCCCCCTCTGTGGGTGCCAGTGCCTCAGAATGTGACACATGAGAGTGTCCACTTGGCTGCTGGACTGGTGACTATGGGGCTCCAGGGGCAAAGTCACTGCCCTTTTTGCTTCAGCCATGGGTTTGGCAGCATGCAAGACAGGCACAGGGGGCACAGGGGCGCTTGGCCGCCGAGCAGTGTGCAGGCCTGTCCCTCATAATTGGCATTGGGCCACCTACTTGGCCAGCATCTCCCTAACTCCTGATGGTAGGAAGCAGCTACTGGATGTAAGATGTGTCTGAATGGAACCTGGTTGCTGGTTGCTGGAGCAGACCGCCCTTCCAACCTGGCTGACGGCAGAGCAGATTTCTAAGGGCGCCCAGATCTCACAGAGCAAGGCCAGCACCAGGGAAGTAAGCTGCTATTTATTCTCCAGATGCCTGACAGTTTAGGCAGCCAGTCTAGAGCCCGGTGGTGGCTCCTACTCCATTAGAGCCTCACAGAACTTCAAAGAGACCAAGAAGCCCCCCGAGGGGAGGGGGTCCCAGCAGGATGGGGGGGGAACAATCTCTGAAAACTATTGCTCTCTGCAGTCTGCTTCTGGATAGCAAAGGGTTAAACTAACTGTGGGTCACACAATGGAAGCAGAAACAGGAGGATCTCAAGTTCAAGCCCAGCCTGGGCTATAGGGTGAGCTTCCATCTGAAACCCAACCACCCTAAAAAAAGAAGAAGAAAAGAGGAAAGGAAAACTCATATTCCCTGGTTTCAAGTTAGTTAGAGGACTAGTCTAAAACTAGTTATCGGGACCACATGTTTGGCTAACAGACATACAGACAGATGGAGGAGAAATGGGTGCACACTCTGGTTGAGTGATTTTGTACAAAAGTGCTCATATTGGTCCAGTGGACAAAAGATGGTCTTTCAGAAGGTGGTGCGTCCCGTGGCAAAGGAGAGTCAAATGGATGGTTCATCCCTTGAGCGTGGTGGCTCCTGTGGCAGGGATAACATCCCCAGGGGTGTATTGCATCATGTCCTAAGCAGCTGCCACAGACTCTCTGGCTGATGAGAAGCCAGTGTATTTTGAAAGCTTATTAGACAAGGCTTCATTAAGAAGTCTGTGGGAGCCGAGGGATGGCCACTGTGACAAGCTGGACCCTTGCTCTTACAACTGCAGGCAAAT